>NC_142159.1:22458928-23796071 GCF_024610735.1 Ursus americanus
TTGAGATATAATTGACATGTAACAGTATATAAGTGTAAGGTGTACATGTGATGATTTGATACACTTGTATCTTGCAAAACAGTCACCACCACAGGATTAGCTAACACCTTTATCACATCACATAATTATCATCCCTTTTCAAGCAGCACTTTTTAGGGTCTAGGAGGTGATCCTAATGTGCAGCCAAGGCTGGGGACCACTGCTCTAACTTCACAGAGTACATCCTGAAACTTGACCTCATGGGCCCTTCACTACAACCCTGATAGCTCAGGAGGTCCTGGTTGTCCCCATCTTTCAGAAATGGCATTACCCTCATTCTTCAACCTAGCAGTTTGCTGTAGAACAGTGGTTCTCAAAGTCACGTCTCCAGACCAGCAGCATCGCCCCAGAGCTTATTAGAAATGCAAACATCTGAATCAGAAACTCTGGTGATGGGGCTCAGAATCTGTGTTGTAGCAGCCTTTCCGGTGATTCTGGGGCAGGCTCAGGGTTGGGAGAGGAGCTCTGGCATCTGTCCTGGCTCTGTGTGTCCTTGGGTGGGGGACTCTTTACGCTTCCATTTCCATATGTGTAAATGAGGGAGGGGTGGAGGAGATCGGGGTTGCCACCCTCCATAGAGTCCCCTGCACACTGCCCGTCTGCCACAGCACTGTTCCCCACCGTGCCTGGACTGACCCCGGACTTCTCTCAGCACTGCCCCCACCCAGGTGGCCAGGGTTGGTACTGACATTTAAGTCTCTTCACCATCCCAGGTGCTGGCTGATACCTGAGGCCCTTCCACAGTGTTCGTGGCAGGTGCGGGCCCCAGACCCTGGAACCCAGTGCTTTTTCTCTCCTCCTCCTCAGGCTCTGAGAAATGGAGAAGCTGGTGCATCCACATGGGCCAGAAAGGTGTGTCAAGGGGGCAGGGGACCTGACCCCACCTTCATGCCCTTCTACACTCCCACGCTTTGTATAGCTCGTTCCCACTCCCTGATGTGCTCCTCTGGACTAATCCTAATGCAGCCACTGAGGCCCAACTCAAATGTCACCTTCTCCATGAAGTCCCCTGTGCCTCCAGGCAGGGACAGCTGAACTTGCCCGGAGAAGGGAGTGTGACCTGCCTGCACTACGCATCTGCATTACAGTCTAATTCCCCCGGTGGACTGTGGCCCTTGGAGATCAGGGACCTGTCAAGATCCCTAACGCTAAGCCCTGGGCTTGGTAGGGATAAATGCTCGAGACAGATGTGATTGAATGAGACGCCCAGATTCCCAGTGTCAGGGACAAGATGTCCTCAGGGGCCCCAGTATGCTCTTGCTAACGGCACCTTCTGCACCTCACTCTACCAGCATATTGGCCAACCTCCCGCTTGCCAGTCCTCCGACACTCACAGTCTGGTGCTGCCCTGGTGTGTGGCTGAGAGGTGCAGAGCCAGGGAGCTGCCAGGCTGTCCTGCAGAGCCTGTCTGGCCTGACTGCTTCCCGGCAAAGTAGGAAGGAGGAAGAGAAGGAGGTGGACAGGCAACAGTGTTGTACCCCCGGTCTCCAGCGAGGAGCCAAGGGGCAGGTTAGTGGGGCAGTGACTGCAGTCAGATTATTGACCCCAGAGAGGCGGGGAAGGCAGCGCTGGGACTGTAAGCATGCTCCCCCATCCCGCTGAGTTCCAGGGACCTGGAGAAGCTGCCCTCTCTCAGCGTGTCTGCGCGCTTCCATTTGCTGTGCCCAGCCCTGCTCGTAGGGAGGAGGCCCATTCAGTGTGCGTGTACGAGCACCTACTGTGCGTTCAGCCATGGGTGAGATGCAGTGGGGCAGCAAGGAGAAGGCACAGTCCTTGCTCTTAAACTGGGATGAGAAAGGGAAAGATCCTGGTGTATGATGAATACAGCTGTAAGCCATGTCCTGTGAGAGGACGACATGCACTGGGCACCCTGCCAGTCCTTGAGGGAGAGGAAAATGTATAGAACACCTACCATGTGCCAACCTCAGGAGGGGAATATGTACTCAGCCCATACTGTGTGCCAAGTCCCATGAGAGGCGGACGCACATACCTCCTAAGCCCAGGGCCCCAAGATGGGGGAACGTGGGTTGAACACGTCCCACGGGCCAAGCTCTGTGAACGGAGCCTCCTACACAATTAAACCTTATGCCGGTTCAGGAAGTGGGCTTTCGTGCCTGTGTCTCCCTCCCCTACAGGAATCCAGCTCCGCCTCATCCAAGGCCCAGCTCAAAGGCCATCTCCTAAGGGAAGCCTTTCCCAATCTGTCGGGTAGAACTCTCGGCTCTTTTCTCTGCTGTCCGTCAGCAGCACGTCAAGGCAGTTCTCCTTTCGTCTGCCTGGGATGGTGGACAGCCAGACAGCCATGTGTGCAGCCATTCCCGTGGGCCAGAAATGATGCTGACCACCGCCAGACTCCCTCTCTGTCCTCACCACCAGCTACTGGGTAAGTATGCCTGTTACCCACTTTACAGCCAAGGAGACTGAGCTCCAAGGAGGCTAAAGGACCTGCCCAAAGCCACACAGCCATCGGGTGACAGAGCCAGAGCTTGGCCATAAACCCGGGCATTTCCATGGCTGCTGGGTGAACTCCCCCAGGGGAGGTGAGGGTTGTGGTTCCCCCTGCATCTCCCCTCTCAGTTCGTGGGGCCCCGGGTGTGGCTGTCCCCAGAGGATGTCCACTGGCCATTTTCACAGCAGTGAATAGGCGTGTTGGGTCTGACTTGGCTGCCCCGCACGCCACTCACGCCACTCCCTGCTTGCACCCGCCTTGGCAGGCAGAGACCCCCTCCTCTGGGGCTTACCAGGAGGGGACATTGTATTCCCAAACTGGGGCACCTGCTGACATTTCTGGAGAGAAAAGACCAATCTGGAGAAGCCGGGCTTGCACCTCCCCCCCCCCCCCGGGAGTTGGCGTGCGGCTGTTACCCATGATGCTCTCCCTCCACTTCACAGAGTAATTGCTGAACAGATTGCACCGGAAGGAGAATTCCTGGATTATGGAGTCATGATTCTAAATGGCTGTTTATCTGTGTTTTGCTTCATTTTTTAAAAGAAAAATGGTGAGAATTTGAGTATGTGAGTTGAATGCTGGGGGAAGGGAGGCTGCGTCCATCACCCCAGGGAGGATGGTGTGGAGCACCGTGGAGGAGAGGCAGGGAGGCGTGGTGATCACCACCAGCTGCCAGCTGTGCTCCCTCCTTGTCTGTCACACTGGACACATGAGGAAACGAGGGGCCAGAGAGCTCAAGTGACTGGGCTAGGGTCACACAGCTGATACCACAGAAGTTCCAGCTGGCCCCAAAGCCAAGCTTTCCTGCTTCCTGTGGCGAGTTGGCGTACTTTTCAGCTGCTTGTCTCTGAGACTCCCTGGACGGCTGCTCTGCTGTGATAGAGGACACAGAAGTCCCCCTGGTTCAGCCCCCGGCCTGGAGATGCCAGGCTTTGCCTGCTGTGGGCTCTGTCAGATCTGGGAGGGCAGATGCAGGGGGAGCCACAGTCTCAGGGAGAAGATGAAGGGCCCCTGCACGGTGAGGTGCAAGAACAGTGCCACACCCTCATCCCAGGACACATCTGTGGGTCCTGGCTTCCACAGCACTGATGGTCTGGGCCTCTCCTTGGACCCTGAAGTGCGTGATCCTCTCCCTGAGGCTCAGCTGCATGGCCCTTCAAGGCAGAACTAGGGTCCTCGTTCAGACTGCTGGATTCAAATCTCCGCCTCTGTAATTTATCAATCATTAGACCTTGGACGAGTTGCTTAACCATTGTGAGCTCAGTTTGTTCATCTGCAAAATGGGGATAACAATGGACCTCCCTTGTAAGATTATTGTGGGGATGAAATGAATTAATTCAAGTCAAGGGTTTAGGACAGTGAGTGGCATTAAGACCTAGTACGTGCTCAATAAATACTGGTTGATAGATAGTATTCTTCATTCAGTAATTTATTTACTTGGCACCTGTGCCCTGGGGATGCAGTTGAGACACCGGCCCTGCCCACTCGAAGCCTACAAGCTAAGAGGCTCAGGAGGAGTGGCAAACGAATAAAGGACCCCCCCACCCCCCACCGTGGGTTGTGAGCTGCAGTGCAGGGGAGCATGGGGCACTAAGGGAGCCCAGAGGCCGAGGGTCAGTGAAGGCTCCTGGAGAGGGAATAGCTAAGCTTAATCTTGATGGGGGAAGAGTTATTCATCAAGGAGTCCACCAAGCCTGACACTCATGGGGGACAGGTGGGCAATTAGACACAAGTCAGGCATCCAGGCAGAAGGAACAGTGCACACAGAGGCTCAGAGGAAAGAGAAAGCATGGCATATCTAGGGAATTGCAAGTAGCCCAGAATGGCCAGATAACAGGTGTGTGTGACAGGCAGTAATGAGATCTGAGTAAGAGAGGGAGGGGCCAGACCCCCAGGAGACCTGGGAGCTCTTATGGCTTGAACTGTACCCCCCCCCAAAGTTGTGTTGAAGTCCTAACCCCCAGGACCTATGAAAGTCACTTTATTTGGAAATGGGATCATCGCAGACGTAATTAGTTGAGATGAGGTCACACTGAAGTGGGGTGTGCCCTTCCTCTAATATGACTGGTGTCTTTACAAGAAGAGGAGAGAGGCACAGGGAGGAGAATGCCATGTGAAGACAGACACGTGAGGGAAGAAGGCCGTGTGAAGCCGTGGAGTGCCCCGGAGTACCAGCCACCAGCGGAAGCTGGAGGGGGCAGGGTAGGAGTTTCCTTGGAGCCTGCAGAGGGAGCATGGCCCTGCGGACACCCCAATATTGGAATTCTGGCTTCCGGAACTGTGAGAGCATAAACTCCCCGCTTTTTAAGGCCCCGGCTTGTGATACTTTGTTACAGGAACCCTAGGACTCTAGCCAGGAGCTGAGCCACTGCCAGCTGTCAGGGTGGAGAGGGTGAATCTCAAAGCACCCCGCCATGCTTACTCTTCTGAGCCCCGGGGGTGCCTGGTACACAGGGGCCCCTCCCAGAGACCTGGCCTTCTGCTACCGGCCTGGTGGCGCCCACATCAGCTCTGTCTTGGCCCACGGTGCTGCTTTCCAGGTTCCCACCGCCACCCAATGGCCAGAGGCGCCGCGGCTCATTGCTGAGCTAGGCAGCTGTCCTCGGGCGGGGAGACGGGCTGGCTGGGCTGGCAGGAATCGTGTGTATCGCAAACAGGAAACAAAGGGAAGAAGGGAACAAAGCCCTGGACAGGCTGGGGAGGAGATGGGCAGGCAGGAGTGAGGCCCCCAGCCGGGAGTGGGGGAGTGGGGGAATGGGGGCCAGTTGAGAGGCGCTGCCCACGGAGAGACCCATTAATCTCCTGGTGTTTGCTTCAGGACCAGGAGCGAGCAGCCCAGCGCTCGGCTCAGGTTTATCTGGGTGCCTCAGCTGTGAGGTGTGCTGCGTGCCAGCTTCGGGGGTGGGGGGCGCGTCAGAGATCTGCCAGGCTCGGGAAGAAGGGCTCCAAGAGCAGCTTCCGGCCCATCCATTACCCCAGCAAAGGCCCAGCTTTCAGCGCTGCCCATGGGTGAAATTGCGTTTACATTCTGCCTGGTAATGAGGTGCTGTGGGCCCGGGCGCGGGGCCAGGACCCGCTCTGGCCACCATCCCCGGCCTGGTCATCCTCAGCCCAGACTGCCCGGGCGAGAAGCCGGGGAGCTGGGGAGGAGGGTGGGCGCGGGTGCCAGGATGGGGAGGAGGGGAGTGTGGAGGCAGAGGGTGGCACCAAGGAGACCAAAGGGAGCTGGAGCTTATTGAGCACCACTGTATACCCACACCTGTGCTGAGAATTGTTGCTGTATCCTAACATGTGTTTGTTTCCTATGGCTGTTGTGACACATTAACACAGATGGGGGCCAGGGAGGCTTAGGACAACAGAAGTGTATTCTCTTACACTTCTAGAGGCTGGAAGTCCAAAATCAAGGTGTTGGCAAAAATGGCTCCTTCTGGAGCCTCTGAGGGAGAGTCTGTGCCCTCCTCGCCCCTAGGTGCTGACAGCCGGCGATCCCTGTGTCCCTGGGCTCATCAACGCCTTGTTTCAATCTCTGCCTCTGTGTTTGAAGGCCAGGTTTCCCTCTTCTTCTGAGGACGCCAGTCACTGGGTCAGGCACACCCTCAGCAACTAGGACTTCATTTTAGCCCGATGACATCTGCAAAGACCGTCTTTCCAAATAAGGGCCCATTTGCAGGTCCCAGGACTTAGGACTTCAACATACCTTTTGGGGGGGGGTGCACAATTCAACCCCCACGTTTGCGGACAGCATATTTGATGCCCTGCACTCTGCTGGGAGCTACACATGAGCTGTCTGATCGGATCCTCACAACAGAAGTATGAGGTCGGTACCGTTACCAGGCCCACTTTTGAAACCAGACTATTGAGGGAAAAAAATTGAGGCTCAGAGACACGTAGCTGAAATGTGGCAGGCCCCAAGTCCTGCCCCAGACCCAGGAATGTGTTGCACACAGTCACGGCATAGTTGGAACATGACAGCAGTGACAGGGGGAGAGGGGGATGCGTATCTGGAGCTCTGAGAGCAATCAGCAGGGACATGTGATGGAGGCACAGGTACAGGGAGGCTTCCTGGAGGAAGTGACCCAGAAGCAGAGATCTGGGGAGTGTTCTTTTACAGACAGGGAGACTGGGGCCCAGAAGAGGGAAGAGCAGGCCTTCGGTCACAAGGTGTTGAGGGCTGGGGGTGACAGGCTCCAGCCTCTGCACTCCGGAGAGGAACCTTGCAAAAGGAAAGGCCAGAGGCCCTGGCTCCCATGACCCCTTCTGCCTCCCCCTCGCCGTGAAAGGCACTTGGTCTGACTCCAGTTCCCCAGAAGGGGCCCTCGTGGTCTTGGCCATCCCCTGAAAGCCCGGGGGGGAGGGTGGGGAATGGTGACCGGGCTGGGAACCAGCTCTGCCACTCGGCAGCTGTGTGCTCTTGGACTCCTCCCTCACCTCTCTGGGCCACTTAGCGCAACATCCACTGAGCCAGGTCAAAAGTTGATAGAAGTGAAGGCGGTTTGGAATGGAAAGGCCTTCAGGAAATGTCACCACTTAATCCACGACACGTGAGGTCTGACCGTAGGGACGCTGCTTCTGCCCACCGCCCGTGGCACACCCCACCCCTCCAGCTATGCCAGCCACCTGCTGTCCTCCGAAGGGGCCACATGCTCTCATCTCTGTGCCTGGGTGCCTTCTCCCCAGCTTGGTCCTCTTGGCAAACTCTCAGCTTTATGACATGCTGGTGGGTGACCCTGGAGAGGGGCTGACCTCTGTAGACCTCAGTTTCTACAAGATGGGATATGCACGCCTTCTTCCCAGGGTGGCCGTGAGAGGGTTGTGAGATCATGAGTGTTTAGCACAGTGGCTGGTACCATCATTATACGTTGGAGGAGGTGGTGGGGGTTCCCCCTTGGGCAGCTGGGAGGATGCTGGTGGCCCCACTTCCACAAACAGGGAGTACAGAAGGCAGGGACAGGTTCGGGACAGGGACAAGGATTTTGGAGTGACTTCAGAGGTAGGGTCTGAGGATAGGACCCACGGGTCCCTGACTCCCAATGGCACCAATCGTTTGTCTTCCCAGCTGCCCCCCAGGTCCTGACAGTATCGCCAGCCTGCTTCCTGCACACCCGGCGAACTCCTTCACACATCCAAACATGTGCAGGGAGCCTGTTCAGCTCATTCTCCAGGACTCATGTTGGCCAACTTCTCTTCTGTGAGGATAGTCCTGATCTTCCTCCTTCGCCCCCCATCCTCCTGCCTCCAAAACTCCCTGCATCTCCTTTCACTGGTCAGCCTCCAGGAATATAGCCCTGGGCTTTGACTTCTGATCCCCAGGCTTAACATGGGAAACATATCTCTGGGAATCAATGAATGAATGAGTCACAGAGTCAGTGTGTGGGAAAGGAACAAATGAGAGGGTCGCCAGTCTTGGCAGCCCCTCATAAGGCACCCCCACCCTCTGTGGCCACTCCTGCCTTCTCTTTCCCCCTTGTACAGCCCAGCCCACACCCTAGAGGGGAGCTCTGCCCATCACCTCCAGCAGAGAGACCCCGGCCCAGAATGCCAGCTCCAGCGGGCACAAGAGTCTTTGGAGCCCTGTCATCTGCATCTTGCCTCTTCCTGCAGCCTCAGCAGTGGGGACACCTGACAGTGGGGGGAGAGGGAGAGGCTGTGGACCTGCCTGGTCATGGGCAGAGGCAGTCCTTACCAGGGGAAGCATCCCAGTCATTCTCCCCACCCCGGATTCACTGTGTCCTCATCCACTGGCCAGACTCTCCATCTTCCAGGGCCCCTGATATTTAAGGAAATTAAGGTCAGGTCTGGCTGCTAAATATTTGTCTAAGCCGAATAGAAAATGGTGCCAGAGAAGAAGGCCTTCAATTTTATGAGCAAATAAATCATATGATGGGAGAGTGGGTTGGGAAGAGGGAGGGGGGCAGGATGCTCAATTATTTAGTGCAAAAAGTGCCTCCCAAAGGCTGGGGGGGGCATGTCTATGTCCCCACCCCCCTTTAAAAGTGCAGATCCTTCACTTGGCTCTGTGGGCCAAGGCAGGGGGCAAGTTAAGTTTACAGATCAGTCGACCTTGAGATGGGGAGATGAACCTGTACTAGCCATGTGGCCCCAGTGTAATCACAAGGGTCCTTCGAAGTAAAAGAGGGAAGCAGGAAGTCAATGTCACAGTGACCCAGCGTGAGAAAGTCTTGACCAGCCATCGCTGGCTTTGAACGTGGAAGGATGGAACACAGCCCAGCCGGCACCTTGGTGTTAGCCCCGGGGGACCCATCTTGGACATCTGACCTCCAGGACCATCGGGTAATAAATCCGTGTTGTTTTAAGCCACTACTTCTCTGGGAATGTATTATAGCAGTAATAGGGACTGAACGCAGTCCCTAGTGAGCAATCAATGCTATCACTACTTAGCTGTCACCCAAGAAAAATATGTTGATTAAATGAACAAAAAGAACCCTGGCCTGGGTGTCAGGAGCCCTGGATTCCAGTTCCTATCTTGCCCCTGACTGGCTGCACTGGTTGGGGCAGTTCCCCTCTGCTCTCCGGCGAGGGTTTGGATTACAAATGATCTTCAAGGTCTCGCCTCCTAATGCTAAACATTTTCTTGTAATAATTGTTCCCGAAAGGTTCCTGTGACTGCCCCCGCCCCACACCCCTCCTTTCCACCTGCAATCTGCTCCCTGCTCCCGGGCAGGGTCCAGCCTGGAACTGGCAGAGCCAGTGGCCCCCGGAGGAGATAGTTAATAAAGGCGGGAGGAGAAGAATCAATGTGTGCTGACATCCCTATGACAGATTGGTGAGAGCGACAGATTTAATATCCTGCCGTTTTCCTTCCCCAGCCTGGGGGCCGGAATTGATTAAATAAATTAAAGCTCCGCAGCTCGGGATGCTGTGGGTAAGGTCGTCTAGTCCTCCTGCTGTCGCTGTCCGGCTGCACAATTCACCCCACCCTGAGGCTCCAACTGCCCGGCAGTCCTGAACAGTCAGCCAGGAATGGAGTACTGGAAAGGGCAGGTGCCTCGGCCTCTGTTGGGACCACACAGAGATGCAGACGGACCATGGGACAGGTGGGAAGCATGGGATGGCCTGGGATGGGATGGGGAGGTGGAAGAGAAGAGGTGGAACACAGGAGGCAAAGGTAAGCTGAGACCCCACCAAGAGTCAGGTACAGGGGTTGCAGCAGTGAGCTAGACAGGTGTGGTGCCTGCTGTATGCCTGGGTATGTGCCCAGACTGGACAGAGCAGGGGGAGCCCTTGGCAGAGGCCCAGGACAGCAGAGAGGGAAGGGACTTGCCGAGGGAACGCGTGGCCACGCTGGAGCTGGGCCCCCATCCTTCCCTCCCAGCCTGCCAAGGCCCTCACCCCAGCACATCACAACGGCACGCACTGATCTCCCCAGCCTGCTCCTTTTCAGTGCTTCCCATGAAAAGGCAGGCTCATCTGGACAGCCTCCTGAGTCTGGATGATTAGGGGGTAACTCGGGTGTTGACAGTGACAGTGGAATGCATCCTCCGGCTCAGCCAGAGTGATTGGTTATCTGGGGCTGGTCCACAAGCCAGCTCCCTTTCCCAGGTTTGGAGTAAGAACAACCTGTCAGGCCGCAGAGCTCCAGTGGGGGTCCCCTCTGCCCCACCTCCCACCGTGTCTGCTTGAGGCACAGCTGCTCATGATGGGGGAGGCATCTTTTGGTCATCTCCCTTCTCACAGTGCTCAGTTTTATCAAGCTGGTTGAGTCAAAGGCAGATCCCCACTTCCCAGATGAGGCTGGAGAAAGGAAGCAGCTTATCCAAGGTCATGGTTGTGGCCTAGATTAGAGCCCAAGGTGCCTGACTCTTACCCATATCCAAGTTTGTTCCACATCAGGGAGAGGTACAGAAGGAAAGACTGGTAAGGGGCTGGGACAGGGCAGGGGTGACAGTGGGCAGGGACAGTGATGATGTTGGCTCTGGACTCAGGAGCAGGAGTTGAGAAATGGGACCCAGGGACACCCACCTCCCTACTGTGCTCTGCCAAAGATGTCACCAGCTTCCTTTAACCCTCATGACCAGACAGTGCATTGGTGAAGGGAAGAGGCTCTGGAGTCCAATCAACCGTGGTTCGGTCCAAGCTTTCCCGCTGACCGTGGATCCTCAGATCGGCCGGCCATCAGCTTCGAGGAGCCTCCGTTGCCCTGTCTGTAAAGTGGTGATGAGGAAGGCACCAGCTCCCTGAGAAGCAACCTGTCCGGGGAAAGTGACAGAGCTGCTGTCTGAACTCAGGTCTGCCCAGGGCTCACCCAAGCCTGCGATGCCCCACTCGTCAAGCACCTGCACGGGCCGGGCGCCCAGAGCGCACTCAGCAAGGGTTAGCCGTGTACGGGTCTGGGATGACACACCCTCCTCAGTCATTTTCTGAGGTTCAGTTCCATTCTTGAGTTCACGCAGCAGAGTTCGAGATGTTGGGGGAGCCAGCAGTTCACAGATCAGCGCTTCCCTTTTTTATGAGGAATTGGGTCAGCAACCCCCAAAACACACTGTCCACAACCACTGAGATCTGCGAGAGAGGTGCTTGTGGCTATCGGGTCAGACGCCCCAGCCCAGAGCTTGCTTTCCCTTCCTTCACCCCATGCCCCACGCTGCAGCTGCTTTGCTCGGGACTCAGGCGGACCATGGTTCTGTCTCTCGGCCTTGAGCCGGTCTTTGGTCTCTGGAGGACTGTCTTCTCTCTCACTGTTCAGGTGAGACAAAAGGCAGCCAGGCACCCAGGGAGTCCCACAATGTCCCCACTTAGCTGTCAGCCTGTCTGCCAGCTCAGGCTCCGGTTCCTAACTGCAGCCCACAGGGCAACCTCTCTCTCTCTCTCTCATAATTAATTCTTGCTCCAATTTAAATCCTTCCTGGGGAATGTTAAGTAGGGGCCCTGCACGTGGGTGGATGCTGGGAAGGAGACAAATCAGAGTGTGCAGAAGACAAGGCAGGAAGCCTAGCGGTGTGGTTGGGAAGACCAGTGGGGGGTACCTAAGGAGGAGAAGGGGCTTGTGGCCCATTTCTCAGATGCTGCTCCTGAGGCCAGAGTCGAATTCTCCATCCCCCTCCCAGCCCTCCCTAGCCTGCCATTGCCCTTGTCCCATTCCAGCCCCAACCTACCTCTTCCCTTCTGTTCTCCTTCTTCTCCAGATGTGCCTTCAAAACCCAGGCTTCCAGGTGTTCAGGCTGAGACTACCCACCATCCCAGGTAGTGGCCTCGACAGCAGTGACAAACACCCCTACCCCTTAGCACCCCGTAATGAACAGGTGTGCTGCCAGGCGCTTTGCACCTTCGTCTCATCCAACACTAAGTGGTAGGTGTGAGTTCAGTGTCAGTTTCCAGAGGGGGAAACGGAGGCTCAGAGAGGAGCAGTGACTTTGAGGCCGAGAAGGGCTCCCGAGCCAGCTCTGCGCCCCGTGGTGGGTGCTCCTCTCGCCGCGTCCAACTCCTGCCCTTTTCTCCCTTCAGGTGATGAGCCTTTTCAATCTGCTTTCCCCCACTGTCCCCTTCCCACTTCCCCGCCCGAGAGAGACCAGGTCCTCAGCCTCTCTCTGGAGGAAGTGCAACGGCTCTGCTGTCTCCTTGTCCAATCGCTGCTCAGCAGACCCTTGTCCTGGTGGAGGAGAAGCTGCTCTGGCCCAGGGGGTGGGTGACCCAGGGCCCGCTCAACATCCTGGCTACAGAACGGGGCCCCCCAGGACGGGTGCTTCCTTCCCTGGGCCCCGGCGGCCCCGCCTATACGGAGGAGGAAACTCACACCCTGGCAGCACCTGGTCCGTGGAAACGACACCTGTTTCTATCTTACTCAAAAGTGCTGTGTGCGTGGGCGGTGGCCGTGACCAGCCCTGAGGAGCCGCTCAGGAAGGCAGAGGGGCTTGTCTCCTCTGTTGTTGGGGGCAGGGGACAGATGGGGCTCGGCAGGAGCTGGAGGGCTCTCAGATGAAAGGCAGCGGCCGGCTCGCAGAGATGAGGCACCGCCGTGGCGTGGGCAGATGGCTCAGGTTGTCTCCTCCTTCTCATTCCAGCACCCGCCCAGGGGCCGCCGCCGGCCTGAACACGGAGGGCAGCACATCGGTCCTGCCCGGGATGCTCTGCCCGGCCGAGACGCCATCTGTCTGTCCTTGTCCTGCTCAGCCACGCCCCGGAGGCCACTAGCCCAAGGTCAGCGAGGGCGGGACGAGATTCAGCCTCCTCTTTGCACAGGTGGGGATGTCGACGGAGGCCCAGAGAGGACCACGCCCCCCCCTCCCAGCCCGCCCAGCAAGCGTTGCACGAGCCAGAGCATCAAGCCACGTGCCAAAGCCACCACGTAACGCTGACCTCTATCACCTGGGCCCTGGGTGCGTGGATGGGTTGTGCAGAGTGTGGCTGGTGTGGGCAGAAGAGGGGTCTCCATGGCAGAACTATTTCTAAAATGCATTTGGTAATACGTGTGTGTGGTTTTATTTAAGTCCAAGCAGTGTGAACACACAGCAAGAGTGAGCTTCCCCTCGACTCTCCCCTGCCCCTCTTCCTTGTCCTTCTTTTCATCGTGGTAAACTACGCATGACAGAAAATTTACTGTTGTAACCGTGTTTAAGTTACAGCGCGTTCACACGGTTGTGCAGCTGCTGCCACCGTCCAGCTCCAGGACTCTTCGTCCGGCCAAAGTGCAGCTCCGCCCCACTAAACAGTCATTCTCCATCCCCCGCCCCCGCCCCTGACTCCCACCATTCTGCTTCTGTGTCTCTGAATTTGGCTTCTCCGGGAGCCTCGGAGGAGGGGGACCACGCAGGATTCGTCCTTTTGTGACTCTGCCTCCCTCCTTAGGGGGCCGCTCTTCCCTGTCCCTTGCGTATCCTCCAGTCCCTCAGCAGATCTTGGTGATGATTCCCCACCTGCATGTCAGAGCCGCCTGACCCCTCCTGAACCTGGCTGCAACGCTGCATGGCTGGGCCACCATGTATCTAACCTGTTCCCTGCTTGTGGGCATCTTGTGGCTTCCAGCCCCCACCCCCCGGCCCCTGGCAGCTCTGGGCGTACATGCTGAATCTCTCTGTAGGTGCATTCCTTGGACTGAAGCTGCTGGATCAAAGGGTTTGTGCATTTTTAATCCTGAGAGATGCCTCTTGTGGCTCTTAGAAGAGGTGGCTCCGCCCACAACAGATGCTGTTTTGAGGACCAAAAGTGCCACCTTCTGGGTGGGGGAACAGGGCCAAGGGATTGAGCCCAACTTGCTTCTGGACCTCCAGTGGCTTCTGCCTGGCTTTGAGGGGAGCAAGTGGTGACTCCCTATCCACTGTCCTCCTTGCTGGCATGAATGCCTCTGGAAGCTCTCTGACTCTTGTCCCTGAGTCAGAAAACCAGGTTGGGGAGACAGTCCCTTTTCCAGTTTGCCCCAGGGGTTCTCAGCCTCTGCCACCCCTGCCAGAGGGGCCTGGCTGAGTCAGAGCCCCCTCCATCCTTCTAGGGCATTCGTCCAAGGGACTTTAGATTGGGCCTTTCTTTCCCCGAGATAGATTGAGAAAATTCACAGCCTGCCATTCATCCTCCAGGCAAGCTGGGAGCGGGAAGGCATTATGAGCCCAGAGGAAGGGCCTGGGATGGGGGAGGCACGGAGAGACACCAGGGCCTTGTGGAAAGGCATGTGCGGGAGGGTTCGTGTGCTGTGATGGGGCACAGGGAACAGCAGAGGAAGGGCCCCAATGCACTTCCTCTGCTCCCAACAAAGGGTGCTCGGCAGAGAGCATGGCCCCTCAGGAGAGAGCCCCGAGCAACAAAACAAGGTTAGCAGCTGCTACTTACCAAGCCCTCCCCGCACACTGGCCTTATTTTTACATTTTCTCACTCCACGCTCCTGCAAACCCTAAACCCCAGAAATGATCCCATTTTACAGAGGGGAAACTAAGTGACCCACCACTATCACCCAGCTGGTGTGGGGGCAGGGTAGGATCCAGCTCAGGCCTCCCTGGCTCACACGCTGACCTCTCTGCACCTATCCTCCAGCGGGAGAGGACTTTGGCTTTCCTGGCAGAGACCTAGGTCCTGCCTGTGTAGGGCTCCATGGCCCTCCCCTCCTTCCCACTCAGACCCACTGGTTGCAGATGGGGATGGGGAAATTTCCGAACTGGTGCTGCACAGGTCCCCTGGCTGGCATGGCCACTCGGCCACTAGCTCACCCGTGCCAAGGCAGTATACAATGCAGATACCTCTCCTGTCCAATGCGATCCACCGTCCAGCAGTGGAAGCTTCTGGAAACCAGTCTCTGTAAAGTCAGCTTTGGCCTCCTCTCATATACTATGCACCTGCCCCAGCCCTTTGCCCCCAACTAACAACCCCTACACAGACCCGTTTTCTTCTCTCCAGACAAGCAAATAAAACACAAAATGCCAATTTCTCCATTAAGATCTCTCCCAAGTGGGCTGGGTGTCTCTCATGAGGTTGGGCCAATGGGGCAAAGGTCAAAGATTGTTGTGAACTTCCTAGAGTGTGAGGCATAGATGTCCCCGTCCTCACGGGGCAAGTATTAGGAGCAAGCTCCCTAATTATGAGGATGGTTAGGAGGACACAGTGGAGACATTTGTCCCCTCATAGGCATCTGAGATGATCCCCATGACCAGTGGGCATGGAGCCCAGCCCTCAGGCCATCCCATGCCTCAGCCCCGTAAGTTACGGGTCCCAGGGATCTGTCTAGCTCCTCTTCCCCCGCCCTAATCCTGCAGTCTTACAGGATTCATTGCTGACAATAATTAGGTCTCACAAGGATAAAACTTAAACAAGTCCGAAGCCTTTGGGGAAGGTATTAGCACGCTAACTCTGTTTGTGGTTTAAATATTAATGTCAGAGTGTAATTACTACCCCTTCTGTCGAAGGCAGTGGTTTAGAAACAGTTTCAGCCTAGCAAATGGGACCCATCCATCCTGGATGGCAATGTGCGTAGGAGAGAGTTTGGCATTCTGGAGAATTCTGGAGCACTTAGAACCCAGGGCATTTAGAACAATGGATATAAATTGACAGCCTGAGAGCCAAATCTGGCCTGCATACCCGTTTTTATTTTTATTTATTGAATTTTTTAAAAAGATTTATTTATCTATTTATTTGAAAGAGAGAGGGTAGGGAGGGGCAGAGTGAGAGGGAGGAGAGAATATCTAGCAGACTCCCCGCTCAGTGCAGAGCCTGACATGGGGCTCGATCTCATGACCCCGAGATCATGACCTGAGCCGAAATCAAGAGTCAGGTGCTTAACTGACTGAGCCACCCAGGCGCCCTGCACACCTGTTTTTAAACGTTGGTCCACACTATGTTGAAACAGAGAGAATAACCCAGATTTCTAATTTCTCTTGAGCAATGGAGAAGCTTGGCTGTGCTGGACCATGATCCCCCATGGGGACAGCAGGCTGCATTGAGGGGTGGCAGTCCCTCTGGAGACAGGCACTCGTCTCGCCTGCCATGCTCAGCCCACTTGGCCCATTTACTTCACCTGTGTGGGTCCTGGAGGTACTTGAAGTTGTAGCTCCTGGTTTAGAATTTTGGGAAGCTTAGAAATGAAGAGGGTTGGAATCGCAGAGCTAAGAAGTAGGAGCTGGGAGCCCAGGTGGGGGCTAGCTCTTGACCCAGGAGAAGGGGCGTGCTGGGGAGGGGGTAGCTCCTACCTTCTCCTGTCCTGCCAGCACATAGGCCTCCTTGGTGGGGAAGCCCCAGCCCCCGTGTTTTAGATGACGCCCAAAGCACACTTGTTCTAGCAGGTAAGCCTCCTCACCAGGGGCTGCCACCAGGGAGGGCGGGGGCGAGAGTCTTGGCTCTCGCTGGACATTCTCACAGGTAATTCGGTTCCTGCTGTGCCGCCACTGCCATCATCCCTGAACCCTCCCGACCTCCAGCCCAGAGTGAGAGCCAAGCGCCGTGGCCCCTGGGTGAGGCAGCTGCTGGGTGTCCTTGGACAGGTCCTGTGCCCTGCTGAGCTTCGGCCTGTCTGGACAAATGTGCCTACTCCGCTCTGCCTCCTCCTCTTCACCCAGGGCCAAGGCGGCTGCTGGGAGGTGGCTCTGGCTGGGGGTGGGGTGGGGGTGGAGGTGGGTCACTCTGTGCTCTTCTAAGCAAGAGACCCTGTTGGCCCGGTGCACCTCAGCCTGACTGCAGTAGAGAAAACTCTGGACCCCGGGCTGGAAACGAAGCAAACTCCCTGCCTCGCCTCTTACCCGCTGCGTGAGCCGGGCGGGTTACTCAGCCCTCCTGCACCCGCTTTCTCACTCTGTAAAGGAGAGAAATGGTGCCAACTTCACAAGGGTGTTGGGAGGAATAAATTAAGCCCCAAGCTCAACACTCCGTATGGTACAGGTGCTCGGTAAATGCTGGACAGTTTCTGGCGAAATGAACTTAGCAGAATCGAGGTGTTGTGTGAATGGAGAATGACTCTGGGTAAGGGCGAGAGTGCTGGGGAAGCTGCGGGGGTGGGGATGGGGGCGGGAGTGGACGGAGGGATTGTGAGGGAGCAGCAGGACAGGACGACAGTGCCAGAGGGGCCGTGGGAGCAGAGGGGGGGTGCTGCATTCCCTGTACAGGCCCAAAGGGACCAAGGTCACGTCAAGACACGTTCTGCTGACCTGGGAGGAAAGGGGGCTTGTTATTCAGTCTTAAGGATACCTTGTGGCCCCCAAGAACAGGAGGAGTGGGGGTGGGGCTGAATGGCAAAATGGTAGATTCCAGGGGCTGCTTCCATGTCTTTCTCTGTGTATCAACCCTTCTTTCTGTCCTTTGACTGTTCTTCATTGCTCTTTCTGCTTCTATGTCTCTGTCCCTTTCTTTTTTTCTCTGTGTGTCTCTGTCCCTGCTTCCCCGCTTCTCCCAATGTACTGTTTCCACCTCTCTGTGTCTGTTTTTGTCTCTCTCTGTGAGTGTCTCTCAGTCTGCCCACTTGGTTCTTCCGTCAGCACATAGCTCTCCCTTTGTCCCATGCAGAGGGGCAGATATGACCACGGAGGCCCCAGCTTCCCACCACGTCCAGTTCAAGTGTCTGCCCCCTGGAGACATTGGAATCACTGGGTGGCCCACTCCAGATCTCTGCACAGAGGATGATTGGTCTGGCCCCCAAATTCCTGGTCCAGCCTGCCCAGGTGGCTGGGTGGAACATTAGCTCTCAGGTGGCAATGCATTTCTCAGAGAAGAGGGGCTGGCCTGGACCCACCCTGAGATGCATTGTCTCCAAGGCCTTGGGAGGCTGTGGTTGGGGATTGGAGTTAGCCCCCACTGGGTTGTTAGCACTGCAGGTAACCCTGACATTTAAGGGGTACCATAGGGCCAGCCGTCCTGCCATAACCCCCTGAGCTGAAATAGGGAGGTGGTGCTCAGATCTAAGTTGATTGCCCCCCCTTTCTCCAGGGTAGTAGATGGGGCTCCTGGGGGCCTCCTGGAGACATCCAGCACCCTCGTTGCCTGACTTGAGCCCAGGCACCTCCCTGCCAGGCAGGATGGTGTAGAGGAAGGGAGGGTGGGAGCCGGGCAAATAGCTCAGGGCACCTTCTCTGGTATGCAGCTGGTGCTCCATGAGTGTTTGCTGAATGGTTGCATGAATGAATGGCTAGGAGGGGTAGAGTTGCTGATTTTCACCAAACAAGGAGAGATGAAGCACAGAGCGGGGAGGCAGAGCCTAAGACAGCAGAAGCAGAAGAGAAAACCAGGGCAGAGGAGATGGCGGGGGGGGGGGGGGGGGGGGATGGGGCGGAGAGGCCGGGGGCTGGCTGGGGAATACCGAGGAGGCAGAGAGAAGGAAAGAGGGGAGGGGGCAGAAAGGGGGGAAGGACAGAGTGTAATTCATTTCACTTCATCTCTGTTCATTTTGGACAAATAGAGCAGAAACTGCAGACCAAGGAAGGAGGAAACAGGGCATGAAATTGCTCTGTGCCTTGTAATAGCTCTGCCAGCCGGAGGCCAGGGGCTAATAACCCACTGGGGCAGCCTTGACCCGCCCAGGAGCTGAGAGGTGGGCACCCCAACCCCCACGCGACCATGCCAGACAGAAGCGCGTAGCGCTGGGTGAGGGGTAGCTGCCCAGTGAAGCTTCTCTCGAGTTCACTCACCTCCCATACGCCGAGTGGCTACGGCATGTTCTAAGGAGCCAGGAAAGGGACATCAGAGAAAAATCCCTTTGAGTTTAAGGGATTCGGTGAATTAATACAACCTGGATTTAGATGATCAAAGCATTTCTGGAGAGGCGGCCATATGGAAGCCGCTGGAAGCTACTGGCTGGATGTGAGCTGCAGGGAGAATTCCTGCCCCTCTGCAGGAGCCTGCTTTGAGATGGAGGGTGGAAGAGGGACTGGGCCAGGGGCGTCCAGAGGGCAGCAAGATTTACAAATCCACAGCCCTGATGCCCTGTCTGGGCCAGCTTGCTGGGGCTGTGCCCATCAGCCCCCGTTTCAGGTGTGAGAGTTGAGAATAAGAACAAATTCCCTGATGACAAACTCTGGGGCGCTCAACTTCCTGAGTGGGTCTTCCTCTGAGGCAGTGTGGAGGGGCGGTATGGTGGGAGGAGCCCCAAGCATCCATCTCCTCCCAGTCAGATTCAGGTGGGGACACATGGCCTACTGGGCACCCAGCTCCCTGGTATGTCTCTTCTGATCTCACTTACATCTCCCTGCAGGTTAACCTTTCTCCAGCTCAGCTCAACCCCAGGTCTCCCCTGCATAATGGACCCTTTTGGCTTTGGAATAAATCACATCAACCCAAACAGCTAGTGCTACCATATGTCTTATTATATCCCAAACACCAGGCCAAGCCTTTGACATACATTAGTACAAGGGGCCATCACTTCTCGTAACTCCCCACATCGCCCTCATTTAAAGAGCCCTGGCCATTGGCTCTGGAGTTTATGATCTTCATCTGGACTGGTAGGTTGGGTGATGGGTGGGTGAACTGATTCATGTTAGTGAGGTAGACTGAACAATGGCTTGAACAATGGGTTGGGAGGGTGGATGATGGGTTGATGGATTTGGGGTTGGGTAAGTTGGTGGCTTGGATGAGTGGGCTGGTTTAGGAGGTTGAGGTATGTGGAAAGGTGGTTGGTGATGGGTTGGGTGTTGGTTTGCTGGGTTGGTTTGGAGGGCTGAGGGGCATATAGGAAGATGGTTGGTGATGGGTTGGGTATTGATGTGGTTGGTTGGATGGTGTGTAGAAGGGTGGTTGGTGATGGGTTGGGTGTTGGTTTGGTGGGTTGGATGGCTGGATTAGGGCTGGACAATGGGTGGTTGGATAGGATGGATGGTGGATTCACTGACCCTAAAACACAGCATGTGTTTCCCAACCTTCAAATCTCAGCTTTGCCATTCTTCCTACCAAGAACTCCTTCCCTCCTTTTCTCCCCTTCTCTTCTCCTCTTTTAAGGCTCAGCCCAAATTCTGTGCCATCTTCTCATGCCACCATCACAAAAAGCAAGTTTAGCTCTGGAAACAGACAAAGATGCTCTGTTGGTACCACTCACTTTACGTCTCACCTTCTGTACCCTCTGGCCTTGGTTCCTTCTACCTGCCAAAAGAGACCAGAAGCTCTTTGAGGGCAGGCGCTGTGCTGTGTTCATCTCAGCATGAGAGATGGTGCCTCCATAGTGCCAAGTACATCTGGGGCAGGGGTAAATATCAGGCCGAGAGAAGGGGCTCCTACCCAGTGACTCCCCAATCATCTGTCCTGGACCTTCCAGAAGTCAATCCCCTAGACACAGTCGTGTCAGTGCTCTGGGGCCATAGTCTCAAAACTTCCCCGCGTGTCTCATTGCAGATCCCCCCTCTGCAGGGCACTATCAGCTGGGGAGCTCCCAGCCACGGAAAACGGGTTTCTGACAGTGTAGTATGCCCAGACAACAAAGGCTACAAAGATCAGCCCAGGGACCAGCTGCCCCAGGAGCTGGTCCAAGAAGCTTCTAGCAGCCTCCGGGCCAGTGCGAAAGGCAAAGCCTGTGGCAGGGAAGGTCTAGGCCAGAGTTTCTGGCAGCCTTTCACAAGAGCCATTGTCACTGCTGTGGATCCTCACTTTCTTCTGCTGGTGACATTCAAGCACAGCCCCTCCTGTTTGTTTACCCTCTTTCAGGGGCAGTGCGGGGGGGGGGGCACTGGAAGGAGAACCAGCCTCCCCCTATCAAGGCAAATACTTTTTCTGTTAATTGGTATTTGCATGGCAAATCTTGGGTAAAGACGGGATCATTTGCATGTTCTAAGGGTAATGATATTTGATGTTGTCAACTTATTACAACCTTAATCACCACTCAATTTCCTGCTTTCCAAGCTCCCAATCATGCTGCCACCCAAAATAACCACCTCTTTGAGACTCTGGCAGAGCCCTGTTGGGAGGGAGCCACGTGGAGATCCCAGAGCTGAGGGGGCTGAAGGACATTCTGACCCTGCGATGGTGCTCCTCTTTCCTCCTCCTTCCTCTTTCCCCTTCTGACCCTCCCGCCTCTCCCTGCCTTCCTCCTTCCTCCTCCTTCATCTTCCCCTCTCTTCCTTCTTTTTCCTCCTCCACCACTTTCCTCTCCTCCCTTTTCTCCCTCTTCCTCCTCCTCCTCCTCTCTCCTCCTCCCTTCTCCTTTTGCTCCTCCTTCATCTCCCTCCTCCACCTTATACTCCCTCCCCCTTCTTCTCCGTCCTCCTCCCCTCTTTCCCCTCCTTCTCTTCTTCCTCTCCTTTCCCCTGTCCTCCTCCTCCTTGCTTCCTCCCTCCTGCCCAAGGTGCTGGAAGCCTCACTTTGCTAAGTCCATTTATTCTCAGTGGGAAGCAGGACAAGGAATGGGGTTTCCATTGCAAGGACAGGGAAAGAAACCCTCTTGAAATGCTCCAGCATCCAATTAGGCTATTTGTTTCTAGGAGCAAGAGGGGGTTTCTCTCCAAGGTCACACTGGGACCCCATTTGGCCCCATCGCAAAAATGATAAGTATTTTACAGGAATATCAAGTAATAATATTTAGTGGACACTGTGTGTCCTGAGCACTCAGATCAGCCATTCTCTGGGATTTCTCTGTCCCCATTCCACCCAGAGTGAAGCCAGAGTCCTCACAGAGACCTCTGCGACCCTGCCTGATCTGCCCTTGTCTTCTGTGCCCTTCTATCTCTTTCTCTCTCTCCCTCTCTTTCTCTCTCTCTCTCTCTCTCTCTCTCTCTCGGCCCCAGCCACACCGACCTCCTTGTTTTTCCTCAAACAGCAGGCATGCTCCTTCTGGCTTTGAGCTGGCTGTCCCCTCTGGCCCAGATACTCTTCCCCTCGACGTCTGCTCAGCCCACTGGGCTCAGTCTCTCCTCTGTGCAGCCTGTCCTGACCCCCTCGCTCATTAAATCCTGCAACCGGCTCCATTGTGCATAGAGTGTGCACACACAGAAGACTCCACCCCCCTCCAACACTCAAGATCCTTCTTGTCCTGGTCTTTCTCTTGTCCCTCAACCATACCATTACCCTTAACTCACTTAGTACGCGTATAGTCTCTCCCACCACTAGACTGACGTTAGAGTCATATTCAGCACTTGATTAATACTTATTGTTTGAATAAAGGAATCTTCACAATAACCTTAGGAGGTAAGCACTGTCATTATCTTCACTTTACAGACAAGGAAACTGAGGCAGAGGCAAGTTCAGTACCTTGCCTAGGGCCACACAGGCATTAGGTGTCAGGTCCGGGATCTGCACCTAGTCTTCCCAACCCCAGAGCTATGTTCTTATACTCCCCTCATCTGACACTGTCCAGGGTCCCCACCCCCCTGTTTGGCTGGGGTGGATGCAAAGCTGTCCTGCCAGGTCTAATGACATAATCCCTATTGGTGGCATGGACGTGGGGTCAGACAGACCTGGGTGCAAACCTGGACTTGCTACCTAACACCTGCCTCAGTGTACTCATCCACGAAATGGCACCTACCTCCTAGAGCTGGGGGAGGATTCCGTGAGCTAATGCTTCTAGACTATGCAGCATCCACAGATGCCAAGTGTTCAGGGAATGCTGGCTGCTCTTATTACCACTTGCAGGGTGTCTAACAAGTATTTCTCAGTGTTTCGAGGAACACCAGATGACTCTGTTGGGCTACCCACAGGGGGTGATGACCTGGCCAGGGGGGAGATCCTATGTACTGGTTGGGGAGCCCACGTGCAGAACGCAAGGCCATGGGCCAGGCTAGCTGATTTGTTGAGTCCCAACCCCAGGTTTGAGGTCCTTGTTGGGTCCCTGTCCCTGGGGAGATGTGCCCCAGGTAGTCTGTTCCTGATACCCTCAAATTCCCAAGTTTTCACAGCATCCACTTCTTGTTATAAATTCGCTTGGCATTATGATGTCACCACATTCTGTAGTACTTCCCCGGGTGGGAGAGAAAGTGGACCTGGACACAACCCTGGGACCCACTCGTGGAAGGGGTAGTGCCTGGGAGCCACAGTGACTAAGGGAGCTCAAGGAGGGAGCAGAGGAGGAAGGCTGTATGTATCTCTCCCAGTCCACCAGCCTTCAGGCAGGAGGAAAAGAGGCTCATGTCTCCCAATCTTGAGAGGGCTCATATACATCAAACCACGAAGCTCAAACTGGATTTTTCCAGAGCTCAGGAAATTGGGGCAGGGTGGGGCTCCAGTGCATGCGCTGGTGAGCAGACAAGCCCATCCTGGGTGACAGGGGAGCATGGGTGGACCCGGAGCTCCCACCTGAGATAGTCAGCCCTTCACTGGCCCTGTGTAGCCCCATCAATGGAAATGAGCCCCCCACCTGGGCAATGGGACCCTTTTATTCCACTGATCACAGTTGTGAAGAGGATGGGGACACCCCCCCCCCCAGTGATGCTTCCCCAGGTCCCCTCCTAGAGACCTGGTGCTGTGCCAGCAGCAACCCCCCCGCACACACCTTGGGGAACCCCAGACCCTAATCAGCATCACTGGGTAATCAATGCCCTCATTTTTTGTCTTTGAACAGCCAAGGAAGATGATCATTAAATACTCATGTAATTCGACAAATCGTGGCCTTTTAAACCATCTCGAGGAGGAGAACCTGGGCTTGCACCCAGCCTCACTCACTCCTTATAGATTTCTGGTGCTGCATAAAAATCACCTTTAGCCGGCAGAGCAGCTCAGCGAAAGGCAGCTTGGCAGCAGTGGAAAAGCAGGGAAACAGCCCTCGTGCCGGGAGGGTTTCCCGGGAAAGCACTTTGAAGGAAGGCGGTGCTGGGGGGAGTTGGGGGACCAGCTCTGAAACGATGAATTAAACATTCGCCGAACTCTTTCGAAGCAGCTGCTACCAAAGAGGGGAAATGCTTTAATTAATAAAGCACAGTCAGGGAGAGGGAGCTGTTTTCCGACACTGCGCCCCGGGGCTCCAAGAGCAAGATAAACAAAGCAGATGCGGCAGTCCAGGCGCCCGTGCCGGGAGGGTGGATGCTCCCACGTTGGGTCTGGACTGAGCTGCTCAGGTGTTCATCCAGCCCAAGGATGTGGGGAATGTCCTCTCCCAGCCTCACGGCCCAGCTCAGAACTGAGGGCACCTGCCCTGCGGGACAGCCTGGAAATGTGGCAGGAAGAGCACTGAACTGGGAGTCCCCTGGCTGGTACCCCATTTTCAGTTCTAAGTCGCTGTGTGACCTTGGGTAAGTCACTTCCTCTCTTTGGATCTTGGTTTCCTTGTCCAGGGTTCTCAGATTGTGTTCTGTGGAGCCATCACGTTCCTTGAAAAGCGTCTCAGGGCTGCCTCTGATGGTGGGGGTGCAGGCAGTGGGGGCCCCAGGCCTCAAACCCAGATTCAGCCGGAGCAGCTTTGCTTTTGTCTGCTAATATATCCTGGGCTTCACGTAAGATGTTCTTTTGAAGAAAGAATGCCGCAGGTTTAAAAAAAAAATGGAAAACCTTTGGCTTAGATGTTTTCTCCTATCTCTTTAGGAGCTGGGGCTTCAAAGCTGAGCGATTCCAGGCAACGGCAGTCATGACCAAGCACCTAGAATGTGCCAGGTGCTAGGGGGCTGCAAAGGAGAATAACAAAGCCCTACCTTCTTTTAAGGGGGTTTCTAGTCTAATCCAGGTGTGGCACAAATACCACTATGCCTGCCATTACGCCCGTGGAGGATTATCACTGATCAGTTACGATCCTCCCTCCTGCAGAGGTTGAACGTGACCTCAAACCCTTTCTCAACCCAGTGTTCCAGGCAGCCACTACCCGTCAGTTGGCCCTGATACATGAAATGAAGCCTTTCCCTGACATTTCTGGTTGGTTCTAAGCAACAGCAGTTTCCCCAAATGAAATGGGCTGCCTCCCTTGGGGATGAGAACCCCATCCCTGCTTGCTCATTCTGTCAATGGGTGTTTGCTGATCACCTACACTGTGCCAGGCACCGTTCTAGGGAGATGGCAGTGCTGGTGGCTCTTGGGGAAGGGAGAGAAAGGTACAAGCAAATGGAAAAGGGAGACTATCTCAGGTGGTAAAAATGGTACCAACCATTAAGGTAGGGCAGTATTGGGAAAAAGGGACTGGATGGGTCACTACCTTGGGTGGACAGGGCAGGCTCCTTTGAGGTGACATGTAAAGAGAAATCTGGATCATGGGAAGGAAGTGGCCATGCGAAGGTCTGGGCAGGAATATCCTGGACAGAGGGGACAGCCAGTACAAAGGACCCCAGCACATACTCCCAGACCCTTCCCCTGGTTCCTCCCGACCATGCCAGCCACAGATCCCAAGGGGCCACAAGTTGATTACAAGGAGTCCACACACACACTCACAGACTACCTGCAGATTAAACAAATAATGTGTCTTGGCCATCTACGTAAAACCATTGTCAAGGCCAGGGAGACGCTGTTGTGGTTCGTAAAGGATACATTTGTGCATTGGCTGGATTCATAGTTACTTGTTGTCATATAGAATGTTCTCAATCAATGAGTGGAAAAGCACAGCTAACATCAGGTGGGACCCCATGGACCAGTTGCCGGTTGAATCAAGAGACTTCACAGAATGTGCTCGTTATATACTGTTAGACAGTGGAGAAAAGCTGCGTACAAAGAAACATGTACCGTCAGAGCCCGTGTTTGTAAATATATAGGGAGAAAGGACCGGCAAACCACAACACACAATAAATAGCGGAAGGATTTACAGGCTATTTCAATGTTTCTCTTTGTGTTCAATCTCTTTTCTCAATATTCTACCATGAATATGTGTCACTTAAACCAATTTATATAAAAGGAGAGAGGGCCTCAAGATGAAAAGGAGCAAGAAGTGCAGGACACCAGCAGAGAGACCCACTCATCCTTCTTCGGGTCCTGCTGGGGGCGCCCTGGCCCCCTGGTCCCAGAGCTGAGTGGGAGGGAGGGGCGCAGGCCAGCAGCTGCCGGACAGGGGGCACTGAGGCACAAGGTCACTCCAAGGGGGCTTTCAGAGGCAGCCCAAGAAGACAGGAATCCCTCAGGACACCATGGGAGCCTCGTGCCTCCAGCCTCCTCCAGCCCCCATCCGTCCCACCATTAATCTCTCTTATACCCAAACTGGACTTCTTGGGGGCAAAAAGGCTTTGGTTCACATTAAAAAAAAAAAGACCTAAAACCCTGCGTTCTCATTCCGATCTGGGGAATGAAAGTCTATATAAAATAGCTTCTTATCGGCGGCTTCGACTCTTTATACCTTCAAGGCCCTTTATTTCACTGTGCTGGCAAATTTCTCCCGACAATTACTGCCTTTGACGAGCCTGCCAGGCTGCAGCAAGCGGGCGGGCAGCTTGTCCTTCACATCCTGCCAGTGGGAAACACAGAGCCAGGCCCCCTTTCAGAGGCAGGACAAAGGATGGGTGAGGGTGGTGGGAAGCCCAGTGCCCAGGCCCCCATGTGCCAAGAGGACGACCACCTGCTGCTAAGAAGCCAGGTGGGTCTGGGATTTTGTGAGACAGACTCTGAGCCCGAGGGTGCTTAGGAGGAAAGAGATGCCAGGGTCCCTCGCCCTGCGGCCCCCCAGTGTGGGCGTGTGGTCTGGCTCTGGACCTCTGGGCCCAGGGCTTCGGGTGAAGGGGTGCCTCAGTTTCCTCGGGCATCCGTGTTGGATGTAGGCCTGGGAGGGGTGGAGGAAGTGCCCTCCACAGGCAGCTGCTCGGAGCACCATGGCTCTGCCTCAGCCATCTGCTCCCTGCTCCCTAGGGAGCGAAGACAGGCTCCCAGCACCTGCCTCCATGAGCTGCGGGAGAAAGTCCCTGGGAATCGGGTGCAGCCGGCAGCCTGCAGCCAGGCCAGGTTGGAGCTGCAGGGAGTGGAGAGGGTGACAGATGACGCGGTGATTTGTGCATTCCTGGGTGAGAGGTTGGGCCCTTAATGGATGACATGCCCTTCAGTCTGCTTTTCCTGGCTCAACAGCCTGGCAATCACTCTCGGAGCATCCTCCCCTCACAGACTAGTTCCAAGGCCATGATGGGCCTCCTGGCAGGTGTGGGTACACTGGCTGGCCAGCCAGTACAACATGGAGGGCCACCTCCAAGTGCCTGGGCAACTGGCACAGGGGTCCCAGAAGCCTGAGGGTCTGGTCAGTGGCCAGCCTTGCCCCAGGGGGGACATTGGCTGGCTCTCAGGGGAATTTGCTGCTGAGACCCCTTGACAGTCCCTGCATGCATTCTGCCCCATCCTACACCTAGGGCAAAAGGCTTGCCACGCCCCCCCACCCCGGGCTCCTCCACCTGGGCACACCAGTTTTACAGACCAGAGACTTCCTTTATGGGCCAATACTCAACCCTCCTCTTGATTAGCCCCACTGTGTTGTCTCGGGTTCAGGGCAGAGACGAGCCATTCACTCATTTGAAAAAAATCTTCGCTGACACCTGCAACGTGCTGGGTGCGAGGGACACAGCAGTGGGCAGGACAGAGCAGGCGGCTGCCCTCCTGGGTCACACCTCATTTACCTCTGAAGACCCTGCCGCAGCGTCGGGGCTGCCAATAGGTGGGACTTCCGGCACTCCGGCTGAAGAAGATGAAAACCCATCTCTGCGCCCTCGGCCAGTGCGCCTGGTGCTCCGTCGAAGCTCGCCCGTGGGAGAGCCGAGCAAGGCCAGCTCGTCCCGGATGATGAGCTCCCAGGGCCCCAGGGCCACAGCTGTCTTGCCGCCTGGTATTCCCAGCCCAGCCCAGTGCCTTGCTTAGCCCACAAATGGGTTTTAAGCACGAAACCAGGGGTGTGCTAGGGGTTGTTTGAGACATTGGGGATATACGACAAACAGAACAGAAGAAGTGCCTGTCTTCATGGAGGTCCGCTCTCCCGGGGGGGGGTGGGGAGAAACAAATCAGTGCAATGATACGGGTTAGAGGCACTAAGTGCTGTGAAGGAAAACAGAGCAGGGAACAGGGAGGGCTTGCAACAATCCTTAAACAGGGCGGCGAGGCCGTCTTTGCTAAAAGGCTGACATCTAAGCAAAGACTTGAAAGAAATGAGGACACGGGCCTCAGGGCTGCCCTAAGGCCAAGGGCGGCCTGAGATGGGAAGGGCTAAGGGACAGCATGCACGCTGGCATGGCGGGGGGGAGAGGAGAGGGATCTCCATGAGGCTCTAGTGGGACCAGGGCTGGCCCCCAAAAGGATTTGTCCACATCCTCATCCCTGGGACCTGGACTGTGACTGTGACCTTTTTTGGAAAAGGGGATTTTGTGTGTGATTAAATAGGGATCTTGAGATGAGGAGATCATTCTGGATTATCTGGGTGGCCCTAAGTCCAATGACAAATGTCCTTTAAGAGACAGAAGAGGAGAAGCCGTGTAGATACAGAGAGAGACGTGTGGCCATGAGCCCAGGAACTGAAGAGGCCAGCAAGGCCTTGCCCCTACAGAGAGAGTGGGGTGCTGCCAACATCTTGATTCTGGATCTCGGGTCTCCAGAACTGTGAGAGCATAAATTTCATCATTCTAAGGCCCCACATTTGTAATAATTTGTTGCCGTGGCCCCACAAAACTACCATGGAGGCCATAGTAAGTTCTCCAGCATTCACTGGGAAACAGGACCCAGGGGAGGGTTCTGAGCAGAGGGGACATGGGGGCTGAAGTCTGTGTTACTGAGTAGAGATGGTGGGGGAAGATGGGAAGGGGAGGGGAGGGGAGGGAAAAGGGGTGAGGGGAGGGGAGAGCGCCATGGCAGGAGTGGGACAGGCACTTGCTAAATCTGAAGTATTGAGGGTAGGGCACAGAGGCAGGCTCTGTGTGGGGCACAAAATGCCCCAGGACTGTCCCCTGCCCTCTCTGAGCTCACTGCCAGGGACATAGCACGGAGAGGGAGCTACAGACAAGTGGCTTGTGTGGAGGGGCTCACATGGTGACCACGCTACCATGCTAGTAAGAACACTGCAAACAGCATAGTGACCAAGTCCTACATTCCTGGAACACTTGCCACGAGCCAGGCTCCTGGCTAAGTCCTTCTCATGTGTTCTCTCGTTTCAGCCTCCTAAGAACTATAGGATGTAGGTACTGTTGTCCCCATATCACAGGGGGAAAAACTGAGGCTTGCTCAAAATCACAGTGGTGAAGGGCAGAGCTAGGATTTGAACCAGCTCCGTCGGGGGCCAAAGCTGAGGTCCTCTTGTGCGTGCAGCAGCAGCAGAGGGAGAGCAGTGGGAAAAGAAGCAGAGATACTCGACCAGGATGGTCCAAGCGATAGGAGGCAGGATCAGGAATGGAACCCAGGTCCTCCGCGGTTCACAGAGCACAGTTCATACGTGTATGTTGCCCAGTAACAACGGGAACCTCCCAGAGCAGTAGGAGGCATGGAGGAGCTGGTCAAGTGTGGGTGGAAGGCGTCTCCTCCAGGCACATGGGACTCAGCCCTTGGGTGACAAGAGGGAACTGCAAGAGCTGACTCCTCCAGGACCTCCTGCCCTGCCCACTCACCACCAGGGTCCTTGGCTGCTGGCCCCAGCCTTCTCCACCTCCACCAGGCCTGGGACCCCAGCCAGCATGGCCAGCGAGAGCCAGCGGCCCTCAGAAGAAGACCAGCAGCAGAACCAAGAGCCGCCTGGGTCTTGATGACTTCCAGGGGCTCCGGGTCCCCACCTTCTTCCACATTGATATTATCCTCGCAGCCTGAGCAAAATTAGCCACATGCTGGCAGCTTATTTTTAATTGTTTCCAAATACGCATCCTAATTATTATGCAGTTCTAAACAGGAAGTGATGGCAGGAGCAGAGAGTCGGTTTCGGTGACACGAGGAATGAGGGATTACACATTCTCGTTTTCGGCAGCTGCCTCGGGAACCTAGCCCCCGCCTTCTCGCCTGGTGTTTTGTCTCTTCTTGTAGCTGTTCTAATAACTACATCAGGCCAGAGAGTGGAGCGGGGAGCTGACACCTTCCATAAAACAACCGTGGAGATCAGGCCCTGGGGAGGCCCGGCTGACGGGCAGGAGAGAAATGGAACATGGCGTGGCAGCGGGCGGAGAGTCCAGCCTGCTGCATGTGGGAGCACACGCGTGTGCCCGGCCGTCCACGGGCTGCTGTCCCGGGAGAGCATGTGGGCAGGGAACGTCGGAGGGCAGGACAGGAAGGTGGAAGGAGTAGGTGCCTGCCCCACGCACCTCCACCCCAGTGGGCTCCTCTGTGTGTGTTTGTGTGTGTCTGTCTGTCTGTCTGTGTCTCTTTCACACACGCACCTCCTTATTTCACTAAGCTCACATCCACCCCATCCTCATAAGTAACCATCTAGTAAATGTCTCATAGAACAGTGAGCCTTGGTTTTCAGGGGGAGGTAAGACCCTTTGGAGAATCTGGAAAAAAGCTATAGATTCTCTCCCCCGGAAGGATGTGCACACATGAAATTTCAGTGGGGGTCACAGCCCCTGATGCTTCTCTGGGCTCCCCAATGAACTTTGAATCGGTGACATGACATGGTGGTGAAAAGCATGGATTGAGGGCCATCTGGCTGAGCTGGGATGTTGGAAGGTTGACTCCATCATTTACGGACTAGGAAAAAGCTGAGGGCCAGTTCTGTAGCTTCTCCAGCCCCACATAGCACGTTTGTAGGGGGGGGGCAGTAATATTAATGCCTTTCTTGAAATGCTGTTGACAAGCCAGATGAGCTCATGTGTCTTGGTGTTTAGTACAGATCTAGACAAGTAAAAAGATGCTCCATCAAGGTTGGGTATTTTCAAAACGAGGGGAAAGGACCCTAGAGAGAAGCATTTTAGTCCTGGTTCTGCCACTAACCTGCTGTGTGACCTCAGGCAGGTTACTGTCCCTCTCTGACCTTCAGTTTTTCCCCTCTATCAAGGACATTCTGGGCATAAAGAGAACAAGAGACCTGGCCCCCACCCTCCGGGAGACCTCGCTAGTCTCTGGCTCATTGCTCAAGCATGTAGTAGAGACCCCAGGAAGGAGAGTTGTAAGCTGGGCCAGTCAGGGAGGGCTTCTGGAGGAGGGGGGACTTGAAAAGCAGGAAGAGTCTGAGTCTGAGGGGAGGCTGACCATGGAGAGAAGATCAGGCCTGAGGGTAGTCATAATGCCCCTCTCAGCTCGCCAAACCCCACTTTCCGCCTGGGGTGAGTGTGGGAGGAGGGGGTCCATGCCTTGCTTACTGCTGAGTCCTCAGCACCCTGCACATGACAGGCACTTAGTGGGTGCTCGAGAAATGCTTGCAGAGAAGCAGGTAGGCTCAGCTGTGTTCCCAAGCCCCCAGCCCCTGCCTCCCTGAGGCCGCTGGTCCGGCCTCTCCGCTCCCAAGCCTTCCCCCGCAGAAGGGAGCCAATCTGCTGTGGGTGCAAAAGGTTGAGCCGAGTTACGACTTACAAGCACTTACGATAACCAGGGCTAATTTAACTTGCTCTTCTGTGTTACATTCAGAATGAATGCTGCAGGTCATGGGGCCACGGACCTGGAAGCAGATTTACGGAAAAGACATTTCCTCCGCCCTGTCCCCTGCGTGGGCCTCTGGAAGCTGAGGCTTAGGGTCTGGGTCCAGAAGGCAAAGAGTCTGAGGGGTTGGGTCATGGGCTTGTGCACCAGGAATGGGGGACAAATACCTGGATAACCCTTTGTTCCAGCTGGAGGAGGGTAAATCTGGGCAAGCCTCAAATCACCCACATGCTGGTCAGGGGTGGGGGGAGGGGTTAGGGAGAGTCTCTGAACAGGAGTTCCACAGCAGAGGTGTGTGGCAGGGACGGTGCTAGAGGCATGGCTCCCTCTCACAGAGCCTCAGTTTTCCCGACTCTAAAATGGGGATGAGTCATTGTAAGCACTAGAGATGGTGTTCATAGCCTGGAACACAGTAGCTGTCATTCTGGCCCCTCCGGTGGGGTCTGGGCGGCGATGAGCGATGTACTTACTCCAGACCCTGTTGGGTCGGTGGGGACAGGGAGGGTAGCAGGAAACAGGGAGAATTCCCATTATTGAAGCTTTACAACAACCCTGAGAAGGCCTGGCTACAGGGTTGTATCAGGGTTCCAACAAAGCCTCTTTCTGGGCTCCTCTCAGTTGTTTATCTTGGACCACAGGTACTGTTTAGGTAAAACACATTGGCCCCAGTCAAAGCTACCTTGGGGGGGGGGGCGCCTGGGTGGCTCCGTCAGTGAAGCACCTGCCTTCGTCTCGGGTCACAATCCCAGGACCCTGCGATTGAGCCTCACATCAGGCTCCCTGCTCGGCGGGGAGCCTGCTTCTCCCTCTGCCCGCCCCTCCCCCGCTTGTGCTTGCCCGTGCTCTCTCTCTCTGTCAAATAAATAAACAAAAATCTTAATAAAAAAAAATCTACCTTGGGACCCTTACAGAATCTCCTGGTGGTGAATCGGCTTTTATAAAAAGGAGGAAAGTAAGTTGACCCAGATGTATTCACTGTTCCTGGGGGGGTGACCTCAGAACTATGAGGATAGGACTATGAACAAGCCCTTTATCGGTGGGCTGACCCACTTGGGCTGGTTTTCCCAGGACTGAAAGTCCCAGACAAGCCAGGACAGTCACCCTATTTACAGACCACTGGCTGTGTTGTGGGGGGCGTAACACACACCCCATGGATGAAGGAAAAACAAAAATTTTCTTATTCTGATGAGAACGGGCATCTGTAGCTTGGCTGAAACTTCCAGTGACAGCCACACACGGAGACTCAAAAGGTGCCAAATCTCAGAGGCCCCAGATGGGAGCAATGTCTGTGTTCTCAAGGCACCTGGAAACGGGGCTCTGGTGACACCCCTTGATGGGGGAGTCCCTGGAGAGGAGCTTGAGTAAAATAATTTCATGAAACGCACTGGGTGGAAAATCCACGTTCCTAAATTAGCACATCCGATTTCAGATCAGAGCTTTTAAATAGACACATGTAATTAAACTAATAAATTAAATATTATAAGTAGATATTTAACCACTTTTTCCAGTGGCATATGAAAATATAAATTCAAGTTGGCCCAACAAACTATTTTAATGTTCTCATTGAGAGCATGGAAAATCTGCTTGTATTCAGAGCCCATTTGCTGGCTTGGGATTCTCTTCAAACACCCCACACCATCCACCCCTGGGTGACGGGGTCGCTGTGGATAACTGGGTCCATTCATACTGGACAGGAGAGGGGATTCATTCGCTCATTCGTTAAACAAATATTTATTGAACACTGTGTGCCAGAGACTTGGCGTGTGGCAGTTAAAAAAAAACAAACACAAATGTCCGTGCTCTCATGGAGCTGACATTCCAGTGGGAGACACAATCACCTCACAAGTAAATAAAATATATGTTGTGTTAGTGGTGAGTGCTGAGGAGAGAAAACAGAGCGTGGAAGAGGGATGGGAATGATGGTGAGGAGGTTGACATTTTAGGAGGAGGCCAGGAAAGCCTTCACTGAAGAGGATCATTTAGTAAAAAACTAAAGGAAGGGATGGAAGGAGCCCCATGGACTTCTGGGAAAGACAGTAGCAGACATCGGGAGTGAAAGCAGCCAGTACAAAGGCCCTGGGGCAGGAACATGCCTAGGGCGGTTTGAGGAACAGAGAGGATGCAGAGGTGGGGCAAACAGGGGTCAAGTGGGAGGAGACACGGTCAGAGAGGAGAGGGGAGGTCAGACCCTCTGAAGCCTCACAGGTCATAATAGAATCTTGGCTTTTATTCTGAGTGAGATAGGAAGCCATTTGAGGGGTTTTTAGAAGTCACATGGTTTGATTTATGTTTTAACAGGATCCTTCTGGCTGTTGGGCAAAGAATACAGCCAAGGGGCCAAGGGCAGAAGCAGGGAGACCAGTCAGGAAGCTATCGCAATAAACTAGGAGAAAGATGATGGATACTCAGAGGGCCGTAAGGTAGTAAGACGTGACTAGGTCCCGAATACATTTGGAAAGTAGAGCCGGCAAGATTTGCCGATGGATTGGGTATGGAAGGTACGGGAAGGAAAGGAGTCCAGTGTGGCTGCCCCGCTTCTGGCCTCGGCAGCTGGAAGGATGCAGTTGGCATCACCTGGGCTGGAGAAGGGGGTGGAAAGGGTTTGGGGGAAGATCAGCTACTCGGTTTTGAGATGTCTTTTAGTCCTCCTAGCAAAGATGTTGTGTGAGCAGCTGCATATGAGTCTGGAGTTGAGGGGACATCCCAGGGAAGAAACTAGACATTTGGGGTCATCAGCTTTGACGTGCTGGGAGCTCTAGGCTCAGAAGCGACATTTCGGGGGCATGTGTAGTTAAAGAGAAGTCTGAAGACTGAGGGCTCGGACAGGTCAGATTGATGAGGAGGACCAGCAAAAGGAGGACCAGAGACGGAGCACCTGGGACATATAGGAGCAGAGCCAGGAGACGAGGTGTCCCAGAAGCCAAGAGCACGGGTTCAAAGTGGAGGAGGGAACCGCTGGCATCCAAGGCAGCACGTAGGACAAGCACAAGGAGAGCCAAGAACCAACCACTGCATTTAGCAATGAGGAGGTCATTCGTGAACTTGGCAAGAATCGTTTTGACGGGGCGATGGGGTGAGAGACTGACTGGGTGGATTCAAAAGGAAAGTAATCAGAGACAGCAAGACAACTCTTTCAAGGAGTTTTGCTGTAAAGGGAGAGAGAAATCTGGAGGCAGGGAAGTGGAAAGCATGGTATAAGCAGGGAAAAATAATGGCATGCTTTAAGTGTTGGGAAGGACCCAGTGGAAAGACAAAATAAATGATACAGGAGAGAGCGAGCACCATCCCTGAGCAGGGACATAGCAACTTTCCCCAGGGGAGGCAGTGTCCCCTGCGGGTGCTGGGCTTCGCCCTGTGACCTGCCTTCTGATTTTCCTAAGCACCCAGCCCAATGCCTGGTTCCCAGGTGGTGGGTGAGCGAGTGGATATGAGGGGACTCGCTCGGCATAGGTCTTGCAAGAATTTGATTGATTGATTGATTGATTGATTGCATGAGAGGGAGGGGCAGAGGGAGAGGGAGAAAATCCCAAGCAGACCCGCCATCAAGTACAAAGCTCCACGTGGGGCTCGATCCCACGACCCCGAGATTACGACCCCGAGATCCCAACCTGAGCCGAAACCGAGTCGGGCGCTTAACTGACTGTGCCGCCCACGAGCCCCGGTATTGCAAGAATTTTAAAAAGCAAATCTGGGCTCAGACAGAACCACAGTCCGGATCCTTGCTCTGCCACCCAGCAACCGTGCAACCTTGAGCAAGTTTCTTGTGAGGAGCTGAGGGAGTTTCTCAGCTTCTCCGAGCCTCAGTTTTCCTCTCTGAAATGGAGACTGACAGCACTGGCTTTGCAGGCTTGTGGGAGGATTAAGCAGCTCATCGTTCATGTAGACTTCTGAATGTAGGATCTGGGACATGGCAAAGTGCTCCACGGGGGTTAAGTATCCTCATTATAAGCAGTTCAATAATTCCCCCACCCGAGCTCATCCAGAGTTTAATAAAATCTGGCATGTAAAAGGCAGTGGATGGAGCCATAAAATCTCAGTGCACACCCCACGGTCGCTCACAATTGCCCCGGCCATTTATGACCCTCGGGCTGCCACGGTGATGAGACAGCCCTGGGGGCCGAGCTGTTCCCAGATATAATGCCCCTGCCTTCTTCCCTGCAAGGAAGCACATGGGATGAGTGACAGCGACCTTATTAGAGAGAGAATATTAAATCCACTCTGCTTGATCTTTTTTTAAAAAAAGCAAATTACTCACAGGGGTTGGTACTTCAATGATTATTAGTGACACGTTGCTTGAAAGTACTCACAACTGAACTGCATTCCAGGTGGCAAGCCGACTGTGGTGCTAGTTAGGGAAAACCACACCAACGCACCAAAAACCTGAGAAGAGCTTGGACCGTCAAGGAGGGCTTCCTGTAGCAGGCAATCCCTCAGTGAGTCTTTAAGACAGGAAGGCTTTGGCCAAGTAGAGAGGAGGGATCAGGTGGGTCTGTTGTATGTGTGTGTGTATTTTCTTAGCAAACAACTGAGCAAATGGATCTGATTGGATTTGTCCTGTTTGACCACCTACTAAGCCAGCTAGAGCCACTTTCCTCCTCCCCAGGGACCATATTAGGGACCCACATTTTCAGGGGTTCCACGGAGCTCTGACCTTCACCCTCCCGAAATAATCACCAGACGTTATCACTGTCCGCTGCCCTATCAAGCCACTCAGCGGAAGGGGCTTGGGGCAGAGAGAGAATTTGATCAATCCACAGCTACCATTTTGGAAACATGACATAATTCACCTCCAGTGACAAGTCCGGTTAACCCAGGGGGTGCCCAGCAGTGGAGGAAGAGGCACAGGAGAGGTCGCGGTGGAAGTTGTGGTTGCAGTGACGTTTAGGAAGTCCCACACGTGACCTGTCCCTGGGCTGGCTCCATTGTAGATGGAGGGGCGGGTGCCTATATCACATAATCTCAACCCTCACGACAACTTCCAGGAAGACACTACTGTTTGCAGTGTCACAGCTGGGAATAATGGGGTCAGAGAGGTTAGGTGACGGGTCGAATGTCCCAGAGCTGAAGAGAGACAGAGTTGGGCAGGACTGAATTCTGGCTGTGCCATGCATGGGGCCAGCCGACCAGACTCCAGAAACAAGAAGGTTCCTACCTGTTTCTCAGGGGGCAGATACCAGAGCTGAGGAGGCAGCTTCAGCCCGGTGGTCCTCAGGGAGGAAGGGGGAAGGCAGGGACATTTAGGAGGGCCAGAGGGAGGATGCACGTTCAGAAATAATGTAGTCTATTGAGGATTACAAGCACAGACTGTATAGACAGACCATCCGGGCTTTCATCCTGGCTCTGCTGCTCTCTAGCTATGTGACCTTGGGTAAATGACCTTCTCATCTGTAAAATGGGGACAACAGAACAAGGTCTGGCACATGTATGTAATTAACAGACGTGAGATATTATCATCCCGTCTACTGTTAAGCTCCAACCCTGAACCCCAGCACATCATATGTTATCGTCACAGCCTTCCTGTGAGGTAGGTTGTGCCCCTTCATCGTACAGAGTGAGGGACCAAGGGGTGCAGCTGGTCGGTGGTATGGCAGAAGATGAGCCCAGACTCTGTGGTCTCACGTGGCTTCTCTGTGAGGCACTTGGGGTCTCCACAAGGCCGTGTCAGTGGAAGGGCTCCTCAGGCATCAGAGGACCCTGGGCCCTGCCTCTGCTCCAGCCAGCAGCAAATAGGGATTCCTGTCCTCATTGCCTCCCCTCCCTGCAGATTCCCAGCTTGGAGTCAGGGCCCTACCCCAAACACTGGCTGAGCGTGGGTGGATTATTTCTTTCCCCCAGCCTAGCCCCCTCTCCCCGCCCACCCATACACTGGCTGGCCCTCCTGTCTTGAGAGTCCGCCATCTGGGAGAGGGGTGCTGGCCCTCCTGGCAGGGGAGCCTGAGGATGTCAGGAGCCTCCCTACCAGACCTAAGGAAACCGATGACATTTGCATTGCATTTGGAGTTGAGACAATTGCTGCCATGGGCTAATGACGTGCCAATTGATTAGCAGAAACATATGTGCGGGAGAGGAGTCGTTCATCAGGCAGGACTCATGGCTCCTGTTCGTCTAAGTCTGGATCCAAGCAGCTGTCAGCAGTTCCAGCCCTATCCTGGCCTGTTGGAGTTTGGGTAGCTGCCAGGATGACTTTTCTTAGGAAAATGAGTCTCTGGATGGGGCTGAGTCCTGAGTCTCCCTCCCTTCTCAACCTCATCGCCTCCTCTGTGAATGGGGGTGACAGAACACACCTCACTGGGCTGGCCGAGGTCACAGTCAGTCCGCAAATGCTCGGTGAGCATTCACTCCGGGCAGGACGCTGTGCCTGAAGATAACAAGTGTCCCAAATGAAGACAAAGGGCCAGAACTCTCTGTATCTCCACCACATGAGAAAGTCTCCTTTCGGGATCTCAGGGTCCCCATCTGAAAAATGACAGTTTGGGACTTGAGAAAGACAGAATGATGCCCCCCCACCCCCCAACGATGCCCGTGCTCTAATTCCTGGAACCTGTGAATATGTTACTGTCTGCGGAAAAAGGGTCTTTGAAGATGTGATGATGTGGAGGGGCCTGGAGCTGGAGAGATTATCCTGGGTTATCTGGGGGGGCAATCTAATCACATGTCTTTAAAAGGGAAGACCCTGGGGCACCTGGGTGGCGAGGTTAGTTGGGCATCTGACTCTTGGTTTCAGCTTGGGTTGTGATCTCGGGGTTGTGGGATCGATCCCCGTGTCGGGCTCCATGCTGAACACGAAGTCTGCTTGGGATTCTCTCCCTTTCCCTCTGCTCCTTCTGCTGGTGCTCTCTCTCTCTCTTTCTCTCAAAAATGAATTAATAAATCTTTTTCAAAAAGGGAGGGGGAAGACCCTGCCTTAGCTGTGCTGAGAGAGAAGCAAGATGGGGACAGAGCCAAACACAGTGGGGTGGCCCCTCGACACCGGAAGAGGCGAGAAGGCGGGTGGCACACAGCCATGCCAACACCGTAAGTTTAGCCCAGTAAGATCCACGTTGGACTCCTGACCTTCGGAATTATGATAAGAGATTTGTGTTGTTTAAAGCCACTGAGTGGGGGCTCCTGGGTGGCTCAGTCAGTGAAGCGTCTGCCTTCTGCTCAGGTCATGATCCCAGGATCCTGGGATCCAGTCCCGCATCAGGCTCCCTGCTCAGTGGGGAGTCTGCTTCTCCCTCTGCCTGTTGCTCCCCCTGCTTGTGCTCTGTCATTCTGTCTCTCATCCTCTCTCTCTGACAAATAAATAAAATCTTCAAAAAAAAAAAAATAAAGCCACTGAGTTTCTGGTAATTCATCGCAGCAACAGTTGGAAACTGATATCAGCAGACGTTTAACACCAAGCCCGGAGGCAGCGCGAGCAATCCAATGGGCGCTAGGGGGCACGAGGCCCCTAGAGCTGCGTTGTCGTGTTGCACTCTCCGCGATGGGGGGATGTGCTCTATCTGTGTGGTCTGATAGGCCAGCCACTGGCCACGTGTGATGGGTGAGCGCTTGAAATATGGCTAATGCAGCCGAGGAGATGAATCGTTAATTCCCTTTGATCTCAATTAATTTAAATTTAAATAGCCACATATGGCCGGTGGCCACTGTAGTGGACAGTGTGAGAGAGAACCTTTCCAACATTCCAGAGAGTTCTGCTGGCCAACACTGCTTGGAGGCTTCCATCTACAGTTCAGGGGAGGAAACGAGGCCAGCCGTGAGGGACACGGATCCCTCAACCTCTGCTTATTTGAGAGAGTCCGGACCTCTGCACAAAGGCTTCCTTTTGCTCTCACCATTGGTCTGGCTGACTGGGTGAGGACTTCCCTGTGTCTTTGTGGCCCCTCAAAGTCTTGACAGCGCCCCACTCCCCTCTGCTGTGTACGTGCAGGCAACCTACCACCTTCAAGAGCAAGACGCGGGTCTTGGCTGCAAGGAGGCTGGGCTGGTCAGAGGAGGTTGGGCCACAGGCGTCTCAAAGATGAGTCTCCAGCAAAGCTGCCCTTGACCAGGGCTCTCTGTGGTCTGGAAAAATCCAGGTTATAGTGTCCATTGGAGATGAACTTCAGATGGCACCCAGCTCCCAGGAGAGCCCCTCAATCTCTCTGAGATAGAGGAAGATCCCAAGTTACCAAGAAGCTGCCTTGTCTTGTCTTTTCTGAGCTATCTGGGACACCTAGGAGGCCACAGTGGCTGAGGGGAAGGGTTTTGGGACCTAACCCCCTGAACTGTCAGCAAGATGCTCTGGGTGCATTTTCAAGGGGTATCAATCAATAATGTTTATCAGATTTTCAAATGGGTCTGTGACCTCCCCTGTAAAAAGGTTAAGAAACACTCTGCTTTCTTGTGGCCATGAAGAGACCTCTCTCTCATCTCCTCGCCCCCCTTTCTCAGCAATCTTGCCTCCTATAAATATCTACCCAGACCTGTGCCCCACGGGGACCTCCCTTCTCTCTCTCCTCCCCTCCCCTCCTCCACCTGGCCCTTGCTCTCCTCCCCCCTCCCACCCCCCAAGCAAGGCTCATCAATTCCAAAGGAAAAAGCCAGGCATCTGATGTACTTCTTGGGGGAGACAAAGCAGATGAAAAGGGGGAGAGAGTGTACAAACAGACTGATCTCCAGAAGAGAGGAATTACACGAATTACAATTGATTTTCCACCGTTAATGAAGCATGAACCCGTGTGATTGCATCTTGAAAAGATTTATAATTATTCATTGAATCTTGGAAGATAATTAAACTTCATTAAACGCAGACATGACAAGCCTTCAGAACAAGCGGAGACCTCCATGCAGGCTTCCAGATCAGAGCAGAGGATGCGAGGCTGGGACCCTGTCGGGTGGGGGCAAGAGGGCTGATGGGGAGGAGGGAGAGGGGAGGTGGGGAGAGGGGAGGAGGTTCTTGTTGATTATGCAGACACTCTTGGGTCTTTTGATTTCTCTCCCTACCCTTTGAGGACCCCCCCAACCTCCTCTGTCCCCCCTCCCCTGTCCCATCCCCTTCCTCTTGGCAGGGGAGGAATGCTGGGAACGGGGTACCTTGGCCATCCTGTTCAGAGTCCCTGCGAACCCAGGACATCTGAGCAGAGCAACAGTTGGGGAGCAACATGACCAGCAACAGGAGGCGGGGGAGAAGGGGGAGACTTCCGGACTGGTGGGTGCCAAAGCAAGGGCGGGAGTGGAGTGTGTATGTGCGTGTGTGCGTGCGTGCATGCACATGCAGGGGAGTGTGGTGGTCTGCTCCGTCAGAGTACAAATTCGTGTATTCTGGAAAGCCATCTGGCAGGAGACACACCAAATTGCTATCAGTGGTTAGTTACTTCTGTGAGGGGATGAGAAGGGGGTGGGATAAAGGAAGAAATTTCACTTTTTCTCCATAATATGCTTCTTTAGGGCTCGGATTACATAATGAACATATACTCGGATACAGCACATGTAATTAAAAAAAAATCATAATGCATATAGCCAGATCTGTTCTCCAGGTATTTATAGTTAAGACCCATGCTTCTGGCTCAGGGTGCTGTGGGCAAAGAGATGACTCAGACTGTCCAGGCCCTTCCTTAGGGAGTACCCAGTTGTGGGTGTGAGCATGTTGGGCTGGTTGTAAAGGGTATCTCCTAACCCACCCCTGTGGGCCCAAAGGAGTCAGCCTCAGCTGGGAGGTGGCTCTGGTTCTGACCTCCCGGAGGGTGGGTACCCGGTCCCTCTACCCTTCATCTATTCCAAGCCATCCTCCCCATCCTTTGGAGACCCCCTCCTGAGGACCCCTCCCATCCCTCCACAAAGCCTGACCCTTCTGCTAGGCTAAACCCACCTTCACAATGATGCCATAAGACCCTTTCTCCTGCCAGGTGCACAACCCTCCTTCCCCAGTGGCTTACTGTTCCCTGCCAACTTGACAGAAGGAAAGAATATTAATGAGGTTGCCCTCGCCATATCCTTTTTATAGAGCTGCTTCTTGGCAGGGAGGAGGTCTTTCTAAGGACAGGCTCGGAGGGAGTCATGCCCAGCATGGCTCTGGACCAGGTTCCATGACAAGGCTAGGCGGTTGAGGGAGGAGTTAAGGATTGGGGGTTGGAACATCTTCAAGGCAGGAGGGTAGAAAGGTGGGGAACCATCCCTTAGCATGGAGGTTAAGATCCTAGTTCCTAAGCCAAATAGCCTGGTTTCCAATTATGGCTTGACTATCTTGCAACCATGTGACCTTGGACAAGTTAAGTTCTCTGTGCCTCAGTTTCCTCATCAGTGGCTCCCTTATGGGCTGTCAAGAGAAGCTGAGAAAATGATACACGTGGAGTCCTTGGCACAGTGCCTGGCACAATGCAGGCGCTTGGTAAGTGACAGCAGATGTTAATTTGTAGGATTTGAAGGATTTCCCCAAACACCGTCAGTCACGTTGTAACTTCATGGTGTGCTCCCAGGAGCAGGCAATGTGTCTCATTGATCTCTGTACCCCTTTTGCCTCACCCAGGACTTGGCCCCTAGCAGGTGCTCAAGGAAATAGTTGTTGCATTAATAAAGGAATGAATGAAGAACAAATAAAATTGGACGCTAGGACTGACTTCTAATCTCAACATGTCGTCTCAATACAGGACACTTAGAATTGCTGCTTGAACAAATGAAAAGATTTTTCAGTTAATGGATAGGCTAGCGGGAAAGTAAAGAAAATCTTGAGAGGTCAGAAAGAATAAGAAATGCAGTTCCAGAGAATTGAGTGAGCATCTCCCTAGGGGCATCTGGTCAACCCAAAGCCTGGGCTTGACACACTGTGTTAAAGGGGACAGGAGACAAGGTCTGAGCCCGAGCAAGGTGGGAGATCAAATCTGCTGCCCCTGCATAAAGTAGGGTCCTTTCAACATGAACAAAGAAAAGCCTGCTGTGGCTCTGGTGGGAGGAGGAAAATGGAGAGAAAAAAAAAATCTCCTCCTGTGAGAATTCTTACCCACAAGCTTGCCCTCACTTGGGTTTGGGGTCAGAATTCATGCTACACATGTGGCCTAAAATTCCACAAGCAGAGAATTGGCCTGCCATTGGTAATGGCACCTGACAGAAGCATAAACAAATCTTCTTCGAAGAAACACCCTCTTAAACGCAGTCCTGAAAGAATTCCTACAGAAAACAAGTTCCAAGAAACATGGGTGCGCCCTCCCCAAAAAGCCAAAAACACACAAGGAAACAAGCAACTATAAGCAAGAGTCAGCAGAAACAACAACTCAGACCTACAAAGACCGAAAACATTGGAATTGTCAGATTGTGAATATAAATTGAATATGTGTATTTAAACCACAAACATGGATACCAAAAGTATGACAAAGGAGGTTGAGATGATAAGAAAACACCAGGCTGATCTGTAAAAGAACCAAACAAAATATCTAGACATAAGCAGTAAAATCATTAAATGGGTACAACAGAAGATGAGACAAAGCTGAGCGGAGAATTGGTAAATTGGAAAAGAGGTAAGAAAAGTTCTCCAGCAGGCAGTAAGCAGAGAGAGAGACAAAGAGAGGAGAAATACAGAAGAGAGATTAAGAAATATGGGAGATAAAAGGAGAAGATCTAACATGTGTCTCCTCAGAATTCTGGGAGATATCAGAATAATGGAAAGCCAAATTTCAGGAGAAAACAGCTAAGAGTCTTGCAGGACCGTGAAAGACTCCAACCCTCCGATTCAGAAAGCTGGATGAATCCCAAGCAGGATGAATAAGAAGAGATCTCCACCTCCACACACCACAGGGAAACCACAGAGTACTGTAGACAAAGAGAGAATCTTAAAAGCAGCCAGAAATAAAAGAGAGATTACCTAAAAAGGAACACCAAATAGATTGATGTCAGGGTTCTCAGAGAAACTCTGGAAGTTCAGGAGACAGTCGAGGAACACCTTCAAACACTGGAGAGAAGATGTCCCCTGAGAATTCTATAACCTCTGAAACTAGTTTTCAAGACTGGAAGCAAAATAAAGACATTTTCAGACAAACAAAAACTGTCAGAGTTTACAACAGGGGCCCTCCCTAAAGAAAGTTCTAAAAGCATCGGATTTCAGGAAGAAAGGAAAATGAGCCCAGCAGGAAGGGCTGAGACGCAAGAAAGAAGAGTGAACAGAAGAAATGGTAAACACGTGGGTAAATTTAAATAAACATTGATGATTTGAAATGTTTAATTTGTGGGGTGAAGACAAAAAAATCAAGAGAGAATCAAAATACAGGCAACCAGAGTTAAAGCATTTTAGGTCCCTGGAATTGTGTAGGAGGAATGCGGAGACAGAACTCATGGCTGGCAATTATAACCCAAAGATGCACGAGGCATTTCTAGGGTAATTACGAGAGAATAAAAATAGCATGCATTACAGCTTCCGAACTAATAGAGGAAAAAATGGAATGGGGAGAAGCTTCCATTAATACAATTGGAAGAAGGAAAGAGAAAAGGAGAAGGGGGGAGGGAAGAAAGGAGGGAGGGAGGGGAGTGAACTGGGGGGACCAGAGAGGAAGTGACTTGACCAAGGCCACACAGCAAGTTAGAGGCAAAGCAAGGACTAGGGTGCTTTCTCCCCAGAACGGTGTAGCCTCCCTCGGTCTACATGGGGATTATCAGAGCGGGCATCTCAACCCTGCTTTCCCGGCTACAATGGAACCACACGCTACCACTCAGGAAGCCTGTGGAAAGGTGTATGATAAGACATGCTTTGATCAGCAGACACAAAGAGTAATAACGATCATCTCTGTGACAAAATCATTAACATAAGTGCGGTGGCTTACCATGTAGACTCCTCTCTGTGTGTAATTCATTAGATGCTCACAATAAGCCCATGAGGATGCTGATAACATACTCATTTTGTATATAACGCCACTCAAGGACGAGGAACATGAGGTAACTTTCCAATGTCACACAGCTGGGAAGTGGCAATGCAGGGATCTGAACCCAGGCAGTGTGCCTGCCCTGCCTCGTTCCTCATGGTTGGATGCTGGGCTGAGCCTATAAACTTCTGTGTATGGGGACAGGATTGTAGAAGTGGGCAGTATACAAGAATGATTCTAATTAGAACCTGGATCTAAAAAAGGTAAAAAAAAAAAAAAACAGCTACAAAGGACATTTTTGGGTGATTGGGGAAATTTGAATACGGGCACTCAAAGAGATATCACTGTAACAATATTGTTAAGTGTGACTTGGTGTGATCACAGCAGTAGGGTTATGCAGGAGGACAGCCTTGTTCTTAGGAGACAGATGCCGAAGTAGAGAGAGTGCAAGTGTCATGATGTCGGCAACGTTCCAGTGTTTCGGAAGTATACAAAGAATAAAGCAACTATGGTGAAATAATCGGTAAATCTAAGTAAAGGATAAATAAATGGTTATTGTCGTATCTGGTTGTGTTTAGAGACCATCCCCAAACTTAAAACAACAGCTACTTCTGATCTTTTGCAAGCCCCTGGCCTTGCTTATGCACCTGTCAGCGGCTAGTGGGTGGGCTGTGGCCTGGCTGGACAAAGGTGACCCCGGCTTGCACAGCTCAGCTCTCCTCCCTGAGTCCCTCACCTCCTGCAGCCGGGCTGGCCTGAGAGTGTCTTCCCTGCAGTGGCAGGAGTCCAAGAGAGGAAGAGGAGAAGGAATGCAGGCTTTTAAGCTGCAGCTCACGTTGGTTGTACTGCTGCCCCATTGGCCAAAGCGAGTCACGTGGCCAAACCCAGCATCAGCACCAGAAGGTACTTCCAAAGAGCGTGACCCGGGGAGGCAAACATGGTTAATGCAATTGATTTGCCACCATTGTATTACTGTCTTAACTTTTCAATAAATTTGAAATCTTTCAAAATAAAAAGTTAGAGGGATGTATTAGACTGCTCTAGAGAAATAGAGCCAAAAGAATGTGTATATATAAAAGAGATTTATTATAAGGAATTGGCTCACATGATTATAGAGGCCTGAGCAGTCCCAAGGTCCGCAGCCAGTAAGTTGGATACCCCGAGAGCTGATGGGGTACTTCCAGGCTGAATATTGGCAGGCTCAACACCCAGGAAGAGCCAATGTTTCAATTCAAGTCCAAAGGCAAGAACTGATGTTCCAGCTGGAAGCCATCAGGCAGGAGGAGCTCCCCCTTACTCACAGAGGGTCAGTGGTTTTTGTTCTATTCAGGCCTTTACCCCATAGGTTCAGTCCCAGCATACTGGGGGGGGCACTCTGCTTTACTCAGTAAGATGGTATTCTCACCCAAAACACCCTCACAGACACACCCAGAACAACATTTGACTAAATATTTGGGCCTCGCATGACCCAGTCAACTTAGCACATGAAATTAACCATCACCAGGGACAAAAGAAAAAAAAAAGTCAATGTAATGCTGTCACTCCTCTGCTCCAACTCTTCCCTACGTCCCCTGTAAGGCAGGTAGGTGCAAGGATGTCCACTGCAGCTTTGCTAGGCAAAACCCCAAACGTGAGACCACCATGACGTCCGTCAACATCATCACGGGTCAATAAATCATGACGTATTCCTAACGTGGTATCTAACGTGCAGTAATAAACAGTGACGAAGAAGATGCACCGATACCCACAACAACACGGATGAATCTTACTCATGAGTGAAAGAAGGGAAACTGCACGCCGTATGTTTTCCAACGACATGACGTGCAGGAAGAGAGAAACGCGTCGGCAGCGGTTATCTTGAGGAGACTCTGTTGGGAAAGGGCTCAAGGAGACTTCCTGGAAGGCCATAAATGTCCTCTCTCTTGATCTGGGTGGTGGTTACGTGGCTGTGTTCATGTGAAAAAATGTGTTAAATTGTACACTTCAGACTTGAGGGCTTTATTTTTTTTTTAAGATTTATTTATTTATTTGAGAGACAGAGAGAGGAAGGGAGAGAGCGCAGAGCATCGGGAAGGGCAGAGGGAGAGGGGGAGAGAGAATCGCAAGCAGACTTCCCTCTGAGCACAGAGCCCGACTTGGGGCTCGATCTCATTATCCTGAGATCGTCACCTGAGCCAAAACCAAGAGTCAGATGCTCAAACTGCTGAGCCACACAGGAGCCCCAAGACCTGAAAGATTTATGTTAGCTCAAAAAATGTAAACACACACACACACACACACACACACACACACACACACAAACCTGGTTTCTTGGTTCCCCCTGAATAAGACCCAGACTCCTCAACACTCAATTCAATTCAATGCAGCACATGTTTCTTCTTCTCTCTCTAAAGTGCTGGGTACAGCAAGCAGGGTGGCCTTCTTATCGCCCCCTGCCCAGTAGAGGTCCTTGATAAATATGCATTGAATCCACGTGGGGACCTCAAGGGCGGGGGACCGTGAGTGTACTTGGGCATCAGATGGGCTGTGGGGTGGCATCCTGGTCCCTGGGCTCTGTCCAGGCACCCTTTTGTTGCCTACACAACAGCTCTGTCTTGCAGGGTGCCTTCTGCCCCCCCCCTCCACCAAGTCCCCCAGCCACCCCCTTTCCTCAGTGCTACACACTTTACGGCCATTGTCAAACATAATGATTCTTACCCTGGAGAGAAATTGGGTTCCATTTCATGTTTTATTGCCTCAAAAAGGACATTTTTTACCTTCCCGCAGTCCGTACCCAGCAGGAACAGGACGATAAATCTCAGCAAAGGTTTCCACTGAGATAGATGGTCCAGCGAGGAGACCACTGTGCTCTGGGCGGGGAGAAAAAATAAGCCCTTGCACCTGCTTTGCCACCCCACCCGGTGTTGCCCTGCCCCCAACACTGCCTGGCAGCCTTGGCACTGGGATGGGGGAGGGGCTCCAGCTGGACAGCCAGCGGATAAGCAAAAAATTAAGCCTGAACATCTGAACTTGCCTCTCCTCCAGCCTTGCTACCGTCATTCAGAAGGAGCCTCTAGCCCAAGACAGCAAATGTAGATGGTTTGTCATGTACTCATTGTGTGCCCACGTGTTTCCTCACGTTTCGTTTCCAGCAACCCCGCGCTGTGCAAGCGTGTGTGGGACCAAGGATCATAGAGGTCAGGCATGCAGCTGGTAGGGAGCAAGCTGGAATTTGAACATGGGTCTTTTGGGAACCCATTCAAGATGCTCCTGACGATGACTTCTCCTCAGTTCCCTAGGAGCTGGCCCAGGAAACCGGAGAAACTTCCGGCAGATGGCAGCAGGAGTCCCACAGCTGCTGCTGGGACAGCCTTTGCCCCAGCCTCCTTGGCTGAGGGCTTACCCCGGGAGAACCCTGCATGGCCTGCAGGAAGAACGGCAACTGTGTGCACTTCCCCTAGGTCACCGTGTGACTTGCACGGACCTGTCAGCATCCCCAGAGAGTCTGCTGTCTTGTGCAGGGTCACACACTTAAAGACAGAATCAGGACTAGAACTCAAGACCCATGACTCCCAGCCCAGGGTCTTTCTTCTTTTCTCCCCAATTTGTTGTTGTTGTTGTTGTTGTGACAAAATACACGTAACATAAGATTTATCACCTTGACCAATGTCAAGTGTACAGTTCAGTGGTATGAGATACATTCGTAACATTTGGAACCACCACCACCATCCATCTCCAGAACTCTTTTCATCTTTGAAACTAAAACTCTGCTCCCATGAAGAAATAACTCCCCTTGTCCTCCTCCCTCGGCCTTGACTGCCACCTTTCTGCTTTCTGTCTCCATGAGTTTGACTACTTGACGTGCCTCCGGTAAGTGGACTCACACAGCCTGGGGCCTTTCAGGACTGGCTCCTTTCAAAGTCCTAGGATGATGTCCTCAAGGTCCATGCACATTGTGGCACCCGTCGGAATGTTCTTCCTCTTCCTGCTGAGTAATATTGCATCGTATCTATAGACATCATTTTGCCTCTCCGTTCATCCTCCGATGGACCCTTGGGCTGCTTCTGCATTTGAGCTCCTGCTAATATCGCTGCTGTGAACAGTAACATACAAACATCTCTTCAAGACCCAGGCCTTTCTTCTAACCTATCACTCTGCCTCACTGACTGTCTTTCAACTATTTATTATCATTCTTTTCTAAGACATGGAAAATGTGTGGTGTAGCCATTGGTTGTTTCGTAACAAGATCCTGAATCTACCACTCACACCATAAACGGGTCACACCATACCACACGCTGAAGGACTCCGTTTCTGTGAAATGTCCCATGTAGGCAAATCCACGGAGACAGAAAGTAGATTCATGGCAGCATGGGGAGTGACAGCTGAGGGGTACTTTTCTGGGGTGATGAAAATACTCTGAAATTGATTATGGTAAGGATTGCGCAACTCTGTGAATATACTGAACGACGTTGATTTGGACACTTTAAATGGGAGGATTTTACGGTAAGTGAAATGTAGTTTAACAGCTCTCAATAAAGCTGTTAAAAAAATTGTTAGACTATCGGGGCGCCTGGGTGGCACAGCGGTTAAGCGTCTGCCTTCGGCTCAGGGCGTGATCCCGGCGTTCTGGGATCGAGCCCCACATCAGGCTCCTCTGCTATGAGCCTGCTTCTTCCTCTCCCACTCCCCCTGCTTGTGTTCCCTCTCTCGCTGGCTGTCTCTATCTCTGTCAAATAAATAAGTAAAATCTTAAAAAAAAAATTTGTTAGACTCTCAGCCCATTTCCTTGCCTGTAAACGAGGGATTGCGAGAACCATCTCATGCCACTGTTACAAAGCTGAGTTAATGTGGGAAACCTTCCCACCAAATGTCCCGCACGTGGAAGGAACTTCCCACTCTCCTGTAGGACGATGTTCTCAAGAGCACCGCTTGGTCATGAATTCATTCAACAAATGAATTGTATTGAACACAGCGCCCCCTGTGTTCTAAGGCAGCACTGCGTGGTAGAATGTTCTCTGACACAGAAGTGTTCTAGCTCTACCCTGTCAAGTACACGGCTGCCAGCCACATGCGACTATTGAGCACTTGAAATGTGGCCAGTGTGACTGAGAGCTGGATTTTTTTTCTTTTCTTTTAATTAATTTACATTTATTTTATTTTTTTAAGATTTATTTATTTATTTATTTATTTGACAGAGATAGAGACAGCCAGCCAGAGAGGGAACACAAGCAAGGGGAGTGGGAGAGGAAGAAGCAGGCTTCCCGCGGAGGAGCCCGATGTGGGGCTCGATCCCAGAACGCTGGGATCACGCCCTGAGCCGAAGGCAGACGCTTAACCCTGTGCCACCCAGGCGCCCCTAATTAATTTACATTTAAATATCCACGTGTGGCGAATGGCTACCACATTGGACTATGAAATTCTAAGCAATGGAAATGAAGCTTCTCACCAAACAATATCCCTGTTCTCATGGAGCTGACATTATGACACACAGACAAGTATTTATAAAATGTAAAGCTGGAAAGAGCTATGTAGAAACATATATAAAGGTGGGAGGGCTGAAAACGAGGGGGTGGGGACTATTTACACAGGGTGGTCTAGAAAAGCGTCTCTGAAGAGGTGACCCTTGAGCAGAGATCTGAAGGAAGGAGTGCCCTGAGCCCTGCAGCTATCTAGAGGAAGAGAATTCCAGGCTGAGGACACAGCAAGAGCAAAGGCCCTGAGGCAGGAACTTGCTTGTTGAATACAAGGAAGAGCCAATGGGCCGGTGTAGCTGGAGGGCAGGGGAGTGGGGTGGGGGCAGAGGCTGAATTCAGAGAGCAGGAGCGGAGCCAATCCTGTGGGACCAGGGGCTGGGGGCAGAGACTTGGCGGGGCTGTGAGCAGAGAAGGGGCATAACCAGTTTAGGTTTTAGCAGGAACCCCGGCTGCCAGGCAAACAATAGGTCAGAGGGGACAAGGGTGGCACCACGGAAACCAGTTAGGAGGCCATGACCATACTCCAGGCGAGACTCAGTGGTGGCTCCGACCAGGACAGGCAGTGGCCAGTAAGAAGTTGTTGGATTCTGCTTGTTCCTTGGAGGGAGAGCCCATGGGACTTCTTGAGGGGTAGCACGTGTGTGAGAAGCACCAAGGACAGCTCTGGGGTTTTAGGGCTGAGCACCTCTGAGACCGGAGGTGCCATTCACTAAGGCAGGGAGACTGGGCTGGGAGTGACAGAGTGCAGTTTGGATCTGGGAAGCCTGTTGGGAACCCTCAGGGCGGACGCAGGAGGTAGGAAAGCTTCAGGGTCCCTGATCCACATTCCCAGGATGTTGGAGGGTCTGGGACTGACCACAAAAGCACTCCCTGAAGATGAAGAATGAACAACAGTAAGTAAAAAGAGCCCTGGGTCCTTCCCCCTTGGGGTGGAGGCAGCGTGGCCTTGTCTCAAGCAGGAGGCTGGAGCAAGGCCTCCCCACATCCAGCACAGCCGTTGGGCCTCTCCAGAGAAGCTTCCGTGGGGTTCTGGGGAGACTACATGGCTGGGGCAGACACCACTGCTGGGCAGATGAATGTGGACAAAGGCGTCTGAGGAGCCAGCTCCTGGAGCTGGGGGCCTTGCCATCTTGGCTGCAGGAGTGAGACACCAAGCACCTGCTTTCCCAGGATGCCCTGGAGCTGGGACTGGACCCTATCACAGCTGAGATGAAGGATCCCAAGAGGCTGCTTGCTTGGTCCTGGGAGGACTGGAGGGAGAGGAAACCAGCCTGTATCCAGTTGGACACAGCCCTTGAGGCAGCCGTGGGGGAGGAAGGGGGAGGGGGTCAATGGCCGGGAAGATGGAGCAATGGCCCCCTGCCCCCGCCATCATCCACTGCCTATACAGCTGGCTCTGCCCGTGCTGAGAGTCCCCCCGCCCCCACAGGCCCTTGCAGAGACTGAACATGCCAAGGAAATGTACCTGGATAGAAACTTCTAGCACTGCAGACCTGGAGTCACCCCTCCGCAGGGCAGCCTACCTATTCCTCAGCTTCAAAGACATGTATGAATGCATTCAATTAACACACGTTTGCTGAGGGCCTCCTAGGTACTGGTCACTACAGGCACTTGGGATACAGCTGTGAACAAAATAGACAAAATCTAATCCAATGGTGGGGGTGGGACAAGCAGGAACAGACAATAACGAAATAAAACATAGTAAGTAAGTAAATCGGATGGTGTCCTAGAAGAGGGTACAGGCCCTGTAGGGAAAAAAAAGCAGAGTAGATTTAGGAGGTTGGGATTGGGGTGAGCAGTTGTCACTTCAAATAGTGAGGACAGAGGAGATCTCTTGCAGAAGGTAATCCCTTCTAGATCCTTAGGCTCGTCTGATAATTAAATTGACATAAGACAGATTAACGGGAGGAAAGCAATTTCATACATACATGAGCTCGTAAAAATAGGAGACTCAAAGAAGTAACCAAAGCAGACAGGTTTTATCCCTTTTAGACAAGGAAACAAGACATTTGTGAAGAATTGACAAGACAAATCTGGTGTAGTACATTGGAGAGGAAGTACCAAGGTTTGTCTATATGGCCTTCTCAGCCCAGAATTCCCATCTCTGGGGATAAGGATGTCTCTCTTTCTCCTGGTACAGGGAAGGTAACATTCCCATGGGAGATTATTTCTTGCGTTCAGGAAGGACAGAGAAGGAACAGAGTGTTCTTCTTATACTGGCTGTTTCTTAAGTAACCTTAATTTGAAATAATCACTATACCAAAGTGGCATATCTTGGGGTGGCCTACCCTGGACCCCATCAGTTCCCTTCCTCTGGAATTTTCTTTCACTCATTAAAAGCTGAGTAGATGGCTGTGGAGGGAGGAGCCAGGTTGGTGGCGTGGCCGATTACTCTGTATTGCACTGAACCAGTCTCCTAGTCCCGAGAACAGCTGCGAGTCACGTCAGGAGGCAGTGATGCAGGTGGGCTCCCAAAGGGAGGCCCCAACCACACAAGCAATCGGGTATTTAATAAGAGGCAATTCTGTGGAAACAAAAGAAAAACAATGCTTAGAGATGGGAGCAAATTATAAATTAGTTTCTGAGTTTTGAGGGTAGCCAGTTGGGAAGATTTCTAGATGTCAGGCTTGAAGTATTTTCAGACAGAGTGAGGGCAAGGCAATGGCCATCTAACAGATTTTCCTAGTTTGCAGTTTGAACGTCTCTGGGGATCTGAGTAGCAAACAGAACCAATAGGCACAAAGATCTTCCATACGTGAGCTGTCATAATTGTTTTCTCTGAAGTTCATATCCAGTTGTCAAGTTGGCTTGTGTGGCTTTGGAAAAAGGCTGCTTTAGTTTTTGATGATTCCAAGTCAGAAGAGTGGGAGAAAAGTTGGAAATATTAGTCTAGAGAGTTGTAGCAAGATATTGGAGGAACCTAGAAGATTTGGGATCTAGTCTGGGTTACAGGCAGAAAACAAAACATCAAAGACAATGAACAGCCCTTAATCAGATAACACGCAGGGTGTATTACAGATTTTTGCTGAAACACAATATTTCTCTCTACGGTTACCCCCATTTTTATCAGAGATAATAAGAGGCAAATTTGTTTACAAAATAAGTCTCATCTTAAACACAGCTTGATTATTTACATAAATGCGGCAAGAATATATATTGACCACATAGAATCTTTTAAATTGCTTTGCTAGAACTTTTTAAAAGGAATCTCAGATTGGACTTTTAAAAGCCTGTCAAAGCTCAGAAGTCGAGCCAATACCTATAGATTTTGGTGAATTTCTCTTCTCGAGATCCCCCAAATATCCTGAAGTTCTTGCACCTGCCAGGAAGTGACCTTCCTTACTCACCTGGTAAGGCTGCTTGGAGCCCTGTAAGCAACGTGCCATGGGGTTTTATTGGCTCCGTATAGTCAACCTTAGTTCCTTCAAGCTGTCTGGTCACACCTGAGCCTTTGTACATCTCTCCTGAATATGACCTTCCTGTCAAAGTCTTGGTAATATAACCAATGTTTCCTGTTGGGTCCTGTTACGAGAAGAACAGATTCTTAGTGAACTTATGCAAATCACCACATTGCCATAAAAATAAAAATACTCACTGAAGGGTTTCTGAATTCTGGAGGGATTAGGGAATGAGAAAAAGCTAAATGTTTCATAGATAGCTTGAGAGAGAAGAGAACATATTTTCCTTAAATCTGAAAAACCGAAACATTTTTAAAAATCAGCAGTGTTCCAAACAAAACAGCCATAAAACATTATAATCATCCTCATCAGTTAATTCAGCCTCATGTAATTGATTCTTGTTGATCTTTTGTTAGAAGTCATGAAGACATTAGTTTCTCCGTTAGGAGTCTGTAAATTCTTACCCAGTTGGGTGGCGTGATCTGAAAGTTACGGAGAGCCCTTATCGGAGTCCTCCCCATGAATTTCTCTGAAGACCAAACACTTCTGCAGGAACAAGCCTATGAAAGCATCAGAGTAAAACAGTAACTGTGAATGAATGACCAAAGACTTCAACATGCCAGTGGCTAAAGACTTGATTAGAGTTCATTACAGCAAAATAAGCAAGGAGTTTTGGTTCTTTCTGTGACATGCAACATTTTAAGATAAAACCTAGAATCGTGACTGATGACTTCATACCAGGACCTATCTGAGTTTTGGGAATTTCATGCAATTTCTAGAACACTGATGAATAACATTCACCCACCGACTATAATCTAAGAAGGCTCATCATCACTTATCTGACAATGCTTCCCACGTAATTTAACATACAACATAAGCCTAATTAGTGTAATTCCTTGTGTGAGGAAAGAGAACAAATCTTTTGAGATGTTCCAGGGACCCTTTGGAAAATCCCAAGTAACTTCCAGGTCAAAAGACTTTATTTCAAATTTAATTTTTGGAAAGTTTGTCAAAATATCAAAAGGTTTTAAAACACTTGGTCAAAGAGGATCATAGGTCTCTATGAAACAACTTGGTTATCCATTTAATCATGGTGACAATTAAAGACTTTGCAGGTAAACACAGAAAGTTAAATAGTTGTAAATAAAACTTCGCTCTTTTGATAGAGAAGACTCAATTTCATTTTGTTTTTTTAAGTAATCAAAGATCTGGGGGTGCCTGGGTAGCTCAGTCAGTTAAGCATCTGCCTTCAGCTCAGGTCATGATCCCAGGGTCCTGGGATGGAGCCCCGCATGCATCAGGCTCCCTGCTCAGCGGGGAGTCTGCCTATCCCTTTCCCTCTACCCCTCCCCCACCCTGCACTTGTGCACTCTCTCTCTCTCAAATAAATAAATAAAATCTTTAAATAGGAAAAAATCTGATAAAAGAACACAAGAAGTTACTTGGATAAAACACAAATTCTTCGCTTATTTAGACAGATTACTTAAAAAATGAGGAAAAGCCTTTTATAATCTCTTATCAGGAGTAGACCAAAGCCCAAACAAGTTTTTCCCTCAAGCAGATGGAAGAAAATTAAGTCCCAGTTTTACGTAAGTACACTACGGATATTAAAGCTTATTTTTAGAACCCTTACAACAAATTCATTTAATTTTATCCTGCTTGATCACACGTAAAATTCCTTCCCCAGGATTCCGTTTTCACAACGTTCTACAACTTTCTATTTTAGCTTGTCCCTTGTTTTCTTTCCCATTCAGAAATAACCAGTTTTACGTTAAAACAAAATTACTTTCTTTTCCCTCAACAAAAATGCATCCCTATTCCTCATACCTTTTATTGCCAAAAACATATATTCTACATGCCTTGTATACAGAGATGTTTCCCTTATTATGTCTAGCAGATTTATATTAGTTAGAATTCTTATCCCTTAGACACCTTAATTTGTAGAAGCTAAAAAGTAAAGGATTGTGAGCTATTTGTTACACCAACATTCATTCTTCTTTCTTTCTTTCTTTCTTTCTTTCTTTCTTTCTTTCTTTCTTTCTTCCTTTCTTTTTCTTTCTTTCGAGAGTGTGTGTGGGGGGTTGCGGGGGAGAGAGCAGAGGGAGAGGGAGAATCTCAAGTGGTCCCCACGCTCAGCGCAAAGCCTGATGCAGGGCTCAATGTCACGACCTTAAGATCATGACCTGAGTCAAAATCAAGAGTCAGCCACTTAACTGACTGTGCCACCCAGGCACCCCAGGCCAATACACTTGACAATTTCTAGAAGCATAGGCTTCTTCACAGTTTAGTTTTTCAATGGGTCATAAGATGTATTCACCAACGGATCCTCTGTGATAAGAGGTCGAAGGTAAGTGAGTGTAGACTTGTGTAGCCATCTATGTTTTAATATTTTTTCTTATTTGGAAATGATCCGGACATTCAGTGAATTCCCATCACTTAATTTAACTGAACAAAATTCTAAGGGTGGAAGTCATCAAAGAGATTTGGGAAACTATTTAAAGAGATGTATCATAAGATGATGGTTGCTAGAATGTTCACCTGAAAACTCTTATATATGTCTATTTAGTTCATTTGTTCTTCACAGTCATACTTAGATCACCCACGATGATTTCATGAGACATTAAAGCAGTTAGCCATCATCTTAGGTTATTTGTCTTGTTGACAAATTTTATAACAAAGACAACATGAGCTAATTTGACTTTCAGTAAATCTAGGTAAAATAAAATTATTATGCTTAATGCCAATAACCCTAAAGACATGTCTGTATTAATTGAACCAACAAACTTAAACTAGTTTCTATTTACCAAAAATTATCCTAGATCATGCCAACTTGAAAAACAGTTGGGTAAGTTTCTATTCTATTTCTGAGGTTTAGAAATACTTAATTTATAAGCACTTATTTTTAAGCCAATTATATAGAGCTCTCTTCATTAATTCTGGCGGTACCATCGGGAGGGAGAAAAATCTCAGATTTATAATGTACACACATTGGCATAACGAACATCAGACAGACACAGAGATGTCATAGCTTTCGTTCCAAAACTTTAGCCATAGATCAAGCCCTGAGCATTTGTATAATACAATACAAAATTCACTAGTACATTACAAAACTCACGAGTTTACAAATAATAGTGTCTCCGGCTGGTGGAACAAGTTAAGATAATTTGCTTGAAGTGTTTTTCATGCTAATATTTGTCAAGAATTCTTAAGATTTGTATTTCTTCTTGACAAGTAACTTCAAGGAGGCTGTGGTCTAGAGTTTGGGCAAGAGAGCCCTTCTAGTAGTGTGTATTTTTAAAAGGCCTCTTTCCTTCTTTTTTTCTTTTTTCTTCCATCTGGACCATTTTAATGACCTCCTGGGGTATTTACATTCCAAAGACATGGTAAGATTTACATCTTCAAGGGACAGGAAGAGTATCCAAGTTTTCCCTAGGACTTTTGCATATATTTCTCTATTATCAGACGTTTAGGGTAAATCCTATTTAAAATGTTCTTTCCTTTTCTTAAGCGCAGGACAACTGTTCTTTCAATGTCCTGAGTTTTTATAATATCTGCAAATGCCTGGAGGCAATTAGGAAATGCTCTGAATGGATTTTGAGTTGCTTTTCAGAGTTATGCTTTTGTTTTTCTAAAGAGTCAAGTTGTAAATTAAGAATTGTTGATCTTCACTCTTTTTTTTTTTTTTTTTTTTTTTTAGTCTTCATTGCTGTACGACATCTTCAAAGAACTGGGTGTCTTCTCCATCATTAGGCTTAAGCATTGATGTGCTCGCTGAATCACACTCTCTTGAATTAACCTTTTTCTATCAGGGAGAAAATTTCCAACTAAGATGGAAACTGAAAGATTTCTATGTTTTGCTGTCCAGGGGACATGAATTCTTTGGGTGGGGGTTTAGAATAGATCCACAAAGCACCTTGCCTAGGAAGGCTTGCATCTGGCAGAGACTGATTATAAAGTCCAGCAAAACAAGCTTTATTGTCCATCTCGGGTGCTTCTGTTAAATGTATTTCCTGGCTTTTAGCATTTGCATGAGTAACCTGTATACCCTGGGCCTGGAGATTAGGCTGGGTTGTTCTCTGTAAATCTTGTAGGAAAAGGGAAGCTGAAATAAGCAGCTGATGTTTAAGGGATTTTCTGAGAAAGGTGGAGGAGTTGGGGGCTGGGTGGAATATGCTGGAGGGGGGGGAGTTTTAGGACGCGAATTTATGTCGGATGGGGACTTCAATTTTTGTTCTAATTTCTCTTCTTTCATCTTGTTGAAAGGGAGTCTCTAAGGCTAGCTGTTACATTTCTTTGTGTCTGCTTTTTTTTTTTTTAACATTTTATTTATTTATTCGACAGAGATAGAGACAGCCAGTGAGAGAGGGAACACAAGCAGGGGGAGTGGGAGAGGAAGAAGCAGGCTCATAGCGGAAGAGCCTGATGTGGGGCTCGATCCCATAACGCCGGGATCACACCCTGAGCCAAAGGCAGACGCTTAACCGCTGTGCCACCCAGGCGCCCCTTGTGTCTGCTCTTTAATTTGGTCCTTCCAAAGGTACCAATAAGACAATTGTTTAGGATGAGAGCTCTCTAAAAAAAAAATTTTTTTCTTTCAAATATAGCCAATTCAAAGGATCCACTGATCCTTTGGCCATTGATGAATAAGATCTTATATTCATCTCCATAACAACTCAAATCAGTAAACCTTTCCATGGCTTTTAACCAAGGATGCAAGAGGCGTCCCACAAAATGGTGCAAAAGATGCGGCCCTCACGAGGTCCAGAAAGTTCACTGCCAGAGCTCGCCCAAGAAAGGAAAGGCGGTAACCGTGAAGGGCTCTGTGTTTATTTTTCTTTTTTCTCTTTGAAAGAAACTTTTCGTTTTATCAACAACGGAATGGGTGGCTTTGTTCCTCCATCTTTAAGGACAGGTAGCATCGGCAGCCAGATAGAATGTGCACAGTGAAGTCAAACTCATTGTACCCCAGAGACGGGTCCGGAAGCTCATTGGCTCCATCCTATTCCAGTTCCGCCACCAACACCAGCACCTCTTCATCCACAAGGTCCGAAGACAGCAGGGCTATGGGCACCTGTAGAAGGAGAGAGTGACCCCACCCTCCCGCCTGAGCCCCAAAGCCCCAGTTTTGTAGGGCCCTGCTTCCCCCAGGTGGGGGGGGGCTCTGTTTTTATTTTATTTTATTTTATTTTATTTTATTTTATTTTAATTTTTTTCTATTTCCCCCCCTCCCTCAAGGGCTCTTTTTTAAACAGATGTTCCAAAATTCAGGCAATCACATTGTCCCCCCATCCCTACCCTTTTTTTTTTTAAAGATTTTATTTATTTATGTGACAGAGAGACAGCCAGTGAGAGATGGAACACAGCAGAGGAGTGGGAGAGGAAGAAGCAGGCTCCCAGCGGAGGAGCCCGATGTGGGACTCGATCCTGGAACGCCGGGATCACGCCCTGAGCCGAAGGCAGACGCGTTAACGACTGCGCTACCCAGGCGCCCCCATCCCTGCCCTTTTGAACAGAATAAGGTGCCTTACGGGACCAAAATTTCACCTCCCCCCACCAACGCCTTTTTTTTTTTTTTCAAATACATGTGTATCCTCTGGCTGGGAGAAACCCGAGAGAATATTCTCACTGGTCATAAAGTAGACCAAAGAAAATAGCCGCAGTCTCTGGGAGGAAAAAGGATCAGTAGGAAGTAAGTGTACTCATTACCACATCTTTAGCAGACATACCCTGCTATACCCCAGGAACTAATTCTCCAAGTATTTTCCCCTACTAATCTATATTCAGAAAAAGACCCCCACAGGTAGAGATCCTAGAGAATTCTTACCTTATCAGAAGCACTGGGTCTCCCAGCTGCGGCAGCCCCAGTGAGCAGAGTGTCCAGACAGTGAAGTCTCCTGGCCAGCTCGCCAGGTAGGGAAGGAAAGCTCCCCTTCTAGATCCTTAGGCTGCTCTAATAATTAAATTGACATAAGACAGATTAACGGGAGAAAAATAAATTTAAAATAAATAGTAATAGGAGAGGCACCTGGCTGGCTCAGTCTGTAGAGCGTGTGACTCTTGATCTTGGGATCGTGAGTTCAAGCCCCATGTTGGGTATAAGAGTGTGTGTGTGTGTGTGTGTGTGTGTGTGTGTGTGTGTGTGTAAAAATCTGTTATAAGTAAAAATATGAGACGCAAAGAAGTAACCAAAGCAGGCAGCTTTTATGTTCTTTTTTGACAAGGAAACAATACATTTCTGAAGAATTCACAAATGGGGTTCGGGCTTGGGGTAGAAATCGGAGAGGAAGAACCAAGCTTTGTTTACATGGCCTTCTCAGCCCAGAATTCCCGTCTCTGGGGAGAAGGATGTCTCTCTTTCTCCTGGTACAGGGAGGGTACCTCTCACATGGGAGATTATTTCCTGTTTTCAAGTGGAAAGAGGAGGATCAGAGTGTCCTTCTTATACTGGCTGTTTCTTAAATTACTTTAATTCAAAATAATCAATATGCCACAGTGGCATATCTTGGGGCGGCCTGCCCTGGATCCCTCAGGAAGATTTGAACAAAGACCTGAGGAGGTAAGGGAGGGGTTCCTGCCCAGACGTACCCCCTTCTCTTTCACCTCCTCACACCCTCCCCCCCTTCCCCACCCTCCATCCCTTCCTACTTGCTACTCCCATGCCTTCCCCCACCTTCCTGCTCTCTCTCCCTTATCTTCTCCTATTTCTTTACCCTCCTTCTCCCTTCAGAGAGGCCAGGCGGAAAGCAGGATAGGGAGTTAGGGAGGAGGGAGAACAGAGAGAAAAGGATGGTGGAGAGCAAGCCTGTGCTCTCATAACACCCCCCAACCTAGGCAATGGGGCTCTCAGTGCCCCTAGAGGAAGGGAAGGGGCTGGAGTAACAGTGGGATCCCTGGGGGTTGGGGGGTGGGGTCCTTGTTCCCAGAAAGGGCCAGAGAGGCTGTTCAGAGAGCTAAGATGTATGGTTTTGTGGGGAAGGGGAAACATGCTGCATATCCTTCCTCTAAGCACGGCCAGGTAGAGAAACAGGCATTCATCCACAGACTGTGGCCAGCGCCTGGTGGATTTCCTCTGCCACCCAGTTACTCAGTTACTCAGATCTGAGAGTGGGGTCTGCCCTGGGACTTTGTCTCAGGCCCACCACAGACATTGCAACCAGGACTCACCCATTTGGGAAAGAGGCCTCACAAAGACCTCGCCCACTGCCCAGTGCAGGTGACTTCCCGCCTCCACTCCCCAAGCCCACCGCTCCCACCCGGTAACCACCAAACCCTGACACTGTGACCCAAGGCCAAGACAGAGCAGTGTCTGTGAGCTGCTCCCTCCCCTTGCTGTGCTTTGGTTTTACTCCTTCAAAATGGCCCCCCCAACTTCTGCACCTCACAAAGCCTAAGTTCTACATTTTATATACGAAATGGGAGAGGAGGGGTTGGCCAACATCTTCGCATTTCCTGTCTGGACACAATGCCCAAGATGGGGTGGATGGTTTAATGGGGCGTCCCCGACTTCCCCGGAGGGCAACCCCAGGCCACTCCCTGCTGACCTGCCCAGCCCAGGCTCTCTGCCAAAGGGAGGTGCAGGCTGAGGAAGGCTTGACAGTTACCTTCTGCCTATCTGGAGGACTGACGGGATTTTGATGGGTCAGGAAGCTCACAAACACTGGCCAGCCCACCCAGCCAGGTCTCACACTGTGACCATCATTAACGCATCAGGACACGGGCAGGTCCACTTGAAGGAGCCCATAAGCCCCCAGGCCTCCCTGAGGCTCTCTGCCAAGTACAAAGTTCTGGTTTGATGTGGCCGCTGCCCTGGGGTCCCCAGAGACTCCACTGCCCCTGGCAGGACCCCCACAGCCATACCCTACCACTTCCCCAGACAGAAAGCAGGTAGCAGAGGGAGAGGGGCTGGGGTCTGAGGGCTGTGGGCAAGGTCAACTAGTCAGACACCTTAGCGCTGGGGCACCCCAGTGGACAGGTCCCTCTGGCCTGGGGAGAAGTGAGGGGCGGGGGGGGGTGGGCCAGGAGGAAGAGGAAGAGGGGACACTGAGAGGTCTCCGAGCCTGGGCTGCTGTACCTGATGGTTTCATCGCCTACACACACTGAGCACAGCAGGAGGCCGGGGAGCCCTGACAGGTGGGCTGAGTCCTTGGGGGAACTGGGAACAGAGAGAATCATCACTGTGGCAACCACATTCTTTCTGCTGGAGAGAAGGGGCCTGGATGAGGCACTGTTGTCACTGTGCCCCATCCTGGGGCTGGAGGGAGAAGGAGGTGGCGGCTGACAGGTTATCTGCAGCAGAAGAGAATGCATCCTGTCAAGGCAACAGGAAACAAGGACATCGCTCTCTCCTGGAGCGTGACAGCCGTAAAATCGGGTTGGTAGTAAATACTTCCTAGAGTTGTTGTAAGGATTTCATTTGTTTATTTATGGGAAGTTCTTAGGACAGTGCCTGGCACTGTATGTGCCCAATTAACACTGGCTATTATCGTGATCAATAGCGCAAAGCTCTGTATGTATTGCCGTGGATGTATTGTGTGGGATGTACGCTGTATATGGGTGTGCGTGTGTGTGTGCGTGCGCACTCACTGACTTTGGGTTGCGCGTTTTTCTGTGTGTGTGTAAGTTGCATAGTGCATGTCACATGGTTGTGGTGTGCGTGGGTTTGGTGGGTGTGTAGTATAGGGGATGTGTACATTGTGTGTTGTCTATGGTGTGCTTTATGCACTCTGTAAGTTGGGTGGTTTGTGGGTCGTGTCAAGTACATGAATGCCCTGCCCTTGAATTGGTTCAGATTGTAGGAAAACCAGCCTCCAGGGCCCCCTCTGTTCAGGGCACAGCCAGACCCAGCATTTGGGTAAGTCCTGAGCTGTCCATCCCTTTCCACAGGAGCCCCTTGTCCGCCAAAATGGTCATAGTGGCCAACTCTGTGGGGCTAATGCAGGGGACCCAAGATGATCAGTTTCCCAGGGGATTGCCCCACTTCGGAGAAGGGGCAGAGAAAGGCGGGGAGGGAGCTGAGGGGTTTTGGCTGCCCCACAGCCTGCCTGGCGGAGTGGCCACTCCAGCCCTTCTAGATGTCCTGATCCGGGTCAGGCCACTCCCAGGCCTTCAAGACTGGAACACTCCTGAGAAACCAGAAGGAAAATGTCACTGGCTCTGCTGGAGGGACAAGAAGCAGGAAGCAGGGCTGATGGTGATGGTTGTCAAAGGCCAGGCAGGGGAAGGGGAGAGCTGAGCTGAGTCATGGGCTGTCTGGGGAGCAGGACAGGCACGTGACTCTGGCTGCTTCCTCCATTGGGACAGAGAAGGACAGGGGAGCTCTCCCAACATTGGGCAGTTTGGGAATGAGCTAGGCCTGAAACCAATGTTGGGCCAGAAATAGGACACCTGCTGGAGAATGACTGTGGGGTTAGGGTACTCATATAAGGAATTGTTTCCTCCCTCTTGCCTCCCTGAGCAAAGCAAACACTTGTGAAACTCTGTAGAAAAAGTGCCTCTAGCATCTCAGATAGATTAGACCCACATGCTGCTCACCTCCCCCTCATGACTTCTGGTACCTCGCATACCTGCCAGACCCATTTGCCTGAAACACAGTGAACACTCCATGCTCTGGCCTCAGGCCCTTGCGAGTGTTTCTGCCTCTGTCAGGTATCCCCCTGCTCCCCTCACCAGATCCTCCTCCTTCTCCAGGTGTCAGCTGAAAAATCACCTTGGATTGGAAGCTTTCTAAGACCCCTCTCTAAGACTACCCCCAGCTGGAGTAGCTGCCCCTCTGTGCTCCTAGGGACCTGACTTCTCCCCTCTCCTAGCACATACAACTCATGTTATAATTGCCCGTGTGCCTGTGGGTCCCTTGAGAAAACGAACCATCTCCTATTTATTTCTTTATCTATAATGCCTGGTAGAGTGCCAGGAACATGGAGTCCCTCAATAAATGTTGGCTCAGTGAATGAATGGGTTTTTGGGTGGATGGATGGATGGGCAGATGAATTTTTACAATGAGTTTTTGCATTGTGGAAAATGTGCTTTCAACTTAGCTGATGGCATCCCTTCCAGTGCTTACATGATTCCCTAGATGACATTACCAAAATATGACACCGAATCCCTCTTCCCCACAGGCACCAGAGAAAGCCAGAGTACAAAGGCAGAGGGGAGGACTGACACTTTGGGGCTGGAAATTTGCAAGTCACAACCCAATGGCTTGAGCTGCAAGAAAGAGCAGCCAGAGCAGAAAAGAGAGCCACGCAATGCAGAGTAAACCAGCCAGTCCACCCAGACAGGACCAAATGGGTGGGAGGTTCTAGAAGCCAGCTGCCCACCCTGTCCACCACTAGTCAGAGACCTTTCTTGAGCCTAAGGCCAGGACACGTCACCCTCCAGAATTAAAATCTAACAACCAAGAACAGGCAGATGTACCATCTTCAGAGATGGTGGGTCAGAGTTGCAGAAAAGAAAGTAGGCTAGATATCTCCTGCATCCAAATGGAGGGCAGAGTGGCTGTCAGGCTGGGGTGGGAGGAACATCTGAAAGTTTCTCCATGGGGTTGGAGAGTTGAGTCTAACCAACCATGCTGTGACCTACCTATTGTATGCAAAGAGTGTTCCTCCTCTGCTGTCCCGGAGAGAGGGGCCACCAAATCTGAGAGCATGAGCATCCTAGTTGCTTAGGCATGAGGTGAGCCTTGCTATAGGCAGGGATTATACTCCAGGCTCATCCCTGACCAGAATCAGACACCTCCCAGGGCATGCTCTGCTGGTTCCAGGTTAGCTGTGACCTCTGTCCAGGTATCCTAGATGGTGGGTGAGTGGGAGTAGGAGTCAAGGTCATTGGAAGGGCTTTTTCTCCCTGTAGATTGACCAGTTAGTGTATCGGGCAGGAATAACATTCAGCTGCAAGTAGCAGATCACCATGAACTAGAGCCTTAAATGCACAAGGGTTTATGTTCTCACATACAAAAGTCCAAATGTATGTATGTCAACTATACATCAATAATAAATAAGGTTTTCAAAGAAAGTCCAGCCCAGTAGAGGGCTGATAGGGTCTTCCCATGAAGTCCTCAGGGACCCAGGATCTTTCTGTTTCTTCAAGTTTACCTCTCAGTCCAAGATGGATGCTTTTGCTCCATCAATCACAACTACATTCTGGCAACAGGAAGGAGGAAGAGAGAAAGCAACAAAAGGGACAGCCCCTCTCTTCTAAAGAGACTCCCTAGAAGTCCAATCTATCACTTATGCTTACTTTTCACTGGCCAGAGTTTAGTCACATGGACACATCCATCTCTGGGGACTATGATTGGTGTAAGTTCCCTTGAGAGCCTTGGGTAAACTGAGAACATGGAGCATCTGAACTTGTAAGTCTGAGAGTAGATCCTGGGCCCCAAGGAGCCCCCATATTTGCCCAAATCACCCAGCTAATAAGTGAAATAGTCAAGAAGACACCAGCTCTGCCCGTCATTGCAGCTCATGCTCTTGGTTGATATACCACACGGTTTCCTCAAGTCCCAGCTCAGCTTCACCCCCTTACCAGTCATGTGGCCGTAGTCTTCTGAGCCTTGATTCTTATGCCTCTAAAATAGGAGTCATATTAACACCCACCCACAAAGACTTGTAGAACAAGACAGATAATGCATGTAAACAGGTCAAGATCGTGTACGTATCAGATCAAGGAATCAGGGATCTGAATCTGTTTAATCTTGAGTTGAATTCATAAGAAAGGGGCTGGACTCTGCTGCCACCTAGGTCTTGTCACAGACTTTTTTGATGGAGGAGTCCATGCTACAGCAAAGGGGGAGACGGCAGCAGAGCCCCCTGGAAAATTCAGTTCTACAACACAGTGAAGGCAGCAGTTGCCTGAAGTTCTCATCTCCAAGATATGTAAGCAGGCTCTGGTGCTTCTCTTCTCCAAGATATTCAGAGAGTCTGACGGTGCCCCCTCTCCATTCTCTGTCTCTGGCCCAAAGCCCCGGCCCCATGACTGTCAGCTGGTCCAGAGAAGAGCAGACCGCAGAATGAGGTTGCCCATTGCCATGGAAACCAAGGCCAGAGCCCAGCACCCTGGAGTTCCCAGGCAAATAGCAGATGTAGTACCTCTGGGTTCCAAGTCCCACCCAGCATGCGCACACACACACTGCCAACAGTCAGCTGGCTGACCCAGTGGACTGGCAGCCTTTTAACTGGTCTGTCCCAGAGGACCACGTTTCTCCAGCTGGGGGAAGACCAGCTCTCTGGCCAGTGTTGAAGGACAGCAAAGGGCAAGGCTGATGAAGAGGAGCCGAGATAGGCCACTGAGGACAGTCCTTGGCTGTCACACTCATGAAACCACCCACAGCCAGTGCACAGAGGGAACTCACACTGCCATGCTTATAAGCCACAAGCTCGGGTCTTCAAGAGACAAATGGGTTTCGCAATTTCAGGGTCATAACTGACCCAGGCAAGGATCATCAGTGGATGCAGTACTATATTCAGCCTTGCAATATCTCTACTCATCACAAAAGGGGAAAGACACCTTTCCAATGGAGAAATCTGGCATATGCCACCTTAACCAAGTGATCAAATGGAAGGGTCCCTCAAAAAGGGACAAACTAACATCGCATGCCTTTCCAGGTGATGCACTAATGGGTACAGGACAGGTCTCATGCAGCATTCTCGATGAACCAAATCAGTGGAGGAAACAACCGTGCATATTCATACTGTGGGGCATTTTACAAGACATCTGATACAGACTCTTCAAAATGTCAATTACAAGAAAGCCAAAAGACTAGATTAAAAGAGACTAAAGGGACATGGCGATTACATGCAAGGCATGATCCTTAGAGGGGAAAACAGCTATAACAGACATTTTTAGAACAATTGGCGGATCTGAATATGAACACTTGATCAGATAACATTATTGGACTGGTGTTAAAGTCCTGGGGTATGATAACTGTGTCATCATGGTAATGTCGGAGAAGGTCCTTGCCCACAGATACGTGCTGATGTGTGTAGGGACGAGGAGTTGTGATGGCTATAAGCTACTTTCAAATGATCAGAAGAAAACAGAAAGAGAAAGTAAAAGCAGCCAGCATCAAGAATCGGCGCCTCTGAAGGGCATGGAGACGTTGGATGGACTACTCTTTCAACTTCTCTGTCCTTTTGAAATTTTCGAAATCTAAAAATAAACACTTAAGAGGAAAAGACTCTTTAAAGGGAGTCAAATGACTCCATATCCACCCCAATTTTTCGCGGGCCTTTCTGTGGCAAGGGATGGAGGCCTCTTCCATTCTGTCCCGGTCACTCGGGCTCCAAGCTCTGGCTTCACCCAAATTAGTTGTTTGTGGACCATTTGCCATCCCACCCGGGGCTTTCCCAGGTTTATGCTAGCTCCCCCCCTGGCTTTTGAGAAAGTCAGCCTTCCCAGGGAGCTTTATGATGAATGACCACTGTATTGAAGGTCTGGGGATAGAGGAGGTGGGGAAGGCAGGGAAGTGAGGACCTGGCCTCTTTTTCTTAAACCTTTGTGCTTCTCACCACTCACTCACTTGCAGCGGCCACCATGAGGCTTAACTGTCCACTCCACTCCCTCCCTCTCTCCTCCTGTCCGTCTCCTTTTCTCCTTATTCCTCTCTTCTGTCCTGGGGCTTCTCTATCTCTTTGAAGGACTCCTGCTGGCCTGAGATCCAAGGACCAGCCCAAGCTGGGTAAGGCTCCCCCCTAACTTTGGCACCCAAATTCCTCTTGGTGAAGCCAAGTTTAGTCTTCCATACCCTAAACTCAATCCTTCAAGAAAACTCAAGGGGCGCCTGGATGGTCCAGTTGGTTGAGCATCCGGCCCTTGATTTCAACTCAGGTCATGATCTCAAGGTTGTGGGACGGAGCTCTGCATCAGGCTCCACGCTCGATGGGGAGTCTGCTTGAGATGCTCTCTCTCCCTTTCCCTCTGCCCCTCCACCCCCCTCCCCATGCACTGACATGCGCACCTGTGTGCACTCTTTCTCTCAAATAAATAAATAAAATCTTTAAAGAAAAAATAACAGCCACCAGTCTTTGAGCACAGACCATGTGCCGGCCACTGAGTTGAATACATCACCTCTAATATCCCCCACAGCCCCACATGGGGGGTGGGGGCAGCACTAAGGAATCTGAGATTCAGGATGGTTGATGAACCAGCTACCAAATGGAGAGATGCTTTCTGATCTGGGCCTTTTAAGATGCTTTCCAACTTAGTCAATGAGTGTTCCACAGGCAGAGGGTACACGGCTTGCCACAGGTCGCACCATGGCTCAGATAAAGAGGCGAGGCTGGGACACAGGAGGCTAACCCCTAGGCCTATGTCCTCACCTACTGGTCCAAACTAGGCACCATCCCTCCTGCAGAAGGACAAAGGCCTGCTCTTGCAGGTGATAACTGGAGAGAAGCTCATGTGTCAGAGAGGCCCGGAGTGGAGACTGGCAAATGGCCATGCATCCACTCCAGTGACTCCAGGTGGAGCGAGGGAGACAGTAGGTGGGGCTGGGCTGGCCCAGCCTCAGGCTGCATGAAGTGTCTTTGGGTCCCAGGCTTTGGGTAGAGCTAGCAAGTAGTGCTGGGAAAGGATTTGAAGGGACTAGGGTGGTGGGGAGTAGACAGAAGTTAGAGAAAGAAAGTCTAGGATGGTGGGTCATCTCAGGTCCCCCAGTCCAGAATGTGGATACCAGACATCAGGGGGCTACGGGAGTGTCTCCCCCAAAGTGGGAATGGACGTTCCCCACTGCCTCCACCATCATCTCCTGACTCCCCGACCATCCCGAGATTAGGCTCCTCTGCTCCCTCTCGGCTCCAAGCAAGCCAGGAGCCCCAGGGGAAATAAACTTGAAAAGAGACTGGAAATGTAATCAAAAGTGGCAACAATGAACTGTGCCTGGGAACCAGGAGGCAATTGAGTTGCAGGCGATTGTGAACAGCAGCAGAGGGCTGAGGCCTGGGAGGACCAGCCAGCAGGGAAGGGCAGAGGGGAGGGGAGGGGAGAGGCTTGGGGAGAGGCCAGCTTAGACCCCTGGGCCAGCCAGGGCGGGGAGGCTATGTCCAGAAGGATGGCACTCTCCGGGGTCCCTGGGAGGGATTAGATCTAGGCCAGCATTTCTTCTGAAATGCAAATGAAGATCACCTCCATCTGGGGGAACCAGAGAATGTGCAGGGAGAACCACACGTCCTCTCCCACAGTAATCTCCAGAGGAAGATGCTGTTGTGTCCCTTTTGCAGATAAGAACACTGAGATCAAAGAGGTTGCATTACCCATCAAAGGCACACAGTGAAAGGGCCATTGAGTCCAAACCCCAAGCTGGGCTGACTTGGGCATCTATTTTGAACTTACTATCAGAATGGGTTCCCTTTAAGCTCTTGGCACTAAGACAAGGTCAGTGAAGGGGGAGACAGAGGACTTCCTGAGGCCACAACCTGAGTCCAACAGCCAGGTCTGAGCACATGTGAGCACAAGGGGGTGGGGGCAGGTTGACCTAGAGACAGGGAGGTACGAAGAGGGAGGCAGAGGGAGGCAGGTGGACCAGTCCTCACCCGCAAGTCTACTTCTGGGCCATTTCCCCGGCCCCATGACCTGGGCTTTGGGCAGGACCAGAGCGTCCGGCAAGAGGACACGAGATGGGACCATCCGTATGGCGAGCACAGAAAGGCCACGTCCCCCCGAGAGCGGCCGCAAAGCAGCAAGCCTCACTCATTACCATGGCACCTTGGGTTTGACACCTGATTCTGCTCCTTAGTATGTCATTGTGGTCAGTCACTTAGCCCCTCTGAGCCTCAGTTTCCCCTTATGTGAGAGGGAGAGAGGAGCGTTCCATCCTCACAGGGCTCCCATGCGCCTTCATCAAGAGAGCAGGGCCATTAACCACACCATATACAAGCCCATTCCTATTGTTTCATTATTCGGAGTACGTATTAAACACGGTGGAAACATCCCCTGTAGGTGAGTTCTGGCCTGATTCTTTTTGATAAAGAAAAAATGGCCTTCCCTGATGTGTCCGCTTCGCGAGCCCGGGTGCTCATACTCGGGCTGTAGGTCTGTGTGTACTGAACAGTCATCCTCAAATTTCCCACCTAACCATTTGGGCTGCACTTTGGAGCCCCGGCACCTCCTCCCCCTCGTCCCTCCAGACTTCTGTGCTCATTTCCAAACGCACGGAAGGAGTGTAAGAGCTGCCTGCTGACCTCTCTGGGGCTGGCATGTAAGAGGGGGCAGCACCTCGACACAGCTTAGCCCTGTGTGGCTTCCCTTTCGCTACACCTTTGGGACGGGAATGAAAACATGCCCCCAGCCTCACCATCTGCAGTGTCTAAGGTCAGCATCCCCAGGAAACGAACTCTGAACCGGATCTGCACGATTTGCCTCACAGAGGCTCATCAGGGAGAAGCCTCCCAGGACTGCAGCTTTGAGAGTGGGCGGGCAGCCGATAAGGCACAGGGAGATGTGGAGATGTGACCCGCTATGCAGAGCCAGGCCCCTGGGGAGACCCGGAGCTGCGCTGGCCCTCTGAAGCTGTCCCAAATCAAAGCAAGGGGCTCAAACGTTTGTACCCCTGCATCGACCAGTCAGTAAATCCGGGCAGCCCTTGGAGAGGAGCACAGTCCTGGGGGACAATGCCCTCTGGCAGAGGGCAGTTCCAGGGAAGGGACCATCGGCAGCCAATGTTCCCAGCAGCCCCCGGGGTGGTGCTGTGGTCCTCAGCGGGAGATCTGTGGGGCTCGCCACAGCATCCACGGCAGCCCACCCCTTGTTCTGCTGGGACCCACTTGCTCCATCCAGTAAGCCCACCCATCCAGGGACAGTTTTTCCAGAACTCTGGTTGGTCTCTTTTCCCTATAAAAACACAAAAGAAGATGGCTAGTGGGTTGAACGACAGCGACTACTGTCGCTGTCACGACAGCTGGAGCTGGGGCTGTAACTGATACCCATCGTCCTCCCCATTTTAGACTCCCCTGAACCAGCTAGCACCTCTGCTGGTCTAGGTAGTTTGCCTAGTGGCATGACCCAGACCCATGTCAAACCCATCCGGGCCCCTGGTCACCGTGCCCTTCTCACTTTGTGACTACCACACTTGACCTTGTACTGTCAAACATGGACGATGTCAAACATCCCTCAAGTAACAGAGTGGATCTCCTCTCTGCCTGCATTGTGTAATGGCAATCCCACCTTCTCCCGCCCGTTGATCAGGGTCAACTACTCCAGCCAGTGGGCTGCTCCTTTCCTAGCCTGCTGGCCTTGGGACAAGGAATCTGAAACGACCAAGAGGCGGAAACAGCTAAAGTTTAACGGAACTCGTCCTCTGTCCCCTGGACAAAGTACTCCCCATCTGGGAACCCGAACAGACCTCTAGACACACAGAGCTTACCCTTGTGGGGACAGAAAGCAAGTCTGCTAAGTGAGTCACCAAGAGGGACGGGTAAGCAAAGCTGCTCCTACCTGCACCCCATAGGTTCCAGACTCATCTCTTCTGCCCACTGGGGACATAGCACCAAATAGTGACCGTGAACTTGGGCTGTGTCTTGTGTTCTGGGGGATGGCTCTCCATCCTCAAAGGGTGTCACGTGTCAGCGGTCTCTATCAGGCTGATCGGGTGCCCTGGCTCTACCAAAACCCAGAAGCACATGAAAGCTATTTTTCAAACAGGGTATAATTTTCCACTGCAGATGGCATGGCCTTGTTCCAGAACTCTAGGGATCTGTGTTGTTATTCTTCTATCGAGGCTTGCCATAAACTCCGCATTGTGTCTTTTCCCACCACAGACTGTCTGTTATCAGAGTCTGCCGGGTCACACGCTTGCAAGGTGGCCCAGAGCTGCTGCAGACCCTTTCCTGGCTCGGGCCCCTCCCACAGCTGGCTGCCTTCCCCGTCACTTGGGGAAACGGGCTGGAGCCGTATTTGTCAAGTGTAGGCTACGTTGCTTAAAAATACCTAAAAAGGCCTATCAGATGCTGTGTTCTCTTCTGATGTACGGGAGATGCAAGGTTAAATCATCCGTCCTTTCCATCGGAGGGCACGTCCTGGCTGTTCCCCTAAAACTTCACTGATACACCATCCCCACCTTCTGAAGCACGTCAGCCTCAGCAGGGCCTCCAAAGCCCTTGCCACAGCGCGCTTGCCCAGACCGATCGCCGCGATGTAGCTGATAGAACAGGTGCGCCATGGAATGATGCGGTGCTCCGGAACATTCCGGCTCCCTCACCTGCAGCACCACTCGCATTTTGGACTGGTGATTCTTTGGCATGGGGGCTGTCCCAGGGAGAGTTAGCAGCATCCCTTCCCTCTACCCTCTTCGGTTGTGACAACCAGAAATATCTCTAGACGTTGCCAAATGTTGTCGTTAAAACCCACTGTTTGACACTCTTTTATGACAGAGTGTGGCAAAGTTAGCATATGCATAAGGCAGAACCGTCCGTGTATACTGTGATCCAAGCCCACGTGAATGCAAACTGCTTCTAGCTCCCTTCCTGATGGAAGGGGGGGGGATGCCTTTGCCAGGTCGGCAGCCGCGTACCGGGTACCTGGGGCCCTTGATCTGCCCGAGCAGAGAGAGGATGTGCAGCTCAGCAGCTGTGTTGAGGCTACGGTTTGCCTGTGTTTATGGACGTCTGCTCTCACCTTCAGGATTCATCTGGTTTTTGGAGGGCCCAAACTAATGACGTGTATGAGACTAAGAAGAGCATCAACCAGGCATCTTGGGTCTTTCAAGGTGACTCTAAACTCTGCCATCCCCCCTGTTTTTTTGTTTGGTTGGTTTGCTCTTTGCTTGGCCAGGATGGGAGACAGTTTCAAAGGCTTCTATTCGGCCTTCACCACTCCCATAGCTTCAGCCCTCGGGCCAAGGAGCTCCTGGGAGCTCTGTCAACCTCATGTGTCCATTTGAATTCTATTTTCAGGACTCGGGGAACCGGGAGGGGTCACGGACTCAGTGGATCACTGCAGTGAAAGCTTGAGCCAGGATTCTGTGTACTTTCTGGTTCCCATCGGCCCCTACCCTAACCAGAGGTCATGGTGACACCTCAGGTTGCCACATATCAATGTCATCTGGGACCCTCTAACCCACCGTGTTAGAAACCCTTTCCCCAGCGTACCGTTGCCCCGGTAAATTACGATAGGTCCCTTTGCAGAAGGACTGGGGCATCGTTACCACGCACATGCACTGTGGTATAGCCGCTCCTTCTTCTTGGGGACCTTGCCTCTTCCTCACTGACCAGGCTCTTGGTCTGAGCACTCGCCTTCTAGCCGGCCAGCTGCTTCAGCCTCCTGAGCATTCATCGTGAGTTCCTTTAGTTGTGAGAATTAGTAATACTCTTTTTTGGCTGCCCCCCATCTTGCCTCTGCGAACACCGTGTTCTATTAACTGCCTTTATAGCGTCTGCAAGCCAGGCTCCCCTCCTGCCCCTCTGACCTTGTGGCTTATTGCGGTAATTTTGCCCACCTTGCGCAGGATGCATAAGTTCCACCACCGGGCCCCCGTTAGTGGAGGGTCCTCTCGTCTCTCTTGCCATCAGGGGGCCCGGTTCTGTTGCAGCGTCTCCTGCTGTCAGCCTTTAGCTTATGAAGGACAGCTGCCCCTGAGCTCTCCAACCATGCTGCCCCTCCTCCCACCAGTGCACACCTCGTGATTTTGGTAAATGGACTGTCCTCTGGGCCTTCCCACAGACACACACAGCGGGCAGGTTTTCTGGCTTTCCCTCGTGTATCCATTATAGTTTGCCCACTTCTCCAAGCCCTTTGAGATTTGCTTTCACCATCTGCCGCAGCAGTTCTGCCATTTCTAGCTCGCTTAGTGTGAGTGCTGGCTTTTCCCAAGCTTCCAGTAGCCATTCTCACACCGGGTTAGCACCATCCCCTGGGGTCCCTGCCAGGCTGTTAACCCTGCATCCTGGGAGGGGTTCCCATGGTGATGAGGTCTCCCTATCCAACTTCGTGTTCCCTTGACTTTGATCCCGGCACCCCTGTGGTCTAATCCCATAATACTCTTCTGATTTCTGCCAGTACACGTTGACTAGCTCTTGCAGCCTCTTCGGCATGTGGTCCCTTTCTTCCATCGTCGGCATCACTGGATTATATTATAACTTGACTCCAGTTACTAAGGTTTGATGGCCACAACGGGAAGAGGAGGTACTTACCTCAAAAACCAGAGGCCTTTGCAACATCTTCTAGCAAGGGGAGAGCACCTGTCTTTAATAAGGAGGAGCGGGGGTGCGGGGGAATTTGGGGAATTGGGTGATTTGAGATTTTCAAATGCATCAACTCAGATGTCCCCATCCATATGTCATACATCAGCATCCCACTCTTTCCAACCAGGCTCTGACCTTGGAGGGGCAGACTTGTCGGAGCTGAGGCTTCATCCTTCCCTGCAGCTCCACTTATCATTGAGTTCTGGACCTGATCCTTAGCTATTGTTGTCCTCGAGCTGTAGGAGATGAGAGCCTCTTGATACGTGCTGCCAAGGAGGCTCTCCGGCTCTCACTCCTCACTTAACATTTATGATTAACTCCCCCCAGCCTTTCAGCCTTCCCTTGTCCCCAGCAATAGTTATCTGACTCCACAGTCCCTGTAATTATTACTTCCTCCAAAGCTCTCAAATCCCCGGGATATTCTATCCACCAATGCCTCCCCTTCCACGGATCCTCCGTCCCGGTTCCCTACCAGGCACAGGCTTAGTTACTGTGCTGCGACAGTATGGCAGGTCCTAGCAGTACCACCACCACCACCAGACATGGAGTTCTCATTACCAGCTGAATGTCAAGTCATGCAACTCGAAAATCCCATTTTAAAGTCTATTTCCTACAACCTCTTCCAATATTAATCATCTTCAATCAGAACTCAGGGGTATGGATTTAAAAACAAACAAACAAACTCAGAGGGAGGGATTTTTGTAACAGAGAACAAAACGGAACTGGGCAGAGAGAGAAGTTGCACCATGATGCAGAGACCACAGCCAACACGACAGGGAGCCTTGGGGCTCAGACGGCCCTTCGGGGTTGTCCTACATCAAGGAAGCACCTGCAACCCCACAAGGAAGGCACTATCGTCATCCCCTACTTACGCATGAGCTCAGAGAGATAAGTGACTTGCTCAAGATCCCAGAGATGCAAATGGCTGAGTTGGGATTTCTGCCCAGATCTTTCTCACTTGAACAGCTCCTTCCAGATTGTTCTCTGCCGTCTCCCAGCACTGGGCTTGTCTGGTGGATCTTCTGCATCTCTCCAGTAGGAGAGAGAGAGAAAAAAAAAACGCTTGCATGGAGGTTTCACAGGCCGGGGTCTGGGTGTGGACTCATTGCTCCTCCACATCTCAGGAGCCGGAACTCTGCTGGGATGGCCCCCAACACCCCCCCACCCCACCCCGATTACACAGGAGACCAAGAAATGTAGTCTAGCTGTGCGCCAGCAGCGTAGGAGAGACCCTTTAGGACGGTTTCAGCCACAGAACGGAAGCTGGGCTCCTGCTGTCAAAATAGGGAGCAGGGCTAAGAACGTGCAGCAGACGGGGCCCATCTGTTTCATCAGTTTGCTGTTTGTTCTTGGGGTGGGGAAGCCTAGGAAGGAACGGGGAGGGCAGGGATGGAGAGTGAGTTGGGAGGTGTCTGGGAGTTCTGGCTCATCCAGCCCTGTCCCAGGGCATCTAAGGTGTAGCCACCTCAGAGGAAGCTGTGCCTGGAATCCAGGTGTCCAAGTGTCTAGAGGGACCGGAGGGCAGAGGCTGCTGCGGCCCTAGCAGAAGTGAGAAGTGGCCAAGTCGTGGAACAGCACGACCCGCCTGCCACTGGGTGAGCCAGTGAGCCCTTAAGCCGTCCAGGAGAGGAGAGCATGCACCGATATCAGCCTGCCTTGCTCTAGGCGGTTCCTGTGGGGTGTGTTGGCCTGGGTCTCAGCTCTCCCCGCTGCAGCCTGCATCCAGATGGGGGGGCAGGGACTAAAAGAGAAGTCTGCCTGGGCTCCCCTGGGGGGCTAGGCTCCTGCCTACACTGGAGTGGGGTGAGGTATGAATCTTGTCCTTGCCAGAGCTTCCAAAGTCCCAGGCTGCTCCCCATCCCTCCTCCTGGGAAGAGATATGATCCAGTTTGCTAAAGGCTCTGAAAACTCCGGCAGACAAGAAACCGGTTTCCCTTCGTTTAACCAGCATTTCCCCACCTAATTTCAAGATTGGAAAACACCTTTACACCTTTACAGTTAAAAGAAAAAACTTGGGTAGAAGTCCAAATGCCACCTGATCACTGGCAAGCTTTGGCCCCTCTGCCAATCTGGACCTCCAAGAAATAGAATGTGGGAAACTGCTCGGCACAAGGGACTCTCTTATGAATTACACAGGGTGACCTGTGTGTCGGCCACTCAGCCAGTGGTCAGAAAAGGTATAACGCCTCTGCCTCCTCCCCAGGGCTCCCTGTCCCAGGGAAGACCCCTGACGACATCCAGGTGATGTCGTCAGAAATTTTTCCCTGGCTCAGAAGTGCAGCTCGCCCAGTGTTGCCAACAGTGGGAACAACCCCGAGCCCTCTCCCCTCTCATTATCGGGAAGCCAGAGCACCGCGGGCCCTCGGCGCCCTGCCCCCAGCCCTGTTCACCTGTTTCCATTTCAGGCCTCTCACCCACCCCCAGCAATGCCGGCAGGAAGCTTGATTTCCGAGGGCTCTCCTGGCTCAGGGCCCTGATTGTGGCAGCCACTGAAGATGGCCTGCTGACAGTTTGATTACCGGCGACCTTCAGAGCCAGCTTGGTTGGAAATATGATTTATAACGAAATTAGAGGGAATTCTATTGCAAGAAGCCGGGAGGGCTGCCGCAGCCACCTTCCAAGGCAGTCCCCACCCACTCCCAGCAGGGAAATGGGAGCACTGATCAGAGTGGGAGAGTCCAGACCACTTTGGATGAAGTCTGAGCTCTGGTTTTTACTGGCTGAGTGATCTTGGGCAAGGGACCTAACTTTTGGGCTCCACTTTCACATCTGTGAAATGGCAACAATAACCATAGTACCGACGTCAAAGGGTTGGGTGGGAGTTATGTGACGTAGTAGGTACAGAGTGCTGGGCACGGTGCCTAGCACAGAGCACCGTGGAGCTCACTTACTCAGTGAATAGCAGTCATCGCTATTAGGAAGGGAAACAGAGACCAGGGACAGTCCCAGAGTTCCCCAGGGCTCAGGCCTGCTCCCTCCTCGTCCTTCCGTGGATGGTTATTGATGGGCCTCTGGGGTGTGGGGCGGGGCGGAGAAGATCACTCATTCATCAAGCACAGAATCCTAACTGGTCAGTGCCTAGTCAAATTCCATGTGAATTCTTTCAAATATCTTCTCTGCCCTGACCATGGAGGATGGTAAACCTTGTAAACCCTTCAGTGAAGTCCAGCCATCTACGGGGTAGGTGCCCCAAACCCCCTCGCAGAGGGAGATCCACACCCCTCGCTCTGGGCAGTTCTGGAGTTCAAGCTCCTGTCCAGGGCTGCAATGGGATGCACCTGGCCAGGGGCTGAAACAGGCCGGGTATTGTAACCCCAACACCTGTCCCTGCCGGGGCTCAAGGATCTCTTTGAGTACGGGCGGCAGCAGCGCCAGGAACCACACAGGAAGGGAGCATCCTGAGAGCACCCTCGTGGATAGGGCCCAGTTAGAGGGAGACTAGGGGCTCCCCAGCAGGGGTTGGGCTGGGGTAGGGGCAGAGGCAGAGAGCACAGACTGGGGGATGCCTTGGGGCTGCGGTTGGCACATCGTGTGGCAGCCAAGGTGCTGCCCGGAGCGGCCCAGGCTGGATATCGGGAAAGCAGGTGGGGTGGGGGTGCCAGGCATACACAGAAACCCCTCCACACCCATGGCCAGACATAAGCCCATACACATCACACACACAGACACGCACCCCCACATTCATACACTCACACACACGCTCAGGGGAGGCACTGATTGGCTAAGGATTTGCCCCCCACCTCGCGCCCCTCTTCTCCAGAAGCCTTCTGCAACCCTTCCTAATTTTTCCTCTCTCCCGGGTCTTTTCGAAGCCTGGATCTGGCTCAAAGCTAAAGGGCTCTGTTCCCTTAAAAACACCACAGAGAGCAAGCAGGATGGTGGTGAAGCTGAGCCCTGTGGGCAGTGTGGTCAACACGGACATTCCCTCCTCTGCCCCAGCCTTGGCTGTTCAGAAAACCCGTCACATTCCCAACTGGCCGGATCCTCACAGCAGCCCTGCAAAGGGGCGTCTTTATCTCCAGATGGCAGCTGGGCTACGGATGCTCAGAAAGGGCAAGCATCTTGCTCAGGGTTGCCCAGCTCCGCGGACTTCCGTCTAGTGCTCCTTCCATCCCTGCGTTCTGCACAGGCCTGAGAAGGGGGCGCCAGTGGAGAGAAATCAGGCCGTGGGAGGAGACCAGGGGTCATCGCGTCTCTCCCCCCCCCCCCAACACCCAGTCTTCTGGCAGCCTTTTTTTTTACATTATTGGAAATCTTCAAGAAGGCAAAGGAGCCAGTGGAGATCAAGGATAAAGTCCTACTCAGCCCTCCCCAGAAGGACAAAGGTTGCAGAGCATGGCGGTTCTGAGCATGCACTTCAGAGCTGGGCAGACTAAGTTCAAATCTCCTCTCTGCTCTTCCTTCAGGGCGATGTCACTTCCTTCCAAGCCTCGGTTTCCCCATCTGCACAATGGGGGCATCTGTAAGATGGTTACCTAAAAAAGGTAACCGAGTCTTTTCAGGTTGGTGTGAAGATTAGTTGAGATAACACTGGGTCATTTGCAGCTCAATAAATAATAGTTACTATTAAACATTAACGAAAAGGACTTATCACATTCTACCTACTTACAATCTTTTCCCCAATGTGTCGTCTTCAAATTTTATATGGAACCAAGTAGAGTAATATATACACCCACCATGAACACTGATTTCCCTTTGAAAATACAAATTCTTTACCATGAGTTCAGTAATGAAAGCCTGGCTTACCTGCCCTTTTACTTCTCCGCCTTCACCCTGGTCCACCCAAGAGCTGCTCCAGCCTCTCCCCCAGCCCAGCCCGCCCTCCCCAGCCACAGGTGACCTCCCTTCCTGCCACACAATTCCTGCTTCCCAGAGGATAAGGCCGCTGACTCTCACCCTGGATTTTTTGCTGAGCCCAACCTCATCTCATCAAATCAAATTAGCAAGCTCATTTTGAGTGTTCCTTTGGGTGAGGCTATGATTTTTCTCTCCACTCCCTTGTTCCTAGCCTTCTGTCCCGACCTCTAGAGAAGACATTCTTCCTCCTGCCACTGACACTCCTCTGTTTCCTTGGCTGGCTCGTCTTTGTCACCAGTCCTCCCCCGTCACTGGGGGCTTCCCACCAAGGCTGACCCTCAGCCTTCCCCACACACCATCCTTTTTTATCTCCCTGCAAGTCAGCCAATCCCCTGGCTTGGAAAGCTGAGCAAAATCAAGAGGAACCCACATTTTAAGGATTTTAGTTATCTTTTTATTTAGAGAGTGAGCATGAGCGGGGGAAGGGGCAGAGGGAGAGGGAGAGAGAGAATTGCCAGAGACTCCTTGCTGAGCACGGAGCCCGATGCAGGGCTCGATCCCAGGACCCTGAGATCAGGACCTGAGCCGAAATCAAGAGTCTGGCGCTTAACCGAGTGTGCCACCCAGGCTCCCCAAGAGGAACCTACACTTTAAAGATACGAGGAAATAAATAGCGCCAAAGAGTAGAAGTGACTTAACCAAACGCACGTAGCAAATCGCTGGCCAAACATAGTTACCCAGCAATTTCACTCCTAGGGGGATCCCCAAAAGAATCCAACACAGAGACTCAGACTCAAAGAGATGCTTGTACGTGGATGTTTGTAGCTGCATTGTTCACAGGAGCCAAAAGGAGGCTTGTCCGTCAGCAGATGTCCCTCCATAGATGGGTGGATAAGCAAAGCGTGGTGTTGCCATGCCTTGGACGATTACTCAGCCGTGAAAACGGAGTTCTGCCACGTGGTACAATAGGCAGATCCCCAGAGACAGAAAGTAGACATTGCCAGGGGCTGGGGAGGAGGGGTAAGCAATTACTGTTTCGTGGATACATCTGCCAGACACGAAAGACGATTCTGGAGATGGTTGGTAGTGATGGTTCACAACAGTGTGGATGCACTTAACGCCACTGAATTGTACACTTAAGAAGGTTAAATGCTAAAATTGTGTGTTACGTGTATTTTACCACAGTAAAAAAATTTTTTAACAACATCATTGTAGGACCTGCATGCGGTCAGTGCTGTGCCGTTCATTAGATCCCAGCTCACCTGCTTTCCCAACGGAAATGTAGAAGAACTGCCTGTCACTCACTACTGGTTCCCAAATCCTCGTGACTGGTCCTCAGCAGCTACAATCCCACCCCCACCCCTCCCCATAACAACCAAAGCAATAATGACCACTGACTGAGCTCCCTCCAGCCTCCACTCCAAGGGCACAATGCTCACCCCCTTGCTTAAACTTGGAACACCCTCTGACTCAGCCCCCTTCCCCACACCCCCTTCTGCTCTTTGGGCAGGCTGTAGGCTCATGTCGCCTTTCTTTCAAACACCTGCCCTAGTAGCCTCTCCCCCTGTGGTTGCCCCCCACCCCACCCCAGCTCAACTTCTGCGACAACCACCCAGCTGCTTCTCCAGCCCTGTCTGCTCCCCGCTCTGGGCACCCTGATCAGACCAATCAGCAAGTCTCAGAGCTGCACGATCTTTGCATTTACCCTCCTCTGCTGCGTAAATACTCCACACAATCTAACAAAATTAGCTGCAGTGTTGGCTTGAACCCCTCCAGGGACAGGCAACTGACGGTTCCCGTGGCGTGCAGGGAGAGTCCAAGCTCCTTGGCATGGCATTTGGAGATCAGACCCCTGCCTACTCCTCCAGCAGCCTTCAGACAGTTCCCCCGCATACCTTCCCTTCCAGCCACCCTGAATGACCTGCAGGGTCCAGCACCCAGCACACATTTAACCCCCCATGCTTTGCCCCTGGATCTTCTGCTAGGGGTTGCCTTCTCCCGTGAGTCAGAGAATTTCCCCCTTATTCTTCAAGTCCCAATTATCTATCTCTTCTGGAACCTTCTGGGATGCACCCCCTGATAGCAAGATAAAGGATCTATCTTTGTGTCACTGCCTCTACACCCTAATCATCCTCCAGCTCCCCCCATGGCAGTCTTGGCTCTAGGTGTCTAGGAACTCCCTGAGGACAGGTAACGTGCCTTATTTCTACATCCCCAAGATTTGGCCCAGGCTGGCATTTAACAATTAGCTCAGTTTTATTTAATGAGCAGTTAATGACTGGTATTGATGGGTATCCAGTAGGAACCAAAAAAGATACAGTCCTGCCTTCATAGAGCTTAACATCTAGCAAGAGGAACAGACCGACCAGCATAGAGATAGACATGGATCAGTGACAGATTTTGATAACTGCCAAGAAGGTAGGGATGCTATGGGAGAAACTAATGGGGGAGACTACTTTGTGAGAAAATGTTTGATGAATTGGCAAGTCAAAGAATGGCAGGAATTAAATCACCCCATCAGAGGTTGGTGAAGAACTCTGAGCATGTAAGAGCCAGTTATAATGTAGTGGTTATGAGCATGGACTTGGGAACTAGGCTGCGTGGGTTCATGTCCTCAATGGGCCACAAAGTAGGCTGTGTGACTTTGGGCAAGTTACTCAACCTCTCTGTGCCTCACCTCACTGTTAAAATGCGGAATAACAAGAGTATCTCAAGTCTTGGGTTATTAGTCCGTTTGGGCTGCATTGCGAGCAATCTCAAAGGCTCTGTGGCTTACAACCTCTATATTCATTTTCTTTCGCACAGGTTTGCAGGTCAGCTGAGGTTCTGCTGGGCTTACTGGGGATCCGCCCTGCCTGGGTCCAGGCCACTAAATGGGTTCAGATCAGCTCCATGTGTATCCTCATTCTCCATGGACCAGTGGCTTCCCAGGTTCTGTCCGTCTCACAGAGAAGCACGGGAGTGTGGAAAGACAAGCCAGATCCACCAAGCCCACTAAGAGCTTTGCAAGAGTCACTCAGCAAACACATCATCGGCCAAGGCAAGTCACAAGGTCTTGGGTCAGCAGGGTCGTGTATGAGTCTGCTCAGGCTGCCCTAACAGAACACCACAGCCTTGGGCGGGGGGGGAGCTTGACCAGCAGACATTCATTCTCTCACAGTTGCCGAGGCTGGGAGTCCCAGATGGAGGTGCCAGTGGGTTTGCTTTCTGGTTGCCTTGCAGACAGTTACGTTCTCACTATGTCCTCAGGTGGCCTTTCCTCTGTGCACATGCACCCCTGGGGTCCCTTCCTCTTCTTATAAGGACACCAGTCCCATTGGATCAGGGCTCCAGTCTTACGACCTCATTCAACCTTAATTACTTCCTTAAAGGAACTATCTCCAAATACAGTCACATTGGGATTGGGGCTTCAGCATATGGATTTGGGGGGGAGCACAATTCAGTCCATAACAGATGGAAAAATCAACTCCCCCTAGAGAAGGCGCTCCTCCAAGTCACCGGACAGAGGGCGTAGGAGCACAATTATGTAGGAGGGAGTGGAGAGATGACAGCAGTAATCCTATCTAGCGCAGGTTGGTATAAGGGCTAAATATATGCGTCATGTAAAATGTTTAAGATAGTTTTGGCATTTAGTAAACTCTAAATAAGCTTGGATATTTGTTGCTGTATGGTTCAGCTAAAATCCCTACCATATGATGGCTTCACAGTTGCTTTTTTTTGTTTTTTAAGTAGGCTCCATGCACAGTGCGGAGCCCAACGCAGGGCTTGAACTCACGACCCTGAGATGGAGACCTGAGCCGAGATCAAGAGTCGGTCGCTTAACTGACTGTGCCACCCAGGCTCCCCTAGTTCACTGTTACTTCTGATTGGCTTGCAGACAGATGGTGGGTTTCATGGTGTATATATATGTCAGACTTAGGAAAATGTGTATTTCATGCATGTGCAATTCACTGTATGTCAATTATGCCTCAATAAAGCTATTTTATAAATAGCTAGCTAACGACCACATAGACAGATAGATGTATTTATTTATTAAAAATTGAGGCCCCTAAATGCACTTTGGCATCCTGGATTTGATCCTGACACAGAAAAAGACTCAAGTAGAAAACCCCATGAAGTCTGTCCCAAGTCTGAGGTTTAGTGAACAGATTGTACCAATGCTAATTGCTCGGTTTTGATAAACGCACTGTAATTATATAAGATGTTACTATTACAGGGAACTTGGCAAAGGGTGTCCAGGAACTCTGTGTACCATCTCTGCAACTTTTCTGTAAATCTAAAGTTATCCCCCCAAAAAGTTAAAAACAAACAACACCCGCATCGCTCCCTTCTGCCTACCGTGGGGGGTGAGGAATTTCTGCCTAAGAGGCCTTGCCTTATTTCTTCTGGTTTGCAGGCTAACTGCCAATATCTGACCACAGATTCCAAGAAGTGAACACACAACAGCGTTTTCGAGCAAACGAGAAGCTGAGCTGGAATGAAAAGGCCAAAGGCGGGCAAACTCAGGCAGCAGGCTGCTTCCCCACACCAGGTGGTGGCCTCGAGCTGCACTGTCCAGGGTGACGCCACCAGCCACCTGTGGCTGCCACGCACTTGAAATGTGGCTGGTCCACACTGCCATGCACGGTGAAGGTAAAGACTCAGCAGGAAAAAGAGGATGTAAAATAGCTCATTAGTGATTTTTTATATCGATTATGCATTGAAATAATAACGTGTTGGATATTAAAATTAAATTCATCCATTTTTTTTCCTTTTTCTAGTCTTCTAGAACATTTTAAATTGCCTACGTGGCACAAATTATATTACTACTGACCAGCATGCTATATTACTACGGGCCACCTCTAGAGGGAGGGAGGTGCTGTCAAGACCAGAGGAGGGTCCTGCCCTGAAGCCTGGAGAGCAAGGTGGGAGCCGGGCTTGGACCCAAGGGAGGAGAGATGTTCAGGCAGCTGGACAGCCCATATTTCAACCTGGCCCCAACCTGTGATGTCAGAAGCACACAAGGGTAACAGAAAACCAGTGGGATTTACACAGATGGGCCATTTCATGCAAATCTAACCTTTCTACCTACAAGGCAGTCAGACTTTGTTCATGACAGCCAGGCTGCCTACATTAGAACAAGCAGCCAATCACAACTGCATAGAGAAAAGGCCAGAGGGTCCTGAGGCAGCCAGCAGCATCCTGGGATGGAAGCTGCCCATTGGAGTCTCCCCACAGGAGGACAGGACCCCACCTGGGTCCATCCAGGTACAGCAGGCCACCAGACACCAGGAGCTTGTTCTCCTCTCCCCCTCTGTCTGCATTGCCACTTCTCCCGGGAGGACACCGCCATTGGACTTCAGCAGTTGCCCTCCCAGCCCCAAGTGTGCAGGGAAAGAGAAGGCTTCTCTTTCTCCAAGTGTTCGTGTATGCAATCCCAGGGAAGGATCCTGATTGGCCCAGCTTGAGTCATGCGTCCACCCCTGAGCCAATCACTGTGGCTGTGGCTGGGTCACATGGTCATGGGGTCGTGTGATTGGTAGCCCCTCCAGAAGCTCACGGAGTGAGAGAGAAGTGAGAAGAGAGCAATTCTCCAATGGGGGGGGGGCGGGCATTGTCAGCAAAAGGGGAGAAGCAGGACAGAAAACAAAAATTACAGACAGGTCAGCCCCCCTTCCAGTAGCTCTGAGACCCTTACAACCCCAGCACCAGCTTGGGTTGCATTTCCCCATGTGTGAAGGCACACTGAACATTAGCCTTTCATTATACCAGAACCAGAAGTGGAATGAAGGAGCCACATCCTCAGGGGGGAGGGGAAAGTCTGGGAACCCCCTCCACTCGCCCCATGTGCGTGAGCAGGAGGGAGACCCAAGCATCTGTTTTTCCCCATGACATGAGTTTCCTGAGTTCCATGTTGGGCTCTAGACCAGACTCTGGGTGCCCAAAAAGTATAAAAGGCAGGTTCCCTGTTCTCCAGAACTCACAGCCTGCAGGAGTAGAGTGGGGAGTGGAGAAGGTGTCAGTGGGACTGGCATCAAACAGGGGAAGGGGTTGGTCCTTGACTCCAGTCCTCCAAGGCTGCCCAACTCCGGGCACTACCTGACAAGTGGCGTGCGGCCCATGTCTCCAGTACCCAGGGCTGTGTCCCCAGAGCTCACCTCTAATGTTAGCTGCAGCTTCACAGGATACATCCACGAAGACTCAGACACCTCAGGCTGGCAGCCTCCCACTTGGATGCCCTGCAGAGCCAAGACCTTCTCAGGTGGATGCTGCCCAGAGTCAGAGGAGCTGACACTCCCAGGGCAACCCACAGCTGATGGGGAAGGGAGCCAGTGGATAAACGCTCAGACTTCCTGTCCCTCAGGTGGGCATGATGGAAGGCATTCCACCTGTTGCCCACTGCACCCTCAATATGGCACCCTTATATGGATTGTCCTCCCTCCCTGTCACTCTGTCCTTGCCCCCTCCTGTCTGCTTCCCGATTAAACTACCTGCATTGAAGTCCTCATTTCAAGTTCTGCTTTGCGTAAGGGCTCTTTGCTCTTGATACCACTAAGTATAAAAACCTGCAGAAAGACTCTATGCCATGGGGCAGCCAAGGCCACTTAAACGGGCTTCCAGGGAGAGGCCAGGGGACAGCCCTTGGGCTTCCTAGTCCTAAGCCTCCACCCCAGAGTGATTCCCTGGCCAAGGTACACCAGCCTGGCCCTCGGCACAGCCCTACTGAAGCCCCTGGGGAATGGTGGCAGCTTAGCTGCCAAAGCCAAACTCACACAGAAGAAGTGATTTCCCATTCTCGACTAATTGCTTTCCGAAGCCTGGCCCATCCCTCCCGCTGCTCCTCCTCCTCCTCCTCTTCTCCTTTCTCTGCCTCCCAAGGACAAGGACACAGAGATACAGCCCCCCTGGGCCCAGCCTATCTTTCTCAAAATGAGTTTCTGAAATGTAATCCTGGAGGTGACAGGTAGACTGCAGCTGGCACAGCCCCCAAGGGAGGAATGGCTCTCTGGCCGGAGAGGGCTCGCAGGCTGGAAACAAGGCTTCACTCGCACCCTTCGCTCACCTGCTCATTCACTGCTCACCTCATTCACTTCTTCGCTCAGCTGATCGTTCCCTCCCTCCTTCCACCACTGGGTCACTGTAACAGAGATGTCTGTACAGCCCACCAAAAATCCACCTTCTCCACATTGCCCAGACCCCTTATAATCACAAAGGGCCATGTGACTTATTCTGACCAAAAGGTTGTAAGTGAGAGTCACATGAGTCCCTTCAAGGCTAAAACATTTAAGAGCCAATATGAAAACTTCACTTTTCCCATCTGCTGCTGTGGCAACTATGAGGACCGCGTTTCCAGATGTCAGAGTCCCAAGATGACAGAGCCTCCGTTAGCCTGAATCCTGAGTGGGTGTGCTGGGCAGAGCATCTCCCCTCTAGACCACACTGGCCACATAAAGTGAGAAACAAACCTTCTTTGTGTTAACCCTGTGGTTTGGTGATTCATTTGTTATGCAGCTTAACCTGTGATTCCCTGACTAGTACATTTGTTTTCTAACGCCCTTATTTATGTATTCTCTTGTCTTCTCCCTCTCCTCTCTTCCCTCCCCCTATATACACCAGACTGTGAAAGCCCAGGCTCCTCCCCCTGGATGGCTGGCCACATTGGGCTGGCTGATGGGAATAGTTTCTGAAATACCTACAAGATAGACGGAGACTGAGGGCAGCAGCTGGACACACACATGCAGACAGACAGGGTAGCCTTCCTGCAACTTGATAAACTCGTTAAAAGAACCTGCCACTGATCCAACGGTTGACCCCATGTAGCAATTTCTGAGGATATGGTTGATGGCAAGGGGAAAAAGAAAACAGGGATGCTGCCACAGAGCATCCCACTTCGAGAGCCTCAGAAGTCACAAGAAGCCCCACCACTGTCTCACAGATGAGCAAACTTTGGCCCAGAGAGGTCCGTGGACTCACCCAATGGTTAGGACCTACGGTGTCAGATTCCCACGAGAACACCTGTCTCCCACGATTCCAAAAACGTTTGCAGGAATTATGAATGCCAGAGGCAAATTTTCTGGAAACCCAACTACAGCCCCATATTTTGACAAAAGTCATCACTTTTTAAGCAGTGCCAATGTGCAGAACCTTAAAAATAGTTTTAATAAAAGCAGAAGAAATAGAAGACTCAGGCCCTGTTCAGTCAGCCAGCTGAAGGGAGCTCAGGATAAATACCCCCAAACAAGGGGGAGATAAAATACCCATGTTTCATCATACAGGTGTGAAGGGTCAGATCTAACACAAGTCTAGGTGCTTTGTGGCTGTGTTTCTTTTCCTTTCCTCTTCCCCACCTTGTCCCCTCTGTGTTGAAGCCCAAGGAAATTGCCCTCACCCCTTTTGTGCTACACAGGGCCCTCCCAATCCACCATCAACTCCTTCCCTGCTCCATTTCCATGTGCTCTCAGGAGAGTTGCCACCGTACACCCAGGAGTGGCAGCTGAGAAAACCACATGCCATGGACATCTTACAGCACCTTTACCCAGACCTCACCTTTGACTGAAACACCCCCTTCCATGACCCTATCTTTTTTGCTAAGCTGACCCCTACTCAAGCTTCAATACCCAACTGAGGAGACACCTCCTCTAAGAAGACTTCCCTGCCCTCCCCAACCCTCAAGGCTGGCCCTCAACAATGCTAGATGGTCCTCAACAATGTTCTAGCACCTCATGCCTGAGGTCTCACTTCAGGCCTTGCTGTGTTTTGAAGATTTACTTATTTGAGAGAGAGAGAGAGCATGTGCGTGCAAGTGGGGGGGTCAGAGGGGGAGGGAGAGGGACAAGCAGACTGCTTGCTGAGCATGAACCCAACAGCTTGTGGGCTTGATCTCACCACCCTGAGCTCATGACCTGAGCAGAAATCAAGAGCCAGACGCTTAACCCTTAACCGACGGAGACACCCAGGCGCCCCAGGCCTTGCTGTGTTTTGTTTGCTTGTTTGTGAGTCTTCCTACAGCTGAGAGTGAGTTTCATGATGGTGAACAGGGACTGGATTTTGCTCATTTCTGGTCTTCTGTGTCTTGCCTAGGGCTTGGCACTCTGGAGGAACTCAATAGATATTTGTCGAAAGCACCCATGTTTGCACAGGGACTTGAACATATAAATAAACAGTAGATGGAAAAATGCATCTCTGATGGTAAAATTCCAGGCACTGGGATCTAAGTTAGGGGTGGGGGGTAGGCGTGTGCGCAGTGGTAGCGACAGTGGTGGGGGGGGCCATGTTGTGCAGTCCCTTCAACCACACCACACAGGGATGACCCACCAGCTGTGTGTTTTCCATTTGCTCAGCAATCCTGGGGTTCTGTCCTATCGCCAAAGCACACACTGGACCCTGTGTTCCAGATTGAGGTTCATCAACCCCAGTCCCTGCACTTAAAATTGAACCTGCTCACACCCACAGAACGAAGCCCTCAAGACATGGCAGAAACCAGGACATAGTGTAGGAGGTGGAGACAAGAGGGCAGTCTTTGGGGGCCCCCGCCCCTCCTCATCAGGAGGCATCTGGGGCTTGCAGCATGCCCACTGCTGCCGTGGCAAGGCCACACTACACTGTAGAAGCTGCTTACAAAATTCATGAGCCACTTTCCATATCCAAGGGACTTCGGGAACAGGTGGAATAGGAAGGCCAAGGAGGTGAGGTAGGCTTGGTCAGACACTTCCAGAAGAAAAGGCTTCCCAGCTCAGAGGAGTCTCACAATCCTCCCTTTTGAGGTCGGTTCTCCATTCCTTGACCCCTTTGTGGGTAGAACTGACTGTCCCCTCCTCAGGCCCACCCTCATCCCTAGCCACAGCCTCTGTTCACACCTCTGTCTTGGTTCTTGCATATTCGATTGTGTGTCTGTGTGTCTATCATTTCTACTAGTTTGCAAAGCACCTTGTTGTAAGCACTATTCCTTAATCACTTGTTTACCAGGTGTTTGGCAATCAAAGTTTGATGGATGGATGGACAGATGGACGGATGGATGGATTGAGGAATGATTGGAGGGATGGATGGATGAATGGATGGATGGATGGATGGATGGATGGATGGATGGATTGATGAATGATTAGAAGGATGAATGAATGGGTGGATGGATGGTTGGATGGATGGATGATGGATGGATGGATGGATGGATGGGATGAGATTTGTCCAGGAGACACACTATGATAAAAGCTACCGTTTATGAGTTCTTACTAAGTGCTAAGTGCCATGTTAAGTCCTTTAGACGTATATTTTTGTCATTTAATTCTTACAGTGACCTTAGGAGTTAAGTAACAAGCACATTTATGATGAGAAGACAAGAAGACCGAGGTTGAGACTGTGTGCTCAATGTCACACAGCCAGGAAATGTGAAGGCAGAAATTCAAAGCTAAGCAGAGTGAGAGACTCTGGATTGCATACTCTTAACCGCTGTGGCTTACAACCTGCTTGTGGATATACTGCCTTCTCTCTGAGCCTTGGTTTCTTCATCCATGAAATGGGGATGACAGCACCTACTTTGTGGGTTGCACATATAAAGGTTGAGCTGGGGCCATTGTGACTTTCAGGCTTCCAGGGAGTGTGTCTTTCTGGGTTCTCTAGCTTATGGCTGTGGGCTACCTCCCCACCTCCCTAGAAGGAAGCTTCCCTGTGTTTGCAGGAACCAGTCAAACTGCAAGGTTTTGTCCTGCTCACTGCTCCCCACGCTTTCCAGGGATAGTTGGGGGTCCCTTTCAGAGTGCCTCCCTAACCGCCTATTCTCTCCTCTGCACCTTCTTCCCTTTAATTCAGGAGGTCATAAATATGGAATGTATCAATCTCATTTTTCTGTATCCAGCAACAGATCTCCCACCATGGAAAAGGCGTGATTTCTCCAGTCATCCACTTGATTGCTTTTGATGGTCTAGGTGCTGTCAGGTTGTACAAGAGATCTAAGCTCAAGACAGACCCCAAAGCCACCAGCACTGCAGCTTGAATTCCATATTTCTGACTGTTTGGGGGGAATAGGCGGATTCTTCCAATTTTTCTGGGCAGCAAGGGCTGAGGAGGTAGCTTTGTAGAAGCTTGGTTGAATGGAGAGCAAGTGACAAGTCTTAGCTGGCCTAAAGCATTTCTATCAGGATGGGCTTCTTGGAAGAGGAGGGATTTAAACCAACATTGAAATGAAGGTAGGAATAGTGAGGTAGTCTGGTTGGGGAAGAAGTGGTGAAAGTGAGATATTCTGCTAGAAGTGAGAGAAGGAAGAGAAAGGACAGAAATGAGGTGTGTCTGATCACCTGTGGAAAAGGGGAGGGGCCGCCAGGTTTCACCTCGATGCTGACCAGACGCAGCAGGAATCACAGCAAGGAAGGTGGCGGCACAAGGGCAGGGGTGGGGACAAGAAAACTCAGAGGTTAGCAGGCGGTTGATTGTGGAACCAGCCGCATGCCCGGTGAATGGTGTTCTCCAAAATGAAACAGCCAAGACCTGGGGAATAAATGGCCTTGCTAATTGGCCATTTTGTTTTTTATGTATTTTTATTAGCAAGATAAAATAACAACTAATCATATAACTGTCTTCTGTCTGGAAAATAAATTCTCGTTAACCACTTGAGTGTTCTTGGCTGCTGAACGAGCTACAGCCCTGGACCAGAGCTCAGCAGATTATAGGATTGAAGGAGGCAGGAAGGTCACCCAGCCAGTCTCCTGACCTCCTACACCAGGCAAAAGCCACTCCACTGAGCCCAGGACTTCCAGCAGGGGTGGGCGGGAGGTGACCACAGGGATGTACATTTAGTCATTTAGCACCTGCCTGGGGGAGACAGGGTTAGGAGAGGGCTGGGCTGGGAGGAGACCAGCCCCTCCCTTAGACCACAAACAACCCTGAGTGACACTTCTTGAAGAACCAAGATGTGGGCGGCCCCCTCAGGTCCACCCCCCTCCTTGGCCATTTCTCTCCTTCCAGTCATTTCTCTCCTCACCCATGTGAAAATCAAAAACCAGAGACCAGCCTTGAAAATTCGCTGAGCAGATAAAGTCAGTGTGGTCATACCGACAAAGCTTAATTTAGCTTATTCTGCAAGAAAATTTGACCTGGGTCATTTCTTGCTTATGCCTGTGAGAACCCTAAGCAGAACTGTTTCCCAAGGTTGACACGAGGTAACCGCCGACCAACTGCTATCATTTAAGAAAACTCGACTATCATAACCAGTCCCTACGAAGAATAAAGTCCCTGTCTTCACACTCTACAAGCTGCTATATGGCCATACATCCCTGAGCTTCATTCCACGTTTTGGTTTGAGCGCTCCTGGTTCACAAACGTTTTGGTGTACACGCAGTAAACTTTTACGAATTACTGCTTCTGCGATTCATTAGTTTCATTTGTGTAATTTCTGAACTTTTGACATCTCATGGTGTCGGCAGTGGGATCCAAACACGACCGCCAATGACTCGGAGGCTGGTGAGCGGACAGGTGCTGGTACCCACACGGCCCGCTGGGCTGCTTTCTCGATGACCCCGGACTTTCAGGAGAAGTACCTCTTGGATCTGAGCGCTCTTGGCATCCTGAGCTCCCGGCTTTATTGCACATATCTGTATTTTGTTTGTTGAGGCTTCTTGGTAGGTCACACTATTCTTTTCAAAAGGGCTGGGGAGGGGTGGGGGACATGTGATGCTTCGTGTCTTGGAACAGCGGATGGAAAACAAGGCCCCTGGCAGGGAAGACACCTTGGGGAGTCTGAAGACAAAGATGGGCTCCACCCAGTCTGGGGACCAGGCTCTTGCACCTTTTTGGAAAAATGAGTGACCTTTTGGAATTGTAGCGGCCACGTTAGGGAAACTTTAACTTAGATAAGTCAATTTCAAGGAGCACCCTTAAAAGGGGGGGGTTCTAAACCTCTCAGAGACAATAGAATGAATTCTTTGATTGGCATACAGAAGCTTCTATAAGATAAAATGTTTCCCAAAACAGCTCTAAAAGACACCTAGAGCATGCAAATAAAAGATCTTTAGTAAAAAACTTTGCCCATCTGTGCAGGTAACCTTGGTCCACTGCCAGAAACACAATTTGGATCCAACTGTTCTTTTGAGTTTTGTTCCTGGGACACGGCTACAATTTTTTTAAAAACAAAAGCTGTGAGATCTCTGTTGCGTCTGTATGTGTCTGTCTGCATGTTTGTGCGTGCCTATGCATGTATATATGTTAGGCAGCCGTGATCTTTTTCTACCTTTGGATGATATTGCCAAAATTAATTTGTAAAGAGCAATCTATTGAAGTGGCTTAAAGAAAATTAGGTGTTTATATAAATCAAGAAAGTATACTCTCAGAAATATAGGAACTAATCCAAATATTCTTCAAATTCACATGATCTGGGATAATCTTTGATAAATAAAAGCTAGTTTAAGCCTGTTAGTTTAATAAAAGCAAGCATGACTTCAACATTTGTCGATGAGAAAAATAAGGTGGGGATTAGCTGTGTATTTTTTTTAATGATTTTTTATTATATTATGTTAGTCACCATACAGTACATCCCCGGTTTCCGATGTAAGGCTCGATGATTCATTAGTTGTGTATAACACCCAGTGCACCATGCAATACGTGCCCTCCTTACTACCCATCACCGGTCTATCCCATTCCCCCACCCCCCTCCCCTCTGAAGTCCTCAGTTTGTTTCTCATAGTCCATAGTCTCTCACGTTTCATTCCCCCTTCTGATTACCCCCCCTTTCTTTATCCCTTTCTTCCCGGGATTAGCTGTTTAATGTCTAATCCAAGCATAATTGTTAAAACCAAGTAATTCAAATAAATGTAAATGCGGTAAAAGTTCATACTAAGTTAAACTAAATAATGGATAGTCATTGAATATCTAAATCTTTTCCAAATAAGGTAACAATTATATGTTAGACATAAGTTTATCTGCTTTGGGCTTTTCAATTTTTTACAGACAGACAAAAGATATTTGGGTCTACTAATAAACCTGTTTTGTGCCACACTGAAAAATTTACTACGAGGAAGAACGTATTTCTAGAAATTATGAAATGTATTTGTAAATTGTTAATCTCCTACAGGATGCTAATATGTGATCATTAAGAAGTTCCAGCTTCCTAATTTTCACTGAAAAGCAAAAATTACTGATATTTAAATTTATACTAAATATGTAAAAATAAAACTACCAGAAATAACAAGGATGAAAGACAATGTCTATATATGAAAAGTAGGTAAGAAATACAGAATGTGTTTTTTATTATTTTATTTTATTTTATTTTATTTTATTTTAAGATTTTATTTATTTATTTGACAGAGAGAGACAGCGAGAGAGGGAACACAAGCAAGGGGAGTGTGAGAGGGAGAAGGAGGCCTCCCACTGATGCAGGTCTCAATCCCAGGACCCTGGGATCATGACCTGAGCGGAAGGCAGCACTTAACGGCTGAGCCTCCCAGGCACCCCTAGATTGTGCTTTTTAGATAAGGAAAGGTATAAAGGGTATGGGGTTTCTGGTTGCTTTTTGTTTGTCATTTTGGAAAGAGAAAAAAGAAAGTAATTTTGTCCTAAAGTATGATGATCACATCAGAGTAAGAAAAGAAAAAGGACAAAACCTAAATGGATATAGGAAATTGCAGAAAGTTTGTGGAAAGAGAATCTTGAAAAAGGAATTTTTTTTAAAGATCTTATTTATTTATTTGAGAGCAAGAGAACACAAGCAGGGGGAGCAGCAGGCAGAGGGAAAGGGAGAAGCGGGCTTCCCGGCTGAGCAGGGAGCCTGACTCGAGGCTCTATCCCAGGACCCTGGGATCATGACCTGAGCCGAAGGCGGACACTTAACCGACCGAGCCACCCAGGCGTCCGAAAAAAGGAATGTAACACGTGGTCAAGCTGACTTAGATAGGAATGGATTTAAGTTTTAAAAAAGATAATTTTAATATCAAAAGTATATTGGTGCAAAATTAGGATTTGATTTTCTCTCTGTTAAAATGACACACACAAAAAATTTTTAAGTAATCTCTATACCCAGTGGGGGGTTCAAACCCACAACCCCAAGATCAAGAGTCACATGCACCCTCTACCAGCTGAGCCAGCCAGGAGCCCCCATATCACAAAATTTTTTAGATTATTGGTCTGTTCTTGGGATGCCTGGGTGGCTCAGTCAGTTAAGCATCTGCATTCAGCTCAGGTCATGATCCCAGGGTCCTGGGATCAAGTCCTGCATCGGGCTTCTTGCTCAGCAGGGAGCCTGCTTCTCCCTCTGACTGCTGCTCCCCCTGCTTGTGTGCGCGCTCTCTCTCTCTCTCTGACAAATAAATAAAAATCTTAAAAAAAAAGAAAAGGTTATTGGTCTGTTCTTAATAAAAAACTGTAAACAAAGATTTTTCTGTACTTTTAATATAACCTGCCTAGGAAACAATGATTCTGTATCTTGTAAAGATAATTTCCTGTACTCTATGTGGTTCTTGGCAGGTCTTTGACGACTTAGGAAAAAAAAACAAAACCCTGAGTCTTCTCTATTAAAAGAGCTAAGGTTTTATACAACTATGTAACTTTCTGTGTTTGCTTTTGAAATCTTTTGTCACTTCAGTTGAATGGGTAACTCAGTACTGTTTCACCTACGATCCCATTTGATCATATTTTAAATCTTTTGACATTTTTATTTTTTAAAAAGATTTTATTTATCTATTTGAGAGAGAGAGAGAGAGAGAGCGTGCACAAGCAGGGGAGAGGGGCAGAGGGAGAGTGAGAAGCAGGCTCCCCACTGAGCAGGGAGCCCAATATGGGGCTCGAACCCAGGACCCTGAGATCATGACCTGAGCCGAAGGCAGACGCTTAATGGCTGAGCCTCCCAGTGCCCCTCTTTTGACATCTTTAATAAACTTCCCCAAACCAAATTCTGGATGAAGTAAAAAGAGAAATGTTCACTTACTTAGGCTTATTTGGTATATTAAGTTACATAGGAAACATTGTCAAATAAAAAGTAATGTTTAACCTTCTTAGATCATATTTATATAGGATGTATATCATTAAAATAAGTGATTCGGAAATTATATGAAATTCCTAAATATCTCACATGTCCTGGTATAATGTTATCAGTCATAATTCCAGTTATTATCTTAAAATATTGCATACCACAAAAGTAATCAAATGTACTTGTCAATTACATCACTCCGTGTGTGCATGCGTGAGTGTGTATACACAAGTGTCTGCCTATGTGTGTGTGTGTGCACATGTGTGCGAACTCAGACCAGACCTTTAGCCACGACCATTTTTGAGTCTTCTCACTCACAGTTACTGTTTTACTCTTGATTCTTCTCGGAAAGTATTTACAATCAACTACAAACAAAAGCGTTTCGTCTTCAAAGAGGTTCACGGAAAAGACCCTGACAAGTGCTCTAAAAGGCAGGTTTCTGATAACTTTAAGATCGTCACACTAAACTGGGGGTAAGAATGGAACATTTTCTAATGGAAAACTGTTCGATTCGTAAAGCTGCTAACCCAAGATGCAGCAAAGCAAGAATGAATTACATAAAACTGAACGAACTGATGAAGGTGATTACGGTTTTTATTATTTCATCTAAAACATTGCTGGTTCCTTAATATTCTGTTTTCCAGATTTATTGGACACCTTTTCCTTCTGTCTTTTAAGCTACCTGTCACTTACAGCAATTTGGTAAAGTGTATCTTTGCAACAAAGGTCCAAACATTTCTCTTTCTCTCCTTACCTGTTCCTTCCAGAATCGGAAACTCTTACTAAATATTCTTATTTTTCATGACAATGTATGTATTTGCATAAGTGCAATAAAAAATCTGTTCTTGTAACAGGACATAGTTAGTCAAGTCTTGGCTTTCCAGCGTCGAGAGGCTTTGGAAGGTGCATCTGGGAGCCCTTATGAAAAATTCCAGCAAAGTAGAGTTAAGAGAGCCTATGTAGGGGTGCCTGGGTGACTCAGTCAGTTAAGTGTCCAATTCTTGATTTCGGCTCAGGTCATGATCTCAGGGACCCTGTGTCTGAGCCCCCATGTTGAACCCCGTGTGGTGCCCCATGTGGGGCTCAGGGTTCTGGGCTTAGCAGGGAGTCTGCTTCTCTCTCTCTCTCTCTCTCTCTCTCTCTCCCCGCCTTTTCCTCTCCCCTCCCCCTGCAGTCTCTCTCTCAAATAAATAAATAAATCTTAAAAAAAAAAAAACGAGCCAATATAGTCAATCACGATTTTTGCTGCACTTATGTAAATAATCAGACCAAGTTTATTGAAACTAGGCTTAATTTGCAAACAAATTAGTCTTACTGTGGTTGTATTTCATAGAAATGGAGATGATTATAGAGAGAAAAAGTATGTTTCAGTAACATACCTGTGCAGATATCAGATTCTAGGGCTGTTCATTGTCTTTGAGGTTTCGCTTTCTACCTGTAAACTGGGCTGGACCTGAATTCTTCTAGTTTCCCCCAATATTTGGTTAGAACTTTGCAAACGAACATTTCCAATTTGCTCCCACTCTTGGGACTCAGAATCACTATGAAATTACACCACCCTCTTCCCAAAGCTGTGGAAGCTAAACTCGGACAACTTGATATGAACTTCAGAGCAATCAGCCCAACAGCTCACGTGTGGACGATCTTCGTGCCTGTTGCTATGTGGCCGCTCAGAAAGATCACCAGAGACGTTCAAACCGCACACACGCCCGGAAGGGGCATCAGATTGCCACTGCCTGCCTTCCCTCCACCTGCAGGTGCTCAGAACCCAACATCCAGAAATCTCAACTGGCTGTTCTCCAAACTCAGAAACTGAATTTCTAATTTGCTTGAACTATTAACCTTTGTTTCTCTTTTGTTTCCATAGAGATGCCTTTTATGAAGTTACCTGATTGCTCATATCGCGCAGAGACCTAATTTAGGTGAAACCTCATCGGCAACACCACTTCCCAAAATACAACATCGTCAAGTTCATCCTGTCCTCGGCAGTCACGAGGGTCTGCATTTGCTAAGACATCATGTCACCCCTATGACCCGTTTAACTGGTTAAATCTTGCCTCCCGGGAGCTTCTGCTCTGTAGAACTTTGAAGTGCTTGGCTACTGTTCTCCTTATACGCATCATAGCAAGCTCTCCCATGCATCGTATACTCGCAAGGGTTCTAAACGCCTGTCAGCAGCCCCTCACTTGCCAAATGGTATCCCTCAGGATCAGACGACTGGATGAAATCAACAACAGCCACAGAAATGATGAGGATAGTGACTACGTGGCCCTCCAGCCTGGCGACTCCAGTGGATGAAAACACAGAATGTCTGATTCTTTAGCCCGGCTCCGTCAGTGGTAGTAGCCCAGCATCATGTCATACTGGTTGGTCATACTCTAAGCCTGCTGAGAAAAGGATCAAAAGCGGGGGGGGGGGGGGGATGTTGAAACAAAGAACAAAATGGAGACCACCCTTGAAAATTCTCTGAGCAGATGAAACCGTGTAGTCATGCAAATGAAGCTTAATTTAGCTTGTTTTGACAGGCTAACTGGACCTGCATCATTTCTTGCTTATGCCTCCAAACATCATAAGCAAAGCTTAAACTGTTTCCCAAGGTTGATAGGAGGTGACCGCTGACCGATTCCTATCATTTAAGAAAATTCTAGTATTAGAACCAATCCCTGTGAAGAGTAAACAGCCACTGCGTTCACACCCTACAAGCTGCTTTAGAGCCATATACCTCTGAGCCTCTTTCCATGTTTTGGGTTGAGCGCTCCTGGTTTGCAAACTTTTTGGTGTGTGCACATTTAACTTTTACTAATTACTACTTCTGTGATTCCTTGGTTTTATTTGTGTTATTTCTGAACTTTTGACATCTAGTATACCTCTTGTGCTTAGCCAGACGAGGATCTCACCCAGAGATCTCCTCTCAATGGCCATCTTGAGACAGGTGCTCTGGAAAGGGGGCAGTAGGAGGAAGCTGAGTCTCCATGGTGACCCTATCCATGCACCCTCCCATCACGAAGTAGGGGGAAGGGCTGAGGAGGTTTGGTTGGTGGGGAAGTGGGGCAAGGGAGCCTGGTTACCCAGGCAACTCCCTGAAGGTCCCAGCCAAGAGCTCTGCTCCCACAGGTGGGGGCTGATGTTGTCATGGAGACTCCCTGGCAGCATTGCCAAGGCTGGAGGCCTGGGGGCATGGGGCACAGGAGGAGAAGGGATCAGGAGCATCTTGGAATAATGTGGATGTCAGAGTGGCAGCTCGCCAGAAAAGAAAGTTCCAGAAGACAGTGTGCTCTCCCCTTTGCTTCTCCTTACCCGCCCCCCAACACACACACACACACACACACACACACACACACACACACACAAACACACTGCCCCTGTTCTTGACCTGCCTCTAGAAATCTGCTGGTGCCCAGCTCTCATCCATGGCATGTGGTCCTGTCTCTCCATCTCTTAGCCCTTCTCGCTCAGTGATGCTGATCATTTCAGGCAGAAAGCCTACCCAAGGGTCGCCATGACAACTAACCAAGCCTTTGGTCTCCATGGTGACAAGCCCTCGGAGTTATTTTTATTTATTTATTGGGAATTTCAAAGGATTTTCCACTTGCTTGCTCAGGCCTGGTATTTGGGACACTGGGATGGAAACATCACTCGTCCCCAGGCCCTAGAAAAGGAGAATAAGGTCGAGGAATGCCAGGATTGACAGTTGAAAGATGGCTGAAGGGTGGCCTTGAATACCTCCTCGGAGCTGCAGAGAAAGAGGCCTTTCTGGGTTTTTCCTCATCTGCCAGATGCCTGAGGAGGCTCTCAAGAGCCATTTAGCAGCCACCGTCCTGAGGGAGGTTCTAAGCACAGCTTCAGGGGATGGCAAGGGTTGATTGAGGCATTCCTTGCTTCACTCTAAAGAAGGGATGTAAATTACAGAAATATACAGAGGACCAACAGGATAAGAACAAATGACTGAGGAACGGGGAGCAAAGGGGAAGGAAGAGAATGCCAGGCTGAAGGGAGAACACAAACATGCAAGTTTTCAGGTCTAAATCATATGTGAGAGGTGCCACAAATTTATCTCTGGGCTGCCTGGTGGCCATAGCAAAGAAGGAAACAAGATTTACGGCCCTTAATGGAAAAAAAAAAGAGAGAGGTGGTTTGGGAGAAGCATTGTATAGAGAGAGAATAATATGAGTCTACATTCCCAGCTGACCTGAAGTCCTCCCTGCTGGCATCTGACCCCCATGCTTTCACTTTTTTTGCTTGTTGGCCCCGCCTTGTTAGTTTACTCTTTTTTCAATAAGCCTCTTCCTTAACCCATGCCATGCAATGTTGTGTGACTCATCCCAAGCCTGGTGCAGGATGGAAGCTAGATGGGACCCATCTGACAGGATTAATACAGACCTGGAGAGGATCCACTTTGCAAAGCAACTGAATACCGTCTAAAATTATAGCCATTGGGATGTTTTCAGTGGCAAATAACAGCAGACCCAGGTCGAAAGGACTTCACCAAATAGGGGATTTACCATTTTGCAGAACAAGACTTCATCCTACTCTGAGGTAGGATGAATTCTGACCTTTATTGGCATCATCCAGGACACTGGTGCCTTTCACCTTGGAGCTGGGCCACTGTCATTGTGTCCATTTAGCTTCCTCAGTGTGGCCCAGGGTCCCAGCCATCACGTGCAGTATATCTAGCAGGGAAACTGAATTTGTCTTCTGTTTCTCATTTTAAGAAAACTATTGCTGGAAGCCCCCAGGAGATACCTCATCCTGTGTCCTGGGCCACATCTGGGTCACCTGATTCCTGTTAACCCAACCTAGGTCCAGGGAGAAGCGGGTGAGTTTGACTGGTCAGATGACCTGGTATTCACGCTGACTCACACTGGGGTGGGGAGGAAAGGACCCCAGAACAAAACTGACAATCGGCACACTGAGGAAGGAAGGGTTTCAATGAGGCCCCCAAGACACAAGCGTTGAGATGTAGCTTTGCATGCTAGTGATTTAAGGAAATGTTCTTAAAGGACTGATAAGGGAACCGGAAAGGACAGAGAAGCTGTCTGGGAGAGCTCCGGAACAGAAATCACATCTCAGGGGTTGTTCCGGCTCAAGGCAAGGGAGTGGGACTTGGATTCTCCACACTCATCAATCATTGGCTAAGGGCTACCTCTAGGGAAAGGTGAACTCCAGGCATGTCCAGTTCTCTGCACATGTGGGCTCACCAGCTCAGAGAGCCCAGTGGCAGACCTCTGAAGAGGGTCACAAGACCAGGCTGGGGTTAGAAGCAATGTATGCAGAAGGTGAGGAAGGCACACACAGAAATGGCAACAATGATGCCAGGGGCATCTGGTCAACCCACAGTGGCCACCACAAAAATGCCCTGTTCCCCCACTAGAATGTAAGCACCATGAGAACAGAGAGCTGCTCTGTCTTGTCATGAGCTGTGTTTTCAAGCTACAGCACAATGCTCGCACATGCTGCCACTAAGTAAATATGCATTAAATAAATGAATGAATTTTCCAGGGTCTGGGGCTTACGGGCAGCTGCAGCTGGGCCTTGGGGTCTTCCCAGCAGAGAAGCTCACTAGGTGAGCTCCAGGCTCACCATCCTTGTGTCCCTTTTCAGCCTAAAGCCTCTCCTGCCAGGAGGCAGCCCCCAGCCCCAGCACACACTAGTTTTCTGGGGGTAATCGCTCTGTCTTCACAGAGTTGGGGGCAACCCCTTGGAGAGAGCTCCCAGCAACCCAAACCCACCAGGGATGCTCCTTGATTCAGAGGCATGGAGTGTGAGGGCCAAGCTCAAGAACTGAATGTACCCATGGGAAACAACGCAGCGTTGTTATTCTAAAAAAGTGTCAGTGAATTCAGGGCAAACAGTGTGGGTATCTCACCTTCCAAAGGTTTTTACAGACATTACCTCATGCATTTCTCACAATCACCCAGTGTGTAGGGGGGTTACTGCGGCGCCATCATCATCGCCAAAGGAAGGAGGAAGAAATGTCAGAAAAATGAATTTCCTTGCCCATCATCAAAGAGCCCCAAGGGGTCAGACCTCCTTGATGTCAGATCCTGTATCGCTCTGCCCCTGCGAGTTCCCTGGAGATCTCTTTCCTGGTGCTGGCCCCCCTGGATCACCACTGACCGTGCGTCTGCCTCTTCCGTCTGCCTCTTGCACTTGACCATGAGCTCATGGAGAAGAAAGACTGTGTCCCTTTCACTATTGTCCTCCAGGACTGATCCAGTGCCTGTGAGAAAGTCATGAAGGGCATTCACCAATATTCCTTTTCTGTCCTTTTCCGGGCACACGGTTAAGTGACACTTTTCTACCCACTTGAGGGTAGACGTAGTCATGTGACTTGTCTGGGCCCATGAAATAGGAGTGGAAGTGACGTGTCATTTTTGAGCGGAAGCTTTAAGAGAAGGTACATGTGACAGCAATGTTTAAGATAGCGGCTGCTCCCCCAACCTCTTTCCCCAGTGAAGATGACACAGAACAGAACCTGGATGATCTGTGATAATCATCTGTGTAGCCTGAGCGAGAAATAAGCCTGTGATCCGAAGCCACCGAAATTAGGAGGCTGTTTGTTACTGCACCATAACCTACCATAATCCTGACTGCTATGGCACATATTAATACAGACTTCATAAATCTCTACAGACGGAAACAAAGAAGAGAGAGAAGAGGGTGGGAAGGAGGAAAGGAAGAGCGGAAAGTGGGAGGGATGTGAACAAGGACCTATAGTCCTCCGAACAGTGATAGAGATAGATACTTCCGGACCCTAGAGGAATCTTCCAGAAATAGATTAGGTAAGTGGGTTCCTGCAGCTCAGACACCCTCCCCCTGCCTTTTCCCCAGCCCCACACCACAGGATTCTGAGGTCCAGAGGTTGCCAAGGAGAATCAGGGTCTTCCAAGCCCAGGACTCCCTCCCTAGCTATGGAGAGGGCAGCCAAACCCTGAGAGTAGAGAGCCTATTTCCCCTCCAATTGAAGACGTCTTCAGCCAAATGAATAATTCATTGTAAATGACTTTGCGATGAGTCGAGGCTCCATGTTGCCACCCGATTATATGTACCATAAAAAGCAATGACAGTAATTTATCTCCTTTCTCTTGAGGGGTGGGCCATGGGGATGGGGAGGAAATACTTGGTGCCTGGCATGGGGTGATGAATCATTCCTTTTAGCAGTTAAGCTGCAAGCTGCTGACACTTTTACTGATTTGGCATTAAATAATTCCAGCCTTGGTCTGGAAGCAGAGAGAGGGTCTGACTTCCCTGCCCAAGGAGGGGCCAAGGGGAGTGAGAGAAGGGGGCCGTGGGGCCACCGTGCAGAGTAGGGAAGATGGGAGGGGTAGAGGGAGGAGCGGGTGTGCAATCTGGCCTCATTAGTTCACCCTGAAGTTGTCTTTTCTCTAAGATACAGGGACAGAGGCTGGGGCCTGGGCTGCAAGTGACAAGCTCACATCTGAGCAGTTCCAGTTGCATGGGCTGCACAGGGACCCAGGTGGCAGGGACCAGCTGCTCCCAGGATGCACCCTGCCTTTCTAGCCCTCGGACACTGGGAGATGGAAGCTCATCACCCTTCTTCAGATGAACCCAGGTCTTTCTGCTGGAGACATCCCAAGAATGTCATGGCACCAACAGCCTTTTTCCACCTTTGGTAACTGGAGGAGTGAAATATGGTGCCCAGTTTGCATATGGAGAGACTGAGGCTTATAGTGAGTCAGGAATGAGGCCAAAGTGACACTCTGGAGAGTGATGGAACACACAACCTTCAAAATCCAGACCAGAACTTTCTCCCCAAACTCAAACTGCCTCTTCTACTCGTACACAAAGAAGAGAGATGTAATCCCAGAGAAATCTGGAGCTGCTCCTGCAGCGTATATATATTTTTATTTTGACAAAAACATTTTTGTTTTACACTTTGGAGGCATGCTGAGGACCCTATGACAACCAAACCCTATTCCCGTAACAAGACGTCCATGCCACCACCATCATCAGTGACTGACTGCACATTTTCACACAATCCCAGGTCCCACCCTAGACCCACCCCCAGCTGAGTCAATCTCCAAGGGAGGTGTCTGTTAGCTGACGTTTGAAAAAGCTTCCCTAATAGCAGCTTTATATGCAATAGCCCCAAATTGGAAACCACCCAGACATTCTTCACAAAACAAACTGGCACATCCATACCGTGGAATGATGGCCAGCAATAAAAAGGAGCAGACTAGTGATACATGCAACAGCTAGGCTGGGTTTTCAGAGAATGGTGCCAAGTGAAAAAAAGCCAATCTCAAAAGGTTACACACCATATGATTCCATTTATCTAACATTCTCCAAATGACAAAATTATAGACAGAGAAGAGATCAGAGGTTTCCAGGGGTCAGGGATGGGGTTGGGTGTGGGGGTGATGGGGTTGGGGGTAGATGTCGTCACAAAAGCGCAACTTGGGGACCGAGTGCCAATGGAACCATTCTGTATCTTGACGGGAGGTGAATATGAAAACCTCCAAGTGTGATAATATTGCATAAACACACACACACAAATTAGTACATGTAAAACTGAAGAAATCTAAGATTGGTAGATTATAGTGATGTCAATTTCCTGGCGTGATATTATACTACAATTTTGAAATACGTTAACACCAGGAGAAACTGGGGAAGGGTACACAGGACCTCTCTGTATTCTTTTTTACACCTGCTTACTAATCTACAACTATATCGAAATAAAAAGTTTAATTTAAAAAAAAACCATTCTTTGGGGCGCCTGGGTAGCGCAGTCGTTAAGCCTCTGCCTTCCGCTCAGGGCGTGATCCTGGTGTTCCGGGATCGAGTCCCACATCGGGCTACTCCGCTGGGAGCCTGCTGCTTCCTCTCCCACTCCCCTGCTGTGTTCCCTCTCTCGCTGGCTGTCTCTCTGTCACATAAATAAATAAAATCTTAAAAACAAAACAACAACAACAAAAAAACATTCTTTAAGCTCCTCTAGTGATTCTGTTCCATCAGGAATGAGGACACCTGCCATATTTACCCCCCACCGGCACGGGTACACCTGCGCGCAGTCACATCTGGACCCCTACCCCCCAACCCTCCGGGTCCAGAAATTGGGAGTCAAGGTGGGTTCCAAGGTTTCTCTGTGTCTGCAAGACCAGCTGTGTATCTAAAGGGGTAACACAGGGAAGAACTTCTAAAACGATTTCCCCTCCTGAATCAGACACTGGTACACTCCAAGCCTACAGCCCCAGAGGTGAGGTTGGAAGTGAATTTAACTAGGATGGGTCTGATGTTTTCCCAGCTCATGCTTAATATAATACGAGGCCTCTCTCTGTGTTGATCGGAGCCTTCCTGTAGAGTCTGCAGTGCGGACAACCGAGCTGCCCTGCCCTGTGCGTGCAGCCCCCTCCCTGGGTGTGCATGTGAGTCTGCACACGTGCAGGCACGCCCACGTGCACGCACGCACACACACTCCCGGGCCACACCGCCTCTTTCCTAAGAAGGACGTGGATTCTGCGGGAAGAAGGGGCCTGTGCGGATGCCAAGGCCGCTCCCCGTGTGACTGCCGGGTCCTCGTTCCTCGCTGCCTCCATCCCCTCACCTGGGCCAGGCGGAGGGAAGGGAGGCAAGTGGCAGAGGCCTCTGGGACGCAGGCTCTTTCATTATTTATAAAGCTTTCGTTATTTCATGTATAAATAATCGATGATTGCAAAGTGTGGCGCGCACCGCCGTGGAATATTCATGAGCCGCGTTTCCCGGGCTGTGGCTGTGGCGGCGGTGGCCGCAGATGTGCGCGCACTCACACAAGCACACGCTCACACGCGCCCCCAAATAAACTCATGGTAATAAAGATTTCAGCTGTCAGGATGGGAGGGAGGCAGCCCGCGCTCTCAGAGTCAGGAGCCAAGCGCCCGGGTCTGTCGCCTGTCGCAGAGAGAGGAGATGTCCCCCTGACAGCCTCGCCAGCCAGCAGGGATTAACCAGGGGCTCCCCGGGAAAGATCAGGGGATCAGGAATCCTTCCTGCGCGCGTGTGCCGGAGAGACCCTCCCTACCCCCGCCCTCGGCCCTCGGAGTCAGGTGCTGCACACTCAGATTCCTGCATGGTTCCTGTTGTCCAGAATCTTCCAGCAGGAGGACCTGACCTCTGCCCAGTGTGGGGCCCGGCAGGGGTTGGGGGAGGCACAGCTTGACCTCCAAGCCCCCACCCACCGTGAGGCTGGCCCTTACTTGCCTCTCCGCCTCTACCCTGCCTCCCATTCCAGGCTGCAACTTCTTTAAGTTCTCTGACTTTCAGTGGGCTCTCTCCTGCCGTGTGTGCTGTTCCCTCTGCTTGAAACACTTTTCCATGTCCCACCAAGGCCTGGCTAGTGCCTACTCATCCCTCAGGTCTCCACCTCGGTGTAGATAGGTAGATGCCAGCTTCTCTGAGTCACCTTCCCTAACCCCCCAACCTGGCCTAGGCCCGTCCTCAGGGCCTGGGGACTTGGACCCCCCTGTTCCCACACTGACTCCAGCCTCCTGTAAGGATCTCTTTGTTCATGTCCCCCCTGCCTCAGCAACACACACTGGACTGTAAACTCTGGGATGGTGGCGGGCTTTGGCACCCCACAGACCTCAGTTTGAGTCCAAGCTCTGCCACCTGCTAGCCGTGTGTCCTTACCCAAGTTATTGAACCTCTCTGTGCCTGTATTTCTTCTTCTGTAAAGCTGGAACAGCACAAACAGAGCCAGCCTGCTAGAGCGGGTAGGAGGGTTTAATGCATTCATCCAGCGAATGTGCTTGGCCCAGCGCCTGCCCAGGGCTCAGTAAGCGGTCGGGCCCGGGTTCCAGCTCCATGGTTCCAACATCCCCAAAGCTCTGAAAACCAAAAAGCTTTTCAAAACTCATTTGGCAGCAGAACCTGAACTAAACTGACCTTGGAAGTACTTATGGTCTTTATTTATCCACTTGCTGGAACTATTCATATGTATTTTGCTACAGAAATATGAAGATGTTGGAGTGTTCCATAATATATAGGACATTTCTAAAATCTGGAAGATTTTCAGAATCTGAAAGGCATCTAAACCCAAAGTTCTCTAAGAAGGACTGTGGACCAACAGCATTCTCGTGATTTTTATTGTTCAGAGCATAGTACTAGTCAGCACCTGGCAGCCAGCACCTGGCACAGAGCAGCCCTCCGTCAATACCGGGAGATGGTTGGGATAGCGATGGCGTTAGTCCTGCTTCCCTGACTTTCTGGGAGACCATGTCCTCTTGCCCATTCCCTCGGAGCCTGCAGCCCCAGGCTCCTTGCTGTTGGTAGCAGGAGTGGGGTTAAATTAAAACTGTCTCCTGAGGTGCCTGGGGGGTTCAGTTGGTTGAGCGTCTGCCTTCAGCTTAGTTCATGATCCCAGGGTCCTGGGATCAAGTCCCGAGTCAGGCTCCCTGCTCAACGGGGAGTCTGCTTCTCCCTCTGCCTCTGCCTGCCGCTCTCCCCTCTCTCTCTCTTGCTCTCTGTCACTGACGCGCTCTCTCTCGCTCTCAAATACATAAATAAATAAAATCTTTAAAAACAAAAAAAATACAAAAAAGCCCTGTCTTCTGGCCCGTCTGAGCACTGGTTTTGCCCAGGGAACCAATCTCTTGTGCCAAATCACAGCTGAGGGGCAGGGAGCTGCTGCCCTGTCCCTGCACATGGTAAGTGGCTCCGTTCTTCCAGGAAGGCAGCAATGCTCTCCGGCCCCTCCCACAATGGCATCAGAGGCAGAGCCTGGAAGAGATGGACCCATGAAATGAAGCTGAGTGTGGATCTGTGCTGGGTCCCAAGGTATACAGGTGGTGTCGATGCTAGAGACAGTGGTGACGATAGAGGGTATAGAAGGACCATGTAGGTACAGATAGACAATGGTAGAGAGAGAAATGGGGAGACAGCTGTAAATATCCCGTCATTTTTTTCCATCCTCACACCAAGCTCATAGGGTGAGTACTGTTAAAGTTTAATAGGTCCTCATAAATAAACTTGCCATTTCCCCACCTGAGTTCAGATCCAGCTGAGAGAGAGACACCCTGGAACCCCACCGATAAAGGTCAAACGCCAGGTCTAGCACCTGCCAAAAGCTCAGTTGCAGAATGTGTGACAAAGCAGGGAAAGGCTGGGAGCCTTACACCCTCCTCAGGAAAATATGAAGCCCATTTTGTAGATGAGGCATCTGAGGCTGTGACTGTAGACCCAGGATTCGAACCCAGGTCTGTCTCCACTTCATTACTCTGCCTTTCTTGTTGCTCTCAACAGACCCCAGAAATAAGGGCTCAGGACCTCCAGGGGCCCTCTGAAACAACACTAGGGGTTGGGAAGCCTGCAGCAGAGCCCTGGGATCTGGCCAAACGCTGCTCCGGCGTGTCCCTCATCTCTCCATCCCGGCTCCCCCCTGCGCCCCCTCCTCCCTGTCCTTATTCTTCTCTGTCAGATCAGCCTCGCTCATTTCCCTCTGGTTACCGTGCTTGGCGAGGCAGCTCTCCTGGTTTCGTATCTGATCTGCACACCTGAGCCAAGGAAAGGACTTGCCTGCAAAAGCCACCTCTATCTCCAGCTCATTAAACAGCAGGTACTCTTGTCGGGGTTCACCAATCACAAGCCTGATCCCTGTCTGACAGCTGGAACAAATCCCAGGAGGGATTCCAACAGCCCCAGCTGCTCTGAGCACCTGCGGGGAGGGCAGGGGCCCCCGGAGCTGGAAAGCCCCGTCTCCCTCGGAGGCTGCCCTGATTCTGTCTCACATCCTAGAGTTGTGGTCAGTTTATAGATCAGGCAGGGAAAGCTGCCTGGAGTGCAAGGAATGGGGTCCCGAGGCCAGAGATGAGGCCATTACTGTTTCCCAACGCCCTGCACAAAAATGTTTCTTTTTATGAACCAACCGCATGTCAGCTTCCAGAATTCTGGGGCTGCGTCTGAGCTCAGCAAGAAGAGCTCTGTGACTGATTAGGGGTGTCCGCCACGGCTGTGGCCTGGGAGACGGCGGTGCTCAAGCCATGTGTTCACTTTCTCAGCATTTATGATACCTTTGGTGATGGATGGTCGTTAGGGGAGGAACCGTGGGATTGTGTCACTCTGGGCTGGGGGTTCTGTGTGTGTGTGTGTAATTTTGAAAGATTCACGTTTACAAAGCTGCTCATAAATCAATGGTCAGCGAAATCCCTTTCTTCCGCCACCATATGGCCTGTATGACCTCCAGCAAACACAGAATGTTCCAGAATCTTATTGCCGCATTTACAAAATGAAGGTGAAGCTGCCAGTTGGGACAAGGTTGAATGCATTAAAGTCCTCTCTCGCTTATGGCAATGAAGAATTTAGTTATTTTTAATTGTTGCTAAAAAACCATACATTCTACTGGCCAGAAACGGGGGACAGAGCCTCTGACTTGCTCGTCTCCAGGTCCCGAACAAGTAGAGAAAGCAAGAAATTCAATTCCTCCAGGATGCTGAACCCAAAGGGCTTCGTGATGCAGGTGAACCCCACCATCAAAATTCTGCACAAGCATGGCATTTCCTTGGGGCAATAGACAAAGTCCTTACAGTGGGCTACGTTTCCTCCATGGCCTCTTCCCCTTTGCTCCACTCCAGCCACACTCACAGCTCCCTGCTGTTCTTCATACTCACCAGGCACACTTCTGCCTCAGGACCTTTGCACTTGCTGTTCCTGCTGCTTGCAAGCTTCTGCCCCAAGTATCTTTGCAGCTCACTCCCTCACTTCCTGCAGGTCTCTGTTTTAAATGTTACCTTATCAGAGCGGCCTGTCCTGACCACCTTTTATAAAATCGCCTCTCCCACCCAATCACTCTCTATCACCCTTATCCTCATTTTCTCATAGTACGTATGTTTCTTGTCTGTCACCACCCCCCCACCCCGCATTAGAATATTAGCTCCACGAGCTTAGGAATCCTGTCTGTTGTGTGAATTGCTACATCTCCAGTGCCTAGAACAGGGCCTGGCATGAAGTAGGGGTTTAGCAGATGTGCATTGAATGGGTCAGTGAGGGTCAGGCATTCAATTTTATGGAAAGAAACTGAGGCTTAGAAAGGCTGAGGATTTTTCTGGAGAGTCCTCTGAGCCAAGCCCCATGCAGAGTGCTTTACATCCGCTGTCCTTTAAACCCTCACAGCGACCCCCTATGACGCAGGACTGTCCCCATTTTACAGAGGAAGACCAGCCAGGTGGAGTGATCGCTCAAAGCACACAGCAGGCCAGAGGGGAGCTCGGGTCCGAGGCCATACTGCGTGACTTCTTGTTCGGTGGCCTCCAGCGCCTGGAATCGAGGTCTTTGGACCCCCAGTGTCCCCTCAAATCAAGCAGAGGTTTCTGTGTTGAGTGGATCGTGGAGTCCATCCGCCTGTCCCCAGGCAGCACTGTATCTAAATCACCAGACAGAAACTTTCCAAATTTTATAAACTCCCTGCCGAGGAAGTTCGCCGTTTCCCGTCTCGCCTGACCAATGATAATCCTCACCGCAGTACGATCTCCGTCAGGCTCACCTAAATCCCCTTCGCTTCCTACCTGACCTCTTTCTTCTCGTCCCGCTTTCCTGGGCAAGGCCAGCTGGACAGCTTCCCACAAGGCACCGTCACCAAGAGGCTTGGTTGAACTGGGAAGGGAGGGAAGCCCCGGGTTCTGCGCCCCTACAGTTCACTGCACACCCGAGAACCCCGGTTCCCAAGGCAAATGCTGTGCCAGCTCTTCGGGGCCCCACCCGCCACGGTGATTTATGGGCTCTGTCACTGTGCAGGCTGCGTCAGGAGACAGCAGGAAGCTGCGAGGGTCAAGAGCAGCTACCGCCAGGCTGAGGTGGGGTGGGACGGGGAGAGGAGGCCCACAGGGAGCTCAGGGGTCGTCAGGAGTGAGGGGTGAGGCGGCAGAGACCCAGATACTGCAGATGCGGGTAGGACATAGGAGGGGGACCTAGGTATAGCCAGAGACGCACGGTCAGACAGGCCACCCCCCTGCTGGCCTGTAGCTGGGGGACAAAGACTGGCAGAAAGCGGAGAACAATGAAGACAGGGGAATACGTGAAGAAATCCACCTCGGGAGTTCCTACTTCTCTTTCTTCCAAACACAAAAGCGACACAAAGGTGACAGCAGGTGAGAGGCGTTAGTTAGTTTCTCTGCAGACGTCCCTAGGACCTGGTTGGAATCACAACCTGGGGGCGCCTGGCGGGCTCCGGCGGTGAAGCAACTGACTCTTGGTTTCGGCTCAGGTCATGATCTCAGAGTGGTGAGATCAAGCCCCAGCCTCGGGCTCCACGTTCAGTGCAGAGTCTGCTTGGGATTCTCTCTCCCTCTCCCTCTCCCTGTCCCGCTCGTTCTCTCTCCCTCTCTCTCTCTCTCTCTGTGAAATAAAAATAAAACAATCTCTAAAAATAGAAAAAGAAAGAAAGAAATCACAGCCTAGCAGGCCTCCCCAGCTGCTCTCCTGTGCAGGAAGCCGTGGCAGGGATCGAAATTACGCGTCCCGCCCAGCCAGACACCCCGCTGTCCTTCTCTGTCCCTCGCTCCCTGGCTCCTCTCTCTGTCCCTGCTGCTTCCCAGCTTGTTGCTGGCCTCCCTCACCTTCGATTTCTCTTGCTCAGTACTTTGGGCCCTCCTGCCTCCCTCTCAGGTGATCTTCCTCCCTGGGAGCTGCTCTCTCAGTCAGCCTCAGGGCCCCTGGCACTTTCTACCCCTTCACAAAGTCTCTCCCTACTTGTCCCCTCCTGGTGTGACCCCTGGGTCTCACTCGTGTGTTGTCCTTGGTCCCCCATTTTTCAGCTGGCATAGGCCTCAGTCTCTAACACCCACCGATCACAGAGGCTCTGACCCAGCCCTGGGTAGTGGGTCCAGGCAGCCTGGGGAGTGGGAGATGGGGTCTCCCTGCCAAGAGCCGCTACAGGAGAGGGAACCCCCACATCTCCCCAAGTAGCAGGCAACCTGGCACAAAGGCGAGGCAGAGCCCGTAGTTAGGGGAAACAGAGCAGGCAACCAGCGGCTCCCTTTTATCAGGAGTGGATTTGCTATTCCAGGCCAGACCCCACTGAATGCTCAGAGGCTCACAGGCACTCACACGTGCTCGTGCACACTCGTGCACACACGTGGGGCCCAGAGCACAATGGACCAGCACTGAGCAGTCTCGGCCAGCTGGGCCTCCAAATGACACTTGAAAAGTCATATTCACAGGCGTCCAGGCACCAGAGACACCACCCTGCCACCCCCAAACCACCCACCGTGGAGATGTCCCCCCCGCCCCTCAAGCAGGGAAGGCGCTCTGGGCATGTCCACTGCCTGCCGAGGAGGGACGAGGGGCCCAGACTCACACCCGCCCACACCTTGGAGACGCCAGCTTCTTCCCCACAACCACGGAAGCAGGAGGAGGAATGGCTTGCTGGACCAGCCTCTTCAGCTAGAGGAAGGAAGGGAAGTGCTCCCAGCACACCGTTGGCCCGGAAACCTGCCCCCTCCTCAGGCGGGAACTCGCCACCCCACAAAGCCATCTGTGGCCAGGCTCCTGTGATCCCTTTGTTTCCCGCCTTCTTTGTACCCTCCTTGATTGATGAGATGAGGAAAGATGATCTCTGCTCATTTAACTTACTTTGAAGCTGATTCAAGTTGTTTCAATAACAAATTAGTCTGAATAAAAAGCGAAGTTTCCACCTGCTTCCGTGGGGGGTCTAGTGGTTCTGGCAGGAGGGGGGTACCTCCCTAGTGTGGAGATGGCCCCAGAAACCAGGCAGGAGGAGCATCCCTGTCTACGCTAACCATCTATACGGACTACGTTGCACTGTACACACGCTAACCGTGCGTATAGACACTACGTGTGTGTTGCGTGTACCCGACGTGCAGTCCATATGTACACGTGCGTGTGCACTGTATGCTATACACTGAATGTGTCCCCCCAAAATCCATATGTTGAACTAATCCCCTCGGTGATGGTATTAGGAGGTGAGGCCTCTGGGCAATGATTAGGTCATGCGGGAGGAGATCTTGTGTCTCGCCCCACGCCCTGCTCCAGACCCGGCTTCTCCCCTGCACCTCTCATCCAGGCTCTGCCACCTAGAAATGCTCACACAGGCTCCCCCAATCAGGTATGGGGCAACGTGAGCCCCAAAGACCCAGGCCAGGGCCACCCAAACCCAGATCCTGATCCCGGCTCTGCCGGTGTTTAGCTCTGTGACCTTAGGCAAATGGCTTGACATCTCTGAATCCCTGTCTCCTGGGCTGACAATAGGGGTAACGGGAGCTCCGACCTATGAGGTCACAGGGACTATCCTAGGGTTGGGCGAAGGCACAGCAGCTCGCAGACAGGCTCAGAGACGACATCTCCATGGATGGAAGGGGCATGAGGCCTGAAAATGATGTGTAAGGCCCCTCGGTGACACCCCTAGACACCTACACCCCAACTCAGCTGAGAGGGGTGCCAGAGAGGGGCAGCTGGAAGGTGCCAGAAGAGCAGGGCATTTCACAAGCACACGAGGGGGTGTCCCAGGCGCCCCCCCCCCCAAGGGAGGGAGGTGTGAGGAGTGTGGTGTTTCTCTGGCACAGGTGCACAAGCTACCCCCCACCCCCAGCCAGGAAGGGTGGCCCAGTTAGGAACCTGCCAATAATGACATTCCCTGTCAGCTCCGGACGGAACGAGCAGCTCCAGACCTGCCTGCTGACCTCAGGCTGCCCCTGGTCCCCTGACCGTGGGAGGTCATGGCGGGCGGTGCTGGGCGCCCATCTGGGTTTGAGGGACAGCGCTGGGCTGCAGGCATGGTGATAGTGGGTGTGTTCGGAGGCTGTTTTTATGAGACGCTGGGGCTTCTGAAGAGCACCTGAAGGGTTTTCAAAGACCCTTGGTCATGGAGTGTAGACGTGCCTAGGGCTGCAGGACTCAGGCTGAAGGATCAGTGCTCAGAGAAGGGACAGGGCTGGGGGGCAGCAGGCCCAGTAAGAGGCAGGGGGGTCTAAAGATAGACTAAGCTGGGGTCAAGGCCCAGGGAGGAGGGACTCAGCATGGGACAGAGGTAGGGGTGGGGGCTCCGGGCAGGCAGGCAATGGAGAGAGGACCAGGACGGCCACAGATTGGGCCACTGAGGGGTCCTATCAAGGCATCTGGGTCAGGGTGAGAAGCCAGAGCCTCAGGTGGGGGCAGACCTGCCCACAGCACCCCTACTTCGCAGCTAGTGAGAGCGACTGTCTGCTGGGGACAAGAGGTATCTCAGGAGGTGACAGGGTGCTGTGTTTCCCCTAAAAATAAGAGTGACAGGGGTTCTGGTCAGGAGAGAACAGCTCAGCTCTGCTTCTGTCAGTAGCTCTGCTGGGTCCCTGAAGCACTCCCCCCATGCCCACTCGAGGGCTAGGGCTCAGCCAGGTATCAGGTGGGGTCTGACTCAGGCCTTCCTGCCCACGCCCCAGCTGCCACCAAGCAGCCCGCACTCTTCCCGTTCTCCCTTCTCCTTCTCCGCCCTCCCGTACTCAGCTTTATTTTTGTCCCTCAATTCCACCCCCAGAGGCAGAAGTCAAGAGGAGTTTGGGCAAAGTTCACCCTCCCCAGTCCCAGGGCCCAGACTGTTCCCTTCTCAGCCGTGGCCTCTGTGGGGACCCGGTCAGCCAAGGACAGACATGGGAAGCGAGCATCTCTCTGCCTCTCCCCAACTGGTTTGCGGGGTCCACCCAGTTGGGGCAGAACTTTCCAGGGAGGACCCAGGATCAGCCACAGACCCACTTACAAGCCAATCCCAAGAAAGAAAGAAAGAAAGAAAGAAAGAAAGAAAGAAAGAAAGAAAGAAAGAAAGAAAGAAAGAAAGAAAGAAAGAAAGGGGTATTCTTGTCCTCTAGAAAATATGGTGCCATTTCCCCACTGGTGTCCAGCCTGGCTTGTGTGTGTGTCGGGGTGTGGAAGCGGGGGGATTATTCCCTCTGCATCCCAGCCGCCTCCGTCCCCCCCCACCCCCACTGCTGGCACATGCCCCTGCCATTGTTAACAGGGAGCTGCTTCCCCTGGCAGCTGCCGCTGCAGGAGTAGCCATCTCGCTTGGAGTGCTCAGCACCCATGGGTGCAGCAGTCGGTCTGGGAGCTCCAGCCCCGCTCCCCCTCCATCCCCACCTTCCCCATCTCCCGGTGTTAGTATATCAAGGCCTTGGGGTGGGAGGAGCTGAGCAGCAGGGATGCCCCAGAGGAGCCCCCACCAGAGGTGAAAGGCTCATTCCTTCATTCCACATTTATTGAGCATTGACTATGATGTGCTCACTGGTTTCGGCCTCGGGGTCAGAGCGATGGACAGACAGTCTCTGCCCCCGTAGAGCTGACATTCCAGTGGAGGAGACAGACAGGAGTGAGGAAGCTACAAATAAGTGAATGAAATGAAATGAAATGAAGAGCAGATCAGGAGTGCCTGGGGCTCTGTTCGACGAGGAGGTCAAGAGAGAGCTCTCCAAGGAGGTGACATCTGTGCCCAGACCTCAGTAATGACAGGCAGTCAGCCTTGAGAGGATCTGAGGAGAGCGTGTGTCAGCAGAGGGGACAGCAAGGGCAAAGGGAGGGAAGTAGCATGGAGACCTGGCTGTACTGGGGCAGAAAGGGCAGAAAGGGCTGGGCCAGTAGGCAGGTGGAGGAGGGGTCCCAGGATGAGAAGAAGTTAGAGAAGGAAGAAGGGGCCAGCTCAGGCACAGGACACGAAGCGGACTTTGGGTTTGTTTTGTAAGTAGAAGGGGAAGCCACTGGAAATTTTCAGCAGTTTTGTTCTTCCAAAATCACTCTGGCCACTGGGTCACGGGGCGGGGAGGCCAGCGGGGCCGTACAGGTGCAGGGTGGTGGGGAATCTCACCAGTGGGGAGGGGAGTGAGCCTCCTGGGATTCCCGGCATATCCCGCGGGTAGAGCAGGCTGGGCGGGCAGCGATATTCTTGGCCTCTCCCCCTTCCTCCTCTCCCAGCAGGGATGAGGAGTGTGGCCTGTCTTTCCATAGCCACCCATCTGGGGACTGTGTCCTGGGCTGTCCCTCTGCCTCCCCAGGCTGAGGCTCATTCTCACTGCCAGCTGGATCGGGGAGCCGCGTCTTCCGCTATCTGGAGGGAACAAGAGAGGGACCTTGGCTCCAGCTCAGATTCCTACTCTGCTCCTAGCGCCACGGAGAAGCCCAACCCATTTTGCAGAGAAGAAGGAAGGCACGGGGTGTGGGTTATTCTTGGCTTCTGTGTTGGGCCTGGGGCTCCCGCTCCTCCAGCGGCACAGGGAAGCGGGCCGGAACTCGAGACTGTGCCGTCCACCGACTGCGTGTGAATTCCAGCTCTGCCAGAAGCAAGCTGTGTGACCTTTAAAAACGACTTACCTCTCTTAGCCTATCCACTTAGATAAGCCCTTCCTGTGTTCAGCAAATAGTTAGTGAGCACCTACTGCATGCCAGGACTTAGAGTGGATGCTGGCGATGCTGCAGCCACCACGAGGAATTTACGGTCTCAGAGGGAGGCCAGGCAACAAGTCAACAATTACCATCAGGACTTGGGATCAGTGCTAAGAGGCAGAGAGTAGGGGTGCAGCAGGAGATGATCGTTAGGAAGAGGGGGCCTATCCAGAGAAGGTGGTTGTGAGGCTGAAATGAGATCTCACGTGGAAAGCCCTTGACATATCGCCAGCTGCAGGCCACTCTCGCTAGGGACTTGGAGAGAGGGTGAGCGCCTCAGAAGGGGCCGTCAGCCTCAAGCTCAGAGCTGGCCAAAGCAGGCACCAGGGACAGCCGGAGGCTGATTTCTCCCCTGCCACAGGCCAGATCTCAGAACCAGCCCCTCTTCTGGGGAGGCAGGAGTAGCCCAACTCCCGACCCCAGGTCTGGTGCTCACCGTACTTCCTGGAGTCGGAGAGGGACAGGGGACTCGCAGACCTCTCCCCCCATGACCAGATGATGGGATATGAGGGACAGTGGCTCCTCACAGAGTCGCTCACAGGGAATCTGTCTCTCTAGGCTCCAGACAGAATTTGCAAAAACTTCTTTCCTCTGGTCATCCAGGGCTGGAAAGCTCTCTGAGACCCTCCTGGGGACAGCTGGAGGAAGACACAGGACCCCTCCCGCAGTGGGATTCAGCCCTGCCTCCTGCCCTTTCCCCTTCCTCCAGCCTTCCTTTTGCTGTAGTCGTAAAGATGGTTTATAACCCACTCGGTGGGGAGAAAGTTCAACAGAGCTCCGGAGCTGCCGGGGTGGCTGCCCAGAACTTCCACCAGCCCAGAAAGGATGAGCTGGCATCTTTTGGAGGTTTCGAGCTGGGACAAGAAGGAACAGCTGGATATCAGTCTGAAATGGTCCTTCTCTCTGGGTGCCTCTGCCCCCAGCCCGAGGAACAGACAGGAGAGATGGATTCAGGCTCCCTTGAGACACCCCCTCTTGCCCCCCGGAATACCCCAGTCCCACCTCAGCCCCACTTCTATCCTCTTCACCTCTCCTAGCCCTCCCCGACTCACCTCCCCCCTCCCTCCTGGGGCAGGAGAGAGTCACACAGGCTCCTTGAAAGTCATCCCAGACCCCCAGGGGGCCCCCTGATCTTTTCTAGGCATCTCCAATTCCTGGGGTCTCCTTTGCCTTTTTCAAAAAATTAATAGACTATTTTTTAGAGCAGTTTGGGACTTAGAGAAATATGGAGGAGAAAGTACAGAGAGTTTCTGTATATTCCTTCTCCCCCTGCACACAGTCGTCCCTATTATTGACATCTTGCATTAGTGTGGTCCTTTACCCTTTCCAGTTCCCAAATTGGGGCCCCAGTGTCCTGCTCTGGTTCTGCTTCCCCCTCCCTGCTGTCAAATCTAGTGCTCACTAAATGGCAGACATGCCAGGTGACCGATGCACCAGGTCAACAATGTGAATACTGCCCTTCCTGGTGCTTGCCCCTGCTTTCCCCCTGTGCCCAGCCCATACTACCTAGTCTCCCAGCCCCTACACACCTAGAAAGATTGACCGATGAAAGTACAGGAGGAAGGGGCCTTGGTTTGGGACACCCCAACCATTCTTGATCTTCAGGGTCTGGCCCCAACCACCTTCTCCTCTGAGGACCCCAGCCAGGTAAGGGACAGTGCTGGGTCTGGGCAGGACAGAACACAGAGGAAACCCTGGCCTCCCTCTGGTCCTTCTGACTTCTCGTAAGAAGTTAATAAAATTGCAGGCAAGGATGACCCAGAGGACATGATTTACTCAGGCTGGGGAAAAGCTTTCAATAAGGTCCCTCCATAAAAGGCCATTACCACAGGCTAAGGGGCAAGTGTTATGGATTCCTGAGTGGTTTAAGCAGAGGAATTAAAGAGGCATTCAGAGCCGAGAGACGTTATTAATAACCACACTGGGCACTTGCAAAGGCTTTTCATCCCAGCTAGCTTTGCAAGCACTCCCTCCTCAGCACGCGGGTCTCTGGCGGAGATGGAAGGAGCAAGAAGCTGGGGGAAGGGCTCACTCCGCCTTTAAGCTGGACGAGTGGATGCGATGGGCTGGAGTCGTGGAGGTTCAGGGTCCCTGGAAGATCCTGGGTGATATAGTTGCTAGTGCTGAAGGGTGAGACTCTGGAAGGAAGAGCCAGCCCTCGGCAGGGAGTGGGGTGCATGGGGATACGTACCATGTCCAGCCTCCAGGGCTAGGGGGCATGTGACATTTGCAGCACGTGGGAGCAGGGAATCCACATTTCCCACCCAGAGCCTCCAGGAGAGGGAGAATTCCCCGAGGAAGACGAGCCTCCTCCCCGGCTTCCTTCTAGCTTGTTCATGAGGACCCTTCTGGAGCCTGGCCATAAGCCTGAAGAAGCCTGTGCCTCACCTTGTGCTCGGGCTGCCCCATCCCACCTGGACCTCCCAGATGAATGGTCCAACATCCAAAAGGTCCCACATCCTCCTCCCAAACCATCTTTTAAGGCTCAGTCCAAGCAACACCTCTTCTAGGAAGCCCTCCCAGCCCTTATCCTGACTTTACCCCTCTACCCTGGCTTTGCTTCTGTTCTTGACAATGCAGATCAGGACCCCTACTTCCAGAAGTTTCCAGGGTCCAGGGTCACCCATGAACCCCAGTCTCTGCTTTGGGTCTTCCTAGGCGTGTGCTCCTAGAGACAGATGGGCACAGAGAGGTCCTCAGAGAAGCACCCCGTGGGGCTGAATTTGGAGCAGGGCCGCCTGGCACCAGCACCCCAACGTCGCCCAACTCCCTTCTCTGTAAGGTCTCCTTCCCAGAATTTATCTCTCCTGCTGAAATTCGCATTCCTTTTCAGTTTTCACACTCTCAAATCGTTCCTTAAATGTGCATATTAACTGAGAAAACGACTTGCCTTCACTACTTCACCCAGCCTCACATTAATCTCCACGCAACCCCATCACACTTAATCCCCCTGGTCCTCTACGCTCAGCCTCACAACCTCGGGGCAACTCCAGGACGGTCCCTGGTGCCCAAGGCCTACGGCTGCACCTGGAGGGCCAGAGGAGGGAGCCCTGCCCTGATGCGCTTGCCATCCATAGGCGAAGACCTCAGGGAAGCGGCCTGCCTTGGCCACCCCTTTCTGAGTTACTCATAGTACCCCCAGCTTCACCTTCCTTGTCTTATAGGAGAGGAAGCTGAGAGTGTGACGAGTCAAGTCACTTGTTTGAACCGAACCTGAGATCTGAACCCCAGGCATTCTGGGCTCCAAAGCCCAAGTCCTTGGCCACCACTGTGGGCTCCCCGAGAAGTAGCTGGTGGAAAGAAGGTGATAGGCCAGAGGTGGTCCAGGGATGTGGTTTGGCCACCAATGGACTACGTGACCTTAGGTAAGGACGACTGGGGGGTAAGAGCAGATTTTTATTTAGAGCTCTTCATGAATAATAATCCTCGTGAGAATCCTATGAGGTAGATACTCTCGCCACCTTTCTCTAGATTAGAAAGTTGATGCACAGGGAGGTTAAGTCGCTTGCCCAAAGATGAACAGCTAATACACAGTAGAGCCAGGACTCAAAGCTGAGAAATCTGTCCTCTTAACCTCACATTGCAATGCCCCCTCTGTAATGACAGGGGAAGCCCATCGTCACCCCACACTTCCAGGTGGACTCCCAGCTGTTAGCAGGGGGAAACTTCTTGTCCTGAGTCCAGCGTAACTCTCAGATCAGACTGCATCTTTACAGCCTGTACACCCTCCCATCTGGCCAAGTGAAGATGTCAAAGAGCAAGGACCCCCCCCCCAGCTCTGCACTGCACCCCACCCAGCCCAACCACTACTTGGTGAGAGCCCCGTGGGGCAATGGCCATCTGATACCTGAGTGCATGTAGCTTCATGCTGATCATTCCTCACTAGGATTCTTTGGGCTCTTCCCCCTGGACTGCCCTCCCCGTTGGCAAGTCGGGACACCCTCTCTGAATCAGCCTAGCTCTAGGAGACAGGTCAGGGCAGTGTCCAGGGGCTTTAGGCCCCGGGTAACTCCTGTCCCCACAAGGAACGTGCCAACAGGACAGGTGACCCAGAAGCACCCCCTTTTCCCAGGCCCCTCTGCTACTAACAAATGTTCCGGAGTCCCCACCGTTGGGCTAGACGGTAAGAGTGCCCAGGGCAGAGATCTGTCTTCCAGAATCTGCAGCCTGTCCCTCCCTCTGCCCCAAGGAGGGTCCGCAGGCCAGCTGTAGGTTGCAGGGACTTGGGACTCCTGCCTTGGCTCCAGCCCTGAGGGCAGGCGGGAGGCGGTCGAGAGGTGGGCCGGCGGGTGTGTAGCCAGTCGGGAGCGGGGTCCTCACTCCCTCGTGGGGATACAGCAGTGCTGGGGCCTCCCTGATGTGATTTACCAGACAATGACAACCTTTAATGTCTGCTCTGCGATCATCTCCTTTATCTTAATACAATCTTTTCCTGTTGAACTCTCCAGAGTCCCAACTGCTATTTTCAATGGAGGGATTTTTTTTATTATTATTACGACTTGATACTGTGATTACTACGGAGCCCTCAGTCTTTGTGGAGGGGAAATTAATAAGTTTTTCTTAAGCACTCTGCACTGGCACTGCATACTGATGAGGCCAGGCTAGCTCCTCCACGGCGGGAGTCGATGGTCAGTGTGGCCTCTTGCCTGCTGAGACCCAGCCGTTGCCACGTCTGCAGGGAGCCGGCCGGGCGGGGGGACCAGCTCCAGCGCCAGCACTCCGGCCAGCGCTGGACATCCCAGGAGGGTTCAGGGCTCCATCCTGCTCCATTCCCGGCTGTGTCTCAGGGCAGGAATTACAGCTGTGGAAGTCCAGAACTAGAAGAGGCCTTGTCCTCCCTCCTCCATTACGGATGGAGGAACGGAGGCCAAGCAGGATGTGACCAGCCTCAGTCACAGACCGCTGGTGGCAGAGCTGGGGCTCTCACTCCCACATGACATCCGGGTTTTCCCACTGGCTTCCCTCCCAGGAGGATGTGTTCTCCCGTTGAGGCTGGCTACACTCCCCCTTGCTGCCTTTGTCCCATTCTAACAGCATGGAAGCATTGACAGGAGAGCTCTCTTGCCCCCATAGGCGGGTGGAAACACAGCCCTACCCCTACCAAACCCTGCCCCTTTCCCAGCACCAGTCATGTCTGGCAGAGTCGGGGAAGGGCTCCCTAGAGCATCCTGCCAGCCCGCTGCCTACTCGGGCAAGCGTGGCAGTGAATGAATTAAACAAATACCACCCCTGTCTCCCCTGACCCAGGCCATCCACTCAGCCACGCTCGTCCCAGCTGCCCTGGGGAGATGGAGGGGAAGGGAGGGGCAAGGCTGATGCCACAGCCCCAGACTAGGGCAGTCTTGGCAATAACGGTCCTCGTGCCTGGAGGAACCGGGAAACCTGGACATGGTCTCAGGGTTGGCCTGGAAAGTAGAAGAAAGCTCCTAGCTTGGTTCTGAGAAGACAGCCCTGCCCGGGTCCCCCCACCCAGCCGCACTGAGGCAGAGCAGTATCGGGTGCAAAGGAGGGAGTCGGGTCAGACAGCGGGAGAAGACTGTCAACCACAAGGAAGTTTTGACCCTCCTGGAATCACTGTAAAAATGAGAGCAGTCAAAGGAAGCTCGAGTTAGAGGCTGGAAACCATCTCCTGAAAGTGGGGACCTGGGCGTCTCTGGATGCAGGACAAGAACACCTTCATCTCGGTGTCCTTGCTCTGCCCACAAGGGACCTCGACTTCTGGGCTCAACTTCGGCTCAGCCCCTGTGTTTGGATGATCCCGCTCCTCTCAGGCTGCAGGATGAAGACTCCAGGCCACCTGTCGCCTAGAGACATCACCTGGGTGGAGAGCTGAGAAGGGAGACACACGAGATTTGGGGGAAAAAAATCACCAGATCCAAAGTTGTCCTATTACCAGGCCTCAGGCACATGAGGTGGGGGAGTGAGGCTCTCATGGACTGTTCATTCATTCATTCATTCATTCATTCATTCATTCATTCTTCAACAGAGCAGCTGAGAAGATCACTGCCCTCGAGAGCACTCATGTTCTGGAGCCGGACGGTGGCCATGGAACAGGGAACCACATAAAATGACTTCAGCTAGGAAAGACATAGAGAGGTGGGGGAAGGGGGGGAACAAGAGATCAGGGGCTCTCTGCCCTGTAGAGCGGTGATTCAGAGAATGGGAAGGTGTACCCTCCCCCAACGAGCTGTGGCCCCACAACTCTCAACAGTGGGGATAGATACGAATTCTCCTCCCTAGTTGTCCCAAGCAGGCATGGTGATGAGCAGGCAAGTGCCTGGGCCACCAGTGGGGAGGCTACAAGAGCTTGGGCAGGCACCTGTCATGGGAGAGGGGAGGGAGCAGACACTGGGGCTGAGCTCTGACAACAGAGTGACAGCACATTACTCTTCTAAGTAAATTAAACCCATTCATCACTATAATTAGCAGAATGGCTCAGCAGGCCTTCAGCTGGGCTGGGCCCAGGCGTCCCCGCCCCCCACGCACTGGGTAACCCCCTCACAACTGACCATTGTGGGAAGGCTTGGGGGCTAGCCACCAGGCTTGGCAGGAGGAGGATGGAGAATGGGGCCCAAGGTACTCTGAGCAGGGGAGAGACCACTGTCCCTTCCACATTGTTCCCTATGGCCACATTCCACTAGCATGTAAGCACCCTGACGTAGGAACTTTGTTTGCCTGGCTCACCACTGTAGCCAGCCCCAGCATCTAGAAGAGTGCCTGGCACACCGTAGGTGCTAGTAAGGTCTTTGTGGGATGAAAGCATGCATGCACGCTCCCTGGTGTCTGGGCATTCTTACAAACCGATCACTCTGCTTGAACACTCTTCATTTGCCTAGCTGATTCCTCAGCTCTTTTGGCTCTGAGCTTCGAAGTTATGTCTCCCCTGAGAAGCCTTCCTGTGCCCCAGGTAGAGGTTTAAGTACATCCCTTTTACCCCTAGAGTCTCCCGTGCCTTTGCAGAACTTAACACACAACACCGCAATTGCTTGGGTTATTTTTTAAGATTTATTTTATTTATTTTTGAGGAGAGGCGCAGAGGGAGAGGGAGAGAATCCTCAAACAGACTCCCTGCTGAGCACGGAGCCCAACCCGGGGCTCGATCCCCCAATCCCGAGATCACAACCTGAGCCGAAACCAAGAGTCATAGGCTTAGCGACTGAGCCACCCAGGCGCCCCCAATTGCTTGTTTATGCATCTCTCCCTTCCCCGCCCCTCCACAGGACTAACTGCCCCATGACAGCAGGGGAGGAGTCTGGGTCACCAGGGTCTGTATCTCCGAGGCTGAGCCCCATGCTTATATACAGTAGGTGCTCACTAAAGGTTTTTTGAATGAGTCGGTGAATCAATGAACGAGGCACGGGAAAGCTGCTGCTGGGTTGCTGAGTTGCGCGTGCTCCTCTCTGACTTCGAGTGGACGTGAGCAGCCGCGGTGGAGAGGGGAGGAAAGGCAGAGCCTCAGCCCACAGCCCTGGATGCGGGGCTCCATTTTCAGCCACTTGCACCTCCCCAGCCTTGTGCTTTAATAACGGAGACGCCAAGCGCACAAACCAGAGCCTCTCCGTCTCCAGTGGGATCATCCTGTCAGGACATCCTGGTCTCCATAAGACCTTTGGCAAGGCATCCCTAGGGCCCTCTCCAGGGCCCCACTCCTCGCACTTGAGAAAGGCACAAGGCTTCGCTGGGAGCTCCCTCTAGCGGCAGACAGGCCATGTGGCTCCGCTTGGGCTTGACTTTGTGCCTGGGATGGGCAGGCAGGTGTCCTGGGAGGATGAGGTGGCCTCGGGGAGCAGATGATGTTCCTTTGACGGTGAGAGCACGTGGAAGTGCTCGGGAACCTGGAGATGCCGCCCAGACGTAACTGGGAGCAGGGGCAATGGTCCGAGGTGGGGTTGCAGGAGGGTGTGCTGAGTCTCTAGGGGCGGGTGGGCTGGAGGAGAGGCAGGGACCAGGAGCTGAAACCAGGTCCGAGAGAGGTCCCTCGTTGGGCATGTGGGAGGTGGCTCAGGGAGGGCGCCCTCTGCGTGGGGTGGGCCTCTGTAGGCTCAGTGGGGGGGCCTTTGGAGTCAGCACAGCAGAATGAGCATATTTCTGTTACTTTACTTCTCTGAGCCTCAGTCTCTTCACCCCAAAATGGGATAATAACACCTACCTGGTGGGTGTGGAGCTTAAGACAGACAAAGCAGGTGAGGCTCCTGGCACATAACTAGCACTCCATCTCTATCAGCCCCAGTAAGCCCTCCGCCAACCCACAGACAGCGGAACTGGGGGCCCCGTTTAGGCCCTGCACCCTGACATGGACACCCCCCTGGGCTTCATCATTTTTCTTCTCCCCTAAACTGAAAGTCACAGTGACGATGATGTTGGGTAAAGAGTCTTAACTCCTGACTTTTCTCTCTACGCAAGATCTGAGGGAGTTTTCACCTGTGATGGGCACGCGGTTTGAGCCCTTTAGGGACGACACTCCTCTCTGAGTCTTGGGGCCCAGGTGTCTCCCAATGCAGGTAGGGAGGCTACTGGCCGGAGAAGAGAAGGGCTATGACTTTGCTGGGTTCAGCGGACGTCACTTACTTCTGCAGCCTAGTCCTGCAATTTCCTCTGAGAAGCCACCAGGGTTCTGGGGGGGGGGGGGGTCCTGGTGAGGCTGTCAATCAAGTGCGCTGGGCAATAGGGATTGGTCCAAGTACGGTCATGTGACCTGAGCGAAGCCAATCGGATCCCTTACCAGGATGCAAGCGGCAGGAGGACAGAGAGTTTGCAGGAATCACCCAGCTCCAGGCCCTTGGTAGAGGTTCCATAAGGTTCAGTGAGTATATGACTCTGGTAGAGTTACCGGGTGGGTGGGGGGAGGGTGCTGGTGTGCGGTTGGTCTCAGGCACCAAGAGAACAGGTCAGGGTTACCAGTAGCCTCTACGGATCTTACATGTATTAGGAAGAGGTGAGTCCTCCTGGAGAGGAATTAGGAAAATTGCCCCTCTGGGCCAACGCCGCTTTGCGTATCAGGGCACAGAGCTTGGCAAGCAGAGCATTGAGTGTATTTCGGTTCCCACTCATCCTCTTCGCTGGAGCCTTGGAGCAGTGCCCGCACTGCCAACATAGGTAGCCCCCCCACCCCTCCCTGCCATGAGGACAGAAGAGAGAGCTGCAGGTCCAGAGACAGGCAGACTGAGCCCTGATGACGGCATCTGATCCCTAGACCCACCTGCGGACTCCCCAGTCACTGCGGTCAAAAACGCCCTTCTTCTGCTTGAGCCACTTCAGCTGGGTTTCTGTAACTCGCTGCTGAAATGTCCTGATCAAGATGGGCAGCCGAGTCTCAGCCTTAAAGTTGCCGAGATCCTTAGGTACCTGGATCCAGTCCCTCCAAACTCTATCCCTCCCACGGACAGGAAGGGCACCACGCCAAGAATCACTGTGGCTTTTAGGAACTGGGCATGAACCAAAGAACTGGACCTGATTTCTAGCTCGGCTGCGTGGTCCCTGGTGCCAGCTGGCCCGGATTTGGATCCCAGCTCCACTATAACCTCTGTAACCTGGGGCAATGACTCAACCTCACCAGGCTTTGGTCTCCTCATCTGCAAAATGGGCTAATAGCAGCCCCTACTTCACAGGGTTGTGGAGATGAAGTGAGGTCAATGGGTAGAGCTCGTTGAGTCTGTACCTGGCACATCCACGTAGAAAGTAAATGTCGGCCACTAGTGTTATTACCAACTGGGGATCTTGCGGAAGTCACCTTCCCCTTCTGTAGAATGGGAATAAGCATCCCCAACGTGGAAGGTTGTTTTGAAGGTTCAGTGGGGTGAGCGAAGCGATGGGCGCCGCCTCCACACACAGTAGGTGCTCAGTAAATGCTAGTTGAATCAGACTCGGGCTGTTTCGCCGAAACCTTTGAGGGTAGTTCTCCTGCCGGAGCCGAGCGGAAACAAGCTTGCACTTAGCTGGAAGCCCAGCGATGAGGAAATAAATCCTCATGCATATTATTTCTGAGTAAAAGTCCTCCTGGGACACTCCTTGCTGGGAGCCTTCTCGCTGCTCACTGCTCAGCAGCCAGCACGCAGGGAAGACTGTGGCACCGCCCCTCTGGCTCCCTCCTGCACTCCATCACAGCTGGCCTCCCTGGCAAGAGCAGGGGCGAGGAAAGGAAATTGAAAAGTCTTTGATTTGTTGGGAGCCTAACAGCACCTGGTGAACATCACTGAGTCCTGAGGTCCACCCGGTTCATCAAATCACCAGCCCGGTTCCCTGCCAGCCCTTCTCTGCGGTTTCTTGTAATTAGTCTGTCTGAACATTGTAGGGCAGAGCCCCGGGGGCAGGGTGGGGAGTGGGGGCAGGAGTACCTGGGGCTGCGGCTGCAGAGCAAACAGAAGGAAACCAGAAGGGAGGACCCCTGCCCGCAAGAAAGGGAGCCGCGGGGACCCATGTCCTGACATCCTGGCTGGAGACACGGCCTTTCACAGAGCTCCTCTGCGCTGGCTAAGCTCATACGCCCACTTTGGACACCACAGTGGAAGCCAGGACTCGCTTCCAGCCTGCCTCGGCCTTTGACTAGCTGTAAATGAGATTGAAACAGAGGCTGGAGGGGTGGCGGGAAGGGAGAGGGCAGGGCTGCACGTCCTCATCTGTAAAATGGGAACATTTGCCAAGTCTCCGTGAGACATGCATTGGGCTGTGTCATCTTTGGCAAGTCGCTTAACCTCTCTGGGCCTCGGTTTCCTTATCTGCAAAGTGGGAGAGTAGTGATCTTAAGTCATTGATAAAGCACATGGCAAATAAGAAATGTTCCCAATAATACCTAAAACATACTGGTAATTGTCTCTGTGGCAGAGACTGCTCTAAGTGTTGTTATTATTACTATTATGCTCATTAGCAAGCAAAGGCCTCCCTCTTCTTTCCCATTTCCGGTGAGAGCTAGATTTTAAAGCGCCTCTGTCTGCTCCCCTGCGGCTGCTTCATTTCTTTCTCCCACGGAAACACCTTCCAGAAAGCTGTTTCCTGGGCCTCTGTGTAGATAATAAGACGGCCCCCATATGACCAGATTTGCAGCCTCCAGGTTTGGAGGTGCCCCAGGAGAAGGGAGAGCGGTTTGGTGCCCTTTCTAGTCCCTTCTCTGAGTCTCCGATTGTGTTTTCCATCTGAGGACACGAGGCTGGAATCCCCCCCATCAGCTCAGAAAGCGAGCATGAACGCAGGCTCCCCACGCGAGCTGCTGGGAAATCCTATAAAAAGGCTCCCTCCGTTTCCTTAATTTTCAGAGATGATGATTTATAGAGACATCTATCTTCCAGCCTAAATCTACTTCCGAGGACTTGAGCCGTCATCGATGTAAAACTAATGAAAGGTTTATGAGTTACCGAGCTCCAGGTACTATTGATAAACTCCCTTTCATGCGGCGTTACAGCCCGTCATCCGCGCTACTGTGGCCCTTTGATGCGGAACAGACCTCCGGTGCATCACATTCAACCTCGCCTCTGAAGAGGGAAGCCTGTGCCTACAGCCGCTTGTCCCACCCGGCCTGGGGGAGCAGGGAGGGAGGGGGCCCCGGTTGGCAGGAGAACTGGGGACCAGCAGAGCCTTCACGATGACACGAAAACGTCTCAGGGATGGATGGGGGTGATGGTTGCATGACCATGTGAATGCACTGACTGTACTCTTAAAAAATGATTAAAATGGAAAGTTTTACATTATGTATATTTTACCACAATTTTTAAAAATTAAAAAAAGAAAGGCCAAAGCCCTTTGGTCTGGCTGCTGCCTCAGGGCTCACTGTAGTCTGGAAGACCCCCCCCCCCTTCCTGAGCACAGGGCACAGAGCTACTCTGAGGCCTTGCGACTTGTGGCCTAGAGAACCTTCTAGATGTCTAACCTCCGACTTCCTTGCTGTGCGGCGAACCCCAGCTCTATCCGATGAACCGTGGCGTCCTTATGGAGAGGGAGTGGTGCCTCACGTCACAGATGCAATAAATATAAGGTTAGCAGAGTGGGCTCTGGAGACAGATCGTCACTTTCCCACTTAAGGGCTGTGTGGCTCTGGGCAAGCCTACTTACCCTCTCTGTGCTTCAATTTCATCATCTACGAAATGGGGGGTAGCAAGCCCACGGAGAGGCCGTAAGAAGTCAGCCCTTTGACGGTGCTCGCTACCAACCTAACGCACAGTGAGTTCTCCATAAAGATGGGCTGTTACTGTTCCCAGCTCCCCCTTGGCTCCAGTCGTGCTGAAAGCACCGTCTTCGGATATGAAAGATAAAGCAGGGGAGTGGGTGCAGCAAGCAGAGGGTAAGATGCGCAGAGCAGACGGGATGGTGACGGGGCTGGAGTGGGAGTACAGCGAGGGTCTCCCTTCCCAGACTGCAGGTGCTCAGGTCAGGATTTCCAAAACAGAGTCCTGTGGACACCTACGTCACATCCTTAGGGGCTGGGCACACCGGGGGCAGACACAGCCACCCCGGGGCCCCCCAGTAGCCATGCTGGAAGCAGAGGTGGTAGGGAGTGTGGGGGAAGCTGTTACTTTTGAGGCCAGCTCCTAAAAACCATGGCTTCTTCTGCTTCGTCCTCTCATATCACTGACTCTGGGGAAGCTGCCACCGTGTCGGGAGAAACCCAGGCCTGAGGCCAACGACCAGCACATAGAAGTGACCCGTCTTAGACGCTGGTTCTCCAGCCCCTGTCAAGCCTTCAGATGATGACCGCCCCAGCTGACATCTTGACTGCAACCTCCAGGGAGACCCCGAGTGAGCTTGCCCCTGAATTCCTGACCCCCCAAAACTGGGAGGGATCAAAGATCTAGATGTTTATTATTGTTCGAAGCTGCAGGTTTGGGGGTGTTTTGTTGTGCAGTGATAGATAACTGATACAGGTGGGAGGGAGAGGGGCGGACAGCACTGGGGTCTGCCACGTGGGGTGTGGAGCTGAGGGAAGACATCCCCGTGTACCTTCTCCACACAGTTGAAGTTACGTCCCCTTCTGTGTTTTGCTCCTTTCCAAATACCCCATGTTCCTCCCACCTCTGCACCTTGAATGTGCTGCTTTCTCTGCCGGTCTCTCGTCCAGTCTCGCATCCCAGTCTCTCATGGGCAGTTTTTGTCGCCTTTCTGGGCACCCCTGTGATAACCTATATTTTCGTAGATACCTGAGGGGGTTGACTGCAAGGCTTGGTTCCAGGAACTCTGGAATTTAGCACTTAAATTTCATGAATCAACTCTGTCCTTCCTCCCTGTTCCTTGGCACCCAGAGGCTGCTCAACGTAAGGGTGTTGAATGAATAAATGAATGAACGAGCAAGCATCGAAGGCAGGCTTGGGGAGGAAGAGAAGGTCCATGTGAGGTGGGGAGGAGGGCAGAGCTTGGCCTGGGTGAATGGAAGGGGCGTGGGCTGTGTCTCCGTCTGTGAATTTCAAGTCTGCTCCTTCTAACACCAGCAAGGGAGCCCCTCTCTCCTGCTCCCAGAGCTCCCCGGGGTGGGGGTTGGGGGTGGTAAGAGCCGTTGCTTGTGTAAGAGCGTTTGTATGTCCCTGTCACACTCCTTTCCTAAACCTTGTCCTTCCTTGCCCACTGTTTCCTGTGCCCCATGGGCAGCCCTCCAGAGTCCCTTCCCTTCATCCAGACCTAGAGGGGAGCTGTGCCACAGTCAGACAAATCTGATTTCCAAAACAGGTTTAAAGGTCTTTTCCCAGAGACCCTGAGCTCATTTCTTCTTTCTGTCTCTCTGAAGTGCCAAGGCAGCAGTTCGCATCTCCAACGCTCTGAGCAGGGGTGTAGCCAAGTTCTTTATTACATAGAATGAATTTGTTATGTGGGGATTCTTTGGCTTGAAGGATTGCTTAATGTCCTTATGTCACACGGCATCCCAGCCTGGCTGGCTGGTGCTCAGAGGCGAGACAGTCGCCTCGCTTGCCCGCTGAGCGAGAGGAAGGCCAAGGGGCTGAGACCAGGGAGGGCTCACCTGCAGACCCGAGTCTCACTGCAGGCCATTCATACTTACTGAGTGCCCAGCAAAAGCCGATCCCCCAGAAGTAAGTCATTGGTCCCGAGTCCCACGGCAGGAAGTGGCAGAGCTGAGATTTGCTCTCAGGCCTATCTGATCTCGGAGACCCCTGCCTATGACCGTGAGGCCTCACTGCATCAGGCTGACCAAGCACACCAGGGGTACGCAGGCCCCTCCAGCTCCCGGCCCATCCAGGGGCCTTATGGGATCCAAGCAGGCCCGAGACAGAGGCTGAAGGAAGGGACAGCCTGGCGTGGAGGTTCCCAGCCCTCTGACTCCCACAGGCTCCTCTGGCTCCCCGAGGCCAACCAGAGAGTCTGTGGTTTCCTGCTTGGCTGAATTCTACTCCCGTTGGAGGAGAGCAGAGTGGTTTGCCATATCTCATTGTGGGGCTTATCTTTTGAAACTCTGCAGTGCACGCGGATACGTGGGAGCCAGAGAAAGCGAAGATTAAGCAGGGAAAGGATTAAGATCTACAGGGCTCCCTGTGCTCTGCGGAGCCTCCCTTGCAAACATTGCTGTGATCGCTCTATTAGACAGCCCGCTGGCTTCGGGCTCTGGTGGTGAGAAGGGCTGAGACCCCACTCATGCCTTGAGTCACCAAGAACGCAGCATATTCAAGGCACGGGGCAGGGGTTGGGGGAAGGGAGGCAGGGTGTGCTTGGGAAGCAGGGAAACACACAAGTAGGTTTCATTTGAATAAGAATTAGGGTGGGAGCAAAGGGATGACACATGGGGATGTCTTCCCTCAGTTCCACACCCCTACGTGGGGGACCCCCAGCGTTGCCCAGCCATCTCCCTCCCACCTGTATCAGTTATCTGCAGGATCTTACTGGACCCTCAGATCGGCCTTATCCAGTATGAAAGAAGACCACACGAGGGTGTGAATACCGGGAGTTGAGCATTCTTGGGGACACCTCCATGTCCCTGGCCAGGACAAGCCTTGGTCTACAGAAATTCGGGGAAGCAAACACTCAGACTCCAAAGCAGACTCTTCCATCAGTTTCCATGAAGGTTTTCAAGGTGCCTTCCAGCAGTGACTGCTCAGGTGGGTGTGGCATAGGCCAGGGCTGATGCCTTCCCCACGGAGAAGGGGTCAGGTAGGTCAGGAGGGCCCTCTGTGTCTCTCAAGTCAGGCCAACACATGAGACTGAACCCACCCTTGGCCATTGTCCAACGGCCCATGCGGCTTATCTCCAGAGCAGGACTGGAAATGTGCCCTCCAGCCAATCCCAGAGACACTGCCGGTTGGACACCCCCACATGGCAGGGACCAGCAGTGCCACTGAGATCCACACAGGGTCCCGGGACCTACTCAGAGGTTAACGTGGTAGTTGGGGTATGTCTCCATATGCCCAGCCCAGGTCCTGGACAGCTCAGACCTGCCTGCCCCTCGGGCTATGCGGGCCTTGTATAATTGGAATGCCAGGCAGCACCTGCCGACAATTTTATCACACTCTGTATAATGTGTAAATACCATTAAGTTAGACAGATTTTCTCATTAATTCTCGGTCCCAGTGACAGACTAGGAATTAACACAATTGATTTTCCAGTCCCTACTCATTATCAATCATCCCCCAGAACTTCGTCACATTTCATCTGTTCCACCTGGGCCCCAGCATCTATTTGGAGGCTTCAACATATATTAAACTAATAAAGAGCAATGGGCACTGCCGTGTCAGCCCTGGAAACTGGTGGGGATGAGCAAAGAAACAAATCTTGGGCAAAAAGTTGCTTCCGGGGCTTCTAGATGGAAGAACAGACAGAGCCCTGGAGGGGACAATCCTGTCCCCTGGGATGCTGGCATTGGCCAGCAGGTGCTCAGGCAAGGGTGTCAGTAATTGTATTGGTTATGAATTGCTATGTGACAACCACCCCCAAACTTAGTGGCTTAGAACGACTACTAGCTCGTGATTCTGTGGGTGGGTGTCTTGGGCTGGTCCTTCCTGGACTCACGCATGTGCAGGCAGCTGGTGGCTGGCATGGCCAGAGGATCTAAAACTGGCCTCACACACACGTCTGGTGGTTGGTGCTGGCTTGTCAGCTGGATGGTCTGGGGACCTCAGCTGAGACAGCTCATCTCTGCTTCACGTGGCTTCTCACCCTTCAGGAGGCTGGACCTGACTCCTTCACCTGGCGGTCACAGGCTAGTCCCAAGCGGAAGAGGGGAGAAGCTGCAAGGCCTGTCAGGGCCTAGGCTGGGAAGCGTTACTTCCACCATATTGTGTTGGCCAAAGTAAGCCAAAGATCAACCCAAATTCAAGGGGATGGGAAAGAGACTCTGCCTCTTGACAAGGAGACTGGAGAGTAGACACATTGCAAAGAGGTGTGCCACAGGGGGAAGGGGGACTCGTGGCACACAGGGTACCAGTCACCAATCTGGAATCAGCCTCTGGAGCCCTCCAATGGGCAGTTCCTTTCTGATCCTCCAGACCAAGAGGAGGTGGCTCTTATTCAAGACCTGGCATGGGGACCCATCAAAGCAGCAGAGAAACGTGCATTTCCAGCAACCTGGCAGCAACCACATCCAACACTGAGCGAAGGGACAGGAGGTGGAGGGAGGAGATGACCTCTGTCAAATTCTTACTTCTGACTCAAACTGACTTCCCTGCCACCTGGAAGCTTCTGGACTGTCTCACCCCCAAAGCTGAGTAGTATGTCTTCAGAAATTCCCACTTTAATATTTAATATGCAATACAAAATAGTGTACTTTTAGTATTACACACTTACAGAAGCAAATCTTTTGCAAACAAATGCATGTTGCGTGTAATGCACTCATTCCAAGTCCAAGTCCAAAGCAACTGTGGATTATCCACGGCTTGCCACTATTTGTGTCATCTCACCATAAGAGAGATTCTTGAATTTGGATGATATAATTACGGAAGTATTAATCTCTACTTGACAAAGAGCTTTTGGGGCACGATCTCCTGAGTGTACAAGCTGCAAGTGTATACTGCAATGAATCTTCTCGAAGTGAATGCATCTGTGTACTATGTGCCCTGAATCTCCCCCAAGCACTCTCCTGACTTCTGACACCATGGATTAGTTTTCAAAAGTGTATTTGGAAGGAACATGCTTTAAAGAGGCCCAGCTGGCCAGCCCAAGTCCATGAGAAAAGGCTGAGTCACTGCCTTCAGGGCTGTTGGATCGGAAGTCCCTGCTTGGGGGCAAGGAGGTGGCTTTCCAACTTCCCAGGGCTCCTCTCCATCCTAAGTCTTTTGAGTGTGTCCTTACGGCAAAACCCTTTGCTCCAGGAGCACCTCTTTTGCCACACCACATCTGAGCACCGGAGCAGGGGTGGATGGGGGTGAGTATGGAGGGGGCACAGAAGAGTCTGGGGAGGGAATAAAGAGACACCGGAGGTAAGCAAGCCTTTGGGGGCTCTGACCAGAGTCCTTCCATTCTGTTCTGGATGATGTTCCCCTTCCAACCCCTTGTCACTGGGGGGCAGGGGGAGGGTTGGGGGCAAGCTGTCAGATGGTGTATTCACCCTGGTGCCAAAGGCAGTGAGGCGGGGAGGGGCCCAGGGCCTTAGGAAACATTCCCAGGAGGCTCCTGAGTGCTTCCTGGAGCAGAACAAAGTGGGTGGGCCACAGGGGAGGGGGCAAGCCCTCCCTCCGCTCTCGTCTCAGGTAAGCCCATGCACTCACCTAGAATCATCGCTAGGTAATCATTGTCTTTATGGAAACCATTTCAGATGAATTCTAATGTGCTTTAATTATGTGACTTTTTTAGAAGTTCTGCTACAGGGAGGTGCAATAGGTTTTGAATATTAAGTACTTAAGAGGTTACGAAGGGCACCTCTGCCTGGTGGGCACCTCCCCAGTTAATTAGCTGCCTAATACCCATCAGGTAAAGGGAGGATGACAGGACAGGGACTCCCCTGCCCCCATCAATGTTGACGTTCTCTCTTCTCTCATCAAACTCATCGGGATGGCCCAGGGCATTCTCCGCCCCTGGGAAGTGGCTTGTTGGGGGCCTGAGCTCACCTGGAATCAGCCCCCTGTCTCTGGAGGAGACACACACAGAGCAGGGGGTGGCCAGAGGCCAGGCAGCAGGGGCGTGGGTCCATCTCCACCCCATCTCTGTCCTTCTACCCCACTGAGATATGGAGGAGGTACCTGCGGGGACAGAGGTGGCCCCTGTCTCTGAGGGTTTGAGAGTCAGCAGGGCATAAAAACTTCCCCCCACTCCAGCCAGGAGCGGAAAGGCTGGGAAGGGTCTTTAGTCTTACCCTGCGGGTCTCAGCAGAGCGGGGCAACCAGTGAGGCACAGGATCAGGCCCCTCTGGGAACTGCTTTCCTGCATCCCTAATTTTCTCACGTGGCCCCTCGAGCCTTCCCACAGGGCAGCAGCCCAGGGGCTGGACATCTCTCTTCTCATCTGTCCCCTGCCAAAACTCACCCATCTTGTGTGGCATTCATTTTGGGCCCCATCCTCTGTTCTCCCTGGTGACGGGCAGGGCTTTTTTTTACCCCTCTGAGCCCTCCGCAGTTATGCACTTGTATTTTGGCAGGGATCTTTGGGAATAGAACGCCTTCATCTGGAGGACTGACTGATGGCGGGCAGAGATGCAGAGGTGCTGGGCAGGTAGCTGCAGAGCTATTTCGGTGCAGGAGAGCCTCTGAGCTTCCATTAAGTCAGAGCCACAGTGACCTGATGGAAGAGGATGTTCTGTTCTTCCATGAGAAGTTTTCGCCTGCAAACCAGCAAGCTGCTGTCAGGCCTCGGGTTAAGGGGAAGCCTTTAAGAATGAATGAATCCCAAACAAGAATAGGACTCAAGACCTTGACCCCATCAGCCGTTGACCTCATCCAACCTCCCAAATGCTGGGAGTCAAGGCAGAAGGCCAGGGGTGCCCATCGTCCTTCCTCTAACATCCAAGTACTGCACTTAGGAGAGACAAGGAGGCCCCTCCTCCCAGAACCAGCCCTCAGCACCTGCCAGCCCTGAACATGCGGGGCAGCGGGAGGACGTTCTTCCCTGCACCCACTCTATCCCAAATCGCAAGTCCCACCAAAGTGCAAGCTTCCGGAACCAGCCTGAAATAGACGCACGATTCCGTCCCCATTTCTCCGTTCCCCCTCCTGCGTTCAAGTGCCTATTAGGGACAAAGGGATGGGAACAGAGGACAATAACATCTGTTTTTCCAACAAGCGGTAACAATGCGGATCTGGGGGCGGAGCTCACGTCAGCACTGGGCCCAGATGCAGCCCTGCAGCTGCGGAAGCCACTGGCACTTGATCATTTCTCCGAGATTATCTCCCAATCAGCGGCTCCTCGCTTGTTTGCTTTATTCCCACCCAGGGAGCCATCGCCGCTCTCCCTGCTCTCCGCAGGGTCAGGCCTGCCGCTCTGCTTGTGTTCTGTCTTTGTCGTGGGCCGGGCCCGGGTTTCGGGAGCGGTCTGGAAGGCACCAGTCCTCCAATCCCACCCCTGCGTTCTGGAGGCTGGGACCGAGGCTGGCATCCAGAGAGCAGGGCGGGAAGAGCACTAGATTTGGAGTCACAGGACCTGCCTTCCAATCCTGGCTGGGCCACCGGCTCTGTGACCGTGAATGGCTGTATCTGCCTGGGGACATTGAAAGCAAGGTGCTTAATCTTGCCGCGGGATCCTCAGTCTCTTCATCTCTAAAATGGGAACAGTTACAACTCCATCATGGAGTTGCTATGAGTCTCCAGGGTGGTAACAGACACGTGTGAGCCGCTTTCGGGTCAGACGGCCGAAGAAGCGAGAGCAAGGCTGAGAGGCCCTGCAGACTGGTTTTCCTTAGGCAGTTTCGTCTGAGGATGCTCTGGCCTGAAGATGACGGCTACCAAATTTGCAGGAGCCCCACTTCTGCTCCAGATCGGAGGGATGGCTAAGACGATCTCTGGGGACAGACGGCACAAAGCATGGGATCACCCAGCCCCTTCCCAAACAGTGGGAACCCCGAGACCCTCTCTCTGACAGGCTCTCAGCCCTACCTCTTCTATCTCTCCTGCGGCAGCCAGGGCAGCCAGCTTGTGCAGGGGGAGCTCAGCGCAACCAACCGGGGAGGGGAGGGGAGTGAGGGGAGGCACAGGAAGGAGAACGGAAGACAATGACAGACAGGCAGCTGTGGTTCTTTCAACATTTTTAAAGAGATTTAAATTCAAAATGAGATTTATAAAAAAACAACCCATCGTGCTTTCCCCCCTTCACAAGAAAGGAGAAGTGTTGAACTGAGATTTTTAACCAAATGAGTGCCGCGTTTAGAGTTGGAGAAGAGAGGATTCCGGTCTGCTGTTGGGTGGCCTTGTGACCTTGAGCGAGCCACATAACTACTCAGCCTGTGAAGCCAGCCGAGGCTGTACCTGTCAGGGCTGCAGGGGGGCCGGGCCGAGAGATGCATGGAGAAGGGCTTGGTGAAGGCCAGCCTGTCTCCCGGACCCAGAGGACAGAGACTCTCCCTCTGACCGTGGTTAGGCGGTGTGGACGGGCTGCTGAAACTACCACCGCTCCCTCAACTTCTCCATCTCAGGACAGACCCCAGGGCTTGAATGCAAGGACACCCTCCCCTCAGAACTCCCCACCCCCAACCCCGCCAGCTCACTAAACCCACCCAGAGAGGCTAGAGAATGAGTGTCACGGGTCTCCTGGGCAGTGGGCGGGGTTTCCAGGGCAGGACCTGGCCTCTCGCAGGGGACGGACGGCCCCTCCTGGGGAAGCAGGTCTCCCAGCTGTCCGGCAGGGCAAGGTGAAAAGTTGAGCTGCAGCCGCCGGGGGAGGGGCACAGAGTACACAGCTCTCTTTCCCACTTGACTAACTCGGTTATCTTTGCTCTTCACCATCCCCTTCTCGTCCCTTGGAAAAGGAATGGCTCTTAGCGCAGCAGCCCGCCCCTGTGCCCAACCTCTGTTCTGAGCTGGCAAGATAACGAACAGCTCCATCTCCCAGCCTCTGCCCGCAGCTCTGGGCTCTCGTTTGCCTCTCGTTTGCTCAAACCACCGTGGTCTCCTTTTATCCTCTCTGGAATTGCATGGAGATTGGTTACCTGGTAATTGAGATTGTTTTACAAGGTGTCGCTCATTGCATTGGGTTCCATTAACTTTCAGCTCTTCCTGAATACCTAGAATAATAATTATCCTGTTGGCGAGGGGGCAGAGGGTAGATGCCCCCCCATACGTAGGCGCACGCACACATACGCACATACATGTGCATATGGGCAAATTTTTTTAATATAACGACAGACTTCAGACATTTCCTGAGTGGCGTTCCCTTGTGGAACTTTGAGGGGAGCTCAAGGAGATGATGTTACCTCTCTCCACAGTGCATTTGGGGGAAAGGACCCCCTTCAAAGGGTTACACGGCTTGGCTGAGCGCACGTGGTGGGCAAGCGATACAGCCTGGACTTGACTAAACTCGGTGCTGTCAGACTCCATGAGTGATAGGAGTGCCTGTTTGTCTGTCTTTCGTCTGGGATTGCACGGTTCCTGAGGATAGGACCAGGTCTCGAATTCACCGTTACACCCCAGGGCTGTTAACACAGCATGCACTTGCTCAATTAACCGTGAATGACTGGCTTGCCCCGCAGCCGCCTGCAGGTGGCGCCAGAGAAGACCCGCCGTCAGAAGCCCAGGTCAAAGAGGTTCTTGTAGGCGGTGAACTGACCATCCGGGTCTGGAACAATGAAGCGTGGAGAAATTAATCTCTGCCACCCTCGTTCTCCCACAACACTTTGGGCCTCTATGACAGCACTTGCGATGGCATGAGAATAATGGATGTGTGTGTGCTCTCTCCACCAGCTCACTGTGAGTCTCCAAGAGCAGGGGCGTGCCCCATTTATCTTCAGTCCTGAGACACAGCTGGTGCAAGAGCAGGCTCAGGAAAGGTTGGCCAGGGAAGTGTCCACTGGAAGGCCCTGGGTGGGGACAGCTGGTGACAGTGGTGACCTCCGACCACCTGGGCATCTCTCCTGAACCTGGACCCCGCCGCTGGCATTCCGGGGGTCCCCGAGCAGCCCAGAGCCGAGGCAGTCTTTCCGTCCCCTAACACGATGCTTTCCCTGGGCCTCGTCCCTCAAGGCCATTCATCTTGATTAGGTATTGGCAGCCTTGGCTGATTAAATGCCCCACCATCCCCTCCTGTTTGTTTCTCAGCAAGGAGGTGTCAGGGTGTTTCATTCTTCAGGCTTTGACCTTAGCAGGGGTGGGATGGCCCTTCGCACACCTGCCTCAGTGCTGGGGTTGTCTGGGTGCCCCGCCAGAGAGCTTCATGAGGGAAGCTTCAGCCAAACTCTCAGGCAGCTGTCAGGGGACTTTCTCCAGCTGGGGTCCACTTCCAGGGAAAGTATGAGCCTCATGGCCGCCTCTTCCTAGAAGCCTTGATCACAACTCATCATCACCTCTTCCGGGAAGCCTGCCTGGAAGCCCTCCTGATTAGCTCCATCCAGCTCCCCCTTCTCCACCCGCAGGGCACCATGGCTGCCAGTGTTTATCCTTTTGGTGACATGCATCAGCCTTACGACACTGAGTCTTCTGTGTCCCGAACGTGGTATAACTGTCAGCTCCAGGGGCCATCCCACCCTGAAGGTGGGGAGACGCTCTGTCGGTCTCCCCCACTCCCTTCTCCCCGCCCCCCCCGGCAGCCAGCCACATTCCCAGGAAGCAGAGTCACCCACATTCCTGATGTGGGCACTCATGAGTCAGTGGCTGGGTGGGGACTGCAAGAAACAGAGAAAATGAACAGAGCCAGTGGGCGCAGCAGTAGAAATTTAACCCGAATGGACCTTCCCATGTCACCATAGGTGGGCAGCGGCCACTCTCCATGATCTGGGGATAAGAGACTGACCAGAGGGGCGCCTGGGTGGCTCAGTCGTTGGGCGTCTGCCTTCGGCTTAGGGCGTGATCCCGGGGTTCTGGGATCGAGCCCCACATCGGGCTTCTCCGCTGGGAGCCTGCTTCTTCCTCTCCCACTCCCCCTGCTTGTGTTCCCTCTCTCGCTGGCTGTCTCTCTCTGTCAAATAAATAAATAAATAATCTTAAAAAAAAAAAAAAAGAGACTGACCAGAGCAGGTGAGGCAAGCTGCTTCATTACCGTGCCTGCACAGCCAGCCCCCTGGAGGTGTTGGAGGAGGCAGGGCAGCAGGCCTGGGCAGGGGTGGGGGGGGGCACGGGACAGAGCTCAGCTTGAAGCCCAGAGGGCAGTGGACCAGTGCAGAGGCCGAGGGCAGAACCCTGTCCATGGTGCCTCTTCTCCCTCCGACTGTTTGTCTCTTCTGCCAGCCAAGGCTCTCTGCGTGCCTCGCTGCGGCACCCCCCTGCCAAGAGGTGGCTATCCCTCCATGCTGGGAACTGCCTCCCTGGGCCCTGGGCCACCTCTGTGGGCCTGCAGCTGGCCCAATCACTCACACACTCTTGGGAGTAACTCCAGGAACCCCTGCCTACGAGCACTGGCGGGGTCAGGGAAATCGTGGAGGCCAGTCCCTCTCTGATGCTTCTGAAGCCCCCTTCTGGGGCACCCCCACCACCAGCCTTATGTCCGCTTCCTCAATCACCCCCACTGCTAAGAGCAGACCAACGGGCCAAGTCCCCAGTGTACCAGGTGCCACAGGGCGTAGAGGACGGAGATGAGGTGCGGGGTTTGCCTTGTGCTTCCATCACTTACCAGCTGGGTGACCCTGGGAAAATTTAATAAACTCCCTGAGCCTCAGTTTCCTCTCTTCTGCAAGAGAGACCTTAATACCCCACTCATGGGGTATTAAAAGAATGTATTTTCGCTTTTAGAACAATGCCTAGCACATAGTGATAGCTTTATTATTGTCATTCACGCAGTCGCTCAGCAAACACTTATTCATGTAGAGGTTTTCATGTACCAAGAAGACGAGCTGGATCTTAAAAGAGCTTACGAGTTACCGAGCTATTTTCCTTCCACTCCCTACCCCGAGGAGATCGCACCTGTCCCTACTGCTCAGGGTCAGTGGGTGAGACGCGGCAGTGCACGCTCTCACCCACCAGGCAGCCGGGGAAGGTCTAGCCGCTTGCAAGGAACTGGGTCAGGAGACGACCAGTGCCTGAGCACCTGCACTGTGGGCCCAGGCACTGTGCTCGGGCTGAATTAGGACCGTAAGTAAAATAGGGATGGTCCTTGCGCTCCAGTCCTGCCACCTACTGGGGGAGACTGACGACAGTCATGTTAACAAACTAACAGACAGGGAACACTCACACACACGCACATACACACACACACACACACGCACACGCACACACACACATAAACACCGACCCCACACCCCGGCCTTCCCTGTGAAACCCACTGTGACCCTAATGGGGGCGCTGCTGAGGCAGGCTGGGGGGAGCAGGGGAGGGATATGGTGGGAGGGCAAGGGTGTAGACTCGGGGTGCCCCTTAAGTGACACCGCACAGAGGGCTGCCTCTCTGAATGTATTAGCATCATAGTACACCCCAACCAAATTTCCCTCGACACCTAAAACCTGGTTGAGAGCATGTGATCAAGACCCTCACTGTCCACAAGACCCTCCCAGAGCCCTCGGGGTATCCAGTAGGTCAGGGGCACCGAAGGGGTTTGTGCCTTGCCATAATCGCCTTTCCCCCACCATCTGCAGGTCCTCCTGAAGAGCCTGGCCTCAGCCCATGTCACCTCTGCAGGGGACCTGACTCGGTTTACACCACCGTTTGGCATCCTGGCTTCGTGACTCGCGGTGGGAGGGCTGGACCAATTTGAAGAAGGGCAAATCGCAAATGTCAGCTGGCTGAGACCCAAGTGCCAGGTTCTCGCCAGAGGCACTGCTTTTACGCCAGCCTGCACCGTCTGGAGCCCGTAATGAAAGAGGCTGACAGTCCATTAGCAGCAGAGTGGTCCGCAGGGCTCAGAGGAAAGGAGCTGTCTGTCATCCACCTCACTTCAAGGGCAAAATCAACTGTGTGTGTGTGTGTGTGTGTGTGTCCCCACGTGCGCCCACGCATGTGTGTGTACGTCTCTAAAAATAGGAATATTAATCACAGCTGTGCCTATTAAAATAGGCACAGACAACAATCTGACACCACAGAGAGGAAATGGTGACATAGTTTTTGTCCTCTGTCCTCCTGATCCCTGGGGGCAGCTTTGAGAGACAATCGCAGAAAAACAGAAAAACCGTATCACAGGATCAGGAGACCCTTCAGGTCTTCTTGTCCACCCCTCTCTGACGTCCAGCGCTTTGCTTCAGTGTTTCTGACAAGCCATCCTTTCACTTGAATGCCTCTGGTCACAGGGAACTCATTGCCACTGCGATGTTTTCAACACCCCACTTGCCGATTCCTCTAGTGGCTAGTTCTTCCTGACCTGAGAGCTTAAACTTGGGGCCACATAACTTCAACCCACTGGTCCTAGGTTTGCCCTTTGAAGTCACACACACACACACACACACACACACACACACACACACACTTATTTCCCCAGAACAGCCCTCTCCTGAGTCTCCTTGCCACGCCAACATGGTTTTAAGTGCCCTCACCAGTGTGCCTACTGCTTTCTTGACAAAGACCCGTCTGTGAATCACATCTTCAAAATGCAGTTCTCATCCTGAGAGATGTAAAAATCTTTGCTGCAGCTGTTACCAGTGTGAAAACACACATGCATGGGCACGTGCACACACACACGCACACAGAAATAAAGTTCCTCTGACTGCATTTTCATCCATTTCTCATTTCATGCCATATTGTCAAATGCCTTGCTGTAATCCAAGTATACTATATCCATGGCATGTTTTTGACCCATGCCCACACTAACTCTCAAGAAAAAAAACAGAAACTAAGAAAGGAAAGGAGGTCAGAAAGGGACCTAGCCCCCCTGGTGTGACCCAACACAGGGATGGCCGGGATTCGTGCCTTCCTTGTTCTGGACACTGGTCGCCTGTTAATTCTGCCTTGGACCCCGTTAACATTCATGGAAGTCAGAACTCATTACAGACTCACACTGACCTTTGGGCCAGGTAACAGACTCAGACTTTGGTGTGTTTGTTTGGATACAAGATTAACAGAGGAGTTAATAGCATGTGATGTATTTTGTTGCCCCACTCCAGAGAGGCCAGCATTGAGCTCCCCCAACCCACCCCAGTGGATTTTGTGTAAAGGTCCTACAAGGGGTGGGGAAGCAGGGAGATGCTTTGAATACGGGAGGTGGATGAAGTAGATCATGGAGGGAACAGGTGCTTCCCCAAGACTAGGCCCAAATGGGGACTGGGTGGAAGGAAGGAGCACCCTGCAGGCCCATAGTACTCTTTAGCAAGGAGGACCTGCTGTCAGGGGCATTTGAACCCTTCTAGAGCAATGTCCAAGAAATAAGAGTGGATCCCAGGGCCGAACCCCAGCATAAACCAGAAGAAAAGCAACCTCACAGATCGTGAGCGAGCAAGGACCCAGCCAACACGCCTGGCTCCTGCCCCCCGGAGACCCGGCAGTCCTGGGTGATCCAGAGGGAAGGGAGTGAGCCCAAGAAGTGAGATTGAGGTTGAATTTCCAGACACCCCACTGGAGAGCAGAATAAATCGGACTCACAGAAATAAAGGTTCATGATACAGTATCCCAGGGCCATTGGAAAAATTCATGCCTGCCACATCTACCGCTGCCACACCATGAGCTCCCACTTCTGACGTCACACAGTTGATCTGGGGGACCCGAGTGTATTTATATTTACCCATGCTCAATTTCTCCTTTGACCTGTCAAAGCAGACTTTTGATTTATGAGGGTCCTAACGGTCAGCCATTTTATAAGCTCTTCCTCCAAGATTTACAAAACCCATGATTTGGGCTAATTCTAGTCGGACAACAGGTGTTGGACCCAGCCAGGCACCCACGGGCTGCTACAGGCCTCCTTACTCATTGGCACAACACCCTAACCAGCCCGCTCTCTCCCAGAGCTTGTTCAGTCCCCAGCAAAGTCCTCCGACTAAACTGGTATCCGTTCTGCGTATCTCTGCTTTGTTCCTAAGGACATATTGTCAAATGCCTCGCTGAAACCCAAACATACTCTATCTCCTACATGTTCTCCATCCATCAGCACAGTGACCCTAGCAAGAAAAGAGAAAAACGAAAGTATCTGAGGACAGGGAGAGCGAAGTTAATCCGGCCTGGCTGGCTCTAAGCAGTCCCTCCTGTCTTTCCTAAAGGCTCATCAAATCTGGTCAAACCCTCCCCAGATTCATACCAAAGACCAGGTGCCGCACCCCCACCCCCACCGAATCTTCCCGTGTTCCTGCGCTGGTCTTCTGAGATTTACGAATCCAAGTTCACAGTAAGACAAGAAGGAGGAGGAAAGCAAAGACGACTGATAAACATTGTTTTTATTAACAAGTCTAAAGAAGACCTTCGTTGAATCAGATGTAATACAAATTCTGGTGGCCTGTATATAAAACCTGACACTAAATTTGGCCTTTTAGAAACATTTATATATAAAAATATGCATTAAAATCTGTACCATTGATGGCGTGCAGAGGCCAACCGACACCTCCCGACATTAGTGCTTACAAAGGTGGGTCTGGTCTGGGGATACAGGGAGCTGCGGTCCTAGAGCTGCAGGAGGGAGCCCTGTGTGAGAAAGGCCTGCTCTCAAAAGGAGCCACAAGAGGCTGGCTTTGAAGGCAGGACCCCTATGAGCACAATGTCACAGGCCTGGCCTAAAACAAAAATGGTGCTGGGAAGAAAGGCAGGAGAGGTGGGCCGTCCTTCCTTCCCTCGTTACTGGGCTCTGACCACCGTTCGAGGATTCCGGAGCTCTGCAGACAAACCACCTTTAACTTGGGAGGAATGCTTGCATTTTCCAAATATGTTTGTTTTCCAAGGAAACTGACCAATTCTAACTCCAGGAGCCAAATCATAATTAGCCTGATTTGGGTAAGAACTAGTTCTTGTCTTTTTTGGTGGCCGAGACCCTGAAACGCCAATCAGAAAGGCTATAATCACAACAGAGAAGTATAATGACGATGGTCTCAATCTATTTCAGTCTTGGAGCAAGTGCAACTGAGTGACTCTCACCCGGAAATTGTATTTTACAGGCAGTGAAGTGAGAAGCAGCTATGATCAGCATTGGAATTCCCCCATTCGAGGAACAAATGATCTTTGCACAAGGCAACGGAAGCCTTTGGGAGAAGCGGGGTCAATACTGCACGTCTGTCTTCAATGAGGAAGACACAGTGCCTTCTCTGGCCGGGCCTGCCATTCTGGCTGAACAGGGTCAGGACTGTGTCTATCAGCTTATTCGTTCATGGATGAGCGGATGTCCCTGGTCTGCTCATCCTGTGGCTCTGTGGAAAATGACAACTGTCCCCAACTCAGCTAAGCTGCAACCCAAATAGTCAGGCTCCGTGGCTGGGAGACACAGAAATGGGAACTGGACATAAACAGAGGGTGGGCACAGGGGAGCAGGAGGAAAGGCGACGGGTAGGGGGAGAAGCTGCCTCGGGGGCTTTAGGGAGTCTGCAATCCCTATTTCAGGGCTCCTAATAGTTACTGAAAGGGCTGGAGTCCTTCCTGTCATTCCAGCAGATCCTACAAAGGGAAAACAGCAGCCCTACCAGTTTCTATGACCAGTTTCTAGTGATTTTCTCAGCTGCTTCCAGGGTGCAGGCTGTTCCCTTCCCCAGCCCTCAGCTCGACTGGCTGCAGGGTGATCTGCCACCTCTCTGCTGGGACAGTAAGTGGAAGGAGAGATGAAGGGCATAAGTGCCCGAATCATGACCTAGGAAAAAAGCCGGGAGCCATGGTAGGCTGTTAATGAGGGACTTTCTCTCTCAAGCAGTGTATTTCAGGCCCCCAAGACCTCAGGGTAAGAGACAGATGCGCCCCGGGTCACTGGGGCCTGGCACCGATCGCGGGCGCATTCTGCGAGACCGAGCTACCAGGAGGACACTTTCGGCAAGTGAGCAGGGCAACCAGGAGCCCAGTGACTTGGGCTCTTCCAGGACAGGAGGCCAAGCCGGCAGCTCCTTCACAGTCTTAGGGCCTTTTCATCTGCTTTAAAGTGACCTAACAACACCCCCTAGTGGAAGTTATAAATAAAACAAGGACCACGCATCCAGGTCACCTGCTACCAGTGGTTTTGAGATTCACCATAAAACGGAGTAACAGAAACACAAAACCTTATCTTTAGAGAGATAATAATAAAAAAGGTGGGAGTTCAGAAGCCATCCTCAGGCCGCTCCCTCCTCGGATTCTCTGCCTTCAACAAACACATTCCAAGACCGGGGGCGGGGCGGGGGAGCCCCAGGTCCCCTTACAGTTTGGGCAGACTGCCCGCGGGGGCCAGAATGATGCCAAAGACATAGAAGAGCCCCAGCAGGAGGTTGAGCTTGGCCGTCCTCTGGGGCAGTTTGCTGAAAGTCTGGCTTCGGAACTGCCTCTCCAGGGAGAAGGCCATGGGGATGGTGAGCAGCGGGAGGGCCAGGCTGATGCTGCAGTGTGTGGCCAGGACGCTGAAGACCAGGTAGGGCAGGAAGAGCAACGTGTTGTAGAGCACATAGGAGAGGGTGGGGCCGATGAGGATGGCGAGCGTGACGATGCCGGCCGCCCTGTCGGACTCCATGTCCCTGGTGTTGTTGGAATGCAGAATGGCCTCGGTGCTGAGGGCGAGAGGGATGGCGTAGACCAGTGGGAAGACGGCCAGGGACCCCACCTGGACGGCGTAGGCAAACATCACAGCCAGTGGGCCAAAAGTGATGAGGATGACGAGGTCTCCCAGAGCCACGTACTTGAATCCAATTCCTACAGCCAGAAAACCCAGAGAGCTGGTGTGAGATCAAGGGCTGGAAATTGAGGGGCTGTTCACCAGTCCAGAGGCTACTGCTGGCCGGGAGCGGTGAGTTCTTGGACGGTGAGAATGGCCAGTCAGTGAGCTCCCTGTCCTCCAGAGCAAACCTGATTTTGTCTCCGATGACACAGAGGGGCAGAGAACACTCATCTTTTCGCACCCAGTTAGGCTTCAGAGTCCTACCCAAGTTTTCCTTCCTACTGTCCCCAGCAAAGTCCTGCAACAAAGAGCAGTGGGTTCCCACTACACACACGCTTCGACCAGAGAGCCTGTGAAGGCTCCACAAGGTCTTACAATCGGGGTCTTTTTTCTTTCTCCCGTCACAGATCCCTGCGAGACATGGCTTCTGTTGGTCAGTCCCTCACAGAATACCCATCCCAGTCTCTTACTTTGCTGCCTCCCTGCTTCCACAACCTCTAGGGGCATCTGCTTTTGAAAACCCCCAGGGCATCTCAGTGAAATTTCAGGGTGCCCAAACTCCACATAAAGAAACTTCCAACCACGTGATGAGTAAAACAGCTAAGATGGCAAAGTTACAGTGCTGCTTCCCCTCTCTGGTTCCCGTGAAATTACAATTAAATCACCCCAAACTCCTCTTTCTATACTGCCAATCCACTTCAAATCCTGTCTAAACCGCTTCGTTCAAACCTGCCCAGTTCCCTCCAGCGATGCCTCACTCCACCGGACCTCACTCCATCCCTGAATCTGAGTCATGGTCACCCTATGCGGGGAACACTGCGACGTCCATTCTCAGGACCTCCCTCCCCACCCTCATCCAATCTCCCTGGGCAGCCATACAGGCCCTTCGGAAATACTTACTGGATCATGCCGGTCCCCCAACATACACCTGAAAACCCTTAGCACAGGCTGTCCTCAGATCTTTCATCAGCTCACCTCTGGGCCTGCCCCGCCTCCCTCCCACCCGCCTCGCGTTGAGCTCCCCTTTCCTCCACTCATACTTCTGCTGGTTCCTCAGGGCCTTCAGACACCCCACCCCGCCTTTGCCTGGCTAACTCCTACTCACCCTTGGAGACATTAAAGACCCTTCAAGGCAGCCTTCCCTCAACCCCTAGGCCACATCCAGTCCCCTTGCGATACATATGCTCCCAGAGCACCCAGATTTCCAGCTTTGTAAAATTCATCACGCTTCTAATTACTCAGTCTCCGTCCTTCCCTCAAACCACAAGCTCCATGAGGGCAGGGCCTTGGGTCTGGTTTGTTCACAGCTCACTCCCCAACATGTGGCACAAAAGCTGCACTGAACACAGAGCTACAGTAACAAGCACCTGGAATCTGGGGCCGAGGTGAAGAAAAATGTCCCACTCAGAGTGAGGCCACTTGCAGCAGTGGAAAGGTGGGCCCCACGCAGACTGCTACAGAGGCCTGGGAAACCTCCCGGTTTAACCAAGCTTCCAACTCGTGGCCTCAGGCTCAGGAGATAAAGAAAAGCACTGGGTCATCAACTGCACTTCAACCAGCCGAAAACGATGAGCGACCATGGTGTGCAGAGGAGCTAAAGCGAGGGCAGCCAAAGAACGGGACTGGGCTCCAGATTCCCTTCACACTGGTAGCTGGGGTTCTGCGGTATTGCTTCTTTTCCACCTTTACTGAAAGATAACTGACACAGCACACTTGATCCATTCAGATACTGCAAGATGAGGACCACGAGAGCATTAGCCGGGGAGCTCTGGTGCTAAGCACCCACCCTTGGTTTTTTAGAATGAAGTGTCCCCAGGGAAGCGTCACAGCCATGGCCCCCAGCAGCCATCAACACTCGGCAAAGTCATTCAGCACTTTCCAAGCAGTGCTGTGACAAGTTATTTGGCTGTCTGAGGACATGCCCTCCAGGAGGAAGCTCTCTCAAGCAGAACACTGGTTCCCGTTACAAATTAGTAAATCAATGTCTCTTGCAGTATCTCACACATTGAGGGAACAACCCCCGCCCAGGGAAGGTGCCAGGCAGGAATACTCCCAGCGGGGACCTGGCAAGTTTCTCCCCCAGTGGCCCCCTCCTTTTTTGCGGACATTCCCAGTTCTCCAAGCAGACATCAGGGCTGTCACTATGAAGAAGACACAAGAGCTCTTTCGCCTTGACATCTGGCTAGATTACCCATCTGGCTGGATCTCCTTAGATTACCTGGAAAAAAACGATGTGAGCAAAGCTGAACAGAAACCTGTACCTGCAAGGATACGCCTCCACCTTGAACAGGTCCTACACAGAAACCAACCACAAGCCTGCTCCAGGGCTGAGAGGGGTCTGGTAACCTTCCGGAGGTTATCTGACATGAGAAAATGACAGAGCCCTCGGGGAGAGAGCTGCTTCCTGGGTATGGCCCAGGGCTCACCGGCTCCACCTGCCTCAGAATGTGGCCCACCTCTCCTTTTGGGCACTCCCACCCCACCCAACACCACTTTCCAAATGAGCCAACACAGCAAACCCCTGGGCGAGTTCTCAGCACAGCAGCCAGCATGAATTTGTTAAAATGGAAATCAGAATGCTGGCAAGGCTGTGGAGTAGATGGAACTCTTACACGTTGCCGGTGGGAACATAAAACTAGTACCACCACTTTAGAAAACACGTTGGCAGCTTCCCATGAAGTTAAACATCCATCTACCCTCTGACCTAGCGATTCCACTCCCAGGCATTCACCCCGGAACAATGAAAACAGATATCCACAGAAAGATTTCAACGCAAGTGCTCAGGCATAACAGCCAAAATACGGAAACAACGCAACTGTCGCTGGACAGGAGAGAGGATAAACAAAGAGTGGTTCTGTGCGCACAATGGATACTACTCAGCAATAAAAAGGAACTACTGATGCCCACCACATGATGAAATCTCAAAACCACCACGCTGACCAAAGAAACCGGGCACAAGAATTCATACGGAACGAATCCATTTACGTAACGTTCTGGACCAGGCAAAACAATCTCTGTGAAAGAGACCAAACAGTGGTGGCCTCTGGATAGGGGTGGGGACAGTGGGAACTGACAGGGAAGGAAGCTTTTGAGAGGGATGGAAATGTTCTGTATCAGACAGGGTTGGGTTATACAACTGTATGCATTTGTCGCAATTCATCGAACTGTAGCACTTGAGATCTGTGCATTTCACGGTAAGCCAATTACATCAATAAAGGTCAATGTTTTTTTAAAAAAAACAAACAAACCATAAATCAGCTTATGTTGTGACTCTGCTCGATGTGTTTCAGTGTCTCCCCATTTGTTCATTCAATGAATATTAAGTACTAACTACCTGCCAGGCAGTGTTCTGGGCACCATGGGTTCAGCAAAGAACAGACACCCAAATCGCTAATCCGAGGGAGTTTATAGTCTAAGAGGGAAGACAATTAACCAAGTCAGTACTTTAGATACTGCGTTAGAAGTAGTATGTGCTGTGAAGGAAAATAAAGCAGAAAAGAGCAACAGGGAAGGTATTGGGGGGGAAAGCACGGGTGTGTGTGTGTGAGAGCGTGTGTACATGCACTTTTATTTTATTTTCAGCTGCTACAAAAAAATTTTATTGTTTTATAATTTTAAATAGGGTAGAAAGTGAGGCCTCACAAAATAGCTAACAAGTGAGCAAATGGGTGGGGGTTAGAAAGTAAATCAGGCAGATAGAAGGAGGCAGGGCATTCCAAGCCAAAGAAAAGCAGCTACAAAGGACGTGTGGCAGCAGCATGCTGTACCAGAAACAGCCAGGAGGGCAGTGTGGCTGGAGCACAGTGAGCAGGAGGAAAGAAGAAGGGGGCAACAGCGCTGAGGGGGAGGGGGTAAGGGAGAGAGTGAGCCGATAATGCCCCATCCTGGGGGTCACTGTGAAGACCCTGGCTTTTCCTCTGAACAAGATGGGAGCCACTGGAGAATTTTGAGCAAAGGACTGATGAAGCTGCCTTATGTCTTAACAGGATTACTCGGGCTGCTCATTTGTAAGCACCCTGAAAGGGACACGGGTGGATGCGCAGAGATCAATAAAGAACCTGCCACGATAATCGAGATGATAGTGGCGGGGGGGGGGGGGCGGGGGGAGGTGGTGGGATGTGGTCAGATCCCAAATGCATTTTGAAAGTAGAGTCAACAGGATTTGCTGCTGGACTAGACAGGAGGAGGAGAGTCCAGGATGATGCCCATGACTATTAGCCTGAAAAACTAGGAGGAGAAAGTTGCCTTGGAATAAGATGGGGGAAGCTGGGGTAGGGCAGGTTTCTTAGCGGAGATCAGGACTTTGGGTTCTGACACATTGGCTTGAGATGCCTGTAAGGCCTCGAGGAGAAGCTAGTGAGGAAGGAGTAAGAGTCTGGAGTTGAGTGCAGAGATCTGGGCCAGAGCTACACATTTGAGAGTCATGAAGCCATGAGATGGGCTAAAATCACCCAGGAGTGGATGGAGTTAGAGGAAAGGGGTCCAAGGACTCAGGCTGGAGTCCGGAGCCGGAGGCCCTGTGAGACCAACATGATCCAGCCCTGAACGGCCTCCCCAACAGTATTTCCTTGTCTCTCTCGATCACATTGGCCTTTCATAGATCCTAGAACAGGCCAAGCTCTCCCCCACTCCAGGGCATTTGCATGCGCTGTTCCTCTAGCCCTGGAGCACTCGGCACCCGAATCAGACCCAGTTCTTCCCTGTCGCTTGCTCCTTATCCTTCACGTAAGAGTTGCCTTCACAGAGAGGGCCTCATCCTTCTGCCGCTGCCCCATGTGCGTTCTACCACAGCACTCTACTGAGTTCCTTTACTGAGCTGTTCACAGCTGGCTGCTCCATTCCATTGTCCTTCGCCTGTTCCTTCTTTTCTCCCCCTCTTAATGTCGGGGTGCCCCAGGGCTCAGTCCTGGTCCCTTCGTGTCTCTATCACCACTCCCTCCTCTCCAGTGATCTCACCCAGTCATACAACTTGATCTAGGTGCCAGAGACCCCCCAGATATCTGCATCTCCAGCTCAGGCTTCTCCCTGGAACTCAGATGCTTAGGTCCAGACATCCATTTGACATCTCTGCTTGGAGATCTAATGCGTTAAGATGTCCAAAGTCAATCTCCCAATTTTCTCCCCCAAACCCTACCTTCGACCTTCTCCATCTCACTTGACCCCAACTCCATCATTCCAGGTGCTCAGGCCAAAGCTATTGAGTTATGTTGAATTCCTCTGTTTCTTTCCTGCCTCACGTCCCATCCAGCAGCAAACCGTGTCTACCTTCAAAATATATTCAGAATCTGACGACCTCTTCCCTTCTGTACCACCACCACCCTGATCCAGGCCGCCAAACCTCTCTTGCCTGGATTGCGCAATAGCCTCGTCTTCCTGCTTCAGTCCTTGCCCACTCACCTTTATCCATTCTCAATACCGCAGCCAGACTGATTCCTTGAAAACCTTAAGGCCCACATAACTTTTGCGCTTCTCTGCCCTCCCCACAACTACTTGCCTTGCTTCAACTCCTTTTGTTTACTCTCTGCCTCACTCACATACCGGACTCATGCTGTTCCTCGAACTTTTGAGGAACATGCCTGCCTTAAGGCCTTTGGCAACTGCCATTCTGAGATTTCGGACACTCTTCCTCTAGATACATGCTTAGCCAACTTCCTTCTATCTTTGCTCACATTACCTTTTTGAGGAGGCCTACCATGATCAAACTTCTTCAAACAGCTATGTCCTCCTTCCTCGCTCTATTTATGTTTTCCCTATAGCACTAATCATGTTTTTATATACTATCATCAGGGTCCCAACTCATCCGGGCTTACCAGGAACTTTCCTGATTTCCACACCAAAAGTCCAGCATCCTGGGAACTGTCTTAAGTCCTGAGCAAAACAGGACGTTGGTCATCCTGAATAGAATTTACTCCTTTTACTTTCTCCCTCTCCTCGAGATCTATAAAATAACTTCCACAAGAGCCCCTGCTCAGGATCTGTGACGCTGTGTTCACACAGAACAGTGCCTGGCACATAATAGGTGCTCAATAAGTAGGACTTGGCCACCACCCCCACCTCCACCCCACCCCCACCCATCGCTACCTTAATAAGCTGTTGCAAGGAGTCACACAGCAAACTAGCTGAAAGTAATTAGCTGTCTAATGCTGAGCTCTTCAAATTTAATCCCACTAAAATTTGAAATGGTGGTGTTATAAGATACGACCAACGAAAGGAAACTAGATGGAAAAACGTCCACATATGTGATTCCTAACATCCATAAACCAAGCCAGGGTCTTCTCAAGTCACTGCTGTTCTCAAAAAATCCACATGACCCACACATTACAGATTCCACGTAAACGGCCTAACTCAAAAAAAAACCTTTGACGGAAAACCTCTTCTCCAGCCCTGTAACTCCTATGCGAAGCAGGAGTTTCTAGTACATGCAGCCAGCAAACAGGCCAACTCTTACCTCCTGTGTAGAGAAAGGAGCCAGACAGGCCTCCAAAGTAGATGAGAGCCAAGTGCTCCAGTTTCAGAGGAGACAGGCAGTAGAGACAAGCGGCACAGACACAGCCCAAAGTGTAGAGGAAGACTCCAAACCGGACAACATCCTGGGGCTCCAAGATTCGGTCCACCAGGGTCCTGTCATCACTCTTTTTGTGGTCAATGCCCTTGGAAAAGTCATAGTAAGTGTTGACCAAATTGCCAGCCCCGTGCACGGCCAGGACAGCTACGGCACAACCCACCAGCAGCCTGGGATCCAGGACGCCCTGGGATCTGTAGGCCAGGGCACTGCCCAGGGCCACCGGAGTGAGCGAAGCACTGAAGCTCCAGGGCCGCAGGGCCAGCACGTAGGAGGCGCACTTCTGCCTCCAGGAGCGTTGGGGAAGCCTGTCCTGATCCGGACAGTCGTTCCCCAGCAGGTCCCTGTCCCCGGACTTAGCCGTCTCTCCCGCCTGTATGTTAATCTCCCCCGGAACCTGTGAGGCCGCCATGGAAGCTACACGTGGCTGAAGTCAAAGTCTATAGTGAACACCCACGGAACAGCCACGGGGTGCGGGGTGGGCCGGCAAGACCTGACCTTCCTCGGGTTCCGCCCCGGGGCAGGGCTGGGGAGGCGGCGGGCCCCGGGGGTAGCACTGAGCGGACCTGGCAGCCCACGAGGCCCGGAGGCACCGCCCGGACCTCCTGTCACCCGGGCAAAGCCTGTCTCTGGACCTCAGTCCCGGGCTAGAGCCCAAGACCGAGCTGCGACCGCACACCCCTGGGTACCGGGGCCGCCATCTTGTGCGCCCGCCTCCCGAGGCCCGCCCGGAAACAGGGGCAGACGACGTGGGCCGGGCCGGAGCGGGGGCGGGGCCCGAGGGGCTGAGGGCGGGGCCCTGGCCTGGGGGCGGGGCCGGCGGAGACCCAGAGGTCCAGCCCTTCTCTCGCGGAGAATCCGAACCCCGCAGCTGCCCCCAGACCCTCAGCCTCACTTTGTATCACAAGGACGACCCCGATTGCGTGTCGCTTTACGACCTACCGAGAGCTTCCACTCACCAAAATAGGACTCATTCATTTTTTCACTCAACAAGCATTTACTGAGCACTTACTATATTGCAGGCAGCAGTGAACAAAAGGGGCAAAAATCAGGGAGCACATTGAAGGCGATGAGAAAGGTATAATTACCTCCCACTTTTTAAATGGGAAACGAAGCTCTGAAATGGGAAATGAAGTCCAAGAAATTATTAGCTCTAGTAATAATCACAACAGCAATAATTCCCCCCTTTTGTTGTGCAGTTACCATTTGCCATATACTGTCCTGCCTGCGTCTTTATCCATAGTCTAGGTTACTCACTTACTCGTGCAAATAACCGCCCTCCTCCCCACTCTACTACGTGGCCGGCTCTGTGTCTTCACTGCCTGCCTTCTAGAAGCTTACGGTCCGTATCTGTAACTTGTTCCTGCTGGAGGGAGCCAATTGTTAATTTTTTAAGAATTTTCTGAGCTGGTCTTCAAGCACAGCCATTATTAAAAATTAAATTTTACAAACTTATGAGATTAATTCTATTAAAAACAAAGGGGACAAAACTCGTTACTTCCTAATTATTTCACTCCATTTTATCATTTATGTACTTCAGATTGTTTATGTCTGTTGTATCTGCGTTTGTGGAAATATGATATGCTCATCTCTTCCCAGCTTTTCATTCAGCGACATCCGCTGGTAGCTTGAAATTTGCCATAGTGCGAGTATTTAAACCACACAGATCAGCAGATGCTTGTTAGTTGTTTTGTTGGTCACCTGAACTTAAGAAGTGACAGAGATAAGTTAACAATGCAGAGTAAACTTAAAAGTGTGTCAACTCTGTAGCTGTTACGTTGTGAATAGCAATAGGAATTTGAGGACGTATTCTTCCAGTATTGAAAAATCATTATCCAATGCAGCAAAGAAGCCCTTCATGTCATTGACAAACTTGTGAAGTTTCAAAGTATCTCTACATCGGTTCACTTTCCTCTTACAAGTTAACATAAAAGAAAATACCAACCAACATTCATATCAGAACTAAACTCATTGGTCAGTTGCAACCTAGAGAGGCTATACAGTACCCCCAAAAAAAGCATACTGTTAGAATCGATTTGCCGTGGGGAATTTGCAATAAAAAGCACTGTGCATTTTATTATTATTTATAAGTTATATGCTATACCTCCTTTACGTGGTGAAAGTTATAATACACATATACGTACATTGGACAGACTACATAATTTTGATGCAAATAAAAATGTGCAGCCCCTGTTCAAAAATCATTAAGAATTTCAAGACAGAGCAATACGACCTCTTACAGCCATGAAGCCAGCTCTGTACACACATACAGCCCCCTCCCTTATTGACTAGCTGGTTGTTAAACATTTACAACTCTACCACCTAGCACACACTTGCAAAGCTGGCCAAACCCAGTGTTCTATGCTGCCAAACTGGACAAGAGGAAGAAGCAGATATTTCAAAATCCTGGCTCTGTCACTGACCAATTCTATGACCCAATCCCTCTCTATGTCCATTTTCTCAAGTATAAATTGGGAACAATACAATGTGTCTCATAGAAATGTTCAGGAATAAGTGATATCATTTATTGACTCCTCACATGTATCATAGAGTGTTGTAGGTACTTTATGTGTATTAGCATTTAACCCCACAGCACTGCCTACGGAGGTAAGCACATTATAATCCTTTCAGTTTTATGATAAAGAAATACGTACAAAGAGATTAAGTACCTGGTCACACAGCTAGTAAGTGTTGGAGCCAAGTTTCAGATTTATTAGACTCCAATTTGCTTTTTTTTTTTTTTAAGATTTATTTATTTATTTATTTGACAGAGAGAGAGACAGCCAGCGAGAGAGGGAACACAAGCAGGGGGAGTGGGAGAGGAAGAGGCAGGCTTCCAGCAGAGGAGCCTGATGCGGGAATCAATCCCAGAACGCCAGGATCATGCCCTGAGCTGAAGGCAGACGCCTAATGACTGAGCCACCCAGGCGCCCCTCCAAATTGCTTTTAACCAAAACTTTATAATCCCACTTTGTAAGTGCTCAGTAAATATTAGCTATTATTTAACATAAGAAAGTTTTTTGTAAACTGAAAAGAGACCTACAAATGCATTGATTACTATTGCTATCAAAACATCTTTTTTAAAAAAAGATTTTATTTATTTATTTGACAGAGAGAGAGACAGCGAGAGAAGGAGCACAAGCAGGGGGAGTGGGAGAGGGAGAAGCAGGCTTCCCGCCGAGCAGGGAGCCCGATGCACGGCTCGATCCCAGGACCCTGGGATCATGACCTGAGCCGAAGGCAGATGTTTAACGACTGAGGCACCCAGGCGCCCCTCAAAACATCTTTGATTGTTAATTAGAAAACAGGGCCTGAGGAGCTTGGGTGGCTCAGTCCATCAAGCATCTGCCTTCGGCTCAGGTCACGATCCCAGGGTCCTGGGATTGATTCCTGCATCTGGCTCCTTGCTCGGCGGAGGAGTCTGCTTCTCCCTCTCCCACTGCCTGCCACTCCCCCCTGCTTGTGTGCCCTCTCTCTCTCTCTCTGTGAAGTAAATAAATAAATAAAATCTTAAAAAAGAAAAGAAAAGAAAAGAAAAGAAAAGAAAAGAAAAGAAAAGAAAAGAAAGCGGGGCCTTATCAAATCTTAGGGTGGCAAAAATATCACATATTGCCAGTAGGAAATGAAAATTAGTACCTCCCTTTATAGAGATCAAGTTGACGTTGTCCATCAATTACACATGCATTTACCCTGACCGTGTAATTTCATTTTTGGGTGTTTATTTGGTATAGCTGCCAGGGGAAAAAATTACATATGTACAAAGGCATTCACTGCTGCATCATTAGTAATAGCAAGAATTTGGAAACAACACAAGTGCCCAGCAACAGAGGACTGAAAAAATAAATTATGGTACATCCATGTGATGGGATTCTATGCAGCTATAACAACAACAAAAGAACAAGCTAGCTTTCTATATATTAAGAAAGATCTCCGAGATCTACTAAAACTTTTTTTAAAGATTTTATTTATTTATTCATTTTAGGGACAGTGTGTGTGAGTGGCAGGGGGAGTGTGAGTGGCAGGGGGAGGGTGAGGGGAAGAGTAGAGGGAGAGGGACAAGCGGACTCCATGCTGAGCACTAAGCCCCACGCGGGGCTTGATCCCAAGACCCTGAGACCATGACCCAGAGCTGAAACCAAGAGTTGGACACTCAACCAACTGAGCCACCCAGGGACCCCAAGCTCTACTAAAATTTTTTAAAGTCCAGAACAGTATAGATAGTAACAAAAGGGGAAAATAAGAATACGCATTTATACTTGCTTATATTTACATAAAGAAACTCTAGGGATACATAAGAACGAAGAAAATAGTGAAAGGGAAGGAGTGGAGCAAGACCTTTTTCATGATAAATATAATTTTTATTTATTTTGGCATTTGAACAGTGAATATATCATATATTTTAAATGTTTGATGATTAAATATAGAGATGTTGAACAGAAGTGGAAAATGTGAAATTCAGAGGGACAATTATTTCAGAGAAGAAACAATGCAATGAAAAGATTCTAAACCTAAAGTAGTAACCATAAATCAAATAAAAAAAGAACCTGCCAAAGCATTTTGTTAGCCACAGAATATCGCCAAACCTCTTTAATTTGGCAGTTTAGAACTTCTGGAAACTTACATCTCTTCAACAGACACTTCTTCAAGTAATCGATGGTAAGGTATAAAGAAAAAAGTATGCCTTCTCCATATTCTATTATATCTTAGTTGTATATTTCCTCCCTCTTCAAATCTAGACACCTAAGAAATATATAAATGTTTTATAAGGGGGTATATTATACTTACATTGTTGTATAACTTGTATTTTTTTAATAAATCGTGAACCTTTTTCCTTCTTAGCAAATATTAATCTACACTACCAGTATTAATGGCTCCATACATTTTCCTTAATATGAATGTATCATATTTTATTTAATCAGACCCCCCACTGGAAGACATTGAGGAATTTTTGTTGATTATAACCATGGCCAAAAAAAATTGAGATGTAGTCAGATTCCATTTTTGCTATTGATTGTTCCAAAGGCTGTTTTTATTTTACGTACGTACGTATATATGTATGTGAGCTTTACAAGCTCTACGCCCAACCGGGGGCTTGAACTCACCACCAGAGATCAAGAGTCCCATGCTCCACCAACTGAGCCAGCCAGGCGTCCCTGGAAGGATGATTTAAAATGTTTGGAAATTATTGATTTAGGAGTAGGTCATTTAGTTAAAACTTGGCTATGGTCTCCCGCGAAGGATCTTGTGAACTAGATAATTTTGGAAAACTGGGAAATTCTAAGTAAAAACGCTTTAAAATGCAAATTGCATTTAACAAAAGAGAAATCACGGGTGCGTAACGCTAGTCCGAAAGTTCTAAGTCTGTGCTCTAGTAATCACAGGGCACCGACGTCCCTTCCACTCCGGTTAAAGCGAGCAGGACGCACACCCTCCGAGTCCCATCCCGTGGTACCCAGACGGCTGGCTCCACACTGCCACTGTGTAGATGCAGAGGGGAATAATAGCAGCGATGCACCGGATGTGCGCGTGGAAGTGACTGACATCAACTCAGGACCCATTGGTTCTCCCGAATTGACGTAAGCCTCCTTTCGCCTGCCACTGGCCGCGTGGTTTGTCTATTTGAACAATCCCCGCCCCCTAGAGAAGCCGGGTCCCCCAAGCCTCACTTCTCCTTCATTTCTATTGGTTTGTATTCCAGTCCATCTTCTTCTTACGCCTGTCTATTGGTCCTCAGAGCTGGGAACCCGCCCTCTCACCCGCCCGGCTTAGAGGACAGCGGGGAAGGCGGGTGGTGGGGCCGGGGGCCTGAAGCAGCGGTACCCGCGCTGGTGGCGGCAGCTGAGGCCTTGGCCGAAGCCGCGCGGTGAGTCTGGGGCCTGGCACCGACCCCTCCAAGGCGGAGGAATGTCCAGGCCCAGGGTCAGCCTGGTCCGTGGGGGGGGGGGGGGCGGGAAGTCAGCCGTCTGGGACGTGGGGTCCCCTCCATACCGGCCCAGGGGCTTGGGCGCCGTCTGAACCCTTGACCCCCACCCGGCAAGGCAGCACCCACCTCCTCCCGGATCCCCAGGAGACCCCCGGACCCTTCAGCTTGCCGTGCGTCCCTGGCGCCGCGAAGGGCGGCCCATCAGCCCCGGTACTGCCGGGGCGTCTTTGGGTCTCCATGTCCCGCAATCGCCCCTTCTTCCGAGCCACCAACAGATTGACCTCAGAGAGGAGCAACGTCAGTGTGTACCCCTCAGTCTGCACCCTGGGGACCTCTCAAGGACCCAGTCCCCAGAACTGAGCTGGGTTCCATCCTTGGGTTTCATCCTCTCTGCCCTCCCCGCCCCCATCCCCAGTTTCAGCCACCCCAACTTTAACTTTGCAAGCCCTAACCAAGACTCTTAGGATATTTGGCTTCCAATATCTTCATTGAATTGTGCCTGCAGCAGATGGGCCTGTGGGCCTCAGACCCAGCGAAAATACTCTGGTTCTTCCCTGAGAAAGAGAATTCCTTGCCAGCCTCTCTCCCCCTCATCACAGACCCGTAGGCCAACACCCCATAGTTAGTTTTCTGGTCAGGTATCCTTGAATTTCCTCTCCCAGTGGGATGGTATTTCCTTCTGCAGTCTCTTCTTGGCTTTGGAGCATTTAATAGCTTTACAAAACCAATTATTCCCTGTGTTGTTGTTGTTGTTTTTTTTTTTCTCTGCATCTCACAAATACTTTCAAAAAAGAATTTTGAAAATTTGAATTTCTAATATGATCTGGACATCCGTAGGATAGGTATGTATGTTACTCCCATAGCCGTCTGGGCTGAGCCCTGTTATGGCCACTTTCCCCCTAGATTGTAAGCTCATTGAGGAAAAGGATTGTACTTAGTTGAGGAATGAATGTGTGATCTCAGGAACTAGTCAGTCTCTTAGCTCACATTCCAAGTACTAGTATTTTATAGAACCTCACTGTCCAATACAATAATCACCAGCCACAGGTGGCTTAGAGCACTTGAAACGTGACTAGTCCACATTGAGATTGCCATGTGCACAGCACATTTTAGAGACTTAGTACAAAAAGAGAATGGAAAATATATCAATACTTTTTATGTTAATGACATGTTGAAATGATATTTTGGGTGTATTGGGTTTTAAAAAATGTATTAATTTCTCTTGTTTCCTTCTACCTTTTTTGATATGGCTACCAGGAAATATAAAATTATACTTACGGCTTGTATTGTCTTCCTACTGGCCAGAGCTGCTATAGAATAATAGTCAATGTCCCTCTGTAAATTGAATGCCTTGAAGAAAGGGACAGTCTTAGGCTTGTTTTATTCTCTTTCTACCTCCCCATCTCTAGTGCCTGGCACTGGGCCACATATGTAGTAGTCATGATGATAATAATAGCTAACAATTACTTAAGTGCTCACTGTGTGCCTGGCACTGTTCTAAGCACTTTTTTTAACATTTATTAACTCATTTAACCCTCACATCAATGCTATGAGTTAGGTAATGTTATCCTGCTGCAGGTGAAGAAACTGGGACATTTTAAGTATCTTCCTCAAAGTATGTAATTTTGATATGATTTTTTTTTTTTAGGTTTTATTTATTTATTTGAGAGAGGGGGAGAGAGCGCACCAGCAGGGGGAGGGGCAGGCAGAGGGAGAGGGAGAAGCAGGCTCCCCGCTGAGCAGGGAGCCCGATGCGGGGCTCCATCCCAGGACCCCGGGATCATGACCTGAGCTGAAGGCAGATGCTTCACCGACTGAGCCACCTAGGTGCCCTATAATTTTGGACTGGATTCGAGCTCAGTCTGGCTCCACAGCCCACAGTTTGACCCTGTCTGCTACGCTGCCTGTTTTAAACGCCAGTCACTGCGGACTGAATCAAGGCTTTCTATACGTTCCTCAGTGAGGTCTCCGAGCCTTTTTAGGATCCCCTTCCTGACACGGGCAGTGTAGAGACCTGTGCTGAGGAACTGCGGCCGTAAAGAAATTCATCACCATGGTTTGTTATCCAGAACATTAAAGGACGTTTCTCTCCAAAGAACCTCAGGTCAAGATGCTGGGAACTGGACCCGCTGCCGCCACCGCAGCTACCACCACGTCCAGCAACGTGAGCGTCCTGCAGCAGTTCGCCAGTGGCCTGAAGAGCCGGAATGAGGAGACCAGGGCCAAAGCTGCCAAGGAGCTCCAGCACTATGTCACCATGGAGCTTCGAGAGGTTGGAGCTTCTGTGATTTGTTGGGGAGTGTTTGGCCCACATGTACCAGCACCGGTTTAGATTCCTTTTGACAGCTCAGTAAGGGTTTGGAACACAAAGGCCCCCAATATCCCCCTGTCCGTGGCCCTTGCAGGTTCCTTTGCAGCAGCTGCACGGTTCTTTGGCATGTCTTGTGTTGCGATGGCATTCAGGAGTCCATGTAGAGTCAGCCGTTTCTTTTCTTTTTTCCTTTGTTTTTCTTTTTCTTTTTCCCACGGTATTCCAGACCTTCAGTTCTTTCTATCTGATCACAGTGGTTGGGATAGGTTTAAAGAGTTGGTAGCCTGGGGCTTTCTAGATAGAGAGCCCATGTGACGTCAGGACAGTGTCTCGTTCATCCTTTAACCCTGGATGTGTCTGGCTCAACGAGTGTTTGTTCCATAAACAGATGAACTGCAAGTTCAGTTACTAAACAGTTTACAACTGTAAAAGTGGGCAGCAGCTCTGTCCTCTTTGGGTTGAGTTGTATCCACTGGCCACCTCTCAGTCCTACCCTCTGGAAGCCACCCCCTCCCCCACCCCTGCCCCAGCATCAGGGAGTCATTGGAAGCTGTTCTGAGTACATCTTCCTTTGCAGATGAGTCAAGAGGAGTCTACTCGATTCTATGATCAGCTGAACCATCACATTTTTGAACTGGTTTCCAGCTCAGATGCCAATGAGAGGAAAGGTGGCATCTTGGCCATAGGTAAGGACAGCGTCTCTGGTGACAGCAATAACTGGGAATAAAGGGTGGTTCACCTTTGTGTCCACTGCACCTGTGTCTGCTGCATACTGATGCTTCGTTCTTATCTATTTAAGGAATTTATGGCTTTCAGTGTACTTATTCAGGTATTAATTCAAGCAACAGTCCTGGGATGTGGGCAAAACTGGTATTTTCAGATACAGAGTCTGAGAACTGTGACGCAGCTTTTCTAGGGACAGAGAGTGGCCGTGCTGAGACGAGAAGCCAGCCTTCCTTCTGCCACCCCAGGTTGCTTGTTGCAGGCTCTGATGTCTCTGTGGAGCAGTTTGGCATAGCGGGGCTCACGAATGGAAAGGGAAAGGTGGGGAACAGTGATAAAAAGCATGTAATTCTCAAATCCCAGGGACTGGTCTGGTGAATTCCTATTCATTCTCAGTTCGTTTTCTTTTTCTTCTTGGGAAAACAAATTATCTGTACTAAAATGAGGTTATTTTGCTTTAAGTAAGTAGTTCTGGCACAAATATCAAATCTGTTGCTTTAAAATGAAAGTTATCTGCATCCTTCCCGTCTGGAAGTTGCATTCTGTGCTCAAAGTAGAAGGAAGAGGTCACTTGCCAGCCTTCCTTTCAGGGCAGCACGCTGTCCTGGAAGGATGCGCCCACCCTCACCTTTTGCCTTCCTCTCTTTCCCAGCCAGCCTCATAGGAGTGGAAGGCGGGAATGCCACTCGGATTGGCAGATTCGCTAACTATCTTCGGAACCTCCTCCCCTCGAATGACCCAGTTGTCATGGAGATGGCATCCAAGGCCATTGGCCGCCTCGCCATGGCAGGGGACACTTTTACGGCTGAGTATGTGGAGTTTGAGGTGAAGCGAGCCTTGGAGTGGCTGGGCGCCGACCGCAACGAGGGCCGGAGACACGCCGCTGTGAGTGCCTGCGGGGAGGTGTTCTCCACACAGTGCGCTCAGGTCCCTGAAAGGCAGACAATGAGGGGATGCTCCAGGCTAAGGCCCTGTGCTTCCCAGGGGCCTTGGGTCTGTCCTGAATCCCTTTCTCTGCCCTGCGCTCTGTACCTGAAGAGGAAACTTAAAGGTTCTCTTTTGTTGCTTGAGAGGCAGCCCTAAGTGCAGCGCTTACCTTGACCTCTAATTTTCTAGAATCAAAGTTGCCTCCTCAGCAGAAGGCACCCCTCACCCATAGGCAGGGGGAGCAGCCACAGGGCAAAAGGCTTCCAAAGCCCCAGACAACTGTCTGTCTGCATGACCCCGTCAATGCCTTTGTCAAGGTCTCCCTGCTGTATCGTGGGAGTACGGAAGGACTAGGAGTAGGAGAGGAGCAGGGGCCTGCCTCCTTTCAGGCCTTTCTTATTTATTTTATTTATTTGTTTGTTTAAATTTATTTATTTATTTTAGAGAGAGAACATCTGTCAGTGCAGGGGAGGGGCGGAGGGAGAAGAAGAGAAAGTCTCAAGCAGACTCCCCACTGAATGTGAGCCTGAGGCAGGGCTCAATCTCATGACCCTGAGATCACAACCCGAGCTGAAACCAAGAGTCCTGCCTAACCGACTGCACCGCTCAGGAGCCCCTCTTGTTTATTTTTTAGGCATTTATTGATTGGTTGGCACCTAGCCCAAACTTCCTTTTGCCCCATTGGCTGTTCTGCGTTTTGGGGAATAGGAGCCTCTTTTCCTCCTCTTGTGGTGTATCCCCACTGCCTTTTTTTTTTTTTTTTTTTTAAAGTGGGCTCCATGCTCATTGTGGAGCTCATCTCAGGGCTTGAACCCATGACCACGAGATCAAGACCTGAACTGAGATCAAGAGTCGGACACTTAACCGACTGAGCCACCCAGGTACCCCAACATCCCCACTGCTTTTTGAAGCTTGTCCTTAAAAAAGGCTGGTTTGGAGGACCAGACTTTCAGGCTGTGAGATGAGGGAGATTCTGTGCTTAAGAGAGAGGATCTGGAGGAGGGCACCTGGGTGGCTTAGTCAGTTAAGTGTCTGCCTTCAGCTCAGGTCATGATCCCAGGGTCCTGGGATTGAGCCCCGCATTGGGCTCCCTGCTTAGCGGGGAGCCTGCTTCTCGCTCTCCCTCTTCAGCTCCCCCTGCTTGTGCTCTCTCTCACTCACTCTCAAATAAATAAATAAAATCTTTAAAAAAAAAGAGAGAGAGAGAGAGGATCTGGGAATGAGTATGCTAGGGATCAAAGAGCCATTTGCATCTTTTCCTGTCGGCTTCCTCTTTAGGAGCCAGCCCCGCGAGGGGGGATCCTGGTACTGGGTGAGGGACAGACACATGGAGCCTACTTCAAGTCGGTTTTGTCCTTCCTGACTCTGAAACTCGGAGTAACCTCTGACCTTCAGTTTCTTCCACTGTCAGACAAACATAATAGCAAGATTAAATATCGAACAGGATTATTAGTTCATTCAGTAAATGTTTATCGAATTCTTCTGTGTTCCAGGGATGGTGTTTCGCTGTCGGGGGCAGTATACTAAGTATAAAACACGTCTGCCTTCCAGAGCTTATGTTCTAACATGAGAGCATCCCATGTTTGTGAACACCCTAGGATAATGAACACTGAGATGTTTGATCAATTTTACTTTTACTCCTAGGTCCCCAGAGATTCGTAGCTAGGAGGGTGGACAAGTTTGCTCTCTTCCTGATGTATATATACGCTGCAGGATGACAAGAGGCCATATCGTGCCAGAACCAAAGTCTCTGATTCAGATGAGAGTCCTCTGTGTGCTCTTCTTTCCCAGGTTCTGGTTCTCCGTGAGCTGGCCATCAGCGTCCCCACCTTCTTCTTCCAGCAAGTGCAGCCCTTCTTTGACAACATTTTTGTGGCCGTGTGGGACCCCAAACAGGCCATCCGTGAGGGAGCCGTGGCCGCCCTTCGTGCCTGCCTGATTCTCACCACTCAGCGTGAGCCGAAGGAGATGCAGAAGCCTCAGTGGTACCGGGTGAGCATGTCACCGTTCCGTCCCCTGCAGAGCACGAGTACATACAGCACTGCCCGGCCGAGAGGGCTGCGGCAGGGCCTTGCCACACAGCAAGTGGCACGTTTGCATGGGTCTCCAGTGGCTTCTTAAGCTCAATACGAATCAATAGTTACTTCTTTGTATTTCACTAAAGCCAAGATCTCTTGGTAGCCACACCATTATTTTACGTACCACTAAGGATGAAAACATGATACAGTTAAGCTGTGACTCACTGTCTTCTTATTGATAATCGTAAGAGCTCTCTTCTCAGAGATATTAGAAAAATGGGTATCTGAGAAGCAGCAACGTGCAGTGATACTAATTTCGAAAGGGCTGGTTCTTTTTTTTTTTTTTTTTTAAAGATTTTATTTATTTATTCGACAGAGAGAGAGACAGCCAGCGAGAGAGGGAACACAAGCAGGGGGAGTGGGAGAGGAAGAAGCAGGCTCACAGCAGAAGAGCCTGATGTGGGGCTCGATCCCATAACGCCGGGATCACGCCCTGAGCCGAAGGCAGACGCTTAACCGCTGTGCCACCCAGGCGCCCCTGAAAGGGCTGGTTCTTTCTCCTTTGGTGTCATAAGCCCTGTGCCACTTGCTGCTGCCAAGAAAACTTAACCAAGGAGCTTGTACTACAAAGAGAGCCCTGAACGTGGCATTGGAAACCCGGGTTCTAGGCTTGACTTTGCCATGTTGTGAACTTGAACTTGGACAGTCATTTAATTTCCATGAGCCTGTGTTTTTCATCTGTTAAATAGGGATGGTCATGGTCCCTGCCTCATGGTATTGTGCGGGTTGAAGCTAAGTTAAAGAAGAGAGCTTGGTAACGTTGTATCATTGATGTTGCTGGCACAAGCCACTGAGCAGGCCTGGTCACACCACAGAGCCCCCCTGTGTAGAGGGGGTGGGCCTGTGTTCTTTCTACCTTTGGACCTTGGGTAATTAACACATTCTATATCTCTAATAGCATACGTTTGAAGAAGCAGAGAAAGGGTTTGATGAGACGTTGGCCAAGGAGAAAGGCATGAATCGGGATGATCGCATCCATGGAGCCTTGCTGATCCTCAACGAGTTGGTCCGAATCAGCAGCATGGAGGGAGAGGTGAGCAGCTACGTCAGAAGGGAGTCTGGCTTCCCGCGTGCCATTCTGTGAACAGGGCAAGTGAGATCCTTGTCCTTACAGAGGATATGATGTCAGGGACACAGGCAATAAGCAAGTAAGCAAGGTCATTTCAGAAAAGCACTAAGTCCTACGATGTAATGGGATGGAGGGTAGCAGGGGGAGAGGGTGACTTCCTCTCTGGGGTGGTGCCATTTGAGCTGAGAGCCGCATGATGTGGGGGCGAGCCTTGCAGAGGGAGGGAGTTTGTGTTCCAGGTGGAGGCTTTGAGGTGGAAGGGAGTTTGACAAGTTCAGGGAACAGAAAGAAGGGCGATGTGGCTGGGGCATGAGAGCAAGGGGGGACGCAAATTTGGAGGCCTCGCGGTTCGTGGTAAACACTGGCTTTTATTCTCATTGCAAACATCAGAGGTGTGTACACAGGGGAGTGGTGTGAGGGCCCCATTTTTAGTAATCATTGGCGACTTGTGGGGCAAAGCTTGTGCAGTGGCAGGAATGAAAGCAGGAGACTCGTTAGGGGATATGGTTAAAAGTGCCAGCATTTTTGTTAGGGAAATGGCCTGGGAGAGAAAACAGGGAGGGAGCAGGGAGAGGCTGGCCCTGAATGAACAAGACAGCGAAGGAAAGTGGGCTGGAAGCATGTGAGGCTACCGTGCAGAGCTGCCGTGGGGGCCTCAGGCCACAGTTGGCTCTCAGGGGAGGCCGGCCCCAGCATTCCTCCCACGTGCTGTCATTGGCTAGAGGCAACCCATGGCAAGTGTGGCCGTGGCACAAACATGGTGACATTTTCAGAGTTGCAGCAGGGGCCCTTGGTCAACGGTACTCCTTGTAGTTGGGGGTCCCATTCTCCTGGTTGCCAGGGGGTCTATGGAAGTAGTCTGGGCGGGTGATGGTGGTGGCCTCCACTGGTGTTGGCAGTGCAGACACGGCGGAGTAGATTCAGTGTTAGTCTGCTGGATGCAGGATATATTTGGGAGTAGAGTTCTGGCCTTGAGTCTTCCCACGGGAAGCAAGTTGGTGTGCAGTTTTGCCCCAGGGCTTCTTGCTGTAACGGAGCCGGTGGTCATTTGGTAACGGCAGTGCTGTAGGCGCGGGGCAGCGCCTGCTGCTCTGTGTGTGGAACCCAGGAGTCTAGCTTGGAATCCTTGCCTTCTCTCTCCTCTGTGACTTGGGTACATTATTTTACTTCATTTAGCCTCATTTTTGTTGCTTTTGATGGAGCTCTCATCCACCTCCTTGGGCTCCTGTGAGGTTTCTAAGTACAATTGACCCTTGAACAACACACAGGTTTGAACTGCATGGGTCCACGTATATGTGGATTTTTTTCAGTAAATATGTTGGGACATTTTTTAGAGGTTTGTGACAATTTGAAACAAACTCAGCAGATGACTGCATAGCCTAGAAATAGTAAAAAAATTAAGAAGTTAGGTATGTCACAAATGCATAAAATATATGTAGATACTAGTCTATTTCATTATTTACTACCACAAAATATACATAAACCTGTTGCAAAAATTAAAAATTTACCTAAACACGCACACCAGCATTAACAGACTATAATTGGCGCCGTTCACAGTCGAGAGAAATGTGAACAAATGTGAAGGTACGATATTAAACCCTAACTGCGTAAGATTTGTGGAACACACTGTCTTCTGAGTAATTTCGTGGCCACCTCCCGTTGCTGTTGCCATGAGCTCAAGTGTTGCGAGCATCTGGTTGAAACACTGCGAGGCTCGTCTTCTGCGTGCACTCTTCGCCCCTCCAGTAAATTGCGCGTCTCAGTTAAAAGTGCTCTGTCGAACTTCTCATGTATTTTTCATCGTGTTTAGTGCAGTACTGTAAACCTTGAATAGTACTGTGGAACCCGTACGAAGTGCCACTAGTGAGGTTCTCCCAAGAAGCAAAGTCATGATGTCACAAGAAAAAGTTGAGTCTCTTGATATGCACCACAGATTGAGGTCTGCGGCTGTGGCTGCCCACCATTGCAAGATAAACGAACCCAGCATCAGGACCATTGCAAAAAAAGAAAAGGAAATCTGTGAAGCTATTGCTGCAGCCATGCCAACGGGCACAGAAATCTTGCACTTTTTGAGAAATCTCTTTTTCTCTCATGTTGAACATGCAGCTTTTGTGTGGGTACAGGATTGCTGTAAGAAAGGCATACTTAAAGACTAATACGATTCGACAAAAAGCAAAATCATTATCTGACAACTTAGAGCAAAAGGAAGGTGAAGGACCGAAAGCTGGAGAATTGAATACCAGCAAAAGATGGTTTGATAAGTTCGGAAAGAGGTTTGACTTAACAAAACGTCAAGATAACAGGAGAAGCAGCTTCTGCTGACCAAGAAGCAGCAGATGAGTTCCCAGACGCCATAAAGAAGATCACTGAAGAGAAAGGATATCTGCCTGAATAGGCTTTTAATGCAGACGAAAGTGCCTTACTCTGGAAAAGAAAATGCCACAAAGGACATTTATTAGGAGGAGAAGCAATCACCAGGATTTGAGGTAGGAAGGAGCAGGCTAATTCTCTCATTGTGTAACACAGTCGAGTTTAGGATCAGGACGGCCCTTATCTGTAAGTTGCTAACCCCGGAGCTTTGAAGGGAAGAAAACACCACAAGAACACTCTTTCTGGGTTGGTTCCCTTAATGCTTTGTCTCTGAAGTCAAGAAGGACCTTGCCGGTAAGGGACCGCCTTTTAAAATTCTTTCAATATTGGACAATGCCCCTGGCCACCCAGAACCCCGTGAGTTCAACACCAGAGTCATCAAAGTGGTCTTTCTGCCCCCAAATACACATCTCTAATTCAGCCTCTAGATCTGGGTCATGACCCTTAAGGCTCATTACGCATGGTACGTTGTGAAAAGGATTGTCAGCACTGTGGAAGAACACCCCGATGGGAAGTCCGGAAGGATTACACCATCGAGAATGCCATTGTTGTAGAAAAAGCCACAAATGCCATCAGGCCTGAAACAATAATTCCTGCTGGAGAAAACCGTGGCCAGATGTGCACATGACTTCGCAGGACCTGTGACAGAGGACACCATGGAAGAGATTGAAAGAAAGTGGATATGGCAAAAAAGGTGGGGGCTGACGGGTGATACAGACCTTGGAGAATTTCAAGAGCTAATGGACACCACAGCAGAGGAACGAACAGAAGATGACTTGAGGGAGGTGAGTGTTTCCGAACTGGTGCCAGACGATGAGGAAGAAGACCGAGAAGAAACAGCGCCAGGCACCAGGAGGGGTCTGATTAGTCAAGACTGCTCTTGGCTTCTTTTACGACATGGATTCTTCCATGATGCAGGCACTGAAACGAAGCAGACCGTGGAAGAGGGATTGGTACTGCAGAAAGACATTTCTAGAGAAATGAAAAAGCAAAAAAGTCAAACAGAAATTATGATGTATTTCTATAAAGTTGCACGGAGTGTGCCGCGTCTCCTGCCTCCCCTCCCACCTCTCCCACCGTTGCCACCCCTGCAGCAGCAAGCTGGCCCCTCCTCTGCCTCCGTGTCCTCGCTGTGAGACCCGCGAGGATGCAGACCATTCCAATGAGCCGCTTCCCGCTAGCGACTAGGAAAGGATCATCGTGCCATACAGTTAATCAACTTACCTAGTGTGTGTTTGAGTCTTCGTGGGAAAATCTGTTGACTGTACAGCAAGACCGTATGAGATGTTCTTGTGTCATCATCATTGCCTGAGACTCGGTCATGTGGAACCTCACGTGCAAAGCTCGTGTGGAAGTGGACACTGCCCATGTGTGGGCGGAAGGTGAGCCATGTTTACTGTAAAGTTAAAGTTAATAATGTGTTGGTTTTCTTACTGTTTTGTAACTTCGATTTCAAAGAATTTCATGGCCGTACAGTATGCCTCTCTCGTAATTGGAGAAACTGCGTATCAGCTTATCATCGCAGGTAAGTGGGTTTTTACAAAACTGTAAAATACTGTATTTTCCAATACTGTAGTATGGATATGACTATAATACTGTACGCCGTAAAAATTTGATAATGCCTCATTCATTAGAGTATAGACTGCCGTGAAGCAGTCGTCTTGATTACACTAAGCTGCCGTAAAACAATCTTACTGCTGCCTCGTTATCGGTACCTGAGTCGTTGTACCTGTAAATAAATACGAATTTCTTTTTCACATTATCTTTTCATTTTTGCTGTCTGGTGTTAGGAATGCATATTAACATCTACATTGTTTTTCTCCAAATAAGACAGTACTCATGTAGGTACTGACAGACGATTCATCTTATCAGTAGATGTCATACACTTATGATATTGATAAATACAGTATGGTCCTATAACTATATTTTCTTTTCCTTGTGGTCCTCTTAATAACATTTTTTTCTCTAGCTTTGTTTATTATAAGAATATAGCATATAATACACATACATAATGCATGCTAATCAGTTGTTTATTATCGGTAAGACTGCTGGTCAACAGTAGGCTGTTAGTAGTTAAGTTATGGGGGAGGCAGAAGTTACATATGGATTTTCTTTAATTTATTTATTAATTTATTTTTAAAGATTTTATTTATTTGAGAGAGAGCGCACACGCCCACATATAGGGGCAAGGGAGGGGCAGAGGGAGAGGGAGAAGCAGACTCTCCACTGAGCAGGGAGCCTGACATGGGGCTCGATCCCAGGACCCTGAGATCATGACCTGAGCCGAAGGCAGATGCTTAACCGACTGAGCCACCCAGGTGCCCCTACACATAGATTTTTGACCACAGAGGATGTCTGTGCCCCTAACCTCCACATTATTGAAGGGTCGACTGTGTATGTGAAGTGCCTAGCACAACACCTGATGGAGTGGGCATTCCGTGAATGGTAGCCCGCACAGATTCCCCCACCCCAGTATAACATGGGCTTTCCACTGGAGCCTATACAGCTGTGGGATCTTTGTTTTCTCCCGGGAAACAGACCAGTATCACCTAAATAGTTTTAAGTGAAATAGAACTTTGTAAATTTTGTAAATTCTAAAGAACTATCCAAAGGTAAGGTATTATCATTTTGTAACTTATGAATTCATTCAACAGATATTAATTGAGCACCTGCTGTGGGCGAGCTGCACCAAGTCCTAGGAGCTGGAATAATACAGCAGTGAATAAAACATATTCTAGCAGGGAGAGACAATACACAAATAAGTAAATATGTACAGTTGACCCTTGAGCAGTGTGGGGGTTCAGGCGTCAACCCCCCCACCATGCAGTTTAAATCCACATATAACTTTTGACTCCCCCAAACTTAACTGTTAATAGCCTACTATTAACCAGAAACCATACCAGTAACATAAACAGTCAATTAACACACATTTTGTATGTTATGTATATAATATATTGTATTTTTACAATAAAGTAAGCTAGAGGAAAGAAAATATTGTTAAGAAAATCATAAGAAAGAGAAACTTCGTTTACAGTACTGTACTAAATTTATGGGAAGAAAACGCATGTATAAGTAGACCAGTGCAGTTCACACTCCTGTTGTTCAAGGTTCAGCTGTAGTATATCATATGGTGATGAATGTTCTGGACAAAAGTAGGGCAGGGAAAGGGACCAGGAGGTGCCAGCCTGGATGAAGGATTGCATTTTAGAATGTAACATTTGAGCACAGTTGTGAAGGAGGTAAGAAAGAGCCATACAAATAAATACCCGGGCAGAGCATTCCAGACAGCCGGTTCTCCAGGCACAAAGGCTTCAAGGCGGGAGCGTGATGCTTTTGGAGGGGAATGAGATTGCCATTGGGACTCAGCTGTGTGACAGCAGAGAGGTGGTGGGAGATGGGGTCAGAGGAATCCCTGGGGTAAGGAAAGGGGCACATTGTGTGGGGTCTCAGGAGCCACCGTACAGACGGTGTGTGTGTGAAGCGGGAAGCTGTTAGTGAATTTGGAGCAGTGGGGGTAACATTTGACTCGTGTCAGAAGGATTGCCGTGGCCGCCATGTTAAGTGGATTATTGGCTGGACACAGGCTGGTGCCAGGAGTCCGGTTAGGAAGGAACTGCAGCAACCTTAACAGAGGACTTTTGCAGCTTGCACCCTAGTGGGAACTGTGCAGGCACAAGGAGTGGCTGGATCCTGAATTTGGGACTTAGGGGTTGATGGGAAAGAGAGGAATCAAGGTTTTTGGCCTGAGTGGGAGGATAGGGTGGCATTTGCTGAGACAGGAGGACTGAGGTGGAAGGGGCAGGTTTGGGGTAGAGGGTCAGGAGTTTGCTTCTGAGTATGTTAAGTTTGAGGCACCTGTTGGGTATCTAAGCAGAGAACTGAGTTTTTCTGGGGGGATCTGGGTGGAGACACGGATTTGGGAGTCATCAGCACATAGCCATGACTTCAAGTCCCGAGACCCGGGTGATTAGTTCCCCAGCAGAGCGCTAGTGTCGTTGGAGAAGAGGTGGGGCCTGGTACGTAAGGTTAGGAGATGAGGAGCAACCAGGGGAGAGACCAAGGGGCAGCCAGTGCAGGGAGGGGAGGAGATCCAAGGAGCCAGGAAAGCTCAGGATCCAGGAAGCCAAGAAAGTTTTCAAAGAGGAGGAAATACTAAGTTGGATCAAACACTGCAGGTGAGTCAGTTAAGATGAAGACTGAGGATGGACCATCCGATGTAGCAGCATCAGAGTCTTTGGTGACCTCGGTAAGAATAGTGCAGAACATTTCTGGAAAGTGAGAATGTGTCGAGAACAGTATGGAAGTTGAGAAATGAATTGTTTTATGTCCTTCTCAGTTTGGACCGTAATTAAGCAGCCCTTTGAATGGGACATAGATGTGAATTCTCAGCCTGTCAGGTTAGTCACCACCTGCCATGGAATTCCTCGGATCCCAAGAAAATTACTTGCCCAGGTTGTTTCTGCCTGGGTTTCTGGCGAGAAGGAAAGGAGTCTGTCCTTGTTAGGACCCCGGCATGGGGCTGGCCGTCACCTTTGCCAAGGGCTTCCTGGCCACAACCGTAGGTCTGGAGTCACGGCCATTTGCAACTCAGCTTTCCCAAACCAAGGGAGGGGTCGTTGGCAGCCAGCCCCCTGCTGCTGCTTCATCATTCGGTAGGTGGTGCTCTTCTGCCTGAATTAGAACAAAACCAGGCACCCCCCACTTTGAAAATAGTTCCCCTTCAGGGCGGGGTCGTTGTGAGTAAAGCTGATTCCTGCCTCCCCCAACCATACAGCGCCTGAGAGAAGAAATGGAAGAAATCACACAGCAGCAGCTCGTGCATGACAAGTACTGCAAGGACCTCATGGGCTTTGGGACGAAACCTCGCCACATTACCCCCTTCACCAGTTTCCAGGCCGTCCAGCCCCCGCAGTCCAATGCCTTGGTGGGACTGCTGGGGTACAGCTCTCACCAAGGCCTCATGGGGTTCGGGGCTTCCCCCAGCCCAGCGAAGTCCACCCTGGTGGAGAGTCGGTGTTGCAGAGACCTGATGGAGGAGAAATTTGATCAAGTAAGTGGCGAGAGCCCCCCCCCCCATCCCAACAAGCTCCACGCTCCCTCTCCTGCTCCCTCTCACTCACCACCCCTGCGCCCTCCTCCCTCAGGTGTGCCAGTGGGTGCTGAAATGCAGGAACAGCAAGAACTCGCTGATCCAGATGACAATCCTTAATCTGTTGCCCCGCCTGGCCGCGTTTCGACCTTCCGCCTTCACAGGTGAGGATGTCCACGGACACGTGTCATTCACTGTTGAAGGGAAATCCCAGCAAAAGTGATTCCCAGCGGTCATGTCTGCGTCTTGTTTGAAGCAACGCCAACTGTGGGGCTCACCTCTGTCGTCTTTGCCTCCTGTCTGGTTTCAGCCGGGCCTCGTTAGGGGTTGCTACAGATGTCACAGGAAAAATCAGAGTGTGTCGACCGACAGGCAGTTCTGGAGCCAAGCAGCTTTGAGTGTATGGAAGACAACAAGTTCATGACAGGCTTAGAAGAGACCAAAGGAAGCACAATTCGGGTTTAGATTCTCCACAGCAGCCTCTCTGTGGGGCAGGGACGATGTGGTGACCGTCCCGTTTCAGCCCCCTGGTCACCCACCTGCCTCACCACTCACAGGGAGGAGGGTCTGGAGGTTTCAGAGGCAGGTTTCAGAGATGATAGACTGTGGGCTCCCATATTTCTGTCCTGGTTTCACTGGGCAGTGAGAATCCCTGACTCCTGGAGCTGCCCCAGCTCAGGTGCCAGCTTCTCCCCATGGCCTGCCTGGGTGACTCCGGCTGGGAGTACTCCCTTCCCCCTTCCTTCAGATCCCCCAGCTGTGGGAAGGCTTGCCATCAGACCTGGGACGAATCTGGCTTCTGTCCCTAACTGGGAGGTTTCAGACAGGTTATTTGACCTCCCTGGGCCTCCACTTCCTGACTTGACAACGGAGAATAACAGTCCTTGCCTTGCAAGGTGAACTGCATTAATGGCTAAACACCTCGTCCGAGAGCCAGAATAAGCCCCAGTAGATGGAAACCATCATTCGGCTTTTACTTCCCCCTCTCCACCCTTCACATCCATTTTAGAAGTAAGGTCAAGGTTAGAAATGATAATACTCCAGTTGCCTGTTCATACTTAATATCCTTCTGTTACCTCCCTACTTGCTGAGTGGAGAGACCCCGTCTCAAACATCTCTTTGCACCTCACTGCAGTGCACGTTGCCTGTGCTTAATAAGCATTCAGGAGCAAATGTGAGCCAGGAGTGGAAGTGGAAGGTCAGCCCGACCCTCCGCAGATGCCATTCCCTAGCACATAGACTCCTTTCGCACCACCCAGTCCAGACGAGATGGGAATAATACATGGTTGGCATTAAATGTGCTGTGGGAGATGAGAATGTGTTGAGTAAGGACGAGACAATTAGCCACATAAAGTCAATGAACTGGAGGGAAATGATATCATGAAAATCATTCTTATTTTTTCAGTTTCCCATTCTTCCTACCTGGTACCCAGCAGCTATTCTCCTTTTTAATGACCAGACATGCCCCTGTTCAGTAGAGCTTTAAATAACTGTGGTTTGAAAGTCCGTGGTTCAGAAGAGAGTAATAACTAGGCCGAATTTGATCAAAGTCTGGCACGTTGTGGAAGCAGTTACCCCAGTAAGTTCAAGGACCGCCTAGGAGCAGGATACCAAGGCTCAGAGGGCCCCTGGGTGTATTCTTTTGATGTGGGTTTTTGTTGTTTTATTAAATAATATACTAAAATGTGTCATTGAAATTCAGCCTGGGCAGCCCCCATACAGCAACCTCATGGGGAAAGTGCCACTTTTTTAAAGCTTGTGGTTTTGAAGTCATGGCTTGAACTTCACAATGATGTAAGCTTTGGCCATATCAAAAACACGCTAAGATTGGGCTGGAACCTCTAACAATTCCTAGTCTCTTAGGGTGCTACATCAGGCAAAGGACGTCACCCTCTTGATTGAAGCTCCTTTCCGGCTGAAATGCTGTCCCCGTGCAGAAGTCCCGTTTTCCTCATGGATGTGCTCTTATTCTAAGGTTACAACACCTTGCTCTTCTGTTTTCAAGCCCCAGGGTGCTTTGGTCAAAGAGAGCCGTGAGAGAAGACCTTTCTTGTTAGAGTAAATGCAGGGCGGCATATGTGCTGTTTGGGACTCTACCACCTCCTAAATGAGCTTCCGGGGGCCTTCAGCATCCCTCACTTTCTAATGGATGTGTGGTCTTGCCTCCCCTGCTATTATGTATGTTCTGCAGGTGCACGGACTTGAGGCCAGCAAGATGGAAGGGAAGGAATAGAAGAGAGGCAAAAATCAGGAAATTCCAACCTTCAGGGGAGTAATAACACTTTGGCTTAAATTGCCCAAGAATCACCTACCCGTGCACATTGGCTGATGGAAACTTAATGAAAATACACTTGTGGCTTCCCAAATTACAGACTAAATCTTATTCTATTAAATATAACTATAACAGAAATCTCTGGGTGATATCAAAGTGATTTCCAGGCCTAAGCTGAATAGAATGTCCTGTTTATTGCAAACAGTATTCAATATTACTTTAAATTTCAATATAACATAAAATAGTTTAGATGATCGTCTCTTTGTTTTTAAGCAAGATTTAACATATATTTCTTATATAAGACCATGTAGTCTTTCCCTCCAAATATAGCACAAATGGGGACAATTATGCAATGTTATTGTTTTGGAGACCCTTTAAGATTTTTTTTTTAATTAAAGGGGAAAAAGTCTTACATTTCTAATATTTCCAAAAGATGTATCTGAGGAGTGATTATCAAGCAGAAGGCTTGGGTTAATATATCCTCTAAATTCTTCTTTACTTTTTTTCAACAGGCTCTCTTAATTTATTCTATTTTTTAAAAGATTTTATTTATTTATTAGAGAACACAAGCAAGGGGAGGGACAGAGGGAGAAGGACAAGCAAACTTCCCACTGAGCGGGGAGCCTGACGCAGGGCTCTATCCCAGGACCCTGAGATCATGACCTGAGCTGAAGGCAGACGCTTAACCAACTGAGCTTCCCAGGCGCCCCTCTCTTAACTTATTCTTAAATTTAAGTGCTTTATAGGAACTCTGACCTTTGATATATATATACCAACCCTGACCCTGAGCCATATGCTTTGTGTTTCTTGTGATCAGATACCCAGTACCTCCAAGATACCATGAACCATGTCTTAAGCTGTGTCAAGAAGGAGAAGGAACGTACAGCAGCCTTCCAAGCCCTGGGGCTGCTTTCTGTGGCTGTGAGATCTGAATTTAAGGTCTATTTACCTCGTGTGCTGGACATCATCCGTGCAGCCCTACCCCCTAAGGACTTTGCCCATAAGTAAGCATCTCTGTTATGATTTCACCTTCCGCCCCATTTGGTTGGGAAGGAAGGATGCTCCATCCCAGTTTCCATGGAGCTTGAGCCTGATCTCTGCGTCATTAAGCTCCAGAGAGTAGCAGATCATACAGAGCACAACCCTTCCCCAGCTGAGTGCTAGGCTTTTTCAAATGAAGTGATATATGTACAGACATTTGGGGAGGTTGACTACCCTGTGAACGCGTTAGATGCCAGTGCTGTTTTCAATATTATTATTAACTGGGAATCTCCTAGTTTTGCTCTTTTCTCTGGCTTTCAAAGCTCTTTTGATGTAAGACTGAAAGAGAGCTTCTGGACTGGAACTGAAGGGACCTAATGGTCACTTTTTCCCTATCGCTGGAGTTGGATGCATTATTCCCACCCCTTGAAACCTTCCAGTGAATAATATACGAGAAAAACCTTCAGTTGGAGAGGCCAGGGTGTCTCCTCTAAGGCTAGGAGGGCAGTGTTGACTAAAGCTGTGTTTTGATCTTTCTCTGTGTTATTAGCAAATGAAGGGATAAGCCTCCACATTCTAAAGCCCTGCCTTCTCATCATGGGGGAGAAGAATTTCTTTCCATGTGATGGATGTGCCCTACACCCTGGTCCCTGATGTACACATTGTTCAGTTTGCTTCCTAAATAGGTACCTTGGCCAGCGCCACGCTAACCCATATGGTGCCTTGTGTGCAAAATCGGGAAAGGGGCCCCTTCCTCAAGACACATGACTGCCATCTGCTGGATTGTTGTAAATTCAAATCTACGGTGTCTCCGGTGTGGTGGGCCCCCTAGAATTGTGCAGTAGATGACCTGCGCACCAGCAAATCATGGCCCCGCCTGAATCACCTGCCCTCCTTGCTCCAAGGCTATTTTGAGGTGGGGCATCGCACGATGTCATTATGTCTGAAGTAGCCACTCTTTCGGTCCCCTGCAGGAGACAGAAGGCCATGCAGGTGGATGCCACAGTGTTCACCTGCATCAGCATGCTGGCCCGGGCAATGGGGCCAGGCATCCAACAGGATATCAAGGAGCTGCTGGAGCCCATGCTGGCAGTGGGACTGAGGTGGGTGTCAGAAACCTGAGCTTCTCCCGTCTTGGGTAGTAAGAGCCTTGACCCACAGCATCAGGACAGCACTGAAAGACTGGGGCATGGGTGTTTGCTCGTTAAATTGGATAGGCAGGAGAGCTCACGCTAAACACACAGGCTGGTTTCTAATCCTGGTTCCATCTCTAGTTAGCTGTGTGCTCCTGACCAAGTTACTTAACTTCTCTGAGCCTCAGGTTTCTCACCTGAAAAGCAGGCACAGTAGCAGTTCCTGTTGTCCAAAGTTGTCGAGGGGGTTAAGTGAAAGAGTTCATGAAACAGGAACTCTGGGCTCTGGGCCTTGCACGTGAGAAGTGCTCGGCTGGTGTTTGTAGCTATTGTTCATGTTATCATCGGGGAACTGCCTGGCTTTTCTCACTTTCGTTCTTTTTATCTGTAAAATAAGGATGATGCTGTCCATTTGCTTCCCAGACTGTTTATTGAGACTCAGTCTTCAGCAGCGGCTAAATTACATTAAGCAAGTTCTGGCAAAGACCAGAAATCCATAGATTGTTTTGTAATCTGTGACCAGGCCAAGAGAGTTCAAGACATTTCTTCTATTTTGTAGTCCTTTCTACTTTAAAGACCAAGCAGTGATGGGCCCAATCCCCTTGCTGGACAAGAAGGGCTGTTTCTTCACAAGAACAGACAAATATCTTGTCCAGCGCCCTAGGTGCCTGGTTTCCTTCCCCTCAGCCCTGCCCTCACTGCTGTGCTGTACGACCTGAGCCGTCAGATTCCGCAGCTGAAAAAGGACATCCAGGATGGGCTCCTGAAGATGCTGTCCCTGGTCCTGATGCACAAACCCCTCCGGCATCCGGGCATGCCCAAGGGCCTGGCCCATCAGCTAGCTTCGCCTGGCCTCACAGCCCTGCCTGAGGCCAGCGATGTCGGCAGCATTACTCTTGCCCTGCGAACACTTGGCAGCTTTGAATTTGAAGGTAAGAAATTGTAGCCAATCTTGCCAAGACAGTGAGTGTTGCTGGGAACCCCAAGAAAAGGCACCTAGAAGTCCTGGATCTTGCCGGGGATCCTAGAGACCGGGTAGCTGATCCGGTAGCAGCTCAGCCTCCCGGGCCCTTTGCATGTATTGTTTTTTTGTTTTTTTTTTAAAGATTTTATTTATTTATTCGACAGGATAGAGACAGCCAGCTAGAGAGGGAGCACAAGCAGGGGGAGTGGGAGAGGAAGAAGCAGGCTCATAGCGGAGGAGCCTGATGTGGGGCTCGATCCCATAACGCCGGGATCACGCCCTGAGCTGAAGGCAGACGCTTAACCGCTGTGCCACCCACGCGCCCCCCTTTGCATGTATTGTTAATTCCTCCTCTGTTTCTTCTCCCATCCTGAGTTTGGGGGCAGATGGTGTTCAGGGAAATTATGCATTGATCCAAGGAATTAATGCTTCAGAGATAAGAAAGTCAGAGATGGACCCCCCCCCAGCCCCCCTGGTCTGTGAAGCTGAAATGGTATTTAATGCTTTAAAATGTTTAAGCCAGAGGCTTTTAGGTATTTCCATTCCTATGGCAGTGTGATTTTCAAGCGCGCTGTACTGTGTAGTTCAGTGTGGAGTTCTAAGCTGCAGATAAACCCACATCAGTGCCCTAGGGAGATCTATTTCAGGAGAGAAAAATGGATACTTTTGAAATTTAAAATCATGTAGGCGGCAGCCATCAAGACTGCAGGGAAACAAGCAAGTACAAAAAGCCTAAACGTGCCGTCTGAGTGCTTATAGCTGTCTGCGGCTTCCCTCTTGTAGCTCCTCCACTCGCGCTGATCAACACTCAGGATAATGTATTTCTAATGAATAGAAAGTAGCTATATTTAAACCCCGCCTACATCAGACTCTCCTTTGGTGTTCAAATCTGGGAACTAAAATAGACAAGTAAATTTGATCAAGAATTGTTTTACTCTCTGGGAATATAAAGGTTTGGGTCAGAATAAAAGGAAATAATTCATTCTTTGAAGGGAATAAAATAAGGATTAGACTGGGGGGGGTGGCTGGAATGCCTTTTTTCTGTCTCCCCACTCCTCTGCCTCCCTTCTGCCTCTCTGCTGATCAGAAACCCATTTGTTACCTTTTTTAAGAGAAGCGTTCTAGGTCAATATCTTGTTGAAAATTGAATTCGTAGCCATGAAATGAAAAATGCAGCTAGCTAGTTGTAGATCTGCTGTCCAGAGCAGCAGTGTTTATTTTTTCTCTCTGCCTTTGTATCCAGGCCACTCTCTGACCCAGTTCGTCCGCCACTGTGCGGATCATTTCCTAAACAGCGAGCACAAGGAGATCCGCATGGAAGCTGCCCGCACCTGCTCCCGCCTGCTCACGCCCTCTGTCCACCTCATCAGTGGCCACGCTCACGTGGTTAGCCAGACTGCAGTACAAGTGGTGGCAGACGTGCTCAGCAAGCTGCTCGTGGTTGGGATAACAGATCCTGGTACGGTTTATGAGACAGGAACAGTCTAGGGGAGTTTATGCACCCGGGGCAGTTGGAATTAGCCAGTTACATTGCATGGCCTCTCTAGAGACTTTCGGCCTCAGCCAGCTGATATCTCTGCCAAAGCATTGGGCTTGGCTACTCCAGCCTGCTGGTGTAAAAGAATCTGTCTTTAATTCTATTGTCTTTGCTCCTATGAGTAAAGACTTGAGAGGTGAGATGAGAGAAAGGTACATGCTGGCATCCTCTCACTAGGCCGGAGGCAGTGGGGACAGAAACTGGGAAAAGACCACAGGACTGATGGCATTGAAGAGGCGTTCAAAGGCATAATTGCTTTTGCAGACCCTGACATCCGCTACTGTGTCTTGGCATCCCTGGATGAGCGCTTTGATGCACACCTGGCCCAGGCAGAGAATTTGCAGGCCCTGTTTGTGGCCCTGAACGACCAGGTGTTTGAGATCCGGGAGCTGGCCATCTGCACCGTGGGCCGGCTCAGTAGCATGAACCCAGCCTTCGTCATGCCTTTCCTGCGCAAGATGCTTATCCAGGTAATGTGTGACAGTCAGACCTAGAGGCAATGGGAAAGGGACTGTCATTGTGAGAGCAGTTTGGGGAAAGAGAGATGAGGACCAGGGATGGGGAGAAAGATCGAGATACCTGGTAAAAGCCACCTTTGGCTCTAAGAGTCCATGTTTTCCCAACTTTACAGTCGCAGTTCCAGTGCTGATCACCTTGTAAGCCTCTTGGCAGTGTAACTCCAGGGGGCCTCTTATCGCAGGCTAACCTCTTCTGCAGCTCTTCTCTTGTTCCTGGCAAGTTACCAGAGATTGCACTTCTTGGCCCTCTCCACTCAGTCTGCTGCAGATGGTGTCAGTTTTCCCAGCACCTCTCTGTCCTTCCGCTCTCCTGCTCTTGCTGATGCCAGGTCAGGCACAGAGGCCAAGGATGAGAATGGTTCCAGCATTGCTTCTCATAGTCATTGCCCCTGGTCTGTGGTCCCTGGAGTTTGTTCTTAAATAATGTCAGATGCCAAGCTAAGCCGTTGGACTAGAGCCTAAGGTAGCTTCAGATTGGCCTTGCTCCTCAATCTACTAGGACTTTTTTAAGTAGACTCTATGCCAGATGTGGGGCTCAAACTCACAACCCCGAGATCAAGAGTTGCATGTTCTACAGACTGAGCCAGCCAGGTGCCCCAGGATTTTCAATTCCTGCTGAAACCTGGCTCCCCAGTTTTTGTCTCCACCTTCCCACATAAGTTTTCTGGCCTCCTGAGTGGGGCATGGTCCAGTCCTTCCTGCCTCGAGTTCTTTCCACCCACCTCTTCTGGGTCTCAGTGTGCCTCACCCAGTCCTTTCCTGTCCCCTGACTCCACCCTGTCTCTCCCTCCCGCTCTGCTTCCTGACCCACCCACATAAAGAACGTAAACACAGAAAAATCATTAACATACATAATTTTCATCCTAGAGAAATGTGTATTCACAGTCGTAACTAAAGTGACTGTAAGTTACATCATCAGTCAACAAATTAGAGGATTATATTACCTTGGCACTTCTGTTTGTAGCCTCATGGTTTATTTCTTCAGCTGCTGGCCTGTGTTAGGAGTGCCTATCCTTTTAAGTTCTTTTTTAGAATACCTAAGGTTTTAGGAAGGAAAACAAATCATTGTTGAGCCTGCCAGCCCAAATCCTGCTTAAAGAAGCTTGGTAGAGAAATACCTCCTAATGAGAATATCAGTGTGTTCATTCAGTCAATAGATGTTTTGGACATCTTCCACGTTCCAGGTCCTGCTGGGTGCTGGAAACATTAGTGAATGAGCCAGGCATGGCCTGTGTCCTCTAGAAGGTTGCAGTAAGCTGCCGGGCTCACAGGCCATCTCGTTTATCTGATATTGGAGCATGTGAAGCACCGTTGAATGAATTTACCATGTACTGAGCTTAGCCCTGGAATCTCCAAAATTTTTAATTTTTCTTGTTTTCAAGTGTAGATATAGATCTTCACAAGTTGAATTGCACGTTGTCATACCTTGGTTAAGGGACATTACCTAAATGTGTTTTGGCCTTTTCCTCAGGCCTCTCGATCATCAGAGTGGGCATTGGGTATTGTTGCGAGGGCACAGTGCTGCTCGCTGGCTCTGGAAGTGAATTTGGGGATCTTTGATTTGGCCCTTGGAGCTCCAGAGATTGGCGCTCTCCTCGCGGGCATGTTTCCTCCCTGCTAGCCATCTCCTGGCTTGTGTGGGTTGGTTCTCAGCATCCCTCTCTGCCCCCTCTCACTGCTATCTGCTGTGATGGAGGAAAACAGGCTGCCGGGGGAATCCAGAAAGTCAGGATTATTAAATCAATAACCTAAGACTAAATGTATTATTAAATCATAGACTCCTCCTCTGGGTAGCTGAGTTAACATGCACTTTTCTCACGGTTCAGAGATTTCCTTCTGGCAACTTGAGCTTGCCAGAAGTCTGTCTATATTAAGTTGTTTATATCTGTGTCACTATGAGTAGAACATGCTGATTTGCTGGTGTTCTAAGGATGTCAGAACAAACATGTTATTTCTGTTTATCAGGGTCCAAGGGGATTCTGTTGATACAGTCCCTCACTGTTTGGGTTTATCTAGATGTCCCTGAAACTACTACTGAGTTTTAATATTTCTTTCAGCAGCATAGCTATTCTTTTTTTTTTTTTTAAAGATTTTATTTATTTATCTGACAGAGATAGAGACAGCCAGCGAGAGAGGGAACACAAGCAGGGGGAGTGGGAGAGGGAGAAGCAGGCTCACAGCGGAGGAGCCTGATGTGGGGCTCGATCCCATAACACCGGGATCACGCCCTGAGCCGAAGGCAGACGCTTAACCGCTGTGCCACCCAGGCGCCCCAGCAGCATAGCTATTCTGACTATTCTCTGATTCTTCATCATTATTTATAGGCCCCCTTAGTGATTTGCTGTCTGGACAAAGATTCTTCTCGAAGAGAGCCCTTCCCTCCTTCCTCATTTCTGCAGACCCCTGCTCTCGATGTCCCTATTGGTGTTCCTGGCCCCCTGGGCCTGTGCCGTACTGTTAAAGCTGTGCTCAGGGACGGCTGGTGGACCGTGGGGACTGGGGCTGGTTTCCGAGTCTCTCTTCCACCCCTGCTATGTCCCCTACTGTTGGCCTTTGTGGAGGATCCAGCAGCTACTTGATCCTCAGTGCAGTTCCAGTTCCTTCCTCTAGTTCCCTGCCACATTTCCCCTTCGACACACCGTTCCTCTCTAGAACTTCCTCTACCTACAGGCCTTTCTTCCCTACAGATTTTGACGGAGCTGGAGCACAGCGGCATTGGAAGAATCAAAGAGCAAAGTGCCCGCATGCTGGGACACCTCGTCTCCAATGCACCCCGGCTCATCCGCCCCTACATGGAGCCCATTCTGAAGGTAACTCCCAGCAGCTAGAGACACTGGCACTTTCTTCCCGGGTCATCTTATGCCAGCTCCTTTGAGACAATGGGAGTGTTTCAATCGATAATTTCTTCGGCCCCAGGCTCCAGGTCAAGAGCCACATCAAGCATTCTCCATGAAAGAATAGTGAAAATCTCACCGATTGCAAGAAAGGGCTCTCCTTATAAGAGATGAGATACAATGCTTCAAGCACATCATCAAATGTGCTTAGAAAGGAGAAGTAGGTAGATAGTGGCATAAAATAGTTCCCTCAAAATGAAGAAAAAATTTAGCTTTAATGAGCATGTTAGAGGCTTGTGAAATCTTACATGAATCTGATAAATGATCAGATACCATTTGAGAAGGCATGGGAAACATTTTTAAATCATGGCATTTCTCAGCTTTCTCGTATATCTATGGGCTCAGTATGGAGAAAAGTTTTAGAATCCACATTCTGGAGAAATCCTGGATTCATAAAGCCTAGAAGTAATTTATCTAGGATTGAAATGGTCTCTCTGGTGAATTTTACTTATGTAAAAGAAAGGTTTCTAGTAGTTTCTGTTCTGCATTCATTTTTATCGTACCTTCTTTTCATAGGCTTTAATTTTGAAACTGAAAGATCCGGACCCTGATCCAAACCCAGGTGTGATCAATAATGTCTTAGCTACAATAGGAGAATTGGCTCAGGTAAGGGAACAACTGCTTTTTCCAGAGGATGGAAAGAATACTGCTTAGCCTCTGAGGAAAGCAAAATACTTTGTAATGCTGTAATTTCTAATCTTACCTCTCACCTTCTTTTTCATTTTGTAGGTTAGTGGCCTAGAAATGAGGAAGTGGGTGGATGAACTCTTTATTATCATCATGGACATGCTCCAGGACTCCTCGCTGTTGGCCAAAAGGCAGGTGAGTACTGCTTCTTCTGGACTGAGCAGAACAGGCCCCCGGGAGGCCAGGACCCTTGCCTCTCTTCGTCACTTAGTGTCCCTAGCCAGTACCTAACCCAGAGCTCAGCACATAGTAAGTACTCGGAAGTGTCTGTTGAGTAGAATGAAGGAAGATCTGGAGCCAGAATCAGCTGTCATCCTGACCTAGAGCCACTTTCAGTAATCATCAGGGCTGGCCAGTGGCCTTTCCTCTAGGTAAAAGAAAATCCAGACCATCTGTCAGAGCCCCAGCCCCTAGAGGGAAAGAAGAAGCCTGGGCCTGTGGCTATGGTGGCAAGTAGAGCTCAGCACACCCTCTCCCAGCCCTGGCTTCATTTCGTTTGGTTACTGAAGTCATTAGGTGACTAGACTAAAATTAAGAACATTCTTAATTTCCTTTTAAGTTGGATTTCTCCCTTTAATCACTCAGGATGTGGAAGGACTGTGTATTTCCTTTGAGAACGGCGGGGCTCTTCTTTTATCTTTTTATCCTGTGATTGTTGCATTGGTTTGTGGCCTTGTTTTTACGCCCAGACTCTCAAGGATTTCTGTTCATGGTTAGTGCCTCTCTTGGAAACTTCTTTTCTTGGAAAAGCTTCTAACACGTCATTGCAATCATTAAACGGAGAGTACAAACCATGCTTTCTCTTCTCTCTGACTGGCTCAACAAACCACATGATCTCTTGCTTGTCCAGGTGGCTCTGTGGACCCTGGGACAGTTGGTGGCCAGCACTGGCTATGTAGTGGAGCCCTACAGGAAGTACCCCACTCTGCTTGAGGTCCTGCTGAATTTTCTGAAGACTGAGCAGAACCAGGGTACACGGAGAGAGGTACGAAACATGGCAAACTTGGTTCTTTAAAGACTTTGCTGAAAATATGGAAAGAGATTGTGGCATTAATACGCTCTGACGGAGTGTTGATTAGATGTCCGCTTTGTTCTTCTAGCTGGTCATTCAGGTATGAACTGGGTGTCATGGAACATGAGAGTAATAGTCATGAAACCTATTGTCATCAGATCTTGTGATGAATATTTTCTTTTTCCCCCTCCCCTTACCCACCCAGGCTATCCGTGTGTTGGGGCTTTTGGGGGCCCTGGATCCCTACAAGCACAAAGTAAACATTGGCATGATTGACCAGTCCCGCGACGCTTCTGCTGTCAGCCTATCTGAATCCAAGTCAAGTCAGGATTCCTGTAAGTTGAGGGGAACCGTGAAAGACCCGCCAAGTTCCTGCCTCACAAAGCCCTTGCTGGCTGTGGTTAGAAAGAGCCTTGGGCTGGATAACAAATTATAGCATATTGGCTCACTTCATGACTTTTGAATGGAAGGTCAAGTTTCCTCTTGAATCACGATAGGGATGCTGCTTCCCAGTATGTCCATAGTCCTTACATCTGTCCACATTCTTTGTCAAGGGTCAATAGGCCAAGTCTGTACCCACCTTTGGTGCTGATGAGAGAGATGTGTTTTATCACCCCATCACCTCTGTTCATCTCTCATTCTTTGTTAGTGCTTCTTTGATGTTTTCTATTCTCATGGCACCCAAGAAGGAAGGGCGTAGAATTTATTCTCCTGGTTTTAATTGCTAGGGAAACCTGAGGCCAGGCTCAGGGACATAGAGAAACTGGTAGCAATCAGAATCCAGGGCTCTTTTTTTTCATCAGCTGGTCTGGCCTTGGAGCCCCTCTGCATTTTGACAAGTAGCCTGAGAGATTGGGTAGGGTATGGGGCTACTGCAGATTTTTCTAGGCTTAACTCATTGTTCATCAAGGCGGGCTTTATTTTCGAAAGAGTGAAAGTTCAACAGTGGCTCTCCCAGCCGTTCCAGCAAAATGTTGTTTTCCCAGAATAATTTGTTTCTACAAGACCAGTGCTCTAACCCCTGAGCTATGGAGTCTTCTCCTCAAAATAATTGGTTTCTAAACTCTACAGATGGAATCCTATTGCTTCCAGTTCTTCTGTATAGTAGAGAAGCGTAGCTCTGACCTTACCCTTCAGACCAGGCTGGTCAGGAACAGAGTCTGAGCCTGGTCCCTGCAGGTTTCATCCTTGCTCAGTGGCGCCAGTCCAGTCTCCTGACTGGTCTAGTTCTTGGCCTCTTCAGTGCACCGTTCACCCGCCCTCACCCAGTCTTTGAGATCCTTGCTGTTCAGGTCAGCTAACATTTGCCGCTCCCTCTTCTGAAGTCCCTAGGGGAATCAAACAGCTGCTGAACAGATGTTAGCCTAATCTGATTTCCTTTACTTTCATTTGGGGGAGTAATTATTTTTATTGATGGTTTCAACTACAAAGTTGTCAACTGTAATGATAAGAAGCGAAGTTTAACATAGCAATTTAAAGAAAACCCATCATGTACCGTTTTAGGCTTTTGTGGTCGGGGTAATAGAACAGCCTAAAGCTCTTGAATTTCTTCATGGTGAGAGCCTGTTCATGGGTTCCTAACATATCCTGTATTCCCCATGAATGCCGAATGATGGTCAGGCTGTTTGTTGTTAGGCAGGTTCTGCTCCAAGTCAGAGTCATGTCATGTAGAGCTCGTGATTTCGCCATCTTTTTGTCCTAGCGGACTACAGCACCAGCGAGATGCTGGTCAACATGGGCAACCTGCCCCTGGATGAGTTCTACCCTGCTGTGTCCATGGTGGCGCTGATGCGGATCTTCCGAGACCAGTCCCTCTCGCACCATCACACCATGGTTGTCCAGGCCATCACCTTCATCTTCAAGTCTCTGGGCCTCAAGTGTGTGCAGTTCCTGCCGCAGGTCATGCCCACATTCCTCAATGTCATTCGGGTCTGCGATGGGGCCATCCGGGAAGTAAGTAGCTACAGCCCCACCCCTGCTCCTGAGCCCCACTTCCTACTGATGCCCCCTGTTGGCTGTTGGGCCGAGTACCTCTCCTCCCCCTAACTCCTAACCCCTGAGGGTACAGGTTCAGTTTCCTGAGTTATCCCCTCAGAATGGCTAAACGATGAGTGGGGTGGGGGTGGGGATGTACCTAGAGTTCAGTGTGGTTCTCGGGAAGAATGTCCCACCGTGTGAACTTGCTGCTTCCTTGTGATTAGTTTGAAGTCCATCAAGTCCATCATTTTTAGTGAGAATATTACAGAGGTGACATTGCATACCTCTTACCAGATCTCGTAATGTCAGCTTCTCCCATTAGTGTTGATCCTGAGTTTGAGCACGTGGTTAAATTGGCCTCTGTCAGAGCTCTCCATCGTAAGGGGCCTTTTTTCTGAGTCAGTAAGTAATCTGGGGGTGATGCTTTGAGACTGTGACTGTCCTGTTCCTTGACTATCTTGGACCCAATGACTGAACAACTGTGGGTGATCCTTGCCTGAATCCGCTGTCACACTGCTTGCAAAGTAAGGACTTTCTAGTTCTACCATTTCTTCTCCTTTTAACAGCTGACCCTCCTGTAAAGTAGAAATTTCCCCCTTTCCCTCCCTGTTTCTCCCTTTTGCTCTTTTCTTTCTCTAAACTACACAAGTTGCAGAGTGGTTCTGTGATTATTTACCACTACCGGCAGCAAACCTGCTAAATAAAGCTCAAGGGAGCTTTTTTTGTTTCTTAAGATTTGTTTATGTATTTGAGAGAGAGAGAGCATGTGTGTGAATGAGCAGGGGAAGGGGCAGAGAGAGAGAGGGAGAGGGAGAGAATCTCAAGCAGACCCCTACTGAGCATGGAGCCCTGACACGGGGCTTGATCTCAGGACTCTGCCGTCATGACCTGAGCCAAAATCAAGAGTTGAACGTTCATCCGACTGAACCCCCCAGGTGCCCCTTTAATTAATTTTTTAGCCAGTTTTTTCCTCTGTGATTATGTGTTCAATTTGATGTACGTTTAGAGGAAATAATATCTTTTTAGAAAGTGTATTTTCTAACTTCGTGCCTGGAGTATGGAAGTGGTTTATGTACTCAACCTCATCGAATTCTTACTAATTCTAATAATTTAACTAAATTTTCCTAGCTTTCACCGTAGATAATCATGTAGTCTGCAAAAAGAGAAAGATAGTTCTAGTTTTTTGTTTTAATCTGTAAGCCAGTTAGTACTTTTCCTCATTTGCATTTCTACGACCTTCACTACAAGGTTGATGAGACTCTGTGAAACTGGAAATCTTTAATCTTGCTCCTGATTTCAGTGGGACTGCTGTTAAGATTTACCCACTAAGTATAATGTTTGCTGTAGGTTTTTGGCAGGTAGCTTTTTAAGGGTTATAAGTGTTTCCTTGTGGTCTTTATTTGCTAGAATTTTTATCATGAATGGGTATTGGATTTATCAGATGTCTTTGATTGTCTCGTGTGATGACCATAAATTTTTTCTCTTTCAGTGTTAATATGTTGAATTACATTGATACGTTGTTCTAATGTTGAAATATTTTTGAATTCTTGTTTTAAAACCATCTTGGTTATGATGTATTTTTTGATACATTGACTTTATATCTAATATTTAATATCATTTTCTTACATCTACATTCCTGAGTGGAATTGGCCTGTAGTTATTTTTTTTTTTTTTTAACTACAGGTTCAAAGATGAGTTTAGCTTTTCAGTTTCTTCTTAAAACAGTTTTGGTCACATTTGTTTTGAAATTATTCTTTTATTTTTTGAAGATTTTATTTATTTGAGAGAGAGAGAGAGCATGAGCAGGGGCAGAGGGAGAGGGAGAAGCAGGCTCCCCACCGAGCCAGGAGCCTGACACAGGGCTCGATTTCATGACCCCGGGATCATGGCCTGAGCCAAAGGCAGATGCTTAACCAACTGAGCCATTCAGGCGTCCCTAAGAAATTACTCATTTTATTTACTTTATAGATTTGCATTTTCAGGACATTTCATAGAATTGGAACCATATGTGGGTTTTTTTGTGTGTCTAGCTTCTTTCACTTAGCATAATACTTTTGGGGTTCATCATGGATCAGTAGTTCATTCCTTCTTCATAACTGAATAATAATTTAGTGTCATTGCTCAGAGATAAGTGTTTTTAATGTTTCCTATGATTTCTTTTTTCACCATTGAGTTATTTAGAAGTGGATATTTTAATTTGCAGATTTACAGGGTTTCAAATTTCTTTTTTGGATATCTGTTTCTAACTTAATTGCATTGGGTTGACGATTCTTTGATGTTTGCTGAAACTGCCTTAACAGTCGAATGCTTGATCCGTTTTGATGTTTCCTCTGTACTTGGGAATAGTGGGTATTTGCTGATGTTATGTGCCAAGTTCCATGTATGTCATTAGATTTGGACTTATTACTTACTGCATTCAAATTTTTTGTATTCTTCTTAGTTTTTTGTTTGCTTGATCTGTCACTGAGAGAAGTGAAATAATCTCCTTTTACAGTGGTGGATTTATTGATTTCTCATAGTTTAGTCAGTTCTGTTTTATATATTTGAGGGGATATATTATTAGGTACATTCAAATTTAAAATCATTGTGTCTTCCTGGTAAATCGAATCTTTTATCATTTTTTTAATCTAATCTCTTTTTTTAATAATAATTTTTTATTATATTATTTTATTCACCATACAGTACATCCCAGTTTTTGATGTAAAGTTCCATGATTTAGTTGCGTATAACACCCAGTGCACCATGCAATACGTGCCCTCCTTACTACCCATCACCAGCCTATCCCATTCCCCCACCCCCCTCCCCTCTGAAGCCCTCAGTTTGTTTCCCAGAGTCCATAGTCTCGAATCTTTTATCATTTTGCAAGGACTCTTTTTATCTTTAAAATACCTTAAAATTTATTTTGCCTTAGTATAGCGACAACAACTCTTTTTTGGAGGGTGTATGTCTTTTATTATCCTTTTACTTTTAATTATCTTGTGACTTTTTGCTTTAGGTGGGTCTCTCATGGTGATAATAGAGCTGGATTATCCCTTTAATCTCTTTTGAAAATCTTTGTTAATCAGTGCATTCAGTCCAGTTACAGTTATTGTGATTGTTGATACATTTGGGTTTATTTCCACCATCTGACTTTTAGTGCTTTATTTTTGACCTGCTTTATCTGTTTATTTTCTTTCTTTTCTGTCTTTGAGCTTGGTTGAGCTTTCATTTTCTTGTCTTTGCCCTCTACTTGTTGCTACCTTTAATTTTAATAAATGTTTTGTAATGGGATATTTTAGTCGTAAACAGAAGTAGACAACTGGGGTTCCTGGGTGGCTCAGTCAGTTGAGGATTCAACTCAGGTCATAATCTCACGGGTCATGGGATTGAGTCTTATGTTGGCCTCTGTGCTCAGCGGAGTCTACTTGAAGATTCTCTCCCTCTGCCCCTCCCCCTACTTATGCATGTGTTCACTCTCTCTCTAAAATAAATAAGCGCATCTTTTTTAAAAAAAAGTAGACAACTTCTATTAAATTCCCATACTCATCAGTAATTATTAGCATTTTATCAATTTGGTTTCATCTTATTACACCCCCCCACCACCACCATTTCTTTCCACACACACGTGCACAAACATTTTTTCTGGGGTATTTTAAAGTAAATCCCAGATATTGTACTATTTTACCAATAAATACTTTTTCCTAAGTCAAGCAGAGAAAGACAACTATCATATGATTTCTCTCATCTATGGAACATAAGAACTAGAATGATCAGTAGGGGAAGAAAGGGATAAAGAAAGGGGGGTAATCAGAAGGGGGAATGAAACATGAGAGACTATGGACTATGAGAAACAAACTGAGGGCTACAGAGGGGAGGGGGGTGGGGGAATGGGATAGGCCGGTGATGGGTAGTAAGGAGGGCACGTATTGCATGGTGCACTGGGTGTTATACACAACTAATGAATCATCGAGCCTTACATCGAAAACCGGGGATGTACTGTATGGTGACTAACATAATATAATAAAAAATCATTATAAAAAAAAAATACTTTTTCCCCCATATAACTAAAATTACAACACCTACAAAAGTAAGAATAATTCCTTAATAATTTTTAATACCAAGCCTTTTTCAGATGTCCTTGTTTGTCTTAAAAATGTCTTGTTATATTTGGTTTTATTTAAATCAGAATCTGGTTAAGTTATGCACATGGCATTCGGTCGATATAGCCAATTCTCTTTCTGTCTGTTCTCCTTTTTCTCCCACTTTTTTTTTTCATGCCATTTATTTGTGGAAGAAAGCAGGTCATTTGTCCTATAGAATTTCCCATTCTGAATTTGGCTGGTTGTATCTTCGAGATATCTTAACTTCTTGTAAACTGATTAGATTTAGAGTCGATTAAATTCAGGTTCCTTCTTTTGGCCAGAAATACTTCATAGGCAGTACTGAATACTTCCTGTTTGAACAGTTACTAAGCAAATCTTTTCTAAATCATCCATTTCTAGTGGTGTAAAGGTTAATCAGTGGGCTTAGTTACTGTGATCCTGTGTTCCATGTCAGCCTTTCTCCTAATCATTTTAGTGTTCATTGAAGATTGTGTTCTAGAATGATTATTGAATTAGCAACTGGAAAGCTGTGATTTTCTAATTATATTATTCCTGGATTTATTAGTTAGCAATTGTCTGTAAAGAAATTTATGTTGTCAGTTATTCGGTTAATTTGAAGTATAGTTCATACAGGGAGGGCAGAATAAATGCATGATTCTTTACTTTTATTTATCAGCTTTCCAGAGTCATGAATCAAGTCCCTTGCAACTTCTCAAAGGTGACTCAGGCACCACCCCACAACCCCTGCTGTTTTTGGAGTATGATTATCAGCTCATGGAGCTTTATATGGTATTTTTGTTCATTTGAAGGCACTGTTCTTTCTCATGATCTACTTATCCCAGTCAGTCTGGCTGTTGTGTTCCTTTTACATTGGCAGTGGTCTTAGTCTTTGATTGTATTTTTTTGCTTTCTGGGGAAAATAAAACAAAAAACTATTCTGAGCTTATCAGGTACATTTCACTCAAGCCTGGGCATGGCCGCTTCCAAGGAGCTGTGGTTTCTTCAAGTGAAGATGGTAGTTAGAGATTGCAGTTGGTGTGCTGGGGTGCTCATTGCTATTGGCGTATTGTTGTTTCTCGGCCATTTCAGTGAACAGAACTAGAAATAAGTGATTTTTAGAGAGAGGAAATAGAAGTCATGAAGTAATACAGATTTTACAATGCAAATTTAAGATTTAAGAGTTTTTACTTTGATTTTATTCTTGTTTCTCACACTGAAAAACTCGTTACTTGGTTCTGACATTTCTATAATTACTTGCTTTATCTTGCAGAATACATTCCTGCATGTATCTTATATACATGTAAATGGTAAATGATCAGTATTAGTAATAACAGTAAGGTTACTGAATGCAGTTCAAAGTTTTTTGTGATTTTGTTGTTGTTAGGCTGTGTCCTTTTGGGGATACACACCAAAATACCGTGTTTAAAGTCGCTTGAAATTCGTCTTTGAGTGTTTGTGCAACCAACTTGACTGACAGTTCAATTAGTTTCTGTTTATTTCAGTTTTTAGAAATTTCTTTGAGATTTTTCTAACTTAACTTTTATTCTAATTATGTAAGACATTAACACAGTTTCAGAGCCAAAGCTGTGAAATACATTCACCGAAGTCTGGCTTCTCTCTCCATCCGTATTACCCTGTTTCTTCCCGTAGCATTTCCTATTGCTGCTGTCACAGATCCCCAGCAACGTCATGGCTGCAAACAGCCCAGCTTTATCATCTTACAGCTCCGTAGGTCATCAGTCTGACAGAGGTCATACTGAACCAAGATCAGGGTGCTGTTGAGACATGGTCCTTTCTGGAGGCTCTGGGGAGGGCCCGTCTCCTTGCTGTTTCGGGCTTCCAGCGGCTGCCCGCATTCCTTGGCCCTCTTTCTCTGCCTTCAGACGCAGCAGCATCTCTCTGACCCTTCGTTTGCTGCCAGATCCTCCTCTCTGCCCACAGCCAGCAAAGGTTCTCTGCTTTTAAGGGATCATCTCCACATGTCAGAGTCCTGAACCTTAATCACATCTTCAGAAGTCCCCTTTGTCATACAGGGTCATTTATTCGTGGGATCTAGGGATTGGGGCACAGACATCTTCGGCTTACCGTTATTTTGCCTGCCACACTTCCCCCCTAAGGTAACCATTTGATCATTTTTCAATGTATCTTTCCACTGTTTGTTTTTGAAAATGTAAGGAAATCCATATTCCCCCGCCTTCCTCCCTCAGAAGAGAACGTAACGTAAACACTCTTGTGCGCCCTGCTTTTTTTCACTGTCACAGCAGCATGCCCTGGAGTTCCTGCCGCGGCAGCACCGAGGACGCCTGCACTCCCTGAGAGGTGACGGCACCCCGCCGTGTGCGCGGTCCACAGCTGTTGAACCCGTCCTTGTGGATGAACGTTTGTGTTTTTCCCGTTCTTTTGATACTCAAAATAATCCTGTAACAAAAAGCTTTGTATGTACATCATTTTTTACCTTTTTTTGTATTTGATTGGCCTTGCTTTTTACGTTTTTTTAATATTTTTTTTGGTAATCTCTATGCCCCATGCGGGGCTCAGACTCACGACCCCGAGATCAAGAGTCACACGCTCCTCTGACTGAGCCAGCCAGACACCCCCTGATTTTTTACGCTCAGATCTTTGAGCTCTTTGGAATCTATCCCCCTGTACAGGATGAGGGATGGATTCATTTTATCCTTTTTACCCTAGATTTTGCCTCACATACCTAACTTTAATATCTAATTTTAAAAATTAATCCATATCTCTGTCCTCCTGAATAACATACAAAACTTAGAGTGATTGCTCAAACTATCTCCTTCCGTCTTAGGTAGTATCATTTTTTTTTTTCTACCAGCAAACTAAATATCATCGCTATTTTGTGCAGACACACTTGCCGTCTCGATTCTCAGTGTTCTGTCTCCCACCTCAGGGCTTCCTCCTAGGATTTCATCCTTCTTAAAATGAGGGCACATTCCTCTTGTGAGCATCCATCAAAGTAATCTCTCTGTTTCTGTGTGTCCAGAAAAGTTTTATTTCACCCTCCTTTTAAATCTTTATTTAGCTGAGGATAACGATTCTGAGTTCTCCTGCAACTGTAGATATGATCCCATGGTTTCTGATTTCTTTTGTTGTTGAGAAGTCATGATTCCTTTTTACTTCACCTCACTTTTCTCAGTGGCTACTTCAGATCATCTCATTGTGTTTGTTGCCCTGAAGTTCTGCTGTTGTGTATCTTGATACAGATTTCTTTCTCACATCCTGTTTGGAGTCTGTGGGCTTCCTGAATATGAGGATCCCACCCCTCCGTTTTTTCTTTCAGAATTTGATTCACATGTAGAGCTCACTCTGTCCTTAATGCATGTTAGTTTCTTGTCCATATTTTTCATCTTTATCTCTCGGAGATCCATTCTGCATATTTCTTCACATCTCTTTTCTGTTCATGAATTCCTCAGCTGTGTCTTTTTGACCTGTCCTTGAGTTTCTAGTTTCAACTACATTTTTTTATTATCTAAAGTTATACTAGGTTCTTTCAAGTATGCTTAGTGTTTTTGGGTGGTGTTCTTGGCTCATTTTCTTAATTCGTGCATTTATTTCTTTAAGCATTTTAAACAGATTTTATATTTTTTATCAATAATTCCAGTATTTATAAAATCCCTGATGGGTCTGATCCTGCTATTTGTTGTTTCTGCCGAGTCACACTGGCAATGGTCTATCCTTATGTGTCTTATAATTTTAGATCATGTAGCCTACTCAGCTGGGCATTCCCCGGAGCAGTACTAGAAAATCTGCTCTCAAGTTGCATCTCTCCGGAGAGGATTTGCTTTTGCTTCTGCCATGTGACCCAGGAGAACTTTAAGTTAATTTCTTGTCTTAGAGTTTCTCAGTCCACACAGATAGTCAGAATAACCTCCTAAACTCATATGAGAATGACCTGAAATTACAAGCTCTTGGGGGAGACTTTTTTCCTACCTAGACTCCATGTCAAGACTGACAATTGTCTTTGTCTCCTTTTGCCAGTGGACAGATTTGGGGGAAGGGGGATGGTCACCATTTCTCTTAATACATAGCCCTCTGAAGGTCTGGCTTTCTGTAAAAGGTTTCAGTTCTGATAACCCAATAATAGTATTTGTTACTGTTTATGCATTATCTTCAGGCTTTTCATATCAGGGGTATCTAACTCACCATGTTTTCAAGAACAAAACTATGTGTTCTTTTAATATACTAATGTTCCAGGGAAAAAAGAGAAGAAAAGCTTGGGGAAGAATCTAAGGGAGAAGAAGGGCGGGGTGGTGGTGGCTGCTGGGTTCCTCGCTGTGAGGGAGGCACTTACTGTGGGCATCTGTCCTATGGCCGCTGCAGATGGCTTAGCATTGCTGGGCTTCCCCATTACACCTAATGTGAAATGACAGCAGGGGTCAGGAGGTTCTGTCCTTTCTGTCTTTTGGTTTTCCTAATCTTCCTGCCATCCCCAATGCCCTGCTTTTCCTCCAGCTTCAATTTTCTACCTTCTTTCAGGTTTCGCATAACAAAAATGTAGCTAAAAAAAAATTATACTTAGAGTCTCACATTCCTTGGTCTCTGAAGTGTCCTGTCATAGAGACCATTTCACAAAAAGGGCCAGCAGCAATTCAGTGAGGAGGCTCCCAAGAGGTAGTTAGGGAATGCTGTCCTGAGTTGAGGCGAACCTGTGCCATGTGCTGGGCAGGTTCTAACCACCTTAGAATCCATTGGTGTCCTTGTCATTAGAGAATGCATCCACACTCCCTTGGAGCCCATCCCTGTATGTCCTGTGAGTCTCACCTCTTCAGGTAGTGAGTCCGTAAGTCTGTGACTCATGCTGTTTGAAACAACACTTTGTATTTATCCCTGACTTGCCCAAGTTTCAGAATGCAGGTAACGGTGAAAATATGTATTTCATTGCTTAATTGTCCTTATTAATGGGGGGAGGCAGAGGCATAGAGAGCTAGGAAAATCTTTCGGGGAGGGGGATTTAGAATATGATTTGCTATTGCATATTGACATGTAGCACTATGTGAAGATCATTACAAAATAAAAACCACACCCTAAAGACACCTTTAGCCAAGAAAGTAGCTGGATCGCCTTTACCCAAGCCTTTGTATTCCCAGCTTGGTTTAGTGGATGACATCCCTTCTTACAGCTGCATCGTATCAGCCTGAAGAGAATCTCCTTATCCCATCCCTTCCCCAGTTTGCTTACTGTTTTGGTGCACGGTTTCTCAGAGATAAACAGTTACGTAATGAATTAAGATCTAATTAATTGAGTCAATTACTATAAATGAACCACAATACCCATAATAGTTAGCTGTATTTATTTTTGGAAGTAAGTGGTAGTGAATTAGAACTGAAGAGACAAAAGATACATTTATAGTTGATTAAAAATTTCATGTCCGTGGGGGCGCCTGGGTAGCGCAGCGGTTAAGCGTCTGCCTTTGGCTCAGGGCGTGATCCCAGCGTTCTGGGTTCGAGCCCCATATCAGGCTTCTCCACTAGGGCCTGCTTCTTCCTCTCCCACTCCCCCTGCTTGTGTTCCCTCTCTCGCTGGCTGTCTCTCTCTGTCAAATAAATAAATAAAATCTTTAAAAAAAAAAATTTTCATGTCCGCTTTGAAGTCTTTAGTCCCTCCGCACATCCTTCAGTGATAGCTGGTGTTCACGGAGCACTTCACGGTATTCACATCTGCTGCTAGTGCTTTGCAGGTATTATCCCGTTCAACTTAAAGTAAGCCCAGGAGACGAGTACTGTTATCTGCATCTTCCCCCTGAAGAAGCTGGGCACAGAGAGGTTAAATGAAGGTCATAGAGCCAAGAGGTAGCATCGTGGCTCACGACAGCCGCTCTGGCCCCGAAGCCCTTGCTATGCCCTGGCTCGCCTGGCTGGGGTGTAAAGCCACAGAGAGTTGTTTTTAGCCCCCACCATGATCCCCGCCAAAGGTTTTCAGTCGGATTTCTTTAGACTTACTCTCAGTAGAGGGATGGTGTGGAAACCGATTCCATAGTCGTGTTCGTTTGTTCCCACGGACTTAGGGTAACCCTGGGAGTTCTCCATCCTTCCTGATGCCAACTTGCTGACCTCTTCTCCATTCCAGTTCCTGTTCCAGCAGCTGGGAATGCTGGTGTCCTTTGTGAAGAGCCACATCCGACCTTACATGGATGAAATAGTCACCCTCATGAGAGTGAGTAGAAGTTAGTGCTTTGGCCGGTTCATCAGCGTTTGGGTCAAGGAACATTCAGAGGCAGGTGTGGCGAGCATGGACATTTTTATCACAGGTCTTTGTAGAGCTGTTACAACGGGAGTATAAAATGCGGGGCAGGGTTCCCCGGTGGGTGATGACGGGAGGGGGGCTGCTGCCGGGGGCTTCAGCACCTGAGTGCGAGGCATGAAGTTGGAGGAAGAATCCTGAAGTCATTGTTCTGCCAGAAATAGACTCTCGAGTTCTTTGCCTCACACACAACAAAGCAATTTCACCTTAATATCACAACAGTGTTTTACTGTTCCCACGAAAGCCCTCTGTCTTACGGCGCATAAAACCACGGCCTTAAGAGAGGTTTGGGGATTAGGTTTTGGTAGCGCTGTTAAATACGACGCACTCCTGTCAGGCCCCGAGGAGGAAGGCAAGGCTTTTCCCCACCGCCTTTAAGAGCATAAATGCCACCTTCTGACTGCAGCAGCACCTGAGGACAGGCTCCCGTCCCAGATTTTATGACGTGCTTTAAGCAGGTGCGGAGGACTCCCCGTCGGTGGCAATATCGTTTTTCTGTTTGGGGGGAGGACTGCTTCCTGCTGTTCTGTATCATTTCAGTGTCTCTGCTGGGAAGCTTGCTTTGCAGAGATGGCTGTGCCCTCAAAGAATTGGAAGACAATTCTTCACTGATTTCTGCTCTTCTCTGCCAGCCCTTTGTAGTTAGCTTGGAGGGAGCAGCAGGACTAAAATCAAAGTGGCTGACTTCAAAGCTGGAACTTCCCTGAAACTGGGTCTCAGAACTGAAAAACTCCTGTCTGTACAAATAATTAAAACCGCTTGCTCCCCGACTCCTGCCACGGAGGCCTCTGTACAAGGAAGTTGAGCAGAGAGCTGGAGAGCCCGGGGACCGTGTGGGGGAGGGGCCAGGCAGGCAGCAAGCGGTGTACTCGTGGTTGGAAGCAGAACTAATCGGAGACTTAGTCCCCAAAAAAAACTTAGGACCAAACACAGACGTTTGAGGCAGGGAGCTTCATACCTGCAAAATGCAGCTTTCATTTCCTCCAAGATGGGTAAGGTGCACCAGGGGCTCTTTCCTTGACTGCTGATCCTGGGCATTTTAATGAGCGCCCCTGGGCCTGGGATGAGAACAGTCTCTGTTAACAATGATCCCTGGGCAGGCTGCCTGGCTTCTTTGAGGGAGAGAAACTCCTGTAAGGAGCCTACAGTAATACAGTGGAGAGGTAGGTGGGCTTTCTCTAAAGAAGGCAGAGTGCGGGCCAAGTGAATGCACATCAGATGGACCGTGGAGGTTATAAATCAGAGGTGTTTCCTTGGCAGAGGTTTTTACCTAGAGAAAATAGCTTTTCCAGAGAGAATACGTCTCTCTCCGAGCAGAGAGAAAGTAAGTTTTACCAGCATCTTGTAGTATGGTTTTTACTTTCTAAACTATTATGATTTTTAAGACATTTTTTAATAAAAATACTTTATGCTTCTGTAAAGCCTTTCTTCTGAGGAGTTCTCTCTTTTTCTTTTTTTCATTGACTTTGCTCTGAATTCGTTGAGGGCCCCAAAGTATGAATATGCATGGGTTACCTCATTAGTAGGGCTAATCTATCATCATCCAGTCTCCTTCTCTGGAGGTTTCAAACAAGGCAGTAGTTAACTCTGTTTTTGAGTTGATTTGAAATGATAGCTTTTCCTGGATTCAGAAACTCGGACCTATTTGGGGTACCGAGGCAGATTCTGTGGCCGATTGGCCAGGTTTTCACTTTAGGAACTTATTGAAACATAACTACATGGGTGTAGAAAAAGTTCCCCTTTTGTGGCATTATCCAGGCCTGAAAATGATTTGGGACAAATGTCAGGTGTTATCTATATCTAGCGAAGTCTAAAGCCAGAAAGGGCCGGAAACTTTGTTCACACTGGACTCACCCTCTGGTAGAGAGCAGCTGGTACCTAAAGTGAAGAATCCACTGTGGGAAGCCTGAGAGGTCCTTGAGTGAAATAAACCTAGTCGCTCATTCACTCTCTAAACATGCGTTCGGTGGCTGGACTATGCCAGGTGCTGTGCTAGGTTCTGGGGAGACAGAGATGGCTCAAAGGGGTTCCTTGCCCTTAACTAGTTTACAGTCTAGTAGAGAGAAGGTGGCAAAGAAAATAAAGTTACTACAGGTGCTAGAAGAGAAGGGGGCAGAAGGATCCAAAGTGTGTAATGGAAGGAGAACAGGAAAGCCTTCATGGAAGTGAGGCTTGAGCTGGTCTAGAAACTCAGATAGGGCTTAGCTGAGCAAGAGTTGGGATTCTAGGCAGAGCTCAGCACAAGCAAAGTACAGAGGCGAGAAGGAGCCTGGTGCATTCGGGGAAATGCCATTTCATTTGTTCACTGTGACTGTGACCTAGGATACAAAGAGGCCCAGGGAGAGGGGGCTGGAGAAGGAGTCTCTCTTGGGGCACACTGTGCTCACTACAGTTTTGCTTCTTTTGGGCCATCTCTGCTCCTTGATTCCTAGTTCAGCTGAAGAGCACCTGGCTTTGCTTCTCTGTCTCTTCCCTGTTTATAGGAATTCTGGGTCATGAACACCTCGATCCAGAGCACAATCATCCTTCTCATTGAGCAAATAGTGGTAGCTCTTGGGGGTGAATTTAAGCTCTACCTGCCCCAGCTGATCCCACACATGCTACGCGTCTTCATGCATGACAACAGCCCAGGCCGCATCGTCTCCATCAAGGTGAGTCCAGAAGGGTGTCCTCTAGAGAGTTTGCCAGCATCCATCAGAGTCCAGGGATGATCAGCTAAGAGGCAAGACCCTGTTCGGAGTGACAGGATGGTGCTCGATCCATAAGATCAAGTCCAAAGAATGCTAATACCCGATGTGTGCAGTTGATAGGATGTTTACAGTCCTCTCTTGATTGGCCTTATGTTTTCTCTCTTTTATTGGATTATTCTTGGTAAATGTTTTATCCCCGATCCGTTCTCTCTGTTAGTATCTAGCAACCAATTCCTTATCCGTTGAAATAAGCTCAGAGAAAGCAAAATAATACACAAGCAAAATAAAATGGGAAGGGGGAGTGCCACCAAATGAATGTGGCTCAAGGCCACTTACTGAAGGCTTTTCAGAGTCCCCACAGAATTCAGAGTTTCCCACACCCTTGCCCCACTCCATGTGCTTAGATACTTGGTACCTGCCTGTATTTGTTCATCTCCAGGCTTTTGCTCCCTTTTGCAGCTGTTGGCCGCCATCCAGCTGTTTGGCGCCAACCTGGATGACTATCTGCATTTGTTGTTGCCCCCTATCGTGAAGCTGTTTGACGCCCCGGAAGTTCCCCTGCCATCTCGGAAGTAAGCACCTGCACTTTGGGACTAAGCAGCCGTCAAGGTTTTCACGTTTTGTTAAAAATGTCCTTTTCTCAAGTTCCCAGGCCATCTTCCCATTTTTTTTGTTACCTCCGCTCTCTTTATTTTAGTCCAGAAATGCCCCAGGCTTCTGGAAATCTTAACCATCCCTATCCCACTGGGACATATGTTGGATCCATGTCACCCGAGGTACCTCCGAGGCCGTGCCTTCCCATTTGGTGCTGATTGTTAAGATAACCCTCAGCCACTTCTCGTACTTTGGGACCATGTGTTAACAATTACCGCATGTCCGTGGTTATTGTAGGGCAGCATTAGAGACAGTGGACCGCCTGACAGAGTCCCTGGACTTCACTGACTACGCCTCGCGGATCATTCATCCGATTGTTCGAACGCTGGACCAGAGCCCGGAACTGCGTCCCACGGCCATGGACACGTTGTCTTCGCTGGTCTTCCAGCTGGGGAAGAAGGTGAGGCAGGAGTCCTACACAGCCGTGCTCTTCTGCCTGGCTTGGGGAAGATGACTTTGTCTGTGAACGTCTCTATTTGTGAGTCTGTAGCTCTCAACTGCCTTCAAAGAACTAGGAATTATTTGCTTTTTTTGTCCCTTCCTTTATTTAGCAAGTATTTCTCGAGCCATGTATGTGGGCTAAATGCTGTTCTGGGATAAAGCAGTAAACGGAACGGTGTCCTTGTTCTCATGGAGCTTACATTCCAGTGAGGCAAAGCTAACAAACACAGTCTGTCTCATAAGAGCATAGAGTGAGTGGGGAGAGATGCTGTTTGTTTAGGGTGGACAGTGAAGACCTCTGATAAATTGACATCTGACCAGAGACCCAAATAAAGGTCTGAGCCCAGAGAGTTGGATGCTGGAGTTGAGTTGGAAGGAGTAGCAAATGCAAATGTGTGAGGAAGCAGCATGCTGGAAGGGTCCAAGGAAGAGCAGGAAAGCAGTGTGGCTTCAGAGGAGGGAGCTGGGCGGGGTGGGAAAGGCTTGGAGTTCAGGTCGTAGAGGTAAGGTGGGGCTGGGATGGGACGTAGACTAGGTGCTGTAGGCCAGTGGTTCTCAGATGTCCCTGGACAGTATCTGCATAGCTGGGAACCTGTTAGAAATGTAGATTCTCAGGCCCGTGCCCAGACCTAAACCAGAAACTGGCTGTGGAGCCCAGCAGTCTCTGGTTTCATAAACTCTCCAGGTGATTCCAGTGCCCACAGAAGTTTGCACATCACTGTTGTGGGCCATTGTAAGTACTTGGGCTTTTACTCTGAGCAAGACTAGATGTTCTGGAGGAGCTTGATCGCAGGAATACTGTGGTCTGACCTGGTGACTCACAGTGCTGTGTGGAAGAACAGACCAGGCCAAGAGTGGGAGCAGAGAGAGCGGTCAGAGGCCATCACAGTAACCCAGATGGAAGGGGATGGGGACTCGGATTGTAGCGGGGTGTGTGTCTGTGTGTGTGTACGTGTGTGTGTGCGCGCGCGCGCATGTGAGAGAGAGACAGACGGGTGATTCTTCTCAATAACACAGAGCCACCCCAAACCCAGGAGAACTAGCTATAACTAGCGGTGGTGATAGTCTTTTATCTGCCTCCCACTCTGCAGAGTAACTTTTCCGACCTCTTCTCTCTCCTTCGACAGTACCAAATTTTCATTCCAATGGTGAATAAAGTCCTGGTGCGACACCGAATCAACCATCAGCGCTACGACGTCCTCATCTGCAGAATCGTCAAGGTGAACTGCACTCGGTTTCTGTCCCAACGTCCCCCGCTGTCTCTCCTCATGGATATGGGATCACATCTGGCTTTTTAGCTCCAGACTAGCGATGGGCAAACAGTTTCTGTAAAGATAGCAGGTTTTCTCAGCTCTGTAGGCAGCCTGGGCTCTGAGGCAGTGACTGGGCCCTGCCGCCTGAAAGCAGCTGCCCGCTCATGGAAGAGCGTGAGCCTGGCCGCCTGCCTGTGCGCTGCACTGAGGGACACCACGGGGTGCTTCTCGAATAGCTTGCATATGGTACAAAATTGTCATCTTCCTTTGATTTTTTTTTTTCCCCCAATCATTTGAAAATACAGAAACCCTTCTTGGCTCCCAGGCCACACAAAGCCAGCCAGTGGGCTCTTTGCCCCCTGGCTCGTAGCACTTGGTCCCTTGGATCACTGCCCATAGTGTTAGCTTTGCCAGCTGTGTGCTCATCGTACAGAGTCAGTGCTGTCACTGACCGAGAGTGACCAGCAAAGAGGGGTCTGCAGTGGGGAATGTAGCCCACCTGTGGTTCATTTTGTCCACGCATGTAACTTTTTCCTTCCTGTTGACATCCTGACCTTTCCAGAAGGTGTGACCCTCCTAGGGTTTGAGGGGGTTTTCTAAACTGGGAGGACCCTAGCGGAGTTGTGGGGTTTTTCTGTAAATCTCTGGTTGCAGGGATACACCCTTGCTGATGAAGAAGAGGACCCTTTGATTTACCAGCATCGAATGCTGAGGAGTGGCCAGGGGGATGCGTTGGCTAGTGGGCCAGTAGAAACAGGGCCCATGAAGAAACTGCATGTCAGCACCATCAACCTCCAAAAGGCAAGTCCGTAATTTCCGGAGGGGACTTGGAAAGGAGAGCCCCGCTCTTCTGTCTCGTTCAGAACTCTTAGCTCTTGCTACCATTAGTTTAAAACAACCAAAGACCAGCCCAACCATTTTTCTGAAACTCTAGCTACCCTGAACTTAGGTCATTTTGTCTTTTTCCAGGTGTCCAAATTACACATTTTTAAAAATAAAGGATAATTGTAGAACGAAGCTCTGAGGTTCCTTGGAGCTTTCATAGTAGAATCCTTTGTTATAAATAACATTCTTATTTTTCACATGAATGGAACAAAGCCAGTGAGCCCCCTAGTTAGCACTGAGACTGTGCCAGCCCTTTAAAGCAGTGCTTCTCAGACTCCTGAGACTCACGGGGCTTACTGACTGCTGGGGGCTGGCGAAGATGCTTGTTTGAATGGGGGCAGTCCGAGGTCAGGCCTACATTCTGTATTTCCACCAAAGTCCTATGTAATGCCAGTGCTACCGGTCCAGGGACCACACTTTGAGTAGCAAGTTTTCAGATCTTTGCAAATAAATACTGAGTTCTCTCTGCTGACAAAAGCCTGGGATATAACAGCTTCTCACCACGTATGCCACCAGCCATCCATTTAAAAACAGGCAGTTCCAAAGCATCGCTAGTAGATCTGAGCAGAGTAATCGTAGTTATGTCACCGACTTTTAAATAAATATACCACGTTGCTTATTTCCCACGTTTTGCATTAGTGTTAGTGCTTCTGGTGACTGTGAGCAGCTCCCTGTTTGGAGTTCAATGTGGTGGTATTCTTCCTCTGTTAGCGGTTGACCCACAGCAGCTGCACTTGAAGGATAGCAGTGGACCGAGATAGAGAACTGGGCAGGACTGGATCCCTGCTGACTTGTTCTCTTCTTTTGGCCAAGCCCATAAAGATTTGAGCACAGACCTGTGTGTGTGTGTGTGTATGTGTATGTGTGTGTATGTGTGTGTGTTCACACACAGCTGGGGACCACTGGGGCTTATCGTTGACTGTTGAACCAGCCTTCACCCACATACGCAGCTGTAAAGTGGCCGCCGCCGAGAAGGGTTGGGTGATTTATGAGGGAAGTGGTGAAAGACCCCTGGGGCAGGAGCGATGCTGCTTTCCCTCCGTGGAGTGTGCCACTGCTAGTCCAAGACTGCAGGAGAAGAAGGCCACCGGGCACCCGTTGAGGCCACCCTGCTGACACCTCACCCTTCAGGGAGGGGCCGGGCAGAGAAGCCACATGCACATTTCCACCCAGATGTTTTCCACCTACCTGGGTTCAGAATGTCCTTCCAAGCAGGCAGCTGTCCACCCTCTTAGAGCCGTGTCCTGACTATTTTAGGGAACTCCCCGGTAGTCTAGGTTGCTTCCAGGAAGGTTTGCTTTCTACCCAGGACTTGGAAAAAGAAGCATGACCTTTGCCAAACAGAAAAAAAAGAGTCTCTAGTGTATCTCACCTGAGAGAACAGATCCAATCCAAGAACCCTAAGCAGAATCTCCAGTGCGGACTCTCAGCCCCGTTTGGGCTTCCACACACTCGCGGGCAGGTAACTCGGGGTCGGTGCAGCGACCAGTCTGACCCGCTTTCAGAGCAGCAGTGCGCCACCTCGGTCACCTTTCTCCTGCCGATGCTAACGGGGGAGTTACACGGGGCAGGAAACGTAGAAACCGTTCGTCCGTACCTCCGTAGTGCCTGCCAGGGTTTTCGGCGCTTTCCCGTCTGAGGAGAAGCTCTCTGGGCTTACCTTCTGATGAATAGGCTGGCGTTCTGTCAGCGAGCGCCGGCCCCACCGGAGGAGGCGGGCAGCTGTGCTGGTGGCGGAAGGCAACCGGCTGGTGTTGACACAGTCACCGCAGAATCCAGAGAAGCGAGAGAGGATTAGGTTTTAAATGAAAGAACAGCAGGGAAGGGCCCACATGGGGGACTTACCCTGTTTGATAGATCGTGCAGTTGTCTGTGAAGCTAAGATTTCCGGAGACTTCTTTGCTACCATTTCTGAAACGGTGACAGTAATAGCACTGACAACTGCCAATATCTGTGGGGTGCTTTCCACGTGTCAGGCACTGATGTGAGCATGTTACGTATATTGACTCATTTACCCTTCACCCTGTGAGTTAGGTGCTGTCGTTACTGTCGGCATTTTGCAGAGATACGGATGTTGAGGCCCAGTGATTTGCCCAGAGTCAGCTGGTTAAGTGGTGGAGCCGGGGTTTGACCAAGGTAGCATGACTACAGAGCCCAGTTTCTTCACCACTGTGCTGAACTGCCTCCGCCTTACCCAGGCTCAGCCTCACAGCACTAGAGGGAAAAGACCTTCGTGATTCTCCCTTGTGTATGTACCACTTTTGAAATGCCGTGCGCTATAGAGCAGCTATCCGGAGACCCTTCGTGTAGGGAGGAAGCCAGAGGCCTCTGGATAGAAAAGGACTCGCTGTTCCTATTTTGTTCAACAGAACAAAGTTTAAAAGCCAAGTAACTAGTGTCACTGTTCCTCCTGGTTCAGGGTGCTCATTGTATCGTCAGAATCATCGACATAATTTTTCAGTTTGCCCCTTAACGTCTCTACTTCACTTTCTGACATAAAACAGTAGTTTGGATGGTATCACTCATTTGTAACTCATCAGAAGCCGCAGCAGATCTCCAGTTTATCCCAGGGCAGTGATGGGTTGAGTCATCGATAGTTAGGTGGTATAGCACACAGGGATCTCTAACACTCCCTGGACCACTTCCTTGGAGAACCTCTGCTCTGACTTACTCAGTTTCCCTAGTTTAGGGAGGACACATGTCTGTTCTGCTGGAAAAAAAGAATGTATTTTCAAAGTTAGGGCTAGGCCAGCTCAAAGAGATGTTGTTTTGGTAATAAGAGCAACCATTTTTGCTCATCTCTTCCAGCTGGCCTCTTTAGATATGTCATCCCTTGATGCAGGAGATGGAGGCTCAGATGCAGCACACGAGTAATTTGCCCAGAGTGCTGCAGCTGGCGAGCGGCAGAGCCAGGATTCCAACTGGTCTTCCTGACTTCACAGGAATAGGCGCTTACAGAAGCACTAACTTCGTGCCGAGCGCTGGTATAAATCTGTGACACACATTAACTTAATTAATCCTGAAAACACGCTGGGAGGTGGAACTATGGTCCTCATTTTACAAGTGAGGAAACAGGCCCAGGAGAAGAGAAGTAACTGGCCCAAGGTCAGACAGCCAGTGAGTTCGATAAGAGCCATTTGACCTCAGGCCGTGGAGTTCCAGAGTGCAGCTGGGGCCACGACACTGTCCTGCCCGTCTCCAGAGCCTGGGTCTTCCCATCCACCTCCCTCTGCTTCCCCTGGCCGGAATTCTTGATGCCTGGAATGCTCAGAGTGTTGAGGAGTGTTGGAGGGGATAAATCAGAAAGTAAAAATTAAATCTGTTCAACTCCTTTTGTCTCCTTCCACCAGTGCCGTGTGCTCTGGGCTCTGGCTCGCCTGAGTGTAATGCGATTCACGGTGCTGTGAACCTGACCATTTTCCCTCTCCCTCTACGACTCTTTGCTGTCGAATGAGCCGGTGTCCTAATGCAGAGTGCCCAGGGCCCGTCACACACTGCAGGGGCCATTAGGCTTTGTTGAAGGCACCCTGTGTGTGACAGGCCCATCCATTCTGCGTCTGTAGAGCTTTCTGCTTTGCTGATAGAGTCCAGCACAAATGATTTGTAAAACAGTCATTTTTTCTATATCGTGCTCTATTCCAGAGGTTGCTACTTTTGTTTTATGGCTTCTAATTAAATGTTACTCTTTTATATTTGTGCTCTGAGGGAATTTTGTCGTGAGAGGTATGATTTTATAAATCAAAGACAGAATAATCATTAAATAGACGAGGGCTCTTGACAGTTGGCCCTGGAAGCTGATGGTTTTCCATTGTCTCCTGGGGGGATTACAGGCCTGGGGAGCTGCCAGAAGGGTCTCCAAAGATGACTGGCTGGAATGGCTGAGGCGGCTGAGTCTGGAGCTCCTGAAGGACTCCTCGTCGCCTTCCCTGCGCTCGTGCTGGGCCCTGGCTCAGGCCTACAACCCAATGGCCAGGTGCGTCCCCCCCTTCAGGATGGGATCAAGAGGATCGGCACAGAGAAGACGATACATAAGAATTCTTTCTTATCGGCGATAATTGTAAAAAGGGCTGGTATTTTTAATTTTGCCAACTTGCTGAGGGAAAAAAAAAAGAAAAAGCAGATTGAACAAGGTCATGTTATAGGAAAAGCAAGCATCTTAACCTTGCTAGGAGACCTTTCCTTAGTAGGTTTGGGTCTAAAATTTTAATTACAAAGTCATTTATAGCTCTGAAAAGAACTATGTAATGGTGTAGTAGAACTGCTTTCCAAAATAATGAACCCTAATTATTTACTGCTGTATTACAAATACCCCCCAGACTTAACTGGTCTTAAACAACAGCAGTCGTTTGTTTTGCTCCTGAATCTGCAATTTGGAAGTGACCTGTGGGGACAGCTTGTCTCTGCTTCAGTGTCGGTGGGGGTGTGTGTCCAGGGCTAGAGGACCCACTTCAGCATGGTGCATTCACATGTCTGGCAGGTTGGGGCTTTCAAATGGGAACTGCCCTGACTAGGGGCCTTGGTTCCTCTCCATGTGGGCCATTCTGTGGGGTGCTTGGGCTTCCTCACAGAATACTGGCAGGTTTTCAAGAGTGAACGTCCCCAAGGGAACGAGGCAGAGGTATATGGTATTTGTATGAGCTGGCCTTGGAAGTCACGCAGTATCGCTTCTGCCACACTCTGTTGTTCAAGACAGGCCCAGAAGCCCACTCAGATTCAAGGGAAGGAGATATGGATGCCATCTTTTGATAGGAAGATTCTAGAAGAGCACGTGGAACAGGAGATACTGCTGCAGCCATCTTCAGAAAATAGAATTTGCCATAAAATAATACTGTTTTAAATAATAAATCTTAAGTCATTAAAGATTTGGTTTATAATCTTTGCATAATGGAGGTTTACAGTATAACGTAAATAAATGAGATGGGATACAAAACTATGGAAGTGTGTGATTTCAACTGTTAAAAACACACGTACATGGAAGAAGACTAGAAAGTAATAGAGCAGTGATTAAGTTGGAAGGTCTAAGGAGTAGTTATTTTCTTTATTCTTTTTCCCGTTTTCCAAATTTGTCTACAATGGATGATTATTATTTATAATGAGGCATAAAATGGTATTTTTTTATGCTTTAAAAATAGTTCCTAGGAGTTCCCTGACTCGACAGTGTGCAGATCTCATATGCTCAGCTGACATAGCGTACCTCTCTTCTGCTCCAAGTCACTTCTGAGCACAATGTCAAAAGAGGCTTGTGATAGACATGCACATATGTGTTTATTCCTGTGCTGCCAGATGTGCTCATTTGGGATCCAGTGTGGCTGGGGATGTAGGCCAGAAAGTGTATTTCTTAACTTACACAGGACTTCTTTTGGTCTTCATGTTATCCTTTGCATTTCAAATTTTGCCTTTTCCAGCAGATTCCAAAATTATATACATTGGTCTGGCTTAACCTTTTTAATGTGTAATAGAAAGTATGTGTAGAGACATTGAATGCTTAACCCGTACATTAGAAGTGTATCTTCAGTTTCCAACCCCCTTCCCCCAACATTCACCAAAAAAGAGGGGATGGGATTAAAGTTCAGATATTGGGCATAGCAAATATGCCAGTCCAGGTGATGCTTTAATGATTGAAAATAGGTTGTAGTAATCTTAGCAATGGCACCTCTGGCTCTAGGTCTTGTGAGTCTCCAGCAGTTGCACTGGCTTGGAGAATTTATGGATCAGGATTCCATCTCCTAACACTTCTAGTTTCTTAAGTTGTGTTGTCGTGTTGTTTAAGATCAGCTAAGGGTTCTGGTTATATTTTGAAAAGCAGTGACAAGTGCTGCCTTTGCCACTTCCAGTCTCACTTGAGAAGCATCCCAAGAATCCTTTGAAGATGATTCTATTCTGAATCTGTTAATGCCAGCTCCTATGTTAGAAGTCCCCCTTCTGTTCATCCCCTCCTGTGAAGAGAAAAGATGGAAGACCTACCAAGAAGTATGCCTGGGGAGACAGGTTATTTAGCTCTGCTCTTCCTTCTCCTCCCTCGCCCTCACACGGCGTCCCGTGTAGCACAGCGTCTATACCTGAGCTGTAAAATCAGTAGTCATTAGCCACGCATGGTTGCGTTGAGGTAATTCAATTAAATAAAACTTAAAATTCCGGTCCTCAGTCACACTTAGCACGGTTCAAGTACTCAGTGACTAATAGCTACCGTATTAGATAGGAAAGATAGGCCATTCCCAGCAAGTTCTGTTGGACAGCAGTGGTCTGTATGAGCAAAATCAGTGATGCCAGGAGTAGGTTGATAAGTGACTTTGTGGCACCAGGCAGAGGCACGAGAGGCATTTCCAACATCTTTTTCCACTCCTCTCTGCCTTCAGGGATCTTTTTAATGCCGCATTTGTGTCCTGCTGGTCTGAACTGAATGAAGACCAGCAGGATGAACTCATCAGAAGCATCGAGTTGGCCCTCACCTCGCAGGACATCGCTGAAGTCACGCAGACCCTCTTAAACTTGGCTGAATTCATGGAACACAGTGACAAGGTGAGACTTTGCCCCACCGTCCAGATGGAGCCCGACAGGAAATGGGCAGGAGGGGAGAAGCCCCCGGGCAGCCTACTCCCGTTCATGCCCGGCTGCTGTTTTCCTATGCTGTGTGTTCTGCTCTGTCTTAGGGCCCTCTGCCATTGAGAGACGACAATGGCATCGTCCTGCTGGGTGAGAGGGCTGCCAAGTGCCGAGCATATGCCAAAGCACTCCACTACAAAGAACTGGAGTTCCAGAAAGGTCCCACCCCCGCCATCCTAGAGTCTCTCATCAGGTAGGCTCTAAACCCTTTTTAATTGCTGCCTTCATCTGAAATGACCTCTGTCCCCTGACTGCCTGCTGCCAGATCACGACTCACGTGGAGACTTCTGCTCTGTGAAGTCTGCCGTCGGGTCCGGCCAACACATTTAAATGAGACGCGGTTGCAGATGGCTCTCCCCCTCTTGGAGCCGTAATTGGCATTTCTGTTGACCCTCAGTACACGGGCTCCCGTTGTTTTCCAACCTGTGCTGGCTTGTCCCAGTGACATCAGTCCCGAAGCAGTTCTGAGGCAGCAGCAGCCTAGGAGCGATAGATGTTAACGCCCGGGTTCAATCGCACTCTCGGGTCGGAGTAGGAAGTACTGGTTGCGGTGCCTCAAAGGCCTCTGGGGTTTTACTGCCCGAGTCCTCGTCCTCTGGCGTTCTGCGAATAGCACAGGCAGAGCGAAGTCTGAGATTCAGTGATCTTTTCCCTGGCTTTGACTACGTTCTCTCCTCTGCTGAGATGGTTTTGAGTCTTCTGGGTATGGAAAAAATAGGTTGTTTAATCAATTTTCTGCTGTTATGAAATTAGAAGCAGCCTCAAATGTTAGCTCCAGCTCCCAGAGAACTGTTTGCTTCCCCTAATGAGTATCAGAGAATATTAACTCTGGGATCTAATTATCTTCATGTAGATGCTAACATGGTTGATTATTTCACTACAGATAGTTGAGGGGAAAGTCAGCCAGCTAATAAGTACCTCCTTTGTGGCTGAAACAGTCTGCTGTGTATGGCCCTTCTTCCATTTGAGGGAATCATCAAATGGCCAGCTTCTCTGCCAACTGTGCCTTTGAGTAAATGCAAAAAGTTTTCCTATAAACACTTTAAAAAGTGACCAAAAAGGTAGAAATAGAATCGTATTTTTCCCAAATAAAGTGAGCTTTGAGAGACCGTTGATTTCTAGATGCCACAGTTATGAACATGCCATCCTATGGAGTAGCCTTCCATTTCTATTCAGGTTCAACAGATACGAAAACCTGCATTTCTTCCTCCCATCTCTGGCTTGGGTAAAACATCTTTCTTGATAATTGATAGAAAATCTGGCAGAGGAATATAGTAACTTCATGTCAAATAACTAGTTTTGCATGTTAATTTCCTTGCTGACCTTTTTTGTTTGACATCTCTCTGAAAGCTCCCTCGTCCCACCCCAGGGCTGTCCCCATATTTGAAAGAATCAGAGAAGCATTAATGTATATACACATGTGGAACAGGAAGATATAGTCAGAGCCCTGCAAAAATGTTCGAGAAGGCCATTAACCTCTTAAGCCAATATAACAGAAAATATGTCCCCAGAATTTCCTGCAAACTGATCTGGACTTTAAGCACAAACCAGTGGGAGCCTGTGCTTCCAGTCAGAGCCAGGGCTCTGAGCCGTGTGGTTTTGTCCCAGCCTGACTGAGCTCGCTTGCAGTGCTACCCCCTTCACTTGTCTTCCCGTCTTCCCATTGTGCTTCTTTCTCCGTTTGTGGCTTTTCCTACTTGCTTTTGTGAAACTGCTTTTCCTAAGCACTATGGCAATGTCCTGCCATCATTGTCACCACAGAAAGTTTTAAGAAACAGCCTTAGACAAAGCTGCTCTTAGAGAATGTGTGTTCACCGCTACCCCAGTCCTCTGCGTAGGCCTCATGGAGACTCCTCCCCAGGGGTCACCACGGCGGGGAGTCGTATGTTCCTGAGTTACCACTTGGGTCCCATGTTGGAGGTGTTGCTCTTCGTAATAGATTGAGCTCCCTTCCTCACAGTGGCCACTGGGAAGCTCACAGCTCAGTCCTGGCCCACCTCTAACAGATACAGACCCCTGACCTCTTTTGTCTGCTGCCCTCCCTCCTTCCAGCTCTATTTTGTCTTTCCCACTCTTACTTTCCCTCCACTGGTTGCCCACTTTTTAAACGTTTATTCTAGTATATACATTTGAGTCAACTGCCTCAGATTCTCTTTGAAATAATCAGGTTAAATAATCAGGTTCATAAAAACATCTTTGCAAAGCTATTTCTTACTTTCGGTTTTTGTTTTAAAAAGCTGTGCTATGCTGACAGTTCTGTTCTCTTGCTACTGGATCGATCTGTCTGACTCCCTACCTATTGATGTTTTTACCTGTCTGCTCCAGGCCAGTTAAATCCCACGTTTTATCCTCCAAACCAGGCTAACACTGAGATAGTACAAACTACACCCATTTCCTCAAAGCTTGCATGTATCAGTAAGTGTAATTGCTTCTTAAGGGAGCAGAGGGCTAAAAGGGTATAGAATTCTTTGTAAACATACACATGCAGACACACACACCTGGCTTTTACTTGATTAGCCTGTAGCATTAAGGTAAGCGCTGGTGGCCTGCTGACTTAGACTGTGTGGGCCGCTGTAACAAATCACCATCAACTGGGGGGCGTCAGCGAACACTTCTCACAGTTCTGGAGGCTGGGAAGTCCAAGATCAGGGTGCCAGCACGGTTGAGTTCTGATGAGCACCCTCTTCCAGGTTTCCCAGTGGACGACTTCTATCTGTGTATTCAGGTGATAGAAAGCGGAGAACAAGCTCTTTGGGCTCTTTTTAATGAGGACTCTGATCCCATTCGTGAGGGCTCTACCCCCGTGCCTAATCACCTCCCAAAGACCTTACTTCCCACACTGGGGATTAGGCTTCAACATAGGAATATGGGGGGATATAAACATTCAGTCCACAGCATTCCTCCCCTGGCCCCCCAAAATGCATGTCCTTCTCAAATGTGAAATACATTCATTCCATCACAGCCACCCTGAAGTCTTAACCCATTCCAGGATCAGCTCTAAAGTGTCATGTAAATATCATCTAGGATAGGGATAGGGATGAGACTCTAGGTACTATTCATCCTGAGGCAAAATTTGTCTCCAGCTGCGAACCTGTGAAAACGAACCAACTTACATGCTTCCAGAATACACTGCTGGGGCAGTAAGAGGAGAGACATCCCCATTCCAAGAGAAATGGGGAAGAAGGAAAGGGTGACAGGTCCCAAGCAAGTCCAAAACCAAGCAAAGCAAACTTCATGAGCTCTCTAGACTTGGGAGTAATCCCTTTCAGCTGGATCCTCTGCCCTCCAAGCCCTCTGGGGGACGGTCCGCCTTCTAGACCCACTGGGGGAGAGGTCCTGACCCCGCAGCTCTGCCAAGCACATGTCCCTGCCTGTGGCTCTATCCCCACAGCTTTGGGCAGAGTCACCAGGCCTGTTAAAAGCGAGGCAGTGGTCCTCCTTTTTGAAAACAAGCAGGCAGCCCTGATGATCTCTGGACCACCTTTGGGATCTGTCTTTTCTCGGCTTGTGGAATGGTGCATGTTCACAGCCAAATAGCTCTGTAGTTCTGTCCTGTAAAATTCAAGGATTTCGACAGCCTTCCTTCATTCCTTCCTGTCTCTTTCCCCTTCTCTTCAGTTTCGTGGTTTTCCTGGTGGAGTAGCTGGTGTGGCCCGTGGTTCACATCACACTAATCCCCTTAGCAAAGCCTCACGTGCCCATACCCTCGTGTTCTCTTCCAAACACACGTGCTTGTCTCTTACAGTATGGGTGGGCTGAGAAGTTCCCACATCTTGAAGTTCTGGCTCCTTTTTGCTCAATCCACCTTCACGTTGCTTCTCTCTTCTCTCGTGTTACTGTAAGCAGGCGGGAGGAACCAGGCTGCCCCTCAGCACTTCGCTTAGTCATCTCCTCAGCTAATACCCAGTGTCACTGCTCGCAAGTTCTATCTTCCACAAAAGACTGGAACACAAACACGAGTCAGACAGATTATCTGCCACTTGATAACAAGAGTTGCCATTTCCATGTTATCCGATAACCGTTCCTCATTTCTGTCTGAGAACTCATCAGAATGGCCTTTATCCTCCGTATTCCTGCTACCGTTCTGTTCACGGTTACATAGGTGTTCTCTCAAAAGACAGAATCTCTCTTTCTAGCTTTCTTTTTCTTTTTGAGCTCTCACCAGCATGTGCCTGTGAGAGTCCATTTGTGTCGCTCTGTGCGTTCTCGAGCGCACACCTCAGAACTCACCCAGCCTCCGCCTGTCACCCTGTTCCAGAGCCGCCCCACGTCGTTACGTGTGTCTGGTGCAGCAGCACCTCACTTCTCAGTACCAGTTCCCTGCGTTAGTCCGTTTGGACCGCTCTCACAAAATACCACAAACCAGGGCCTGCAACATTCGTTTTGTGCAGTTCTGGGGGCTGGGAGGTCCACGGTCAGGGTCCAAGGTGCAGGTGAGCCCCCTCTTCCAGGTTGCCACACTGCCACCCTCTCACTGTGTCCTCTCATGGTTGAAAGCAAAGCACAGCTCTCTGGGGTGTCTTTCATCAGGGCCCCTATTCCATCCGTGAGCCACTCCACCCTCGTGACCCAGTCACCTCCCAAAGGCCCCGCTTCCAAAAACCGTCACTTTGGGGATTGGCCTCAACATAGGAATTTAAGGGGGACACACACATTCAGTCCATCGTACTTGCTTTTCTTTCTTTCTCACCTTACGTAGAAGAAAGGGTCTCATCAAAGCCAGGTGCTTTCACTGCCCAGCCCCTGACAAGTAATCCCATTTTTAAAAAATGTTCTGATTAAGATCAGCAGAATGAAAAGTAAAAACGGGGGCCAGTGCTTCCGAGGTGGACATGCAGCTCTTGTACCCTCTTCTCTCTCACATTGTAGAGGATGAAACAAAACGTTCTGTACATTCAGGGGTGACACTGAGCTCTCCTTTGGTTCCTGGTGGTTCTGTCCTCTTTTAAGGTGAGAGATTGTGCCGAGCTCATCTCTGAATCCTGAGTGTCCAACCTCAGCTGCCCCAGAAGGAGGTGCTTGAGGAGGAGTGGTTCTGCCCAGAATCCGCACACCATATGTTATGTGGCTGGGGTGTCCTGCTCTCCCCTTTCCCTCGGCCGCGCTCTCTGAGAAGTTCCCCCAGAAGGGTGAAGGGAGCCATAGATGCCAACTTAGAGCCTCAGTGTTTTGGGGGGTTGTTTGTTTTATGGTAACATTTTCTTCCTCAACATGAACGTTGTCACGGAATGTTTATCCTCTATTTACTCGATTGTGTATATGTAAAACTATGAGTAAATTTCAGCAGCTATAGGTTTTGATTAGTAAAGTTTAGATGCCTCCCCCCCGACTTTATTGAGGAATAATTAACAAATATAATTGTATATATTTAAAAGGTACAACATGATGCCTTGGTACACATTATGGAGTGATTCTCAAGCTGGAGAGCATTAACACGTCATCACCTCACACTGTTAACCTTTGTGTGTGATGAGAGCGCTTCAGACCTACTCTCAGCAGCTTTCAAACAGACGACGCTGTCTTCTCACTGTAGTCACTGTGCTGTATATTGGATCCTCAACCTCCTCCTCTTACAACTGAAAGTTTGTGCCCTTCAACCCCGTCTGCCCATTTCCCCATCTCTCCGCATCCCCTGGCAACCGTGGTTCTATTCTGTTTCTGTGAAATCAGGTGGTTGTTCTGGGGTTTTTTTTAAGATTCCACATGTAGGTGATACCATGCAGTATTTTTCTTTTTCTATCCTATTTCACTTAGTGTAATGCCCTCAGATTTGTCCATGTGGTCACAGATAACAGCATTTCCTTCTTTTTTATGGCTAAATAATGTTACTTTGTGTGTGTGTGTGTGACATTTTCTTTATCCGTTCATCTGTCACTGGACACAGGCTGTTTCCATGTCTTGGCTGTTGTGAATACTGATGCAGTAAACATGAGAGTGCCGATATCTCTTTGAGATACTGATTTCTTTTCCTTTGGATATATACCCAGAAGTGGAATTGCTGGATCATATGGGAGTTTTATTTCTAATTTTTTGATGAACTGCCAGACTTTTCCATAGTGGCTATACCATTTACATTCCCACCAGCAATGACAAGCGTTCCCTATTCTCCACATCCTTGCCAACACTTGCTGTCTCTTGCGTCTTTGATAACAGCCATTGTACCAGGTGTGAGGAGATAATCTCATTGGGTGGTTTTGGTTTGCATTTTCCTGATGAGGGGTGATGCTGAGTATGTTTTCATGTATCTAGTGGCCATTCCAAGAATGTCTTTTTTGGGAAAATGTCTATTCAGGTCCTTTACCCACTTTTTAATAGGACTATTTATTTTTTTGCTATTGAGTTATATGAATCCTTTATATATTTTGAATATTAACTCCTTACAAGGGGTTATAGGTAGCAGATCTGTTCTCCCATTCTGTAGGTTGCCTTTTCAATATACTGATTGTTTGCTGTGCAGAAGCTTTTTAGTTTGAGGCAGTCCCACTTGTTTATTGTAGCCTTTGGTGCCTAAAGCTTCAGGTGTTTTTTAGTTGTGGGGTTAGAGGAGATGAGAGAGAAAGAGAGAGAGAATTATTAGCTACTTCTGCCAGAGGCATTTGTGCTTTTCTTCCTCTTCTCTTAATCCCCTGATCTTTTTAACCTCCCTTTCCAGGCAGTATTGTGCTGGCTATTGGGCATCTCAGACTCCCTGCCTGCTTCAGGAAGTTTCTGTGTGAATACCTGTCCTGTGGGATGCCCTGCTCCAATGCACTTCTCTGCTCACTCTATTCCTTTGAAAATCCCCGAGTTCTTGTTTTTAAGGTTAAATAGGTTCCCAGCAAACCAAGGACTGTAAGTACAATAGGAAACACTGAATAAGAATAATGGCTTACCTCATACTGACTGGGTCAAGGGAATGGTTCTTTTTGTCGAGGAAAAAATGACTTCCTGATACTCAAAATTATTTGGCATCTGCTACGGCTAAAGATATGCTTCCTCTCTATGTGTTAGTTTGCTCAAGTAGAAAGGAAGAGTGTTGGTTTGCAAAGTATTTTGAGGCCGAGTGGTGGCACTGGGCTCCGCGGGGGTAAATCTGACCTCTCCCAGTGGCTGCTGCCCTTTTTGTCCGCCACCTTTTCGCTCTTTGGGTTCCTCCTTCTCTCTTGGTTTCCCTGACTGCAACAAAATCAGAATCTCTTTCTCACTGCTCACCGTCTGATTTTTCACTGAAGCTTTTTACCTTGCTCTAAATGATAACAGCAATAATTTAAAAACCAACAGGTTTCAAAAGAATTTATTGTAGAAGGAAAAAGAAACTTCGAATGTTTACAACATACTACAGTATTTTGTTTTTACAAAGCAAAATACTTATATACAGCATGAATTATTAACCATAGTGTCATCTACCTTCATTTTGCAGCCACTTTTTATAGATGAGTTTAAAGAGAAAGCTCCTTGAGCCCTTTTCTTACAAAGTAAAAAATAAAAATAGATATATCTGTATTGACTGAACATTTTAAGGCAGTTTTGTGCAAGCATCCACAAGGGACTTCTCCCCACCCCCTGCTGGAATTCCCCAGCCACCAGTAGACTTGTTTCTGCCATTCAGCACTGTACCCCAATTGAGGCAGAGCAGGGAGGTGCCAGAGGCCCGCCACCAGGCCTGGGTCCCCAGAGATCCCCCTGAGCAAGTCCAACCTGGCTCAGCCCACCACCAGTGGAATAATTTTTATCTTTAAAAAAAAAAAATAGGTAGACCGAAGGTAATTTTGTCGGATTTGACAAGTCATAGCTCTCCACCACCACTCTCTTTCACGCCTTTCTCTAACACCCAAGATCTCTCCTTGAGGATCAAAACCACAGGGTTCTTTTTAGGCAAGGAGTCTGTTTTCTGCCCTCACATAACCCAGGCCTTCAACTGAATAGGTAAAGTGATATTTACTTTATTCATAATTACTTTTCTTTTGCAGAAAAATCAAGTGGAAAGGAGAAGCTTTTAGTGAGTCTGTCAGGGATCACAGGCAGAGAGAGCCCCCTCGGGCCAGCCCCCTGAGAAGTATGTGTGATAACCCATTATGTTCAAATAATTGGTCCCATTTAGGTGACACCTTTGTACTTCCATTTCATTGTGCTCCTTACAGCCTGACTCTCTCATTGGTGATTGTAGGCTATTTTCCATCCCTACCTTTCTCTCCCCTCTTCCTCCCTTTCCCCGTCCTCACCCAGCCTCCATTTGTCCCCATTTTTCCAGCCCTGCCCCACAGCAGGCCTCCACTTAGGGCTGAAAGTCTTCCGGGCGAATTTTCATCTCCACCCGTTTGAGGGAGTAGCTAGACCCGTGCCAGCCATACCAGGTGATGCCGTCCAGGTGCTTGTTGTGCTCGCCGAGGCGGTAGTACACTCCGTTGAGGTTGGAGTCTGTGCAGCAGTTGTACCAGTAGCCACCTGGCACGAGAAACAGATCGGGGCTGGGAAGCCGAGCTCGTCCTCCCCTTGGAAACAGCTGACAGACTAGACAGCAGGATTCATGAAGCTGCTTTTGGAACAGAGGCTAAGCAGTTAGAGCCAGTGTCCTAGAAAAAGTATCAGAGCCAGAAGAGCAGCTCTGTGGCTCTACATCCATTCTTCCCACAAGGGAATGTCCCCCTCTGCCCCCGCCAGCCCCCCCAGATCTCACCTTTGCGGAGTTGTGCACACTTGTCTAAGCAGTTGTCGTTGTCCTTGTCCTTGGTGCTGAAGGCCGTGTTGTTGTGGTAGACGAGGGCGTCGTTCCCCACGTTGCCACTGTAGTTTCCCAGGAAGAGGCGGTAGCTGTTCAGTTCATTGCCCAGGACGAAGCGGCTGTACTCCGCATAGCGCACACTGCCCTCCCAGTCCTGTCAGGGAGGTCGCAGAGCCTTAGGGGAGCTGCAGCGGGGCTTCGCTCCCGCCTGTCCTGCCAATCTCCCCTCTCTCTGCTCGCAGCCGTGCATCCGGTTCCCGCTGCGGACCTAGCAAGACTTTCCTGCGTGTTTGCCTTCAGTTGACTACACTAAGCTGGGAGTCAAAGAACCAGGCTCCTAGGTCACACGTCTCTCCTGAGTCCCCAGCTGGCCTTGATTAGCCTCTCTTGCTGTGGCCCTTTCCGCCCCTGCCTGGAAGGTGGAGGTGTGTGTTTGGCTGCATCCCACTCGGAGATGTCCTAGAGTGGCTTGCGAAGAGAGCAGTGCCCCGAGGCCTTCCATGGCCCTCACGGTTTGTGCCCCAGGCCAGAGCAGGGACTGCCACGTTTCAGCCCCGCTGACTGGAATTCCTCTGCTCTGCCCCGAATCCAGCCTCTTATATATCTGCAACCTCGCTTTTGTGGAAACAAAACAAAACAAAAACAGGAAAAGGCCTCTTCCCCCTCAACTGTACTGCAACCTGCAGGAAAACCATCATAACAGATACACAAGCCTGTAGTGAACAAGAGTGGGAAGGCCCCCCCCCCCTCCGCCAGGAACTGTGCGTGGTTGTGTGTGTGGCAGCCGGCTCCAGTCCTAGGGACCGAGGCCTTGTGCTCACCTCCAACTCCACGCGTAGCCGGGTTGGCCGTCTGGACAGCCGGTGGATGTGGTCATTCCCCAGCCAGAAGTCCCCACGGATGCTGCCGAAGCCCTGCTTGTACTGCTTCCAGTCCCGGTAGAAGGAGACAAGGCCGCTCTTTCGTCTCTGGATGGTGGTCCAGCCGCCGCCTGACGTCTCCATGTCACAGAACACCTGTGGCAGAGAGGATGCTTTGGTCAGGGACCCACAGAGGCAGGCAGAGGAGTGTGGGGGCGGCGGGCCACACCACCTCCCTCCCATTTCTGCAGAGCTAGTGGACGTGGGCACATCCATAATCATGCTGGCTCTCTACAGCCACTATTCTGCCGTGTTTGGCAAGCAGGAGCAGGGCGGTGGTTTGCTGGGGAAGAATTGTTAAGCAGGGTGGTGGTTTGCTGGGGAAGAATTGTTAAAATTGAGGGTGGGGGCAAGTGCACATCTTGTCGGAAGAAAAGAAACTCCATGTATACTCTTGACATGTTCTCTCTTTTCTCCTTCCCCAAAGAATAACTGCTTTAGGTCATGGCAAGATATGTCAACTAGTTGGGTGGAGGTTATAGAATTATCTAATCTATGTTAGAAGATTTGGTGTTTTGTTGGTAATGATTTGAAGGGGCAAAACAGATCCCCCAAATTGAGTGTGTGGCTGGCTCTCTGGTATTTGGTGTGTTTGATTCTCTGTCTTGAGTTTCCCTTTGCTTCAACTATGATGAGTCCTGCTGCCCCCAGCCCTGTGAGGGGGCAGAGGACAGATGGCAGCACTTGGGCAGTGGGCTCTGCTGACCTCACCTCCAGCTCAGGGCTGCCCAGGAAGTCATCAGGAGGCAACTTGTACACTCCAGAGATGCGGTAGTTCTTCTGGTAGAGGGACGAGCAGTCGTAGATGGCATCTACAACAGAAGCAAACCACAGGGGTGAGCATCCAAACCCGGGGGCTCCATGGCACGTGGGCATTTGTGCTGCATCTCAGTTGAGAGTTTTAAAACTGAGACTTTTCTACCACAACAATCATATGAGTGTTCATTACTAGGCTGTGTCTGGATTTTGGAGAGGTGTGGGCATTGGGAGACCCAAAGGGGGTGTATTTTGGCTTCACTGGTTGGGGGGGGTGCTGTGGAGTAGGGAAGCCCTTCACCTGGATAGCATCAATGGGACAATCAGGTGGTTTCAGATTAACTCTGAAATCAATTATCCTGCTGAGGTTCTAGGCCATGAATTCTGGAAATATTCCGATGTGTGACGGCTACATCACAGATGCTACTCTTTAATAAATTCAGCTTCTGGGACAGCCAGCCTCTCTTACCACATAAGCCATGAGTATCTCATAGGGTCTGGTTTGGTTGTTTGCCTGGCTGGTTGATTTGTGTGACGGTGGTGGTTTTTCAAAGGTAATGGCTATTTTTACCTATGAGAATAGCTATTTTTATGTAGATGGCCTATTAGGACCCCAGTGAAGGGAGATAGATTTCACATCTTATTCCCCCCTTCATCTAACACTGCTCAATTCTCAAATGGAAATGCACACACCCTGAGGAACGCTTGGAGACCTTCCCTGGCAGCATTATTAAAACAAGCAAACGAGAGCATTGGACAGGCTGGTTTTCACTCGGGTTGATTTAAATGCTTCCTTGGCTGCCCGGGGCTATTGCTTTATGCCAGATTTGGTCTCCATTTTGCAAATCTCGAAGAGCACCATGGTAGAAACCTCCTTTCCTGATAGGATTCAAAGAGCGGGAACTCTGGCTGTCCAGGAGAGGCTTCCCACCCTCTGTGTCTGAGATTCTTTCCTTGGCGGCCCCTGCACTGGGCCTTCAAGAAGACCACACCGATGGTGGCACTTCCTCCAAGAGCCATCCCAGGCAGAGCGTGTTGCAGGAGGGGGCGGGGAGGTGCGTGCCTTCACCATCAACCCCTTCATTTTCTGTAATGACGAAAGCATTAACTTACTGCTTTCTCCGCCGGCCTGCCTGCTAACACAGTATGAAGGTGACCCAGCACCTGGTAATGGAGAAGAAAAATGAGGAACAATGTCCTGGGCGAGAAGAGGAGGAGGCGCAGCAGGAGAGCTGCCTTTGTTTGACCCCCAGGAAACTCCCTGCTGGGAGGAGAGCAAATCCCAACTGGAGGAGCTGGGGGTGGCATGGGCAGGTTCCCGGCTGGCCTGCTCTCCCGTGGGTCTGGTTTCCTCTCACAGGCCAGATCAGGACACACTTGTCTGGAAAATATCCTGAGCATACCATACCTTTCTATTCTAGTCCCACACTGAGGGGCAGGAAGTACCGGCTTAGAAAGCAATTGACACATGGCGGTTTAGTAACAATGAGATGTCGAAGCTTAATTTCGTGTTGAGGCTTTTTCTTCGTTTGAACTGAGAGTAACCAGTGACTTAGTGTGTTCTGTTTCTTGACTTGGTCTGTGATGTGACCAAAAGTTTTTATATCAGAACAATAAGTGACATAGCTATAGGATATTCTCCTTACAAGTAACAACTTCCTGATGATTTCAGAAACCCAGATCTCTCCTCTCTGAACAGTAAAATGACCTTGGCCAGTCTGAGCCAATCTAACTAGACACTGAAAATTATGTTAGAAAACATTAAATGTATCTTATTTTGGGGCCACTAAAAATCCAGATCTCAGCATTGCATTTTCTTATTTCCTGTCATGGGAGAATTTTATTTGAGACCATGGGAAAAAGTAGAAATCTCAGAAGCAGGGAACCTCAAGGAGCCTGTCCTTTCCTGAACACAAAGGAATTCTTCATCTGGCTCTAGGCAGCATCGACGCCTAATTCTGAGCCAGTGGGAAGAGTCAGGTTTGCAAACAGGACACAGAATCCATCAGTGCCTGTACCACTAAACCTTAGGGACATGAGAGAACTGCATTTAGCAGAACTTGGCTTCTAGAGCGACAGATGTTACAGTTCTGGTTTCATTCCTGCTTCTTTGGGACTGCGGGTACAGCCTGTCAGCTCTGGCTAAGGAAGTGGACCAGTCAGGGAGACTTGAACCCTGTTTCTAAGACTTGCGGTGTGACTCTGGGCAAACCATGTCATCTCTCTGTGCTCCAGGATAGTAACTTACACCTTTCATATGTTGAAATATGTTGTGAGTAAAAGAGATGGTGCAGGCACTGGGTAAATTTACAGAAATTTACAGAACATTAGAGCTGGTGGCACATACCCAGGAAAATATACCCCAAAGAACCCCCAGTCATCGATCTGTTGGCCAAGATATGTAGAAGCCATGCTACAGACAGAGACCTCAGCCGTTTGAGCAAGAAGGTGATGAGTAGCATGAGAACATGTTCTCCTTACCTGCCGAGGTCTGGGTGACAGTCTGGGCTGCCTGCAGCTGCATAATGTCAATCTGGTTGTTCATTTCCGAGTACTTGCTCTCCGCATCTGTGAGCCGTGACTCCATGCGCTTGGTGCTGCTCTCCAGCTCCATCACCTGCATGACCACGCTGACCCAGTCCCTCTCCTGCTTCTGGCTCAGTTCACTCAGCAGGCTGCTTAGATTGGCGATCTGGGCCTTGAGCTCCTTAGCCTCCTCACAGCAGGTGGCCACTTTGAGCTGCGCAGGTGTCTTGCGCTTTGGGGGCTTCTGTGGCCAAGCTGGGTGGCTGACAAAGGCCGTGATGAAAATGCAGAGCCAGGTCACCGCTGAGAGAGTCTTTTTCAGCATCTTTCTTGGGCCGGGGTGAGGCAGGGTCTTCCTTTTAGGGATCTGGATTTGCCCAGCTGCGGTCTACAGAGCTGGAGCGAATTACAAGTGTGCACTTTCTCTCTGGGTGGGCTCACCACGCTCTTGCTTTCTCTTCCCTTACTATTTCGTAGCCTTTCTCAAAGCTTGAGTTTACAAGTGCAGGTTCACTGGGTTCCCTGTACCTTTCCTTCCTTTCCCCAAACGCTCTACAGACTCAGCATCTTAAATATTATCTGCTGCCTGCACCTCCACCCCCACTGTCGCCGTGCATGGTGCTTTAGCCCCTCCCAGCTCATCTGGGAGGGTCAGGTGCCTGTTGGGTGAAGTCAGCGTAAACTTAGGCCAGAGAGGAGGAGGGAGACAGGGGCGAGTCTTTCTTTCCTTGCCTGCATAGTCTCTGGGCTGAGACAAGAGGACTGTGAATTTGTGTGTTTCCAATTTCGCCTATTAGATTATGCCCCTGCCAGCCACTGGCTCAGCTCTATCAGTGAGCAGGGCAGGGTCAGAAGAATTACCAAATTCCATTCTAAAAGTTACATAACCGTGGGGTGAGTCTAAGGTAGGCAGAGAGAGTTGGGAATAAGACTCCCTGCTCACCCAGGGAGGCCTGTTAATGTAATCCACACTGTTTATATGAGGCTCTGGTATATCTTGGCATCCTGCTGAGTGTGCTTTTAACAAGGCTGGTTATTCCTTTCTCTGGTCATCATTCAGTGTTTTACAAAACCCTTATTCCACCTAGATCTAACACTGTGTCATGTTTGAAAATCTCCAACTTAGAAGAGCTCTAGAAATAGAAAGAACAAGCCTCTTAGGAAGCAGAAAAAGACTTTGTAGTTTATATCCACAGGATTTGCTCAGTCGTCTTTTTACGTACTTTCTCCCGTCAACAAGTGGGCCAGCATTAGCTTCTCCCACTTGGCATTTGACAAGGAGGTGCCGGAGAGGACAGCAGGGACAAAAATTCAGGAGTGACGGACATGACTCTGGGATGGTCATTCACGCTTCCATCCATCTGTAGACACAACAGAGGACAGGCCCATCCTTGGCCTGTGATTCAAAACTTGGAAAGTACATTAAATCATAGGGAGAGGAATCCCTGTCACCTAATAAATCCATATCTATAGTCTCATTTCCCTCTTCCTATGGAATATAGTCTGCAGATCTGAAGCTCTTCTCTCTCTGTGATATATATCCCTGAAAATAGGGTTACTGTCATTTCTCATGTACTGTGTTTGAAGGGCACTACTCCTTTGAAAACAAATGGGAAAAACCTGGGATTCAGCAAACCTTAAGTACTTAAAATGAGCTTTTCACTGAGAATGTCTACAGAGGTCCCTCCATCCTCAGATGGTAACAGACTCTGTCTTTGGAACATACTCTTGCTGTTTCCGTGTTACAGAGCCACCGGGGCAGTCCTCGTGCTGTTGCCATCCGGTGTGGGTCCTTCACACACGAGCCTTACACCTGACTACCCTCCTTCCCTGCCACGATCCCCCAGAGTCCTTTTCCAGTTGGGACTTCTGGCTCCCCAGAAAGCCACTTCTGTTCAGGAGGCTCAAGTTTCCGAACAGTTTTTTCCCCTCTAAATGAAAAAGCGGGAGGGACTCGGTTAGGTCAGGGTTTGTTTTCTCCCCTCGCTAGTGTCCTTGCCCACTGAGGGGTAAGGACGTGGCTGGCACCCTGTAGCAGCTTGTCGGCCCTCTCGGAAGAGCCTGTTCAGAGCCAGTGTCCGCTCTCTTGACACCAATACCCAGCCCAGCCGGGTGCTGCAGTCTGCCCGACGGCATTCACTAACACGAACCCGGCCCCAGCTGTCAGCATCCGACAGCCTGCTGAACCCAGGGAGGATCTTCAAGTCCATCTCCTAGCCAACAGCCAACACTGAGCTTGTGCCTTGCGTCCCACATAGCCACGTGGAGCGTCACGTGTGACCCTGCCGTCTTAGCACTCCCTGCAGCAACACGTTAGACCCAGGAACAGTGGGGCTTTATGGATTCCCAGCCAGCTTTTTGTTTGTTCTTCCCAGTGGCCGCTTCCCCGGCCCAAACAGGAAACTGTTATGAATAGATTTTCGTATTTGGGCAGAAAGTGAATCAGTCATTTGTATTTGCAACCCATGGAGCGATCCGTTCTAGGTAAGTTTGGATCAGAAGCATCTAGCTGTTTGCATGAATGCCTGCTCTCTGACATTTATGTTCTGAAAACCCATTTCTAACATGAGGTATAAGTTGGAGACAGAGGCTTTCCTTATTTGAAGATTTTCTTACATCACCTAAGCTGCCCAAATGTCAGTAAACTCCCACCCCAAATTAAAAAATTTAGCAAATTAGGAGTGTTTCCCATGCCAGAAGATTATCAGTCCTCCAAACATCCGCAACGCTGTGATGTCCTAGATTCTGAATTTCTGAAAGAAGGAAAAGTAAACCCTTGTTTTGAGTACAGCTAAGCCAATAGAGAAAACCAGGAAGGATGTGGCAGACTAGACCGGTTTTCCTTCTCCAAAAGGCTTTTACTCCCTTCTCTGCCCTTCAGCGAATAAAGTGACCATAAAAATGGGAATTAACTGAGAAAATCTGGAAAGCCTGTGTTGGACACCTTGCAGTTTTTCCTTTTCTCTATTTTGCTTGTGGTGAAAGAGGGTCAGCTTGGTGTTCCTGGGAAAGATGTTTATGAAAATCAAGCTTATATTCTTAATGAGAAAAGCCAGTGAGCTTTCACTTAGTCTGAAAGCTCTCAAAGACTTCACAGTCTAGGCTGTGCTGCCTTGGGCTGGCACCAAGGGCTGGAGGCGTTCAAGCAGCCCGGGGATTACAGAGCAGGGAAGGGCCTCAAGGTGGTCTCTCGTTCTACCCAAATGGGAGTGTCAGGTCTCATTTTCTTGAAAATGTCCCGGTTGGAGAGACTCCCCCTATTCTAATGTATTCCTGTCCCTGCCTGCTCTTAAACCGTCACTTGCAAAATTGGTGAGAAAGAGACACAGCTACCCTCAGACCCAGACACTCAAGTTTATTGAATGAATTCATCTCAGAAGAACCTGCCTTGTTGTTAGTTTAATTGTGTATTAAATGGGGATATTTTACTTCTCCTAACGTCTTTTAATGAGTCACAGCTTGCTTTACTATATGCAGCCATTTCATACCTGACCCTTGTGTCACTCAGTCCTGTTTCTGTCTCAGCTAAAAGCCCACATCCATCCCAGAAGCTACCTCCATCTCATCCCGAAGCTTCTCATTTGCCCCTTCTACCGAAGAGTGCATTCCGGACAGGTTAGAAATCATTCTCTCCGGCCCCCTCCTAGAGTCTGTTATTCATTGTAGCACCCAGCCAAAGAGTCTGTCTCCGCTCCCCTTCAGACTTTGTAGCAAACACCGGTTCTATGAACCAGCATGCAAGTTTCAGAGCACGGTGACAGTGCTGGCCCAGCCTCAACTGTCTCACAGTTTAGTTGGAGAAACAGACAGCTGAGCTCTAGGGCAGTGTGACATGTGAGGACGGGGGCACAGAGGAGGAGTGCCTAACCCAGATGAGTTTGGGAAGGCCTCCCAAAGGGAGTGACCCCCAGGTTTCACAGAAAAAGGAGGAGGTAGCCAGGGGTGGGAGGGGGCACCGTGAGCAGGGTGCAGCTTTGTGAAAGACCTTGACTTAGTAGGAAGACACAAGTATTTGAGCATGGCTTAAGAGTTGGGTGTGGGGGCTCCCCACCTAAGAGGTGGAGGGGAGCCAGGCCTGAGGGACTTGAGGAGTCCACATGAGGGGCGGGATTGCTACTCTGGAGATGGAGGGAGCTCTGAAAGGAATCTAAGCAGCTTTTACCTCTTGTTGCTGTTTTCCTGAGTCTCACCGGGAAAGTGGCCTTTTGTAGTTGGCAAACAAGATTTTTAACTGGAAATGGGTGGCTTAGAACATTAGAATTTCTTGAAATTGTAACAGATTCATATTAAATGCCCCGAAGGGATCATCTGGCTTGAGGATTAAGGAGGCGGTATATGAAGGACTTGAAATATTGGGTCTAGAATCAGGCAAAGCTGGGTTCCAGTCCCTTCCCATCACTTGAGAGTTATATGACCCTGGGCAAGTTATTTCTTTGGGATTACAGATCTGTGCAGTGGAGATGAAAATCATAACTACTTTACCTCACAGGATTATTGGTTAAATAAAGCAAAGGTTAAAAATAGTTAAGGCATTTTTCAGTAAGAAAACTATATTTGTGGATGCTTGGGTGGCTCAGTCAGTTAAGCGTCTGCCTTCGGCTCAGATCATAATCCCAGGGTCCTGGGATCCAGTCCCACATCAGGCTCCTTGCTCAGCAGGGAGCCTGCTTCTCCCTCTGCGCCACGCTTGTGCACTCGCTCTCTCTCTCTGTCTGACAAATAAGTAAATAAATAAAATCTTTAAAGAAGAAGAAGAAGAAACTGAATTTGGAGGAGTTAAACTACTAGAAATCAAGATTTATCATAAAGCTACCACAAGTAATTAAGGCAGTGTGATGTTGGCACGAGGATAGGCTCATAGATAAATGGAGCAGAATCGAATAACCAGAAACACCCGCACGTATGTAGACACTTGATTTAGGACAAGGGGGCACCACAGAACGGGGAGGAAAGGACGATCTTTTCAGTAAGTTCTTCCAGGTCAGCTAGGTAGCCTTATGGGGAGACGAGGGCTCTTGACCCTTACCTCACACCACACACGAAACTTCAAGTTCAGAGGAGGTTTGAGTTCTACATGTGAAAGGTAAAGACTAAAGCTTCTAGAAGGTAACATAGGAAATTATCTTTGGCATCTTGGGATAAGCAAAGAGTTCTTAAGCAAGATACAAAGAACACTAACCATCCAAAAAAACATTATCAAATGCAATAAAAGGAGTCATCTCTGTTCATTAGAAGACACTATGAAGAGAGTAAAAAGGCAAGAAGAGATCTCCGGTGCATATCTCTGTGTACATTGTCTCCAGAGGATATGTGGAACTCTTACCAAACATTTTTTTTTAGAAGTAGCCAAGTTAAAGATTGCCAAGAGATGTCAATAGGCACTTATTTCACAAAAGAGGATCTCCACAGGGCCAGTGAACGCAGGAAAGGCTGCTCAAGCTCATTCGTCATGATGGCAGTTCAAATTGAAACTATTGCATGCCACCACTACACACCAATTAAAATGACTACAGTGGAAAACACTCACAGTAGCCAGTGTTGACGAAGATGTGGAGTGGCTGGGATTTTCATCTACTTCCCATGGAAATGTCAATTGGGAAAAACCACTTTGGAGAGCAATTTGCCAGTGTCCTCGAAAGCTGAACATACCCCATAACCCAGCAGTTCTACTCTAGGCATAGTCCCAACAGAAATGCGAACACACGTGCACCAAAGACACATACAAGAATGTTTGTAGGAACACCACACTCATACTAGCCAAGAGCCAATGGCCACCTACATGCCCATAAGCGACCAGATGACTAAGTTGTGGTACATTCAGAGTGAAGTCGTCTTCAGCAGTAGAAGGGCAAACTCCCGTAGTGTGCAGCAGCATACATGTATCTCCCAACGTCATGTTGAGTGTTTGGGTGATGTTCAAAGGCTGGCAAAACGAACCAGTTGTGTCAGAAGTCAGATAATTGTTGCCTGTAGAGATGAGGGAGGGAGCCACGGTCGGGCGAAGCCTCTGTTGTTGTGTGTTGTGTTCTGTTTCTTGGTCTGGGTAGCAGTTACCAGGGTATGTTCACTTTGTGATGATTTGTCAAGCTGTATCCTGTGTATACTTGTGTATATATGTGTGTGTTATACTTCAACTAGAAGTGGATTCAAAAATAGGTAGGGCACACGAAACAGTAGTGGCAGACACGTAGTGTCCAGCAAATAGTAGTATTATTTAGGGGCACCTAGGTGGATCAGGGGGTTACCTGTCTGACTCTTGGTTTTGGTTCAGGTCGTGATCTCAGGGTTGTGAGATAGAGCCCCATATCCAGCTCTGTGCTGAGTGGAGAGTCTGAGATTCCCTTTCCCGCTCCTTCTGTGCACCCCCCCCCCAGCTTGTTCTCTTTCTCTCTCTCAAATAATCTTTAAAAAAAAAAAAAAAAAAAAACAGGTACCATTATTTAAGTATACAGTTATCTCACCAGAAGAGCCTTCCCTGCCCTCCGGAATCTCAAGGAGGCCCCCAACATTAGTCTCCATCCAAGCGCTCTGTTTTCTTCATGGTATTTACCTTCACAGCACTTATTTTGGGGTTTTTTTGTTTTGCGTATCTACTTGACCTGTAAGCTCTGCAAAAGCAAAGACCTTATCTGTCATTATTTACCACAGTATCTCTAACATCTAGCTATTAGCATAAAGCCTGAGGCCAAAGATGTCCTTCACTGGAACTTGTCAAGTGAAAGAATGAATTCCTAGCAAAAGGTTTTCTTTGCCTAAATAAACAACTGTCACGGAGACTTAGAGTCTCTCTCCATGGTCATTGGCAGTACTTTGTCATGGTGACGCCTTCATCGTTGGCCACCGCATTCTGTCCTGTTCCGAGTCCATTTTTCTTCTGTAGGTCTTAGTCACAGAATCAGAGGAAGTGGGAACTGGAAGCATTGAGATCATTTGGTTCAACCTTGTATTTTAATCAATAACTGGAGGCAGCGTCCTTAGTGTATAATCACTTTGTCTTCCTGGAAACCATTGATTTGTGTCTCACCCCTCTTTCTTTACATTTGACGATGACCAGCAGGAGAATCACAGAGCATTTGGGGCAGCGTTTTGTCCTGCTCTACCTTATTGCGGAGGCCTATGTAACTGGTGTATCTGATTACTTCAACCTGCATCAGCCTGTTACTGAACCGTCATCGTGGCCTGGGGGGGCCAGGTGCAGCAGCTCATGTTGAAGACAGAACAAAGTAACGTGTCCTCATAAAAACAGCTGCATCTCTGGGCAGCTGTATTCCCCATAATTTATCCAGGAACCTGGCACATCTTGCTGTCCCAAAAGGGGATGAAATGCCCATTATGTTGCAATAGCAGAAAGTCCCTCTTAGCTGGAGACAAGACCCTGTCCGAGATGCGGGATAAGACCACACGTTCATACCCAGCCGCCCTGGGACTGCAGAGCTTCCCTTTGGGCCGGACCTCCGCCACCCTGACGTAGGCCGCACTAACGAGAAAAGAGGACTGTAATTCTTCGAGAATGTTAGAGAAATGAGCCAGTTGTGCCAGAGCAGCCAGTTAACGGCGAGCATGCCTGGGCTTTGCAGTCTACGGCCGAGGGGCTAGAAGGGTGCATAAAACCCACTCTGTCTTAATTCTAAACACATGTTCCCAAGATGTCACCACCGTGTTGCTTGGAAGTATGAGTCTTGCTTTTCCCTTTGTTTCCTGGCTTCCAGAAAAGGTACAGAGTCTTGTTCTTTTCCCCTACCTCTGCTGGAAGAAAAAGCCCTCAGGCCAGAGAGGTGAGGATTTGCTCAAAGCTCCTCACTTCTCGACAAAAACACATTCCAAACCTCTGGGCTCATGCTGACTTCAGAAGCGCAGTGTGCCTCTAGGAATCTGTCCCCCTCGTGGGGCAGCTCCTTGCAGCAGAGGGTGCACGGACTGGGGAAGCCCCTGTGCAGCCAGAGCACAAGCACAGACTGAATCTCCCAAGCCCCGTCTTTTTCTGTAATGCCCTCTTACATGCAGCCAGACCGAAGAGGTCAGGTCTCTCGCCAGTCACCAGTAGAGCATACATGTATTTCCAGCTGTTCTGAAGACTTCCTACAGCTTCCCTGTACAACAGCTTGTCTTTATAGAGCACCTTCAAAACCCCAAGGAAGGCTGCTTTTCAGTGCAGAAAGCTGGCCATCAGCGAGGAGCGGGACAAAGGGAAGAGTCCTGGGGTTTCTCCCAAAGATGACCAAAAGGACAGCGGGTCTTTCATTGCAGCCCAAGACCAAAGGGGGAAGCTTGTGGTAGTACAGTAGTAAATGTCTGCCCCTCCACTGTATCTCGCTCCCCCTCCGGGATGCCTTGAGATTTAATGGGACCTCTCTTATGGTGAGTTAGAGAAGCTGCTTCTGAGTTCCGTGTACCACGGGGGGCAGCGCAGACAGGGCTTACCGCTGGCAATTAAACCATGTCCCAGTGCTCTGAAACCTTGAATGACGTTGCCATATCGTGATTCAGAGATGTTAAAGTGCACGTCTTAAAACTGATGAAATGCCGTAGGTGCTGGGTTCTGCCCCAAACCCGCCTCTGACACTGTCTGGTGATGGCCGCCTGTGCTGGTGGTGACACAACACGTCTCTCCAGGTTCTTTTGGTCGTCTTGTAGGCTATGAATCTTGGTAGCCCACTGATAGCATGTCACGGTCATCTTCTGTCAGCCTGTCCTGACCCGGAAGTAGGCTTATTTTTCTCTTTTCCCTCATTCCAGAATGGGCATTGGCATTTCTACAGTGTGGCCTCTCTCCTGAATGGAGCAGGAGGCCATCTCTCCTCTGCTTACCCAGTTACTTGGGGAGGGCTCAGCGCTGCCAGGTCACTAGAGCCGGGTCATTTACATTTTGTGTCTCAGCTTCATCCCCATAAGGGACTGGGTCAGAGCTCGTGGACATCGGGAAGCCAGGAAATCAGGATGTTAGCCCAAATGTCAACTCGGCTTAGGAGTCAGGGTAGTTGAAAATGAGCGTTGGGTTCACCCAAGCAGCCCAGCCCCCTTCTGTTCCCTTCCTGACAGCTCCTTTTTCTGCTCGTCTCTCTCAGAGCTCTTCATTTCGCTCTGGATACGAAGCGGAAAGGAGGAGAAAAACCTCCAGGCATCACCAGGAAAGGAGCAGTGCTCATTGTTGTAGAATAAAAAGATAATGGCCAATTTGTCAAGAAGTGTTGACAAGAAAGATAAAGTTGGAAGTAATTAACTGGCCGACATGTTGGGAGTGATGTGTCTGCCAATGGCTCCCTAAATCAGCCGGAGCCTTGGAAATGTGACAGCCATTCATCATTTTTACAGCACGCCTGTGACAGGCCCCTGGGTTGGAAACCCGGCCAGCACAAATCGTGTGCCTTGACACTCTGGGGCCTCACGGCCTCACAGTGCCTTACACCGGGTTGTGCTTGGGCACCTGGGCCCCACGTCCAGCCACGGGGGTGCCTGGAGGTGATGTGTCACGTGGGACAGTTTGCCTGGCTTCTCGCTCAGCACTGTGTTGGTCCTCAGGGGATGGGCGCTCTGCTTCCCAGAGCCGGCCTTGCAGACTTCTGCTGGGCAGGTCACTCACTGTACGTAGGAGAGCGCTGAGTGTGTGCTCCTGAGCAGCGCGCCCGGGGGCCGCTAATCTGATGCGGGTCTGTCCGCCACCAGCCAAGAAAGTGCGCCCGGGAGACTGATCACAGGCATGGGAGCCATAGGCAGGACGAGATCAAGTGGGAAACGTCTCTGTTATGTGAAAAAGCAAAATACAAAATTATATGAATGTTCTGCTCACCACTTAATTACATAGAATAGCTATAGGTGAAAACAATATTTTTTAAAAGGTGGTTAAGTTGCAGTGAAAGACATACTTCCCCTCTCCAATCTTGGAAAGATAGGATTTTTTTGTCTCCCCTGACCCTAATCTCTGTCTCTACACAGTTGTTAGCATTCTGTCTTTTTTTATTCTTGAAAATCCCCACTTTCTCACATACAGATTTAGCATGTCCTCTAGGTATTGTGACAGACGTACCATTTAAACTGTGACCGAGGGAAAGGGTGAAGACCAAGCAAGACTCAGGAACCCATTTGATTGTCCAAGGCAGGCCCCCTCTTCTGCATCAAATCTTTTTTTATCTTGATGCCTTAGGTGCCTTAGAGCACCAGGAACACCAAATGTCCCAGCTTTGAAACCTCCTGACGAGGCTGGCCTTCCCTTTGTTAATATGTAGGAAAGGAGTCAAGTGACTTTTCCTGAGTTCCCGAAGCAGAAAAGGGAAGTTTGACCCTAACAGAGCCAGGGATGCTATTGTCATCCCTGACTCTGGCTTTCGGTGGATGACTGAGGCCAACCCGCCTGCCTTCACTTTCCGCCTGCCTGCGTTTAAATTGTCCCTCATGGCCTCTCTCCGTGTCACACTTCAGATGCTCTCACGTTGCCTTCTGTCTTCACTGCTGGCCTTTTGCTTTTCACTTACCCTATTCAGAGAGAGGCTGTCGCATCCTTGAGTTCCCCAGAGTCCCAGGGTAACTGCCTGATAAAGACATTGGGACCCAGCCAGCTTCAGATCTTCCTGGCTCTGTGCAGGAATCAAGCCGTTCTGTTTTTAATCATGCTTGGGGCACAGAGCTAAGTCTCGGGGCTCAGAGAAGGGTCAGGGAATGGTCTGAAGCAGTTACCCCTCTATAGGAGAAGCAAGATAGACTGCTCGATGCAGTGGTAAGGACCCAAAGCAGTGTCCAGCTTGGCCTCATCTCAGCTGGTCAGGAGCTTCTCGTCAGACCCGCCAGGGTCCCCATCGGCTGTGTTGCATGTGTCACCAGCCTAGCGCTAAGGGAATTCAGGGAATTCTTACTTGACAGGGAACCAAGTAAAACACAGACTCTGGTCTGCACTCGAAATAGACAGGAGAAAGAAGGCCCAGAGCCATTTGGGAAACGAGTGCATAATGTTCTCATAAATTCCTGATGGGAGCACTAGGAAAGCCTAAGTGGTCCCCCAGATGTGACCGCAGATGCTCCTTATTTGACTGACTTTCCGACAGGCTCGGGCTTTGCTCTTAATGGCCTAAAGGTCACCGAGGCACCAAGGCTAAGAGATGCGATCGATAACCAGATGAGCCATACAAGAAAGAATTAGTTATCAGGCCAAATTACTTTGGATTTGACATCAGTCTAGAAGCCTGTGGAGCAATGACTTCGAAACCCCTTCAGGAAACAGCGGAATTCCTCAGGTCATTTGGATGCCAAGCAGAAACCCTCTTACTGCTGTGGTCAGCACTAAGACCTTGCGCAGTTAGCGACTAACCGTTTCGGTTAGTCGCATCCTGCATGTGAAAAGCACTGAGGAAAGGCTCGAAAGGGAGAGTCATGGAGAAGTAAGCAGGGCCCCCCCAGCCCTAGCTCCTTAGCCATCACTCTTGCTGGGGCGCCTGCGAAGGCCATGGGACAAGCTCCTTCACGTCGGCGTCACTTACCCTAGCACTTTCCCTGCTTCCGAAGAGGAATTTTTGGATAGTGGGGAGAAAAGATGTTTGGTGTAATCTGTGTGCTAGGGAAGGCGTTGAAGCAGTTTCTTGTCCTTATTTGTTAATTCGGCCCAACTCTAGAAAGCGTTTCCCTTAGTTGCCAAGAATTTTCCCAGTTTCTAGTTCTCAACTCAGCTTCCCTTAATAAAAATTAAATCTTGGGGTGGGAAAGGGGAGGTGGGAAATGAGTGAAAGTGCTATCATTGCCTCTTCCCCCCTGCTCTCCTCCCTCACTGTGTTTGCTTGTCTGTCTCTTCACAGTCTCTCTAACCCCGGGTTCAGTGGTGGGTGCTGGGATTTGTTACGTGGATAGGCCATTTCTGGTTGCTCTGTAGATTCGTGACTGTAAGTTCTCAACTGGCTGCTCCCGCCGGAAGATGGAGCAGAATGCAGATATACCCCACTGCCATGTGAAGACGGCTGTGGGATTCGCCACCCACCAGATGACAAAGCTCTCTTTTCCTTGGGGCCTCAGCGCTTGTCCAGAGGAGGTGGGAAATCCGTCAACATGTCACCCCAGCACACCGTTCTCGTGGGCACGTTGCTGCCTAACCTCCAACTCTCTCAGCTTGTTTGTTGTGAGATCTTTTTACCTGGACTGATGTCAGTGGGGTCTGGTTTGTGTCGTTGAGCCGGGGCTTGGCGCAGTTTGCCCTGTTTAAGCCTGCAGCAGTAATAGGGAGAGACTGAGGGCCACGCAAGGGAGCGTTTAGAGAATGGACTCTAGAAGACTCCCAGCTGCCCCATAAAACAAGAGCTCCTCATTAAGGGGGCTTTGAGTAAAGGTGATTTTGTCCTACGAGCCAAACATACAGTCTCTCCCTTCAGTCTCATAAAACCACATCTGAGTTTAAACGGGAAGTATTTCAGAGGACAGCCGCGTGTCACGCAAGTAGCCAGGAGATTGGGCGCTTAGCTGCTGAGTTTCCAGCAGGCACTTATCTGTCCCACGCTTTGTAGTCTGGGCTATGTCTGTGAGCCTGGCAGCCTCAAACAGGCTGCCTTGGAAAAGCCCGCTCTGGCCACCTGGCTGGCCTGGTTGGGAGGCTTCAAGGCATATCAGCAGCTTCTGAAAGGAAAGGGGAAATAGAGATGGGAGCTCGGGGGTCAGAGGGGAGTGTCAGCCACGGCATCCCTGAGGAAGTTAAAATGAAAGCCTGGCAGGGCTGCCTTCTCCTGCACAGCGAATTACGTAGAGAGAGTTAGCTCCTACACGCCGTCCAGTGCCTGCTTTCCTTCCCTGCACAGCTGTTCACATGTGCCTGCTGATGCCAGGGTAGAAGGCTAAGGCACTATCCCTCACAATGCAGAGCTTACAGCACACCCTTAGTTATTACTCAAGATCCTTTGTAACGGTACAGTAGCCTGTGACCTGGGCCACAGGTGATTGATATGTAAAACGGGACTATTAATATTAGTGTCTACTTCATTGAGTTGAGATAATACATATAAGCAGTAAGCCCAGTGCCTGGTACATGCAGTAAGCTCTCAATAAATTGAGGTTTCTTTTCGTTGTTATGATAATACATTGCCTCCCACAATGGAACACCAGAAGTCATGGAGGAAGGAGAAAAAGTTAAGGTCCCAAACAACCAAGAGTTTTATTGACGTACTTCTCGAACTTCCGCATGAGCGGTCGCGCCCTCCAGCAACCTTGCAGCGCACGTGGGGGACTCCATGGAAGGCAGGAAGAGAAAAAGTAGCTTGGGGAGAAAATCCTATAGGAAAATAAAGGGGGAGCAGGGAGGAAGAAAGGATAAACAGGATAGCAGCTGGCTAACTTAAAATCCCTGCTCTGAACCATCAGCCGTAGGTGTGTACCGTCCCCTTTCCTTCAGGTCCTCGATTCAGAGGCCAGGGATTTCATATTTGAAAGGGACCCTTTCTCAGACTGATGCCACTCCTTTTTCATGGCTATGTTTTAGTCCACTTAGTCAAAGTTGTAATTTTGCCGTGATTGTCCATACTCCTGCACAGAGCTTATCAGGAGTCTCGTGGCACACCTCCAGATTTCCTGGCAGTTGCTACAGGCCTGGTTGGTGGTTCCTCCAAGGAACTCAGCCCCTCTCTTTCCTTCCCACTGGGCTCTGTCTGCAGCCTCCCCTGCCTCCGCCCACATTTAGGTGGGAAGTGAGGTGACTCACTTGGACTTCCCCTTAAAGGAGTGGGGGCCATATGATGAGTTTGGGTTGTTTTTGTGTGTGTTTGTTTTTAATTTGCAAAGCTAAGTTGGTCTGTCCTTAGAGGAGGGATATCAAAGCTGTAGCAATATGAAGGGAAAATTCATATTTTTCCTCTGAGGTTCCTAATTACTGCTTCCTGATTTGGGCCAGTTTGTTGTAAAGCTCTCCTTTTTATGCATGATGAGTGGGAGAGTGGAGTGGGGAGAACCTTTTGCTTGTCTCTGGTTTTGTGTTGCTTTGTCCTGAGTGAGGCAAGCTGTGGCAATGTTTGTAATTTGTTCTTGAAAATAGCATATGCTCCAGAATACAAGATTGGAAGACATTTAGTGAAACTCCTGGATTTTTATGTCTGATTCTTAGAGTTAACTTCTTTTGCTTTAGGCAGGGAACACATTGTCTTCCTCACCAGAGCAGTTAATATTTCTATCACGGCCATCCCAATAGTCCACACTGGAACCAGAAAGAATATATGGACTATATAATTATATATATTTACATATGGTGTGTTACATATTTGATGATAATATATAAAATATACTTTGGCTTTCTTTTTTCCTGTCTTTTTATGCTTCCCAAATTTCTATTTGGGTTCAAGGAACTAGATAATCACAAATCTGTACCCAGTAATATTGATTATTAATACAGCTTACCCAGCCCTGCGTGAGTGAGCTTGTTAGAAAGACTTGTACGGGGTTTCTGGCTGGCTCAGTTGGTGGAGCATGCAACTCTTGATCTCGGGGTGGTGAGTTCAAGCCCCATGTTAGGTGTAGAGCTTACTTTAAATTAATAAAAATTTTAAAATAACCTCATTTAGGACTTCCTGAAAGAAACTATGATGTTATGACTTCTTTTTGAAATCAGAAACATTTCTGAGTCCTGCGGCAGACTAACTTACAGAGAACATTCTGGCTCATTGCTTTGCTTAGGACCAGCAGAGAAGTACAGGTGGGTCTGCCCAGTAGATCCCACATGAGTCACCTGTCTGCTATAAATAAAGGAGAGGGACATCCGTACAGTGACCTTGGCCTCCAGTTGCAGAGCCTAGAGCCTGGGCACCCTCCTCAAATAGTCCTTGTCAGGGTGAATTTGGAACCCACACTGATGATTTCCCAATCCTGGCTTGAGTCTCAACCTTAGATGTGTGTTTTTTTCTGTACACAAGCCTATGGCTGTGTTTCTAGCAACCTTTACTCTTAGACAAAATCAGATGAAGGAAGAAGCATTTATAAAGATCTGCCTAGCAATTTCATACCCCTTATTTCATTTCATTCCCTGAAAAATCCTGTGGAAGAAGTGGGATTAGCCCCATTTTATAGATGAGAAGTTTAAAACTCAAAAAAGAAGAGTTGTCTATGGTCGTGCGGTTTAGAGGTAGAACAGCCGGACCTCTAGAAATGTAGCCCAGGCTTCCTGGCCCCACATGCAGAGCTGCTTCGCCCTGCGCTCACCTCAGCAAAGGACAGTCACAAGATTGCTTCAGATCATCCAGGGACCGTCCCTGTGCACCGTAGGCCTGAGGGAAAATTGCTGGCTTTTCGGGCCTGAGTCTCCCCAGGAGCGAAACAAGACTGGTAATACCTTTCCTGCCCACTCTCTCAGGGATGTGTGAGGTCAAAGGAGTGACAGGTTGGAACGATTATTTGAAATGTGTTTTGTAAACATGAGGCATTAGGTTATTACTTTCACAAATGTTAACTTCTCTGGTTTGACAGATTATGGGCAGTTCCTTCATGGTTTTATTGGAATAAATGTGGTGGAATTTGAATTTTTAAAAATAATATTTATCCCAGCAATCTCTTGCCATATTACCACACTAAACCCAAATCTGGAATTTCCCAAAACCACTTAAAAATTAATTCTAGTCAAATAGACAGTTTGTACTTAGGGCAGTAAACTGGATCCCTTGCTTATTAGAACAGTCTAGACTCCCAAGCTGGACTGTCAGAGTTTGTTCCCCACCTGTGAACAGATAACATCACTGTTGGCCCATGACTTTCTCAGGCCTGCTTCGTCCCTCGTTTCCTTCCTGAACAGAAGCGTTGGCTTCATTGCCATTTCCCCTCGTACGTACGTTCCTGTTGGAACAAGGGTCTCAGCCCTGCTCTGTCCAGCTTCCAGGACCTCTCCGCAGCCTCTCTGGTGAACCAGGTGCAGGCACAGACCGTCGCTGCTACTGCCTGGTTGTCCCGACACATTGCAGTCTCCCGGTCGGCCCCAGTGGCCATGTGCTGCCCACCGATGACAGCAGAGTTGTGTTGTCAGTGAAAAACATCATTCCGCCAGACACCAGGCACGTGATCCCGGGTGGGGTCCCTTTGCTGCCCACTGCAGAGGGAGGGGGTGGTTCTTGAAGAGGGTCTAAGGAAGCGTCCAGCTTCAAAGGAGATGGGCTCTATCAGGGGAGCAGTCATTGCACAGCCACAGTTCCTGGGGTGCTCTGTCACTAATAGGAGTGACCCAGCCTCAGCGCCACTTCTGTGTCTTATTCCTGGAGGCAACTGATGAGAGGAAGTGAAAGTTAAAAGTTCAGAGGGACCTCATCTGGTTATGTTCTACAACTGGGCCAATTTGGGACCCAGGGAATCTAGTTTTTAGAAAACAGGCACATGCTGCCCGACTGACCATTTCTGAGGGGAAACCAGTCTGTGCTGGCTGGAGAAAGGGCCGCAGAGCCAGCGAGGCTTCCTGTCTACCAGACGCTGCCCCCTCAAAACCAGGAGTGTGGGATCAAGATGAAGTCATCCCTCCGATGAAGTCATTCGGGCTCAGCTTGCTGGGTGGTCATACACAATCACGGCTGTCTTTGCTTCTGCAAGACGTGGTCCCCAACGTGCCAGGGAGCCATCTGCCCGCGATGACCCCTGCACCTCCCGCCCTCTGACGTGTTGAGTGTAACCACCTCTTCCTTTTGTTTTCCCAGCATTAATAATAAGCTCCAGCAGCCGGAGGCAGCCGCGGGGGTGTTAGAGTATGCCATGAAACACTTCGGAGAGCTGGTAAGTGCCTCGTTCCTTTTGGAAGAGCAAGAGGTAGAAACGTGGCTAGGGAGGCCCTCGGCCACAACCCTGAGAAAGTTACTTTCCTTTTCTGCTTTTTCCCCAATCGGGGATGTCCGATGCTGACTTTCCTGTATCGTAAGGATGAAGGAGACAGTGGCTTTGTGGACTGTACTCAAACCAAATACCGATCGTGAGGACAGAATCTGATGAGTAGTAATAGCTGGTATTTATCAAACTCTTGGCGTGTGCCTGGCACTTTGCTGCATACTCTCTGTATTCCATCTCCTTCCGTCCTCACGACGGCCTTCTGGACAGAGGTCCGATTGTTACCCTATTCTCCGGGAAAGGGGCCTGTGGTCCCAACAGCGTAACAGCCTTGCCTGAGCAGACAGTGAATCAGTGGCCGAGCCAGAACTTGAACCCAAGCAGTCTGGCATCATCTGTATCACCCTGACCTGAGTTATTTCGTGTTGTCTGTGGCAGTAGCATTGCCACGGGTGCACAGTAATGCTCAGTACGTGCCTCAGACGAAACCATAGCCAATCCTCCAGAAAACAGCATACTGTAATTTATACGTGCTGTTGAGGAATTGTTCCATTTCATTATTGCTCACATAGCTTTTTCTCTCCGGCCATCTTTGCCTTATCAATATTAAAATGTTTCCATTACCCTCTGTGGTCCTGGGAGGGTGCTTTGGTAACTTCCTAACCATATATAAAGCATTGACTTAATCAGCTCGGCATTGACTTCCCGGAAGGTCAAGAAGTTCTGGGTCCATGTATTTGATGAGGAACCTTTCGTTAGTTGTGTAGGCCACTTACTCAGGTGTGCCAGAATCTAGACCCAGTGTGTTAGAGTGAAGAAATTCGGGGCTGCTTCACAGGTTTTTTGCCTCGCACAGGGGCTGGGAAATTGGACTGAAACTTTCAGGGAATGCTTTGCCATCTCGAGTGCAGATCTGTAACTAGACCAAGACGGCCACTCTCCCGATGACAGAGCAGAAGGGACTGTGTCTCATCCACCTTTGCCAGCATCCTCATCTGTAGAGGGAAGAAAGTCAGCCACAGGGCCACTTAGCGTAGCCTCCCAGACAAAGACGCCCCCTCCTTTAATGTCCGTAGAGCTTGGGCCGCAGTCAGTACCCAGAGAAGCAAGGCTTCGCCACCTTCTGGCCCTCAGGTAATCTGCCAGCGGACAGCTTCTACCCAGCAGCTCAGAGGGCCAACCTTCAGGGAAAGTGCCTCCATCTCCACGTTCTAAAGGTGGCCCTCCATGCCAGGATTATTGCTAAACCCAGGGTGGATTTTCTGTTATGTTTAAGTAGCTGAAGCATACTAAGCTTGACAACAGTTTGCCTTTTCTTGGCAGAGTCTGCGCTTTCTCAGCACAATTTATGTAACAGCAATCTCATTAGAATCTTGTGTGATTCATTGCTTAAACCTTATAGTTTCTGCAAGCTATTGCAATTCAAAATATCCTGCCCCCTGCCTGACCTGCTCCATATGCCGCTCCCTCTGCTTTCCGCTCGTTCGTGCCGAGCCTGAGCCAGCCGCCAGTCACGAGCCCCTTTCTCTTGCCCACCCAGGGTAGAAATCCAAAATGGGAAAAGACAGTGACTCCTACATTTTCTCTTTCGTATTCTTTTCAGCAAGCTTGGAAGATGTAGTTTAGGTAGTTTGATCTTCCCTAGAGCCAGATATGCCCATATTGGTGAACCCTACCGTTCACTGAAACTGGGGAAAGGGCTGCTGGACGGCAGAATTCATGCAGGGGCCACAGAAGGGATTGGCCTTGCCAAAAACAGATGAGGGGACTTCAGCACAAGTTCACAACCGAATAGAGACATGATGTCCTTACAGAGGTTCAGGAAGAAAAGGTCCTTTCAGAGAGCTTAGCAGAGTAGCTGTCAGCATGTATACTACTCAAATAACAGTTTTATTTAGAAAGGGGCGGAGGGTAATGGGGGAAACTCATGTGGGCCCTGCATTATATCCTATAGATTCCACTGCGGAATCATCTTGTTGTTAGAGGAATCCCTGGAGAGCCACTACGCTGGCCTGGTAGAGAAATAGCCACTTACTAAGCAGGTGATGGAGAAGCCCAGAAGACAGATGGAGGAGGGGGAGGGGCAGGCAAAGACGTAATACAGTCCATCCCCTGAGCACTTAGAGAGCTGGGGTCTGCAGCTTTGAGACTACAGCCCCTCTTCCTCACGTGGCCAGCACTGCAATTCAGCGTGGCACTTCACCATCTGCCCGGGGAATGGAAACCAGCCTTTGGCCCCTGACGCTGGTAAAGCTGCCAAGCGCTAAGCAGGAGGGAACATTGGATGGAAGGAGGAAAGGTTTTCCAAAGAATTTCAAGTGTAGTGTTATATTGTATTTTAAATCATTATTTCCTGAAAGTTTAAAAACGCAGAGAATCAAGAGCTTTTAAAAAGCCAGTTATTTTCCTCCAGCAACTATGCAGATATGCCTGGTCTTTCCAGCCCCATCAGGGAGGCAGCTGCCGTCCCGGTCCTGTGGCCCGCCATCCACACTCCAGCAGATCAAGGCCTTGGCATCCTTGCGGGAGTTCTGGTCAGGACTTCCTACCGTCCCAAACGATTTCCCCTGTCGTTGCATCCCCACATGCTGGAGATGTGGGGACACGGCCTGCCATCTGCTCTCAGATTATCATCCCAGCATTGTTCCATCCACATGCCAAGTCACCAGCATTCACACCACCACCAAACATACCTCCCGATATTCTGAAGTTCTTTTCAACCAAAGCCAAGCCGAACAGGGATAGGTGAAGCATCTAGCGCCTTAGGAAAGGCAATGTGTGGGTTATAAAACTCACCCCCGTGTTGGCAGTGTGTGGGTTACAAAATACACCCCCGTGTTCTCCATACCCACAACAGTCCTCTTTCTTTTCCCCTTGGCAGGAGATCCAGGCTACCTGGTACGAGAAACTGCACGAGTGGGAGGACGCGCTCGTGGCCTACGACAAGAAGATGGACACCAACAAGGATGACCCGGAGCTGATGCTGGGCCGCATGCGCTGCCTCGAGGCCCTGGGGGAATGGTGAGCCCCGGCGGCCGCGTGACTGCCAGCGTTGCCCTCGCTGGGGTTCGGGGATTCAAAGGGCTTCCACCACACAGAGTTCTCACCCAAGACACTCATTTTATGTTTTACCTAGTATTTTCCCGATAATCATCTACCACATGGGTATTTGGGTTTTTTTTTTTTCAAACTTAGACTTTGGAATGCTCTAGGACGGGATAGGCTCGGGTGAGCCCCAGATCTACACCTGCTCCCTCTGTCTGCCTCTTGACCGACGACTATGAGGACCTCAGGTTCTTCCTCTGAGGAAGCCTCAGTTTTCTCTTTTCTTTATTAGCTCTGGCTAATGATTCTGGAAAAGAAGAACAAATCTCTGCCCTCTTCAGATGCTTCATCTTTGTGGAATGCTTACTACCTGCCCAGCACTCCACGAGACTCCAGAGAATAAAAAGACAGAAACAAAGGCCTTCCTCCATCGTGAGGCTCATGAGACAAGCACGTGGTAGATAGTTACTAAGGCCAGAGAGGACAGTGACAATGGTCTGAGTGGACAACTTTGAAAGGCCACTGGAGGAAGCGGGGTGGCCTTGCCATTCTCCCTGGAGGAAGGACTAAGACTGGGAGACAGCTGAAGGAGATGGGGCTGGGCTACCCCAGGTAGAAGCAGCAGTAATGCTTAGCTGAGAACGCTTGCACAGGTCTTGGTCTGGGGAGTTTTGGGGGGACGTTGAAGGAAAAATGGCCCCTATTCTGTTCGCCAGCATCTAGTGCAGTTTTTTTAAAATAGGTGAAACAAAGTGCCATAGTACGGTGATGAAATATTGTACAGTTTTAAATAGTTAAAATGCCATACTGCCTGCCCGGGAATACATTATCCAGACACATGAGACCAGAGGTCCCCTGTTTATCCGCTCAGCCAGTAATTGCTGAGCACTTACTCATCTGCACCAGGCCCCAAGGACACAGCAGTGAGCAAGACGGACACAGCCCCTGCCTTCCCAGAGCTCGCAGGCCGGACAGCTGGGCTGCTGTGATAGAGAGTGAATACAGTCAAAAAGTGGAAGCACAGGGGGCTGTGGGAAATAGGAAGGGGCCCTAATCCAGGTTTAGAAGGTTTTGGAAGGCTTCTAGGAGGAAGTGATACCTAACTTGAACAGGTGCAGTGAGAAAGAGCGAGCGCAGTGTGTTCTGCATTTGGAAAGTTCAGTGTGGCTCGGAAGGTCAGGTGTGATGTGGAAAGGTAGAAGATGAGGCAGGAGAGGTAGCCGGGGCCCAGATAGATGGTATGGGGCTTATGCACCAAGCGAGGAGCTGGGGCTACTGACAGGACGCCTAAAGACTTGGAGGGCCGTGGTTGGCAGGTTGGCATTATATACAAAACCCTTTCCGGAGCAAAGTCTGGAGTGTATTGAAGGGAGACCGGAGAAGGGACGGCGTGACCACTTAAGAGGCTGCCCAAAGGGAGAGATGATGGTGGTGGAGAGGGAAGGGGTGGAGAGAAGGCGCTGGATCCCAAGCTGTTTAGGAGGCGGTGTTGACAGGATTTGGAGGCTGATGAGAGGTGAAAGTGAGAGCAGAAGGAATTACAGTTTTAGCTTCCAGAATAAAGGCGAGGCTGGAATACCCAGAGCTCCTCAGAGGCCAGATCAACCTAAAGACTAGGGTTCCCCTGAAAGCAGGCCTCCGAGGAGCCATCTGGGGGAGGCAGAATGCCACAGGCCTGTGTCCTCCCATTTGGATCTGCATTCGGGACCTCAGTCCCTGAAGGATTTTTTTTTTAAATCTACATTCTTATATTCATTTTTTATTTTTAAGCCATTATTTTTTAGAAAAGATAATGTGCACATGGCACAAAATTCACTAGTACAAAACCATGTCAGAACTGTGCAGACCAACCCCTTAGCCCCCCAGCCACTGATACCGGGTCCCCGTGTAGACTTGCAGCGATGGTCCACGTCTGTGCATCCGTATACATTACGGTGAACTCCGTACACTGGTTGTACCTTGTTTTCTCCCCGAACCTATATAACCACCCTTCACATCGCTGCCTACCGGTGCTGCCTCATTTTCTGAAGGGCTGCGTAACATTCCATTGGATTAGTCAACCTCAGGCTACCGAAATAGGCAACTTTAGATTTGTTTTGAAATTTTATACCTTGGACAGTTTAAAGAATATTATTGGGGAAAAAAATCAGAGGAAGTCTTCTAAAAAGAATGCTCTCCGACTACACATTCTTTCTGTACCTAATTATATTCTTCAGTAAACGATTGCTATTTTTATTTCTTAATATAAAGTTATTACTGTATTCCTAAGATAAAAGATGTAATTGTACTGCATGAAAATTTAATGTCAATGATTTTAGCCTTAGGCATTGGATCACATATATACAGATAATAGTCTAAAATTACTTGAAATTGGCTTGTCTGGTTTAACCATTATTAGGGAGATTCAAGTGCTATTATTTATTTCTGTAATTAGCATGCCATACCCCTTCACCTCCATGAGGAAGCGTATCCTATCACATCTGCCTCATTAGTTTGCACAACTAAGGTTTTTGAGTTTTGGTTTTGTTTTTTTGACGTCCAACAGGTATCTAAAACTGCACTGTAGCCACGAGCCAAGTGTAGCTATTTAAAAGTAAATAAAGTTAGTAATTCAGGTCACACTAGCCACATTTCAAGTACTCAGTAGCCACGTGTGGCTAGCGGCTGCTGCATTGGACAGTGCAGATACAGAACATTTCCATGACTCTGGAAACTTCTGCTGGTCAGAACTGATCTAAAGCAAAAGAGTAGTGTGTGGAGAATTAGCCACATTATTTCAAAAACCATTTTTTTCCACTTTCAAATTGGTTATCGTGCAACTGTGTTATTAAGAGAAAGATAAAAGAACAAGGTGTAAACATTCTTAAAATTCAACTCTAACCAGTTCCTAAAATGTTTTAGTGTCTCCCTGTTGCCCTTGGGTTTATGTGTAAATGTCACAGCCTAGCATCCAAGTCTTTCGTGTTGTGACTTCAACCCATTTCTCAATGAACTTTACCTCATAATCTGAACTCTGCCCAAACTTGGCTCTTGTCCAAACCCCACAGAATTTGTTTTGTCTGCATTTGTTCATTAACTTTCCTGAAGTGCCCACCTCCTCCTCTTCTCCTTTTTCCACGTTTTGACACTCTCCCCACCTGTCAGAGTCCACTTGGACTGTTGCTTCCTCCTTGAGACCTTTCCCAGCCCCTCCGTCACTCTAGAAATTAGAGACAAGATTTCCTTCCACGGGTTACGTAGGGATAGCTTGGGTGCATTGAAGAGACTTTAGATGTGACTCTGTCGAATCCCCTGTGACACTCAGGGGAGCTGACTCTGTAAGGTCGACACGGCCTGCCTGAGGGGTCCCAGGAGCAAATGATCCAGGTCTCCTGCCATGGCAGGACTCGGCCCCCTCTACCTCTGCTCTCTTGGATTCGTTCCAGTTTCCTAATTACCTGTACAGTGTGAGTGGCTGGTGATGCTGACCAGGGGAGTTAGAAATGCAGCAGACTGAAAGAAGCAGAATTCTTTTCCTGATCGTCTGCAGGGTTCTCATACGGTTTGTTCGGTCAGTTCTATTGAGTGTGCAATTTGTAAATGGCTTTTGCTTTGAGTATATGCCCGACTGAGGCTGGTGTTCAGCAGAGGTGGTGTCCGCAGCAATCGGGTTACCAGTGAGCTGAGAACGTACCCTCTTCTCCAGGAAGCGAACTACAAGAGCTATCTGCCCCCCGCCCCAGCCCAGCCGCATGGCACACACAGCCTCACCTGCTGCCACAGCGAATGGGAGTCAACCCCCTCCCCACCCTGCTCTATAATACAGCCTCCGGGTCCGGGAGAACAGATTGCTCAGGAGCAAGAGCACAGGCAGCCAAGCACTTAGGGGTTCCACAGGAAAGAATGCTGAGCTTTTTGCTGCTGTACTAGGTGGGAAAGTCAAAGTCTTGGAGGGCGCGGGCCTTCTACCCAGTGTTCCCTGGTGCGCTGTGAGAGGTGTCAGAAAACAGAGCCTCATGTTTGCCCCACAAATAGTCTCATAGTTTTTATTTATTTGATTTTGTTTTCCCCCTGCCTTGGAGAGTTAGGATTCCGTATATGCTGTGTTCTTATTGGTAACGAGTGCTTATGGGAAAGGAACCCACCTCTGTGTGTCCTGGTAGCTCTCGCCATAGCTGTGGCCTGAAGGCGGTGCCTGTGTCTCTGTGTCGGGGCCGCATTTCTGGGGTGCTGCTCCTCTGCTGCTCCCTGTTTTGTCTTTTGGGGTCACAGTTTGTGGTGTTTCATACTGAACTCTCTCCCTGCCTCTAGATGAAAAGCAAAGCTAAATCCCCAGACCCATGGCCCAGAACTGGGTGTTCCTGACAGAAGATTAGAGGATGCTGAGTTGCCTGTGGCCATCAGCTATCCACATTTGAAGTCTAGGGTTGGAAGGACCATTCGGAGATCAGGTAGCTTGCTCCCCTACGTCCAGGAAGGATCCCAGCAAAAATCTGCTGCTGAGCCAGTGGTTCTCAAACTGTGGCCCCCGGGTAGCAGCATCACCTAGAAACTTGTTAGATACGTACATTCTTAACCCCATTGCAGACCTCCTGAGTCAGAAACTCAAGGGGTGATACCCAGCAATCCATTTGAAGGAGCCTCCAGGGGATCGTGATGCACGGGCAGTGTGCGAACCGCTGCTCTCGGGTCAGCCCTCACGGGCCCAGTAGTGGAAGGTTTCTGGGGGTGAATGGCAGGAAGCCGACATCCCCCTCCATCCTGCTTCCATCACTGAGCTTCAGTAAGTGCATAGGGCATGAAGGCTGCCTTCTTCCTCTTCCTCTCTTTGATCTGAGCTGTGTATTGAACTAGAATGTGGTGTCCCTGGCTCTCTTGATCATGCGCCAGAGAGATGGTGAAGTTGATGACTGCCTTGCCACGATGCTGGATCACGGCCCCGAGCCGTCGTCCTAGATGTGGTCACCGGTCCGCTTCTCGGTGAGCTCCGCCTAGAGCCCTTCAGCACCGACTGACTTCCGTATCTTTGTCACATGCGGTGCAGCTCACGGCCCACACAGCTTCTGAGCTGGGCCACTCGGAACTTGTACCTTTTCTCTTGACTCCACTGCCAAGACCAAGTTAAAACATCCTTTTAAGATAAAATCCTGCGGCATCTCTTTCAGGAAACAGGAAAGATTAGACCCTCCTAGCTGAGTCTCAAAGCTCACAGGAAAACACGCTCCTGTTCGCCCACTAGCAAGGTCTCATTTCCTTTCATTCAGAAGGGGAACATGGGACGGCAACAGCATCAGCAGTCAACAGGACATCTTTCTTGAGAGGCTGTCTGCGCTCTCTGGGTATTAAAAGTCTGTGGAGCACCATTCTGATCGCGATATTCCCTAGTCCTGACCCACACTCATGGTCGTGCAAAATCTCAGAGTGAGCATCTGGATTTCTGGGGGGTGTGACCATGGTAGAGCCTTCTTTCTTCTGTGCTGGCTGATTTCATTTGAGTCTCATCTCAGACTGCAGCCATTCGTATCACACGTTTAAGAGCCCGTTCTCCCTACAGCTTTGAGCCCAAAATGAATGTGTCCAGATGTGTCTCTTAGGATTGCTTTCTCTGTAGGCCTGCTGGGGGGAAGAGCCTGCAGTTCCTTGGCATAGGACAGAAGCTATTTAATATTTATGAAGAGGACCAGATGTTCAGGACATTTCAGATCACATAGAGTTAGACACAGTCCCTGTCTTTGATAAAGTCACTCGCAGACAAATGGTGGGCCACCAGGCCATACAAACAAGTCGCTGACCACTTCTCTGGTGTCGTAGGATCCAGTCAAAAGTGCTTTTTGTTTCAAGCTCTTAGTTCCAGGCAGGCCCTGTCATCCAGTCCCTGTGTAGCTCCAGTTAAGCCAAGGGGCTAGAGAGGAAGATGAACAGGTTACGGAGGTGACTTCAGCTAACCCGACTGTATGGCTCTTCTCCTTCAGGGGCCAGCTCCACCAGCAGTGCTGTGAAAAGTGGACCCTGGTTAATGATGAGACCCAAGCCAAGATGGCCCGCATGGCTGCCGCAGCTGCATGGGGTTTAGGTGAGGCTTCCCTCGCAGGCACCCTGGTCAAGGTAGGGAGAGGGAGGCTGCCGGCTCGCATTCATAAAGGAAGGCACTGTGACTCCAGGTAGAGACATCAGGTCCACAGAAGTGTCCAGAAATTTGTATCCACATGTACCTCTCCCACCTGTCCCTTCTATCTGATGACCGTGACTAACTTGTTAGACACAGGTAAAAATGGCTCTTCCTGGGGAAGCCAAGGAAACCAGTGAGCAAGCATTGAAATTGAGATATTTAGTGAGGTTTGTTTGGTATTGTTTATGTTAAACAAATTACTGGTTCATTTTTTTCTCTTATAAATAAAATCTAGAAGTAGAAATTTCCAACCTAGTGTCCTGGTTCCACTGTCATTCGCCTCTGTCCATATTTTGTGCTTTGCATGAGACATCCATCTTGGGGTCTACCTCATGATCTGGTATGGCTGCTAGAGTTCCACCCATCAAGTCTGTACCCCTAGCTGGAATAAAGAGAGAGGACAACTTTCTGTCCCCTTTTATCTCTTAACTATTATTTTAGAACTTCGCTAAAACATATAAAAGTGAAGAGAATAGTATAATGACTCCCCATATGCCCTCTCCTCCAACAGTTATAAATGTTTTGACAGTTGTATTTTCTATTTTCCTCCTTGCTGCCCAACGCTCACCCACCTTACTCCGACTCCCTGAGTATTTTAAGGCAGAGATTTCTTCTTAGTCCCCACAGACGTGTAGATTTCTGACACCAGGCCCCAGCTGAGAGGATTACCATCTATTCCAGAGATGTTCTCAGTAAGAGGGGAAAGAATCCACAGGCTGTCCCAAGTGAAGAGCTTCACCTATGGAGTCCAGAAGAAGGTTACATAACCTTCTACCTCCATTCCATCCCTCTTGAGTCACAGAGCTTATATCCTTCCCGTTCATGAGCTCTGGGCTGGATCCAGAACATTTTTCAAAAACAAATTGCTTCCTGAGGAGTCATTGTTTGCCATTTGCTTTTGCCCAGAGGCATAGAGAATGAATGAGCCGATGATCTGGAGTGAAAAGCAGGAAAATGCCTTGTAAAATGAGCTGCCCTGCAGTTTGCAGCTAATGAGGCTGCTATCTTTTCTGCAGATGGCCTTGGAAATGTTGGCATGTGATACGTGCTCACCCCGTCAGGGGAAGTGAGTATCTCTTCCCGGATGCAGCCATTTCCCCAGTCTGCCCGATACAGAGACTAGGACATAGCCCATCTTTCTATTATAACAGAGCCTCTTAAAATATTTATGTCCTCCCTCCTGAGGCACAGGTACTGCCAGAGTGAGGCGGGCAAACTGTTTGTCTAATCCTGCCCCCTGTCTGGGTAATAGCCACTTTCAGTTGTTTAGGGGAAAATGTAATTTCCAACGTACCATTGAACTGTGAGCTGCTTTGCTAGTAGGGAAGAAAGCCATTCCATCTCACCTAGAGAAACCTGAGAGAGTTCTCTGGGTTAATGAGGTGCTACATTAAAGCCTCTTGACTTGTAGGCTTTGCACTCACTCGGTTTCTCCCATCGTTCATGGAACTCCCTGGGGCAGCACTGGAGTCCTGTGTTTGGAAGACAGATGTGGCTTTGTTTGTTAAATTGGTTCGCTCAACCCCATAGAGTATAGAGAGTCTCTGTAGGGTTTTGATACGTCAGGCACAAGTTTGTCTTGTTTGAACCCCAAACTAAATGCAGGTAACAATGAAAGGCCTATTTGAGATGCTGCCTTAGCCCAGCAAGCCGACCACCCTAATGCTTTTCTGTGTGTGTGTGTGTGTGTGTGTGTGTGTGTGTGTAGGTCAGTGGGACAGCATGGAGGAGTATACCTGTATGATCCCTCGGGACACCCATGATGGGGCATTTTACAGAGCCGTGCTGGCACTGCATCAGGACCTCTTCTCCTTGGCGCAACAGGTAAAAACTTACGTGTACTCAGACCATCGAGCAAAGAAAAGATAATATGTCTGCCCTGTCAGTTCCTAGGCACACCGTGCCTGTGGAAAAGGGCTAATGCACTTCCGCTGTGGTGTTCCGCCCTGTGAGCTCACGGGCATCTAGGCTTGGGAGCAGAATACTCAGAAGAAGACTGCCAGCACATCCGCCAGGGCCACCTTCTGCTCTGAGAGGGACAAAGGAGTTCGGGAGGTTACCATTTACACTGTTCTGGAATGAGCTCAGGTCATCATTGCATGCTTTGAGCACTTTGCTAGCATTCCTCGTAGTAGAGAGAGACCGTCTGTCTCACCCGAGGAGGATGGGGACAGCAGCAGCCCCTCCCCCCCACAGCAGGGGTCAGTCACGAGCCTCTCCTGGCTGTGCAGGGGTGTCGCACAGGGATGACCTTCTGGGAGAGCTAGCAGTGTATTTGAAGATCCCGTGCTGGCTTGCAGAATAAAAGAATGAAGTAACCACATCCTGACGGGCACTGGACTGGGGGTAAATGACCTGAGCACTTAAGGGATGGGGACACGGTCCTCAATCTCAAACATTCGAGAAAGAAAAGTTCCATATGCAGGGTGTTTAGTTGATGAAACGGAAGACTCAAACGGCAGTCCCGTGGCCATCCTCTGAGCTGGGATTTACATGACCAGAGCTGAGGCCTGGGCCGTCCAAGTCGCAGGCACGAAAGCCCCCATGACATGGGCAGGTTTGGGTGTTCCTCTGCCAGGAGCAGAGGCGCTCCCTCATGAGGACAAGATGCTTAGAAGCCAATGTCGACCACATGGGGCTACTGAGAGTGTGGATAGTTCAGGTTCACAAATGTGTCCAGCAAGGAAAAGAAGAAAGAAAGCAGGTCCGCAGGCTGTCCTCTGGAGACGCACAGTGCTTCCATCTCTAAGCCTGCATGTTCGCTCCCTAGTCCCAGGATTCAGGATGGTAAGCTTGCGGTTGTTATACATTCTGTCTGTTCTGAGAAATTGGATAACATTCTTCTTTAGCCTTACAGATCTGGTAAAAGGTTTCCTCCCTTCTTCAGTGAACTTTTCTCTTTGTCACTAGAATTTAAGCGAAATGAATAACCTCCAGCCAGCTGGCAAGCCTGAAAAAAACAGCACCTCCCCCCCCCCACCCCTAAGCCTACAGCTCAGTTCTGTGTTTCTCCTGTTTCTCTTCTAGTGCATCGACAAAGCCAGAGACCTGCTGGATGCCGAGTTAACCGCTATGGCAGGAGAGAGCTACAGTCGGGCATATGGGGTGAGTGTCGAACATTCTGCACAGAGTCGTTTTAGAGGCTCGTTTCAGTTCTTTTTTCAGCGTGGCTAATTGAGGGCTCCCAGGCAGCTGGGAACATGCCTGTGTATTCTCAGCAGATACCCTGCCACCAGAAGGAATGATTGAAATGAATCCTGGCTTTTGGATTGTTCATGCAGTATTAAGTTGGAATGTGATTTGCTTCCAACAGGCCATGGTCTCTTGCCACATGCTCTCCGAGCTGGAGGAGGTTATCCAGTACAAACTTGTCCCTGAGCGACGGGAGATCATCCGCCAGATCTGGTGGGAGAGACTGCAGGTGAGGCTGCTAGAAAGCCCCAGGTAGCCCGCCCGCTCTCCCTCCCCTGCTCTTGCTCAGCACACGCTGCCTGCCTCCCCACAGAGGCTGGGGTGGCATTCAAGGCAAAGCGCTCAGAGGCTGTGCGCCTCGGCCCTTAGCTGTGAGCGAATGACCGGTTCTCCACACTCCTCTTAGCCTTCTCTAGGAACACAAGAAACTGTTTAGTAAGTGACACTTAACAGACAGCCTCAGAATCAGTGGTTCTCGGCTTCAGCTGCCCAATAGGATGACCTGCAGGGATTTTTAAAATCTGGATCCCCCGGCCACTTCCCAGACCAAATAAAACAACATTTCTGAGGACAGACCCAGGATCAGTATCTCTTCAGCCGCCACAGATGCTTCCAGCGTGTGGCCAACATAGAACCACTGCTCTAAATCTACTTATTGGCTGCCTGCATCCAGCTTTTTAAATGGGGCTGCCTCATGTTTCAGCTGACCAGCCCCCACCATTTATAGTTCCTCCGGTCACAGTCATGCACAGTCTCTCTTCAGACTGTTTTCTACTGAAGTTTCCCTCCTGGAGAAACTTCTCCAAGTCCTCCATCAGTGTTTTCATTGTACATTCTGATCATTTGAGCATGAGGCACAGTCAGTTCCAGAAATGGGAGTCGGCAGTCTTAAGTGTTCTTGGAAAGGACAGTTCTCCCATTCCTTTAGTCGGGAGGAGGGTAAGTTCATGTGCAAAGGAGAGAAAGCCTTCACCACTCCGGAAGCCGCTTGTCCCCTGTGCATCGTAATCAGCCTTCTCGGTTTTAGACTGTTCCTCTTGGCCCATCCACACCTATTTCCAGATTCCGTCTCCAGGCCAATCAGGGTCTGTGGTTCCAAGCCCCTCGGTAGGCTGTGACAAACCCTTTTCAAGCCAGGCTGCATTCCTGTCTGGGAAGCTCAGGGCACATTCCACTGGCAGGCAAAGAGCAGCGGGCAAAGGAGCGTGTGTGAATACAGTCGTTTGTGCTCTGCAGTGAGCACATGCGGTCCTTTCATAGGTTTTATTAGCAATTATGAAATGCCCGGTGAATGTTTTGGTGGAAAATTGTCTACTGGACACCAGAAAAGAATTCCACAAAGCAAGCATTTCCCACCTGACTTGTACACACCCCTTTTTTTTTTTTAAGTGCCCATAATGGGGTGAAGAGTTTCCAAATCAGAGATCTGATGAGTCTTCTGCCATTCTAACAAGGGAGGCTTTATCCAGATAGAGACCCAGACGGGGGTGGAGTAAACGCATCTTGGAGAGGGGAACCCCGTGTTTGACTTTATCATGTCCCTGTCAGCATCTGAGGCCTTCACGACTTTCCTGCCTTGAGACAAGATGCTTTTTGGCTTATAGGGAGCCAGATTATTCCAGCATCTGGAAGAAACTAGCAGATGATGAGAAGTTCCCAAAATAGTCACTCAAAGTACTTTTTCCTGTTTTCATAACTTTCCAAATCACTGTTGTCACACTTAATGGGGTGGAAAGATATGGTCCAAGGCCCGAAAATAAAGCATTAAGTTTGTGGTAGAAATTTGGCTCTCGTGGTTGGCTTGCTGTCAAAGCACTCAATGAGCCGCCTCGGTTGGAGAACTGCCATTTTGCGGTCAAGTCATTTAAGTTGAAATCCCCTGCCAGAGTCTCCCATGGGGCAGTTTGAGGGCTCAGCCTTACTTGCCTTCGGTTCTTTGTTTAGGTTCACCCTGGATCCTGTCATATTTAAAAGCCTGCAACCATTGTTGCTAGACTCTCAGACTCACCTCCATGGAGGACGGCTCCTTTGGTTCTGTCTGTCTTGCAAACGGACAGATTTGCCGATGGAGAGACAAGCCCCGCTCCCCTGGTGGTTTGTCTCTGAGTCTGACTTCTTACAGCAAAAGTGGAAGAGAAGAGGCCTACTTACCCTCAGGAGTCTTTGATATAAAATTAGCCTATTCTTTTGATAACAATGAATTCATCCTATTTTTTAATTAAAAAGAATTTATATGTGTGAGTGAATGAGGCGCTTTTCCTTCTATATGCACTTTTTGATCTGAGACCAATGAAAATGAAGCAGAAGGAGTCTAGGCCAGTGTTCGTGCGGGTTCCGGCGTTAATAACCTCAGGACTGTCGACGTCACCACCTACAAGCAGCACCATTTGAGAATTTGTTTAAACTTCTTTTATACTTTATTCATCTTTCAAATTTTGAGTAATACTTTTCTTTAAGATTTTATTTTTAAGTAATCTCTACACCCAGCGTGGGGCTCGAACTCACAACTCTGAGATCAAGAGTCACACACCCTACCGACTGAGCCAGCCAGGCACCCCGGAATGATACATTCGAAATAAATTGAATTTGTCAGTGATCGTCTTCTTCAGCCAGAGGAGCTGAAGCAAAAAAATCAAAGTTAAAAATGCACTATTGGGGCACCTGAGTGGCTCAGTTGGTGAAGCATCTGCCTTCGGCTCAGGTCATGATCCCAGAGTCCCAGGATCGAGCCCCACATCTGGCTCCCTGCTCAATGAGGAGTCTATTCTCCCTCTGCTTCTCACCCTACTCGTGCTCACTCTCTAAAATAAATAAATAAAATCTGTAACAAAAAAAACTGGCTTTAAAAAAAAAAATGCATTTACAATCCAGAAAAGAAATTTAAATAGTTTAATTCATGTCACCTTTATCATAGCCCTCTGAAGTTGGTACTATCTTTACCCCCTCTTAGTGGTTAAGTAACATGTGTGGCGTCCCCCCAATGGAAAGCGGCAGCGCCAGGACTCACGCATCAGAGCCTATACTCTCCTGATCCTCGGATTTTGAGAGGTTCCTAAGAAGTGTTTTTTTTCATAGTACCCTTCACTTGAGAAAGCTAAGGTTGTAAAAATGAATTTTTTTTTGTTCAGGGAAGGTTTTGCTGTTGCTTGTTGGGGGTTAAAACTATAGCAGAGGACATGCCTAATTCTCACTCCTGAATGTTCCAGGGCTGCCAGCGTATTGTGGAGGACTGGCAGAAAATCCTGATGGTGCGGTCGCTCGTGGTCAGCCCTCATGAGGATATGAGGACCTGGCTCAAGTATGCCAGCCTGTGCGGGAAGAGTGGCAGGCTGGTGAGTAACCCCCACCGCAGGGTGGGGTGGGAGGCTGAGGAGGAAACGGCCCTCCTGGTCCCGTTCTGTTTACAACCCAACTTCTCTTGTTTTTAAGGCCCTTGCTCATAAAACCTTAGTGTTGCTCCTGGGAGTTGATCCATCTCGGCAACTTGACCACCCTCTGCCAACAGTTCACCCTCAGGTGACCTACGCCTACATGAAAAACATGTGGAAGAGCGCTCGCAAGGTCTGTATCCGAATCCTTCAGCAGTAGACCACGTTTCTGCAGAATGCTCACTGACCGGCTTCTCACCGCCCCGGGGCCCAGAAGGAAACCGCATCCAAACCACTGTGTCAGGGAGTTTGCTCCTGTTAGGAAGCTGCTTGGCCTGATTTCAGAAGAGAGTCGTATTCGAGGGCCTGCACGTATACCATTGATCGCACTCTTGAGTGTAGTGACAGTTGTATTTATTAGCAGACAGAGTATGCTGGAACATAGGAAGGGCACAGTTTCTGCCCCCGCCACCTCCCAGCCTCCCAAGAGAAAGTGGGCTGTTCGGTACCCAAAAGGCAGCATATTTGTGAAAACATAGACTGGAAATTTCATAAGACCAGTTTGGTTTTTCAGACTTCTCGTCTCCTTTCCAATCATCAGTTGGGATTCAGAAGCAGCAACACCCAGCGTGTCATGCTGAATCCAGTAGGGAGCTTCTTCTTGGAGCCAGCATAGAATTCCTCTTACTTTATTGACAGAAAGGTCCTTCCCCGGATAGGGAAATAGATGTGGCTCTGGGTGGAGGTTTTCGTTTTATTTTTTGAAACGCTCACCCTGGATGATGGTGATGATTAACAAAAAGTTGGCCCTGGAGGCAAAATCAGCACCCACTCTGGCTCCTCATCCCCCTTACCAAACCGAAGGAGCACCCCAGCTCTTCTCCTCGCGCCATTGTGGTCCCCACGGCAGGGCCTGCTGGGAGAAAGGAGGGCAGAGCACCACTGCAGCTGAGGCTGTGGAAGGCACGCTTAAGGAAATCCGGGGCCGTGTCTAGAAGTTGACTTCTTTTCGGGTGGTTGACTCTGTGACTACGAAAGCCACCCAGAATGGGATCGGGACCCTGCACCCCACCACTGGGCCTTCGACGGGGGTTCACTTCAATAGGAACGGCCCGAGCTCCATTCTCCACGTGTGTCGTTTGGGAGTTTTGTTGACTTTTGTTGTTTTGGGGGGTTTGGTTTGGTTTTGTTGTAAGTCTTTGCAAACTCCCCGGGGCATTCATTCAAAGCCTGACCTTCCTCCAGGCAAATGAGAAAAACAGAAGGTGCTGGATCTGAGTGTAGTCTGGTTTCCTTCCTGTGTACAGCGTCCAAGTGTTTGAACGTCGTGCCGAAGGCAGGCAGCAGGAGCCTCTTGGCTAATGTCTCAACCAGGGAGTGGCTTCTTTCAACATATGACCACAGTCCAACCTGTCTACACGTTATGGCCTCTTCTTAGGAGCCCAGATTCTGATGGGAGACCATGAAACAACAGGCATTAGACATTTAGAAACGTCTTCCAAGTTAGGTGCCTGAACTTCAGGACCAGAGCTAGAGATGTCACAGCTTCACGGGAGTTCAGGAGTCACTCATAGAGGTCCAACTGCATAATAATAATCGTGCTACTGAACAAGTCCCTTTTCCTCTCTGAGCTTTACTTTCCTCCACTACAAACAATTCAGTAAGCAATCATATTCTGCCTTGGGTAAGGTAGGTGAAAGAGTTTGAGAAAAGCAGAGCCTGCTTTGCAGGAAGGTGTCAGGCAGAAGGTGTATGTCCAGTGTTTTCGTAGACAAGCCACTTCCCAGAACCTAGAGGCAGGCCGATCCTTCCGTGAAATCTCACTACACTGAGAACATCAATCTCGCCCACCAACCAGGAGTACGACACACAGCTGAAACTCTGAGCGAGGGACAAGCCCCTTCCCTTGAATGGCCAGTCCTTCATCCATAAGAGAGAAAATCAGGTTTTCCGTCCTCGCTTCCCGGATGTGGAGAAAAGAGGGTATTTTAATGGAGCACTTTGAATTCCTTGAAAATAAGTGGCCTCCACACCACAGAGTAGAAAGATATAGATTCTCTTGTGCTGGATAAATTTACTTAATAATGAGCTTCAAATCCAAACTACCACGCAGCCCTCCCCGGTTTGGGCAATTTATATTTTGTTCTGCGCCTGGTTGAGTCTCCTGAAAGGAATCTGAACTGTGCGTCTGGACCGCCAGTGACACGGAGCACGGGTGCTCCGAACAGCCCTGGCGTCAGAGCTCCCGCTTTAGTTCTTACGTGCTTGACGGACACGCTGGGTGCACCAGCTTATCAGTCCCTCTTCTCATGGTTGATTTTTCCAGTGCTGCCTCTTAATTCTTTCTTTCCTTTTTAATCAGCTTTAAGTCTGGTCAGTGCAGTTCTCGCAGAGGAAAAACTAAAGGAACATTTATCACTTCTCAGGTGTGGGCTGCTAATGTCGTTCATTTTTCAAAGCCGGGGTGAGTAATGGAACCCCGTGAAGGCAGCTGTCTGAGGGGGACAGGCGTCTTGTTAACTGTTGGAACATCTGCGTGTCGGCCCTGTCCCCGTGCGCAGATTCGCTGCCTGATAAATTGTCACGTCATTCTGGCTCTGGGGTGAGCCCTGGCTGTTGATGCCAATTAATTCTTCGTGTTGAAAAGTATCTGAGGTTGGTCCTGGCCCCCAAGCCAGGGAGTTGTATTTTCCTTCAAGACCATCACTACTGACACGTTTCTATTTAAAAAAAAAAAAAAAAACGGAAGGAGACCATTCTGACCTTATTTATTTGAAGTGTTGATTTTCTCCCCCGTCTTCTTCTGCAGCAAGAACGCGTCACCTCTTTTTCACTCTCTCACATACAATTTCCCCTCTCTGTGTTGGTGGCTTTACATTCCACCATTTTTTCCATTGGAGCTTTCATGTCTATATGCTCGATCTTCACCCATGAGGCCCTTTAAAAATAGTATGGACCCCATTTATCAAGATGCTGGTGTGTGTGGACTTGTGGGCTATTACAGATGGCTGGTACCCTATTCCCAGATCTCTGACTCTGCATCTCTGCCCTTCCCTCGTTCCGCTCCCTTTTCCTAACCCAAGTGCCTCTGCTCCCTTGTATATCAAGTCCCATAGTGTAAATCGAACAGCTTAAGGATGCCGTGAAGCCACCCCGTTCACCTAGATGTCTGCTCAGCTCCTGTCTTCCCCCTATTTCACTTGGATGGTTGGATGAGGGGCTTTACCCCATCTCTGTGTTCTTATTTGGGTGCTGAGGGTTCTGTCGGATTTTTAAAACTATAGTTTGGGCTCTGCTGGAGTGTCCAAGGTATATAGAGTTCTAAACAAGTACTGAAGTTTTACGGGCCCGAAACAATCCCGCAGAAGCCTGGTTTCCCCCGGGGCAATATGGGTACCGTGAAGTAAGCAGTTGTTTCACATTTCTTCCTATGAATTGTTATTTTGGGATAACCAGGCAAGTAGCTTTTCCAAGGCTTAGCAAAAGAGCAGTACAGTTAGCCAAGGAGAGCTGAGGCTTGAGTTGGAAAAGTAGGAGTCTTCTTGAAAAGCCCAACCATCTCCCAGCGTCATGCCCTGCCCCTTGTCCTAGGGGCCCCTCACGCTGTGCTCCAGGGTGCTCTCCTGGGAGGGAGGTCGGCTCGCGTGCTCATTAGAGGAACGGGGGTTTCTCTCCCGCAAGGCCAGGCCGAATGCCAAGCGGCTCCCCGTGCTTTGTCCGGTACAGATCGACGCCTTTCAGCACATGCAGCACTTCGTGCAGACCGTGCAGCAGCAGGCCCAGCACGCCATCGCCACCGAGGACCAGCAGCACAAGCAAGAGCTGCACAAGCTCATGGCCCGGTGAGGTGTCCCCGCTGGCTGGGGCCAGTCGTGCTCCAGTCCCCCCAACCCTAGCAGCCTCTGTGGCGTGGCGGGAGTGCTCGGCGCTCCCTGAGCGGCAAGCTGGCGACGCCGCTCTCGCCTTGTGCAGTGGGAACCCCAGGCAGCCATCGCATCATGCTGCGCTGAGCCTCTGCTGCTGTTTGCCCAGACTCAGCCGCACAGAATCCATGTGCTCCCGTGCTCCTGGTGTCTGGCTTGGGCGTCAGACCCCTTGTCTGCAAATGCCAGCTATGCTGTTGCTTCGATGTGTGACTTTAGATGAGTTACTTAACCGCTCTGTGCCTCAGTTTCCTCATCGTATAAAAAGGGGATGGTGAGAGCTCCTATTTGTTAGGCTGGTCGAAGGCGGTATAGGAGGGTTAATAGAACAAACACGTCAGTCATTCAGAGCAGTACCTGGAAGAGAGCAGCAATCAGGAAATGTTGGCTGCTCATATTATCATCATAAATATGATCTATGATGAATGATCTATGTCATAATACGTAATATAATGCATGATATAATATGTTGATATGTATTCTGTCATTTATCATTAGAAATGGAGAAGGGAGAAGTGAGGGAAGCCAGTAGCAATCAATAGGAAAAGTTCCTCAGCAGCCGATACCCCCAAAAACTGAAGTCGGTGTGGGTCGGTCCCTACAGACCTAGCCCATACCGGATCCTGGTTGACGCTAGCATGGAAGGACAGGTCGAGGAGAAGAGATGATACATTCAGAATGCAGCCCTAACACCCGTTTTTTTCCTTCTATGTGGTTGAGAATCCTGGTGCTTCCATCACGCCTCTTCCTGGGAGCAAGCGTGAAGCTCGGGGAGGCTTTCGTGCTCTGCCGACAGAGTGGGCTGGTCCCCTTGTGGGGGGGCAGGGGAGCTAGCGTGGGGGTTGTTTCCCTGTGTGCAGGTGCTTCCTGAAGCTCGGGGAGTGGCAGCTGAACCTGCAGGGCATCAACGAGAGCACCATCCCCAAAGTGCTGCAGTACTACAGCGCGGCCACGGAGCACGACCGCAGCTGGTACAAGGTAACCCGGTAACCCCGGTAACCCCAGGCTTCCCAGCGCGCCTGCCCCGGCGAGAACCCAGCCCCTCACGGCCCTGCAGCTGCGGGTCCTGTGCCGGGGATTTGCTTGTTCGCAGGCCAGCAGCCAGACTGTCAGAGGCCCCGTGCAGGCGTCATGGAGACAGAAAGGGTGATAGAGTGTTACATGGGAGGAACACTTGACCACACACTATTACGTGTGTGGCACGGGGAGCACTGCTGCCTTACAGACGCTTAGCTGATTGTGTGGGACGAGCATCTGGACACACGGGTCATCTCTGGGACGTTATCTTCCCTTGGGTCATCTGTTCTTTCCCAGCTTCTTCCTGATTTCCTTTCCCTGCCTGCTCCTCATCTAAGAACTTCCCTTCTCTGTTTTTATTGGAAAGCTTTGGGTAACATCCTGTTACGGCATAGGGGAAACTTTTCAGGAAGATAAGCAGAATTTGAAAATGTATCAAAGATGCGGTTGACTGATAGAGGAGGAATTGGGGGGAGAACGCATCTTTGAGGAGAGCACATAGCCTTAGTTTTTAGGTTTTCCCTGAGGGACCCACCTCCTGGTAATAGCCGCTCGGTATAGCAGGTGTCATCGACTTCTTTCCAGCATTTCCTTAACTTGTTAATACTTTTTTTTTTTTTAAGATTTTATTTATTTATTTGACAGAGAGAGAGGCAGCGAGAGTGGAAACACAAGCAGGGGGAGTGTGAGAGGGAGAAGCAGGGTTCCCGCTGAGCAGGGAGCGCGATGCGGGGCTCGATCCCAAGACCCTGGGATCATGACCTGAGCCAAAGGCAGACGCTTAACCACTGAGCCACCCAGGCACCCCTTAACTTGCTAATACTTTGAGAATGAATCCCTCCGAGATCAAAACGTATATCTGAAAACACAGAAGCATCTACAGTAAAAATCTTACCCTGATTGAAGCATGCTTCATTCTGATCTGAAAAATGCCCATTTCGTGATAGCAGCAATAATGACTCTACGTAGGACAGCTTCATTTCTAGGCTGGAAAAACATATCCAGTAAACCTTGGATTAGCTGGAACCTTACCAGTTGGAAGTGTCTCCTCACCAGATTACTTTCCTTCACTCAAATTTTAGAAAAGAAACAAATCACGAGGAAAAAAATGGGACCTAGGAATGTTAAGTTTTTCTTTGTATGGGTCCTTTTGGGCTTATGCTATCTTACTGTAATGGTGTGGTCCTGTGTGTGTGCAGAGACTATTTCTGTCCTGCTCACCACATCCCCTGGCTCAATGCCTGGCACGTAGTGAATAAAGAAGAGCTGTTGAATAAATGAGGGTGTGGGGAAACAGCCTGGGCCATTACAGAATTGTGACTCACCAAATAAAAGGTCAATTATGATCAACCTACTCTGCTTAGGTAGAAAAATGGACACATTTATGTTAAAGAAAGGTTTTTAGCGAGGGATGCAAAGGAATTTCCCGATTGCGCAGAAAGTATATCCAGTGGAGTATTTAGTGTCCTGCCATCACCGCAAACTTACGAGGCCCCAAATCAAAGCGTGCCTCATGCTATCTGCACGAGGCAGGGCTGCACCCTCGGTTCCTGCAGCTCTAGGCCGTAGAGTGTGGATAGTTCCTCCTTTACCAAAATAAGCACCAAGGGCTTCTCCCAGCAAACAGTCATTGGGCACCGGCTCTCTGACAGGCCACACGTGGGCCAGATGGGAGAGCTGGACAGATGAGCGACATTCCCCCATGGCGTGCTCTTGGTGTGCTCCCTTCCCACTGACCTGGGACCTGGTTAAGACTTTGACCATCACTCCCCTACACCTGTGCTCTCGTAAATAATGTTTCATATCCGGCTGCCAAAGAAATCTTTAAAACCTAGAATGAAATGGGACCCCCTTGGCCTATTATGTTAGCCTGTCCACAATCTGACCCTGCCCTTTGCTAACCTTCCCCCCACCACTCTCCTTCACGGACTGCACTCCAGTCAGATCTTTTTCTTCATTTCCTATGAACTGCACTGTGCTGGCCACCCTGCATCTTCGTCCCTGACCTCCAGGCCGGGAAGTCCCTGCTGCTGTCCTCTTGTCCCCGCCTTGCCCATCGAAGGCTGCTCTTCAGTCCCTACCCCAGAAACCTCCCCTCTACAAAGCCTTCCCTGACCCTGGCCTGCCCATTGTCCATCTCTCATTGCCCCTCACATTTGCCTGTCCTTGGGTTGCTGGGCCCCCCCACCAGACCAGAAGGCCCCTGAAATAAGCACCTGGCTTGCTCCTCTTCGGGTGCCCCTCCCCTGCAGGCCTCACCACAGTCCTGATACAGTGAGGGCACCACGAAATGAAGGAATCAGGCTGAATCTAGTAAAAGGCCCCATGCCTGAGTGTGTCGGTGCAGTTTTCCTCTGCCGGCCACGAGAGGAAGGGGCGGTCCCAGCACTCTTCCTCAGCTTTGGCCTCACGCTGCTCTAAGGCCTTGGCGCTCCAGCCTCCTCATCTTCGACTCTCGCCCCTCCCAGGCCTGGCACGCGTGGGCAGTAATGAACTTTGAGGCTGTGCTGCACTACAAACATCAGAACCAAGCCCGGGACGAGAAGAAGAAGCTGCGGCACGCCAGCGGGGCCAACATCACCAGCACGACCACTGCTGCCACCACAGCGGCCACCACCACCGCCACCGCCACCAGCACCGAGGGCAGCAACAGCGAGAGTGAGGCCGAGAGCACCGAGAACAGCCCCACCCCATCTCCTCTGCAGAAGAAGGTCACTGAGGTACCCTTCCCTTCCTCCCCAGCGAGGACTGAGCCAGGCACCAGGCACTCTGAAGAGGGGGATGGTGGCGGAGCGCTGAGGAACCTGGGCTTCACTCTGAACGGAAGAAGCTAGACGGCGTGGCTTACTCGCCAGCCAGCATTGTTTGAGACGGTGCTTCTGTGCACGTGTTTGTATTCGAGGTGCTGCTCTAGCCACCAAGCTGACAACTGAGTTCCTGGTCATTCTTCCCATGAGAATGAGCTCATCCCCTTAAAGCCTGCACCTGTGTGTGTGGGTGGCCGTGCACATCTGTGGGTCCATTTGAGGACAGAGGCTAGCAGGATCTGTCCTCTGCCTTTTCCTCTCCCCCCACCCCGCCTCTCTCCGGCTGTCCCTTCAGAGTGCACCGGCGTATTGGCAGGCCTGGAGAGCAGCATGTTCAGTCTCGGCCCCCCCCCCCCCCCCCCCGTTTAGGAAGCCGCCGTTAGCCCAAGGTGCTAGCGATCATGACACAGTTGGCATTTCCTGAGTGCTTGCTGTGTGCCAGGTACTAATCCAGAAGCTTCTCATGCATTAACTGATTTAATTTCATAACCTCTCTTTGAGGTAGGTCCTGTTAGTATGCTGTGAGCCCCTTTTACGGATGAGAAAATGAAGGTAAGAGTGTCCATTAACATGTGTGTGTTCCAACAGGATTTATCCAAAACCCTCTTGATGTACACCGTCCCTGCGGTCCAGGGCTTCTTCCGTTCCATCTCCTTGTCACGAGGCAACAACCTCCAGGACACGCTGAGGTATCAGAGAAGGGTGGGGCCCCTGGTAGGCTGTGTGTGCAGCAGGACACAGGATGACTCGTGATGTCCCCAAACCCACCCCTCATGAGTCTGTCCAAGAGTAACCGATGACCAGCCTCCACCTGCCAGGACTGAGGAGAACGCTCCATGCGCTCTCTGTCACAAAGGGAGGAAGCACATCTGTTTGTGCAGTAGTGCCGAAATCCCCTCAGCTTGGAGAGGCCACTTAGGCAGAAACAAATGGCTCAGGCCAGCCAGTCCGAAGACTACGGGTGACAAGGGCAGCTAAGTCCTACGTTTACCCTGTTGCCGCTGGTCTCCAGGTGGCTTTCTGTATGTGCAAAGATTATCCATAGGTTGTGCCTGGGCTCATCTGTTAGATTTCTGGGACCCTCTACATTATCTGGAATAAAACAAGCGTTCACTTGGGATGCCCCTCCTTGTGTTGAGCCAAGTACTCACAACCACCACCAGCGACCCTCCCAGGTGGTCCCGAGACCAGACACTGGGGAACCACTGATTTCAGGCCTTGCCAGTTCTTCTTCTTCTTTTTTTTTTTTTTTTTTTAAGATTTATTTATTTTAGAGAAAGCGCGAGCAGGGAGAGGGCAGAGGGAGAGAGAGAGATTCCCTAGGCAGACTCCCTGCTGAGTGCGAAGCCAGCCCAACGCGGGCCCGATCCCAGGACCCTGAGATCAGGACCTGAGCCGAAATCAAGAGTCAGATACTTACCTGACAGAGCCACCCAGGCGCCCCTTTGCCAGTTATTCTTTTCTCAGGAGTCTTAAAGATTTAAAACAAACAAACAAAATGGACAAAAGCTAGGAAACTCAATTTTCTGTGATTTTCTCATTTTTCTTTGCCAGAGTCCTCACCTTATGGTTTGACTATGGTCACTGGCCAGACGTAAATGAAGCCTTAGTGGAGGGGGTGAAAGCAATTCAGATTGACACTTGGTTACAGGTAAGGCTGGCTCAGGTCTCACTCCTGCTCTGTCTCCTCCTGGGATCATGCGGTGTTCAGTGAACAGTGGTAAAGAAGGTCCCAAGGTCAAGACTCCATATTTTCTTTAGTTTCTCCCAGGGAACTGAAAGGAATGAACCATTTTAGAGCTTAATAGCATCTGCCACAACAAGTTTCAAGAGCTGGTCATTGTGCAGAATAACTGGTTGTTTCCACACCTCACATGCTGCACACCGTGTCTTTCTGAACACCAGGTTATACCGCAGCTCATCGCAAGGATCGATACTCCTAGGCCCTTGGTGGGCCGCCTCATTCACCAGCTTCTCACTGACATTGGCCGGTACCACCCGCAGGTATGTGGGCACCCTGGGCAGTTTCTCCTCAAACAGCTGACCTTTTGATCTGGATCTCAGCCTTTCCTAAGCTGCTCTAGAGACATAAGTGCAGGAAGTGGGAGCCAGGCATCCCGTCTGTCCGGCCAGCAGTCCCGGGCCCAGGGCCCTTCCTGAAGAGAAGGAGTTCCCCACCCGCCCCAGGATTGAGTGATGGACTCAAATCAGTGTCAGAAGCATCCTCTCCATCTCTCTTATCTTCCTGAAAGTCGGAGTTTGCAAGTGTTCCTTCCGTGTCTGCCTCAGGCCCTCATCTACCCCCTGACCGTGGCCTCTAAGTCCACCACGACGGCCCGCCACAACGCAGCCAACAAGATTCTGAAGAACATGTGCGAGCACAGTAACACCCTGGTCCAGCAGGCCATGATGGTGAGTCTTCCTCACAGCAGTGCTGCTGGCGAGAGGACGGCCTCTGTCTCAGACACAGGCCTTTCTGAGGTTAGCTCATCCTCAGTGCTTCTCTCTTTGCCCTCTTTGGTCCAGGTGAGTGAGGAGCTAATCCGCGTGGCCATCCTCTGGCACGAGATGTGGCACGAAGGCCTGGAAGAAGCATCTCGTTTGTACTTTGGGGAAAGGAACGTGAAAGGCATGTTTGAGGTGCTGGAGCCCCTGCATGCTATGATGGAACGGGGCCCCCAGACTCTGAAGGAAACATCTTTTAATCAGGTATGGGATAAGAAAACATGGCGTGACTTGACCCAAAGCCTTTACCAGAGCCCTTTCCCTCTGGCTTTTGTGCTGACTTGAATAAAATGTCCTCTGACGGAGGTCATGGAATATAAAAACACCAGCAATTTTAATTGTCACTGACTTACGAGAACCCTCCCAAAACTTAACTGGAAAACCATGAGATTCTTCCCCCGCACGTCTTGCTTCTCCTTACTTTGCCCATAAGCCGTCCCGAGACTGGGGCCTCCAGGACTGGGCCAGCACGCTGCCCTTGCTAAGCCTGGCCGAGGGCCAGAGCCATCCAGCCATAGCGTGTGGCCGAGCCGTTGTGCTGTCTGCTTGGGGGTTCAGCCTGTGGCGTAGTCCACACCTTGACGACTCGCGCACTTCTGCTTCCCCACTCAGGCATATGGTCGAGACTTAATGGAGGCCCAAGAGTGGTGCAGGAAGTACATGAAATCCGGGAACGTCAAGGACCTCACCCAAGCCTGGGACCTCTATTATCACGTGTTCAGACGAATCTCGAAGCAGCTGCCTCAGGTAGGCTCTTCAGGTTCTAGCAGCGTTAACTGTCATCGTCCCTTATGTTTTCCTTTTTGTGAACGTTCTGACACTAATTCTAAAGCATACGATTTTGCTTCTATCTGCAAACTGTGGGACAAGTCATTGCTATTAGGTATCTATTGAAAGATACCTAAATTGCATTTAAATTCTTCCCTGGAGGCAGAAAACTAACCCCTGTGGTAATTATTCACAGCTCACCTCCTTAGAACTGCAGTATGTTTCCCCCAAACTTCTGATGTGCCGGGACCTTGAATTGGCTGTGCCAGGGACGTACGACCCCAACCAGCCGATCATTCGCATTCAGTCCATAGCGCCGTCCCTGCAGGTCATCACCTCCAAGCAGAGGCCCCGGAAGCTGACGCTCATGGGTAAGGTCCCCTGTGCTTCTGCCGCCTGCGTCTCCCTCCCACCATGGCTGAACCCCTCCCCTTTTCTGAAATCACCGCTCACCGTTCACATCACGAATCTTTCCATGCCTCATCTCTCCCGTGTTTATGGAGAGAGAAATAGAGCACAAGCGGGCCTCTCGTTACATCCTCCTCAGGACTCCTAGTTTGTTCGTACCGTCGCGCGTGCTTAACGCCTAACCGCCCTGCGGAACAGGCGGAGGGAACTGTCAGGGTGTGTGGCGTGGGCAAGTGGGGGTGGCAGGCAGCTGCAGAGGCTGACAGGGCCAAAGGACATCCGGATGCAGGTGTGGTAGGTGACAAGCAGGGCTGAAGAAAGGTTTCCTGGGCTCTCAGATGTTCTCTTTCACCATCACTGTCTCTCTCTGTGGGAAGTGACTGTGTGAAAGGAACACACTGAAGTGGAAATGAGTTCTCACGGTGAGCTCTGTGACCTACCCAGGGTCGTTGCAGGAGGCCTGGATGCTGTGGTGGCCCTTCAGGGGTTCTCTCTTTAATACGGCTCATGCTTTTCAAATGCAGTAGTTATTCACCAGCACCAGTTCGTCGTGGTTCCCAGGTGATCCTCTCTCCATGGGCTGGCGTCTCCTGATACTAAAACATGGGTCAGTGAGGTTCTTCACAGTATTTCATCAGAGACTTGAATGAAGGACCTGTTTCCAGGGAAAGCCGTGAGCAGAGTAAAGAGAGCCAACAGGGAGAAGCTATGACTCACCCCACCCTCCAGACCTGAAAGGGCAAGGAGCCCATCAAGAGCACGTAACCTGGAAAGAGAGGCCATCCACCAGAAGCCGTAGCCCAGGTGGAGGGACACTGAACACTTCTAGAACTGGAGCCTGGCATGTTGTCAGAGGCAAACCCTTTGGTCTCTCCCTCTTCCCGCCCTCTGACTTCCCTCCTGCCAGTGCCCCCATTGTCCAAGCCCCACTGGGAGCCCAGGTGATGCAGTGTCTAGGGGTCGCCTGAGCAAGACAGAGAAGGGCAGAGAGTGGGTTGTGAGGGGAACATATAGAATGACCATTTCTGTGCAGAATCATTCCTGATCTTCAAAGACAGACCTGTTTTTAATTTTATTTATTTTTAATTTGACCAGCATTTCATTGGGGACCATCAAAAACAGGGCCATTCTTTTTGTCAGTTCTAGGATACTTTTCTGTGTGTGTGTGAAGCGTGACTGGGAAGGTACACATAGTTTCTGGGCGCTTGGGAGTACAGGGCTGGTCTGTGCTAACTGCTCCCACCATTCCTCACAGGCAGCAACGGGCATGAGTTTGTTTTCCTCCTGAAGGGCCATGAAGACCTGCGGCAAGATGAGCGAGTGATGCAGCTCTTTGGCCTGGTGAACACCCTTCTGGCCAACGACCCAACGTCTCTTCGCAAGAACCTCAGGTATTCAGGACACGGGGTGGGGCGGGGGGTGACACGGCAGCGATTTGACTGGTCTAGGGTTTCCTTACCTCCGTCCCCTGTGGTCCTGTCCCTTCACGGAATCGGTTTTTGACCTATGAACCTGACAGGAAGTCATCAGTAGCCAAAGTGTCAAACACAGCAAGAAGAATCGTCCATCCTGTTAGCGTAGTTTCAAGGGAGGGTCCAGAATGGACCATTGGACCGTGGCCATTAGACTAGAGATGCTGCACGTCTGGTGTGTTTTCCCTTCCCTGTCTGCCCTGCTTCCTTCCTCCTCTTTCTGTTAAGAACACGGATATTCAGTTGGAGGTTGTTTTTGGCTTAGAAACAATCACTGGGCTGCTCCCCGACAGCAGTGAGTCGGTCAGGCAGGTTGAGGAGGCTGGTGGTGCTTTCCCGCCAGTAGCGCGCTGCCTTCGTGCGCACCTCAAGGCAGCCCTGTGCGGGGGGCGCCATTGAACCGGCTTGCGTGTGTTGTGAGGGGGTCAGAGGTGCACTCTGTTTACCATCCGATAACCCTGCTTTCCTGCGGGTGCCAGCATCCAGAGATACGCTGTCATCCCCTTATCAACCAACTCGGGCCTCATCGGCTGGGTCCCCCACTGCGACACGCTGCACGCCCTCATCCGGGACTACAGAGAGAAGAAGAAGATCCTTCTCAACATCGAGCATCGCATCATGTTGCGGGTATGTGAGGAGGCTGCCAAACCCAGTGCTTTCATGTCTTGACGTAACTCGCAAGTTGGGAAATCTCTACAGAGCTGCTCTTCTCGCTCTTCTGTGTGTGTACGTCACTGAAAAATCTACTTGGGAGGATTCTCTCCTGAAGAAGTTTTCATGAAGGGGGTCCTAAAGCAGATTACCTCTAACAAACAGGACCCTAAAGCCCAGAAGTTAGGTGTTCAGCATTCTAGGTGAGACGGGACGGTATTATTTCTCAGGCAACGTGGATCGACCGAACGCCAGTTGTATACGGGGTACTGGCCACACGGGGAAATGATGTTAGTAGAGGTGTAAGTAGTGAGAAAGAGATGTGTTTGTTACCCAGAACCTTGATGCCTCCAGTGCTCTCATTCACACCAGTCGGCTTGTACTCAGGTGGGACCTGGTGTTTCACCCTTCGGCCCTGGCAGTCCCCGTGGTCATCAGTTTCCGTTGGCCACCCCCTTTTTCCTTCCTTTTGCACTGTTCTTACTTCCTTTTCCTTTGGGCTGGGGTGGTGAGATCCGAACCCGGCTCTGCCTAGACCCAGAGCCCCGTTTCCTCCTGGGTGGAAGCTGCCAGTCTGGGGCCGCTCTCAGAACAGTTGTGTCCTGACGCAGATGGCACCGGACTACGATCACCTGACGCTGATGCAGAAGGTGGAGGTGTTCGAGCACGCCGTCAATAACACGGCCGGCGACGACCTGGCCAAGCTGCTGTGGCTGAAGAGCCCCAGCTCCGAGGTAGGACGCGCTGGGCTCCTCGCGCGCCTCTGCCCTCTGACCCACGCACTCGTACCGGGGCTGGCTTTCTGGTTTGTTCATGTGCGCCTGGACTTGTGTTGGTGACGAGCAGCTGTAGATGATGTACCGTCTTTAATAACAGAAATTAAGTGGGCGAGCCGTGCAGTTTAGCAGATATAGATTTAGTAATTTCATGTTTCTCCCGTTTCTGATAATAGTATTTGAGTTGTGTTTAGGTTAAAGATATTAAATCTTTTTCATAGATGTTAGAAATTTCCTGCTCATTTGGTTTTTTAATTTTTGTTAGGGTATGTTTCTTGGTTTGGGATTTTTGTTTTTGATATATAGACATTTTTAAAAGTTAGGAGTTACCAAATTTTTGATCCTTTTCTTTGAAGTTTCTACCTTTGGCTTTATATTGAGAAAAGCCCTCTCCACCTCAAGATTATGTATCTTTCTACATTCATTTTCTTGTACTGATTATAAAATTTGTTTTTCCATTTAAATCCTCAACCCAATTCAGAATTTGATTTTTAAGATTTAAATTTTATTTTTTTGAGATGATTAGCCAACACCACAGTATTTACCAAATAATCCATCTTTTTCCTACTGTTTAAGAGAGTCCATTTTTATAATACAAAAAATTTTTCTGTGCCATTGGATTTCTTTCTGGGGCTCTTGTTTTATTTCGTGGATCTCTCTAAAGCCTATTTCTACTCAAGTACCACACTGTTAATACAACTATTAATAAAGAGTCTCTTTTCATTGGCTATTTTAATTTTTTCTTCTTCCAGATAAATTTTGGGATCATTTTGTCACAGTCCCCCCAAAAAAGTGCTACTGAATTTTGAGTGGAATTACATTAAATGTATCAAATAATTTGGGAGGTTATTACATTTTTATGGTCTTGGATGGATACTTTCATTTACTCGGGTCTTTGTATTCCTAAGCAAAGGTTAATTTTTTTTTCCATCTGGGTTCTGTTTATTCTAAGCATAGTTTACTGTTGTTACAATTATAAATGAGATCTTTATTCCATTTTATGTTATTAACTGGTTACTGATGGAACATAAGAAAACAACTGATTGAGGTGTAATTATGTTGAAGCCAGTTAGCTTCCAGAGCCTTGGTTCACGTGCACTCCTGTGTTCCAGGTGTGGTTTGACCGAAGAACCAACTATACCCGCTCTTTAGCGGTCATGTCCATGGTTGGGTATATTTTGGGCCTGGGAGATCGGTGAGTAAATTGATTTGGGTTTTGTAGTCTTTTTCTACATTATACCTTTCTTAAACAGTTCCCACTTGTTTTCCAATAAGATTTATGACCATCTGGTAAATAATTGTATTTTGTACCTTCGGGTCTTGTTTGCAGCATCAGCCGTAGTCCCTTTTTATTTATCCATGGAACAGAACAGCCGAGCAAACTAGAACCTAGTTCTTGGGTACTACTTTCTCCATAGGCTGGTTTAATATTTTAAAAACCATATACAGGGGCGCCTGGCTGGCTCAGTCTGTAGAGCATGTGATTCTTGATCTTGGGGTTGTGAGTTCAAGCCCCACATTGGGTGTAGAGCTTACTTTTCTTAAAAAGGGGCACCTAGGTGTCTCAGTCAGTTAAGCATCTGCCTTTGGCTCAGGTCATGATCCCAGGGTCCTGGGATCGAGGCCCGTGTCAGGCTCCTCACTCAGCGGAGAGCCTGCTTCTTCCTCTGCCTGCTGCCCCTCCCCCTGCTTATGCTCTCTGTCTTGGTATCTCTTCTCTCTCTCTGTCAAATGAATAAATTTAAAAAATTTTTTAAGTAAGTAAATAAATAAATAAAAATTTAAAGAATATGATTGATTTTACTGATTCATTAAACATTTATCAGTCACCACTGTGCTGAGATAAATAATTCTATTTCTGTAATTGAAACCAACCAAAGTAGATCCTTCTGATATTTTTGCATAATAAATTTATCCACAGTACTGACCGAAAAAGTAGTTAAGGAATATTCAGAAATTGACTCTCTAGAAGTCTTGAAAAAACTAGTTCCTTAGCGTCTGCTCTTTCTCCTGGGCTCACGTCTCATGCAACTATTTGAGAGTAAAAATAATTTTTCCCATAAAAATAATGAATTATTGTTTTTAAAAAGAGCCAGGAGAATTCCTGGTGACAAAAGCCAGATGACCCTTCCTAGATGGGTCTGGGGGCTCAGGAGATGGAACCCCGTGATGGGTGCTGAGGGGTGAAGATAGAGCCTCGTCACTCCAAGATGCCGGCACCGCCAGGCAGGGTTCATCTAGTGACCAGAGACCTCAGGAATGCAGCTCGTCATTCACGCTGATCAATCTTCCTTGCGGACCCGGAGCAGGGATCAGCAAACTTTCTCTGTAAAGGGCCAGAAAAGAAATAATTTGGGCTTTGCTGGCCATATGATATCTCATATCTACTCATGTCTGCTTGTGATACAAAAGCAGCCTGAGACCATACATTGCAAATCGGCAGGGCCGAGTCCAGAAAAACTGTGTTTACAGAGGCGGGGGGGCGGGCTTTGGCCTGTGGGCAGGGCCCAGACTACCACATCCTTGTCAATTGATTCATCAGTGCAGCGCTAGTGAGCCCTCTGGTTTCTCTCCTGTTTCTCAGACACCCATCCAACCTAATGCTGGACCGGCTGAGTGGGAAGATCCTGCACATCGACTTTGGGGACTGCTTTGAGGTGAGCCTGTGCTCCAGAACACTGTGCAAAGCTCACCTTTCCGGATGACCATTCTTCACCCTCTGACCATTCAGGCAAATTTAAGCTCAAAGTGCGTTATCCTGATCCCTGCCTCTCCTACCAAAGCAATAGAGAAGTGAAGGCCATGCTCGTTTGATACTTGCTGTAATTGGACTCTAACCCCTTTTGAGGCAAGGGCCCACTGTTCACATACCCTCTGATTCAGGAATCTTCTGCCAATCAATGCCAATCCCTGCATTGGCCTGCTGGTCAAAGGCCTGGGTGTCATGCACACTTGTCCTTTTCCTTTGTTCCTCCTGTCCCTTTGTGTGTGTGTGTGTGTGTGTGTGTGTGTCTTTTTAGTTACCTTTTGAATCTCTGTGACAAGTCCCCTCACTAAACTAAAGCTAGTTCATTTCTGTGCCCTAACTGAAATCAGTGCAAAGAACAGCTACCTGCCTTTGCCTGGCTTTAGCTAAAGAAAATAACCTAGCCTAGAAAAAAAAATAAAATAAAATAAAATACAAAAGAAAAGAAAAAAAAAAAAGAAAACAGTCTCGCCATTGGACTTGGTTTTTCTCTTTTATTTCCCCATAGGTTGCTATGACCAGGGAGAAATTCCCAGAGAAGATTCCATTTAGACTAACAAGAATGCTGACCAATGCTATGGAGGTGAGTGGGTCTTGGGAACAAGCTGCTTTGGACTGGGGCCAATACAGTCAGGACCGGCTCTGCACACAGACTGGCTTGTTCGGTCTCATCAGTTCCCCAGAAGGCCTGGGTTGGTTCTGTGGTTGTTTCCTGGTATTTTCCATTATGTTAGAAATGATCGACCTTTGAGAGTCTCACCATGCTTCACGTCAGACTTTGTGTCCTATGAATCACAGGCCTGACCTGACCCCTTGCTCTGAACACATTCCCAGCCTGCCACATCAGTAATGGCCTGTGTCTGCTTTGAAGTGCGGGTGACAGACCCTCTCGACTCACTTCTGGTTCTGAGGCCTTCAGGGGCAGGGCCGGGGCCGTTGACTTCTGTGGTGAGTGGCTCTGGTCCTGCAGGTTACTGGTCTGGATGGCAACTATAGAATCACGTGCCACACGGTGATGGAAGTGCTTCGGGAACACAAGGATAGTGTCATGGCCGTGCTGGAAGCCTTTGTCTATGACCCCTTGCTGAACTGGAGGCTGATGGACAGTGAGTATTAGCAAGTGCCCGGGAGCTGGAGCCCACACCCTCTGAACTGGGACTGTCTGACACGTTACATTTCACTAACCTTGCCCTCTGCCAGCCTGGAGCCTGAGCCGTATTACTGGACTATTGCGTTACATTTTCACAGAGCTGTTCCAGTGGCCAGAAGTGAATTTCAAGTATTTTTTCTTATTAACTAGAACGAAAAACACCAGTCATTAATTTAAATATTAATTAAAATACTTTCAGGATAAAGCCTGGTGATTTTTGTTTATTTGGATTTCATAAAGAGTAGCAAGCTGGAATCTTGACGGGAGACACAAACGCTTGGGATCTGGGGGCAGCAGCATCTCCATCTCCTCTCTGCTCCCCCTCCTTAGAAGAGGGTGACCGACCCCGGTGTCTCACCCACTGCCAATCAGTCCTGCTCTCGCCTTCTGTTATCTGGTCCACAGCATCTAAATTCAGCTCAGCGGCACAGAGTGTCCCGCAGGATTGCACACCCATGCTAACACTCACCCACCGAGTCCTGAGTCATCCATCCTCGCTCCCTCTTAGGGGCTTTAGCTTTTAGCAAAATTGCACTTTTATGGTTGTAAGAAAATATCATATCAACCAAGTTTCTTTCAAGTGAAAGTTTGAAGCCCTTTTTATCCTCTCTTTGTTTCTTCCCCTAGCAAATACCAAAGGCAACAAGCGGTCCCGAACAAGGACGGATTCCTACTCTGCTGGCCAGTCAGTAGGTGGGTCCATCCCCAGGGAGGCTGCAGCTTCTGCCCCCTTTTGTCCAGAGTGTGTCTTGAACAGGGCGAGCTCTACGATTGCCATTAGCAGGCGTGGCGGAGGCGGTAACATGCCACGAAGGGTGTTTTCTAGAGGCTCTGATGCAGCCCTGCAGCGATTCTGTCACTGCTAAAATAGCATCTAATGGGCATGTAGTTAACTTCAGAAAGTTGGTCTAGAAATATTTACTGAGCACATGTTTTTTTTATTTCATGCCTCTCAGGATGGAGTGGATACCTAAGGCTCAGAAATTTTGATCAAACTACCTGAGCTTAAGCTATAAAAACTCAATTGGGGGAGGCGCCTGGGTGGCGCAGTCGTTAAGCGTCTGCCTTCGGCTCAGGGCATGATCCCAGCATTCTGGGATCAAGCCCCACATCAGGCTTCTCCACTAGGAGCCCGCTTCTTCCTCTCCCACTCCCCCTGCTTGTGTTCCCTCTCTCGCTGGCTGTCTCTCTCTGTCAAATAAATAAATAAAATCTTAAAAAAAAAAAAAAAACTCAATTAGGGACGCCTGGGTGGCTCAGTTAAACGTCTGACTTTGGCTCAGGTCATGATCCCAGGGTCCTGGGATTGAGCCCCGCATCATGCTCCTTGCTCAGCAGGGAGCCTGCTTCCTTTAGCTCTGCCTGCCGCTCCCCCTGCTTGTGCTCTCTCTCTCTCTGACAAATAAATAAATAAAACCTTTAAAACAAAACCACACAATTAAAAGCATGTCTGAATATTAGCCAGTATTTACTATGCCCTTTAGTGGTGTCTAGCCCAGGATAATTATTAGCTGTATCACATGGTTCTAGAGCATTGTTAATAGCTCAGAAATAGGACGGAAGCGGTAGAAGTGTATTCACGCTGCTGGCTGAGGAGTCGGGAAGCCACAGGAAACACTTTCCAAGAGTGGGTCCACAGAATAGGGTCCCAGGAAGATAATGCCCCTCCAAGAGCCAGAACGGGGTTTGTGTATGGAATCTCTCAAAGGTCTTAAAGTAAAGCTGTTTAACTTTATTTCACACAACCCCCCGCCCCCCCCCTTCCCAGCCCACTCTTTTTTCCCTCATAACATCTAACAACATCCTACATAGTTCACACCTTGGAAATACTGTTGGGGTGTAAAAAAAGTAAATATTCTCTACAGACATTTATGGAACATTTGCAACTAGTTGCTTAGCTAAGCCAAATAATGTTTAAGGGTGCAAAAAGAATGTGATATGCAGAAATTACCGTGGAGAAGCCCAGAATGACATAGAGTTGACCAAGCTGTATAGCACATGAACTAATGAGAGAACAGTCAAGTCCACTGTGTGATCCAGCAGCTCGCAGTTTGGTTCCGAGGAGAGGCCGTGGGGCTAAGAGGAAGGAGGTACCGCTCTGAACGGCAGTCGTTAAGGGAGCTCCTGGGTTGGTGGGATATAAGCTGGCCTTACTGGGTGAGTGGGAAGGAAGAGGGTGTTCTGAGCAGGAAATTGAGGTCCCGGCTTATGGTGCAGTCTGTGAACAGGTGTGGACTCTAGCCTGGACACCATGACAGGATTTGTGACTGATGTCTGAATTACTCATGGTGTCTGGGGTACCTCGTGCGGGTGACTGGTCTCATCCAAAGTCTGTGAGACTTAACGGGTTTCATATTCAGGGTCCACCTCACTGGTACATTGTTGGGTGACTCCTGTCTACTGGCTATGGCGTGCCGAGAGGAACCAGGACAGCTGGTTCTGGTGGCCCCAGATGGTGGTAGACCTGGCTGGTTTTCTGTGGCTTGAAAGTTAAGTTCTGAGTGGTCATTCATAAAAGTGTTATCATCCCTGGCTTCATTTTGAAGGCCTATGGTATATAAGGACAATAGGTAAATATCTTCATACTTCTGCTCCTGGACTCTTCTCTCCTGAAGGCCACAATCAGTGGAGGGTGACTGTAAGCCTGAGGACTTTTCCTGCCCAGAAAGGATGTATAAATACCTCCGAAAAATAGCACTTTGGTCATGAGTGTGACCCACTGAAAGCTAGTGCTCTTTGTATTATCATCGGTTATGGTTTTGACAAGTTTTGTCACCAGGGATTGATTCACACTCCTGTTCTCTATGTCAGAACATTTTATAAATGCTGTTTGCTTGAAAATTCCTACTTTGGAGATGTAAAATCTTTTAAACACATTCTTCCTCTCCTTTCGCCTCAGAGGTAGCAGGGTGAGTGTTCAAGGGAATATAGTGTGTGAAGAAGTAGGGCTAATGCTTGCAGCAGTGGTTTCTTGGTGTTGGAATTTTCTGCCAATCAATTTTTTTTCCTCCTAGAAATTTTGGACGGTGTGGAACTTGGGGAACCTGCCCATAAGAAAACGGGGACCACAGTGCCAGAATCTATTCATTCTTTCAGTAAGTCCGCCCTCTGAGGACTCGTACCAGTGACTAGCTCGTTAAGAACATAGCAGCTGTGCCCTACCGCGAGAGGAGTCAGTAAGATAAAGCAGCAAACCCGCCTTTGAGCAGATAAGGGTCTGTGAATTTCTCATTCTATTCTGAAGACAAAGATAGACACAGAGGAAGAATTATTCAACACTTACAAAAGCGAATATTTGCGAAAAACGGGCACCCATTGAACCTGTTGTGACGACCCCTTCTTACTGTCATTTCTCCTTTTGTGTATTCCAGTTGGAGACGGTTTGGTGAAACCAGAGGCCCTAAATAAGAAAGCTATTCAAATTATTAACAGGGTTCGAGACAAGCTCACTGGTGAGTGTGTGCGTATGTGTTTACTTAAAAGGAACATAAAGTCTTGAGGGATTTTTCTTTCCTTGAGTGGAAGGTCAGCCCCTTTCCAGCTATGTTGGTACCTAAACTTTGACTCTGCAGCTAACTGGAGGGTCTCTGATTCTCTGACAACCGTTAAACTCAATTTAAGTAGTGTGAATCTCATTTTAACAGATGGGGGTGAGTAAAGTTCATTTGGGTCCAAAGTCAGCCAAATTCAGGGAAGTTCTTATCGTCACGGCTTTGATATTGGAGCAAACCTGACGGCTCTGATCCTTTGCCTTCCTGCACTCCGGGGGCTATTACGGGAGTGGAGAGCGTGGAAGGAGAGAAATGCACACTTTTGAAAACAAGACATGTCCTGTTAGGCCAGATGGTATGATGGAGGGGTGAGAGTCAGAGGGGCCGAAGACCCCAGCTCTACTGCACCCTGTGTGACCCCTGGGCCTCTCTGTCTGTTCATCTGGAAGAATGCCTCTCTCAAAAGGTGGTGAGGCTCAAACAAGACACGTGGGGCCTGGCACAGAAGTGTTGTAGTCAAGTTGTATTTGTTTGTTGAGCACCTATAAGCACTAGATGCTGAAGAAATGGCTGGTAAGAGCCAACAGATTGCCTTCCCTCGTGGGGTCATCATCTAAAGGGGCAGTGTTAGGTGCAAGAAGGGGCTTGGGCTGTGATGCTAGTCACAAGGGAATTTAAGTGCCAAAGTTCCAGGAAAGCTTCCCTGGGAAACAACCCTTGAGCTAAAATCTGAAGGAGGACATAATTAGAGGCAGATTGTTTCAGGTAAAGGAAACAGCACATGCAAGGGCCCTGTGGTGGGAGGGAATCTGGCAATAAAAATGGTCTGAATTGCAGATGAGTCTGACTACCTCAGGGAATGAAATGGGAGGAGCACAGAGACAGAGAGCCCACACTCTTGAGTGGGCCAGGGTGGGATCATACAGGGCCTTACATTTTCATCCTCTGCCCTAAAGGCAATGGGAAAGCCCTGAGGGCATAAAGGGGAAGGAGGGAGGCAGGAGGGGTCCGGTGGGTTTGCACTGGGGAATCCTCCCTGCTCTGGCCTTGGGGGCTATGTGGAGGGAGGAAGCTGCTGCCAATTTGCAGCTGAACGGTTGACTAGGCTAGGGAGGTGGCCTCCAGATCTTCAGGAGGTAAAATCCAAAGGATCGATGAGGAGGCGTGAGGGATGGCAGGCACCGATGGCATCTCCAAGTTACTGGCGGCCTTCTGGGAGTGTGCTGAGCCTGGCAGCCAGACCGAAAGGGTTGAAGAGAACGTGAAGTACGAGAGGGAAGCGAGGCAGAGGAGGCGAGTTTCAAACTTGTGAGAAACCTGGCTCCGAGAGGAGGCGGGGTGGGGCTGGCTACAGCAGGAGTAGCGTGCGAGAGATTTTTGTTCTTTAATGGGCGAGGGGACCGAGTTTACAAACATTTGAAAACAGAAGTGAGAGGAGGGTAGGTGACTGTGCACTGTGCGAGGCACCCTAGGAAGCAGGGGGCTGTGGGGTCTGGAGCGTAGGTGAACTTAGCCTTAAGCTGGAGGAGGGACGGCTCCCAAGGGTTGCAGCAGCACCGAAGAGGGAGCTTCTGTGGAACAAATCCAGCCTCGAGCACTGCCTGACACATCAGGGGTCCAGAACGATGAGCTCAGTGAATGGATGAACTTGTAAAGTAGGAGACGAAGGCACGTGCTAGCGGTGAGAAGCCAGCAGGGAGGCTTGGACATGTGGGGCCGGGGAGGACGGGAAATGACCCTTGTGCCAAAGAGGCTCCATCAGCCGGCCATGAATGCCTGTTCCGGGCTGAGATAATGGCTTTGTGATGGAAGTTCCTGTGGGAGGAAAGGCCCAGCATTGGAGGTTATAGGACTGAAACCCACCACAGTTTCTCATTCACTTGCCTGATGATTGCAACAGATGAAGGAATCTCTACAAACCAGTGGCCAGATCTTTGGTACTCCTGAGCTCGGCCAACTGCAGGCCTTTCCCTTCTTTGAACCAAGTCTCTGTTAGGAGGAGATTGGTGTGTGTTCATGTCACATGGAGGTGAATTTTAAAACCCAGCTGCTGGGGCGCCTGGGTGGCTCAGTCATTAAGCATCTGCCTTCGGCTCAGGGCGTGATCCCAGGGTCCTGGGATCGAGCCCCACATCAGGCTCCCTGCTCCACTGGAAGCCTGCTTCTTCCTCTCCCACTCCCCCTGCTTGTGTTCCCCCTTTCTCTGGCTGTCTCTCTCTGTCAAATAAATAAAATCTTTAAAAAAAAATAAAAAATTTAAAAGAAAAGGAAAACCCAGCTGCTGGGCAGCCTTCATAGTCACAGACAAGGAGAAACTAAGCACAGCTGCAGAGATAGGCCAGCCAAACTGGGGGCAAGGACGGAGTGGAAAACCAGGTACAGAAGAACTGTGTGTTTCTCCTGTCCTAGGTCGGGACTTTTCTCATGACGAAACCCTGGATGTCCCAACACAGGTGGAGCTGCTCATCAAACAAGCAACATCCCACGAGAACCTCTGTCAATGCTACATCGGCTGGTGAGCGTCTGTGCGCGGACACGCACTCAGGGCCCCGTCCCGTGTCCTGGTCCCGGTGTGGCAGGAAAGACCTGGGGGGTACCCAGAAAGGGGAATCATAGTGTCAGATCTCTTTAAAAGTTTGTATTCGCCGTGTGCGCTCACAGTTCTGAAAAGGGAGGAACTTGAGAAATGTGGGTTCATATTTGGAAGGCAAGCACCAAAATAGATTAAAATCACCTTAAAAATGGCGTAGAAATGTAGGTGAGTTCTGTTTGGATTTCTGCTGTCAATTCCAAGATAGAGGGAAGGGCGAAGGAAAAGAAGCCAGAGCACCAACAGAGAGAAGGAGATGCAGAGACAAATTTATGATCTGGGACTGTCACCTCAAGGACCACTCTGGGGTCTGCTTTGATTAATTGCCCGAGGCATGCTTGAAGGTAGAAACTTGAGAGGGAGGTTGATGGGGAAGTGTCCTTCTGGGGCCGCAGCAGGCATCAGCCCTTGACTGGAAATGATGAGTGTGTCCGACACAATTAGTTGTAGGAGATCTCAAGGAATGTCCCCGGGGGTTGTCAGACCTTGGTCTCTCCATTTTCAGTGTATCCGTGTAAAGCTTTGAAATAGCCCAAATTATTAAAATATTCCTTTTCTCTCTGTCATCTTAGGTGTCCTTTCTGGTAACCCGAGGCCCAGACATGCCCACAGCATTTCTCTTGAGGCTTTTGTACTCGGGTATATGCTTCCACTAAACTGAAACCACAGTCAGAGAGCTCGACTTTGTTAAATATTTTGAAATGTAAATGAAAAGTACTACTGTATATTAAATGTTGGTTTGAACCAACTCTCTAGCTGCTGTTGAAGAATATATTGTGAGAAACACAAGGCTTGATTTGGTTCCCAGGACAGTCAACACAGTAATACAACACAAATCAAGCCATTGATTTGGGGGAACAGAAGATCCATAACTTAGAAATACGGGTTTTGACTTAACTCACAAGAGAACTCATCATAAGTGTTGCTGATAGAAGAATGGCCTAGTCATTCCTCTCAACAAGGATACAGCAAACTCAGCACAGTCAAGAAGCCTCAGGCCATGGAGGACACGTCTTAGGAATCGGGAGAAGCTGACTTGGTTACTTCCACCCATCCCATTACCTCACTGGTCCACAGACAGCATCATTTGTAAGATGGGCCAAAATGGGTGGAAAGTGTCTGTCTTCTGCCTCACCCATGATGCTGCGACTTACACACTTCAATCCAAGACCCGAATGCTAGGAGGGGAGTTTCTTCAGATGGCTGGGTGGCCTTTGCCGAGCAGATGCAGAGAGACCACAGTGCAGTAGGGCGGCCCACAGCAGCCTTCCCCAGCACGGTCCTGGGATGTTTTCAGTGAAGTCTGAACGCTCTGTGTTTAGAGCAAGGGCTTGGAAACAAATGCTGTCCTGGAGGTGCTGACCACAGAGAGGGAGGTCTGGTACCTGCTGGGAATTCTGAGCAAAAGAAATATTAAACTAAATGCACAAAGTATCAAGTGTAGCCATTCTAGACACCATGTTGTATCTGAATAATTTTTGTGCCAATAAATGACATCAGAATCATCAGAATTTTAGAAACGTGTATGGGTGCCTTTTTATTCATAATTACGAGTTTCCAAAGGAAGCAGGTATCCTTCAACTGCCAGCATTCACTAAGCCTGTGATACTAGGGACTACGTAGAGCTCTGGAGCTACGTGGCATGGTCCCCTTCCTCAGGGTATGCACAGGGCAGACAAGGTGGGGTCGGCATCATGTCGGAGTGGACTGGTTACTCCCCAAGCTAAGTGGGGAGAAGAACCACACCCAGGGTTTGAGCCTCAGTGGGAGGCCTGAATTCCACTGGCCAAGCCAGGAAAGCCTCGTGGAAAGGGGACATTTGCCATGGGTTTTAAAGGACGAGTGGGACTTTATCAGATGAAGCACGTGAGGACATTCAGCAGAAAGTCAATCTGAAAGCACAATATCGTGCAGGAATGGCGAGTATTAACTTGAACCCTATCTGATTGCAAGTCTCAGACCATTTTTGATATGTAAAATGGCAGTTTCACACAGTTGGACCTCAGTTCAGCGTGGCTGGCTGAACAGTCAGTGGAGAACAAAGGGAATGATAGCAACTAGAAGGGGGCCGCCTGCCTCAGTTCAACAGCAAGGAGTCTGAGCCTGAAGCATGGACAACAGGGAACTGTGTAAAGTTCTAAAACTGAGAAGTAGAATCCGAGTAGTATTTTTAATAGTGTTTTTTAAAACAGATAACCAGTGTCAAACAGGTGAAGAGAAAACTAGACGCTGCAGGACCTAGGGAAGAGGCCTGCAATAATGGGGAGGAGAGAATGCTGAATAGAGCCAGCAAGTGCTATGCCGAGATTCCTCTTTAGAAAGCACGCCTAAGGAGTGCTTCCAAAGAACAGCATTTTCAGTTCAAGTAAATTTTCTATTTCTAAATTCCTGTGGGCCACAGCTACCCAGTGAGAATACAGAATCATAAAACCTGTTCGGGGCGCCTGGGTAGCGCAGTCGTTAGGCGTCTGCCTTCGGGTCAGGGCGTGATCTTGGCGTTCTGGGATCGAGTCCCACATCGGGCTCCTCCCACAAATAAATAAATAATCTTAAAAAAAAATAAAAGACCCTTGATTTAAAAAAAAAAAAAAACCTATTCAAAGAATTTGTATTAGGAAGAGCATGAGCATTACAAGGCCAGGAACCCCGTCTCACATGACGTTGTAGCCCCCAAATCTGCCTGGACCATGGACGGTGCTGCTCCATGCACATTTGTCGGAGGACTCCTCTATTAAAAACAAAGATGAGTTTAAATATCAATAGTAATACTGATAAGTTTTAACCCTCATAGTTGTCTCAGATTTTCTATAATTCTAAACCATGCATCAACTCTTTTGCTCTGGAAAATACGATCACCATAACTTTTTTGGTTCTACATGAAGTAACTATCGATGACCAGTGATATTTCCACTCATGAAAGATAAAGGGTATGGGAATGAATGGACTCTGGAAAGATAAAGGGTATGGGAATGAATGGACTCTGGAATGAATGGTGGTCATCAATGGGAAAGACATACTCCTTAGGACATGGAGTCCTTGGGATTAATATCGTCAGTGAATCCAGTGGGTTTCAAGTTACATCTAGACAAAACCTTCCAACTTTGTTGAGGTGAATTACCAAAGGTAGATGAACTAATGGAAGCCTTTAAGGACAGTCTCATTAACCTACCGATCCAGGATGGTTTCATGTATCCCTGTGAGAAGGGAGAGATGTGGCAAGAATGCTTTTCGGGATCCTTGCATGCATTGGTACAGTTTTTATTTTATTTTATTTTATTTAAATTCAATTAGCTAACATATAGTCTATTTAATTAGTTTCAGAGGTAGTGTTCAGTGATTCATCAGTTGTATATAACACCCAGTGCTCATTATATCACGTGCCCTCCTTAATGCCCATCACCCAGTTACCCCGTCCATCCCCTCCAGCAACCCTCAGTTTGTTTCCTATGTTTAAGGGTCTCTTATGGTTTGTCTCCCTCTCTGGTTTTGTCTTGTTTTATTTTTCCCTCCCCTCCCTTATGCTCCTCTGTTTTGTTTCTTAAATTCCATGCAAATGTTGGCAAGGATGTGGAGAAAGGGGAACCCTCTTACACTGCTGATGGGAATGCAAGCTGGTACAACCACTCTGGAAAACAGTATGGAGGTTCCTCAAAAAGTTAGAAATAGACCCAGCAATTGCCCTACTAGATATTTACTCCAAAGATACAAATGTAGTGATCCAAAGGGGCACTTGCACCCCAATGTTTATAGCAGCAATGTCCACGATAGCCAAACTATGGGAAGAGCCCAGATGTCCACCGACAGATGAATGAATAAAGAAGAGATAATAAAGAATACATATATGTATTCAATGGAATATTACTCAGCCATCAAAAAATGAAATTTGCCATTTGCAATGAGGTGGACGGAACTAAAGGGTATTGTGCTAAGCGAGATAACGCAACCAAAGAAAGACAATTATCACATGGTACAGTTCTATAGGTTAGGCCTTAAAACTCTTGGAGGCATGTAAAGTAGTTTGAAAGAAATAAGGCTGTGGTGTCAAATTACCTGGTTTCAAATCTCAACTCCACCTCATACGACCCGTATGACTTTGAACAAATTACTTCATCTGTGCTTGCTTCCTCCTCTGAAAGTATGGATAATAGTATCCGCTAGCCCAAAAGGTTGTTTTGAGGTTGAGATAATTCATGTAAACCACACAGCATTGCCTGATGTGGTATTAGGTTGACCCATACGGAATAAGACTCAAAAATATTTGTTGTTAAATTAGAGCTAGGCTAGGTCTTTGTTCTGCCAGAGTGCTGGTGGGAGGGTGGGGAGTGTGAAAACAGTTTCCTGTTAATAGGATATTCCTGTTAATACGATATTCTAAATAACGGGAACAGCTAACATTTATTGAACACTTACTAAGCCAAATGAATTAAGGGTGTGCCACTCCTGATTTTAGGAGAAAGGCCACACCCCAGTAAGCTTCCCAGCCTTCGCCTGAGCCGCCTCCCTCAGAACACAAGCTCTTCCCGGATTCATTTTGTGAGTTCCCGATAGGTGCCTCAGCAACAGTGTTTCCAGCGGTGTACGCGGGCAGGAACGTCCAATTGGAGGGGTCCGAGAGACCTCGTGAGCTTGTGGGCACGGAGAGCCTTCTCTAGTAGTTTGCCTAGAAGGGGCTGGAAGGAAGTGTGCGGTGATGTTTTGTGTCTCTGTAGTTGGCAGCGATGCCAGCATACGTGTAGGCCGTTAGGAATAAACCAGTGGCGAGGGAGAAGATAGACGATGTCAGAGGGGATCATTGGAGCCCAGATCAAGCAGGTGAGGCGGGCACCAGAAAAGCTTGGGAGAGACTGGCCTTAAATATGAGATTAATTGGGCCCCCCGGGTCCCACCGTAAATCACAAGGTTATCCAGATGATAAAATGTGAGGTTAAAGAGAAAATGTAAACTTCCCCGGGTCGGGGGGGGGGGGGGCTCAGGGATGACGACCAACTTTCACCCCTCGCCAGCTCTTCCCCAGAGAAGACGAACTTTGCACATGCGCGGTAGGCACACGTCGCGTCGCCCTGAGGCACTCTCGCGAGAAGAGCCGTGCAGGCCGGGAAAAATGGCGCCTCCCAGCCCCCGAGAGCCCAAGTTCCCGTCTGCCACGAGCGCGGCCAAGCCCGACGGGGAGATGGTGCTGCCGGGTTTCCCGGACGCAGACAGCTTCGTGAAGGTGAGTTCGTGGGGTTTCCGGGGGCACAGGGAGCCGCCCGCGGTCGGCCGGAAGCGGACCGGGGCCCTGTCCGCGGCCGCCCATCCGGCCGCGCGCGCGCCGCTGCGGAGCCTGGGGCTGGGGTCTAGGGGCCTCTGCCCGCGCAAAGCACAGTCTCTCACTTCCCCTCCTGGGCGGAGATCTCACGCGGACACTGAGGGACGCCTCGTTTCCCAGGGCCCTCGTTCTCACATTTGAGCCCATGCAAATGTATGGAGTGTGGAAGCCATGTCCGCGTCGTGGGAAGGGCTTTCTTGTCACCCTGATGTTCCCAGACCTCGCTACGTCGCCCCGGCCCAGGCCCGAGCCACCTAATTAACTCCCCGGAGAGGCTCGGCTGCTGTACGCCACACCAGTCGGCGTCCTCCCCTCCCGCGCGGCCAGGATGGTTCCCTTTTCCTCCTGTGTGGTGCAGTCCCACATAATCTGGAACCCTGGGTTTGATGTCACCTGTTAGAGCTACCACCGAGCCGACCTCCTCTAGGTGCCTTAGAACGTTTATCAATGCCTCCTGGAGGGAGCACAGAGAGGATTCGTCTAAATTATTTGTGTAATGCTTTTTATATGAACAAACAAAACTAGGTTTAAACACCTCATGCATAGCTCTTACAAAACCAGGAAACTAAAGTAATTTGTAAATTAGCGTTGTGTATTCCCCCACACTCAGGTGGGTCATCATTAGTAGATGTCATTGTTGCTTTGCTTGGCTCTGGTAGTTCTGGACCACTAGCCATGGTCCTGATTTAGTGGCATTCATGCTCACCAGCTACCATGTGTCCCACCATGATGCAAGTTCCCACTTCCTTTCTCTCTCTTCCCCTGGAAAACATTGATTACACAACTCTCAGTGATGTCATTTGGCCTTCACATGACCATCATTTCTTTTTGACAGCCACTTCAGATTTTTTCTCATTACCACACAACAATTAAAGTAGAGAACTACTTGGCACTAACTGAAACATAAACACAAGTCCAGTCGTGGGCAGTGGCCATTATAATTTGGTCAACAAAGGATCTAGAGTATTCTTATGTTTTAGATGCTTGCCCAAATGAAAACACAAAAGTAAATTCTTGTAGAAAGCTCATGGATCTGAATTTGAATCGTAATAATAATAGCACTTATGTGTCTACCAGGCACTACCCAATGTGATTTTATTGGCTCATTTAATCCTCACAACAAGTCTATGGGATGGTCACTTTTATTATGCCTATTTTTCAGAGGAGGAAACTTAGGTCCAGAGAAATAACTTACCCAAGATCACAGTTAATAGGTAGCAGAGCCAAGATTCAAACCCAGGCCATTTTGAATATTTGTCTTACATTTATTTTTTTCTTTCTCTCCCCACTCTCCCAAGAATGTAAGCTCCAAAACTTGGTTCCATGCTCACTATTGTATCCTCAGAACGTAGGGTAAAACGAGCACTAAATGAATATTTGTTGAATGTGTAAAATTCATCATCTAGCACAGTGTATTATATGTAGTAGATCTCGAGAAAAGCGAGTTGCTGAACAAATGGGGATCCATGTTTAAAACATGCTTGTTTTTCTGGTTTTTTACAGTTTGCTCTTGGGTCAGTGGTGGCTGTCACCAAGGCATCTGGGGGTCTTCCACAGTTTGGCGATGAGTATGATTTCTACCGAAGTTTTCCTGGCTTCCAGGCATTTTGTGAAACACAGGGAGACAGATTGCTTCAGTGGTACGTACTATATATGATTTTCTCGTGTTGAGAAATAACATGTTTCTCATGTTATTTCATACGCCTCATGAAATAGGTAATTTTTCCTGAAAATTAGTTTTTCCTTAACTGTGTTTTTCTGTGCTATAAAGAACAATAGGGGTATCTGGGTGGCTCAGTTGGTTAAGCATCTGACTCTTGATTTGGTTCAGGTCATGATCTCAGGGTTGTGAGACTGAGCCTTGAGTCTGACTCCATGATCTGCTTCTCTCCTGCCACTCCCCAAGTCGCACGTGCCCACACACTTTTTCTTTCTCTCTCTCTCAAATAAATAAATCTTAAAAAAAAAAAAAAGTAGTAGAGCTATAAAATATAAAAATGAGACAGTGGGGGTGCCTGGCTGGCTGAGTCGGTAAAGCATGCGACTCTTGATCTTAGGGTTGTGAGTTCAAGCCCCAGTTGGGTGTAGAGATTACTTTAAAAAAAGAAAATAAAATCTTTTTAAAAAATGAGACAATGGATTTTGATTAGGGAAATGTTATTTGGTAAATTTTGAGTTTAACTTTTAAAAAATATATTGACTTTTGCACCTATATGTAGACAGTGAATCTTTCTGAATTAATATGGGACTTGAAAGCCTAGATCCAAGATTCTCTTTTTTTTTTTTTTTTTTAAGATTTTATTTATTTATTTTGACAGAGAGAGACAGCCAGCGAGAGAGGGAACACAAGCAGGGGGAGTGGGAGAGGAAGATGCAGACTCCCAGCGGAGGAGCCTGATGTGGGGCTCAATCCCAGAACGCCGGGATCACGCCCTGAGCCGAAGGCAGACGCTTAAGGACTGCGCCACCCAGGCGCCCCCAAGATTCTCTTACAGTTTGCAGAGCCCTGAGTATTATGTTTTTAATAAGTGTATGAGGACAGTACACAGTGATTTTAACTGTTGCGTGACAGAGTTAGAGCATCTGTTTTAGATTTCATGATAAAGCAATGAATGCAAAGTATATTATTTACATAGTATGATATACCTTTTAGAATTTAATGGAAGCTTTGAGGTAATTTCTTCCAACCCTTCAATTAACAGATAAGGAAAGGGAGTCTTAGATTTAGGGAATTGCCCAAGACCAAACAAATAGCAGTGTTTCTGCTATAAGGGTGCAAATTTTACTAGTTTGATCAAAAAGTACTGGGGGGAGTGCACCCAGGTGGCTCAGTCAGTTAAGCCTCCGACTCTTGGTTTCAGCTCAGGTCATGATCTCTCGGTCATGAGCTCGATCGAGCTCCGCGTCATGTTCCAGATCAGCGAGGAATCTGCTTCAGATTCTCTCTCTCCCTCTTCCTCTATCCCTCCCCCGATTGTGCGCACATGCTCTCTTTCTCTCTGTCTCTCTCTAAAACAAATAAAATCTTAAAAAACAAAAAGAATATTGGGAACAGTCTGAGCCAAGCCTTTCAAGCTTTCTCCCAGATTGGGAAGAAATGAATACACGTATACAAAGTAACCTTGGTTTTCTTGTCCTTCCTAGCATGAGTAGGGTAATGCAGTACCATGGGTGTCGAAGCAACATTAAGGACCGAAGTAAAGTGACCGAGTTGGAGGACAAGTTTGATTTACTAGTTGATACCAATGATGTCATTCTGGAAAGAGTGGTGAGTGTTTCACCTTACTCTTTTTTTAGATTTTTTTTTTTTTAATTTGACAGAGGGAGCGAGAGAGCACAAATGGGGAGAAGCAAACTCCCCACTGAGCAGGGAGCCCGACGCAGGGCTCGATCCCAAAACCCTGGGATCATGATCTGAGCCAAAGGCAGACACTTAACTAACTGAGCCACCCAGGTACCCCATCACCTTACTCTTAAGATAGTTAACAAATGGGGGCTCCTGGCCAGCTCTGTCAGAAGAGCAGGTGACAACTTATTCTCGGGGTTGTGAGTTCAGGCCCCACGTTGGGCATAGGGATTACTTAAAAATAAATCTTAAAAAAAAAAAAAGATCATTAACAAATGAAGAGCTTTTGTATTATTAAAATATGAAAAGAAACTCCAGCATCTGAGGAAATGAAAAGTTTAATATATCTTGTTCCAACAACATTCCCTTCCTGACAGTTGGCTTCTTTTTCCCAAAGATAACACAGTTGTGTTCAAATATATTACTTTAACTTATCACCGCTCAGTGGAGACCTATTACAAATCTGTGTTCCAGATTTGCAAATCCTATTTGTGTTGCAAGAGAAGAGGCCTCTCGGTACAGAGCCCAACCAAAATTTAGTCTTTTTTTTTTTTTTCTTAACTGTTATCTGCAATCTGCCAAACAGCCTGACTCGAATGATTGGAAGGAGATGTGTATCATATGATCTAGCTTACTGTCTACTTAGGCCTAATTCTACAGAACATTATTTACAGAAATACATAGAGATCATCCAAAACAAAGCCATCCCTCAACCATGTGACCGTCCTGCAAATGTTTAAATCATGCTCTTCTGTCCCGTGAAGTCATCTCTTTCATAATCTAAATGCCCACAGGTCTTTCAGCAGTTTCTCATATTTTATGATTTCAAGTCCTGCCATGCTACTCTTTGTCACCTGGAGGCCCAAACTGATACTGCATGTCTGCTTCGATGGGACAGAGTAGATGAGAACACCCTTCATTCTCAGAGTACCATCCTTCTATGTTTAATAGCTACAGTCTAGGGTCTTTTTAATTCTTTTGGTGAGCCACATCACACTGTTAAATCATTTTTGAATTTTCAGCCTGAGAGCTGTAAAGGGAGTTGATCGAGGGTAGATCAAGGAGTGGCCAATTACTGCTCTGTCTTTGAGCAAATAATGCTTTCATTACTTGGGATGACTCCCTCATGCATATATATGTTCCCACACGTAATTCTCTGAATCTGTTTCTTAAGAATTTTAGGTAATTAACTTGTTAACCCTGAAAGGAAGATGCTAAACTATTATGTCCTGTGCCCTTAGGGTATTTTACTGGATGAAGCATCAGGTGTGAATAAGAATCAACAGCCTGTCCTCCCAGCCGGTTTGCAGGTTCCTAAAACAATAGTGTCCAGCTGGAACCGTAAGGTGAGGGCTTTTTTGCTGATTGCCTGGAGTTTCAAGTGTCAGCTTTATAATACGGTCTTGCCTGTTCTGTTCTGCATTTCTGTTCTCTTTTATTGGACACAGAACTGGCCACTGCCTTACTTGTTCTCCTAAACCGGCACAAACTAATTACCTCTTGTCTTCTTTGCACCCCGCAACCTCACACACACGTACATTCTTAAGTGAATGCTCTCGGAAGGCACAAATGAGAATTTACGTACTTTACTCTTTTTTTTGTTTTTTCATCTTTTCAGAATTTACTTTTCTAATTCATTGAGTGGCTGTGTTATAAATTCTTTGTATTTGTTATCATAGGCAGGAGAATATAGCAAAAAAACAAAATCTGAAACTTTCCGGTTGCTTCATGCAAAAAACATCGCCCGGCCTCAGCTTAAATTCCGAGAAAAGATTGACAACTCCAACACTCCATTTCTTCCCAAGATCTTCATCAAGCCCAATGCTCAGAAACCTCTCCCTCAGGGTAAGGCATGCGAACCCTGCCTAAGTAAAGGGAAAAACATCTCCCTCCCTCCTTCCTTCCTTCAAAAGGAGCCACTTACCCGCCCCGTAACTAGACAAGATGTGAATGTGTTCACCTCTTTTGTGATGGTGTTGTTGTCACTGCTTGGGTCTCCAGCACTCTCTAAAGAAAGGAGGGAGCGCCCACAGGATCGTCCAGAGGACCTGGATGTCCCCCCTGCGCTGGCTGATTTCATCCATCAGCAGAGAACTCAGCAGGTGGAGCAGGACATGTAAGTATTTGTCAGAACTTTCTACTATGAGAACTTTCTACATTCTTCCTCGGTTTCACTTTTGTAAAATACATCAATGTAAACAAAGAATGTGAGGAATGGGTGATTGCTATCCTTATCCTAATGTGAATCTCTTTGGTAAAACCTCCTGTTTGTGTTCACGGAGGGCCTGCACAGGCGGCGTCTCAGGTGACTCTCACGGCAGCCTTGAGAGGGAGCAGTCGCTCTCACCCCCTTTGTCTAGATTTAAAGACAAAACAAGGGGTGCTGATGCTGACTTCCCACACAATCAGAACCTGAAACCCCAGGTTTTCGTAGAACTCTCCTTCCTCCTGCCATTCTGCCTTTCTGAGCGGGTAGGGACTCAAACAGTGAGGTAGGGGCCCCCTAATAAATTCAGCAAGGAAAGGGCATTTTCACTGGCAGCATAAGCATCTTAAAAAAAAAAATCCTTAAAACAGACAAATGGACCTTGCCTGAAGGAAAAGGGTGGTAAGAACTTGGCTGGCGTTGGTCTTTTTGTCACGTGTAGCCAGAGTCGTGTAGCCAGAGTTGGCCTGAGCAGCATTCCTTCGGGCCCAGCTCCGCACTGTGAGGCCGCAGGCCAAGTGCTAAAGAAGCAGAGGTGAGGAGAGGCGGCCCTGCCCTCAAGGAACTCAAAGACTTGGGATTTTTACTCAGGTAGATGATAGAGGAATAAAAAATATAGCATTTGGCATCCGACCAACTGCAGTAGCGGCCCCATCCTATCTCACCTCACAGGTCTGTTTGCCAGACCGCAAGGAGTTGCACATTGTACGTTTTTCTATCCTCCACAAAGACAGCCGTGCAGTGTTTTGAAATAAGAGCTCAGATTCTTATAGATGAGTAGATTTTTAATGATCGCATTGTAAGGGTGAACCAGTTTGACCTGATGTGGGTTTTCCTGATGCCCTTGAATTATCATTAAAATAATGGTACTTTATCTAGCGAGAAAATATTTTCACAGTGGTCGCTTCTCATTTGTTTTTACAAATTGGATTAAAGCAGTTGTTTTCCCTTGAATTACGGAATTCATCAAGAGGATTTTTCTTTTTGTTTCATTTATTCAGGTTTGCACATCCTTACCAGTATGAACTAGATCACTTCACTCCACCAGATTCAGTCCTTCAAAAGCCACAGCCCCAGGTTAGCACCCAAACCTAATTTATGGGTGATATCTAAGTAGCCCAGGGAGAATCAAATCAGTGCAATTTTGGCTTTCCTTAAATAACTTCAGAGTAAAAGGTTGCAACTTCAGGTCACTTCTTGAACTCCTGATTCATTTGTGCTTTAGTGAAGGGTGATTCTTAACATTCTTCTCTTTTTCTACCTGTATGTTCGTGCTTCAGTTATATAGGCCTGTGGGGGAGACCCCCTGCCATTTTGTGTCCTCCCTGGATGAGCTAGTGGAGCTCAATGAAAAGCTCTTGACCTGTCAAGAATTCGCAGTAGACTTAGAGGTAAGTTGTGAATGACCTGGAGTGAAATTTTACATTTTCTAGGAAGTCCCTCTCTACCTGAGGAGTATAAAATTAAGACTAACAGATCTGGCTTTTCTCGGTGAAAACCAGTCAGTCATATAACTTGGCTTTTATAGCTGCCCTCCCAAAATCAGTAAAGGAAAGCCTGGTGTGATGATTTTTCCCTGTTCTCCCCTCTTTCTGGGTTTTAGCACCACTCGTACAGGAGCTTCCTGGGGCTGACCTGCCTGATGCAGATCTCCACCCGAACAGAAGACTTCATCGTCGACACCCTGGAGCTTCGAAGCGACATGTACATTCTCAACGAGAGCCTCACGGACCCCGCCATCGTTAAGGTCAGCTAGCCTTTTGTAGCTCTTGCGTGTGAGCCTAGGATTTAAGTGCCATTCGGTTTACTATTTCATTATTTCAGTATAGACCTGGTGAAGTTGAGAGAAATAATTGTAATTTCCTACATTCCGGCCCCACAGGCTAAACTGCTTTTGTTTCTAAGCCCCAATTAGAACAGCTTACGCGGTAGCTCGTTACCACCCGGAGAAACGTTCCATCATGTTAATGACAACTGCCGTGAGCCCGCGCCATCAGGATCCTTTGCACTTAATGACTATCCTTGAAGCTAGTAGAACTGCTTTCTTAGAATCACTGGCTGTGAGCAGTTCCAGACTTTAAGATGTGCAGTTCGGAGTGTGGAAGTGCCATCGGTCCAAATTAAAAGAAGCTTTTGAAACTGAACCCATCTTAATCTTCCTTCTGGCTTCGAATTCCAGTGTCGTGCTAACCTGGAGGCAGAGTCTGTTTCAGCACGAGTGGCCTTGAACGCTTTGCTCCACATGCCTCTGCTTTCGTTTTCAGGTCTTCCACGGTGCTGACTCGGACGTCGAATGGCTACAGAAGGACTTCGGCTTGTACGTGGTGAACATGTTTGATACCCATCAGGCAGCACGCCTCCTTAACCTGGGCCGGCACTCGCTGGACCATCTCCTGAAACTCTACTGCGGCGTGGAATCCAACAAGCAGTATCAGCTGGCCGACTGGAGAATACGGTTTGTGGCTGACGAGGACGTGTGGATGGCAGCAGGAAGCGTGGCTACTCCTGAGCCTGTGGGCCACACAGACCCACGTGCAGGTGGTGACGGTAGTAGAACCTTGGCTTGACTGGCGCCGGTCTCTCCTCCAGCTGTTGGCAGCAGCAGAAGCACGACCGGAAGTTTTAGGGTGACCACGTGGAGTGTGTGTTGGGCTCTCACGCTTCACGGAGATAGTGTTTGGAAGAGGTGTGCCGTGTCAGTGTTTGTGTCCCGGCCAGTCTCTCGTTTGAAACTTGGATCTCCCTATGAGGGAGGGGTGTGTGTGTGTGTGTGTTTGAGGTGATCTCCCAGAGGTTCGAGAGGATTCTGAGGTACGTAGGTGATTGCGCCTTATAATGTGTGTGTACTGTGGTGTAAGAGCGTGGCGGGGTCTTGCACCACTTTCTGGAGTCTGGGCTCCGCTCGGTCACTGTCCGGTGGCCGGCTTCCTCCCTGAGGTTGCAGCTGTTGTTGGAAGAAGCCACTCCGCTTTCCTCCAGTTCTGCAGGCCAGAATTTCTGAAGAGAATCTGATAAAGCCCGGATAGAAGATGAAAATTGACAGTCTAAAAGGCACTCCCTGTCATTGAGCCGTTGTCATGTGCCAGGCGCCGAGCTAAGAGCTTCCGGGGTTTTGTGCTGGGTGGTCCCCATAGCAGCCTGTGAGGGCTTTCATTTCACAGCTGAGGAAAGTGAGCTTACGTGACTTGTCCACGGATGGGTGTGCGGAGCTAAGATTCGAACTCCGGATGGCAGGGCCTCTCTTTTCAGCCACATTGTGATCCTGCTGCCCTTTCTCCCCAGCTGGGAAAACAATGGCTTATCCTATTAAGATGGAGGGCCTATGGATGTGAGTGTAGTAGGGCTGTGATGGCAAAGGGAGCCCAAGCCTTCGCACGCACAGCGCGGACAGACAACAGGGCTGCTCCTAGGGGTGAGCCGCAAACTCATTTCCTTCCTTGCGATTCTAGGCCTCTGCCCGAGGAAATGCTCAACTACGCCCGGGATGACACCCATTACCTGCTTTACATTTATGATAAAATGAGACTGGAGCTGTGGGAGCGAGGCAACGAGCAGCCCGTGCAGCTGCAGGTGGCCTGGCAGCGCAGCAGGGACATCTGCCTCAAGGTACCGCCTCTCTGCCTTGGCCCGCGGCCCGGGTCTTCACTTGGTTCCTTACATTTCGGAACAGAGCCGAATGTTCTGAAGAGCCCAGGGCGCCATGCTGACCCCCACTGATGTGGCATGTTCTGTAAAATTTCGCAGAAATTCGTCAAGCCCATCTTCACGGACGAGTCCTACCTTGAGCTGTACAGGAAGCAGAAGAAGCATCTCAACACACAGCAGCTGACAGCCTTTCAGCTGCTGTTTGCCTGGAGGGATAAAACAGCCCGCAGGGAAGATGAAAGTTACGGGTAAGGGATTAGACGTTCTTTTACTATCTGCTTTCTAGACTGAGCAGCTCAGGGAACGAGGAAATAATAGCCTTTTTTTTTCTCACCATGAAAGTTGGTTACGTTCTCGCCCAGGTTGTAGCCTTTACCGGGGCTTGCTCGCTGAATCCAACGTGACCCCACTGTGTTTTGTTGCAGATATGTACTGCCAAACCACATGATGCTGAAGATAGCTGAAGAACTGCCCAAGTGAGTCTGAGAACTGATAACGACGTTCTGACTTTCTCCATAGAGAAATTTTATCCTTCAGATCAGCTTCTCTGGTAGTTATTACCTCAAGGCTGTCGACTCAGAGATTAGTGCTCTAAGGAAGTTCACAAGTCCAGGGAATTCAGAATTTCTGCCCTCGGGCTGCCCTGTAGGAACTAGACCTGAGCTGCAGGCATTTCAGAGGCTAGGCCCCCGATGAGAGCCAGTGCAAGTCTGAGCCTCCAGCATCCGCTTGGAAGGAAGGAAAGTGTCTCAGAGTCTCTCAGCTGTAATTTGTTCCACACCAAGGCACCTTACGATTTTGAACGCTTTCTGATGTTCATTGAAGAATAAGCAGAGTTGAATTTCCCCATCTTGCGTTGAGCCCGTTGCAGCAGTACAGCTCGGCAGAGCGGGGGGGCCCCTCCCCAGCTCTCCCGCTTAGCGGGAGGCCACCGGCAAGAGGTGCCTACTTGAAGCTTGGTGTCCAGGGCCCCAGGCCGCCCCGATAGGAATGTTTCCCGGGTCTTCGCCTTAGCCGTAGCTCTCTGTTCTCGGCTGGAAGCCTGGGGGGGGGGCTGTGTCCCTAAATGATGAGTTCAGAGTGTTCTTTCTGGTCCTCAGGGAACCTCAGGGCATCATAGCTTGCTGTAACCCCGTACCACCTCTCGTGCGGCAGCAGATCAACGAGATGCATCTGTTAGTCCAGCAGGCGCGGGAGATGCCCCTGCTCAAGGTAGGAAGCCTTTGCTGCTGGAGCTTCCAGCTCCGCGCACCCGGCTGTCTGCTGGCACCTGTGGTCTCTCCGTGCATGAGCTGGTCTCCATTCTAAAAAACCCAAGAAGATAATAGGGGTTAGGAAAGCCAGTAGACAGGTCTTGTTTTTTGTTTTGTTTTTTTAGATTTTATTTATTTATTAGAGAGAGAGAGAGAGAGAGTGGGGGGGGGGGCAGAGGGAGAGCAGGTAGCCCAACTTAGGACTCAGTCCCAGGACCCTGGGATCATGACCTGAGCCAAAGGCAGACGCTTAACTGACTGAGCCACCCAGGCGCCCTGCCCTGACATGTCTTCTTTATGATTATCAAAAGCTAAAGGTCCTCCCCTTTTTTTTTTTTAAGATTTTATTTATTTATTTATTTATTTTGGTGAGAGCGAGCATGCACACGTGTGCACCATTTGGGGTGCGGAGGGGCAGAGGGCGAGGGAAAGAGAATCTCGAGCAAACTCTGCGCTGAGCATGGAGTCCAACGTGGGGCTCGATCTCATGACCCTGAGCTCATGCCCTGAGTTGGAATCAAGAGTCGGATGCTTAACTGACTGAGCCACCCAATTCAATTTGAATTTGGGGGGACAGTTTTTAATTGTGTTGCCTTAGTAGTAATACTGGTATATGGTCAATCATATTTGCCCATTTTTGCAAGAGTATGGATCCAGAAAAACTTAAAATCAGTTCCTTTAGGGCGATAAAGGAGAGACTGAGGATAAACATATTTCAGTCTTCATGTTAAAATTTCTTTAAAAAGAATCTTTTGTTAGCTCTACAGTTTGGCCAAATAAAGAGAGAAACCCTGGTTTCTAGAGGAGAATCTCTTTCAAGCTCTTGGAAGTCTTCTGCATTGTGCCTTGGTACGATAAAGGGTTTCGTTCTTTCATTCAGCAAGTAATTATTGAGCACTAAGTGATTATAGTGCAAGGCACTGTGAGGGATGAAGGATGAGAGAACATCTCGGGGCTCTTGTAAAACATATGTAGCGAAGGGACGGGGTCTATGGTGGGGGAGACATGTGCGGTCACCGAGCTGAGGCACCCTTCCTCAGATTCTCTGTATTTGTCCCCAGTCTGAAGCTGGAACTGGCGTGAGGAAGAGCGGCCCGCTGCCCGGTCCCGAGGTAGAGTGTGTATCTGACGTGTCTTGTCTGGGGGGGCGGGGGGCACCAGTCGGAGCCAGTGCAGGAGACGCCTCCCTGTCACAGGCAGCCCCCAGCCCTGCAGCAGAAAGCGACCGCATGTTTGCGAGTCCTTCATGAGGCCTCTTGGTTTCTTTCTGCTGTAGAGATTGGAGAATGTGCTCTTTGGACCCCATGACTGCTCTCACGCCTCTTCAGATGGCTACCCTGTCGTCCCAAGCAACGGTAATATAGAGGTCTCTGGAACATTCTGGGAACTGCCTGGCGCACTCTCCAGGAGGCTCTGACCTCCCTGACTTCCATCGCTTTAGGGCCTGTGCCAGCGCAGAAACAGGCAAGCCTCTTCCCCGACCAAAGAGAAGACGACGTCCTGCCGGATACCAGATGCCTTATCGCTACCGCTGTCATCACGCTATTTAACGTGAGTGCGAGGAAACGCAGGTGGGGGACGTAGACCCGTGAGGAGTGACTGGGTCTGTCAAACAGGCTGTCTGCCTAGCGTTCCGCGTCGACCTTTGAGACTAGTGCCAGAAGTAAAACCCAGCAGCCGTGGGGACAGGCGTGGAGACAGATCTGAGAGGCAGTCCGTGAGAGGTGGGTGGAGGATTCTCTCAGGAGCTCCGTGTGAAGAAGGGTTGACGTCCGGGCCCTCGCTAATGCCTAGCAGGGAGGACGGTGTGGGCTGCAGTGATTCAGAAGCAGGACCTTCCCCTTCAGCTGCAGGGGAGGCGCAGCCCATCCTGACTCTGAGGGGCGGGCTGAGTGCTCTGCTCAACTGTAGGGACCACGCATCCCTCTGCAACCCACGCCAGCCCCATCTGCACGTGCTTGGGCTGAAAAAGAGGCTTTGAAAAGCGTTTCTCTACACTGTGGCTGATCAGGGCAAGGGAAGAGCAAGATGCAAGATGGGACAGCACTACTGTGCGGGTGGAAATTTGTTTCCCATGCCGAAGGGGCTGCGCCGTGGTAGGCGGGGGCTGTGTCCAGTCTGGGACCACGCGTGGCCAGCCTGGGCTCAGCGGTGTTCCAGGACTATGCACTGAGTTGTGACAGAACTTATCCCAGTTTGTCCTACCTGGCAAGTGTCATGTTTCTGCCAGGGCTTGAACTACAGGTTCTTCGCAAAAGCAAGACCAGGGTGTGGTTGTTGGTCAAGATGGGTAGGTACTGAAATGACCAGCATGAAAGGAAAATACACAGAGAAAACTCTGAATAGTGCAAACAACAGATGTGGTAAAGGAAAAATAATTTCTGGAAAGAGAAGCAGGCATACGATCTGTTTGGATAAAGACGAGTCTCCAGCTTAGCAGGTGTTCCCGTGGGAAACAGCTGGGCGGGTGGGTACCTTCCAGGATCACAGGTCACCGCCGGTCCATCACGCCAGAGTGCGGGGCCAAAGCCAGGACGGCGAAACGCTGCCAGCAAAGTGGACTACCTAAGGGTTAACTTTCTTTTTCATGTCATCGCTTAAATTTAGATCGGGTCTTGCTTCAGTAATTCGTGAGCAGAGTAGTCTGGAAGCTTTAATTGAGCCATCAAGGTGAATCGGCAGCTAAAAATATGAGCGTGAACTTTGGGCCGCGTGAGCCCGGAAGCACTGTGCTCTACCAGGCGCTGGTGTCCCGTGCTCCGTGTGGCAGGACCGTCACCACAGAGGAAGCAGAAGGACAGCACACAGTCTGAACCCAGTTGGAAGCAGCACCCTGTCGCATAATTGTACTGATTCCCCATAACGGTTTATAAGTCTTAATTTGCACGTGTCTGCTTACGACTTCAAGTTCTAGAGCCAGACAGACGTGGGTGGAAGTCTTCTTCTGCCCCTGTTCGCTGTCAGGCTCTAGAAGACTTAACCGTTCTGTGCCTCAGTTTCCTCATCTGTAAGATGGTGAGAATAATACCATAATAATCTTAAGATTTTATTTATTTATGTGTCAGAGCAAAAGACAGAAAGAGCATGAGCAGGGGGAGCAGCAGGCAGAGGGAGAAGCAGGGAGCCCGATGTGGGACTCGATCCCAGGACCCCAGGATCATGACCTGAGCTGAAGGCAGACACTTAACCTACTGAGCCACCCAGGCGTCCCTTCTTACTACTGTTACAATTATACCATTCCTTGCATCGTAGTGCCACAGGATGATTACAGGATAAGTTGCTCACTTTCTGTCCGTCCCTGCAGGAACCCAGTGCCGAAGAAAGTAGAAAGAGCCCCTTAACAGTTGCACAGAAGAAAGCCCAGAACATAATGGAGTCCTTTGAAAATCCATTTAAGATGGTAAGTAGGCGTTGCGTGTGTTCAGGGCTGCTGTGAATAGGCAGAGCTTTCTGCAGCTTGTAGGGGTCTCTTGCCCAGAAAAGCAGCCAACAGTCTTTGGAGAGAGAGAGTCTCTGAATCCAGCATGTGTCAGCTGTGCCTGGTGTCCAGGTAGGGACGGAGTCGGGGTCTGCTCAGATGAAACCAGCAAGGATGCCTTGCTCCAGTGCCAGTGAGACGTGGCCAGGTGGACGCTCTGAATGAGGCCTCCCACGATGAACCCCACCAGAAAACCCCCCGTCCAGGTCCCGAGCGCATTTAAACGACTGTTTCCTTCCATTCCTCCAGTTCCTGCCTTCACTCGAACACCGCGCTCACGTTTCTCAGGCAGCAAAGTTCGATCCGTCTTCAAAAATCTACGAGGTAAGTGGATTTGTCACTCTTTCCCGGAGTGACTTTCTAAGAAAAGGGGTCTTCTTAATTATCTGAACTAGGTTTCTGTCTTCAGCCTATCTTGAGCCTCCCAAAAATGAATACAGAAAATGCTTTATATATAAATATATATAAGCATTGTTTCTAGAGAAAGGGGCCAGAACTTTATTCTGATTTTCAGAAGCATTTGGGAACCTTTTAAGAAACAGGTCTTTGGTTTTTGCGTTTGTTTTTAATTGAAGCTTAGTTTGTTCGTAGCAAAGTGCCCAGGTGTTAGGTGTTCAGCTTGATGCATTTTTATATGTGAATTTTACTGTAAGGCTCTCACAGGTGACAGCATAAGTTTTAAAACACTCTGTCTTCTATTGTTTGGTTTGTTTTTAACAGCATTATGGGTAAGAATAAGGAAACACCTTCCATGGAGCCCCATGAGTTGTTCCTGGGAGCCAGCATATTAATTGTTAAAAGCCTTCTTCCTTCCTGCAGGAAGGACCTACTCTGATCAGACGGGGGCCTGGCTCCTTCTGCCCCCCGCTCTTTCATTAGGCAGCAAGGGTCAGGCCAGAACCCTGACAGGCCTCCTCCCTGTCACTAGTGGTTAGCCTGCTGTCTTTAGAAATGGGGAGTCAGGTGGATTTTTTTGCCTTCTCTTCTTTTTCCCCCATGGGTTATGGCTCCTTCAGCCACACATCCCTGACCGTGTGCCTGTCTAACACCAGCGGGACGCGTTCCGATGCCACACACAGGTGTGGCGTCATAGAGCAGCGAGAAGTCCTGCCTTGAAGCCCAGCTCCACCATTTGCTAACCATGTCCCCCCAGACAGATTATTTAGCTTCTCTGAGCCTGTTTCCCATCTCAAAGCGGGGGTGATGAGGTTGCCTTTGTCCCGGGATTATAGAAGGGATTGAATGAGATGATGGACAGGAGGGCATCCGCCCCGTGCCTGGAATCCAGCTGCACTTCGTCCTTCTTGATGAGTATTTTATAAATAAAGCCAGCATGAGATTTTATTTTTTTGTGTCATCAGATTTGGAATTTATGATTAAGAATGTGTGTAGTTACTAGGCTAGCCTGCCCAGCATCCCCTCGTTAAAACAATTAAGCATTCCTAGGTGGCTGAGTTTTGGAGTGTTTTTGTTTTGTTTGTTTTCATTGTAGATCAGCAACCGTTGGAAGCTGGCAACCCAGGTACAGGTACACAAAGAACCTAAAGAAACTGCCAAGGAGAAGGCAGCAGAGCAAACAGGTAGCCCTCACTTCCTTGTAACTCAGCCCGTTGGGGTGTCTGTCAACGAACAGGCCTCTTTCATCCTTCTGTTTGTTCAACAAAGTGGCGATATGGCCGTGAACAAAGCACAGCCCCTGCCCTGTGGAGCTGGCCTTTTCCTGGGGGGTAGCGGACAGTGTACCCATAAATGTACCTTCTTTCTGATGGCAGTAGGCAATTCCGCAGGGAGAGGGGTAGGAGGTGCCGGGGCCGGGGGGCTACTTCCCTACGGTGTTTAGGGAAGGCAGTCAGATAAATGTGACATTGAGCAAAGACTGGTTGCTTCTAGGGGAAGAGTGGTCTATACGGTGGCCCCAGCGAGTCCAAGGCCCCAGGGTGGTTGATCATTGGGCATGCACAGAGAGCGGCCGGGAGGCTAGTGTGGCTGAGGCAGGGAGAGCAGGACTGTTGTAAGGATGTGGCTTGTACTCCAAGTGGCCAGGGAGCTGTGGAGGCTCTGAGCAGAGCAGTGGCCTGCACTGACCAGAAAGGCTCACTCCGAGACCGTGGAGAGTCCAGCACAGAGGGCAGGGGTGGGAGGCCAGGTGAGGGGCTGCTGGCTCAGACAGCACGGTAGCAGAGGTGGTGAGAAGTGGCCCGTAGCTGACGTACCCCACAGAGACCCGATGGCACTTGATGACAAGTTGTGTGTGGCACATGAGAGAAAGAGGGGGGCCGCGGGTGCCAGAAGGGCTGGTCCTGAGCAACTGGAAAGACAGGGTGGCCAGCAACAGAGTGAGTGTGCATGAGGAGCCGGTTGGAGAAGTGGCTTTGTTCTCGTCCTTGACGTGTTTTGGTTGCAGCCCCTTTGAGATGTCCTCACAGAGGCGTCATGTGAGCTGGCGGGTGTCTGGCTTAGGTTCTTGGGCGGGGCAGGTGGGCTGTCAGACTGAGAGCGTGGAAAGAGCATCCGGACCTGAGCCGCAAGGCGGCCACCCTTGATCAAGGGGCGAGGCGCAGGGGACTGGGGAGCAGGGAGGGCGCCCGGCTGCAGCTGCCACAGATGAGACGGTGCAGCCAGATGAGGAGGGAGCCTTGGCTGCTGGAGGCAGCAGCCCCACAGACCGTGCTCTCTTGCAGCTGCTCGGGACCAGGCCAAGGAGGAGTACCAAGCGACCGCGGAGCAGGCCGTGTCCGTCCGACAGCAGGCTGCCGTACGTGCCGCCCTTCTGCTTTCTCTTCTGAGAGAGGAGGGGCCCCTGGTCATGGTCAGGATTCTCCTCGAATAGCAGGAGGGCTTGTCAGTCAGTGCCTGCCTCCTTTCACCTCAAAAAAGTTTATACTGTAATACCTCTTAGGTGAATTTTTGTGATGAATTTATGGTAAAGAGACCGTACCCCTGACTCCAGTAATAGACAAGGTACTGAAGCTCAGTCATATTATTAATATCCAAGCCTGTCGTGCCTTTCGTAATGACCCGATGTCATTCCCCACTGAGGAACTTGTGCCACCTGGCGCTAGCGCTGCCCAGACCCACAGCCGCCAGCACTCCGGTCCCCGAGCCCACGGATGCCAGCACAGCAGGCTCGAGGCCCGGCTGCCACTCTCTGAAGCACTCCCGTGCTTCCCTCCCACGGTGTGTTCACCCTACAGCTGGAAAGTGCCGCCAAGAAGAGAGAGCGAACCACGAGTGACCCGAGGACCACAGAACAGAAACAAGAGAAGAAGCGATTCAAAACTTCCAAGAAGCCAAAGGACTCAGATCCGCCAGAAAAAGATTTCACCCCTTATGACTATAGCAAGTCGGATTTCAAGGCTTTTGCTGGTGAGGCCGGGACTGGTGCCCTTTAAGGAATGTCTGGCCCTGTTAGGAGGGAGGAAGCTGTAGAGGAAAGAAAGCATGACCAAGGCACGGACGAAGGCCAAGAAAGACGCGGCTCCCACCCAGGCACTGTCAGAGCCACACAGGGAAACCACCCATCACCCCCTCCTGCGCTGGACCTACCTGGTCACGGCCACGCTGGTCATTGTGCAGGACGGCGTCCATTTCCATGGGGGCTCCATCTTTCCTCACAGTAGCTCGTGCCCAGAAACACATTTTCTCAGCCACAAACACGGCAAGGAGTTTACGAAGCACCGTGACGCCCGGGGGCTGCTCTCTGGTCTCTTCGCCGGTGAGAGGCCATCCGCCTCGGAGGGGCGGCAGACGGCACTCCTGACTATAGAGCAGCCTCCGTGGCAACACGTCCCTTCGAAGACAGGGAGGCAGGATGGTGGTCACCCCAGGCCCCAAGTGACTGTCAGGCACTTCCGGACGGGCACGCAGACGCCAGGCCGGATATCCTTGGTTTAAAGCAGCTAGTGCTCCAGCCACCTGCCCGGAGCTGAGACTACATCTGGGAGAGATGAGCCTGGTGTTTGGGCTGCCCTTCCGGACTGGGGACACACACATGAACTGACGTCAGCCTAAGTCCCTCCTTCTACAGGGGCCAGCGAGCTGACAGCCCACCCTTCCCAAACATTGTGCACCAGCCCAGCAGTCAGCCTGCTGGGTATATTAACTCACGGACACGCTCACTGGCGTTCTCTTCTCTCACCTTCCAGGAAACAGCAAATCGAAACCTGCTTCCCAGTTTGATCCAAATAAGCAGACCCAGTCGGTCAAGGTAAGAAATATACTTGATGCGTTAAACGAGTGGGACTGTATATGTTAACTAGGCTTTGATTCCAAATTCAAAAACCAAATACAAGATACCATCGAAAAGAAAGAAGAATCTTGAGAACGCTCGCCTGCTTGTGGTGCTTTTTTCCCCTCTTCCTTCGCGGCGAAGGCGGCCTGGCTGGGACTCATCTCCCTCTGCGTAGCCTTTCCCTCGCCTCGTCTCTCCCCAAGTACAGACAATACCCATCAGCTATTCCAGCAATAAGAAGGGACTTTTAAGGAGGCTGTGAAGGCTGGCGTGTGGTTTGAAGGGATGTTTGCTGTTGGCTGCCATGGGAATTAGAGCTGCAGGCCACAGACACTCCCTCGGGTACCCGCACAAGCCTGCATTTGCCCCCGTGGGCGTTGCTGCCAGGCGGAGCCAAACGTGGCCGCAAGTTTGGCACGCGGAGGCTGAGGCCTGTGTGGAGCCCTCCTGTACCTTTGGTAGCTCATCCCGACAGCCTTGCCTTCAGAAGCACCCAGAAAGGTCCAGTTGCAAGAAAACCAGTCGCCCCGGTGGCGCCGGAGTCTTGGACGGGGCAGCTGGGCTCCTGTGTGCATCTTGTGCGTGTCCTGTGGTCAGGTTATCCCTCGGCTGAAATGGCTTTTTATCTTGACAGAAATGCGTTGCACCCAAAAAACTTAAACAGTCGATGGGAAATAAAAGCATGTCCTTTCCAACCGGAAAGTCAGACAGGTATGTGGGGGAGGCCCGCGTGGCCCCACAAACCCGACAGCGGGTCTGAGGGCCCCGCTGGAACAGCCTCAGAGAGCCTTTCTCAACCAGATCCCTCTCTGTCGCTTGGGGCAGCTGAGATAGGAGGAGGGGAGGGCCCTGCCCAGTGCCATCCCCCCCACGGTCCCTGCGTTCCAGGACTCAGATTCCTGTCCCTCACCGCCTATTATCGTACAGCTTCCCGGGGTCACCTCTGAGTAAATAGACTTGGAGTTCTCCCAGATCTTCCCGTTTCTGGGGGGTGGGGATCAGTTAAGTAAATGTGGGTTGTCATTTAAGAATATTTTTGTTAAAAACATGAAAGCCTCGTCCTCAGGGCAGAGCCTGAAGCCAGAGGACTCACCTCTAGGGTGTGGCCTGATGGGGGGGGGGGGGAATCTGCCTTTAGATCTTGGTGAGCACAGCCACCCTCGCGGGGCCCCAGGGCGCCTCCCCGCCCCCTCTTGTCTCCCAGAGTGTGGGGGACACGCTGCTGCCGAGCTCAGTTCTCCAGGCGCCCCGGACGAGCCATGCCTCTCCAGTCGTGCGTCAGTAAGGTCTATAGCGTTTTGTAAACAGGCCGAGAGCAAACCTCCAGCCAAACTGGGAGAAGTTAACTCTTCTGTTTTCACACTGTCTCTCTCTGCAGGGGTTTCAGGCACAGCTGGCCAAAGAGATAGTGTTGGCAGAGACCCTTGGAATTCCCCGGTGGACTGGAAGCACCAAATGGTGGCGCTGGTTTTGTACAGACTCCTTTTTAAACCATTAAAAATAATTCTTACTGGAAGAAAGCGGATTCCTGACTTTTCCTTTGCTGCCACCTCAGTGCCACAGGAGAGGACAGACCCCACCCTGTTCGCATCCCCAGTTTCAGCTGTCCGTGGGTAAGTGCGCCCTGGAGGACACCGCGATTTCTGGAGAGATCCAGAATCACTCCTGAGAGGGAATGCAGGAGAGTCTCCTGTGACTCAGAAAAGGGCGGCCTCCACAAGGCACAGAGCACTGACTCTCCATTTTCACGGGGGTCTGTGGGTCATTCTGCCTCCGTCACATGCCCTCAGGTCATGCCGGTGAAGCCACACAGTACGGACACCCTCGGGAAGGTGTGCTGGGAGAGCTTTAGAGCCAGCCCTGGCCTCTAGAGGGCTGGGTCTCCTCCCTGTTCCTGCCTCGCTCCCTTTTGTTTCTTTTTAAGGTCGTTTTCCCCAATTGGAAAAGTAATAGCACAGTCATTGTCAGAAATGAGGAAAGGAGAAAAATGACATCATCTGTAGCCCTTCCACACACAGAGAAACTTCCACACCTTGGTATTAAGGCTTTGTACCACATGTCTATTCATTTCCAAAGCTGGGTTTATGTTCCTACAGTTTTTCACACTTTCACAGTTTTTTATCTTTTCTCATTCCGAAATTCCTTCTAGCTCTCCGCCATTTTTGAACATCGAGATTCCCATTTTTATATTAATGTAGCATTGAACGTCTCCAGAATTCCATTTGATTTTAATCCTGGGATGGGCTGTTAAATCCAGAAAGCACAAAATACCATTATTTTTGTTTTCACAAATACTTAAACAAGGAGCCTATTTTCTTAGAAGTTTTTCTCACAGACCATTGAGAGGGCTGGCTGTGTGCGGTACCCTGAGGGGCCATGAACCCAGACGTGGCTCTGCTGCCAGAGAGCAGCCAGTCAAGCAGAACAGCAGAGAACAGCCCAGGGCCCAGATGGGCAGAAGTTTGGACTAGTTGGGACTAGAATGGTTGCAACTGACAGAAAAGCCAGACTCTGGGTGACTTAGCAAAACAGAGGTTTTTTTCCTCTCTCTTCAGTCCTAGTTAGTCCAGAGTTAGTATGGCAACTGGCAGTTCTCTACCACCCTTGACTGGAACCCAGGGCTTCCACCTCATGGGCTGGGTAACCGGCCTCGCTCCATCCATCACATCCGCATTCCACCAGCTGGAAGGAAGGGAAGAGGTGCACACCCAGTCTCCCTTTGAAAGGATACGGCCCGTGTCCACTTCCCATCGGCCAGCATGTAGTCACATACCACAGCAAAGGCTACTGGGAAAGTCATTTCAGTGTCCATGGGCCCCTAAAAGCCCAGGGTTCTGGTACAGAGCTGGGAAAGAACAGACACAGAGGCACGATAAGCAGTCTGCCCAGACATGGCGGAGTCTCTGCTATTTAAAAAAAAAAAAAAAAAAAAAAACGGACAGATAGGAATTTTTAAGAGTGAGAAATGATTTTCTACTAAGGAGGCCTCACGAAAGGTACATTTGGGTTGGACCTTGAAGAGTAAGGGAGAAAGTCCAGAGAACCTTGTAATTAGTGCTACTCAAAAGTGTGGACTTCTGCGAGAGACCTGCTGGGAGCAGAACCCCAGGCTCCACCCCACACCTGCCAACCAGGAAGCAGGGGCGGTGGCCTGGGAAGCCGGGCTCAGCAAGCTCTCCAGATGATTCCCCTGCTGGCTGAAGTCTGAGAACCACGGGGAGTAAGCACAGCAGTGTGCCCCAGGCCTTGCTGAGTGGGCCACAGCGGGCTCACCACTGGCCGGAGGGGACAGAACAAAGACAGTGTGTTAAGTTCCTTAGAGATGTAGGTGATTCCCTGTTCTTTATTTAGAAATGACTCTTATTAGTTTTGTCTTTGTGGCAACGTTTTGCGTTTGCTTTATAAAAAGATGGGGACCATAGTACTAGTTGAGGTCTTTTTAAATGTCCTTCCTTGGAACAGAAAGAGTTGGCAACCTAATGTCAGTCCCCAAATGTGTTTTTTGAAATTTTACTGGTCCCTGAAACCAAAAGTCCAGAACTGCTAAGCCGCGGGATGGAGACAAGAACCTTGGGGATGTTTGGGAAACAGCTGTAGTTCCGTTCACTGGAGTCTGACACCATGGGGAAAGCACTTGGGATTCCCCAGGGCCCTGGGAGGATGGGTGAGTGTCCCGAGGGCCATGTGTCAGTCCGAGCCGAGTCGTGGAGGACTGCTTCTGTGCCCCAGAAGAGGGTGTGGCAGAGCCAGCAGGGTTGGGGGTGGAGAGAGAATTGATGAGAAGGGCTCTTTGCTCCAGGAGGCACACTGCTGTTGGTGGTACCTTAGCTTGCCATAAACATTTTCAATAAGTAACCCTATGCCGTGGCCAAATTCGTTCCCACTCCCAGCCACCGCCGTCTGCCTGGCTGAAACAGTGCCTGAAACAGGACTTGGGTGCTAACTGCTGGAAGTCTCCCCAGTGACAGACACACACACCGGCCCTGCGGCGGTCCCACTGCAGCCTCTGCCTTGGACAGCAGCCATTCGCCCACCTCTCCCCTCCCCGTGGACAAATCGTCTACACGTTAGCAGGTTGGGATAGTGGACCCACTAGACAGGAATGCTTTACAATTGAATCTTAAATGCACGTGGGTCTGAATTCGGGGCAACGTTTCATCCTATACCTTGGTTTTCTCCATCCTGCTGTTCCATATCCATTGTTAACCTAACCAGGCAGTGTACTAGCTACTTCTGGCAGAACCACCACTTTTGCTCCTTGTGATCTGAAGCCAAGTGACATTTATGGGATCGTGGCCCTGGACATCTAGGGACTTTTCTGCCTGCTCTTTATTCAGGGCCTTTGTTTTCTTTGGGCTGGGAAGGTTTGAGCTACTGCTTATACACCCCATCCCAGGGATCCCATTCACTGTTGGTGTTGAAGCCAAAACCTTGGTTTCCCCTCCTCTACAGGAGGGGAAATGGTGTCATTTACAGTCCTTCTCCACTGAGGATATACATGCTGGAGCAGCTTTGTTCAGCTTGCGGGAGGAATGGGATGGACTTGATCTTCCACTGCCCCCACCCCCACCTTCCAGTGCCCCTGGAAGGCCAGGGCCCCTGTCTGGTCTCGGTTGTGCAATCCATGGAAGAAGGCCAAGACAGCTGACTACGAGGTGCCTGGACCAGTGCCCAGGCCTCCAGCGTCAACTCAGCCTGTTCTCCAGTGCTGCTGGCTAGGGACACCATCCCTAGTCTCATGGAGCTTACAGTCTGGCTCAGGGGACACACAAGTGAACAGGCAGTCACAGCTCTGAGGTGCAAATGTCTTGAGGGAGGAAGTACAGGACTGACCCCAGGCAAGCCTGTAGTAACTGGACAGAGGGGTTGGCTGTATCTTACCTGAATGACCTCGTTCCCGAAGCAGCTCCCTATGAGACATTTCCTAGCAATTCTTTTATTGTCTTGGCTCACCTTCCCTGGAAAAGGAGCTTAAAGTCAACCAAGACACATTGTTGCTGCAAGCCTTGAGGCTTGCACTAACTGATAAAGTCTAGTGTGTTCGTCTGAGGTTACAGAGAACACGCTTCCCATCTCCAAGTGGAGGTTGCAGAACATCAGTCAAAAAACATCCCTGTCATGTCCCCAGTAGCTTATACCAGTTTCATCTCCCTTCCCTGGCATGCGAAGAACTATGCGTGTAGAGCAATTAGCATTTAATATTTGGTAATTAGCATGCTTAATGTGATTCAGAGAAGTTCCTTGACATTTTTCTAAAAACAGCACGTTCCCGCCCACCCTTCAAAGAGCAAAGCCGTTTGTTAAAAAAAAAAAAAAAAACGCGTGCCAGTCTTATTTGGTGCTGAATATGCATGTGTTGGCCTCTTCCGGGACACTGCTGGTAAATTTAGAAACTCATTTAGAAAAGAACTCTATCCAGCAGCCCGCACGGCTCAGGGGTCGGAGAATCGGGAGAAAATGGCTAGATCTCGCTCAAGTCAGGGAGCTGTGTTGGTCCTTTTAAGTACATAAAAACCCTCAGTGCGCCCCCGACTAGCCACACGCTCCGCTCAAGTCCAACAAGGAGCTACATTTAGGGACGCGGCAAGAGATACATTCTACCCTACCGCCCCGGCGCAACAACGTAACTGCGCCCGACAGTGTAGCCGCCCGCTCCGGGTTCTGCAACCCGAAGGCTCAAGCCGGCGGCCCGCTCGTCCCAGCGCTCGGGGAGTCCGCGCCGGGCACCCCCTCGCTCCCTCTCTGCGGCCCTCGGCGCCTCCCGGACCTCGGAGGCTGTACCGCGCAGGCGGCGCGGGGCCCGGGGACGGACCCGGATCCCCTCCGCAGGCCCGGCCCGCCCGGAGCCGGAACCCGGGCCCGGCCGCCCGGCCCCGGCCCCCACGTGGCCCCTCGGAGCGAGCCGCACTACCCTGCTGCCGCCGACGGACGGTCCGCCCCAGCCACTGGGCACCGCGCTCTGGACCGGCGGCCAATGAGCGCGCTCCGACTGCTGGCGGGGGCGGGGCCTCGGGGGTCGCCGCGCGCCGGCGCTCGCGCCTCCATTGGTGGGCTTGGGTCCGCCCCTACCAGTGGGCCCTGCCCCGCCGGTTGCGTTAGGTTGCCGCACGGGCGGCGGGCGGAGGTGGTCCCGTTGTGCTGCGGCTCCGCGCGGCCTGCAGTCCCGGGCCCGCGCCCCGCGCCGCCCGCCTGCCCGCCATGGAGCCCGGCCCCGACGGCCCCGCCGCCTTCGGCCCCGCTGACATCCACGAGGGCTGGTTCCGCGAGACGTGCAGCCTGTGGCCCGGCCAGGCCCTGTCGCTGCAGGTGGAGCAGCTGCTCCACCATCAGCGCTCGCGGTACCAGGATATCCTTGTCTTCCGCAGGTACCACCGCCGGCCCGGGCCCGCGCCTCCGAGCGCCTGCGGCGGCCCTCAGCCCAGACCGCCCGCTGCCCGCCGCCCGGAGCCAGCCGGGACTCCTCCTAACCCGGTCTCAGCCCCGGCCGCCCCTCTTCCTGCCGGACCCCTGTCTTGCGCCCTTTACCTCCGGACGCCCCCCCCCCCCCGGGCCGTCTCTGCCCCCGCCCCTCCCCCTGCAAAACTGTCAGAAGTTCTGGGGAACTAGGCCAGTGCCCTCCCGCGACCCCCTCCCCACCCTGCATCCCGTCTCCCTGGGCAGGGGGCCGGCGTTTCGGGCGGTCCTCTTGGGCGGGGAGGGAGCCGGAGTCTGCGCTGGCCCCACGCGCCGAGCTCCACGTGTCAGTCCCGGACACGTCAGAGCAGGGACCCTGAGTCCACCCCCACCCCCCACCCAGCGGGCCTGCCTGCCCATCCTCGCCACGTGTCGCCCCCAGCACTCACCCCTGGAACCCCTTGGCAGGTTGGGAGAGATTCTTCTCACCGGGAGCTAGTGGGGGCACATTGCCCCCACTCCAGGGGACCCAGGTCCCTGACTGTCACTCCTGCTTTCAGTAAGAGCTACGGCAACGTGCTGGTGTTGGACGGCGTCATCCAGTGCACAGAGAGGGACGAGTTCTCCTACCAGGAGATGATAGCCAACCTGCCCCTCTGCAGCCACCCCAACCCACGCAAGGTACCCCAGCTCCCGCCAAGGTTCAGCCCGGAGATAGGAAACCCATGCTCATTGTCCCGCAGAACAGTGCAGGAGGTCCCGGGTGTGCCCGTGCTCAGCCCAGGGGCTTCCTAAACGGTGGTCAGAAAGTGCTAGCAACACCAGGGGAAGTAAGTGGGGCGAGTGGCTAACTTCACAAGGGGTGGGGGCTGCCACAGCCCCTAGGAGCAAACAGTTCTGGCGGAGGCCTGCTTCGTAAGAAGGAGCAGCCCTGGGAGGAGTTTCCAGGAAAAGGGGACACCCCGTGCCAGGTTCCTGAGGCAGGAAAGCATTTCTGGGAGTAGCAAATGAAGTAATGAGGTCTGTGCATCAGAAGAGTTGAGAAACCTACCCTGTTGGGATGGTGTTGTGTGAGTGCATGTGCCCCGTGCGGGCCCAGGCCCTGAGTCCTGCTGGAGCCTGTTTGGTGGGGCCGTGCGCCTGACTGGGGCTTGGGGCCGTGCTCCTGACTGATCCTGCCCCTCATAGGTGCTGATCATCGGGGGTGGGGACGGAGGTGTCCTGCGGGAGGTGTTGAAGCATTCCTCCGTGGAGTCCGTGGTCCAGTGTGAGATTGACGAGGTGAGTGCCGGGTTCTGGGTTCGAATCCCGTTCTGCCCTGAATTGGCTGTGGACCCTTGGGTGAGTGGCTCAACGTTGCTCGGCCTCTTTGTTCATCTCAAAAACGTGTTGGGAGGATTCACGAGGAAAACTGGGTAGTAAAGGGCCTGGCACGTAGTAGGTGTGCCCCGATGCTGGTTCTTCGTAAGACTAAGCTGGTTTTTAAGTCAAGTCCCGGGCAAGACCCAGGAGCATTACAGCTACTTGTGTGTCTGCCCTTTACACTCGGCATGTTTTAATGAGCATCTGTTATGGGGCAGCCAGTGCTCTAGGTGCTGGGTGAGTGGTGAATGGACAGGTCCGGTCCCTGCCCCCTTGGAGTTGATATTCTAGAGAGGAGGAGACCTCAGAGGTGATCCGATGAAGGCCCTGCGGGAGCAGGGCATGAAAGGCAAAGGCAGGCTCAGAGCTTAGGGGTGAAGGCTGGTCAGCGCTTGCCTCGAGGAGATGGGTTTCAGCTGAGGCCTGGATGAGAAGCAGCTGGCCATGTGGAGGCAGAGGCTGGACTCCCCTTCCTCTGACCTGGCAAGAAAGTCACTCGGGTGGGGCGGTTTGGTCCAGGAACAGAGCACAGGGATGGTGGGGTGTGGGCTGAGGAGCAGGCAGGAGCCGGCCCCCCATCGTGGAGGAGGCAGCAGAGGACTGGGTTTCCACGAGATGAATGGCTTGCCCAAGTGACCAGACCATGAGACGGAGTGCTGGAGGGCTCTCCAACCCCTACAGCCCAGCCGGGTCCCTCCTCCGTCCCCAGGATGTCATCCAGGTCTCTAAGAAGTTCCTGCCGGGCATGGCTGTGGGCTACTCCAGCTCCAAGCTGACCCTACACGTGGGCGACGGTTTTGAGTTCATGAAACAGAACCAGGACGCCTTCGATGTTATCATCACTGACTCTTCAGACCCTATGGGTAAGCAAGGGATGGGCCTCGGGTCCCCTGGCGGCCAGTGGCCAGAAGCCAGCCTTCCCTCCGTGCCCACAGCTGATTTGCAGAGTGGAGGGCAGAGGGGGTCCAGAGCTGAAGCTGCAGCTTTCTCTTCTGGTCACTCCCTCGCTCACCCTGGGCCTGGCTCAGCAGCGGAGGGAGAGCGCGCTACTGCCCAGAGTTACAAGTTGATTGGGGGCCTGGAGGAGAGTGGTGCTCTGGCCTTGGCTCCCGGAGGCTCCAGCTTCCTCCTCAGTCTCCTCCCTGCTCTTAAGAGGCCAGCATCGGGGCGGGTGGTGGGATCTAGTCTCAACCCAAGGCCCGGGGTGGAGAGTCCCCCGACAGAGTGGCAATGAGAACCCCCCACCCCAGGAACAGGATGGGAACATGGGGCCCTCTCAGATACTGGGACAGTGGATCCCCACACTCCCCAAAAGCAGCCTCTTCATGGTTGCTTTCTGAATCCACAGACCGGGGTTCCAGTCCCGGCCCTGCCCCCTGGGCAGCTGTGCGTGTCCGCAGTGGTGCAGCAGCGGCGCTTGCTTCCCCCCCCCCCCCCCGCCCCCGCCCCCGCCCGGCGCCGGGTCTCAGCCAGAGTGCGTTCATTGTCCCTTGTCCCCACCACTGCAGGCCCTGCAGAGAGTCTCTTCAAGGAGTCCTATTACCAGCTCATGAAGACGGCCCTCAAGGACAATGGCGTCCTCTGCTGCCAGGGTGAGCAGGCCAGCATGGGGGGACGTGGGGGGCGGGCAAGCAGGCCAGCGTGGGGAGATGCGGGGGGGGGGCAGGGGGTTAGGCCAATGGGGGAGTACGGGGGCAGGCAGGAGGGGCAGCCCTCCAGCGTGGGCAGGGTAAGCAGGCCGGCGTGGGGGGACGCAGGGGGCAGGCAGGAGGGGCAGCCCTCCAGCATGGGCAGGGTGAGCAGGCCAGTGTGGGGGGACGCAGGGGCGTGGGCAGGAGGTGAGCAGGCTTCCAGCATGGGAGGGGGGGTGCGGCCGGCCCACCTGCTGGTGCTGATGCCCCCCCTCTGCCCGCACAGGCGAGTGTCAGTGGCTGCACCTGGACCTCATCAAGCAGATGCGGCAGTTCTGCAAGTCGCTCTTCCCCGTGGTGGCCTATGCCTACTGCACCATCCCCACCTACCCCAGCGGCCAGATAGGCTTCATGCTGTGCAGCAAAAACCCTGTGAGCTGCACGCCCTTCTGGGGGCCGGGGCGGGGGCCCAGGGGGCGGGGGGCAGGCGGGCCCGAGAGCACGTCCCTGACGCCCGCGCCCCCGCCCCCAGAGCACTGACTTCCGGAAGCCCGTGCAGCCGCTGACGCAGAAGCAGGTAGAGCAGATGCAGCTGAAGTACTACAACTCGGATGTGCACCAGGCCGCCTTCGTCCTGCCCGAGTTCGCCCGCAAGGTGAGCCGCCTGCCACCTGGGGCCCCGCCTGAGCCCCCACGTGACCCAGCGTCCTCCTGACGAGGCCTTCTGTCCCCCCAGGCCCTGAATGATGTGAGCTGAGCCCAGGTGCCGCTGCCCACGCTGCCCAGGACCTCAGGCCAGGGAGCCCCCGGGGTTCCTGGGCACGACGAGCCCTGGACGAGCCCCCCCGCCCCGCCGGTGTGCCCACCAAGCAAGTGTTACAGGCCCCAGAATGCTGCCCGGGCTGCCCTGCTGGGCGGACTGTCTGTCTGTCGATGTGGCGTTCAGCCTCCAAGCCTCTACAGCTGTGTACAGCACCTTCTCCACCTCTGTCGCCCTCACTCACCAAACACGTGTATTTATAACAAATTCTGAATCGTGTGTCCCCAGACCTTGAATGGGCCCAGGCAGGTGCCGTGGCAGCCACCGTCGGGCGCTGCTGTGTATCGGGCTCTGAGTCGGCCCCGGCGTCTGGCCTGCGGGTGTCCACCACGTGTCTGTGAATAGGCAGACCCAGCCCTCCTGTGTCACCTGGGACTGGCCTCTTGACCTGTGGCACCAGGGGACACAGCGGTTATCAGACGGGGCCCAAGTCTGTCCTGAGACCCTGCCGCGGTCATTCCTTCACCAAGCCCCACAGAGGGTGGGGGTGACAGCCCCGGGGCCAGGGCTGGGGCGTTGAGAAGATCATGGTGGGGCCACTCAGGGGCGTTGTTGTCTCAGAAGAATTAGGGTCACTCACAGGGTTCTCAGGTCCCATCCTGGGAGGTTGGGGGGTGCCGGAAGGTACTCCAGAGGCGGCTGGCTGGTGCGTCATTGGGGTCCAGTTACGTGGGCCTGTTTAAGCACATCAGGTGCCCTGAGTTGGCTCAGGATTCAGACTTAGGTTCCCATCCTGCCTGCCAACCCATGAGCGTGCTCTGGTCAATTCCCAGAAGTCCCCCCCACTAAGTGTTGAGAGGTTGAGAAAGCAGGTGTGGGTGGCCGGCCCAGGACTCCGTGGGCACAGGACTGTCCCCTCTCCAAGGTCCTGAACCTCCATCCTCTGCCCCAGGCACCTCGCCCTCCCCAACAACCAGGACTGAGGCGCTCCTGGGAGGAGAGGAGCCACCATAACGGGGTGCAGATTGGGGGACAGGGCCTCCAGCCCCCTCCCGTCTCAGAGTCTGCAGGAAAGGGCCCTGATCTTTGGAAAAGCTGACCTCACCAACCCCTTTCTCCACCTGGGACAGAAGTACTGCCAGAAGGTGGGTTGAACTGAAAGACTTGGCAGGAAGGGGACAAGGGAGTGGCCCCGGCAGGGAGGTGGGGGGTGCCAGAACACCCCCCACCTGCATCTCTCTGGGCAGCTACCTTGGACCTGACAGTTTCCAGGGGGCTGGAACTGCAGTCGTCATGGGGGTCGGGAGCAAGGCTCCAGCTGCACAGCCAACTTCTTGAGTGGCGTCAGGGAGGTCATTTTCCCTCTCTGGGCTCTGGGCTCCACACACCCCACCCCCGTTCCCTCACTGGACTTGGAGCACCTTCTGACCTGTGATCGCAAGCTAACTTTGCCATTCCACCGCCCCCCCCAAACCCTAGAACAATCTTACACCTGGCCTTGAGGGTGGACATTGTTTCCCCACTCCCAGGGAGGCCAGGTGGGGTCATGACACGTGTGGGCCACACGGCAGAGTGTCAGTTAAAGGAAGATACAGTGGCTAGTTAGGAGGCCCTGACCCAACCCAGGTCTCCTTCCTTAATCCTTATAGCTGCCTGTGAGGAAGTACTGTTAACTGCACAGGGAGGTAGTGACGACCAAGGCCACACACACAGTAAGCACATGGTGGAGGACAGCAGGCAGCTGGCCTTTGGAGAGCCACTCCACTCGACCTGCCCTGCGTGTGTCCTCTGCAGCTCAGCCCAAGCACCCTTGGGCCCTAACAGGGACATCACTAGATGTCCACTCTCCTCCCCTAGCTCATCTTTACCAAACTCCAGGAAGGTCCATCCCCAGGGTGACCCCAGGAATGCTGCTGGCAGGGCTCTGGACCTGGGTCTGAGTCTCAGCTCTGCCTCCCATCAGCTCTGTGGTGTTGAGCTGCTCAGCTCCTGACTTGCTTGCCCTGTCTGTAAAGCCTCTGAGAGCAATGGCCCTCCCCTGTGAGATACTCAGTTAAGTGTAGCTCAAGTGATACTTGTGGAGCTAGTGGGAATCAGGATTGCGCACTGGGGCAGAGGAAGGGAAGAGGAGGCCCCAAGTTGTAGGAAGAGTGGCGTCACTGGGGAAACAAGAATGCCTGACCTGGACGTTGAAGTTGCCTGCAGTGTAAATCCCTCCACTTCCCCAGCTTTTAGTAAAGCCTCCTTGAAGGGTGCATGTTAAGGACTCGCACTGGACCCCACATCTAGATAGATGTGATGAAGACACGGACTGATGGCCCGAAGCAGAAGCGGGGCATTCAGTGCAGACATGGCCCGAGCCCCGAGGTCCCAGAAATCCCAGAGAGAGCCATGAACAGGCCCTGCCTATGGCACTGAGGATAAAATCAATCCTGCCTAGAGCTTTTTGGATTTTGTTGGGTTTTGTTTGATATTTTAAGTAAGCTGTATGCCCAACGTGGGGCTCCAACTCACAACCCCGAGATCAAGAGTCGCATGCTCTACTGACTGAGCCAGCCAGGCGCCCCCCCCCCCCCGTCTAGACTTTTGAAGTTTAGTTAGTTATCAAAACTCGCCCTGCCCCAGTTTAAGGATTCCAGTAGCTATGGGTGGATAGTTCGAAGGAAAATGGTGGCCTCCTCAGCCACGTGTACCCCTCCCAGCTGATGGTTCTGGTATTTACCCGCAGGTCTGTATCCTCTTGAATTACCACGCTAATGCTTGTCAGGTTCAGTCCTAATCTGTTGACTTTCCACTAGGGAAGCCGAGGGTTTCGTTCTTTCCTTCCCTGACCCAGCCACACTCTCCACAACGAAATGATCACCTCGGTCAGCTCCGTGTTCATTGTTGGTGCCATCACAGCTCTCGGCCAGGAAGGGAGCCTAACTCCATCCCCTGCGCAGCCGCGGCTTGCCCCTGGAGGTGTTTGGCATTTGCTTAATTTTTAATACATTCATCACCAGTTTAGCCCTGAACTTTTTACCAAATCTTGAAAGCTCTTTTTCTTTTTTTAAAGATCTTTGGACTCAATACATGTTGTGAGGATCTGGACAGGATGCCAATCAATTTTTTGGTTATGAGATCCTAGTATCTGCCCCATTATAATTTATAGTTAATTCACGATCACATTGAATGGAATAATCACTAACAGGAAATATTAATATTCATAATTTGTGTTTCTCCGTTATGACTTGTAAAAGAAAGTATGTAACACTCTCATTTAAGAAACAAAAACTACTGAACGAGGTTTTTTTTAATCTCTAGACTACATGTGTTCTGTCCTGAGCCTTCTGACTACCCCCAATGGAACTCCCTATCAGAAGTCTTGTCTCTTGGACGCCATAACTTCCTGTCTCTTGGTTTTACTCCCTTGTCTGGCTGGAGCGTATTCTGTAGTAGCTTTCTGAGGATAGGGAAAGGGGATGCAAAGTTTTAAAACTCTGACACCCATGAAATGTCTTTGTTTCATCTTCGTGCTTAATTGGCCGGTATAGCATTTGGATGCATATAGAATTCTACGTTGGAAATCATCTTTCTTTAGCGTTCTGAGAGTTGCTCTTTTCCATTTTTATGGACTGTCTGTTGCTGTGTTGAAGATTAGCCCAAACGTAGCAGAGTGACGTCTTTTCTGTGGGTCAGGATTTGGGGAGTGGCTCAGCCAGTTGGTCCAACCTAGAGTCATTCGTAAGGTTGCAGTAAAGCTGTCGGCCAAGGCTGCGGTCACCTGACCTTAACCAGAGCTAGAGGATCCGCTTCCCAGACGGTTCCCTCACATGACCAGCAAATCACACCGGTGGTGGTTAGGAGGCCTCCGTTCTTCCCCATGTGGACCTCTCCATAGGGACACCGAGTATCCTCCCAACATGGCAGCTGGCTTCCCAGAGCAACGGACCCCAAAGAGAGCCAGGCGGAAGTTGCAGGGTCTTATATGGCTGAGCCCCAGAGTAACACACTGCTTCAGCCATATCCCCCCACAAGCCTTACTCCAGTTGGGAGGAGACTGCATACAAGCGTGCGAGGACCCCAAAAGCAGGAATCTTTGAAGACCATCTCGGACACTGGCTTCTAGTTTCCGGTGTTGTTTGGGGGAACTCTAAAACAATTCTTTTCCTGATATTTTGTATGCGTTATTTGTTCTGTTTTCTCGCTCCTTCTTTCTCAGTCTGTGCAAAATTATTTTTCTCTCCAACCTTTTGAGATCTCATGTGTAAAGTTCTATTTTCATCTCTTTGTTCTGGGCACTGGGGACACTTTCAGTCAACAAACTTATGTTCTTCTGTTTAGGGACATTTCTTTGCATTCTTTTCTTTATAATTTCCTCTCCTCTGTTTCCTTTATCTCTGTCTGGAATTCCACTTTTTCAGTCTATGACATATGGTGCAAATCTGTTAATGTTCTCGTCTTCACTGTTTTTTATTTCTTTACTGCTCTATTTTCTGGAAGAGTTCTTCCATTTTATCTTCCAAATATTTGATTGAGCCTTTCATTTCTATCATACTTTTTATTTCCTTAAACTATTTTTTGTTCTCTGAATGTTCTTTTACTTTTTCTTTTTTTTTAAAGATTTTATTTATTTGTCAGAGAGAGAGCACGCACACGCGTGGCAGGCAGTGGGAGAAGCAGGCTCCCGCTGAGCAAGGAGCCCGATGAAAGACTTGATCCCAGGACCCTGGGATCATGACCTGAGCCGAAGGCAGACGCTTAACCGACTGAGCCACCCAGGTGCCCCAGGAGACTATTTAAAAAGAACATTCAGGGCGCCTGGGTGGCTCAGTCGTTAAGCGTCTGCCTTCGGCTCAGAGCGTGATCCCAGGGTCCTGGGATCAGGCCCACATCAGGCTCCTCCACTGCGAGCCTGCTTCTTCCTCTCCCACTCCCCCCACTTGTGTTCCCTCACTCGCTGGCTGTCTCTCTCTCTGTCAAATAAATAAATAAAATCTTTAAAAAATCAATCAATCAATAGTTTCCTGTTCTTGCTTCTTGTCCTTGCTTCTCTTTTCCCTCTGAAGATGTTAATGATTGTTTCGCTTTGGTTTGGGGCATTTTCTCCTCCCTGCTTTGCTTCTGTACTCTTTGGTTGGTTGGCTGATTTGGAGTATTCTCTCTTGTGTCTGAGGTTTTCCTTGAATGTTCTGCTCATATGTAAGAGTGGGGACTAAAAAGCTATTTGGAAGCTCTGAGCACACGACCGGGGCTTGTCCGCTAAGTTTTCATCAAGGGTGACACGGCTGACCCATTTGCTGGGAGAACCTTCCAAGTCAGTGTCCTCAGGTATTCCTCCTGGACTGGCCACACTGTCCGGCGACAATGGAGAAGTCTGCCCAGGGGGCTGCTTGGTTGTAGGAGTTGACTCGGGAGGAAGGCTGGGGCTCTCAACATTCGGTCTGTCTGCTTAACACCCTGTTTTCTGGCTGTCCCTCCCTGCTCAGTGGAGCCTGGGACCCTCCTTCTACTCCCTCCTGTTTCTGCCGGGGTCAGGGGATGGGAAATAGGATTGGTCCGCTTCTTAATGCTTCTGGAAGGACTTGTGGTGCTGTCCATTCCCAAGCCAATTCCTGATTCCATTGCCAACAGAGTTGCTTTCCAGAGGGCAGTTTTCACCTGTGCATCTGTTTTTCCGGCTTGCAAAATGGTGATGCTGCCTCCTCTCCCATATCGCCCACTCCCATGCCTCCCATCCTCACGCATGCATGTGTTTTTAAAAATTCTCTTTCCCATCTTGCGTAGGGAAAAAGTAGATGCAGGAGGGAGGGAGCAAAAGTAGACGCATCCGCATCTCTCCCCAGAAGCCATCACTGTCTTGATCATGGTCGTGGAGACCCCCGCTGGCCTCAGAAGTCCCACACTGAGGGGAAGACCGGAGGTGAAGGGTGAGGGACGGAGCAGGATTTATTCCAGGGCTATCTGTCATCCAGGTCCAGGTCCTGGCTCCTGGAGCAACCCCTCCTCCCTGCCTGACACTTGGGGCAAGCCGGATTCATGGGGTCAACTCCCAGAATCCCAGGGTCAGGGAGGCTGGGGGCAGGGCCAGGCGTTGGACAAACAGATCAAAGGTGAGACACCGGGTGGCTCCAGACTGGGCCTGGCCAGCAGAACTGGAGCGCAATGAGGTGAGTGGGAGCCCCCCACCGTCTCCCCCAGGGACGAGGTGTTAGAGCAGGGCCCTCACCCGCCATCTGCCACCGCCCCAGGCTGCTGGTTTTCCTGGGCTTGCTGTGGGGCTCGGCAGCCACAGCCCCGCACCCACAGTGGCCTGAGCCCATGTTCGGGCGCCTGGCATCCCCTGGCTTCCCCGGGGAGTATGCCAACAACCAGGAGCAGCGCTGGACCCTGATGGCGCCCCCCGGCTACCGCCTGCGTCTCTACTTCACCCACTTCCACCTGGAGCTCTCCTACCTCTGCGAGTATGACTACGTCAAGGTGCCGACGAGGGGGACGACCCGGACCCTCCCGAGGGCTGGGGGACAGGGACCCCTGGGAGCAGGGTCTGGCCTCGGAGGGAGGGAGGGGGGAGGGCAGGCCTTGCGTCTCGCCCTCCCTTGCCGTGACTCCAACCCTACAGCTGAGCTCAGGGACCAAGGTGCTGGCCACGCTGTGTGGGCACGAGAGCACGGACACCGAGCGCGCCCCCGGCAATGACACCTTCTACTCGCCGGCCTCCAGGCTGGACGTCACCTTCCGCTCCGACTACTCCAATGAGAAGCCGTTCACGGGCTTTGAGGCCTTCTATGCAGCCGAGGGTGAGGCGGTTGGAGGCCGGGGCGGTGGTGGGGTGGGGTGTGGGGGGACAGGAGATGGCCCATCTGCCCACGGGGTGACTCTGTCTTAGGCCAGGCCAGCTCTCCCTTCTGTCTCATCACCTCCCTGAGGCTGGGTCCTGCTGAACCAGCGGGAGAGGAGTCCACACCTCTGTCCAACACTGGCCGCAGGGCAAATATCAGTAACAGCTGTGACCCCCGCCCTCCGGTGCCCCCGCCCTCCGGTGGTGTGCGGGCTGCTGAGCCGGGGACTTGCTCCTAGCCTCCCCCACCCCACCGTGAGGCCAGGGCCCAGTGAGCCCACCTCCGGATGGGAAGTGCAGCCCCGCCCGCCTGAGTGCCTCTGAGAACACGCAGCACGGTGCTCCCTGTGCAGTGCTCCCTGTGCGTGGGCTTCGAGCCAAACACTCGATTTCAGGTAGGGGCTCCTGCAGGGACCAGCTGTGTGACCTGGGGCAAGTGGCTCCACCTCTCTGTGCTCCTCAGGAGGCTGCAGCAGGCTTTGCTGGAACCCGGGTCATAGCCCTGCTTGTTGGGGTCGACGGCTGGCCGCTCCTGCTGGTCGCCCACTAGCTGCGTGACTTTAAGCAGGACACTTAACCCATCACTCGTTTGTGAAAGGGGGTACTGACATCTACCGCCAAGGGCCCTGAGGAGGTTATAATGACCCTAGGCCTGTAAAATGCTTGGCGGGGTACCAGCCACTTCCAAACATGGGGCTCCTCTTGGGTCAGCCGTGAGGCTGAGTCTGCTCCCGGGCCCCAATACCGCCTCATCTCCTCCCATCTGACCACCTGCCTGACGCGCCCCTCCCCCAGACATCGATGAGTGCCAGGTGCCCCCCGGACAGGCCCCTCCCTGCGACCACCACTGCCATAACCACCTGGGTGGCTTCTACTGCTCCTGCCGCAGGGGCTACGTGCTCCACGAGAACAAGCGCACCTGCTCAGGTGAGCGGGGCGGGGCAGGTACGGGGCGGACACTGTGCCCAGCCCAGCCCCCACCTTGGTCCGGAACACAGCCAGCTCCTAAAAGCCATAAGTGCTCTGCCCAGGGGTCTGGAGGACCACTGACCTTGGCCTACTGGGCACTCCTCTTGGCAGGCTGTCCCCTCCTGCCATCTTTGATTTTCTGTCCCCTCCTGCTGTCTGTCCATCCATTCACATTCTGTAATCCCTCTCCCTCCTCTGTTCCATCCTCAGCTCCCTCTCATGGGTCTTCAGCCCATTATTTGAATCACATTGTGTTGGGCCCCCACTATGTACCTACCCTGTCTGGGCTCTGGACCCCTGATACAGCCACCTCGCCCTCCTTGGGCTCCCAGGTTGGAGGAATGGGGACCATAGGCCCGGCTCGCACAGGCTTCCCTGCACAAAACTTCCCAGTGGGGGCGGGGCGTACTCAAAGTGGCTGGTTCCCCAGCAGGCTGATCTTTTGGCCTCTACTGTCCGCCCCGTCTGAGCCCCTGCCAGGTGCCTGGTGCCCAGATGGGAAACTCGAGGGTGCCCTGGGGAGGGGACAGCCCCAAGACTTAGGGCCGCCCCTGCCTCCCTCTGCTCAGTGTCTCTCCCCCAGTGTCTCTCCCTGTCTCTCTGTTCTCTCTTCCAGAGCAGAGCCCCTAGCCTCACTTCTAGCTCCGGTCTGGGTCGGGCCGAGATTGCTGCTGCCTGCAGCCCCCCATCCACCCCATCCACCCCATCCACCCCTCTGTGGACCTAACAATAAAGCTGCCTCCACCTCCACCTACTGCTCGTGTCTCTTGGGTGGCACGGTGGGGAGAGGGCAGTGGTGCGCACCCGGGCCGCCTCTGCCTCTCCCTCCCCTCATCACAGCCTGGATGAACTCTAGTTGGTGGGAGCCCCCTCCATGGGGCCAGAGGCCCCTTTGCCGGAAAGCTTTGCTCAGCATCCCCCAATCCATTCTGAAGATGGGGCACTGAGGCCCAGGGAGGGACGAGGGTTTGCCTGAGTTCACACAGGGAAATCAAGCTTTCTCTCCTCCCCCACCGGGTCCCCAGGGGCTGAGCTGGGAGCACCCTTGGACCAGCTCCTGTTCGGGGAATGGCTCATGTCCCAGGTGTGCTGGGCTGGGGGAGCCTGACCCAGGGCAGAGAGGCCAGGGAGCTGGCCGTCGATGGGCAGTCTGGCCCCCCACATCCAGGGGCTCTTCCCTGTGCCCTGTGGAGAGCAGGCACACAGAGAAAGGCCGGCTGTGTTGGGACTCCTCACTTCTGGAAGCCTCCCGGCTCAAATGCCCTCTGCAGCCTGGGGTGGGGAGGGGCGGACTCCTCCCACGGCTGGTGCAGAAGCTCGCCCTTCAAGTGCACGACCAGGTGGCCCTGTGGGGAAAGAGGGCACCAGACATGCTTTTGATTAGTGTGAACTTGAACTTCCCTCAACTAATCCCCAGGGCAGTGCCCAGACCTAGGGTGGGAGGGAAAATGGACAAGGGGAGGCCCCTCTGTTCCCCGTGGGGACCCAGGGAAGCCTGGACTGGTCGCAGCTGGGTGGGAGTGGGAGCCCCATGGTGGATGAATTTGGGAGTTGCTGGGGTCAGGGGTGGATGAAGGACCCCCTTGTCTTCTTCCCCCTCAGCAGAGTCTAACCTCGCTCACTTCATCACCGCCAGAGTTGTGACTCTGGCCTAGGAGCCCCTGGGGGTGTGAGTGGGGCCCTGGAAAATATGTATCCAAGGGCTACCTGTTTCAGCCAAAGCCAGGAAGCCCAAGAAACTCTAGATTGTTCCTTCACCCCTGAGGTGGGGTGACTGGTCTGACTGGGCCAGAGGACAGTGAGGGCAGCCAGGGGGTTGGAGTCAAGATCTCACAACGTCTGGTCCTCTCTCAGCCCTGTGTTCAGGTCAGGTCTTCACCAACCGGTCAGGGGTGCTCAGCAGCCCTGAATACCCACAGCCGTACCCCAAACTCTCAAGTTGCACCTACAGCATCCACCTGGAGGAGGGGTTCAGCATCATCCTGGACTTCTTGGGGTCCTTCGATGTGGAGACACACCCGGACACCCTGTGCCCCTACGACTCCCTCAAGGTCTGGTTCCCGGGATCTAGACCTCGTCTGGCTCTGGTGGGTCCTGAGGTGACAGGGCCCTTTCTGCTTTCAGATTCAAACAGACAAAGAGGAATATGGCCCATTTTGTGGGACAACGTTGCCCCCTAGGATTGAAACTAAAAGCAATGCCGTGACCATCACGTTTGTCACTGACCATTCAGGGGACCACACTGGCTGGAAGATCCACTACACCACCACAGGTGAGGGCAAGTGGGCCTTGGATCCCAGCAGGAGGCTCTTCCTGGTGTGTCAAGGAGCTACGTAAGGATGGAACGCTTCCTGGCTAGGCCCGGGAAGTGTAGGGGAGGAGAAAATTTTCCTCGGCCCTCTAGGATTCCTGGATGGGTCCGAAAGTAAACTGACAAAGACTGATCAACAGGAGAAAAACATCCACACTTATGTAATGTAAGGTCTGTGTGGCATGGGCAACTTTGCAAGGAAGTAAAGAGCCAGAGGAACAGTTAGGCTTGTGTATTTCTGTGCGGCGGTGGTTTGCAGAAGAGGAGACAGTCATGGGGAAAGATGACAGGTTAAGGCAAGTGTTGTAAATGGGGGAAACTTAGCAAAGCCTCTTTATTTGGATTCTTCTTGGCCCCCTTTGTCTTTGGAGATAAGGATGCTCCTTCCCTCCTGGTGTAGGGAGGGCACCTGTCACGTGGCGGTACATGAGGGTCTTCTGACTGTGGTGGGGAAGAAGGTCGGGGGAGGGAGTGGAGGTCCAAGGTATTTCCCTGTTTCTGTTTTCTCAAACTCCTTCCGCTTAAAATATTCAACACACCCAGGTGCTGTCTTTTGGGGTAGTGTGTCCTGAACTCCACTGGAAGACAAACAAGGTTTAAGTGAGGGTGGTCTGCGAGACAGTGGTTCTTAAGGGGAAATGCCTTCCACCCACCTATCCCTCTCCTCACTCCTCCTCCTCCCTCCCCTTTTCCATCCACTCACCCACTCAACTAGTCCTTCCATCTGTAGGAGAGGAAAAAACAATTTTCCCTCTGCCCTCCTAAATTCTTGCCTGGGACCAAGAGACAGATTAACAAGAGAAAAACAGACAAGTGTGTTAAGGTGTATGTCTCATGCATACGTGGGAGATGACCCACAGGAGAATGGGACTTACAGCTCAAGGCGTCAGTACCATCTTCTGCTAGAGACAAAAGAGAGAAGGGTGTGGGGGAAGCCAGTTATGAGGAGGTGCCCACGACTGGGAAAAGTACGGTAAACAAAAGTAAGGTTTGTTATACAGATGTAAGGTCCTGCCTTCTCTGGGGACGAGTTTCTAGTGATTTAGTCATCCTTCTCCTGGGACAGAGGAGACACTCTAAATGGACATTTCTTTTGTGAATATAAAGTTCCCTTACAAAAGGATAACTTCCACTCTGTTTTCAGATCTTCTTCTGTGTCTGCTATTTCTGAAAATAATCAGCTCAAAGTAATCCGTATGCCAAAGAGGCATATTCTGGAGTGCCATATTCTGCCACCATTGAAAACAAAAAACCCCAAAATTCCACTGAGTAAATTTGAAGATCTAATTGGTTCTATTAAACGATTCGTGAATTGGGCAGCATCCCATCTACCAGGTGGAGGGGAGCTCTGAAGGGAGTTGTACAAAATGGAGGGTTTTCATAGGAAGGAAGGTGGGGCAAGAAAGGTAATAAGCAAAAGAAAAGATTGTTCTAGGCAAGATCACCTTCTCCTGGGGAAAGAACATCTCTCCCTACTTCTCTCCTTCCTTGGCTTCCTCCCTTCCTTCCTCCCTCCCTTCCTTCCTCCCTCCCTTCCTTCCTTCCTTCCTTCCTTCCTCCCTCCCTCCCTTCCTCCCTCCCTTCCTTCCTTCCTTCCTTCCTTCCTTCCTTCCTTCCTTCCTTCCTTCCTACCTTCTTTCCTTCCATCCATCCTTTCTTCCATTCATCCATCCATCCTTTCTTCTTATCCATCTATCCATCCTTCTCTCTAACCAACCATCCATTCAGGAAGCTCAGAGCTCGGGGTTGGGTGTCAGGCTGCCTAGGTTTGTGTCCAGCCTGTTTCCTGGCTATGTGACACTGAACCTGTCACATAACTTTTCTGACCCTTAATGTCCCAATTATTCCAATTAAGGACAATGTCTCCTTCAAAAGGTGTTGATTCGTGGGCTAATGCAGGGAAAGCATTGGGTGCAGGGTGTGGCATGGAGGAAGTGATAATTGGATTATAGGGATTGGGGTAGTTTTTTAAATTAGAAACTTGGATTAGAAAAGATTAACCCTTGGGCCACCTCTGTTGGAAATGTGGGAAGGGGAGAGACTGGTTGGGAGGAAGGAGCCCAGCACTATGAGGACAATTCGTTTGTCTCCTGTTCATTTTTGAAAGTCTTTCATTGTCCTGTAGGTCAAAGTAATAAAACTTCTATAACTGAAGTGCTGGTTTCAGGAAGACTCAAAGGGGGCGTCAGGTCTGCCAGGCGGGTGGGGGAAGGGCCAGGACAGAGCCTTGAGGCCTGTGCGAGAGAGGGAGGGTGCCAGCTGGGTACCAGCCAGGGCTGTCCCTGGAGGTGGGGACTTTGGGCCCGCAGGGGACTGAGAGCCTCCCTGGGACACAGAGCCCAGCAGCTGGAGGGAGAAGGGGATTCCGCAGAAGACTCGTGCGGGCCGAAGGGTAGCCGTGGTGGTGGGCTGAAGGCTTGGGGTGACAACAGGCCAGGTTTGGAGGCCAGAGTGGAGGACAGTCTCCCCGGAGGCCTGCATACTCTGGGCACGTACTCTCGAGGGGAAGCAGGAGGCTTCCTGGGTGCTGGAGGGGGTCTGAACCCCAGGTTTCCCCGAGCGGCGAAGGCTGTGCCACAGGGCTGTTGTGGGGGTCACCTGCACCCACTCTTGTCCAGGTGTCTGGCCTTCACGACAGCCCTGGAGGGTGAGTGATTATTCTCACCTCTCCATCTTACAGATGAGGAAACTGAGGCACAGGGAGTTGAAAGTAACTGCTGGGAATGCAGTCTAGCTCCAACTGTGTCTTGGTTTCCAGCAGCGTGGGTAAGGTTTCCGTCGCCCAGCAGACGCTGCGGGTGTGGTGGCCGAACCGGCTCCCCGCGTGCCTGCCTTTCTGGCAGCGCCTGCCGAGGCCCAGGCCCGGCCACAAATCCTAATTGTGCAGTAAGCGACCCAGTGTAATCTTGCCTTTGGTGTTAAATCCGATGAACTCTACCCCACTTGTGGCGAGGTCTTTTTATGTGTTGGGGGTTCCATGTGTAAATCAAGAACTTTAAATGGCTAAATTCAGAGCGGCCTGCTGGACACCGCATCAAAACCCCTCACTCAGCCCGGCTCGCTCTCCGCCCCACCCCCAACAGCTCAGCCCTGCCCTGGTCCGGTGGCGCCACCTAATGGCCACATCGCGCCGGTGCAAGTCGAGTACATCCTGGAGGACCGCTTCGCCGTCTTTTGCGAGACCGGTTATGAGCTTCTCCAAGTAAGTTAACACAGCTCGGTAAGGGCAGCAGGATCGCGATCGGTCTGATACGCATACGTATTTATATCAGCAAACGTGCGAAAGTGCGAAAATAGCTGTGGTCGGCGTGCTGGTTTCTTTTGCCTATGACTGAATAACACAAATCAGAAAACTGAGAGATGGCTATGGAGAATTTTTTATTCTTAGGAATTGTGCCTTTAAACAAAAAGCTTTAACAAGGCCTTTGATTGAAAGCTGGTGATTCCAATGGACTTTTCTCTGTTCGCACATCACAGCAGCTCGATGAGTTCGCCATCCTGGTTCCACCTGCTCTGGGAGACCACCTGGCATTAAGTTAGGCTCCTACCCCCTGGCCACGTGATGACCTTTCCTGGCCACACTCCTGGGCCCACAACAAAATTAAACGGCCCTGGGAAACAGTATACTCTGCAAAGTTATAAATAGTGACCTCTGTTAAGGGAGAGGGAGGGTAATTTTTAAAAATGCTTAGTGTGTTGCTTTAGGGACACAGGTAGGAGATTAACACGTCCTCTTTATGTTCTTCAAAATTGTCACTGAATCCCAGTGGTAAAAAGTAATAACATTGAAATGATAGCTAGCTATTCAATCCAGTCCTGTGGAGGGACAAATCAAAAAAAAAAAAAAACACCAAAAAAACCCACTTTTCCCACCTTGCAAATTTCCCCAGGCAAGCTTTTTCCCGCAGCCCCTTGGACTGCAAACCTCTTCAGTTTCTGATCTGGGAGGACAAAAATCATCCTGCTCTCTTTTGAAGCATAAAGGCTTCTTCTGCCAAAGTGATCTTTCATAAACTTTAGAAAAATGTTTCTCCGTAAACAATACTAGCAATAAAAACGGAGAACACACGTGTGAAGCCTATCAAAGTATTTTTAACTCTCCTGCAGCTAATGGCCCCAGGCTAGAAAAATCCAGGCACATTCGCTCCGTGTTGGAGCACGTTGGCCTTTGCCAGATTCCCACCACCACACTTTGGTGGAAAATCAGCAGGAACTTGTGAGATCTGATGTGTTCTTGGATTTCAGGGGAAAGCAGGAAATATTCATAACCTGCAGCAGAGGCCCCCCATTTGATTCCTACAGTCTGTCCCATAGGGGACAAACCCCGCAGAGCTGTTGGGGTGAGTCCAGTCACGTGGGTGTGGCACCCCGCTCCGGGCACCCCCGAACCTCCCCCTGCCCCCTGCCCAGGAACCGCTATAGAAGCACAGCCTTGGGGCTGCTATCAGGATACAAACAAGGTAAGTAATATTTGCTGAATCCTTCTTTAGGGTTATTTGCCCCTGAAATCCTTTGCTGCGGTCTGTCAGAGAGATGGCTCTTGGGACCAGCCGATGCCCAAGTGCAGCAGTAAGGCCACGTGACCCCGGGTCCTGGGACCGCTTGCGCTGCTTTGTCCGCTTTGCTGCTTCTGGTGTTTTCTGAAATGGTCTCCTTATCAGGGACTGCATTCCAGATTTGCTTCTCTTCCCCAGCCTCTCTGTGCACTTACGGCTTCCGACGGAACCAAGCTACCAGGAAAAGTCTTTCCTTTGGAAAAGCGTAATCTTTAAAAATGTTTTTCCAAATGTAAAATATTCGTTGAGGATGGGAAAGAAAAAATGAGACATTTTAATTCCCACCATGGCACTGTTATCATATCCCTCCAATCACACACACCTCCCACCTGTGCATAAACATACATAGGCCGCCACCTGCAGGGATGGGGTCGCTGTGTGTGAACGCTACATACCAAACCAGGGTGAGGGGGTACGTTACCATCTTGTAAGCATCACACCTTATTTTAAATATTTTTTTCAATTATAAAATACATGTTAATTAGAAAAAATAAATTTACAAAAACATAGTGAGAGCCTCTCTTGCCCAAATCCCCAAACTACCACTGAGGGCGTGGGGCCCATTCCCTCATTCCTATGCTATATACACTAACCTATTTCACTATTATATACTTTTTTAAAATTTATTTTTTTAAAGATTTTTCTAAAAATTTATTCAGTAAGACACAAAGAGAGCGCACAAGCAGGGGGAGGGGCAGAGGGAGAAGCAGGCTCCCCACTGAGCAGGGAGACTGATGCGGGGCTTGATCCCAAGACCCTGGGATCATGACCTGAGCCCAAGGCAGATGCTTCATGGACTGAGCCAGCCAGGTGACTCCACTATTATATACTTTTTAACCAAAATGGGATACTAAGTCTGATTGCACTGTGCTTTTTCCCTCCATATCGTCGGGATTGCTTTCCACATCAATCCAAGTATTAGCTAGAGCCGCTCACTCATCCTTAATAACGACAGCCTGGCGCCCCCACCGCGGCGCTCAGATTTTCACATTACCTCCACTGCCGAAGCGAACACCCCTGTAAATATATTTGTGCATACTTTGTGCAAAGGTCTCTACAGAATTCCTAGGGAATTTATCTTCATAATTTTACATTCCCACCAAGGAGACTGTGGATCCTCGGTTTGAAAGCAGTAGAGCTGGGAGCGAGAGGTCTGTCTAGGTTTGAACCCCAGCTCGGCCGCTTTAAGCGAGGTGGGTGTGGGCATCTCCTCTACGGAGAAGGGGACAAGCACTTGGCACAGAACCAGGCACACAGCTAGGAAGTTGCTGAAAACTATTTAAATGTAACCTTTTCAAATATCCAGAGAAATAACACGGATTTCTAGCTCTGCTGCGCGAACCAGGACTTCTAGACCGCGGTCACTTGGGCTCGGAAACTGGGCAGTTGTTTCACGTTAGTGACCTGCTCACAGGTGTGCGTTCTAACGCAAACTCAAGGTATTAGGACTACCGGGTCTCCTATACGTCTATGAAGCGGAACCTAGCAGCAGCCAAGTCCTTCCTTGTATTGTTCGTCTACCTTTAAGGCCAACCGAACGACTGCAGACCCAGGGCCACTTTCAGGGGACCCAGCCTGGGCAGGCACGTGTGGCTGCTCCGCGGCAGACCTTGGGGTTAGAAGTCAGGGCGCTGGGCGCCTGGGTGGCTCAGTCGGTGAAGCGTCTGCCTTCAGCTCAGGTCATGATCTCAGGGTCCTGGGATCGAGTCCCGGGTCGGGCTCCCTGCTCAGCGGGGAGCCTGCTTCTCCCTCTCCCTCTGCCTGCAGCTCCCCCTGCTTGTGCTCTCTCTCCACTAAACTAAATCTTAAAAAAACAAAAAAATAGAAGTCAGGGCGCTAAGGAGTCCAAGTGGTTTAAATTCCCTCCTGTATGAAAGGAATCACGCGGCTCCTACCGCAGGGGCCTCACCTCACTCTAGCCATTTAGTTCAGAACAGAGAGGAAGGCGAGCCTTTAAAAATCACACTGAGGCAATTCCCCCCCTTATCAGAGAGGGAGGATGTCTACCGCAAACGGGGGCGGGGGGTGGGGATGAATACAGCTTCGAGCTACAGCACCCCAAGCACCACCACCTGTCAGTCCCGTCTTTTCACCGTCCTCCTCCTGCCATGTTCCTAGTTGTGGACTGTGGCCCCCCTGATGACCTACCCAGCGGCCAAGTGCAGTACATCACAGGCCCTGACGTGACCACGTACAAAGCGGTGATTCAGTACCGCTGCCATGACATCTTCTACACAATGACCCCGAACGACGGTAAGCAAACTGTTCCAAGTTGGGGGTGCGTGATATTTGGAAACAAAGCCCTCACGATCTGAAAATAAACTTTAGCCGACATTTTTGGCTAAGGCTACACAAAAGATTAAAAGGCACTTCTCCCACCTGCTAAGTGAAATATTACAGCTGAAGTGACTTTAATGTCAATTTGCAGGAATCTGAAAACAGATCTTATCTGGTAAATGACTACTACAAACACACAATATATTCCAAATGGTTTAATTTAACAAGTCAAAACCTTATCATTAAGCACTTGAGATCTTGATACATATTCAAGTTACACATCTAAAAGGTTTCCACTTTGCAAGCAAACATGGTTAATGCAGAGCCCTCCTATTGATGAAATCATGTAAAATGGTTATTCAGACGCCTCCATTTCCCACTGATGCCCCAGAATCAACATTTTTCAGGGGTGTTCAAGCAAATGACAACACCTCACACGTGCAGTTAGACATTTTTGCTTTTCCAATGATTTGCAGGTAAATATGTGTGTGAGGCTGATGGATTCTGGACGAGCTCCAAAGGAGAAAAATCACTCCCAGTCTGTGAGCCTGGTAATGGATACATTTATACAGGAGACTGGTAATTGATGGAAAGTAGAAGTGGGTGGGAGGCGATCAGCGGCGCTTCGGCTGCGGTCGCAGAAATGCAGCTTCAGCACTGGGCTCTTACACCAAGTTGTTATTTCCAAATAATACGTTCTCATTATCCCCTTTCCGGACGGAGAGGTGGCTAGGTGCTGACCGCATCAGTCACTTGATTATTTCTGACCTTACGACTAGGTAAGCATAAAAAATTAAATGATTTTAAAAATTATCTTGAACCATTTATACATTTAGAAACACGAGGTCTGCTGCGGAGTTACTTTTCTTCTCTGTAAAACTGCTATTAAAACCCAAAGCTAATAACTTCATTATTTCCCTAAGCAATTGTTTTCAGTGACATCTAGTTTTTAAACATTAATGCAATTTGCCTTTTAATAGTACTTAAAAAAAAATTTTTTTTTAAACCAGAATTGGCTCTGAAGATACAGCTGAGTACAGCGATTAAAAAAAAAATCAGAAAGGTGGTAATATATTCATCACTCCTTTGTTATCTGGCTTATATTGGTTTAAAAAAAAAACAAACCCTACATCTTAGCTGACACAACATTTGTAAGTTTTAATGCGAGTACTCTGCCACAACAGGAAGCACAGTTGCTACATTAATGAGCACATTCAGTTAGCCATACACAGTAAAGTTTAGTTTGGAAGAATCAACTAGACCAAAAATAGTAATTTCTGAACCTGAAGGTTCCTGGCTACAACTGCAACATTCTGATTTTTGAAAACATTTAAATGTTCAAAAGTGAAAAGAATTTTGCAAATCCTGGGTTAGTGACCTTAGTTCCTGCTGTCCCAGAACTACATGGTAAATACACCATTTTCCAGTAGGAAAACGGAAGCAATGAGAAGGTCATTTCCTTTCACTTTCTAATCACATCACCCAGTACATCAGCTCAGACAATTTCTGTTTGCCCTACTAAGTAATTTTCCCAATCGTGTAGGCCAAATTATTTTAGCAAAACAAATTAGTTTCTAAAAGTTAATTTTCACTCACCTCATTTTCTGAGGAGCTAATACTGCGAGGTTTTATCAGGTCTTTGAACTGTGTTTTAAAGCAGCCTCACCTGCTTGTTTAGGTGGACGCCCTCTCAACCCGACGTCACCTTTGGAGGACATTAGACACAATTCCAAAGTTGTAGTAATTGTGGGAAAAACCACCGTGGGGTTTCTGTAAAGGCTCTGCTTCTTTCCCCAGTTTGTGGAATATCAACTCGTACCACAGGAGGTCGTATATACGGAGGGCAGAACGCAAAGCTTGGTGATTTCCCCTGGCAAGTCCTGTTACTGGGTCAAACTACGGCAGCAGGTGCACTCCTGCAGGACAACTGGATCCTTACAGCTGCTCACGCTGTATACACGCAGAAAGAAGCTGCCTCCTCCTTAGACATCAGAATGGGTTCCCTGAAGAGACTGTCGGCTCATTATACACGAGCCTGGGCCGAGGCCATTTTTATACATGAAGGTTACACTCATGATGCTGGTTTTGATAACGACATAGCACTGATTAAATTGAAGAACAGAGTTGTAATCAATAGCAACATCCTGCCTATCTGTTTGCCAGGAAAGGAAGCAGAATCCTTCATGAGGACAAATGACATTGGAACCGCATCTGGATGGGGATTAACCCACAGGGGTTTTCTTGCCAGAAATCTAATGTTTGTTGACATACCAATTGTCGACCATCAGAAATGTACTGCTGCGTATGAGAAGCAGTCCTATCCAGGGGGGAGGGTGACAGAGAACATGCTTTGTGCGGGCTTAGAAGGCGGGGGCAAGGACAGCTGTAGAGGGGACAGTGGGGGGGCGTTAGTGTTTCTAGATAATGACACACAGAGATGGTTTGTGGGAGGAATAGTGTCCTGGGGTTCCATTAATTGTGGGGAAGCAAATCAGTATGGAGTCTACACCAAAGTTATTAACTATATTCCCTGGATCAAGAACATAATTAATAATTTTTAATTTGTAGGTCTTCAGTCAATGAATGACTCCTTAGTTTTAAAAATCCCTGTAAAAGGTCTTAGCAGTCACGTGGCCTAAGAGACATGAACACGGCAGTTGTTGCTCTAACCCCCAAACCACCGCCACACTACGGGGTCAGACCGCCATTCCAGGCGCTTCTCACTTGCCAGTTTTTTGCCCCCTACTCTTTGATTCAAGGGGACACAGATGATTGGGTGGGATCGCCTTTTCCAATCCAACAGAAACTTGCTGGTTAATCTGCATTTAATTACTTACAAAGTCTAGTATCTTTTGTACTGGGGATCTTCATTTCTACAAATTTGCCTGTTCATGTTCTCTACTTTTCCACCATTTGGGGGCTTGTTCTCATCGATCTCTAACACAGCTTTATATATTATAGCAGTATTGGTTCAGAGATTACCTTGTATTGTGACTTTTCTTGGTCAATAAACTGGATACATCGATACTCTGGCTTAGGTATTGACTGACTCCCATGTTTAAAAACTAATACCACAAATTGGTGAGATTTAATTTTTCACTTATCAAATTGGCAGGCAAAAAGAACATGGAATAGCACTATTTCACATTGTCGAAGACAGCATACATTTTCTAAAGGACAATTTGGCAATATATTTGAAAAACCGTGACAGCATGCATAGTCTTTGACCTAGTAATTCCAATGTTAAGAACTGAGCTGTGAGGATGTTCCTGGCACTTGGAAATAACCTGAATAATGTTCACACACAGCAAACAGCAGAATCAAATGTAGCAGGTTCCTTAAGGAGAAATACATGAAGATTAAGTGGTGGTGTCAGAGATCAATCTATAGTGTTTTCTTCCTTCTTACAATGAACATGGAAGTACTCGGGCACGCTTAACGAACAACGATCACCAATCATACAACAGCTGAGTAAAGGATAGAACTCATACGCGGTTAAGAGCGACTCACCTAGTACTCAACAACAAATTATTCTAATTATCACATGTCATCTTTTTCCTAAGGACACAATTTAAGTTGATTTAACCTTAAATATCTCATGTCATTTTTGTTGGCTGTTCTTTAAGAAGTTTTAATAGGTTAACACTGAACAAAGGGTTTTATTCTAGCCAAATAATTACCATTCACGTAAAAATTCATTGTGAGTTTTCCCAATTTCTCTTGTGCACATTAAAGGGGAACTTCTCAAGACTCACTTTTTAAAGGTAACTTTCCATCACCTTTGTCACATATAAAAAAAGAAATTTTATTTTTCCAGTAAGACTCCAGACACTAAACTGTGGTGGCAACAAATTTTTTATTCAACTGGTTCAAAAAGTTTTGAGAATGAATGCATTGAGATGACCAAATAGACTTTTAAAAACAAATCTTTGCCAAATAGTTTACTTCTAGACTTCATTTTCTTTTCTTTCTTTTTTTTTTTTTTTTTAAGGGTAGAATTAAATTCCCCCAGCTACTGGTACCACAAACATGTTAACAGAAGGCTGCTCCACATGGAAAGCCTTCTAAGACTGGTAACTAGATTTACAACAAGTGTAAATAAGGGATTAAAACCATGCCGTTGACAAGTGAACTTACCCCTGGGTTCCTTGGAGGCTTGTCAGTTTAGTCTTTGGAGGTCCCCGAATAGCATTTTAAGTGTTACCATGTTACTGCTGCTGAGTAATAGGGCAAGTGCTAAAATGCAAAATTCAGATGGTACAGGGTTTGGAAATCATGCCATTCAGATGCAGAAAAAAAATTAAAACAACGCAAGATCCTTTTACAGAGGAAACTGAATAACGAAACAACGTGGCGATCACAAGTCTAAAGGACGACTTCATTTCTAAAAGTTTAAAACACGTAACTTGCAAAATGACAAACCCAGTTAACATAATCTAATCAGGTAAGGGCATCAGGTAAAACTATCAACACAAAAACTGTTAACATTCTTCCATCAGAAAACAAGCTCAACTCTCACAGTAGTTACATAAAAAGTACAACAGAGAATCAATAATTATTGCTTTTACATACTTCACAATGCGTCGTGAGAGTCTAATCTGAGTTTGTAAACAATTTTATTCAACATATCACTCTATTCCCCCACTTGTGGAGGACAAAGCCCATTTCACTTCACACTTCCAGACAGACAACCCACCCTGCTAGTTCTTAAAGCTATCAGGCTTTGTAATGGATTTCAGGCTCAAGATAATTTGTGGTTTCTACTTTATCCCTACCGCAATTAATTCCACTTTTCAAATCCCAAACTAGAAAGGTGCTGATATTCCCTTCTTTTCGACTGCTATGCTTTGCTACAAAGCATTTGAAAATAATTAACATTGTTTTTCCCCACTCCCCCCAAATAAGAATATTTTTAGAAGGCATGACTCCCAATGGAGATTTATACAGGCCATGTAAATAGAACGTCACCCAAATGCACAGAGGCACTAATAAAAAGCTGGAGGGTACTGCTTACCATGTTAGGTGCGGTCACCCAGACTTATTAAAAACTAGATTTAAAAAGAAAAAAAAAAAAAACTTTCACTTTGGACAATGCAAGAACAAATAGCAATTAAGTCTGGGTATCAGGTGTCAATGCATGACAGGTGATGAATCCATTTGACTTGAGACAACTTTTCAAATAAGTTTATTTGAAGCAAAATAAACTATTGCCAAGAAACTTTATGAAAGTTCCATCTCAAAAGGGTCAAAAAAGGGGAATTAACTGCTATGAATTCTTTGCATTCAGGGCTGCAAAACAAAGACACATATTATTTAAATCAGTTTTATTTAAGAATTTCCAACATTGACAACTCTTATAAAAAGCATCCAAGCACAGGACACAGAACTGCATCAAACAGCATTCGTATGGGTAGCTAACAGACATTAGAACTTCCACCCTTCTTTGCGACACCCCGAGCTCACTGGTGAACTCTGCTTCCAAGTACTCCTGCAAAGCACACCACAAGCTCAGTCCATGTTCTCAACCCACCAGCTTCAGTTCACATGACCACACTTACAGATCAGTAACAGAAGAGAACACACACCATACAGCATTCACAGCAGTTGACAAAGGGGTGGGGGAGGTACAAGTATCGTTTCACTTAACACATTCAACTAACGTGGGTTACCCAAGAACGAAACTCACTTAAAGTCTTCCAACAGATGTGGATGTCCTTTGAATGCAAAAAACATTCGTACATTATTTGCTATCATTGCTCTCTGCACACTCTCTCACCAAAGCCACAGGATTGAGAGACACATCTCGCCAAGTTAAAAAATATCCATTATGCACCACCAAGTCTCTGCACGCGCTCTCTCCTTTTCTCGCTCATACTAGCCTTTCATGCCTCGGCACCACCATCAATCCCACACAAGGTTTCAAAAGTTCAAACAGCCTTCTGGTTCCATATCACAGCCTTGCGTTCATAGCGTTGATACGACTCCATGAAATAAAGAGTAGCGGATAAAAATGGGACACCCACCGTCAAAGACGCAGCCTGTGCAGCGTGCTGACGAGTTCCTGAATGAGAAAGCGTGCAGACAGAAGTATTCCTATGGCAGAACATTTACAGCACTACTTTCAATGAAGTGCTTCTTCCATAAACATTTGAAATGAGATGAACTGCAGAGATTAAATGAAGGCTTCATATTGTACTTTTGCATGTGAAGGGAGACAAGTGTTAAAAAAAACAAAAACAAAAACAAAAAGAACCAAACACTGTGACACCATGATCTCCAAAAAGGAGATTTTCCTAAGGGAAAAATCCATATGGTGGGGTTCAAATTAAAACAAGGAGAAAAGAATGTATTTCTAATCAATGGTTTCCATTTGAACATGCAAAGAATTCTCTTGACAAGTCCAGGGATAAAAGATTACAGGAGAAACCTTTTGATATCAATTGTAGTGTGTTGGTTTTTACCCATCAGGCAAACAGCAGTTCACTTTCAAACACTCAATATTTCAACCCTTTATGTAACAAAACTTATAAAATTCCTTTAGCTTTTCCTCTTTTTCTAAAGAAAAATGTCAAAAATACTGCTGAATATACTCCACACTGAACAAACCAATTTTGAAAATTCTTAGTACATATGTATTTTACAATATACTTACCATGTGTTTAGAAAAATTTGAATTCCCACCAGTCTCTACCAACCCCACTGTCTACATCCCCCAGCCAGAAGATTTAGAATCCATGCTTGAGCCAAACCCTCCATTAAAACCACTGCCTGACCCTGCATTCGATGCGGATCCCCAGCCAATTGCTGCACCTGAATTAGAACCGCTATAGGAGTTATTTCCAGAACCAAAGGCCTGATTTGGCTCCCTCTGCATGTTGCCTTGGCTTTGGTTGTTACCTGATGGGCCCGACTGGTTCTGCTGACTGGCCAACATGCCCATCATGCCCCAGCTGCTCTGCAGCGCCGCCTGGGCCGCGGCCATCATGGCTGGATTAATGCTAAAGGCGCCAAAGTTCATCCCTCCACCCATATTACTACCTTGACTGTTTCCCAAGCCAGCTCCACCCCCTCTACTGTTACCGAACCCACCCTGATTCCCAAAGCCACCTGGATTACCACCAAATCTTCCACTTCTTTCTAACTGTCTATTGCTATTGTGCTTAGGTTCAGCATTGGATATATGTACGCTGATTCCTTTAATGATCAAGTCCTCTCCACAAAGAGACTGGGCAACCTATAAGAAATAAGGGTGTAAATAAAGGAGATTAAACCACTGACTCACGCATCAAAGTAGCAATAACACTTAGATTTCAAGCCACTGTCTAAGCTGGAGGAAAAATAAGCAATGAACGCTCATTTCATTTAAACCCATAAAATCACCTTTAGCTCTAGTAAGGCAGCAGGGGTTTGTCAGCTTGTTTTCAAGACACAGAACACGCCCAGTTAAGTGCCACATACTGACACAACATCTCAAGGGTTTTTCATGACTATCTAGACCCATATATCCCACAGCTCACAAGGTCAGAAAGCTTAGCTAAGGATGGCAATTAGCTGGATGGGAGAAGTTCAAGACAAATTACCTAACAGAGCTGGGAAGAAATTATTAACGAGAAAAATACCTGATCGTCTGCAAACGTAACAAAGGCAAAGGCCCTGAATGGTTTGGGAATGAAGACGTCTACCACTTCCCCGTACTGGCAGAAGAACTGGCGCAGCTCGTCGGCAGTCATGTCTTCCGTACAGCGTCCGACAAACACCTTCCTGCTTCTCAGAGGCTCATCTGGGCTTTGCTGGGCAAATCGAAAGAAAAGAAAAACTGGAGAACTATTTTACGAGCCATGAAGAGGATGTAGCAAAAGTTACCTGCCTTCTGAGTTAGAGTCATTAAAAAGTAGGTACATACTTAATTTTCTCTTTAATTAGCACTTCTCTTAAGAATTCAGTGAAGAATAACATTTTATTTCTTTTTTAAAGATCTAATTTTTGGGGCGCCTGGGTGGCACAGCGGTTAAGCGTCTGCCTTCGGCTCAGGGCGTGATCCCGGCGTTCTGGGATCGAGCCCCACATCGGGCTCCTCCGCTGGGAGCCTGCTTCTTCCTCTCCCACTCCCCCTGCTTGTGTTCCCGGTCTCTCTGCTGTGTCTGTCAAGTAAATAAATAAAAATCTTTAAAAAAAATCTAATTTTTAAGTTCCCTCTACACCCAGCATGGAGCTGGAACTCACAACTCCGAGGTCAAGAGTTACATGCTCTACTGACTGAGCCTGCCAGGCGCCCCCACATTTTAAAGTTTAAAGTTCAAGACTGTGTATTTGGATTAAGGAAAGTCAACGACAGAAACGCCCTGGCAAAGATGCTAACTCTCCAAGTCAGTCTTGCTTGCTTGGAACCACTCAGGTCTTTGCTACAAGATTAATGTATTCTGACTGGCCTTGCATTTTAACATGTAACTACGTAATAAACTGTTCACTCACTAGAAATAACAAAAAAAAGAATAAAACGAACTTTTAGTTTAGAGGGGTAATAAACTGAAGATTTCAAACAAACATATTCAGCACACATGAAGGTCCTAAGGCTTTAACAAGGCAAACGGTTTCAGGAATCCACCCAGCCACCACCTTATCCAAGTGCGTATTAAGCATTATTTTACAGTGTCTTCTAAGGGAGTTTTTCAGCAAATATTCCCAAAGCGCAGGAAAAAAGAGCAAATTACCTTAGAATTAGGAAGTTTACAGTCACACCACCGTCCATCTATCATATGTCGCTGTGACATTACTTTAACCTGGGTTTCGTATTCCGTAAAACGAACAAAGCCAAACCCCTTTGAATGACCGGTTTTAATATCTTTCTTGACCTAGAAAGCAAAGCAAAACAAAACAAAAATCAATGAAATTGACTAGAACCACACACAGACACACACACACAAACAAATCAGTTCCTTGGTAATTTTAATGGCTTCACTTTGATGGAGTTGCCTAATTAAAACTTAAACCAAGTTACTCTTGAGGTAAAAGGAACAGGAGGGTAAATGTTGAATTCAGATCATATTAATAGTTAATCATGTCACAAAACAGAATTTTAACAAAATGTTTTAGAATGCAAAGATAAATTAGATCTAACATTTATAAATCTTAAGTGGGGAAAAAGCAGTTTTTCTTTTCAGAGTTATTTACTTTAGTAATCTCTACACCCGATGTGGGGTTCCAACTCACAACCCTGAGATCAAGAGTCACATGCTCCCCCACTGAGCCAGCCAAGTGCCCCCTCCCCTTAAAAATAAGTGTTTTTTAATCTCCCACCAATGTAAGTTATAAAGAAATAGGCTACTGGGCGCCTGGGTGGCTCCGTCAGTTATGCGTCTGCCTTCGGCTTGGGTCACGATCTCAGGGTCCTGGGATCGAGCCTCGTGTTAGGCTCCCTGCTCAGTGGCGAGTCTGCTTCTCCCTCTCCCTTCGCCCCTACCCCTACTTGTGTGCACGCGCTCTCTCAAATAAATAAAATCTTAAAAAAATAAAAATAAATAGGCTAGTATTACCCTGTTCCCTCAAGCCTTTATGTAGCAGAATTTTATGACATCAAAGGCAAAAATATGGGATATATGCATAAAGGGAAACAGTACAACCCAAATTTTGTTTTTGTTTAAGTAGGCTCTAGGCCCAACATGGGGTGTGAACTCATGACCCTGAGATCAAGAGTTGTGTACTCTACCCACTGAGCCCGCCAGGCACCCCAACCCAAATTTCTTTTCAGCATCCCCTACGCATGCACGTAATCAATATTAAAAATACCGTCTGCTGAGCATGAAGGGCAGTGTCACCAACTGCAGGAATTCTGGATGTTCGTTCGTGGGAAGAGAGAAATCGTTATATGAAATCAAAGTTTACCTGAACCATAAGAACTTCTCCAAAGGTACTAAAATATTCTTTTAGATCCTGTTCAGTCGTTTTCCATGGGAGACCCAACACTATTAAATCAGATGTTTTCTGGACAGCTCTTTTCACTTTCACTGCTGATGAAGCATCTGTCTCATCCATTTTTCTTTTGTTATCTAAACAAAATGAGCAGAAACCTTTCAGAACTCCTCACTTAACATGTCTTAAAACACATTAGCCCCTATATCTAACAACAATAAGCAAAAAGATTCTAAGAATAAGATACCGAAAACTTTTGGAAAAGAGTGAAGTCAGCTCTCACAGACTGGGGGAATGAGGAAGTGGCTGAGGGGCTTTGCTGGTGTGAAGGCAGAGACTCCCACCTCTGCTTTTGTGAGATCTCAAGATTATGATGGTTTGTTCTCCCCTCAAAAGGCACATCAAAACAAAAATAATTCCACTTCACTTCGACTTCAAAAACACATTAAGGAAATTAATAAAACGGGCTAAAAAACTGTGCTGTACTATCTCTGTGCCTACTAAATAGCTTTGCTTCATTATTTTAATGCCTGTAACTTAAAAAGTTATATACCAAAAAACGATCAAACTTTTATCTCCAGCTGTGGATTTAAGGGTGATTTCAATTTTCTCTTTCTTTTCTAAACCTTCAACCATGAACTCAAGTTGATTTTGTAATTATACAGAAAGTCTTGGGTTATTTTTAAAAAAGAGTATTTGGAAGGATAGAGGAGGAACTAACTGACATTTTTAAAAATAGACTTTCTAATTTTATTTTAAAGAGTTTTCATTTATTTTTTGAGAAAGAGAGAGTGCACGCAGAGGGAGAATGAGAGGGAGAAGCAGACTCCCCACTGAGCAGAGAGCCTGATGCAGGGCTCAATCCCAGGACCCTGAGATCATGACCTGAGCTGAAGAGAGATGCCCAACTGACTGAGCCACCCAGGCGCCCCTGGACTTTATTTTTTAGAGCAGTTTTAGGTCCACAGCAAAATGGAAAGGCAGAGATTTCCCATACCCCCCTTCTACTTCCACAGTTGCATAGCTTCCCCCATTATCATGATATTCTTGCCCCATCCAAGATGGTACACTTGTTACAACCGATGAATCTACACCAACATTCCATCATCTAAATGACATTTCAGGTTCGGGGAACAGCAAACTGAAGAAAAACCAAGTTGATGCTGTTAAAAATGTTCTCAGAGTGTGAGTTAATGTCTCGCATACTTACCAAATATGATACTTTGTTGCAACATGCAAGTTATAATAAAAGTAACAGATATATCAACTAACGCGAATTCTTACTGCTAAAACGGACCCTTTCCTTCACAAACTTGTTTCCTTTTTAAAAATTCAGAACATTAGGGGCGCCTGGGTGGCACAGCGGTTAAGCGTCTGCCTTCGGCTCAGGGCATGATCTTGGCGTTATGGGATCAAGCCCCACATCAGGCTCCTCCGCTATGAGCCTGCTTCTTCCTCTCCCACTCCCCCTACTTGTGTTCCCTCTCTCACTGGCTCTAACTATCTCTGTCAAGTAAATAAATAAAATCTTAAAAAAAAAAAAAATCAGAACATCAGTGATAAGAGGCAGTGAGAAAAAGACCCAAACCCCAAATTATAATTGTACTAATTCAAGGTTTGGGTTACTGCAACTGACAAATCATTTAAGGAGGGAAAAATCAGATTAACTGAATGAAAGATATAAGCCTGCAAGGACAAAAACCAGAACAAAATATAGGGAAACTTTAAAAGAATCTATTTACCACAGACTGATCATTGCAAAACATTCTTAGTTGTTCCTTAAATTTGGCATTAACTTCGCAGTACTTGTTCAGATAATTAAATACATAGTTTCCTCTTTTAAAAATGTTTTTCCAATTTTCTCTAATTTAGAGTAATGGCATTCCAAACTAGTCTATTAGTAACGTTTAAAGAAATACTTGGGTTATAGGAGACGTTTCACCGTGAAATGAAGTCACGATCCAACTAAAGAGACAGACAAGACTATACTTTAGTACTGCAAAAGCAAATGGCAACAAACCTTTGGGATAGTTGACAACATATACCAGATTTCCCCAGCCAGCATCCGGGGCATGCAGAATTCCTTCTACCAGCCGGACACCTCTCATACACTGGGACACTGGATTCCTGTAGCGTAGCCCACATGCCCCGGGAAACTGGGCTGTAACTGTGGACAGCAGCACTGTCCCATCGTCTTCTGATGGTATTTCAATGGGCTCGTCATTCTCATCTTCGGTTACCCGAATATATTCAGACATCTTTTCTTATTCTTCTTAAAGGGAAAAGAAATATTAATGACAGACACTCGAGTCAAAGTAACTGTTTCCTTAAAAATCACCCGATTAATAAACACTACCCTGTCAATGTTCTAGGACTTCTAGAAAAACTTTTTAGGGTTTGGGTTCTTATACGTGTTGGTCATCACTGAAATGAGGCAAAGGCAAGGACAGTGCCTTGCTAGTTCATTCCTGCCATCAACACTTGCTGAGTGCCTACTATGCCTCAGATGCTGCAACTGAAACCAGTCAGTTCCAGGGGGCATGCTGGTTACAAGGGGCGGGGTGGCGGACGCAGAGATGATAGCAAATAAGCCATGTATTTATTACAACCGTGATATATGCTACTAGAAAGAAGTCAATCATCTTGGGGGCCGAGGAGAACCTAAGCTGAGACGTGTGGGGGAATCAGAGCACGTTTCCCTAAGAACGCGATGCAGAAGCTCTGTTTTGAGGAGGAACAGAAGCAGTGAGCCAGGTGAAGAGAGCAGGAAAAAAGTTCCTCCCTGTTCTTCATTGTGGGACTTCCGGGGGGGGGGGGGCTCTCCAAACTTGAGCAAGGACAGCGACGACAGGTCCTTCGCGACGCGGGTCGCCACCTCCCAGAAGCCAGTGCGTGGCGGCCGAAGGAGTTTTTAAACGCGGCCCGAGGTGCAACGCGGGGACCCGGGGCCTAGGGTGGCGGGGTCCCCCGGCGTGCCGAGTGCGGGAGGCCCAGGGCATGGCCCGGGCCCGCAAGCCAGGCCAAAGCTCCGCCTCGGGCTGCAGGGCACCACGGGCCAAGCGTCCCTGCTTCGGCGCCGGCTGCCACCCCGCGCCAGGCCCTAACGACGCGCCCGCGCGAGCCCACTCGGGCAGGACGAGACAGGCCCGGCCTCACGGCTCGCTTCCCGCGACGGGGGCGGACCCCGCTGCGTCCGCCTCGGGCCGCGCAACGCGGAAGCCGAGACACCCAGGGCGTCCTCAGTGAGACGCGTCCGCGACTCACCCGCTAGGCCGCTGCTAGGAAGCCCGACAGGGAAACCGAAGCAGCGAGGGATCCAAGAGCAGCCCAGCTCCCGCTTCGCTCCCACAAAATGGCGCTAGGGCCGCCTCCTCCCCGCGCCGGCCGTCGTCCTCTCCCACCGGCTCCGCGTTAGGAGGGGAAGGACGCCGCAGGGAGACGCAACGACCTTCTCCCCAGAGAGTCACGGATCCCTGCTAGAGGCTGAGCAAACGGGGAGAATTTAAAAGCTACGATAAGAACAGAAATATGGACCAGAAAAGCTAAAAACTGAAAAAACAAGGAAGCCTAGGCTGTCGGCTCCCCCCCACGTAGCGTAACAGATGGCTTCGCCCGACCAACCGTCGGCCCCGCGTCCCGGCCCGAGCTCGCGCACTCTGAAAGAGCGCGAGACTAGCGCAGGGGCAGGGCTTGGCGGGGCGGGGCGGGGCCAGGTGAGGCGGGGCGAGGCGGGGCGAGGCGGGGCGAGGCGGGGCGAGGCGGGGCGGGGCCAGACGGGGGCGGGGAGCCGGGTCCTGGGTCTCCTGACATTCGGGACGCTTGAGCGGGCAGGGGAGCTGAGCACCCTTTGTTTAAAAAGTCGGCTGGTGCATCCTCTCCTCCCTCCCCTAACCAACCTCCACACCTGGAAAGAATGACTTTGTTTCAAATAAACAAATGATAGCGCCTACTATCTACCCCGATAGTCTCTTATGTGGAAGGTACTATTGATACAATTCGCATGTACAGATGAGGAGGAAGCTGAGGCAGACAGAAGTTAAGTATCTTGCATGAGGTCACCCAGGTAGTACGTGGTGGATCTGGGATTTGAACCCTAACCCTAATGCTAACGTATTCCAGCTCCAGGCCTCTAATAATAATAATGCGCTTCTGTAATAGGACACGCCTCGCCCCAAGCTCACAGGGCCAGTCAATGATGGAACCCGGGTTTGAACCCAGGCAGCCTGGCTCTGGAGTGGAGGAGGTCCACTGCCTCCTCCTTACAGCCTCCTAGGGAATAAATATTAAGACCGGCAAGTCCAGATGGGTGCTGTTTGTACTAACCAGATTATGCCTGAGTCAGTTTGCAAAGATTAGGGAAGAGAGAGTGGAAGAAGGCAGGTTGAGTAACCTTTACCTGCCTCCAGGGGCGGCCCTGCACCCAAGGGACGGCAGAGTTGGGCACATGGCCCCTGATGGTCACTCACATTTTGAACCACTGGTTGAAGCATGGAGGCCCGAGTCGTCTGAACTAATCCACTCAGCCGTTCTGGGGGAGAAGCTAGTTTTATTATCTCTCCACTTTGCAGAAGAAACTGAGGCTCAGAGGCCGCGTGACTTGCCTGAGGTCAAACACTGCCCAAATGCATCACCCAGCGCATAAATTCCTCTCTCAGGTCTATCAGTCCCTGAAGCTGTGTTCCATCCTCCTCCCTAGGCCACTCTCTGTGCCACGATTGAGACTGAGGCATTTAGTGTGGGCAGCTCCGTGGGCCTTGAATGCCGGCCACAGGCGGGAGGAGCAGAGTATGCAGAAGCTGGAGAAATGTCAAGCAGGAGCAAAACCACAAAAGCTGTGCCCTCCCCCAGAAATGTTCAGGCCAGTCGAGAAGAGCAGCAAACATGGTCTCGAAGAGAGCAAACACTCCTTCAGAAAGAGAATCAACAATGAGGCCAGAGGGAGGCTGAACAGCGCAGTCTTCCTGCTCTAACTGGAGCTCATCTCTGGGTTTCAGCCGCCCAGCCATGATTGTCAAAGGTTCTACTTGTTCAGCATGTGTTTTTTAAGTTCTCCTGGTTGGTTTGCTTGTTAGTTCATAGCCCATAGACATGAAGCCTGAGGGTCGTTAGAGGGCCAAACGTATCTGTTCTGACCCATCTCCTCTCTTCTGAGCATTTATTAAATGCTTTCTGAAGACAATGGGTCAGAAAGGATAGACGGAGCTCTCACGCCTCATCCAGCCCTGTGCCAAATACCAAGATAATAAAAGTATTTAAATAAGAGTAACTTTATCAAGATTTACTTTTCTCTTAATCCCTGTGTTTTTAGGTCCCACCAAAATTAGAAGCTGCCTCTCCGTCTGGCCTCTTTGCAACTTGCAAGTAATCTCTGGATGATACTTTGGCATAGGCAAATATCCCATTTACCTACAACCTTTCACTTAATGGGTTTAGCATCCACTGACGATACTTGCCTGATTCCGTTACTTCGTTGGGGTTGCAAAATGGCAAATTTTTAAATGCTATCATTCCCTCTACATTCTTCTGTAAAGAACTTTCCTTTATGAACTGGGGATGAACTACAATTCCTTCTAAATACTTACCCTTTTACCAATTTTCAGAATGAGCTGACATAATAGTCACCTCCGATGTGAACACAAAAATTTTATTTTCTCTCTTTCTTTTTTTTTTTTAATTAAAAAGATTTTATTTAAGTAGGCTCCAAACCTAGGATGGAGCCTAACATGGGGCTGGAACGCACAACCCTAAGATCAAGACCTGAGCTGAGATCAAGGGTCAGATGTTTAACCGACTGAGCCACCCAGGCACCCCAAAGATTTTATTTTTTAAAGTAGTCTCTACACCCAACACCAGGCTTGAATTTACAATCCTGAGATCAAGAGTCAGGATTGCTCCACTGACTGAGATAACCAGGTGCCTCTCTCTCTCTCTCTCTCTTTGATAGTCATTATGAACTCTTGGATTTTATTTATTCAATGATTTACAATAGGTTACAGTCATTAGTGTTTTTAATGATCAAATTGTCCTAATGGTGGCCTGGGGAGCGCTTTAAACTAGCTTTGCGCCCTTTTAATGTGTCCCTATTAGTCTCTGAGCATGTTCTTGCTTTCTGGTACAAGACGTTCCAGGCTCACCTTATACTTTCCCTGCACCAGCCCTGGAACCAGCCATTCGTCAAAGAGCTCTGCTTCCTTTTAGTCAGAAAAGACATTTAGAAACTAGAATTTGGGCATTAGGTGTACTCATTGCTGCTGTGGTTATCACAAGCATTTTTGAAAGGTAAAAACACATAATATCAAGGCAAGGTATTTTTATTTAGTCACAATTTACTTTTTTTTTTTTTTAAAGATTTTATTTATTTATTCGACAGAGACAGAGACAGCCAGCGAGAGAGGGAACACAAGCAGGGGGAGTGGGAGAGGAAGAAGCAGGCTCATAGAGGAGGAGCCCGACGTGGGGCTCGATCCCACAACGCCGGGATCACGCCCTGAGCCAAAGGCAGACGCTTAACTGCTGTGCCACCCAGGCACCCCACAATTTACTTTCTTTTAATTCAAGTGCCTGAGAACCTGCCAAAATAAGATATGCCTCCCTGTTTGGCCTAGGTCTTAGATTTTTTAAATTATTTTTTTGTAAGCAGCCAACAAATGCAAAAATATCAATAACAAAAAAACTGCAGTCCCTTGTTCTCCCCATATATATACTTAAATATATTTAAATAATAAATCTATTCTGCAAAATTCTGATACATTCATTTTAGAGATTATCTGTTGATTTCTTATTATGATCAGTGAAGGTTTTCATCTCACAAACACTCCTGCATCATTTCCTCCACCCTCTTAACACATCACAATTTTAAGGTAAGTACACATTCAATGTTTTCATTATTATAACTAAATAAATTTTACTCAATACTGAGCCAAGAAGTATTCTTTCTTGTGCAACTTTTTCTTTTTCCTGGAGTTAATAATTGCCTTTTTTTCCTACTTGTTCTCCTTTCGGATTTGAACATCCAAATCTCCCTACACCCTCAAAAAGCTGTATGAACCTCTCAAAGTTTTCCTTATAGTCAAATCTGTCAGCTGTCATGATGACAGCTGGGATGTCCTTACATGTTTGAAAAGGTCTTTATTCCAGGATCACACTTGACTGATAGTCTGGTTGCATAGAGAATTTTAGGTTGAAAGTCATTTTTTTTCTCAGCACTTTGAAGACTTTTTCCTACCACCCTCTAGCTTCTCTCATTGCTTTTAAGCAGTTTATTGCATTCTTGGTCATTCATATGATCTGCATGTTCTTTCTGGAAACATTCATAATCTTCTCCTTGTCACTCATATCCTGAAATTGAAGATGATGACTTTGTTTTCCTGGAGATCTTTTTTTTTGTTCATTATCCGGGGCCTATGGTAATCTTTTCATTCTAGATATTCTTGTTCTTCAGTTCTGGAAAATTTGTTGTGGCATTACTTTACGATTACTTCTCTACTGTTTTCTTGGTTCTCTCTTTCTGGTATTTCTATTAGCTAGCTGCTGCTGCAATGACCCACCATTAAAAAAAAATCTTTTTTCTTCTGTTGTGCAAATTTTCCTTTTCATTCTACTTTCTGTGGAAAGTAGAAAAGTATTAGGAAAAAAGTAGGAAAGTATTTTCACTACATTCTACTTTCCAACTTTACCTTCAATCCTTCTATTTGCTTTTAAAAAAATTTTTAGCATCTATATTTTTATTTTCCCAGAGATCTTTCTTATCTGTTGATTTCTCCTCAATTATAGCAACTGTTCTTTTTGCACAGAAGTAATATTTTTATTTAACTCTCTGAGGACATTAATGAGAGTTTCCTTGATGTTTTTGTGCACACAACATTATGTCTGTTTCATCAGGATAATTATTTTCTGTTTATTTTGGTGTTGTCTTTCATGTTAGAGGTTTTCTCAACAGAATTTTTTTTTTAAAGATTTTATTTATTTATTCAACAGAGATAGAGACAGCCAGTGAGAGAGGGAACACAAGCAGGGAGAGTGAGAGAGGAAGAAGCAGGCTCATCGCGGAAGAGCCTGATGTGGGGCTCGATCCCATAACACCGGGATCACGCCCTGAGCCAAAGGCAGATGCTTAACCGCTGTGCCACCCAGGCGCCCCTGTTTTGGACAATTCTTACCCCAAACCTATCAGGCAAGTGCTACTATTATTAGCCCTTCCCAGCCGAGGAAACTGAAGCACAGAGAGGCCATGTAACTTGGCCAAGGTCACACAGCCAGTAGATGGCAGAGCTGGGGTTCTTGGCTCCAGAACCTGTCCCCTAATCATCTCTAATCAATCACCTCATTTGGAACCCTGGGGAACAATTGCTTTTATCTGCGTATAGTTGACACACAATGTTACATTAGTTTCAGGTGTACAACATGGTGATTCGACAACCCTACAGTGTGCCGTGCTCACAAGTGTAGCTGCCATCTGTCACCATGCAACACTATGCAAATACCCTTGACTATATTCCCTGTGCTGTGCCTTTCATGCCCATGACTTACTCACTCCATCACTGGAAGCCTGTACCTCCCACTCCCCTTCACCCATTTTGCCCAGCCCCTCCCCGCACACGTTTTTTTCTATTCTTTATAGAAAACAACCACAACATTATAACATTTATTGACCATTTACTAAGTGCCAGGCACTGTGCCAAGCAGTTTACGTGGATGGGCTCATGTAATCCTCACAATGGCTCTATGAAGTAGGTACTGTATTTAGTTGCATTGTACAAAGAACCTTTGAGAGGTTAAACTTAAGATCCCCAGATAGTGAGGGCAGCACCAGGATTTCAAATCAAGGCTATCCAGCTTCAGGGCCCTCCTTTCTCTGTCTCTGTCTCTGTCTCTGTCTCTGTCTCTGTCTCTGTCTCTGTCTTTCTGCTCGGAAGTGGTGTTGAGTTTACCACCCCCTGCGGTTCGTGATCCACCATCCTCTTCCATAGGAGCAAAGTCTCTCTTATTTCACTATTTTCCCCATTTATTCCTAACCACATATCCCCTCCCATTTTCCCCCAGGACCCTCACTCAGGTATTTGCTATCTGTCCTTAAGTTTGCACCTGTCTTTGCAAAACATGCACGGTTGTTCAGTGAGTGTACTCAGCAAAACCAGACATTTATGTAGTGCCTGCCAGGTGCTAGGTGTGATTCCTGACCAAGGGTCAACAAACTACAGCCTGTTGCCAGATTTTGTAAGACACACAAGCTAAAAATGGTTTTTATGTAATTAGCTGAAACAAAAACAAAAGAAGAATATTTTGTGATATGTGAGATTCAAATTTCAGTGTCCATAGTAAGTTTAGTGGTACACAGTCGCATTCATCCATTTATATATTGTTCTCACACTGCATCGGCTTTGTGGCACAAGGCCTAAAATATTTACTATCTGGCTCTTTACAGGAAAAATAATTGCTGAGCCTGCTCTAAATGGTAGGGTACAGTAGTGAACACGTGTTTTTAATTTATATAAAAAGAGTGATGGTCTAACGGTGTGAAAGTGTGCATATAATTCATCACCCCATCTGGGACCTTTGAGAGTGAAAGAGAGGCTATTAATTCCTGGGACAACTTGGGGTAAACCATCCATCTGTCCCTGGAAAACTAGGATGTGTGGTCATCTCTCTCTGACTGTCATCCTGCCTGAGCTCACTGGCTTTGCTTGTTGTGTTTTTAGAATTTGTCATGTCATGGATACACATTTAGAACAGGGCTCAACAAACCAGGGCCAAATCTGAGCCACAGCAGTTTCTGTACAACGACGTTGTATGGTTTCTGCGTAATCGAAGATTTTTAAATGGTTGGGGAGAAAAAAGATCAAAAGAAGAACTGTATTTTGGGACACATACAAATTATACGAAGTTCAAATTTCAATGTCCACGGTTTCATTGGAACAGCCCTGCCCATTCATTTGCATATCATGAAAGGCTACAACAGAGACCCTCTGGTCCCAAAAGCCTAGAATATTTACTATCTGGCTTTTTTTTTTTAATTTTATTTATTTGACAGAGAGAGACACAGCGAGAGAGGGAACATGAGCAGGGGAAGTGGGAGAGGGAGAAGCAAGCTCCCCGCTGAGCAGGGAGCCCGATGCGGGGCTCAATCCTAGGTCCCTGGGATCATGACCTGAGCTGAAGGCAGACACCCAACGACTGAGCCACCCAGGCGCCCCACTATCTGGCTTTTTTTTTTGACATTATATTTTTAAATTTATTTTAGAGAGAGTGTGAGTGAGTTGGTGGAACAAGCAGAAGGGAAGGGAGAGAGAATCCAAAGCAGACTTGTACTCAGTGTGGAGCCTTATGTGGGGCTCGATCCCACAACCATGAGCTCATGACCTGAGCCAAAACCAAGAGTCAGATGCTTAACTGTCTGAGCCACAGAGGTGCCTCATACTATATGGCCTTTTCTTTTCTCTCTCTTTTTCTTTCTTTTTTTTTTTTTTAAGATTTTATTTATTTATTTAGAGAGCAAGCATGAGCCAGGGGGAGGGGCAGAGGGAGAGGGAAAAGCAGACTCCATACTGAGCAGGGGAGTCCCACGTGGGGCTTGATCCCAGGACCCTGAGATCATGACCTAGGCCAAAGGCAGACACTTAACTGATTCTGCTACCTAGGTACCCCACTATCTGGCCTTTTATAAAAAGGTTTACTGAGCCGTGCTCTGGATGACTGCTTCTTTTTTTTTTTAATAATTTTTTAAAGAGATTATTTATTTGTTATTTGAGAGAGGAGAGAGAGAGAGAACATGTGGTGGGGAGGGACAGAGGGAGAAAGAGAGAGAGAGAAACAAACTTCCTGCTGAGCAGGAGGCCGGAGGCAGGGCTTGATCCAGGACCCAGAGACCATGACCCGAGCCTAAGGCAGACACTTAACCGACTGAGCCACCCAGGTGCCCCCTTTTTAAAAAGATTTATTGGGGTGCCTGGGTGGCACAGCGGTTAAGCATCTGCCTTCGGCTCAGGGTGTGATCCCGGCGTTATGGGATTGAGCCCCACATCAGGCTCCTCTGCTATGAGCCTGCTTCTTCCTCTCCCGCTCCCCCTGCTTGTGTTCCCTGTCTCGCTGGCTGTCTCTATCTCTGTCGAATAAATAAATAAAATCTTTAAAAAAATAAATAAAAAAAATAAAAAGATTTATTTTTTGAGGCGCCTGGGTGGCTCAGTCGGTTAAATGCCTTTGGCCTGGGTCATGGTCTATGGGTCCTGGGTCAAGCCCTGTGTTGGGCTCCCTGCTCAGCAGGGAGTTTGCTTCTCCCTCCCCCCACCCCCTCCTGCTCTCTTTCTCTCAAAAATAACATTCATTTATTTATTTGAGAGAGAGTGGGGGGGCAGGAGGGGCAGAGGGAGGGAGAGAGAAAAAATCTCAAGCAGACTCCGCACTGAGTGCAGACCCTGAGGTGGGGCTCGATCTCACCACCCCGAGATCATAACCTGAGCCAAAATCAAGAGTCCAACGCTCAACCGAGTGAGCCGCCCAGGCGCCCCGGGGTGACCGTGTCTAACTACTGTGTTGTTCTATTGTTTTAAGTGCTCATCCCCCTGCAAATGTCTGGCTTGCCCCTGGTTTACGTGTCGTGAACCAGAGGAAGAGCCCCTCTGAGCCACATCTGAGTGAGGCGGCTGGCTCAGGCAGGGGACACACACTTAGGTTCCCTTCCTTCTGTGTTGTCACCATTTCCAAGAATTTTCCATTTTTTCACCATTCGACATTCCCTCAAGCAGTGCTGAGATGTTTCCTCTCCCCATACCATTCACAAACGCATCATTTATTCAGCAACTATTAATCGAGCACTTGACTTACGGAGTGCTCAATTATCCTGGGCGCTGGAGATAACAGCGAATGAGCAGAGAAAAATCCCTGACCCCTGGGAGCTTCCAGTGGCCCGTGCTGTGTTTGTGGAGCCCTTACTGGACTCAGGTGTCCTTCCCAGCACCTGGTGTCAACAGTGGCTGGAACCCTCACAGCAATCCCGTGAAGTAGGTAATGTCATCTCTGTTTGCCAGAGAGAACCGGCTCAGAAATGCCGGGGGTGGGGGGTTGTGAGCTCCACCCCTGACCCCTTGTGGCTCCTGGATTCTCAGCATCTCGATCTCCTGCCTGTCTCCACAGTGTTGCCAACACTCCACCCTCTCATCTCCACCTTCTTAATTTTTCCCATTCTGATGAGTGTAAAATGCTCTCTCCTAATGTGGTTTTAATTTGCATTTCTCTGATCTCTAGTGAATTTGAATATTTCTAGAATCGGGGCTCTTGACTGTTAATTGGCTTCTTGAAATCTAACTAGCCTATTTTCTAAACAAGGTGGAAAAAAGTTTTAACAGAGAAGCTCACAGACATTTAGGTGTCGCTGCTGGGATATAAGATATCTTTGTTCCCTTGAGGGCTTATCTGGAAAGGCACCGAATGTCCATTAAAATCAGAGTCTAATTCATCTCTGAAAGGGAAGTCACATCATACAGGTGGGCTCTGGAGCCTGACTGAGCTGGGCTTGAATCCCAGTTGGGTGACCTCAGGCAGTGTTTTAACTTCTCTGAGCCCATCTTTCTAATGTCTGTCTCCCCGGGGTTCTTCACCCTTCGTGGGTTCACATGCATCCCTCTGATGGTGGGTGAAGACTATGGACCCCTTATCTAAACAACGCTTTAAAAAGCATGTCATAGGGGGGCGCCTGGGTGGCACAGCGGTTAAGCGTCTGCCTTCGGCTCAGGGCGTGATCCCAGTGTTCTGGGATCGAGCCCCACATCAGTCTCCTCCGCTATGAGGCTGCTTCTTCCTCTCCCACTCCCCCTGCTTGTGTTTCCTCTCTCGCTGGCTATCTCTATCTCTGTCGAATAAATAAATAAAATCTTTTAAAAAAATGCTTTGAAGAGTCCATTTTATATTACGTGGTTTTTACCACGTGTAAAAATAATAAAAAGAGGTGCTTCACAGAAAAGAATTCTATCAAAACTCACTTATTAAAGTATCAAGCAAATGTATGCTGTATGATGTAATAAGCACTGTTTTATTAGGAATTAAATGTCAGTGCGTCAATTCGCTACTTTAAATCAAAAATAATGACGCACGTAAAAGATTTCTGGAGATCTCCATGACGATAGTCCTGTGGTACAAAAATATTTGGGATTTCGGTCAGGGACAGAGCCCCAGTAATGCTGTGGCTTATTGCCTACCTTCATAACAGAAGCAAATGCTAATTCCAGGTAGAAGTTATGGAAGTAAAGACGGAATTTTTTTCCCCCACCTAAATTCAAGGACCCCCAGATTCTATTCAGGCCTCGGGGTGGACCCTAGGTAAGGATCCCCAAATTAGATGCTCTGGGTCTTAGAACTGCGTCTGGCTCTGGGGGCACACCTTCTTGGAGGCAAGGAGAGTCAAAGATTTGCTTTCTGTTCCAGGAGGAGAAGGAACCGTTCCCTAGAATGGATTAAGTCACTCCTCATAGAGCCAGGAAGAAAGTCGTGTTTCTGTATCACGACTAGTTGACCATTCACTTCTCGGTTCCCAGGCCGTGTGTGTTTTATACTTGACTCATCGGGGAGCTCTTCAGCAAGCCTGATCCTTGTTTGGCTAAATGTTGGTTTCCACATCTATAAAGTGGTCATAATGGTGCCAGGTCTCACCGAGATGGGCACATTTAAAATGCCTTGGAAGCTTGGCAATGGGAGTTAAGTATGTTTTATTAAACTTTGACCTCTAAGTATCAAAAGAAACCCGTCAGTGGGTCAGTGGTTTCTGCTTTTTTGAAAAACCGGCTCAGTAGGTATAAGAGCCCTCAGTTTAAAAAGGATTTCGCAATTTCTCATTTGCAAGAGAGGGAGGGTGTGAATAAATAAAACTGTGGGAAACCGTGGAGGGGCTGCGAGTCAGCCAGTCCCCGGCGCTTCCAATCTATTGAGCAAAAGCAGTTTTGAAAATATGATTTTTCCCAAATGGAAAAAGGAAATTTGAGCCCCGCTGAAAAAAATCCAAGTGAAACTGCGTTCTCTAAGAATATCTGAGCCAGGAGCCCTTCCTGTGTGTTTGTGTGTGTCGAGTGCGTGCAGGGGAGTGTGTAGGAGTGTGCAGCTGTGTGTGTAGGGGTGTGTGTGTAGGAGGAAGGATGGGCTTTAGGTTGTCAAAATAGGCAAGAAAATCTGCTTTTCAATTCCCATCTCCTCTTCTCTCCTTAAGGCTTCCACAGGTGCTCAGGGGTGGTCTCCGCGGGCTGTGTACTTGGCGTTGGCATTCCTGTGCGAGGCCTTCTGCACCGTCCGGTTCCCGGGAAGGTTTCGGCGGCTGTGGGTTCTGCCCTTGTTTGCTTCTGCTGAATGTCACCTGTGTGTGAAGAGACCCTGCCAACGCCCAGCTCCACACAGCGCGCTGGTCCCGACTGCCAACCCCGCGTCTGCTCAGGTGGCTCATGAGAAATCCGCATCAACGTGGGATTAAAGAATGTTGATGAACAGAGAGATGAGTTAGAGGGAGAGATAATTCAACAAGTAGAATCTAGGTAGCCGGGGTACATACGAGGGTTCGTTGTACACATCTGACTTTTCTGTGTGTTTAAAAATTATCGTAAGGAAATTCTGGGTAAGGGGAGAGATCCGATTTAAAAAAGGGATATTATCCCAAGACCCCCCAGTTTTGATGTAGCTGAGATAATGTTCTTCTGGCTCATTTAAAAAAGCTCGTCTGGCTCAGTCCGTAGACTATGTGACTCTTGATATCAGGGTTGCGGGTTCAAGCAACCTGGTGGGTGTTGGGTTGGGTGTTGGAGCCTACATTAAAAACAAAACCAAAACCCAAAATGGATCCAAAAATGATGAACAGAATTAATTACATTCCAAGAATTGATATATTCCTGACTTTTTTTTTAAATTAAAATACAGTTGACATATTCCCGATCTTTAAATTCTGCCACGATCTTGCTCACGAAGCAAGCAAAGCGTGATGGTGGCTTCGTGGGTTGACTTGTGTGTCTCAAAAAGATACGTTTAAACCCCTGGTACTTGTGAATGGGACTGTATTTGGAAAGAGATGTTGGCAGATGTCATCAAGGTAAAATGAGGTCATCCTGGATTAAGGTGGGATCTGATCATCAGATGACTAGCATTTTTACAAGAGGGAAATTTGGACCAGAGACACATGGGGAGAACGGCGTGTGAAGACAGAAGCAGAGATGCACCCATAAGCCAAGGAACACCAAGGGGTGTTGGCAGCCCCTAGAAGCTAGAAGCCAGGAAGGATCCTCCCCCAGGACCTTCAGAGAAAGCATGGCCTTACTGATGCTTCAATTTGGACTTCTGACTTCTAGAATGGTGAGAATCGATCTCGGTTTAAGTCACCGAGGTTGTGGCACCCTCGAACACTAATAGAGCGGCTGATCTGGGCTGTCGCTGAAACAGAGGAGGACGGCCTTGTTCCCCTCTGGGGCAGCCCCTGGCAATGACGGACCAGCAGTATTACATAATTTACTTATGTCATGTGCCTGTGGTTTGTTTTCTGCTCCTTCCACTCTAGAATGTCACCTCCATGATAGCAGAGAAGATAGTTCCTGTTCAGAGCTGTGACCCCAGCACCTAGAACAGGACCTAGCACGTAGTAGGTGTTCAGGGAGCATTTGTCAAGTAAATATCCACTATATTGCGCTACTCCCTACTATATCTGCCCTGTTGTTACTGTATTCATTAACGAAGTGTTTACTGAAAGCTACGGTGTGGCCAGAACCCTGTTGGGGTTGGTCATTCCTTGACTTTTCAATGATGGCAAGATTTTGGGAGCGCGGGGGAGGTGGTATAAGTACAGACAAAATAGAAACCTAGAGTCTAGGTAGCAGGGATACATACGAGGGTTCATTGTACACATCTGACTTGTTTGTATGTTTAAAAATTATCATAAGGAAATTCTGGGTAAGGAGAGAGATCTAATTTTTTAAAAAAGGATATTGTCCCAAGACCCCCCAGTTTTGATGTAGCTGGGATAATGTTCTTCTGGCTCATTTAAAAAAGGAGATCCAGGGCATCTGGCTGGCTCAGTTGGTAGAGTATGTGACTCTTGATCTCAGGGTCGTGAGTTCAAAGGACCATAACAAAGGACCACAGACCAGGCGGCTTAAACAACAGAAATTTATGGTCTCAGTCTGGAGGCTGGAGGTCCAAGATCAAGGTGTCTGCAGGGTGGCTTTCTTCCGAGGCCCCTCTCCTGGGCTTGTGGGTGGTTGTCTTCTCTGTGTCTTCACGTGGTCTTCCCTTTGTGTGTATTTAGGTCCTAACTCCTCTTATAAGGACACCAGTCAGACTAGCTCAGGACCCGATTACCACCATCAAGGCCCTACTTCCAAATAAGGTCACCTTCTGAGGTACTGAGGATTAGGACCCCCACCGATGCATTTTGGAAGGCCACAGCTCAGCCTGCAGGAGCGGGTGTGGAAAGACAAGCACGGGGACATGAGGCGATTTGCCCAAGCTCATCAGCAGCAGAACTGGGGCCATGATGCGTCTCCCAACTTCTGGTCTGGTTCTTCTTTCCAGTCTTATTGGCAACCTTGCTTTGTGGGACTGAAGCTCCACAGGCTCAAGACGATCCTACAAGGAGGTCCAGGCGCACGTTGTTAGTCCTGGAAAGCTCAGAGGACACTCCGCTGCACCTTGCCGAGGGCAGGGAGGGGTGGGTGGGAGAGCAGAGCGCAGACTGCACCAGGCACGACTGGGAGGCAGGAGGGGCCACGTGTGTGCAGGAGACAACTGTCTCCTGGATGGATGGTGGTAGCAGGCTCTCAGCTGGTCTCCTCACCTCTTCCCTCACCCCCTTCCAGGCTATTGTCAACCCAGCAGCCACAGTGACCCTTAAAAAAACTCAAGTCAGTTCATTTCCCTCCTCTGTTTGTGATGTCTCTCGCCTTGGCTGCTTCATTCAGAAACTCTCCATTCATTCTCTCAGAAACCCTCCAAGCCTCAGCCGGCTGGTGTGGCTACTCTCAGCAAAACTCTGGACTCCACGGAGGGGCCCCGGGGAGGTTTCTGGGAAGTTGGGTCAAGAGAATGTGATTGTTCCTCAAGTTAAACGCGGCTTCTGAGCTTCTTCATCTGGCCGGAAGAAGCTGACAGGGCTTGGGACACACTCCCCTAAAACGTGGCACTTTGGTACATTGAATATTGTAAAGCTGAAGGAGTTTGAGAACATGGCAGGTGCAGGTGGCCCTGCAGCCTTCTCCTGAAGCAGGTCACAGAAACTTCGTGGGAGAGGGGCCCTCCCTAGACCTGGAGGAAAAGAGCGTCCTTATCCCCAGGACAGAGGGACACTGGGAGGGATCCGAGTGCACGGGCCTTGCTAGGTCTCCCCCAGTTGGCTACCCTGAGTACGCACCCCTTTGCCCTGTCATATATCCCACAACCATCCGCTCTTCATCAAACTAGCATAAAAACACTCAGGTTTAGCCATTTCTTCAGGTCTTCATTTCCTTATGAAGGCTCCTGCAGCCTGTAAAACTCATTAAATTAATGTGTGTGTTTATCTCCTCTAATCTGTCTTTGTTGGGTTGATTTGCAGACCCTAGTGTTGCCAGGGACCCTAAGAAGTGGAGAACATTTTTTCTCCTCCCTACAGAACCTTCTCCTTCAAGCTGAGGTGAGGGCCTTGCCTTTCCAGGGCATCCGTTCTTACTTGGAGATCCCAGGGCTGCAGCAGCTAATCTCGCCAGAGGAGGGGGCCGTGGGGGGGGGTTGAGAGATGGTGGCATCCGCCTGGGCTTTCTGGCACCGCAGTGCCCCTTGAGACCCGTGCTGGAGGGGAAGGAAAGAGGCTGACCTTTCATTTGTGCTCTTGGTTCTCGTTCTGGATGCCTCTGTCCAGGGCAGGAGAGAGCAGCCGAGCCTGAGGATGTGGGGGTCCCCAGCAGTTGTCTGCTGAGGGTCCCTTACCTAAGCCATCCAGGAAGGCCTTACCTGGGCACTGTGGGAGTTGGGAGAAGCCGGAGGAGCACTGAACCTCCCTGCACGCCTTGGAGCAGAGACCACATATTTTCCATCGGAAGCCTGAAACCTCACGTCTAAGTGGTGTTAGAAAACCAAAATTCACCCGCGTAGATCTGAAGGTCTAATTGGCTCCATGCAGGGATCCATGAACCTGCAGCACCCACCTCGCAAATGGAACGGAAGGACCGGAAAGGCTTTTAAGGCTGAGAAGGAACAGAAAAGAGGAAATCATTAGCAGGGAACGCACTTAGGCAAGGCCCACGTCCTGAGAGGAACGGAGGGTCTGTGGGTCATTCCCGAGGGTGGGCCAGGCAACCCCCCCCACCCCCCCAGGCTGGTTCAAGGTCGCCCTTCTAAGGAGCCATCAGGTGAGGCTATAAGTCTTGCTTTGCTGCCGCGGGGCCTCATGGCCTCCTTTCTCATAGTGGGAAGAGAAGCCCAAATGTGTGAGGCTGGACCCGGCCTGGGGGTGCCTTGGGGAGGGGCGGGCTTTCTCGGGTGCACCGGCCTCCCAGATATCGAGTTCTTCAGAATACAGAGGAAACAGAAGACTCTTTGTGTTTCCTGGAGGGGTTCTTAAGACAAATGAGGGTGCAAGCTGACCAAGAGATGCTTAATTTCAAGGAGTTTTCAAATGACGGGGTTGTGCTCATGAGCTACTGAATGGTGAGGGTACAGAGAAAATCTCATTTTTCTTTGCAACGGAACTGCTGCCTGTCTTCTCCAGCTGACATCCACTTTTAAGAAAGACTTTGAACAGCTCCTTCTGGGGAGTGGGGAGGGAGGCCTCCAAAGACTTGAATGTCAACAATATCTGGCTGCCACTGTTGGGGGGGGAGCAGAGGAGGTGAGAGGGGAGCTTGGCAGTTTACCGCAGGGTTTTTGTCTCCAGCTGTGGGAGGTTTGTAAGTCTAATGACAATGAAGCCACAGGGGTGGGGGAAAGCTCCATAGCCTGGGTGCTGTCCCCCTCCCTCCTTCCCGCAGTTCCTGGGTCCCACCCACTTCTCAAGGATGCCCAAAAAGGGGGCTCAGCTTTGGGATGGAGTGTCGTCCCCACCCCAAGGCTTGGACAGGCAAGTTCAGGGGCCACCTCAGCTGGGTTGCAGAAGTGAGGGGGCAAAACCCCAAACCCACATCTTTCTCCCAACCGCGTGTCAATCTTCACCTGGGGTCAGGAGCTCAAGGAGGAGTAGTGGAGAAGCTACGGAAGGAGGGGTGGTCGTCTGCCACATCCCCGGCACCCGTGGCCTCTGGCAAGGTCGGATTTTGTGCAGCTTTCCTTAATGTGCAGGCAGAGGTGGGAATTTTCCCGGCGAGGATCGTGCTAAATGTCAGGGACAGCCACTTCTCCTCCCCTGGTTTATTTCTCTGCTCCAGTTTCAGATTTACTTGCCCTCCGAGAACCTTACTTCAAGCCCAGTTGCCCCAGCCAGGTCTTTGTTTTGTGAATTAATCAAATAATAATAGCGCTTCCCCCTGCTGGGAACCGGAGGGAGGCCCCAGCAGGTCCAGCATCCTCCAGTCCGACGGTAGCCAAAGGAGGAGGAGGGGGGCAGCCCGCCTTCTAGGAGAGGGACTCCGCACTTTTGAATTCAGTGAATGAAATTAGGCTGCGGGCAGCCCCGCCTCGGGTTCCTCGGGCTCTAAGGCTGCAGGCTTTGGCTCAGATTCCAGGCTGGGGACACCCCCTGTCATTCTTTGCCAACCCACTCTTGGCAGTTGGCCCTGCCCTGTCCCACCCAGGTACTGAAGGGCCTGAGGACAGCAGCCTCACACAGAACCAGGGTGACCTTTCCTGCCCTTTTGAATTTAACTTTTTTTAAATTAACTTTTTTTTTTTTATTTTTTAACGGAAGTCTAACACTCATACGGGAAAACCTATAGATTTTGTGAAAGGAGAAGGTCTTTAAAAGGGTATCAGCACGACTTCCCTACACATACGAAATGAATGCGTGTCAGGGATTTCATTTAACTCATTCGCTCATGGAGCCAGTACCATGTTACCATGGGGGTGAAGGCAGCCAGGAAGGCTGGAGCCAATCGGCCTCGTAGACACAACGTGGGTCAACACCCAGAGGTCCGTAGCCAACGGCAACTCCGCCGGACACCGTGTGTATGTTTCTGGACAATAATCATTTGCATTATTCCCAAAGGTCAACAACTTAGAGAGTTGTCCCTTTTTTTTTTTTTTTTTAACAATAGAGTTGTAAAATAGCTCAGATGATGAAAAGTGCACAGAATAAAATAATCCTGAAGGGGGCACTACACAACACCCAGTTTTCTGCTGAAGAAACCTCGTGCTTTGGGGGAGCCGCTTCTAAGAATTTCAGTTTTCCCTCTTCAGCTCTGTGGTGCGGCTCAGTTCACTGTCCCAAGGAGAACCCTCTTAGGACCACCGCCCAGGACAAGAAATAGAACATCCGCTCCTTGGAAGCCCTTCTAGGGCTTTTCCCCAACCATTCATTACTCTTGCCTTCCTCCCCGAAGGTCACCACGGTCCAGATTTCCAAACCCAAGGGCTAGTTTTGTCTATTTTGGAACTCACGCTATACGGGCCCAGCGAGCGTGTATGCTTCCGTGTCCGGTTTCTTTCACTCAGCAAAATGTTTCCGAGGCTCATTCGTGGTGAACCCCCGCATCTGTATCGCCTTACAGGAGCCCACTGGGTGAAGAGACCACTCTGCTCGACTGCCGATGAGCTTTTGAACAGCTCCCAGTTTCGGGAAATAAAATGCTGTGAACAGTCTTGAGCATGTGTTTGGTGCCCATGTGTTTGCATTTCTGTTGGAGTGAAATTGATCGCGGCAGGTCAGAGGATGGAGGCGTGTGAGTGTTAGTAGATCTGACCACGTTCCCAAAGTGCTTGAACCCGTGTCATTCCCCCCAGGAGGAAGGAGCTTTCTCACTGCTCCTATATCCTCCTATTTCTCCTATTGTCAGTCCTTCTTTCCAGCTTCTGGCTCCAAGACTGTTTCCTGAACTCCCCCCAAAAACATTTCTTCCTGAGAAGTTCAGACTCTTGCCTACAAGACATTTTTAAAATAGCTACTTTCTTAGTGGCCAAAAAGAGTCTTTTAAAATATAAGGGAGATCCTGTTCCTGCCTTGCTCAGAATTCTCTAGGGTTTCCCTTCATTCTGAAGATAACATCTCAGTCTGCACTCTGTGGCTCCGGTCCCCTCCTGCTCAATCCACCTTCTGCCCACCGTTTGGCCCCTTGTCACTGACTCCAGTCCCACTGAGCTTTTAGCTCCTTAAACACACCAAACTCCCCCCCGCTCCACAGTCTTTTCACCTACTGTGCTGTCTGCTGGGGATGCCCCTCCCCAAATCTCTGCCTGGAACTCCTTGGCAGACCATCTTGGCTCAAATGTCACTTCTCAGTGATGTTTTCTACCTGACATAAGAAAAATTGGAATGAGCAAAAAAAGGTTATTGCCTGCCTCCAGTGGAAAACCGCATTGTTTATAGGACACTGTTGCCGCTGTCTGATTCCTCTGATACCATTGCCTCTGAGCTGGGTTATGGTGTTATAAGTTGTAGATATCCTACGGCAATGCAAATGATTCTTGTCTTTGGACAGGCAAATAAATTGCATCAGGGGCGGTTCAATTGACTTCCATCCCCTTCTCCGGAATAAGGAAGAAGCCAGTTTCAAATCTATTTGCAAATTCATTTTAACATTCCTCATCTATAAATGTGCTGTTCTTTGATTTCTCCTTTGAACGGGTTGTAACATCTGCCTGGTTCCCTCATTAATAACGAGTTAAGTAAAGTCTTTAACACGGGTTCATTTTTTTGTTTTTAATCTGCACAAGAGTCACGATGTTACCTTTTTTTGAAAATTATCTTCTAACACGGACCTTCTCCAGCCCAAACTCTGTGTCTCGTTGCTGTTTTACTTCCTTCAGGGCTGATGGTCATCTGAGATGACTTTGTTCGTTTATTTCTTTACCCGTCTTCGGGGGGTCTTTCCCTGCTTGGTCCCTGCATGGGGTCGGTGCTCTGGATCAACCTAAGGGATTGCACGAAGACAGGTGAATCGGCAGCAGCCGTAGACCACCCTCACTCCTCTCCCCTGTCCATCCTCTCCCGCAGGGCCATCTGTCCTGTCTGTGTTCAACCCCTGCTGTTCCCGTGGATCCTCCCTTTGAGGCTAAACAAGGCCAGGCCAAGCCCTGTACTTGACGTCTCTGACAGGTAAATAAATCACGTGTTTATAGCTTGCGTCTGGCTTCAGGCGTCTCCCCACTGAGCAGCCTGATAAGCAACCTGGTGAGACTGGGTAACTTTGGGAGTGAGAAAGCCTTCCGCAGAAGTGCGGATTTCAGTCTCTCATCCTCCCAACAAGGAATGGGGGTTCCCCAAGGTCAAGTGCTGGAGGTCACATGGCTAGCTGGTGCCAGACAGAGGGTTGGGCCTGGGATCCTCTGACTCAGAGTTTGCACTGTTTCAATGAGAAAAACCTGCACACGGAGTGTGAGATGCGCCAGGCCTGCTTTCAGGGATTTGTGTCCATGAGCTCAGCCTTAGGACAGCACGACTTTTAGGGGAGGGAACCGAGGTCCAGAGGAGCGGGTGACGAGTCTCAGGTCTCACAGCAGTGAGGAGTAGAGCCAGGACCTCAGCGCAGGCAGGAGATCTCCAGAGTCTCTGCACATAGCCACTGCACCAACAAGAAGACACTAGGAGGAGGAGCACATCCTTGTGGGACATGCATTCCAGGCCAGGCCCTGAGCTAAGGGTTTCACCTGCATTGTCTCATTGCATTTTCTTGATACCCAGTGAGGGAGGTGGTCTTGTTGTCCTGAAAGATTCCAGATTCCCCAAGACCACCCTCACTTTTGACAGCAACTTCAAAGTTCAGGGGTCCTCAAGATCACGCTCAGTTTCCACAATTCACAAGAAGGCCTCGGAGAACCCAGAGAAGTCGCTATACACTCTGTGAAGGCTCAATTTTCCTCTGTGAAGGCTCATTACAGCAAAAGGATACAGAGTAAGATCAGCCAAGGAAAGAGGTGCACAGGGCCGAATCCGGGAGACATCCAGGGGCAAGCTTCTGCTTGTCCTTCTCCAGGGGAGGTGTGCAAACACTGCTAACTTCTAGCAACAATGCGTGACATAGATACAGAGAATTGCCAACTGGAGAGGTTCACCTGAGCCTTGGGGTCCAGAGTGTTCACTAGGGGTCGGTCATGGGGCCATAGCTGACCATCTGCCTGGCTGACCTTGGTCTCTAGCTCTCCGAAGGTTGAGGTGACACCACATGGTCCATAAATCACGTCGTTAGCATGGGTCCTCCCATGCGGCTCAAGGCCTCCAGGTAGACAAAGATACTGATCAGGCAAAGTATTTTCCAAAAGCTTAGCGTTTGCCTCCTGGGAGCTGGGGGCAAAGGGCCAGATCTTTCCGTAGGCAAGGTTAGTCCTTCACTGCACATGTGCCCATTTCGCAGAAGAGGAAGTCGGGTCTTGGAGATGTTAAGTGACTTGCCCAGGCCATGTAGCTAGATCCGGAATCAGCCCCCTGACATCCCAGCTCTAGGAGCCCACGCATCTTGTGTTCTTCCTGGCAGCTTTAATGTCTCTGTTGAGAGAGACCTTAACTCAGGAGATGATATTTTTTCCATCTTCCCATTTCTCTGGATGTCAGAGAAGTCATGTCTAGAGTACATTGGAGTTAAGGTCTCTATCAACTCTGTACCATTAGGGAGGCATGGGTGGGAGGTTTGGGAAACTGTCACATCCAACAAGATTCTACTTACTGTGGCCAAACTATCTCACTTGATATGGTTGCTTCAGTGTAATTACAGGAAACTCCAGCACACTTGGGATGAAAACACATGTTTAATACATATTTATCAGGGGCCCGTGGATGCCAGGCACTGGGCAAGGTGTTGGGGGTGCTACGGTGAGTTAGACATAGTCTGTGTCTTTCCATGGAGCTTATCGGTTATGTGTTGTGGGAAGAAGGGAAACAGACAAATCCCTACAAATTATTTCCACCATTCCTTTTTTCCTGGGCATGCTAGGATCCAGCCATAGCCATTTCCTGGTCAAATATTTACTGAACAGCTACTAGGTACCGGGCACAGGTCAGTGGAAGAGCCTTGGGAGCAGAGTGTGGACAGACAGATGTGGCCCTTGCCCTCCTTGAGCTCATTCTCACTTGAGTGGGAGACAAGCTTATCTGCACTTCTCTTCACTCAAGTGCGTGAGCGTAGTGGGTGAGAAATCTCTGTGAGCCCAACAGTGATGTGAACCAGGAAGGAAACAAACACAAGGCCAGGGTAGAGACTAGGTGGAGGTGGTCAGGGAGGGTATTCCATGGGGGCGACACTGAAGCCGAGACCTACTGCATGAAGAACTGGCCATGTGAAGAATGAGGAACAGTGTTTAGGCAGAGGGAACAGCATGAGCAGAGGCCCTGTGGTAGAGAAAAGACCAGCTTGGCCAGGATGTGGTGACAGAAGGTTCAGAGAGGTATGCAGAGTCATGTGGGCTGTGCAAGTGTTTGGATTTTTCCAAGGGTAGTGGGGAGCTGTTGAAGCATTTTCAGAAGGGACCAGCATGATCTCACATCTTCAAGATCCTTCTATTGGGAGGCTGGGTTGAGATGGGATGAGCAGAAGTTGGAGTGGGGGTGCCACCAGGACACTGTGTACTGCTTCTTACCTCTAGCCTGTGTGTAGGCCGTGCCCTCTACCTAGAGTCCTCAACTGAGCTGTGAAGCTCCAGGGATGGCCCTGGCTTCCTCCTACTAAACTTTTATGAGTCAAGTGACTGATAAACATGTTCCTATGCAGGGCCAACTCATATCTTTTAAACCACACCAGGCTATCCCATGTCTGTGTTGTGCAGATTAAGCTCAGAATCCCCATTTTTCTCTCCTGACTCTCCCAGACAATGGGATCATCAGTGATGATCCTGAGGCCTGCCAGAGGCCAGATGTACCTCCTATCCCAGCAGAGGAACATTGCAATGGTACAATATTGGTTCAGGGTCCTGTGTGTTCTAACATTTATTTGATTTCTGACACTCTTAATTTGTTTGACTATGTGATGAGTTGAAAAATGATAGTAGGAATGTTTGGGGATCTGGTCCTACTGCTCTGGGGCCATGGAGAAGTCCTCTTATCTCTGGATGACAGTACTTGCCAACATAAGAGCTGTCATCCTTAGGCACCACTCTCTGGGATAAGCACCCTGTAAAGACTCAAAGCTGTATGTACTCATTCAGCTCTCACATCCACCCTACAAAGTCCAATCATCACCATCATCACCACCATCATTACCACCATCATCAGTATCATCACCACCCTCACCATCATCATCACCACCATCACTATCGCCATCATCATCACCATCTTTGCCATCATCACCACCATTGTCATCATACAATCAATTCACAGGAAGACACTGTAACTAAGCAACCAGTACACACACACACACACACACACACACACACACACACACACACGCATATACACACAGAACAGAGGAGGGTTTCAAACCCAGGTGCTCTGACCTCAGTGCTCCACTCTCATCATTAAGTCCTATTTCTCCTGGTCTCCCCCTGTAAAACCCAGTGGTTAGATTTAATGACCTCCAGGACATTGCTACTTAAAGTGTGGTCCCTGAACCACATCCCCTGGGAGCATCGGCATCACCTGGGAGCTTGTTAGAGTCTCTGAATCTCAGGCCCTACCTTGAGTCTACTGAATCAGAATCCGTATTTTAAAAAGACCTCCAGGTGAGTTGTAGGCACACTGAAGTTTGAGCAGCCCGACCCTAAGACAATTCTCCTCTAACATTCTGTGAACTGTGACCTCTGCATGGACTAAAGCGTCCCTTCAGGGTTGAGAAGATGACTCCTATGTGCCCTTTCCTAACCATTCCATGAAAGTAGGGCTGGGAGGAGAAATTCTTCCTTCCTTCTCAGAAGTGTCTTCTTGTTCCACAGATAAGGTCAAGTGCTTCTCAGACTAGCTGGCCCTCTGGATCCCCAGGAACCACATGGAGAGTTTGAGGCGGTGGCTGAGCAGAATTCTGCACTTGCCATGTAGGGAACAGTTGTTGGCTGGGTAAGCCTTCGCCCGGGCAGAGAGGCCTATCTGTATACCTCACCCCAGGGCCTTTGAACTGCCTTTCCCCTGCCTGGAATTCTCCTCCCCCATTTCTCACTGCAGATTCCTTCCCGTCACTCACATCTCTGCTCAAAGGCCACCTCCCCAAGAAGCCTTCTTGACTCTCCATCAAACACAGTCCCCGGCTATCCCTGGTCACAATCTCACCCCATTACTTCTCAGCACTCACCACTACTTAAAACGATCTTCTACGGTCTTTGGTCATCTGTGCTCCCCCCACAGAGGGGAGCTCCATGAGGACAAGGTCCACATGTTTAAGGCCCTGGTTTATTGCTGTAACAAAGAACACTGCCTGGTACTTAGTAGACCCTCAATTAACACTTGTTGAATGAATGAACAGCCGGAAACCGTAGAAGAAAGGCCCATCCGGTGCGGATGTGTTTCAAAATCTAAATCACGGGGCGCCTGGGTGGCACAGCGGTTAAGCGTCTGACTTCGGCTCAGGGCGTGATCCCGGCGTTACGGGATCGAGCCCCACATCGGGCTCCTCTGCTGTGAGCCTGCTTCTTCCTCTCCCACTCCAGCTGCTTGTGTTCCCTCTCTCGCTGGCTGTCTCTATCTCTGTCGAATAAATAAATAAAATCTTAAAAAAAAAAAAACAAAATCTAAATCACCTGGAAGAATAAATGGATGTGGGGCTACAGGGGTGAAGACACCTGAGGTGGGGAGCCGTCTCACGCTTGGTGAGGGGACTGCTCCCGTGACGCAGCAGAACACGGGCCTTTTAGCCGTGGGCTTGCCGACGGAAGTAGGAAGGGGGTGGGTACCAGAGGTCATTCCCTGGATCCTTCTGGAGGGACCAAGAGTAGAGAGATGGGCAAATTGCCTGTTTCCCTCTGTGTCCTCCACCGTGAGCCCTGCAGAACAGGCCCTTGAGAGAGACTGGGGAGAGGGTCTTTTCCATCTCTCTCAGATGCTAGGAAAATCTCCTAGGGCCCCCGTACGGATTTTATAGGGAAATCCTTAAAGCACTTTCGGGGACTGGTGGAGCCTTAATCTGTCCTGGGAGGGTCAGCTGCCTGATGGCCAGCCGACCCTCGAAGCCTCGGGAGCGGCGTTTCTGTATTAAAAGGCCACTTTTCGGGGAGAAATGCTGTGGATACATTAAGCTGTCGCCTGTTCTTTGGAGAGCCATTATTAATGGAAAACAATAGATTAATAGTTTAAAAACGCTTGTTCAATAAGTAATTTTTATGGCTCTGGATAGAGCCCATTAAACATTTCTGTGTGTTATTATAAAGAAGTTTTAAGCGTAAAATCATAAAGTCAATAATCAGAGAATTAGTCACAGCGGCCAGCCACAGGCCATTAGTTTTAGGCGCTGTCAGAGACACCTGTGGCTTTCGCTGGAGAGTTTTCTTTTCACGGCAGCGCCAGCAGCGCCAGGTGGAGACGGAGACATGACGGTGCCTGGTGCCTTCCATAAACTTGAGGGGACAGCAAGCAGGTGTGAGCAGCGGGATGCCAGGCAAATATTTACAAAGTGCAAACGTGAATGCAAAACTAAAACGATCCAGGTCAATTTGCACATCCAGGCTTAGACACTTTATTTCCCCAGTGATCTCCCACCTCCCAGAGCCTCCCTCTGCCAGAGGCACGGCCTTGATCTCTTGCTAAAGATAGAGGTGGAAGCCGCGTGCTTTTAAAAGGAACGTGTGTCACCAGAGAATCCCCCACATAAAGGCTTCCAGGGCTGTTTTCTGAAATAGTGTATTCATCTCCCACCAAATGCACAATGGAGTCAAGAATTTGAAAGTGAAACTGCGAGCTTCTAAAAAGGGACTTGAAAACAAAATCATGACAAAAGCAATACGAGATAATTACGGAAACTAGAGAAAGTCCAAAGAAGACAATAAAGATTGCTCTACCCAGAGCTCTCCCTCTTTCTGCTTCATTCATTCAACAAATATTTATTGAGAGCCCTCTATATGCAGAACACTGCTCTCGGCACTGGGGTTGCCGTGATGAACAAAACCAACACTCCTGGCCCATGGAGCAAGAAACATAATAAGTAAATGAGACAGCAGGTTAGAAGGACATAAGAGTTACAGAAAAAGGAAGCAGCTTTTCATAGGATAAAGGCAAGAAGAAGGCAGGCATCATTGAGAAGGTGACGTTTGCACAAAGACTTGAGGGAGGTGGGGGAGTGAGCCATGCAGGTATCTAAGAGAAGGCAGCTCCAGACAGAGGACTCAGTCAGTGCAAAGGCCCTGAGGCAGGAGTGTGCCTGACATGCTTGAGAAGGAGCAGGGAGGCCAGTGTGGCTGGAGCAGAGGGAAGGTGGTGAGGAAGTGGGAGCGGAGGTCAGGGAGGAGAGAGGCAAATCATGTGGGGCCTTCCAGGACTTTGGCTTTTCCTCGGAGTGAGAAATGGGGAGGTTTGAGCAGAGGCATGACATGATCTGACCTAGTGTGGAACAGGATCCAGATGGCTGCTATGTGGAGTACAGACAATCAGGGCTCCGGAGGTAAGGAAGGCAGGGGCAGAAACGCAGGCCAGGGACCAGAGTAGGGAGAAAGGGTGGGATTCTAGATATATTCTGAAGGTAGAACCGGGAGGATTTCCTTTTGGCGTATCCCTTTTCAGCCTTGTCCTATGACTGCTATTTTTCTCTACTCCAGATAAGGGGCTTCTAGGTTTATACGTGGGTATCTGAGATTTCTGACCTTGTAGAGAAGTAGCCTCTGCAGGTCAATAGGACTGCTAGGTGTGCTAACCCAGCTCAGAAGCTGCCTCCTCCAGGCAGTCTTCTTGACAGCTGACCAGCTCTGTGTTAAACCTGCTTCTCTCGGTGCACCTGCTGCCCTGTGACTACGTACCCGCCCACAGCTGTGCTCACGCAGCCACCTCCGGCTGGATCTGGAGCGCCTTTGGCGGGGTGGGGGGTGGGGGCACACGCACGGTGTTTGCCTTTGGGTCTGGCACACAGTAGGTGCTCGGTGAGTGCTTAATCACGTGAATAAAGGGTGCTGCTGGATTCGCAGGGGCTGACTGACCTTGGAGCTGATGGAGCGTAAGCCCCAGGGCGCCTCTCTTGCTCTGGTCCCTCATGTGCTCACAAGACTCTGTAAAGTTGGCAAAAGACATTTTTGTAGTCTTTTTCCTAAAGAGGTCCTTCCCTGAAATTGCACGAGCTTCGGGCGTCACACGGCTTGGACCCCGCCCAGGGAAGATGCAGAGAGATGGGTTTGGGGGCTGGGGCCCGAGGGCTGGGCTGGTGCCCGTCAGCGAGGGAGCGGACTTGCCTTTGAGGGCCAGAGGACGAGGAGCTGCCCTGACGTGGGCAGCCGCTGCCAGCCTGGGGGTGGGGGGCGGACACAGCCTCCCGGTGTTCCTGCTGTTTAAAACCCCCGGCCTGGTCCCTGAGAGGGGGCGCCCTGCCCCCCAGACCCCTCATATTTTCCTCTTCTCCTCACATCCATTTCCTCTCTCCTTCCTTTTTTTTGTCCTCCCTTCCCTGACCAAGCAGAGTTTCCCCCGAGGAGGCCGTGGTCACGGGGCGGGGGGGGGGGGGGTGCAGAAATCACAGAAACTAACCTATTCCTTCTCTTTCTCTTCCTTTTTTCGGTCTTCTCCTCTTTGACACCCCCTAACTCCCTACTGCACCCCATCACCATGTTGACTTAGTCCCTGACCTACTCTGAGCCTCACCTGCCTCATCTATAAAATGGGAATAGGACAGCCGACTTTAGGAGTCCCTCGTAGCGGTCGAAGAAGACAAGGTGTGAACCAGCATCTGTCACCTGTCAAGGCATACACTCTTGCTCTCTCCGCCCAGGTCTGACCTTCCTGAAATCCACAAATGTCCGCAGCCCTGAGGCCTTCCTGGTGGGGGCTGTGCTGCAGGAGCCCAGAAACCGGACCCAGGTTCCCCAGTCCCAAGGTCCTGGTCTCACTGCCCAGCCTTCTTGCAAGAGACCTGCCCAGCTTCCAGTCCATTGATGTTAACCATACTTGCTGGGAATAGTCACTGACCTATAATTGCAGCCTATTAACTGTGCTTTTCTCTTCCATTTGCACACATGAATTTTGCCCTACTTCCAGAAAGCAAATTACAGGTTGGAAATCAGAATATTTCAAACAGGGGTGAAAAGGTTGGAGCAGCGTGTCTGCTACATAATGAAGTGTCCAGTGATAATGTCCAGGCTGGGCCAGGAGAGCATCCACTGTGAGCCCACATGTGTCCAGGTAACAGGCTCAGAGGGCCCAGAGGGACACGGGATGGGGTGGGGGGGATACCCCAGACCGGGCTTCTCTGCAAAGGCTGTGACTCCTGAGCCTTGAGACGTGGCCAGGCAGAGAGGCGGCAGCTGCAGGTGCCACGTGGCCTTGCTCCCCCGCAGATACCCGGTCCCACTGGGTTTGTCCGAGCTAGTTGGGAGAGGATGGGATGGACGAGTGTGGGCGTGTGAAAGGTCGCTGAGCTAGCTGGCACAGGGGGCAGCGGGAGCACTGGGGTGATCACTGACACTGCAACATTGTGTCCTTGTGTTCCCCTTGCTAGATTGAAAAAAAATGGTGAGTTCGGATGCTCCTTGCTTGACCTGGGTGAAGTCAAGGAATTGCAGACTTAGCCATGAAAGGATGTCAGGTGCAATTGGGTGCAATGTCTCCACGTTAGAGGCCAGGACATAGAGGTTCCCCCCAAGGTGAGCTTCTTCACTGCCTTGCGGCCCCTTGCAGTCAGGTTTCTCTCGAGTCCTGTGAGCTGAACAAGACGTGGATGGGTGGGTGGTTACAGACGCAAATGCCGGTGGGGCCAAAACCGCCCCAGAAATGAGTGTGCCGGGCTGAGGAGGCCGTAAAGAATTTTACTCATGGCTTTATATAGCAAATACTTTCGTGGCACCCGTGCTATGCTGGGCCCTGTTCTAACCACTTTGCAAATATTAACTCATTTCATCTTCATAGCAATCCTAGGCAATGGGTACCGTTACTGTCCCAATTCTACAGATGAGAGAACGGAGCAGGAAGATGAGGAGGCGTGTGAGGAGCTGGGCCGTGAACCAGGCGGAGCAGCGGGGGCTGTGAACCAGGCACAGCCTCCCGTCCTACAACCCCACCCCCCAACCCCTGCAGAGGGGCGGCCTCCCTTCCACCCCAGCCTCTTCCTGCCAGACTTTCTACCTTTTCATGAGAAACTGGACATCTGTAATTATATGTGAAATCTTCTAATTTTAACAAGTTGACTTGAATTTTGTAAACATGAAGTGGCTCAAAAAAAAACAGTGCAGGATTTGGCCTGGGGGATAGTGGTGTGCGACCCCCTGCCCGGGAGTAGAGGAAGATGGGACTGGGGAAGGAACGTTGAGCGAGGGGAGGGGAGAGAAGAGGAGAGGAGAAATGATAGGAGGAGAGAGAAGGCCACCTGTGACTATCGCTGATCATTCAACGAGCATTTATGTAGCACCTACTGTATGCCAGCCGTGCGCTACTACTAGGGGAACAGATTTTAATGGGTTGTCGACTCTTGCCCCAGGAAGAGCTTATAGCTGTGTTCCCATCTGGTCTGAATTTTAACAAGGGCACTGTGGCAGGAGGAACCCCACTTCTGGGAGCGCCCCTCAGGATGGGAGACCTGAGGTCCTCTAGCTTGGAACCCCAGGCAGATGGGCAGATTCCTCGGATACTCCTCTGCTTCCCAATCTTAAGGAGCAGGGGCTGAGTGGACACAGCTTCCCTGCCCACTGTTCTGCTGTTGGTCCTCCTAAGAATCGCTGGGCCCTACCCCGTGACCCCCAAGCATTGCCGCTAGGCAATGACCTTTGACATTTCTGGCTGGTCACTTCTCTCCCTGCGCTGGACCTGTAATTCTGGGAGCTACCACCAGGGGGACGGTGTGGCCAGTGTCACTTGACACTGGGCCGAGCTACTGAGAAAAGCAGCCCCGCTCCTGGCCCAGGCACCTGCTTGGTCTCCAACGACCTGCTTTCGAAGCCAGGATGCCCAGCATCCTTCACCGAGTGAGGTGTGGGAGCACGCGGTGGCCCCACATCCCAGAACATGGATGCAGAGCGGTGGGCAGCAGGCATGAGACAGAAGACAGGTCTCTGATGCCCTGGCCCCCCTCCCCACCATCCCTCTCTCCCACCTGAGAACCTCATCGAAGTGACTGATTCATTCCTGGTGACTTCTGCAGCCCCTGCTTCCGTGGCTGCACCTTGAACTTGCATTAAGTTTTAATTAAAGCCGTTTCACCGGCCTTGCCCTTGGCTAAATGCAGCTGTGGGCACAGGGCACATAGATATTTAATACTCTGGCTCTCCCCGCTGAAGGCGCAGGGTGCCCAAGGGTGTACCCGAGCCGTGCCCGCTAGCAGCGATCCACGCTCTTGCTTAAGTGTGCCCACAGGCCCCGAGCGGGAGGCCGGCAATAACTATTCATTGCCCTGGGTTAAGTGTGCCCAGGGGCACCCGTAAACTCAATGCAGTGATTAGCGATTGCTCCCAGTGAAGGCTGCCCGAGGTCCTGCGGAATGTCCTCGGCCCTAAATATAGCCTCTGTGTGGGGCCTTAAAGGGCACGGTGCTGATCGCTACTTCCCTTCCTTGTTGAAGCGAAATCGGTTCCCTCCTTAAAGCCCAGCCTCGGGGGCTTCCCTGCCTTATTCCAGGGTGTAGCCGAGGGACGAGGGACGGGGTGTGGGAACAGCAGGACGGCTTTGGTGGGGGCCAGGGGAAATGGCGAATCCTCTTCATCCTCTCACCACCTCTCAGGCATCCTCCCCATGGCAGCCTCTGGGCTGCCCAAGTAAAGGCGGCCCTTCCAGAGGCAAGGACACAGAGGGGCTCGTGGGTGCCCTGAGCCTGCCGCCAGCGACGCCCTGGAGCCAAGGGGTAGCAAGGCTGGGGCACCCAGGAGGCTGAGCTGGCTGGGGTCTCCTGCCACCTGCTTGCTTCTTTCTGCTCCCGAGAGCCCCTGTCCGTCCCTCCATCTGGAGGAGTGGGGGGTGGTCTGGGGAGGGTGTTGTTGAGGTGAGTCGGTCCTCGGGGCCCCATCTCCCCACCTCGTTCCAGGGCAGGGGTTGGTCAGGTGATTTCCCATGGTCCGTGACTCCCTCCCTGCCCAGGTCTGAAGCAAATGCAAGGGGGCTGGAGAAAGGAGAGAGAAGTGGGAGAACAGCTGGGTGGGGGGCGAGGATGTGGCTGCAGCAGGAGCTCCAGAACCTTCCTTCTCTTCCCGCGCTGTCACCTTCGCCACCCTCTGCGAAATGGGGAGAACGGTGTCCCCCTAGGGAGTGGCGGCGGGGCTCCTGGGCCGCACAGTGACCAGCCGTCCCGGTCTGCCTGGGATTCCCTGGGTGTGGGCACTTGAGAGTCCCATAGCAGGAGAACCCCCTGGGCCCCGGGGAAACCAGGATGGGTGGTCACCCTAAGTACGGCGCCACTGGTGCGTGTGCGTGGCCCATCGTGGCCCTCTCTCTGCCCTTGCTTACCGGATCTGAAAAGGAAGGAGAAAGGGTGAGGGAGGGAAACAAGACGGGATGGCCTGGGAGACAACCCTGATGGAAAGTGGGTCCCGGAGCACGTCTGTGCCACGCACACCCACTCTCGGCCCACCAGCTGTGCCCGGGACCCCAGCTGCCCCCTCGGCCGGCCCCAGGGCGGCAGCTGAGGCAACGACATTTCTCTGGGTCTGTTGACACTTGAGTCCCAGAACATAAATGATTTTCTTGTCTTAATGAGCAAACAACGCAGCCGGCACCGCTCTCTCGCCGGCCTCCTGCTGGGGTAATTGCCCGCGCTTCTCTGCTCCGGCAGAATGTTTACTCACTCACCTTTGCTCACCACTTGCCAGGAGTCTGTTGCTTCCTCTTTGTTCTGCAGTCTCCCTGACACTGCCCCTGGGAAGCGCCACTCGCCAGGTACGTGGGGCAGGAGCAACTTTCTGGAAGGCTCTGCCAGGCCCGGTGCTCGGGGACACTCCGAGGCAGAAGGTTTTGACTTCTGTTCTCCCTTGGAGAGGGGCTGGTGGACGGTGCCAACTCTTCTGGGCCTGTGTTTTGGCAGCTGATGCTGGAAGCTTCCCCTGGTGCCCTCCAGGCAGAGGCCTGAGGCCATCTGAGAGGAAATCTGAGGAGGGATCCCGGCTTTGGGTGGGAGACTGGCCAGGAGGTCCCTCTGAGGTCCCTCCCGGGCCGAGATTCTCGGAAAAGTCTCCCGTGCCGGGGAGCTTGATTCCTCTGCAAGCCCCCCCCCCCCCATTTCTTTGGCAGAGCTGTCTGCCCCTACTTCCCTCCGGCTGGTCCTGGGTCTGTTCTCAGCAGCCTCCTGGAAGGAGCCAGGCCCTTCTCTGTTTTACATCCTTTCGAATATTTGAAGTCAGCTAGTCTCCTTTCCTCAAGTCTTCTCCTGACTTCTTCCTGCCAGTCCTTCTGGGATAGGGTCTGGGGACTCCCTCCTGGCCCCCTCCCGCCTGGATTCAAGGCCCCCATCGCACTGCCAGGGGAGCGGAAAACAGGACCCTGGTTGCGCCCGGCCAGACAGAGTACAGGCCGCCTGGTTGGCACATGGCTGGCAGGGGTAACGACACGCTCGTTCTTTCACCCCTGTGCCGCCTAATGAGTGTGCCTACTATGTGCCAAGCGCTCCTGCGAGGCTTCTATTCCCCTCAAGTGTCCAGTTTGCCTTCCTCCCCAAGTGGCCTGCTGCCCTGCCTCTTGCTCCTGCCCATCCCCTCCTTGGCCCTGTCACCTTCCTGGGTGTCCCCTCAGTGCGCCTTCTCCTTGACACCCTAGCGACAACATCTCCTTGGTCAGACCGTTGATGAGTGTGTCCTGTTTCTTCAGACCCCATGGCTGCTCTCCCTTCAAGGGGAGCTGGGGGATCCCCTGAAAGATGCCGGCCTGATGGGATTCTAGGTGGGCTCGATACCACCCCCGTTACCATCTAAAGCCCAAGGCGAGACCGGCTTCAGAGGCGGGAGGTCAGTGGCGGGCAGAGGCCGTGCCCTGTCCTGTGGCACAGCACCTTCGGGGCCGCTGCGGGGGGCGGCTCCGAGGCCCCAAAGAGCAGGGTGCTGCCCTTCGGATGCCGACTCAGATGTCCGCCTGAGACGCCGGACAGATTTAGGCAGGCAGCTTCAAAAATTGGGCTGCATTAGCGTGAAGTGCTCCGCATGGCCCATGAGGGGCTCCCGTAATCATGCATTCAGCCCGTCCTGATCATGGTGGCAGGAGCATAATTACCGTCTCTTTAAATAGCCCAGAGTCGCGGTGTAAGAGAAGACGGCTCACGTGACATTTGCTCGGAGCTCGATTCCTGCTAAAAATATCCGGGCTAAATAATATTTCCTGGTTGCATCGGAGCAGCGGTCCCCGACCCGAGCTCTGTGACACCTGGGGGTTTCGTCCAGAGGCTAGTCTGGAAGTGGGAGGGGGCCCCTGTGGGGGGAGTCTGCTTCTGGAAGGAGCGGTTCAGAGGCCACAGGGGCACACTTCTGCCTCACCAGGTGCTCAACCCCTCCGAGGAGCGCCTGCCAGTCCGGCTGGTGCATGGCTCTTATGCCTGATCTTAGAAGAGGCTTGCCCACAGGGTAAGGCCCAGGAGCATCCCTAAGGCCACCCTTTCTGGCTTCATCTCTCTCTCTTGTCCCGTCCCTTCTGTGTTCCTCCCTCCCCTGGGCACCTTATCCCCAAGGCCCCGCCCCACCTTGCCTCGCCATAGCCCCAACCTTGACCTTGTATCCCTGAATTGCTAGGAACAAAGAGACCTTTGCTGTCCTGGAGGGTATGAGTGTGTACGGAGTACGGGTTGGGTGTGGCGTATGGATGCAAAGTGGCATTATCTACTAGAGACTTCCAAACCTGGGGTCTCTACACTCCTGGGGGGCGGGTCCCGAGATGGGCTCCTGGGGGTCTGAGAACAAAGATGGGAGCAGGTCTGCAGCCTTCATCAGGCCCTCCGGGGCTCCATGATCCACTAGAGGTTGAGACCCCAATCTAGACCCCGTATGTAATAACGACTTGGTTCAGCCCGGGATATAATACAGAGAGGCCTAGAACCTGGGAGAGCATGTCCTACTTCTGGGAAGTTTAAATTCTAAGGAACTCTGTATGCAAAGTTGGGTGGAGCAAAGACTTCATCCCATGGCACTAGATCAGAACGAGGACTAAGGCTTTGCATGTGATAGAATTTTATCGTGGACCAAGTTTCATGACAGGGCTCTGGTGATTTCAAGGCACTAGGGATGGCCTCGCCAAGCCCCCAAACATCTCTTTCCTTGTTCCTGATGTCCGATACCTTTTATTTGGAACCAGGTGCTTTCATTTAGCCACTGCAGAGCTGACTTCAAATGCCCCCACGAGAAGGCTGACACATGAAATTCTTGCTAAAGTGTAAACAATTGATAATGAGCTTTGTTTCTTAAGAGCGGCTTTGGCGAGGCCCCGGGCACTGGGCTGGGTCACTAAAGCTTAAGACAGTCTCGGTAGAGACATTTCTGTAGCTTCTGGGGGGCAGTCCTGCTCCTGGCATCTGCTTCCTTATGGGCCTTCACAGATGGCAGGGTCCCCTGGATGTTTGGGGATGGCTCTTTCTTCTGCTCAGGCAGTGGCACAAAGCACCAAGTAATCTCATGTCACCGATCAGGAAGTGTGCTGTGCTGGCCACGGGCCCGGCCCCTGCTGAGGTCCTGACACCACCCTTTTGTCCACATACCTGCATAGTGTGTATTTTTCTTTTTTCCTTTTTTTTTTTCAAGTAGGCTCCACACCCAGCATGGAGCCTAACGTGGGGCTTGAACTCACGACCCTGAGATCCAGAGCCGAGCCGAAGTCAAGAGTCGGACGCTGGACCGACCGGGCCACCCGGGTGTCCCCAAAGTGTGCATTTTTCTGTGTGACATATCCTTCCCCAGTCCATGGTCATCCCAGCCAGAGTCAGAGGTCTTGCTTCACATCCCAAAACAGAGACTGGGTCTGCTCAAAGAAAAAGGCTCCCACTCGGGGGGAAAGCCTGAGCCTAAAATTTCCGAGTCCACCGGCCCGCACCTTCACAGTGACCCAAAACAGGTACTTTGTGGTGGCCAGCCACACGATGGCTAGGGTGCTCCAGGTCCAGCTCAGTGTCCCGATGGTGGCATCGGCTGTCCTGACCCTCCTGGAGGCCCCTTCTTCTTCGGACCACTGACACCAAGCAGAATCAGAGACGTGGAAGGCAGAACTGTGGGGCCAGGTGAAGACGGAGCTTTGCCGCTGGTACCCCCTGGGGCCTGGCACTCTCGCCAGGGTGGCCCCCGGGACAATGACCGTGGGGTACAGGGTGCACCCTGCCGTGTGCAACTAACCCTTTGGGGCCCCACAGCAATGCCCGGAGGCCCAAGCAGCCTCGGAAAAGCAAGCTTTCTATAGGGTAGCTTGGAATTTACCGAGAGGGCTGCCCCGTTCCCTGAGCAGCGGAGAGCTTCTTCCAGCGTGTGAGTGAATGAGTCACCATTCAGGTGTGCCTGCTGGTAACGGGCGCACGCCACACGGATCCTCTGTCCCTGGCCCTGTGGTTCTTTCTCCCGTGACAAGACTTCCTTTTCTGGGCGTGACTGGTGTCACCCCCTACTGTAAGCCGTGCTGTCAGGCGCGCTGGCTGGAACGGCACGGGACCAGCAGTGGCCTGGTTGCTAAGTGGTGATGTGGCCACTGGCACTAGAGTCAAACTGCTGGGGCCCTGGGGGCGGGGGGGAGGGGAGGGGCCCATCACCTTCCTGGCTGGCTGCAGGACCCCTGCAAGTCCCTTAACCTTTCTGAGCCTCAGTGTTTTCATCTGCAAAATGGGAATACGGGTACCCGTAGGGGGGGACCGTAGATGGCAGGAGTAGGAGCTTAGCAGAGCTCCCAGCACAAGATGAGCCATTTCCATTTTGATCCGCCCAGCCATCTGTGTGGGCCCCAGTTCCTCCGGTCACTTACTAGACAGATCAGGCTCTTTGGCAAAGAGCGCTGCGCGATGCCACTTATTTCTTAATGCAGGACGAATGCTTTTCTAAACACGGTGTGTGTCCTCTGTGCCAGGATGCCGGGATCCCTGTCTTGAAAGGGGTTCTCGGCGAAAGCCCGGCTACCAGACAACCTGGTATTCGCAAAACCACCAGGAGCAAAACCCATTGATATACAGCGTAAGGAAATACACATAATTCACAAACGATGTCGATCACTTTCATCTTAGACTTCACAACCGTCCTCAATGGAAGACAGACGCGAAGGAGATTTAACGCAGATGTTAATAGCGCAAGAACGCCCCGTTACCAGGATATGATGTTTCGGTGCTGCATAAAAATGTAATTATATTCAGAACTATATTTAAAGATTAAAAGGGGGACTGCCTACCACATCTAGCCCCAAATTCAGAATTAGCAACAAAGGGAAAAAGCGGGGTGGGGGATGAGTTCTAGCAGTCTGCTGAGAATGGAAATGTTTCTTGAAAGGTTTTACACATTTTGGCTGTTTTTATTTTAACAGTTTCCTGCAGCATTGACATTGATTTTGGAAAGGGAGGGCTAGATCTTTATCCGACAAATATTCACTAAGCACTTGCCCGTGGGAGGGCCCGTATGAGGCTCTGAAGGGGACAGAGCCCACGAGCTTCAGCCCTTGCTCTCAAGCGGCGTCCAGTCTGGGGGGAGGAAAGAAATGTCTGGAGAGTTATAAAGGAGGGCAGGCGGGCTTGGGGGAGAGGCCGAGAGGCAGATGACCTTTGTCCCGGGCTTTGAAGAGAGGACAGGTTCTCGATAGGGACATAGTAAATAAAATACAAAAATAGTTCAGCAACAGTAATAAGAACAACTTAGGAAGACTTTTTGGCCTCTCTGGAAATATTTACACGGGGAAAGAATGTTCTCTTCCTCATTTTATTAATTTAATATCAGCAGCCAGCATGAATCTCTCCTCTCCCTGGCTCCCAGCACAATTTCCTTGCACCTCCTCTCTCTTTCTTCCTTCCTTCCTTCCTTCCTTCCTTCCTTCCTTCCTTCCTTCCTTCCTTCCTTCCTTCCTTCCTTCCTTTTTCTTCTTCTTCTTCTTCTTCTTCTTCTTCTTCTTCTTCTTTCTTCTCTTTCTTCTCTTTCTCTCTCTCTCTCTTTCCCTTTCTTTCAAAATATGGAACACTTCACAAACTTGTGTGTCATTCTTGCTCACGGGCCATGCTAATTTTCTCTGTATTGTTGTCTCTAGGTCTTTCTATTCTTGTTACGGTTCTTGGCTCACCCTCTTGTCTCTCCCTCTTGTATGGGCACCGTTTGAGGTCAAGGGCTATGTTTGGTCAGCATTTTATTCTTCCTGGGACTTATCATACTGCCTTCTCCCTTGGTAAGCACTTAATAGATGCTTGTCGGACTACATTTTCACCAGGACTTTTTAAAAAACATTTAAGGCAAAGAACATTTCTCTGTGTAAATATATGACTAACGTGCTGGAATGTTTAATGGACCGGGATTGCCTAAGCACTCTGTGGTTACAGAGTTTTTTTCCTCCCCGCCCCCCCAAAATGGTTAGAACCTATAGGAGAAATCCTAATTATTTAAGCTCGCAGATGTCAAGGTCAGTGGAAGCAAGGGACTGTCCAGCTTGGAGAAAAGAAACCAGCAGGATGATTAAACTATAGCTGTTTGACATTTTAAAGCAGAGGTTCTGACAAAAATGCCTCTAGGGGTCAGGCAGGGAGTGTAAATGAGTGAGGGGAAGCGAACCCAGGGCCCCAGGGAGGGTGCTGAAGGCCGGGGAGGACAGGGCGTGGTGGAAACACTGGTGAGCTGGTAGCCACCAGACCACCCTGCCAAATCTTCTGATTTTCCAGGAGAAGCTGGTTACAAAATGTCATCAGTTAATCTAAAAAATATTTAACACCACTGCAAATCGGGGCGCCTGGGGGGCTCCGTCGGTTAAGCGTTTGCCTCCGGCTGATGTCATGATCCAGGGGTCCCGTGAGGGGCTCCCTGCTCAGTGGGGAGCCTGCTTCTCCCTCTCCCCCTGCTCATTCTCTCTCTCGTGCTCTCTCTCAAATAAAATAATAATAATAATAATAATAATAATAATAATAATAATAATAAAGACCTGTTGCAGGCCAAACCAAACACGTCTGAGGCTGTCCTTGACCTATGAACCAGAATTGGCAAGCTCTAACCTGGCAGTTCTCAACGAGGCATGTATTTTTGCCTCCCACGGGACATTTAGTGACGTCTGAAGACATGCCTGAGGCCGCCAGCATCGGGTGGGTAAAGGTCACGGGTGCTGCTAGACAGCCCATGGTGCACGGGAGCCCACAGGAAAGAATGATCTGGCCCAGCAGGTCTGGCAGAGTCTGGTCCTGTGTGGTTCTTGGGGCTGGGGGGATGTATGTGGCCTCAAAGTAGGGAAAGGCTCAAAGATGAAACCAGCTGGTGGCATCAAGCAGGGGTAGGAGTTGGGGCCAGGTAGGTCCTTACAGAAAATGTACAATTCTGTGATTCAATTTCGAAAATAGATTTTGACACTCATGTGTTCTCAACAAGGACTCCAGATCCAAGATCTGTGAAATTCAGCCAGTGAAGGTTGGTTCCTAACCCAGTGCTTGAATGTGAGATCCCAAAGCCTCTATTTTCCCATCTGTAAAAGGGGGACATGTGTGGCCCTTTCACCAGGATGCTGGGAGGATCTTGTCTCTTTGGGAAGAGAGTTGACCCCTGCTTCCTTTCTGGAAAGTTCTGGGAGGGAGTTGTCTGCTTGAACTGCCATGCTGAGGACTGCTCCCTCTCCATTGTTCCCAGGAGAGGAGACCCTTCCAGCAGGAATGCCATTTGCTGCGTCTCCCCAGTTCTAACCTGCAGGGTCAGCTGCTATGGGTGGCCTCTGGGAAGGGCTTTGTCAGAGCTTCACTCTCGAGCCTGCTGAAGCCCAGTTCATCCCTGGCCTCCTCACCGCAATTTCCTCTGAGGGGCCCCATCCCCACGAGGTGTTGGTGGACACAGCCAGGCAAGAGACCCTTGTTCTTCACCACCATTATCCCAAGGGAGCCCCCCTCTGACCTCTGGCCAAGTCTCTTCCTCAAATTCAGAACATTCCCCAGAGAAAGTGGAGCCTCCAAGAGCTTCCATCTGAGAGCAGCTCCCCTCCAGCTCTCCTGCCTGGTTCCTGGCCGGTGGGGCCTTGAGACCCGGCAAAAGAAGGTGGTGGGTGGGGTCAGTGGCTGTGCACATGGAGAAAGGAAAACCAAGGGTGCTTCGAAGGCCTTGTGGCTGGAGCCTGGGAGCAGGCCTGGGGCACCAGCCTGAGGGCACAGCTCCCACGGGTGGTCTCTGGGCTGCTGTGCTCCGCACGGCCGAAGCTCACATCCTTACGTCTGACGCTTTCTCTCTCTCCACTGCTCTCTCGCTGAAGAAGGGGCTGGGACCGTTCCTGCAAGTAGCCAAACATGCTGAAGAAGCATGGCCCTGGGCTCCCTCGGGGAACGTGGGGTTACCAGGACCCGGCCCTCCATCAGCCGCGCTGTACTCAGGGTCCATGGGAGCTGGCCGGGCCAGCCCCGGCCCCCTTGTCCAGTGTCCCTCGCCCCCAGAGCCTGACCGTGCATTTGTTCTCAGATGTCTCCTCTCCTCAGCTGCCGCTCTGGGCGTCTGAACAGTCCGAAGCGTTCCTGGTCTCAAGGCCACCTGTTACCCTGACAGTCTAGGTGCTCTAAGGCCTGAGCAGGGCCCTGCCCAGCCACCAGGAGGTCTCCTCCTGCTGGGAATGTTGTCGGTGGGATGTGGCTGCCAACTAGCCCAGGTGAGGGGGGACCCGGTCAGGCCAGCCAGGAAGGCCTTTGACAAAGCCCTCCATGACCAGCCTGGCTTCCTGCTGTTCCCCCGGAGAGCCCCAGGAAGCATCTTCCATGATGGAGGCCTCAGGGCCATTGGGAAGGAGGCTAAGGGGCACCTAGACCCGCCATCCCAGGACCAAGTCAGGACCTGGTGGGGCCGGGACTCCTACTGGGAACGGATGCCACAGTTGGGCCCTGCCGTGAGCACTTCTAAGGTGCAGTGGCAGCAGCCAGGCCCAGTGTCCGCCTGAGCCCCCGGGGAGGCACAGGGTGGGCCCAGCAGCTGCCAGCAGCAGGCAGCCCCTGACAGCTCTTCTGGAGAGTTCGCTGGCCTGCACCTCTAAGGAGCCTTCATCGGAGGGAGGGTGAGAGAGAGCCCGCGGCCTCGAGGCAGCCAGTGAGGCAGACTCAGTGGGGGGCCCCGCCCATGTCCAGCAAACTCAGAGCCCGTGGGATCCCACAGACGTTTCCTGGTCCAGCCTGGCCAAACCTGGAGACCCTTTCTTCTCACCAGGGGACACCCTAGCAGCAGCCGACACAGCCCACAGTGGCGACCAGTCCTGACAGTCAGAGGCCTCCTCAGCTTCAGAACAACGTGGAGGGCCTTCTGAGGGGCCCCTTGCTGCAGTGGGTCTTGGGAGCGCCCCAGGGATGCCAAGCACAAAAGAGTGGGGAGAACAGTATTTGGGCGTGCCTCCCCCTGCTGACGCGGGGCGGGGGTGGGGGGGCGTGCGGAGAGGAGGAAGGCACGCACTCTCCGTAGCCAGGCTGCTGTGGTCTCTCCTCTCTTCGGCTGTGTGACTTTGGGCAAGGCACTAACCTCTCTGTGCCTCAGTTTCCTGATCAGTCAAATGGGGGTGAGAATAGTTGGGGCTGTTGAGGGCTAAGCGAGGAAGCGGAAAGCCTTGAGCGCAGGGCCCTGCACACAGCATGTGAGTAGAAACCGTAAGCTCTTCCCGCGGTTACTCTGGCTGCTGTTCGGCAAATCAGAGCAGCCAAACTGTGCGGCTCGCAGGCCCAGGCACAGGGGACGTCTGCTCGGTCCAGGAGAGCACAGAAGGCCTTCAGCCGTCGCTCAGACATCTCTGGGGGCGCTGGGTGAGGATAAGATCCTATAGCGAGAGATGCCATCCCCTGGGCCTCAGGGGCCACGACCCTAGGTCTCTCAAGGACCCCATGAGAGGAGAACGGGAGCGTTACTGCTTTGTTTTCATGACTCACTCCTCTCTGCCTCTGGTTCCCATGGCAGCAGCTGGTACCCCGCTGGCTTGGACAGCTCCGGTGACCCCCATCGACCTCCGAGGACACCAGTGCTCCCAGCTGTGGCCTGAGTGGGAGCAGCACTGGGTGCTTCCCTGGAAGGGCGGCACCCCCCGCCCCCCTCCGGGCTGGCTCACCGCTGGAAGTGGGATTTGAAACGCAGCCAAGGAGAGGAGGCCGTGGGCAACGCCCGGAACGCGAAACAAATAAATAAATAAATAATCAGGGTTGTCTTGGCTGATAAACGGTCTCTACCTCTAGGACGACTTCTCCCCGCTGCCTGCCCCCCTCCTTCCTCCTTCTCCGGGCAGATCCATCCCAGGCAAAAGCTTAATAGCCCCATTTAAGGCTTTTCCTTTTCACCACGGAATTGAGCTGCTCCTGCCATTATGAGGTTTTCAGCTTCTCTCTGAAATCAAATTACTGACTCCATTTAATTTTTTAAAAGCTCGGATGATTTCCCTTCTTGAATCAGAGCCGTGACTCCAAGGCCAACCCTCCCCACCCCCCTACCCCCCGCCCTGCCAGGCGGTTCCCCTGCGGACAGTCGCTGCCCAGGGACGGCGGCCCCCATGCCAAGGCAAGCCTGACACCTACAGGGGAAGCCAGCAGAAGAAGGCCCGAGGCTGTGGCGGCTGCCCAGAGCACCCGGCTGGGTGGCCCGGCCTGGGGGAAGAAAGAAGGACTGACCTTCCCTAGGCTGGGATCACCTCACAGGAGCCCATGGCTTCCAGGCAAGATCATGTTCATAGGCCGGTGGGGAAGGGGGTTAGAGCCCAGTGCTGACGTTGTGGGCTCACCGCTGCCTGCTTCTCCAGACCCCCAGTCGCCTTCTCAGAGTGCATATCACGGCCCCCGTCACTTGACAAATGTTTATGGAGTGTGTTCTCTGTGCCAGATGCTGTTCCAGCTCTGGGAAGGGAACTGTGAGTTGAACAGAGAAAGTGTGGGAGCAAACGTTCTCGTGGGCACACGTGCGTGTGTGAGTGTGTGCTTGTGTGACGGGGGGCTGGAGACGGACAATAAAGCCACGCGTGGACAACTTCAGATGGCACTCTGAAGAGACCCAAATACGCAACCTGGATGGGGCATAGGTTGGGGTGGGACGGTCCGGGCGGTCCCTCTGAAGGGGAAACCAGGGAAGAGCAGGGAGCCGGGGCATCCAGACAGAGGGACAGCAAGTGCAAGGGCTCTGAGGAGGTGTGGAGGGACAGAAAGAAGGCCACGGAAGCTGGTGGAGGGAACAGGAGGGAGTGGGAGGGAGGAGCGGGCACGCAGGAGCCCAGATTTTATTCTGGCTTTAAAAAGCTTGCTGGAAAGTGGACATCAGAGGGCAGGGGCAGCTGAAAGAGGATGGGGGAGGGAGGCCCTGGCCAAGAGAGGAAGGAAAAGTGACTCAAAAGGCCCCTCTCCGAGGGCTTGTGCCACTCCTACCCTCCATCCAGATGACGTGGTGAAGGTGTGATGTGTGAGACATGTCACCACGGTGGCCGTCAGTCTCTGTCTGTCTGTCTCCCGGACCCCCGTCTCCCTCCTCCCTTTCTTCATCTCTGCAGAACCACCCAGCTTTGGGACCTCGAAGACCAGGGGCAATCCCCCCACCCCCATCCGAGAGAGCCCTATAACCCGGGGCTGACCCTTTACCAAGTCCTCAGCATGTTTAACCACCCTGCGCCCTTGGAGACGAGACAGAGGGAAGGGAGTTAATGAAATGGCCAGCCTTTACCTGGCATAAATGGCTCTCCCCCCAGCGGGCAGCGAGCAGCAAGGCTGCGCGGATCTGGGCACTTGGCCCAGCTCCGTGGGAGGCGCGGCTGCAGCCAGGCACTTTGCTCCTCTTCTTCCCCTTGCTCCACTCCACACCGACTCAAAACCGGGACAAGTCATGCTGCATTAGACAGTGCCAGGCTTCTGGGGAGTCTGCTGTTCTCCCTCAATACAGCACAGCCCCAGATGCAGGAGTGACCAGGGCTCTGGGTCTCCCTGTGGGACTCTTGGGGCAGCGTGGGCACGGGCATGAGTGTTTTCCCTACTTGGGTGTCCCCCACTCGTCCTCTTGGGACCTTCCAGGTCTCGTTGTCATTTCTTTATGACTGATGTATCTGTGATCAGTGCGATCCTGGCAAGGAGTGGCCCTTCCCCCCCCAGGTCAGCATCCTGTGGGGCAGGATCTCAGACAATCTGGGATTGCGGCTGGTCAGACATTGCTTGAGTCCCTCTCCCCCCACCCCAGTAGCTTGGATCTCCATCTTTTTCACCCCATCAGGGTCTGTGATGCATCGATTGTCCCTCTGTCCTGTTACAGAGAGCAGCCATGGGCCAGTTTCCCTCTTGGGTTTTCCTCTCTGACCAACAAACCCAATTTTCATGCCTTGTGACATCCAGGCTCATTGCTGTTCCCTCATCGAAGTTCTTGAATTCCCAGATTTTAGACGCTCCCACAGCAGACTTCTATGAACACGCTCTTCTGGCTTTAGCGGCAAGTCTCCGTTGGGTATTTGAATATTGCTAAAACTGGAATTGGAATCATCAACCTCGTAATCCTCCAAATTACTGCATCGCCAGAGAGGTAGTGCGGTGCGGAGGGCTTTTTCTGGGTGTCCTGCCCAAGCCGTGTGACCTTGAGCAAGTCAGTTCATTTCTCTGTGCTTCTGTTTCTGCCACAGGCTGAAACAGGGAACAGGAGCGGATGGCCAGGCAAATTCTGCTCCTGGGAAGACGACAAGTCAAGATTCTCCCGTGTGGGTCTGCAGGAACCCCTCACCCCTGAGAGTCTATCCTCAGAGAGTCCAGCTCAGCCTAGCCCCGGGCCGCTGCCTGACCTCTCTGCTGCCCACAGGTCCGGTCTCTGGCAGTGGGGGTCGCCAGAGACACAGGCCAAGCCAGTGGGGGGACAAGATGGGACAATATGGACAGATTCTCACTCCCACGTAGCTGGCCAGAGCCCACCGTTACCATGCTCCAAAGGCAACCTCCCACCAGCTCCTCGTTCCTCTCCCAAGGCCCAGGCTGAGGGGTCCTACATCCCAGATCTTAAAGCCCTCAGAACAATGGTTCTCAAAGCAGGGTCCCCAGACCAGCAGCATAAGCATCACCTAAGAAATTGTTAAAAAAAAATGCAAATTCTTGGTTTTCATCCCAGACTTACAGATCCCAAAACACCGAGGGTGGGGACAGGTAATCTGTATTTTAACAAGCCCTGTAGGAGAATCCGATGCACATGGAAGCCGAGGACCACTCCCTGCTTGGGAGAATCTGTCAGCCACAGCTTTACCCCTCCATCAGAGAATTCCTCTGCCTCTGCAATAATAGCATTACTTGACCTTTCTACAGCTTCTAAGTACTCAGTACATCCAGCTCCATCTCTCTGAGGAAGAGAGGAACTCCTCTTCCCATTTTATGGATGAAGAAACTGAGGCCCAGGACCTTGCCCAAGTTCACACAGCTAATAGGTCGCAGAGCCTGGGGCCCAAACACCGGTCCCCTCACTTCAAGGCAAGGGCTCTCTCCTGGACACCTTGGGTTTCCAGGGCTCCTTAGACCAGAGGAATAAGCACAAATCCATCAGCTAGAGAGGAAATTCCCCCTTCCAGCCCCCTCTCCCCAATTTCTAGTTGCAATCCCAGGAGAGAGCATCCGGGAAACATAAATTTTGCTTGGCGGCTGAGAGCTCTGAAAGGAGTCACACGTCAGGGAGATGGGACTTTATTTCTCAATGAAATAGCCTTTTTATGGTTGGAATAAAAGTGCCAGCGGGAGCCTAATGCCAGGAAGTAGCAAGCACATTTGATAAACTCCTTCAGTCAAGGGTGGGGCAGCCGGGGAGGGGGCGGCCGGAGAACTGTCCCCACGTTTCGTTTCCAGATGCATGGTTCTCTTCGGATTAGAGCCTGGAAGATCCGGGGTCCTTCTCGTAAACCCCGGGGCTGGAGAAGGGTTGGCCCTGGACCACGCCAGGTCCTTCGCTCCGCAGCCCGGTCCTGGGAGCGGGGCTGCAGTGTGGAGAGCGGGCGGCAGGGGGCAGCATAACCCACCGTTCCAGCTAGGGCGGGGGCGGGGGCGGGGGGTGGGGGCGCCGCGGGCGCCGCGGGCAGGGGGTCTCCGAGGCTCAGAGAGGGTCAGCTGTAACCCACAACCTGGGACCTCTCCCTCCTCCCTGCAGCCCTTCCCACCCCCAGCCCCTGCGCAGCCAGGACTGTCTGTCGTCCTTACTCTGGTTGCAGTTTCTGCTAATCCAAATCACCATGGGGGTGGGGGTCGTGGGGTGGGGTCTTCTCCATCCCTTGCCTATTCTTTGGCGGGTTTCTCCAACCTTCTCCGGGCTTGACTTTGGACCCGACTAACCCTTCAGCTTCCTTCTGAGGGGTCTCTTGAGGGGGCTCAGAATGCATGTGCGTGCGTGCGTGTGTGTGCGCGCGCACGCTCATGTGTGGCTCTGGTGTGTGGGGGGAGCACAGCCTTCATGGTCACCGGGGGCAGGAGAAAACCCTGAAGGACAAAGAGAAAGCGAGGAAACCTCTTCCTTTGAGCATGTGTGTGATTGGCAGGTTTACGGCCTCGGGAAGGTGCGTGGTATTCTGCACAATCAAGTCATTTTTAAAAATAATCTTCCTGCTTAAGTCGTACACGCTGCTAATTGCATTTTAATAAGTCTCTTAAAATCTTGCCATATTTTTTAATATCCTAATATTAGGTAAGTGATTGCGGGGGACACTGGAGGGCACAGGGAGTTTATATAATGGAGGGAGGGTGGTAATGAAGATGGGGGCGGTGGTGGCCACCAAGTGGCCCGTGGTGTGTGTCTGTGTCTCCGGGTCTGTGTCTATGTGATATGTGTGTGTGTGTGTGATGGGGGGTGAGTGTTTGTCCATAAGGGAGTGTATATGACGGGTGTGTGAGTGTGCGTCCGTAGCCCAGGCTTTCCCTCTGACTCAGCCCGCCCCACCTTCTTTTTCCAAGGATGAGAGTCCTGAGCCCAGACAGGGGATGGGACTTGGCCAAGGCCGTGTGGCAAGAGGGAGACCCATGGGGGCAACTGCAGCCTGAGGCTTGTGAGAGCAGAGTGAGAACCACTCCGTGCCGTCCTTGCACACACAGCATCCTTGCACACACAGCATCCTTGCACACACATTGTTCTTCTCCCCTGCTTGGTGACACGGGGAGGGAAAAGGAGTGGAGTTCCCAAGGATAGCTCCCTGGGTGTCCCCTGGTGAGTAAGGGGCAGAGCTGAGACTTGAACTTGCAGTCGCAGCCCTGGTGCCTGGGGGAGGCTCTTAACCAGGATTGAACGGGAGGCTGAGCCGGGGTTCAAGGGTCCAGGGCCAGGGACACCGTGTCGGGAGCCGCAGGGGGGACTGGCAGAGGCAGGGAAGCAGGACGGGAGGGGACTGTGGCCTGTTTGACTCCCTATCCCTCTGTCACTGTAGGGCGGGGTCCGAAGGCCAGGGCAGCACCGCACCTTCTTCTCGGCTCCCGGAGGTCAGAAGCGGCGAGGTTGTCAGGCCTTGGGCCTTGGGAGCGCTGGACTTCTGGAGGCCCCCCCAAGGCCCCACTGGCCCTGGCCTTCCTCCTCCTCCCCCTCCTCCTCGCTACACGCCACTGGCCGGGTGGGCGGCACATGTTGAGCGAACTTCTGAACAGGAAGTCAGCACCCAGGTCGTCCCTAGTCCCTTTTCATGTGGTTTCTTTAATCCCCCGGGCTGGGTTTCAGAAGCGTTTTACAGTTTCAGTTTTACAAAGCTACGCTCCCTTTAATGTTGGCGTTTTTCAGGAGGTGGGGGGAGAGCAGCTTCAGTCAAAACATGTGTGTTTAAATCAGCCAGCTGCGGACCGCACGGCCCGGGGAGGGAGGCGGCAATGTGGCCTCCAGGCTCAGCCGCACTGGCACTGGGCGGGTGCAGACGGCTGGCCGGTGGGGCCGGTCCTTGAGCCCGGCTCGCCTCTGTCCCTCTGCCCCCCCTCCCTGCCCCCTTCCCTCTCTCTCACACCCAGGCCTTCGTGGGGTTCACCATAGCCCGTGTCCAGCCCCCTAACCGCCTGGGGTCCCCCTCTGGTTGACACTGGTCATCCCCACCGCGCAGGCCTCCCAGAAGTGGCATGCTGTATGCCGTGCTCCCCTCCCCACCCCCGCCTGTGTTTTCACTTAGTGCTGTCCCTTAAGTCAGCGCTCTGTTTATCACGTACAGAGACACTGCCTAAGCAAAAGTGTCCATGACATTGTGACTTCCGTGTGCAGGTCCTATCTACATGGTCTAACACACAATCAACGTATCTACAACCACTGAAAAAAAACCAGCAAGCGATGGGCCACCTGAAGTCATCCCGCCCGTTGTGCATGCTTCCAGACGTCCTGCGTTCTCTGAGCCCTTTCCCTGGGAGAGAAGAGGAAGGTCTGGAGGTGAAGTGCCCCGCCCCAGGTCCCAGGGTTTGGTGAGAGTCCCAGCAGGTGTCTGTCTCCAAGGCCAGACTTCTTCCTGCTCCATCACATCTGTCCTTAGGGCAGGCTTCTTGGTTTAAAGTTTCAGGCTTTGGAGGAGCTCCTGGGGCTGCTCTGAGCTCCTGGTGAAGAGGGCTGAGCTCCTCGGCAGTGTGCCTGAACGGACAGAACAAACTTTGAAATCAGTCAGACCTGGGTCTGATTCCTGGCTGCCCTCCCTCCCTCCCAAGCGTGCGGCTATAGGCGAGTGACTCCACCGCTGCCGGACTCCATTTCCCCATCTGTAAAATGGGGACAACCGTACCTGCCTGGAAACAATGATGCGAGGGTCAGAGACACGTCTGGGAAGGGTCTGCATCAGCACCCCTGCAAACCCAGTGGTCGTCATGAGCGTTCTGGACCCGGTTCTTCCCCATTTTGTTCCTATCTCCAGCCCTGGCTCTACCAGCTTTCCTCCCTGACTCATGAGAAGCAGCAAGATGTCAACAAAGAGGATCAGGAGAGAGGGGCATGCCTTGGAGGGGCTCACTGATCCTCCCATGCGTGTGCAAGGACCCTGTACCAGTGGCGGGGCCACCAGCACCCTGTGCCAGGAGCAGGAGGAGGACAAGGGTGGTTCTTCCTCCGAGGTGGGCTGGCTGAGAGACGCCAGGGGCTGGACAGGGGTTAGGACCGAGGACACCTGGACCGTGCTGCCTGGGACGATATGGGGCTTGGGATTGCAGAAGCCACACCCGTGGTACAGCAGATGCCCCAACCCCTAATGGCAGCTCTGCAGCCGCCCTATTGCTTGAGGAGGGTTCTGGAGGTTCTGCTGGCCTGGGACAGGGGAGGGGCCTGCCACGTCTCATATGTGGCTTTGCCTCCATCGTGGCCGGGAGCTCCTCTGAGCATATCTCTGGTCTGAGCAGCCATTCTTGGGCCACAGCGGTCACTGGTCAAGGTCAGGATTCTGCCTCCCCCCAGACCAGGGGCTGCCCCTAGGGGATTTAGGAGAGAGGAGGAAGCAGAGCTCAGGCCAGAGCTTGAAGGATTAGCCCCGGGGGGTGGGCACTGTTCTAGCAGCTGGTTCTCTTCCCTCAGTGCCTGGGAGTGGTTAAGAGACCCTGCAGAACTTCACAGTGATGATGATGATGACGATGATGATGATGATGATGATGATGATGATGATGGTGGCGGTGATGATGGTGGTGATGGTGGTGATGATGGTGATGATGATGGTGGTGATAATGGTGATGATGGTGATGGTGATGATGGTGATGGTGATGATGGTGATAATGATGGTGATGATGATGGTGATGGTGATGATGGTGATGATGGTGATGGTGATGATGGTGATGGTGATGATGATGATGATGGTGGTGATGATGGTGATGATGGTGATGGTGATGATGGTGGTGATGATGGTGATGATGATGGTGATGGTGATGATGGTGGTGATGATGGTGATGATGATGGTGATGGTGATGATGGTGATGATGATGGTGGTGATGATGGTGATGATGGTGATGATGATGGTGATGGTGATGCAGGGTGACGTGCACTCAGCAATTTCTATGTTCCAGACACCATGCTAAGCACTTGACATGCACCATTTCATTCCATCTGCTCTGTGATACATGCCAGCTGGGCACCTAGACCAGTGCCTAACACACAGTAGGCCGTCAGTAAATATTTGTTGAATTAAAGAGGCTTACGAGATCAAGTGGTTCACCCAACTCTCTTTTCCTGTGTTCATTCGTAAGGACTGACCTCTCATGGTGGACACTTGGGCATTGGCAGAAGAGAGATTTGGGGCGGCAGGTACCCCTAAGTTCTACACATCACATCTTGGTCCCTCTTCTCCAGGGAGGCTATCCCTGTCCCCCCTCCTGGGTGGGTCCGTCTGTGGCAGGACAGATCCCCCAGGATGGAGGGTGTTCCCTCCACTTCTCTCCCAAGCCACCCAGGGGAGAAAGGCCCTTGGCCTGGGGCCTCTTCTGCTCCCCCTGGGGCAGCGCAGAACTGGGCCAGGCCGGCTGCAGCTGCGCAGGGGCCCAGGGAGGAGGGAATCAAAGGCAGCCATGTGGGCCCCACTTTCATCTCTGGCTTCAAAGAGGTACAAACAAACTCTGTCCCTGTGCCAGGCGGCAGCAGCTCCCTCCTCGAGGCCCCAGCCTGTGCGCTCCCTCCCTTCTGCTCCTTCCTGGAAAGCCAGCAGCGCCTCAGTCCCAGGGGCACCCCACAGGGGCCCCGACTTGTGGCCACGCAGGAGGGAAGGGAATGCTCTGCCGAGCTGAAGGAGGAAGGGGGTTGGGGTCCCCACCGTGGGCCAGGCTAGGAGCTGGGGCTTACGTACCCTTTGCCATCTGATCTTTCTAGAACCTTTCCATCTAGAGCCATGCGGTCCAGCATGACAGCCCCATGTGGCTACTGAGCACTGGATTATGGGGCCAGTCCAAAAAGAGATGTCTGGGAAGGCTAAAATACACACCTTGGACCCAATATGAGCAAAAGCATATAACATTTCTCATTTATCAATGTTACATTCGCTCCGTGTGGAAATAATAATATTTTGGAGAATTGGGTTCACAAGGTATGTTTAAGTTCTTTTTTTTTTTTTTTTTTGTAAGCAGGCTCCACACCCAGCGTGGAGCCCAGTGTGGGGCTTGAACTCATAACCCTGAGATCGAGACCTGAGCTGAGATCAAGAGTCAGATGCTTAATTAACTGAGTCACCCAGGCACCCTTTTTTCATTCTTTTATTATTATTATTTTTTACAACGTATGTTTTTAAAATTAAGTTCACCTGTTACTTTTATTCCTTCAAGTATGACTACTAGATTTAGAAGTACCGATGTGGCCCGTGTTCTTTGATGCGGGCCTCTCAGCTCCAGACAACGTTCTCGTCTTGCAGATGAGGGATCTGAGGCTCAGAGGGGTTTTGGCACAGGACTCCGATGTGCTACTCAGTAAAAACCTGTGGAATGAATGAGTCAATGGATGACTCTCTAGTGCTGGCTGCAGGGGAGACCCAGAGGAAACCTGGCCGCATTCCTTGCCCTCAAGGAGCTCCTAGTCCAGAGTCTAGTCCAGTTAGGGGTGGTTGGAATTAGAGAACCCAGCTCTGCGGCGTGTGGGGGGGGGCATGCCTTGACCTCTGAACAGCAGGGAGGGTAAGAGCCTCCTGGGCTCAGATCTGGGCTTCATTGCTTAAGTGTGTGACCTTGAGTCAGTTATTTGACCTCTTCAGGCCTCAGCTTTCTCCTCTGTAAAATGGGGCTGCTGCTGTGTGTCAGCAATTAGCAACGATGCAGGACAAATGCCGTAGAGTAGGTATCAGCAGGACACGGTCCTGCGCGTGAGAGAACCACGCTCCCAGCTGACCCTTGCCCTCCAAGTCACTTCTCTGGGCCCACCTGGTGCCAGGAATACCTGCTTGCTTTCTGAGATAAGCACCCCCCATCCCCCACCCCACCCCACTTCCTGTCCCCTCATCCCTTTGTTCCCCGACACCCACACCCCCACCCTCTCCCAGCTCTGTCCCTGAGTTCCAGTGGCCCCTGGAAGTGGCTTTAGGACCTTATTTTTTGGAGAGAACTGCCCTCCAGTAAACGCACCTCCTTCTGCTCACTCTTACCAAGGACTTCCAGGGAGGGCTGGGTGGGGTTCGGGGGAGCCCAGCACGATGCCTGACAGAGGAGGCCCCTCCCTAGGAGGTGAGGGGGACCTGGCAGAGAGGATAGTGGGGTTCCTAGGGGTCTGGGCTGGACCTGGAAGGATGTAGGTGGGCGCATGCTATCAGAACCCAGGACACCCCAGACCAGGGGGACAATCAGAGTAGCGAATGGCCAGCAGGCACATTTGGGGGAGGGAGATGACCCATCTCTTTCATGGTAGGGCTCAAGGGGAGACCCATGAGACTGTCAGGGACCCCACTGTGCAGAACTTGCTGAATGCTGAGGGGAGGGGAGCAGGAGGGGCGGGGGTTGGGGTGCCCAGAGACAGTAGCAGGAAGTGGCACGATTGGAACCACACAGGGCCAACGTGGACCAGATGTGATTGGGGTCGGGGGCTCATGCGGGAGGGTGGGGTAGGAGAAGGGGCGAGGCAGTCTGCTCTCGCCACCGCCCCCCACCCCCCGCCAACCCCCTCCAGGCCAGTGAGGTTCTGCCACTGCCAGTCACTGAAAGGTAATGAGACCCACACTCGGAAGGTGATTTGCATAACTGCTCCCATAGTGCCCTGCAGCCAGTCTCTGGGGAGGGGGCTGGACAGAAACCTCATGGGGGGTGGTGGTCTGGCTATCAGCCCCCAGCCAGGCCCAGCCCTCTCCTCATTCAGGCTTCGGCCCAGGGGATGCTTGAGGGTCCAGGCTCTGGGCTCTAGAGGATGCTTCCTCCTAATCTCCCACAACTCCTGTTCAGTCTCATTACTCATACATACTCCAAACTCCTGCTCCAGCCACTTCTTCCAGGAAGCCCTCCCTGATTCTCTGGTTGGACGAAGCATCTTCTCTGGGTTCCCAGAGGCCCCACTCTTTATTCTGGTGGGGGATTATAACTGTCTTTTCCAATGAGCTACTTAGACACTCACCCCACCTACTGCCCCCTGTACTCGGCACTGGTAGTAATGGGGAAACCTCCTTGCCCACATCTTCCAATACCCCTAGGCCTCTCCAGACCCCAACCTCTTCCCCATACCCCTCCAACCCTCTCTACTCCTAGGGCCACTTGGAGATAGATAGATAGATAGATAGATATGTACATATACACACACATACATCTATCTATCATCTATCTATCTATCTATCATCTATCTATCTATCTATCTATCTATCTATCTATCTATCTATGGCTTCATACACGTAGCATGTGTCCAAATTTCCTTCTAAATCTTTTTAAAAGGCATCCATACACGTAAATGTACACACATATACAGGTGTGGTTCAGGCACATCTGGCTCTGTGACTTGGCTCGGTCTCCCCTCCCCAGTGTCCTGGAGATTTAGCTCTCCACGACTGAGAATGGCCTCACTCTTTGGAAGGGTTGCATACTGTTCCACTCTACGTGATTCCGACTTTTCCAGTGTTGTGGCACACACCTTGTTTGTGCCTCTCTGAGCTCCTCAGTGGGTCTTTCTCTAGGCTGCATTCCTCAAAGTGGAATTGCTGGGTCAAAAGTTATGTACATTTTAAATATTGATAGATGGTGTATATCGATCATTTCCAATCAGCACGCCACACATGACCTCTGGTCTCAAGTATCTACAGGGCAGAGTCCAAATGTTGCGGTTTTGGTGTTCAAAGCCTCCCATTGCCCTGCTCCTGCTTCTGCCCCCTAGCCCCGTGGCCCCTGCACCAGTGAGGGGTCATGAGGTCAATTTCATGAGTGGTGACTAGCATTTGAAAAAAAATAATGAGATAGGCAGGATAAGTTAGTGTGGAAAACATCAGATGCATTTCATGTGGTAGGGTGAGAACCACCATGTGAAACTTTTTCCTGGTCTATATGCGTGTATGTGTGTGTGTGTGTGTGTGTGTGTGTGTGTGTCTATGTGTGTCTATGCGTGTCTATGCGTGTGCTACAATGTAAAATGTGTTCTTGGAAGCTGCCGTCAAGAACTTTGAGAAATGCTGCCCACATTTCTGTACCAGCCAAGCCCCCTAGCACGACAAGCATGTTCTTGTTCCAAGCCTTTGCCCACATGGGTCCTCCGATGAGGTGCCCTCCTTCTGGATTGCTCCTGTCGAGGTCTTTCCCACCCTCAAAACTCAGCTCACACGTCCCCTTCTCCAGGAAGCCCTCCCCCTCCCTGCCAGTGCACAGACTGCCCTGCAGGGCAGGTCCCCAGGCCTTCCCACCAGACAGCAAGGTCCTCTAGGAAGGGTCCCGGCTGACACCTGTCCCCACCCGTGGGTTCTAACAGGGCGCCTGCCCACAGAAGGGCCAGAGCCAGGCTTTTGACAATAACGGGGTTGGTATTGCTGCCGGTATCAGTGATAGTGTGCTGGTGACAGTCAGTGGTGGTCATTGTAGGGGACCATTTTTTGTGCTCCTGGGCCCACTCAACATCCCGAGAACCCTCTTCCCAGATTTGAGGCATTTCCCACATTATGAATCTTGCCCTCCCAAAGGAGAACTCAGAAATTCGCTCTCTTAGCCTCCCTTGCAGCTAGAGTGTGGCCATGTGACCTTGCCTCCACCAATCACGTGCAGGCACAGGGTTTCGATTTGGAAGAGGCATGGGCAGGCTCAGTGCTGATGAGCCTGCTGGCGAGACTGCCAGATCGCCGGGGCAGCGAGGGCCTGGCAGGGGCATTCCGGCCAGCTTCCGTGCCGTGAGCTGCCTTTGCTCAGGGACAGCAGTGGAAGCCTCCCCACTAGGGCAGTGCTGGGTGCTGCTCCAGCCTCCGGGTCTGGCTCTGGGGGAATATGGAGAGGCTACCAAATACCCCCTTGTTTCAGGCTTATTGAAGCATAACTTACATACAGTAAAATCACCCTTTTCATATGTACTGTTCTATATATCTTGACAAACTTACACTGGCTTACAGCTGCCACCACAATCAAGATTAGAACATTTCAGTCACCCTCAAAAGTTCCCAAGTCCCACTTTGTTTATTTTATTTATTTATTTATTTTTAAACTTTTTTAAAGAAAGATTTTATTTATTTATTTGAGAGAGACAGAGTGAGAGAGAGAGAGAGAGAAAGCACAAGAAGGGGGGGAAGGGGCAGAGGGAGAAGAAGCCGACTCCCACTAAGCACAGAGCCCAGTGTGGGGCTCCATCCCAGGACCCTGGGATCATGACCTGAGCCGAAGGCAGACGCTTAACCAACTGAGCCACCCAGGCGCCCCTAAACTTTTTTTTTAGAGATTCACCCATTTACTTGAGAGAGAGGGAGAGAAGCACGGAGGGGGGGACCGGTGGGGAAAGGGCAGGGGGAGAGAGAGAGAAAGTCCCAAGCAGACCCAGTGCAGAGCACGGAGTCCAGTGCAGAGCCCCGTGCGGGGTCCTGATCCCAGAGCCCCCGAGATCATGACCTGAGCTGAAACCAAGATTCGGACCCTCCCCTGACTAAGCACCCCAGGCGCCCTTATTTATTTTAAGTAAGCTCTACGCCCAGCGTGGGGCTTGAACTCATAATCCTGAGATCAAGAGTTGCACACTCCACTGACTGAGCCAGCCAGGCGCCCCCCAAGTGCCACTCTGTGGCCAGTCCCCGTGGTGTGCTGAAGCTGGCTGCCTCCAGTTGGTGAGAGGCAATTGTTGAATTTTCAGAAACTTTGCAAGCTGGTTGGTTAATGTAGCCATTATTAAGTATTAAATTATATAAATTAACAAATAACTTATATTAAAAACAAAGGTAATAAACTCATCACGTCCTAATTATTTTGCTACGCTTTACTATTTATGCCCCTGAGATGGTGTTTATTCTATCTGTATGGTAGAAATACTAGCTAATGATGTGCTGTTGGGAAGCTCTTCTCAGCGGAGTCCAGTGACTTCGTGTTGGTAGCGTGAAATTGGCCATCGTGGGAGTACTGATGCCAGAGAAATTGGCAAATGCTTCAAATCAGGGTTTGCTTTGTCGATTGGCGAGACATAAGAAAGTGATGGAGAAAATGTGAATAATGCAGGTTAAACTTAAAAGCGTTTTGTGTCTGGGGCCATTACTTTGTAAATCACACATGCAAGAATCAAGGGAATACTCTTTCGGTATTTAAAAACTACTATCCAGGTCAGCAAAGGAGCCACCCAATCATTGATGAATGAAAGAAGTTCTTGACGTATGTCTTAGTGGTTTTGGTTTTGTCTTACGATTGTCAAGTGATGGCCCCCCAAATCTTACCCCAGTACAACCTGTTGGTAAGACGAAGCTGAGTTTCTTGCTTACCATGGTTAGGAAGAACACCACACCAGGGCTTGGTCAGTATCTCCAGGTGCGGAGGCACAATCAAAATTTGTTGAGAATTGTGAGTTTGGCTTAAGGAGGGTCTTTCTTTTCTTTTCTTTTTTTTTTTTGGTAAGTACAATCAGTTTTTTTTTTAAAGATTTTATTTATGTATTTGAGAGAGAGAGACAGCCAGCGAGAGAGGGAACACAAGCAGGGGGAGTGGGAGAGGAAGAAGCAGGCTCGCAGTGGAGGAGCCTGATGTGGGGCTCGAACCCAGAACGCTGGGATCACACCTTGAGCCAAAGGCAGACGCTTAACCACTGCGCTACCCAGGCGCCCCTTAAGGAGGGTCTTTCAATGCAGGGGTTTGATTAGGATTGAGTTAGGGTCACAAGAGAACAGTCCAGAGTTGGTAGAGACAGCAAGCTAAGGATTTTTTAACACAAGGGAGTCAAGGACTCTAAGGGTGCAAACTGTTGGTGCTTTCCACTGAAGAACTGATGGGTTTTTGGGGAAGTTTATATAATGAATAGTCAAGTCATTCACCTGAGCAAGTCTCTTGGAATAGCATGAAGACAACAGAATAGAAAAGTCTTGTTAATGTAGGGACGCCTGAACGGCTCAGTTGCTTGGGCATCTGACTCTTGTTTTCCTTCGGCTCAGGTCATGGTCTCATGGGTCCTGAGATCAAGCCCCATGCCAGGCTCCACGCTCAGTGGGGAGTCTACTTGAAGAGGCTCTTCCTCTGCCCCTCCCCCCACTCATGCTCCCGCTCTCTCTCAAATAAATAAATAAAACTTAAAAAAAAAGTGTTATTGGGGCACCTGGTTGGGTCAGTCAGTTAAGGGTCTGCCTTCAGCTCAGGTCATGATCCTAGGGTCCTGGGATCGAGCCCCATGTCAGGCTTTTCCCACTCCCTCTCCCCGCCTCCTGCTCATGCTCTCTCTCTCTCTCTCTCTCAAATAAATGAATAAATAATCTTTTAAAAAAAGGTCAATTAATGTAGAGATTAACTCGTGTTGGGGGAGATAGTTTCAGGCTTCAAAGTCCAAACTTGATGAGGGCACGTAGTTTTAGTTCTTGTTCTTTAATTTTAAAGAAAATACCAACCGATATTCATGTTGAAACACATGTATTTGCTAATTGCAGCTGTGGGTTGGCTACAGACATGTGAGTTTGGTCAAATTAACTAAAGCATTCTATGAGAATCATTTGGCTGTATGAAATGTATAATTTTATTTGTAAATTGTGAGCGATCACTTCAGCAAAGTTGCAGGGTAAAGAACCAACACACAGCAATCAGGTGTGTTTCTAGAAATGCAACAAACTACCTGGAAAGGAAATAAAGAAAGTAATTCCATTTACGACAGCGTCCAAAAGATTACAGTACCTAGGAAACACTGACCTAGAAAAAAACCCGAGAAGGCGAAAAGACTTGCATGCTGAAAACTACACAACATTGCAGAAAGAAAGTAAAGACTTAAATAAATGGGAAGACATCCCAAGATCAGAGATTGGAACACTTAATACTGTTAAGATGGCGATATTCCCCAAAGAGATGTGTAGTCCAATGTAATCCAATAGCCTTGTTTGTAGGGATGGAAACTCCAATCATCAGAATCCTATAGAACTGAAAGGGGCCCCAGATGGCCAAAAGAATATTGGAAAAGAAAAACAAAGTTGAAGGGATGTACGAGTCTGCTAGGGCGGCCATAACCCAGTCCTGCAGAATGGATGGCTTGAACAGCAGAAATGTATTTTCTCATAATTTTGGAGACTGGACGTCTGAGATCAAGGTGTTAGGCAGGTTCAGTCTCCTCGGCAGCCTCGCTTCTTGGCTTGTAGACGGCCATCTTCATTTCTCTGTGCTTTTACGTGATCTCTCTGTGCGTGTCTGTGTCCAAATCTCCTCTTCATGTTCTAACACTGGTGGTTCTGGATTAGGGGCTACCTTAGTGACCTTATTTTAATTTAATCACCTCTCCAAAGACTCTATCTCCAAAGACAGTCACAAACTGAGTTACTGGAGGTGAGGACTTCAACATATGAATTTTGGGGGTGGGGAGGACATAGTTCAGCTCATAATAAGGATCACGCTTCCCAATTTCAAGTTACTGCAAAGTGACAGTAATCAATACAGTGTGGTATTGGCATAAGTATAGATATACAAGCCAGGGGAATAGAATTGAGAGTCCAGAAATAAACCCGAACGTCTAGAGCAATTGATTTTCCACAAGGGTGCCCAGACCATTCAAGGGGGCAAAATAGCCTCTTTAACCGCTGGTGCTGAGGGAGCTGAATATCCAAATGTAAAAGGATGCGGCTCCTGGCTGGCTCAGTTGATGGAACATGTGACTCTTGATCTCAGGGTTGTGAGTTTGAGGCCCAAGTTGGGTGTAGAAATTACTTAAAAATAAAATCTCAAAAATAAATAAATGAAAGGATGAAATTGGACCCCAAGTTCACTCCTTATACAGAAATTAACTCAAAATGGGCCAGTGACCTAAATATAAGAGCAAAAACTATAAAACTATTATTGGCAACACTGGAGTAAATCTCCATGATCTTGGATTTGGGAATGGATTCTTAGACTTGACAGCAAAAGCACAAGCAGTAAATGAAAAAAAATAGATAAATTTGACTTCATTAAATTAAAATGTTTGCCCACCAAAGGAGATTATCAAGAATGTGAAAAGACAACCTAAGAACAAGAGAAAATATTTGCAAAACATGTATCTGATAAGGGTTTTATATCCAGAACATCTAAAGAACCCTTAAAAGTCAACAAGAAGAAGACATACAATCCAATTTAAGAATGGACAAAAGAATAGAACAGACATTTCTCCAAAGAAGATATACAAATGGCCAACAAGCATGTGAAAAGGTATTTAATACCATTTGTCATTAAGGAAATGCAAATTAAAACCATAGTGAGATACCACTTCATACTCACTAGAATGATTGCAATTTTTAAGAAAGATTTATTTATTTATTTTTTTAGAGAGAGAGAGAGCTAGCATGAGCAGGGGGAGGGGCAGAGGGAGAGAATCTTCCTTCCTTCCTTCCTTCCTTCCTTCCTTCCTTCCTTCCTTCCTTCCTTCCTTCCTTCCCTTCCTTCCTTCCTTCCTTCCTTCCTTCCTTCCTTCCTTCCTTCCTTCCTTCCTTCCTTCCTTCCTCCCTTCCTTCTTTTTTTGAGAATCTTTCAAGCAGACTCCCTGCTGAGTGATGAGTCCCACACAGGCCTCTATCCTACAATCCATGAAATCATGACCCAAGCCGACGCCAAGAGTTGGACACCCAACCGACTGAGTCACCCAGGTGGCCCTGAAAATTTTTTTTAAAGGAAAACAACATTCATTGATGAGGATATAGAGAAATCATAACCCTTGTACGTTGCTTGTGGGAATGTAAAATGGTGCAGCACTGTGGAAAACAGCTTGGCAATCCCTCAGAAAGTTAAGTACAGTATTACCATCTGACCCAGCAATTTTACACCTAGGTATGGACCCAAGAGAAATAAGAACATATGTATACATAAAAACTTGTACATGAATGTTTACGGCAGCATTATTCATATAGTCAAAGGTTGAAAACAACCCAATATCCATCAACAGACAAATGGGTAAACCAACCATGGTACATCCACACAATGGAATATTATTCAGCCATGAAAAGGAACAAAGTTCTCATATATACTACAACCTGCGTGAGCCTTGAAAACACACTGAGTGAGAGGAGCCAGACACACAGTTCACATGTTGAAGGATTCCATTACATGAAATGTCTAGAACAGGCAAAGCCATAGAGACAGAGAGCAAGGCAGTAGTTGCCAAGGAATGGGGGAGGGGAGAATGGGGAGTGATCACCCAACAGGTATGGGGTTTTATAGGATATGAAATGTTTTGAAACTAGAGAGAGGTGGTGGTTGTATAACATTGTGAATGCACCAAATGCCCTTGAATTGTGTACTTTAAAATGGTTAATTGTATGTTATGTGAATTTCACCTAAATATAAAATCGTCTCTATCAGTAAGATTTATAATAAACATGTATGTGTGTATACATGCTGTGCACATAGCAACATATCTACAGATATCTACATGAATAAACACATATCCATGAGTATACATTTACATATATGTGTGTGTATATACCTCCCACGAGCTGGTCATTAAACATTAACAGCACATCACTGATGTGCTCTCCCTCACTCCCAGCCTTCTGTGGCCATCCATCTGATTTCTGTTGCTATAGTTTTGCCTTTTCTGGAACGTCATATAAATTGAATTACACAATAGGTAGCCTTTGGGGTTTGCCTTCTCTAACTTAGTATAATGCCTTTGAGGATGGTCATGTTATTGCCTATATCGTGATTTGTTCCTTTTTATGGTTGGGTAGTAGTTGAATGGATGTACCATCCTTGCTTGTCCATTCACCTGTTGATGGACATTTGGATTGTTTCCAATCTTTGATAATGAAGAAAGCTTCTATGAACATTCACACACGGGTTTTTGTGAGGCTATGTATCTCAATTTCTCTTTGGTTAACACCTAGAGTGGGATTGGTGTGTTGTATGTGTAGTGTATGTTTGACTTTATAAGAACCTGCCTACCTTGCAGTTTTCCAAAGTGGTTGCACCATTTTGAATTCGCACCAGTGACACACGAGCTTTCTATTGTTCGGCACCCTCGCCAACGTTTCATATTGTTCAGTTTTTATTTTTTATTTTATTTTATTTTATTTTATTTTATTTTATTTTATTTTTTTAAAGATTTTATTTATTTGACAGGATAGAGACAGCCAGCGAGAGAGGGAACACAAGCAGGGGGAGTGGGAGAGGAAGAAGCAGGCTCATAGCGGAGGAGCCTGATGTGGGGCTCGATCCCAGATTGCTGGGATCACGCCCTGAGCGAAAGGCAGACGCTTAACCGCTGTGCCACCCAGGCGCCCCATATTGTTCAGTTTTTAAATTCGAACCATTCTAACAGGTGTGTAGTGGCGTTCTCCATTTCTGTATCTTCTTTGCTGACGTGTCTGTTCAATTCTTTAGCCCATATTTTTACTGAGTTATCTCTTTTCTTATTTTTGACTTTTGAGGGTTCTTTGTATATCTGGTTACCAGTCCTTTATCACATATGCATTTTGCAAATATTTCCTCCCAGTCTGTGGCTCGTCTTTTCATTTTCTTAACAGTGTTTTCCAAGAGCAGTCATTTTTAATTTTGGTGCAGTTAAATGCATCATTTTTTTTTTTCTTTTATGGTCTGTGCTTTTGTCCTAAGAAAAAGGACTTTGTTTAACTCAAGGTCTTACAGAGTTTCTCTTATGTTTTCTTTTTCCTACTAGTTTTATAGTTTTAGATTTTACATTTAGGCAGTTACCCAATACCATTTTCACTCAAATCAGAGTGGGTTCTGCTACCTGCAGCTGAGAACTCGGGCTGATGCGGAAACGTTGGTGTTGGTGGTGATGGTGAGGGCAAGGGTGTCAACGGTCTGGCTGGTGGGGACAGTGGTCCTCATAGCTATGATCTATGACAGCGTGGGTGCTGGTGGTAACAATGGAGCGAGGGAGGTGTTGTTGATTAGTTCCCAGGTGAAATCCTACTGCGATACAAAATTCATGGCAGCACTGTCCACTTTGGACAGAGTTGCAACTTGTCACCAACTTGTCCCTTCTCATTAAGGATCCATGCCTATTACAGACTCCTTCCTGCTTGATAATTTCTAATAAAAGGAAAGACAAAAGTCAGGAAAGTCAGGTGAACTTCAATGCCATTTGCAAAAAATGTGCTGCGGACATACTTGTAGAAGTTTTTGGAAGCACCCATACGTGGTGTCAGTTGTAGGGAAAAAAATGAAATGAAAACAGTCTAAATGTCCACCAAGAGGAGGATGGCCAAATCGACAACGATAAGTCCGTATTGTGGCGTATTAGGCGGACTTCAAACAGAACGAGTAGATCTTAATGGATTTCCATGGAAGGGTACCCACGATATACTGCTAAGTCCAGAAAACAAATTGCAACATATAGGATCCCATTTTTAAAAATATATATATATATAGAAGTATGTTTGTACACGCAACGAAAATGTCTGGAACCGCACACAAGAAACTATTAGCAGTGGAACCTCCGAAAGAGGCTTCTCCCTCACAGGCTTCTTCTGATCTGTTTGAATACATTGCCTCAAGCAGTTACTACTCTAATCTAAAAATAAAACACACACAATCACACATACAAGGTGAGGTGGGGTGAGATTATTCCCTTTATTTTAGAAATACAAGAATGGAGGCATGGGTGGGGGGCTGTCCTGACTTGCCCAAGTGGGTGGCTCGGGGAGCCAGAGGGAGGAACTGGCTAGACAGGAGTCCTCCTGTCTGGTTTTCCAGCCGCTGCCCCACCCCGCCTTCTTCGGAGGCCAGAAGTCCTGCCTCCTTGCCTGTTCCAGGGCGAAGCTGACCTCTGAGGGGGCTGGTCGGCCACAGAAGCGGTGACGGAAGCCTACAGCCGGGACTAACCCCTCATCAGCCTTGCCTCTGGTCTCCTTCTGTGGCCTTTCTCATCTCCCCGTGTCCTGGTGCCCCAGGGAATGGCGCCCCAACAGCCCCGCGAAGACTTCCTGCTGCTTGGGTGAGGGGTGCTGTTCAGAGGGGTTCGCTGAGCAGGGGCTAAGGATGAGGAAGATAAAAGGGCATTTTTTCACACATGACCTGGGGTCCCTCTGTCTGGGCTTCCCCTGGGAAGTGTGTTCAGAATGCTGACCCCCTGGGCTCCACCCCAGACCCAGGGAGCGTTAACCACTAAAGAAGGAAATCAAAGCCCAGGCTTGGTAAGATTTGGCCATAGCGGTGCAAAGCTATTGTGCTCAAACTTGGGGTGCTTAAAAAAATATTGGTGGCCAGGTGCCACCCAGAGACTCTAATAGATTGATTGATTGATTTTCAAATTATTTTTATTTATTATTATTATATTTTTTAAAGTATATTCCATGCCCAACGTGGGGCTTGAACTCACAACCTCCTGATAGAGAGTTGCGTGCTTTACGGACTGAGCCAACCAGAGGCCTGAAGCCCTCCCCCCTCATCTAGGATGTGGCCTGGGCACTGGCATTTTTTTCAAAGCACCCCAAAAATCTCTGGCTGTCCTTTCCAATGACCTCAGAATCTCTGGGCTCCGATCTTGGCATTTGGATTTTTTTAAACTCCGCAGAGGATTCCAATGTGCAGACAAGTTCAAGAGCCTTGATGGGGTCCGCAGCCTCAGCCTTCCCTGGGGTCTTGTTAGAAAGAGAACCCCAAGCTCCAACCCTCTGAGACCTGCTGGATCCGAACTTGCACGGATCAGGATTTGCATACATGTTACAGTTGGAGAAGCTTAAGAGGACTTAGCTGAAGCCCAGCGAATGAGGGGGGGGGTCCCAACACTAGGATCATCTGGCGGTTAAAAAAAAATCCTCTTGCCCAGGCAGCCCCCAGGCCCCTTAAAACCTGGGCGTCAGGGGTTCGAAAGGTCCCCAGATGATTCCAATGTGCAGGGCTGAGAACCCCTGCGTGGAAGGCGTAGCTGGGCTGGAGGTAATCCCTTCCCAGTTAGGGGCTCCTCGGGGTCAGCCTGGATTTCATTCCACTTCCCACGTCCTGTGACCCGGGGCAGGTTACTTAAGCCCTTTGGGCCCCGCTTCCTCATCTGTGAGAGGGAGATGCTAACAATGCTTGCCTCCCAGGGTTCTCGGAAGGAAGTGGGGTACACTGGGACGTCTGGCTCTCGGGAAGTGCTTCGTGTCTGCTGTGGCTCTTCTCACCATTGGGCAGAATCCTTGGGTATGAAGTTCAGCAGAGCCCAGAGGGTTACGAGCAGAGAGCCTGCAGGGAAAGCCAGCATGCCAAAGTGTGACGTGTGGGTCCATCATTTAACCTGTCTGAGCCTTGCTTTTGCATCAAGAAAATGTTGGTAATAATAACAGTGCCCACCTCGGGGTGTGCCCCTCCCACCCGCCGACAGGTGCCTCAAGCTCACATCCTTGCTCGCCTGAGGCCATAGACCCCAACAGACACAACTCCGTGCGTGTAGCCCGAGACAGAGGCTATTTTCTCGAAGGTTCTTAAGCAATCAAGGAAGAAGGTATTTTCGTCATGTCCCCAACAGCAGCAATGATTCTAAACTGTCTGCTGCAATCTGTTTCTTCACCCTGGGCTTCTCTGCCCTGTTGGCTGCCCCTTCTCTCCTCATCCTTGGACAGCCTTTGGAAACCATTTCCAAAGAGAAATTTCACAAAACCACGCTTCACCCCCGTCCCTTAGCAAAACAAGAGCTACCTGCCAGTGCTTTCCATGAATTCACGGTCCTCCTAGGAGGTAGATCTCTTATTATGCCCATTTTACAGGTGAGGAACTGAGGCAGAGTTTGGGTGATTGTTCCAAAGTCACGGGGCTTGTAAGTGTGGACTTGTGTGATTCTAATCCAGGCTGTGTGCCTGTCCCCTTAACCTGTTTTGTGGGTTTTCCTCAGGGCCGGCAGGAATTCCGGGTCTCACTCGGTCCACAGGGGGCTAGAGTGAGGAGTAATTAGAGCTTGCTTCACACAGTACCTGCCTTTAGCACATGTTTATTGAGCGCCTACTGTGTGCCAGATGCCAGGGACCTAGGGGCGAGCAAACAAGATGTGATCCCTGTCCTCACAGAGACAGCCCATTAAACTGTTTGCAAAGAAAAGAAAAAAGCCCCCCCTCCAAACCAAGAGGGGCACAGGCATTGTTTTGGGATCCTCTGAGCCCTGCTGGGCTGCTTGGCCTGTAGCCAAACTTCCCCCCTTCCCCACAATTCACCCATGGAGCCCAGGGCAGACAACCCCCTCCTGCCGCTGACCCTGGACTCATTGGCTTTGGTTTCTGGTGACAGGTGAGCTGAGTGGGGTCACCGGGCAGCAGGACCTTGGCCCACAGGTGAGGCGTAGCCCCGGCCCAATCCTCAGCAACTTCTCAGCCAGGATCTGGGTGCCCCCTTGCGACTTCCTCTCTGCCTCTCCCCCCAAATGCTGGTAATTGGTAGACAAAGGAGTTTCAGACAGTTGGGGACCTGCGTCCTTTGAGTCCCTGAAAACATGCCATTATTAATTAAAGACTTTGGCTTCGGTGGGGCCCAGGCCTGCCTTTTTCTGGCTGGGCCTCAGACTTATGTCTCTCCAGTAGTGTCTTCTTGCTAAATTTTTCAGTGTTTTTAACATCAGACTGATGTTACGTATAATTACCAACTTTGCACCCAAATTATATTTGACATGGCTTGTGTGGGAAATTAGACCATTTCAGCGCCTACAAATTCACCTGGGGAAGCCAAGGCAGGCATGAGGGCGTGCTGAGGGGAAGTAATTTAAATATTACATGTGCCCTCCTGAAAATGCCAAAACTCTTTAAACTGTCAGGAAGAATTCTGTCTCCCCCTCGACTTGCCCCCACCCCCCGCCCCCGACTCACTGCGCGACTGCGGGTCGGGAAGCCAGGCTCTGTGTGTGGGGGGCTGTGGGGAGCCCTTCCCACTGGCGGCATTCACAGGGATGGCCTGGTTGGCAGGGGAGGGGCCTCTAGAGACGCCCCGGGGGTGGGGGGGCCCTGGTGTCACCTCTGTGGAAAGGGTCCATCTGGTTGTCTGCCTCTCCCCCTTCTCCCTCCTGCCTCCAACCCATCTGTCCTGTGCTGGGGGAAAGAAGACTCCCCACCCTCCTCCCTGCCCTGGACAGGGTGGAGGGTGGGGGCAGGAAGACCATGGCCACAGCACCCAGATCCCAGGCCCTCCCGACGTGTCAAGGCTGGGGCTCCGTGGGTCAGTCTAAGCAAGGGTCCATCACTGAAGCCCCTTCCAATCAGACAGGCCCTCAGGGGATGGCTTTGTCATTTCACTTCAACAAATCCTGAGTATCTACTCTGTGCTGGGATCCAGAGAAGAATAAAACCCATTCATTCATTCATTCATTCATTCATTTCTTCGTTCCTCCAATAAATGCCAATTGAGCACCTGCATGTGCCAAGCACAGAGCTATGCGCCAGGAATATAGACTTCACAAAGATTCATTCATTCCTTCATTTGTTCATGTAACAGGTGCCAGGTTCAGTGCGGGGCCACAGAGACGAAGCAGGCTGTGCCAACCCTCAGCTCGCAGGACAGCTGGGGAGACGGACTTCTAGGCAAATAACGAGTTACTGAGTTGATCAGGCTGGGAGGCCAAGCCCTGCCTCAGTTATCCCCTTGAGGATGGAGGCTGCCCAGTCAAGGGAGGGAGACCCTGATGACTTGTGAGCACCCTGGCCTGGGCCTGTGAGGCTGATGACAAGGCAGGGCTCTGCAGCTCACAGGCCAGCCCCGTCCCAGCCCTGAGGCCCACGGGGGCAGGAGAGGCAAGGCCCAGCCTGGCAGGGTCTAGGAGAGACGCCTCCTTGTTCTCCCCTCCGCTCCCCGTCTCAGACTCCAGAGAGGACAGCTGGCCCCTCGGTGAGGTTTACCACCTGCTGGGATGTGTCCTGGGCCTCCGCAGGTGGCAGGGGTGTGAAAGCAGACAGCCCCCTGCTGCTGCTGCCCCACTCGCCCGTGCCCGGTGAGGCCCCCACAAGCAGGGACCCTGAGCCCAGAATGAGGGGCTCCAGGGAGGTACCGGGCCCACAGCCTTCCAAGGTCCCGCCTTCCAGGGCTGGGGTCTGAGTCCCTCCCTTTGAACGTGGACAGCCCTCAGTGAATGCCTCGACCAACGGACATGACGGCAGTGATGCTCCGTGACTCCCGAAGTTAGATCACTAAACTTCCACGTGCTTCTGTCTTGTTCTCTCGGGACACTAGCCTTTGGGTCCAGGCGCCACGCTGTGGAGGGACCACAAGGGGAGACCATATAGACAGGCGGTGCACGCGGGTCTGGCCAAGGGCCCAGCTGAGGCCTCAGCCAAAGCCAGATGCGTGAACAACAAGCCTTCAAGGAGTCCAGCTTTCGGGTCTTCCCGATGAGGCTGTGGGGTCAAGGAGCGGATTCCCACCATGCCCTATTCAAATTCCTGCCCTGCACTCTGTGGGCCTAGTAAGAGGGCTGTTTGATGCCACTAAGCTTTGGGAGTGGGGTGTTATGCAACCACAGTTACTAGAACAATCTCACCTGGACCTCTCCATTTTCCCACGTGTATTTCCCCCCATGGAGGGAATAGGCCATGTTTTCCCACACTCCCCGCCTTTGGCTGCACTCTTCTCCGGGCCTGGAGTGCCCTTCCATCTTCATTTTTCTGGCAAATGTCTGACTCTTCCTTTAAGAAGTAGCTCAAACTTTGGCTGAGAGCCTCCTCCTCCAGGAAGACTTCACTGACCTCCTGCTGCTGGTGAGGTGCTCTTCTGTTTCCCTGCAAGGCTCATCTCCCTGATTTCTACTACTTTGGGGGTCCCAGTTTCCCCCACTGGGCTGTGAGTTTCTGGGGAGCAAGCTGCAAGTCCTGTTCCTCCCGGGCACCCTTGCCTCCTGCCCCAGCCAGCACCTGGGCCCGTGTGTTCAGCAAAGGCCCGGCATCTGACTGACTGGAAGGCACGGAGAATGGATGCTGTTCTGGAGAGCCTGGCGGTCCTTCCCTGAAGTCTGGGCACCACCCCTGCCTGTATCCCCTGGGCTCCCATTGCAAGGGTCACCGTTGGACACGAGGGTCTGATCTGGACTCTGGGTGACCCAGGGTTGGGCTTTTCCATTTCCAGACCTCAGATCCCCCCCCCCCCGAAACGAGAATGTTGGATGAAGAGGAGAAGGGGGCTCATCCAGCTCATTTTCTCTGGGAGCCTCTGAGACGGGTGAGGCAGCTTTCCCTGGGACAGATGTACAGGATAATAAGCGGACAGGGAATGGGGCAGGAATGGCTATGGGAAGGAAGTTCTGTCTGGCCATCTCGGCTCCTTTTCATGGACTTTGTTTGAAGTCTGGTGACACTCAGCAAAATGCAGCCCTGGGGCCTGAACGGGGGCACTATGACTATGGAGGGTCTGCCGGGAGCAGGTGCACCTTGAGGGCAGGGCCAGGACCGCTGAGGTGCAAGGGCAAAAGTCTGGAGTCTGCCTGCCTGCCCGCCTGCCTGCTAGTCCCACTTCTCTTCCTCACTCGTGTGACTCAGGGGAATCACTCAGCAAGTCTCAGTTTCCTCATCCGGAGAATGGGGATAGCAATAAAGCAAACACTGTGGGGAGCTGCTCGGAGGATTTGAAGATTGGGGGGGTACATGCCAAGGGCTCCGTGTTCCCCCCAGCGAGGCCATTCATGTAATAGAAGCCGCCATTGATGGGAACTTGCCAAGTGCAATGGGCTGGGTGTCCCCTGTTCTCAGGATGTCAGTTCCCACCAGAATCCTGCAGCGGTGAATATCTTTATTGCTATTTCATAGGGGAGGGAATGAGGTTCAGAGAAGTTGTATGCCTTGTCCAAGGCCACACAGCCATGGGGAGGTGGGGCTGGAAATTAGAACCCGGGTCCCACTGACCTGGGAGATCTCCCGGCCTCCCATCCCTGCGTATTTCCAGGCAGGGCAGGGCCCAGCAGAGCTGTGACAGCTGACATCACTGCACAAAGAGCCAACCTCAGCCCTGCCAGGGAAGATGATGGCAGAGGAAGGGGATACGGCCTCCCTGGGCTCTGTTCCCCATCCCTGCTTAGAGCAGATACCCCCCTCCCAGGGGCCGAACCCTGCAGGTGAAGGGATCCCAGAATGGGCATCAAGATGAGGCCATGAGCCTGCTCCGTGGGGGCGCTCAAAGCTCCCTTCCCCCCCAGCCTGGCAGGGTGACCGCAGGCCTCTGCCTGCCAGAGCCGGGGACAAGCTGAGAGGAGCGGGTGAGTGACACTTCTCCCCCAGTGACTGGTAATGGATGGTAATTACATGAGCACAGTCCTGCCCTGTGCAACCCTGACCCCACGTGAGGACGCACATGCCCACTGGGATGGAACTCCAGCCCTGCAGACACAGGTGCACACACAGCCCACGAGTGCATGCTTACCATGTGCAAAGAGGCACAGACGGCTCCCTGGGTCGGGCGACCGTAGGTACGCACGGCCTGGCACACTCAGGTCCTTGCCCACGAGTCCGGGCTTGCCGCTGACTCCTGAGACCCCCTGGGCACGTCTCCACGGACACGCAGCAGGCCCACAGCTCCTGGTGTCCCTCCGCTCTGTGCGAACGCGTATGCGTGTCTGTCATGAAGAGGGCAGGGCGGGGTCTTGAGAAGTGGAGGGTCCGGAGCTAAGGCTACCATCAAAGCCACAGATCTCCCTGTGTTCCGACTGTCATTCAGTCCCGGGGAAAAACCCGCCCATCAGGTAATAAGAGAGTAGCTCTTTTTTTTTCCTAATATTAATTTATTTATTATTTTAGAGAGAGAGCGAGCACGGGAGCTGGGGGTGGGAGGGGCAGAGGGTGAGGGAGAGAATCTCAAGCAGACTCCCTGCTGAGTGGGGAGCCCAACGCGGGGCTCGATCTCATGACTCTGAGATCATAACCTGAGCTGAAACCTAGAGTCGGACGCTTCACTGACTGAGCCACCCAGGCGTCCCAAGATCGTAGCTCTTACTGTTCCTCGTTTCAGTAGTGATGAAGCACAAAGAGCTCAGAGAAGTTAAATAGGTCACGCAAAGTCACACAGCTGGGGTGGAGTCAGGCAGCTTGGCAGCTCCGAGCCCCAGGCCTTCCTCGCCCGGCGATGCTGCGGCCGTGGCGGGGGGGGGGGGCTCCTTTGCTGTTCCATCACAACCTCCCCCGCTCGGCACCCCACCCCCCCACCCCAGCACTTTAACCATCTCTGCTGGTTTAATCAACTGTGAATCGGAGCTATTTGCTTTCCTGTCCCCCCTCCCCCTCTCCCCACCTGCCCCCCCCCCCCCCGCTCCCACCCCATGCACAATGCAAACCCCACAGACTTACAAATGAGCACCTGTCTCATCCCCTCTGCATGTCCTGGCACCTAGTAGGGCTCCGCAGGTATGTGCGGCAGGGAAGGACTGGTGCATAAATGAACAGGGTCACCCAGCCTGGACACACGTGGCCTTTGCTGTCCCAGGGCCCGAGGAGGGAGGGCAGTGAGGCAGGAGGCTGCCGCCACTGGGGAGCTGCGGAAGACACTCTTAGCTCCTGCCTGCCTTCTCTCCATGTCTCGTTGGAAGTACAGGCATCTGAGCTGTGGCTGGGGCGGCTCACCCCGGACTCCTGAGCTGGGCACTGGGTATCCTGGAGGTGGCCTCTGCATGTTCTGCTCTCCCACACAGACACCAGGCCTGGGGCAGGGGTAGCCTCTTGGGGGCACACTGAGCCCAGGCAGTGCCCGGAGAGGTGGGGGACCCCTGTTCCTGGCTGCTTCTCTGGTCCATGTCCTGCCCCAAGGCCCCGCCTGCCCCGGCCAGGCCCCCTGGTGCCCCTGCCTACCACTAGGTGGCACCAAGCGCTCTGAGACAGTGGGGAGCTGCCCCCCCCAAGGCCTCCAGGGTGGGGACGGGTGGAGGTGGGTCGCAGAATCGCCCATTCTGGCGCTGGCTGGGCTTCCTGCCGCTGTGGCCCTTCCTTCGAATGGCAGAGCAGCCCCTTAAAGCTGAGCTCTGTGCTAGCGGATTTCCATACACGACCTCGCATTCCCCCACAAGCCTCACAAAGGCCTGAGGAGGTAGACTCCATTCTCGCCCCATTTTACAGATGAGGAAGCTGAGGCGCGGAGAGGTCGAAGCGATGTGTCCAGGTCACATAGCTAATAAGAAGCAGAGGCTCATTCTGTTCTACACTGATGCTTCCCTGCAGCTCTCTCCTAAGGGTCCGTGTCCCCCTGAGTGAACCATGGTGTCCCGGAGCTGGTCTGAGGCTCGGAGGAGGTCTTCAGAGCCGGAAATACTGGCTTGGGGGGTTGCGGTGGGTGTGGAGGGAGAAACAAGGGCCTCAGAGCAGGATGGAGGGTTTGGCAGAAGAGCCCCTTCTCCTCCCCGATACCCCCGCAGCTGTCCCACCAAGGGGCCAGGAAACGGAGGCAGGAGTACCAGGAAGGGGTCAGGGCCTGGAAGGGAAACCGAGGTGGGGAGGTGGGGACGTGGGGAGGGAAACCAGAGTGCCAAGAACAGCTGGGAGAAACTCGGGGGGCGGGAGGGCACAGGATGGAAGAGGAGTCATTCCAGATGTTACAGGCAGTGCCGGGTCCATATGGCGCTGAATTGGGAGGCCCTGTCTTTAACTGCGCAGGCTGTGATGAGTCAGGCCCAGACTGGAGGCCCTGGCTCTGGTGGAGTGATAGAACCCCCAAATGTGGGAAGCTGGGCCTGCCCTGGGGGCTTTGGGGAGCAGAGCAGGGTAGGCCATGGGCCAGATGTGCTTGGGGCTCAGATGTGCTCCAGCCTTGGCCCACGATGACAGCCAAGTGGCTGGGTCCATCCATGCACCCTTCCGTCTACACATGGATAGTGCCAGGTTCTGGGGACATTGCAGTGAACGAGACCAAGGAGATCCTGGCCTCCTGGGGGCTTATGCTCTAGTTCTTGAGAAACTGGCAAGAGACAAGTAAATGTCACAGAGAGGTTAAGACCAAAAGTAATGCAGATTCTAGTTTAGATCGGATGACTTCTTGGAGGAGGCGGTATTTGATGAAAAGGGCCAGAAAAGCCTTCAGGCCGAGGGAGCAGCAGGAGCCCAGACTCTAAGGCCCAAGTGAGCTTAGTGGCTGGAGGAAGCTTGAGCTACAGAGTGAGCAAGGGCCAGGGGGTGGGAGAGGAGGCCACGGAGGAGGGCAGGGCCAGACTGAGGAAGATCCTCCCAGGGCCCAGAATGTTCCCTGGGTGGGATGGAACGCGCTTGGAGAGTATTAGACAAGATGTGGTTTGCATTTTGGAGGATGACACCGGTTGATGCTGGCAAATGGATTACAGGGGCAAGGGTGGGGCAGATAGACCAGCTCAAGGGCCCAGGGGCCCAGTCTGGAGACTGCCAAGCACCTGGGTAGCTGGGTACCATAGAAGGGGCACGAAACTGGATCTCTGGGACTCTGCCCTGGATTCTAGTCCAGACCACATGGGTCACTGGCTGTGTGACCCGGAGTCAGTAACTGTCACCCTCTGAGCCTCCATGTCTTTATCTGCAAAATGTAGACAAGAACAGCCTCCCAGCCTCCTTCCCTGGGATGCAGTGAGGGTCAGGGTTGGGACAGGACAAAGGGCCAGAGCTTTATAAGCCAGAAGATGCTGAGGGTGAAGCTAGAAGATGGGAGGTCCCTGAGCCTGGGGCTACTTTGGGAGGCAGATTTTTTTTTTTTTCTGGAAGGAGCTGATAAGAGGATGACATTGTGGTTGAAATCATCCCTGGGGGTCAGCCCCCGCCCCTGTTCTGGCGCCCCAGTCCTCCGAGCCTGGGATCCCAGCGTGCGACTCGCCGATCCCCAGAGGTTGCCGCACCCTTCCCCCACCCTATGTCCCTGAATCTTTTTTCCCCTTGCATCTCCTTTTTAAAATAAAAACGCCGGCCGCTCGCAGCTCACTGATGTTTATGCCTCAGTAATACATTATGTATTATTTTGTTTTAAGCACAGCTTTTGCATCCTGACAGTAACAATAAAATGTGACTATGGGATTGCTAATACAGACAGACTAATGTTTCCATCGCCCGCCTCTTTTTTTTGCGTCCTAAGCACTTTTGAAAAGGCTCCTTTTATATTCCTAATAAAATTATAGCAAAATACATCGATTTACTGGAAAAGAGTTTAGGGTCGGGGTTGAGTTTTTTCTGCCCCTCCCCTTGTGTGGGCTTCCTTTTTTCCCCCCCAAAGGCTGATGAATATTCTGAATCAAAGCTTCTAAGTGCTTTTGACCCGGGGCTCAGGTTGTGTCCACGCTGTTGCTGTCGGATGGCTGCGCTGCTCACCTGGCCCCCAGCCAGCTCCAGGGCAGGGGTGTGTGTGTGCTGAGCACTCTGGGTGTTGGGAAGTGGGGGTGTATCTGTGTCGGGGCGTCTGGGTGTTGAGGTGCGTGGGGCTGTGTGTAAAGATGATTGCAGTCTGACTGCGTTCCGAGAGTCTGTGCTAGCGTGTGTGCTGGGGACACCTGTCCATGTGAACGTTTCTGCGGGCGGGATCCTGGGGGTCATGGGTGTCTACACAGGGCTCTGTGAGGTCTGGGTGTGTATGAACAAGGCACGGCAAAGCGGTTCCACGTATTCAGGGACCACCACCGGCTGGTGTGGCTGTGCGGGGCTCAGGGGCTAAGTCAACAGGCAGACATCAGGTCTCTGGAAGGGTTGACTGCAGTGGCCTCCTGGGCAGGAGTGGTGTAGGGGCAGCAGGTGGGGGAAGGGTCCCAGGCACAGGATGGAGAAGCTGTGGATGGAGAGGAGCAGGGCCCCCCGGGGAAGGTGACAAGCCACCCACTCAGCATCTTCGCCAACATCGCTGCCAAAGTGTGGGCAGTAGGTCCTGTGGGCCAAGCAAGAGGTGGGGGCCTTAACACTCAGCCCTGTTTACACCTCCGGGGGCAGGACCCAGAATCTGGGGGCCAAAGCCTCACTTTCTAGCTCCTTATAGGTTGGGTCCTGGGGCCAGATCCTACCAGTTTTCACCCTGCCCCCAGGATCAAAAGTTGGGGAAATAAAGAGACCCTCAGACCCTCCCCACCTGGGCACCCCCCTCCCCCACCAGAGGTGCTGCTTCCTGGGTGTCGAGCTCAGGGGAGGACCCGGCAGAGAACCACGGATCCCCTACACCGCGGCTAAGATGAGCCGAGTGCCCGCGCTCCGCGCTCCGCCTGCCACTCCAGCCGAGCCTTCCTTCCTCCCCACCCTCCCCGCTCGCCCTCCCCGCAGTATATGTGGATTTGCACGATTCAGAAACAGGGAAGGGAAAAAAAAAAAAAAAGAATTGGGTTTTGTGTACTAAGCACTTTTGAGGGCAATCTGGGGCCCCCTAATCCAGAGGTTTATAACCTCCCTAGCTAATGCTCTCTGACACTGTGTTTTGATATCATTACTACATTATACTCACAATTTTTGAGTGAAAAAATACAGTACTTAGAAAGTCGAAATTCATAAATAAATTCATGTCAAACCGCACTTAATATTGATTTTGTTAGTGTTCAGATTCAATAATAAGGTACTGCGTGCATGAATATTTAAATATAATCATCATTTCTGCATCTCCTAATGGCCTCTGCTCCTCTACACTCAATTTAAACACAATTTAAAAACTATAATGTATTGAAAAATACTAGGATTTAGCAATAAATCATCATCGGGAGATTCCAGGCCTCTTATAGGGTGGCTCGATATGGGTTTCTCCGGGGACTGTACAATTAGATTCATGTTCTTAAACTTCTCAATTATCCATATACCATAATTTTATGTGAAAGTTTGTTTCGCTTCCCCCCCCGCCCGCCGCCGCCGCCCCCCACCCCTCACCACCGCCCCCCCCCCAGCCTCTCTCCGTAGGAAGCGGTAGAAGAGCGCTTAAGTGTTCTCTTAGCCTGAGTGGAGTGGGGTCAAAGGTGGCCGTCCTCAAACTGAATTAGAGGCCAGGCCTGCCAGAGGCAGCCGGCGCTGAGTCACTTAATCACATTATTTGGGAAAAATATAGGGGGGAAAGAGATAAAATGACTTAAAATGAACTTGCCAAGGAGGAAGTGGAGTTTTTTAGATTTATTTAAAAAGCAATCCTTGGCTTGATGAAATAGACGCAGGGCCGCCGGCAGGATGTGGTCTGGCGGAGGGGCGGGAGGGGGGCCGTGCGCCGGGAGCGGAGGGGCTTCCTTGCTTGTTCCTGGGCCCCAGACCTCTGCGAGGAGCCCCGGTGGGTGTGGAAGGCCCCCAGGGTGTGGAGGAAGGGGTGCCTGCTGTCATCCCCTCCTCTGGGGGCCTGAAGGCGGGCTGGAGCAGTCAGCCCTGGGGAGGACCGGGTGTGGCAGGGCCCCTGGGGGTATCTGGGGCCTCGCATGGTGCCCTGATGGCAGCAGGCCGCAGCTGGTGCTGACAGATGGCCATGGAAGGGGCACAGCAGCATTGATGGATGACAGGAGTAGATAGGACCCAGGGACCTGGAGAGATGATGCCCCACTGGCTCAGAGCACCGAGCCCCCGCCCAGTTACAGACAGGATGGCATCACCGACCCCACTTCTCAAAGGACCTACTGTGTGCCGAGTGCTTTGCATACAACTCGCATGAGCCCTGCTTACCACTGTTCGCTGTAAGGCACGGTCCCGCCCATTTTATGGATGAGAAAGCTGGAGTTCAGAGTGATACAGCGATTTACCCAAGGTCACACAGCTGGGACACTGGCAGGATTTGGCAGAGCCAGCCCATTCTAGAACCAACATTCTTCTTGCAATAGCTCCCTGCTTCTCTGGGAAGGTGCAGTTGGAGGCTGGAGGTGATGTTGACCCTGAGCTTCGGCCTCTGGCACGCTCCCGAGCTGTGTAGGAGTATATAGCCCAGGGAGGCAAGCCCCACATCTGCCCCCACGGGGAAGGGGCAAGGATTTGGCACATCTGGGTTCTGGAAACCTGTATGATCCCTGGACTCTGAAGCCAGGAGAGGGTCGCTCGGATGGATCCAGAGCAGGACCTCTGGTCTTGTTGCCAAGGACAACCCAAGTATTGGACTGACAGGGAGGGAAGCCCGAGGACATCCCTGGGGCTACCCTAGAACAGAGAGGGCAGGCAGCTGGCAGGAGGGGAGCCTTTCCACATCGGACAAAAATACTAGGACAGGAGCTCAAACTGGGGAGGGGAGGGCCTCTGAAGGGGGGGCCACCTGCTGCTTCATGAGCCCAGCCAAGGAGGGACCGTCAGGAGGAGCCATACCACCAGCAGGGATGTGGTCAGGTACATGCGCGCTGGTCCCAACACACCTCTCAGTCTCTGAGTCCTTATTCTGCATCCGTGAAATGGGCAGAAAGTACCGACCTGGGGGGCTTGTCATAGAAGTGCCCATTCACATGGTAGATGTCTACTGCAGCTGCTATAATAATGGCCTATCTGGGGGTCAGGCTTGGGCTCCAGACCTCCAGAGCAGAGTTTTTCTTCTGGTCCGCATGGCCCTAGTCCCTTTGGGTGGGTTCGGGGCTGTGGGGCTACGTGCCAGGCCTCCGGCTGAGGGACAGTCAGGCTCCCACCCCCATCCGCTGGCTTTGCCAGGGGGGAAACCCTTAAGGCTGTGTCAGCAGGTTGCCTCTCCCCAGACCTAGGGTACAGGGGAGGCAGGAGTGTCAGGGGAGGGGGCGGCACGGGGGCCCAAGTGCCCGGCCCTCGGCTCAGCGTCTCCAGCAGCCCACGGCTTCCACGGACTCCTGTTGAGCGTTCATGCATTCTCCCGCTCTTTCAGGAAACACCTACTGTAATCCAGGCACTAGTCCAGGGACAGGGATACATGAGCGAACAAAGCAGCACTCCTAGCCCAAGACCGAGCCTCTGCCTCTTGCCAGGAGTACTCTACCTCGGTTTTGTCATCTGTGACAGGGGGATTAGCGTGGCCTGTTTCAACTACTTCTGGCTAACTTGTGTGAAATCAGAGGTGAACGGGCACATGATAAAAGCTGCCCTCGAGCGAGCTACTGTTCTTTTTCCAGTGAAAGGACCTGACAAGACACTCAGGGATGGGATTATTTTTTCTGTCTCTGTCCCTGCTAGGCTGAGGCTCCCAGACCGTAAGGGCAGGAGCAGAGGGGGAAACAGAAGTAAATGAGGGACTTTGGGAAAGTGGGAGCCATGGTGGGTTCTTGAGCCAGAAAAAGTCACTGAGGAGGCCTATCCAGGCTCGTCTCTTCCAAAAGGCCTGGGGAGAAGCCGAGGGGCAGGGGCAGGGGGGCTAGATGAGACGTCCAGCTAATTCCTGCGCCCTAATACCCTACTCTCCCTGAGAGTAGGCTGTGGGCCCCCATCAGAGTTAGCCCCTAGCAAGAGGCACTGCCCAGAGCCTCCGAACTGTGAGACTCCCCTCTTTTGGACACGAAGGGAGTTGCCAGAGACAGAGAAGACAGAATGCTGGCAGTCAGTGGGCAGGCAGCAGCTCTGGGCCCCTAGGGCTGGGCCCTCCTTTCTGTGCTAGGGCGGAGTAGGGAGGGCTGGTCTGCGGAGGATTCTTCTCTCCCCCTTCAACCGGCCTCCCCCAAAATCACCCAGACATTCTCCCTCGGGAAGCCCCCCTGAGCCTGCAAACTCCCGGACCACTCTCCAGTTCACCTCCAGCCAACACGCGTTCATCCACCTTCCATGTTCCTGCAAACCTCAGTCAGCTCATCTGCCGAGTGGAGCCACTCGAGGCGAGCCTCTCTAGCAGGGCTGTTGCGAGAACCCTGTGGGGCAGGGACCGCAAAGGGCTTGCTGAACAGGAGAGTCTGTGTGCAACCCCTGAGAGCCGTAAGAAGGAGTCAAGTTCCAAGGCCACTGACGGGCCTCGGACGATGGACTCTGGCCATGGCTTGGCGATCAGGCCAGGGAAGGGCCGGGTGCCTCCCTGGGCTCTGTCACTCTGCATCCAGGGTCCGTTTTTTTCTGGAAAACAAGCGACATTCATCACTAGTGACAGCTGGGCCCTAATGCAATCTCGGCTGGAGCCATGAATTGCAAATGCGCTGCAGGCGAAGAGGCTGCTCCTTTAGGCCCCCCAGGGAGGCCACACGCCCTGCGCCCCAGGGCGCCGGACAGGGACAGGGACAGGGACAGGGACAGGGACAGCGAGAAGACCCAGCAGGGTCTGGGGCTCCCTGCAGTCACCCCGGGCCAGGCCCCAGCTGCCTCAGGGTCCTGAGGGCCTCGGGGAGGGCGGGGGCAAGGACCAGGCTCCAGAGTGGGTGGAAGTGGGGGCCGGTTCCTGGTGACTCAGAACCTGCTTTTGTCCCTCTGTGAGATTCACAGGGAAAAAATAAAACACCCCGGCAATTAACCGGAGCAAGTCAGGTGAGTGGGACCGGGCAGGCGGGGCACCTGCCCGGCAATCTGGAGGACCTCACCCAGGCCAGGAGCACTCACGTGATTGGGGGAGCCCTGCCCGCTGCCACCCTCGGGGACCCGGGGCTCTGCCCCTTGCCACAGACAGACCCTGCCCTCCCCACCTCCATGGAGCCTCCGTCCGGCTGCCCACACGCGAGTGTCCTCATCCTCCCGGAGCAGAGCGAGCTGGGCTCTGCTCCATTCCAGGGCTGCGGCCCTCCCCGCCCCCCCGCTCCCACCCCCGCGCATGTGTGCCCAGAGCTTCCGGTTGGAGCTCTCTGCTCACAGACCTGCGCCCCGGCCTGGCATGCGTGCCCAGCCCCCTGCCAGGCCAGCACCGAGTCAGGGCGTGCCAGCCCGCCTCTGGCACCCGGTGTAGACGGGTGGGTTTGTTTTTCCCTGCATGTTTTGGGTTCAGGAGAGAGAAAAAAAAAATCCCCAAATGAGCTCTCCCTGGGGCACTTTTCCCTTCATTTTTCTGCCCAGGTGTCTCTAAAGGGAACTTCATTGTCTGTTTCAAATTCATTTGCACTTAACTCATCTAGAAGTTTTGCAAGAGCTGTTTGATGTCCAAGAAGCCTCTGAGCACCCCCTACACACACCTCTCCCCACCCCTGTAATGAGCCCTTTAACCCTTGGAGACCCAGAGCTGCCTTAGGGCCCAGAGTCAAAGGAGCAGGGGAGGAAGAGCTCGGGTTGGAGGGGGCTGAGGGAGGGGCGTGGGGTGTGAAAGATCTGCCCAGCGTGCCCCCCACCACGTACCCACCTCGGCATCTCTCAGCAGCCCCTATCCAGAGAGTGGCTCCAGCCCCTGCTGGGTGCAGGGCCCAGCTGTTGGGGTTTTGAGCTTCCCCCCACTAATTAATGGGTGCCTGTGAGGGCTGACCCAATCAAGCACCCAAATTAATCTCAATTACAGCGATTTGGTAACTGCAGAGCTAGCCAGCCCAACTGAGTCGGGGAGGGGATTTCGTCACCCGAGAATGGGGAGCCGGGACAACTCAGCCTCGATGTTATCGGGAGGGCGGAGGGGGGTGCTGGGTGGGGCTCAGGGGCCCCAGGCAGCCTAGCCTTTATCAGCACCATCAAATTAGTTCACACCAGCTAATATTCACATTGGCAGCCTGGCCCGAGGAGGGCGGAGGCGGCTCCCGGTGGATCCTGGGCTGCGGTACTCTGTTCCCTCCTCAGCCCCCGGGGTCCATCGGCCGAAGCCTAGAGAAGGGGCTGGTGGGCCAGGTATGTGGCTCCAAAACGCCAAGCTGGCCAAGTGCCAGGCTCTAGAACCCAGGGTCCAGCTGGGGTGCTTCCCCCTGGGCACAGCGCTTTTGGAAGGCAGCCGTGGGCTGATGACTCCCGCACACTGGCAGCTAGCTTCCTGCAGTTTCCAAAGCTGTCCTGTCCAGTAGCACTGGTTTGCTCCCTACAACACCCCACAGGGCAGGGCAGGGCAGGGCAGGGCAGGGATTATTAACTCCATTTTACAGAGGGAGAAGTTGAGGCCCAGGGAGGAGACACGGCTTACCAGGCGAGCGAGTGCAGGAGCCAGGCCTCTACGCAGGCGGTAGGACTCCTGGTCTAGTGCTCTTCCCACGAGAACACATCTCCTGGGAGACTGCCCTCCTCCCTCCCACTTCAGCTCTCCCCACCTCCCACCACACACTCTGCACACTCCGGCCTTCCTCTCTGTGCCCCTGGCCGCACCAGCCCTGACCCGTTGCCATTTACTCATTGTTCAGACAGGTGGACTTCCCTGAGCCTCAGTTACTTCCTCTGTAAAATGGGGATGAAAACAATGATGCCTGCCTCCCTGCCCGCCCTCACAGGGCAGTCCCACCTGCTAAAGCCCCGTGCACATGGAAGCCCTAACTGCCGTCTTTACTGGCAGTACCAGGGAGAAGGGAGGCGTAGTGGAGCTGGCAGCTTTTCACCGGTGCCCCAACCCGGGGCATTTCCCTGTGACCAAAGCGGGGCAGGGGAGGTCATCCTCTCTGGGGTGGGGAGATGGCTCTCTAATGGTTGAATCCAGGTGCCTGGGGCTCCTTCCTCCCCCTCGCAGCCCACCCACACCCATACCCACACCCGAGACGCCTGCATCATCACACTGGGCTCCTCCGTCACCCGCCCCGCCCATCAGGGTGTGGGGAAGGCTCCTGAACACAGAGGAATGAATCCGGTCCAACGTCCCACTCAGGAGGCACTTAACACGGCGAAGCCAGTTACACTCGCCTCCCCACCCCCCCAAACCCCAGCCTCCTGGGGGCTGTTCTGTATCCAGCCATGTCTGCCACGCCCTTGGCAGAGCCCCCGGGCGTGACTCCCACCCTCTCCACCCTCTCAGCTCAGGGCCTGGCTGGCAGGGAAGGGGCCGAGAACTTGGGACGGGAGTCTGCTGGGAGTTGTTGCTCCAGCGCCCGCAAACCCTGTCCTCCACCCCCACTGGGCTGCCACCCGTCGAGGCAGCAGGTGCCCCGAGAGCCCTCCTGCCTGCCCCCACTTCCCGCAAATGAAGCAGCAGGATGATTGATTTTGCAGGAAGAGTGGCCACGAGGGGAGTGGTGTGGGGCGCCAGGGGTCCTCACTCCATTTGCTTGTGGCTGTGAGTCAAAGTTAGGTCTCTCTGGGCAGGACGTGAGGTGTTCCCCAGCTGCTCAGCCTTGCGGTGGGGGGAACAGAGAGGGCCCTGGGGGTCCAGCAACATGGGGGAGGGGTCCTCTGACCCCTCAGGGTCCTGGCCTTCCCCTCAGAGTGGCTGACTTGGCTCGGGGAGGGATGGACTCCTCAGCTGTCCCTTACCTGGTCTGAATTTTGCAGTGACTCCTGGGGCTGGGAGTGGAGGAAGGGGGAGGGGAAGCTTCTGCCCCATCCCCCTGAGCAGACCCCTGTATGGCTGGGATGCCCGCCTGGTGACCCAGGCCCAGAGACCACGGAGCTCACTAAGGGCCACTGGGGAAGGAGGGACCCCTGAGCTATTCGAGGGCCACGGGTATGCGTGCGCAAAGACACACACATACTCACAAATCCATGCACCTTTCCAGGCATTTACACTCATGGGCATGGGTGTTTTATAGTCTAAGGCTCACACGGCCGCTAGATCCCACCAAGTTCTCATGCCTCCGATGCCCATGTCCTCTGCCTCCACGCACGACTCCTCACGACGCACACACTCACGTATGCACACTTGCACAGGGACAGAGCCAGACCCTCGAGGCCTCACACCCACACAAGCGAACACTTGACACAGGTGCGCCCCGGCGCAGGAGTGCCTGGAGGCATGTGCCCCAAGCAAACACGTGGCAGGAGTGACCTCACTGCTGCAGAGCCGTCCCCGGTGTGTGCTCGGGGACAACATGCTCTCCAATGATTAGAAGCAGGAACTTTTTTTTCTTTCCCTGTTCCTATTGGAGAGACAGGCACACCAAAACCTAGGAAAGAGAAATTATTCAGACTCTGGGCGCGTCCTCAGGCAGCCAACCCCAGGAAGGCACCTGGGTTCCCCACGCTCCAGACAAACAGGCTGGATCCCTCTCCATTTGTCACACTGGTCTCCATGCCCCTGGGCCTGGCACGGGTGGGCGTGTGGAGAAGCAGCTCTTTCTAGCAACGGTGGAGGAGGAGATGACTTCCGCCTGCGCTGGGAATCATGGGGGACTTTTTGGAGGAGGGGACGGGCAGGGGGTCTTCAGAAAGGAGGGGAGCAGGAATGGGGGACGGGCCCTGGGAGAGTTGCTGTATGCTGGCTGTCTCGGCTTGGGTGAGGGAAGGGAGGCAGCCTCTGGGAGCAGGGGGCAGCAGAGAGGGGCTGGGGTGGGCTTCTTGATGGCATCTTTGCACACAGCCAGGCTGTGCTGGGTGCCCAGTGAGACCCAGGGAGGCCCTCAGAGGCAGCCTCACCTCCAGGCACCTTGCGGGGCAGCTGGGAAGACAGGTCATTTCTGTCATCCAAATACAATCATGAAATCATGGGGGCATTGAGAACTCCGCACCCAAGTTAGCCACTCAGTCAGGGCCCCTGGAGCTCAAGGGAGTTGGGGAGCCTCAGGCTTCCAGGGTGAGAGTGGCCCAGAGACAGGTGCATTGAGGTCAGTACGGAGAAAAGGCAAAGAGGCAGACTCCAGTCTCCAGACCCTGTCCGAGGGCGCCTAGGGAGACCAGCACAGCCCCCAGAGGCCCCACGGTGCATAAAGGCGGCCCTCAAGCACTCCTCACACCACTTCATATCCAGCGATGTGCCACGAATCCCTTGTGGGGCAAGGGGCTCCCTCTTACCGACAGCTGTCATGGGCACTACAGTAGAGGCTCTGACAAGTCCTGCAGAGGTGAGGCTGCTTGTGCCATAGACACACTTCCCCGAGCCCACAGAACCTTCACCTATTCACCTGCTGTGGCACCAGAATTTGGAAAACTCTGCCCTGCCTCTTTAAAACCCCCTTTGTCCTGATTACCAGAGCATTGCAGTTTCCCTGTTCATTGTAAGAGATCTGCAAAATATAACAAAGAATAGAAAAGGTTGTTTAGATCTTTTAATATCTCATCACACGGAAGGGAACCACTGTTAATGTTTTGGTCTATTTCTTTCCAGTCTTTTTTTCCCCTGTGAATGTGCAGGCCTGTGGGGAAATGCATGAAAACATGGAAATCTAAATTGGGATCATGGAGGGGCACCCGGCCAGCTCAATCAGAGGAGTGTGCGACTTTATAAGGGTGGTGAGTTCGAGCCCCACATCGGGTGTGGAGATTACTTAAAAAAATAAAATCTTAAAAAAAAATTGGGATCTTATAGTCTTGTATCCTGCTTTTTTCCTGCATTTTTATGAATCACGTAATATATTAAAGAGTATATGCACAGTTTAAAGAACAATAATAAAACAGGCAGATATCCACTACTCCATTTAAGAATTATATACCACTTTTTTTCACTTCCCGTTACGCTGTGGACATTTTCCCGTGCCATTAAATATTCTTTGAGAACCTGAGTTTTAATGGCTGCCTCATATCCCTTCAAAGGCTGTACCATATTTTATTTAACAAATCCCGTCTTCTTAGAAATTCAGATTGTTTCCGATTTTATATGTTTAAAAAAACACTGATGAACGCTATCAGGCATAAATCTGCCCATAATCAGAACAATCTCGATTTCTTTATTAAAGTGGATAGAAGTAGACTTACAGCGTTGTGAAATAGTAACAGCCGATATATACTAAGCGTCTCTTTGCCGGGCTTCGTAGAGTCTGCTCTGTATCCGTTAACTCATTGAAATACACAGCTCCAGTGGTAGGTACTATCCTCATTCCCATTGTACAGATGAGCAAACTGAGGGTCGGGAAGCTAAGCGAATCCCCTTAAATTACATGGTAGTAAGTGGCAAAGCTGGTCTTTGAACACCTGCAGCCTGGTTCCAAAGGCTGAGCCCTTCATCACTATGCCAGGCTTTGGTTTGGTCGTCCATTCAACAAATTGTTTTCTGAGCACCTGCTATGTGCCAGGCACTATTACAGTTGATATGTATACAAGTACATGAACTAGATGGATGGAAATCTCGACCTTACATTCCACTTGGGGAGACAGATGGTAAACACAATAAGTGAAATCTTCAGATTATTAGAAAGTGGTAAGTCTCCCAGCAAAAAATAAAATGGAGAGGAAATGCAGAGGTAGGTGTGCAGTTTAAAATGGGGGGGGGCACCTGGGTGGCTCAGTCGTTGAGCGTCTGCCTTCGGCTCAGGGCGTGATCCCGACGTTCTGGGATCGAGCCCCACATCAGACTCCTCTGCTGGGCACCTGCTTCTTCCTCTCCCACTCCCCCTGCTTGTGTTCCCTCTCTCGCTGGCTGTCTCTCTGTCAAATAAATAAATAAAATCTTTTAAAAAATAAAATAAAATAAATAAAATAAAATAAAATGTCACGGGGGAGGGGTCAGGGAAGGACTCACTGAGAAAGAGACATTAGAACAAAGTCTTTTTTAAAAAGATTTTGTTTATTTATTTGAGAGAGAGTGAGTGAGAACGCACAAGTAGGGCAGAGGGAGAGGGAGAAGCAGACTCCCCACTGAGCAGGGAGCCGGACGAGGGGGCTTGTTCCCAGGCCCCTGGGATCATGACCTGAGCCAAAGGCAGAGGCTTAACCGACTGAGCCACCCAGGCGCCCCTAGAACAAAGTCTTGAAGGAGGTGAAGGAGGGAGCTCTCCTGTGATCTGAGGGGAGAACACTCCAGACAGAAGGATCTGCAGGTGCAAAGGCCCTGAGGCAACAGGGAGCTGACTGTGGAAAGGGCAGCAAGGAGGCCAGTGAGGCTGGAGTCGAGTGAGAGATGGAGTGTGGGAGGAGGTGAGGTCAAACAGATCACAGAGGGTCAGATCGCAGGGCTCCAAGGGCCACTGTAAGGACTTGGGCTTTTCTCCCAGAGAGGTGGGAGCCATGGAGGGTTTGGGAGCAGAGCAGTGAAGTGATCCTACTCTAACAGGACCTAATCTAACAGGATCCCTCTGGCTAGTGGCTGGAGAACCTCTATGGAGGACAAAGGTGGCAGCCGGGGGGCCCCTGCGACAATCGAGGCTGGAGAGGACGGTGTAGACCAGGCTGTAGTGTGGGGTGGAAAGAAGGGGTTTCCTTCTGGATATCTTTTAAAAATGGAGTTGACAGGATTTACAAATCGCTTGGCTAGGGCACATTAAGGATCCAGGAATGTCTCCACTCTCTGGAGCTTGAGCCCTGGAGTGGGGGAGATGCATTTAGCACAGCTGAGAAAACTGGGGGGGGGGGGGAGAGGATTTGGTTGGAACTGGTCGAGTTGTAACCGGGTACTAAGGCAGACATCGCTGCTAGCCCGATAGCCCGTGGTCTTCTGGGGGGCGTACAGGAGGACGGCACGTCCTGCCAGCCTGGAATGAGATGTGACCGCAGATGAGCTCTGGTCAAAGAGCTGTGGGTGGGAGTGATGAGCATGACTCCTGGGCTGGGGTTCTGATCCCTCCGCTGGTCCCTTGCGGAGCATGCTCTGAGGTAAAGCCTCCACCGGCCAGGGCCCCCCGAGTGACTCATGGAGGAAAGCCCTCTGCCCACCTGCCCTGGACAGACCTCATCAGAAATAAATGTTTGGGGGCGCCTGGGTGGCTCAGTCGGTTAAGTGTCTGCCTTTGGCTTGGGTCATGATCCCAGGGGCCTGGGGTGGAGCCCCGTGTCAGGCTCCCTGCTCAGCAAGGAGCCTACTTCTCCCTCTGCCTCTGCCTGCCGCTCTGCCTATTTGTGCTTTCTCTCTCTCTGCCAAATAAATCTTTAAAAAAAAATAAATGTTTGTTGTACTAAGACACTGAGATTTTGATTTTTTAAAAAAGAATTATTTATTTATTTGAGAGAGAGAGAGAGAGAAAGCGGGAGAGGGGGGAGGAGCAGAGGGAGAGGGAGAAAGAGAATCCTCAAGCAGACTCCCCACTGAGCATGGAGCCCACACAGGGTTCAACCCTGAGACCACGGCCTGAGCTGAAATCAAGAGTCAGACACTCAACCAACTGAGCCACCCAGGCACCCCTTGATTTGTTTGTTATCACAGCATAATTGATCCTCTCCTGAATGATACAGGCACTTATTAGTAGGATTGCTATGTAAGGTTGCACAGGTTGTACACTGTACCAGGGAAGCATCCCCAAGGGGGTTTCCTTCTGATCCTAGACTTGCCTCACTTCTAAATCCTGCATGCATGCGAAGGACTGTGTCCCGTTGCAACCATGGTCAGGGCACCCCCGAGGCTGCCCCTCTTGTTTACTAGGCTCTCTCAAAGGCCTGATTTCCCCCCACACCTCCCACCCAACCCTAAGCCTGCCACAGCCACCTCACAGGGCGGGGGTGGTGGGAGTGTTGAGTGGGACTGTTGCCTTAGCGCTTGGGTATAAGTGAGCAAGAGCGTGGATATGAGTGTGTGCCCAGAGAGGGCTACCGCTCCCTGGAAAGCTCCTCCCGGGCAGATCTGGGCCAAGCTGAGGGGGTGAGTGAGGGGACACAGCCATGCTCCAGAAGCTTCACTGCTTCCTAATGGGATACATACGCTCTGGCTACGGATTTAATAAGAAGTCTGATTTATGGAACTGCCATTCATAGGAATTTAAGCTGGATGCTACTGATTAAGGCCCAGAGCTAGTGCTCCCTCTACCTCTCCCCTCCTGCCTCTCTTCGCTCTCCTCCCCTCCCCCTCCTTTTTAGAAGGGCCAGTCTGGGGTCGCCCAGCGACGCCTGGAGTGAGAGGGCCGCTCATTCTGCTTTCTGCTCATCGGCCTGCCTACAGAATAATAGACAGTGGGAAGCTTTTAAAAAAAGTTTTGCTGCGTTTCTGGAGGAAGTCACCTTTTTTCCGAAGGAAGGCAGATTATAGGCAAGCGTGGAGCTCTGGAGAGAGGTTTGAGCTAGAGATGCAAATCTGGGAATTGCCAGCGTATATTGGTGTTTGAAGAGCCATCGCATTGGGGGGGGATCAAGGAGAGAGGGTTACATGGAGAAGGGGCAGAAGACCGAGCCTCTGATGCCGCAGAGAGCAGAAGGAGCAGCTGGGACACGGGGGAGAACCAGCCAAGTCCAAAGAGGCTTCCAAGGAGTGGCAGTGAGCAGCCCGCTCCCGCAAAACCGAGGGCTGAGAACTGACCACTGGGCTTTAGCTCGGTGGAGTCACGGGTGTCCTGGCCGAGAGTGGCTGCAGGGAACGGGTTCAAGAGAAGATGGGGTGGGATGGGGCCTGGAGAACAGGGAGGTCAGGTGCCTCTTTCAAGGAATCTTACTGGGCAAGGCACAGAGGATAGGGTGGTAGTCGGTGGGCAAGTGGGGTTGAGGAGGAAGTGACGTGCAAGAGGAAGGCGAAGCTGATGAGATAGAGCCTGAAGGCTAGAGAGTCCCTGTAGCCAGAAAGTTCTGGTCGCAGACCCCCACCGGCAACAGCGTGTGAGGATGGCCTGTTCCCACCCTCCCTGCACACCCCATCCCCATTGGAGCATCTCATGCCCTCTGCTTGAGAAACCTTATGGGGTTTTCACTCCCCTTCCCAGGCCTGGTACTAATCCCTGGGGTGGGGAGGGGCTCCCCTGCCGGGCAGGAATTAGGATTCAGACCTGAACAAAGGTACAGATGGGGAAACAGAGGCCCAGAGAGGTCAAACAATGTGCCTAAGGTCACACAGCTATTAAGTGGCAGAACTAGAACTATCTACCCTAATTCTGCCCAACCCCCTCCCCCATACTCAAGGATAAGACCCTCTGGGCTCTGCGGATTCCGCTTCCCACTAGCGTTTGTGTTTATTCCTTCCGTACAGGGGTGCAAGAATGGCCAGGAAGGAGTGGCCCCCAAAGGGCTCACAGACCACCTGGGGAGATCCACCCACGGTCCTGATTATTAGACGGGAGAGTCAGTTGTCCTGAGGACTGTTCAGGGGGTCGGTGAGAAGTGCACAGGGACCCCACTAGGTGTGGGGAGGGAGGGTGGTCAGGAAGGCCTCCCCGGAATCTACTTCAAAGTGGGCAGCCAAAAAATGAGCAGGGTGAGGCTTGGTGAGGAGCAGTGGAAGGACCAGCATCCCTGCAAAAGGGCACAGCACGTGCGAAGACTTCGAGGCTGGACCGCCAAACCCATAGGGAACCAGCCATTTGGAGCGGGCATCAGGGCCAACTGGGGGCTGCCGGGGGCCCGCGGGCCGACCGGGGCGGGTGGGGGTGTCGGGTCTCCGAATCCCCGCCCGGCCCCGCGCGCCACAGGGGCCGCCTCGGCGGAGCCAGCTCGCCCAGCCCGCGCGGGGGTCGCGCGGCCGGCCGGGGGCGTCTAATGGGCTGCGCGGCCCGGGTTCCGGGGAGTGGTCCCCGGCCGCGCTAATGTGCGGTCGCCCCGCCCGCCGGCAGCTGCTGCCCCAGCGCCGACCCCGGGCGCCGATCGATACGCATCAGGCGGCGGGCGGCCGGGAGCGCCCCCTCCCCCGGGCGCCTCTGCCTGGTCGTTCCGGGGCCTCCCGCGCGGGGGGTGGCGGGGGGGGGCGAAGCGGGGAGGGGGCGCCCCGCCGGGGGTCGCCCGGGGCTCCTCTCCGCCGCTCGGCGCTCGCCTCTCTCTCTCCAATCTCTCGATCCCGGCCCCTGTCCTGCGTCCGCGGCCCCCGTCCGTCCCTATCCTTCCCTTCTCGGAGTCTCCGTGTCTCCCTGTCCGGGTCCTGGGGAGGACCGGTCAGCCGCCCCAGGCGGGAGGCTGTGGCCTTTGTCCACAGACTGGGGCCAGTGGCTTTGCGGCCTCCTGCCCCCCGCCTCCCCCGGGCTCCGCTTTCCCGCCCCTCTCGCCGCTGGGAGCCTGGGAATCCCAGGTGGCTTCTTTGGGGACAAAGCCAAGGCCAGGGGGACCAGGGTGGGGCGCATGAGGCACTGGGCTGCAAAACTTGACGAGCGCCCCCCCCAAAACCCCTCAGAAATCAAGATTGAAATAATACTTTAATGCAATATTTTTAAAAAGCGAACTTAATGCAAAAAATTCTTTGGTGAACAAAATATCAACGTTTTAAACGCAAGCAGAGCCATAGCTGGGCCTTGCAGCAAGGGAAAAGTCAGGAATGGGATCCTGTTTTAGTTAAAATGTTGGTGCTTTGGGGTGCCTGGCTGGCTCAGTTCGTGGCATGTGTGGCTCTTGGTCTCTGGGTTGTGGGTTCCAGCCCCACGTTTGGTGTAGAGATTGCTTAAAAATAGAATCTTGAAAAATACAATGTTGGTATTTTGTCCATCTTCGATTGTTGCTGACTTTAAAGGAGGCTGATAGAAAGGGGTACTGGGACTGTGGGCGGGGATGCACACCCAGGACCTGCATTGACCAGTGAGAAAGCTTCAAGGGCGAGCATATTAATTAGCTTTTCGATCGTTTACATACCACACGATGCACCCATGTATAGGGTCGGATTCGATGGTTTTTGGTGTATCCAGAGTTGTGCAACCATCACCACCCCCACTCTGGAACATTCGCATCACCCCTAAAAGAATCCCTGTCCCCACTGGTGTCAGCCCTCCGTTCCCCTCAATTTCCCCAGCCCTAGGCAACCACTAATGTTTTGGTCTCTTCGGATTTGCCTGTTCTGGGTGTTTCATATGAATGGAACCATACAACACGCGGTCTCCTGCGTAGGGCTTTCTCGCGGCAGCTTTCAAGGCTCATCCCTGTCGTGGCGTGTGTGAGTACTCCGTGCCTTCCTCCTGCCCAGGGATCTGCCCTTGTACGGACACGCCACATTCTACCCGTGCGTTCATCAGTTGATGGACATCTGGGTCCTTTCTCCTTTGGGACTGTAATGAATAATGCTGTTACAAACATTTACGTACGAGATTTTTGGGGACATATGTTTTCATTTCTCTCCGGTGTCTACCTAGGGTAGAATTTCTGGGTCATGTGGTAGCTCTGTGTTTAACCTTTTGAGGAACTGCCAGCCTGTTTTCCAAAGCGGCTGAGCTCTGTTGCAGTCCCATCAGCCATGTCTGAGGGCTCCAATTTCTCCCCATTTTCACCAGCACTTACAATTATCTGTCTTTCTTTTTTTTTTTTTAAGATTTTATTTATTTATTTGACAGAGAGAGAGACAGCCAGCAAGAGAGGGAACACAAGCAGGGGGAGTGGGAGAGGAAGAAGCAGGCTCATAGCGGAGGAGCCTGATGTGGGGCTCGATCCCATAACGCCGGGATCACGCCCTGAGCCGAAGGCAGACGCCCAACGACTGCGCCACCCAGGCGCCCCACAATTATCTGTCTTTCTGAGTATAGCTTTCCTAGTGTGTGTGAAGTGGGAGCTCATTGTGGTTTTAATTTGCATGTCCCTGATGGCTAATGATGTTGAACATCTTTTCACATGCTTTTCGGATGTTTGTATATCTTCTTTAGAGAAATGTCTGTTCAAACTCTTTGCCCATTTTTCAAACGTCTTAATTATCTTTTAAACAAATGGCATCACAGCACACTTAACGTTCTGAAATGCATCTTTGCGCTTGACCGTGTGCTCTGGAGATCTTTCCGTGATCTTTATAGATCGACCTCACTATTTAAAAAAATTTTTTTATTATTATTATTTTGGGGGGGAACAGAGGGAGAGGGTGAGAAAGAAAACCTTAAGCAAGCTCCACGCCCAGCACGGAGCCTAACACGGGGCTCGACCTTACAACCCTGAGATCATGACCTGAACTGAAATCAAGAGTCAGACACTTAACCGACTGACACAGCCAGGGACCCCACCTCCCACTACTTTTAAGTAACTATTCGAGGTTTCGTAGTGGGGCTGGGCTATAGTATTTATCCCCATCTCGGATGGATGGATATACACGGTTTTCAAAAATGTTTTCTCTTACGAAACAGGTAAACATCCTTACACACATCTTTGTGTACCTAAGTGAGTTTTTTTAAAGCCCTAGAGGTGGAAATCCAGGCTTAAAAAGTCTGGATGTGGATTATTTTTCTCGTGGCTTGGTCTTTAGTCACATAGAAATGTTAAAATTTGATGTCTGTAAAGAGTGCAACCCTCCTTTTTGGCTCCTGGATTTCGTGTTTTATTTTTCCTACCCCAAGGTTGTGAAAACATTTTCCTCTAATATTATCATATGAAAAGATAAATGGAGAGATACATTTTGGATGTGATGACAATATTGAAATAAAATAAGTTCTTCTTAAATTAACTAATAAATCTAATGCTATCTCAGTGACGTTCCCAATGGAAACTTTTATCAAATGTGATAGAGTTTATATGAAAAGGGAACGCGTAATTTAAAAAATTCCAAAGTGAATAGTTGAACCATTGGCAAAACACACTGTTGACTCATAGTAATTAAAATATTGGGGTATTGGAGGAGCCCCTGGCTGGCTCAGTTGGTAAAGCATACAGCTCTTGATTTCAGGGTCGTGAATTCAAGCCCCACGTTGGGCATAGAGATTACTTAAAAAAGAAAAAAAAGACTTTAAAAAGCAGTATAATATTGGAATGAGATCAGGTAGGTTGATCAATGGAAAGAAACAGGTCCGTGTTTATATGAAAGTTTACTTTATGATAAAGGTGACATTTCAAATAAGCAGAGTTCAACAAATGGTCTTGGTTCAAACTGCTAACCATTTGGTGGTGAATATCTATCCATTTATCCATTGAATATTTGTGAATGCTTAACACAGGCCAGGTACCCTGTGGCATGTGGACACTGGGGGGGGGGGGGAGCAGTGAACAGAACAGAAGAAAGGACAAAAATTCCTGGCCTCATGGAACTGACATTCTGGTGAGAGAGGCAGTTAATCAATACAATAAATAGGTAAGTCATATGATCCATGAGAAATAAAGGAAGGGCAGGGGGATGGGGAGAGAAATGGCAATTTAAAATAGAAAGGGCAGGAAAGATTACAATGTAAAGGTGATATTTCAGTCAAAACTCAAAGGAGATGAGGGAGTTGGCCTTGTAGATGTCTATAAAGGCCATCTGAGCTCAGGGAACAGGCAGTGCAAAGGCCCTGGGGCAGGAACATGTTTGTGTGTTTTGAACTCTAATGTATGGATTTGAACTTTCACCCTGAGGGAGCTGGGAGGCATTGAAGGGCTGCGAACAGAAGTGTGACAGGAACCCATTTATGCTTTAACTGAACCACTCTGGGATCTGGGAGGAGCATAGATGGTAGGGTCCAGAGCAAGAGTCGACTTAAGAAGACTGGGAGGATGGCAACTGCAGTTACCCAGGTGGACCAGGGTGGAGGTTTGGAAGAAGGGAGAAGTCAGATTCTGGATGTATTTTGAAGACAGACAGCATTTGCTGATAGGTTGGGGGGTAGGGGAAGAGAGGAGCCAAAGATGACTTCAGGGGTCTTGATCCGAACATTGGAAGGCGGGAGCCGCCGTTTACAGGGGCAAGAAGGCTGTGGGGAAGATCGGGAGCTCAGCTTTGGACATTTGGCGTTGGAGATGCTGTCAGACCTCTGAATGGAGATGCTGAGTCGGAGGAAATACTCCTGTCCCCAGCTGCGAAGAGCGATCTGGGCTGGACACAGGGGCTGGAAACCGTGCGCGGACCGTTGTTGCCAGCGCAGCAGCTGTGGACCGCGTGCGTCTAGTGAGCACTTGAAATGCAGCCAGTCCGACTGAGATGTGCTCTCGGTGCAAAATGCACACCAGATTTTGAAGGCTTAGGATGGAAAAAAAAAAAAAGTAAAACAGCCCATTAATGATTCTTTTCCATTGATAAGTAGAAATGATCATATTTTGGATACATTCGGTTAGATAAAATACAGTATCTACGTTCATTTCACTTTTTTTTTTTTTTTTACTTAAAAAAATGTGGTTACTGAGAAAATGCTTCCTTGTCTAAGAGGCTTGCGTGATATTTCTATTGGACAGCGCTGGTCTAGATGCTGAGTAAAAGGGGTCAGCAGGATGGGGTGGCCGTGGGAGTGAATGTGGTGGAGAAGAGACCCAAGGACACGCCGTGGGCCCCCCAGGGGGAAGACTTTGAGGCAGAATTGCAAAGGAGGCCAGAAAAAGCAATGAGGGAGGTTGGAGGAAGAGCAGGAAGGGGGCTGTCCCGGAAACCAGGGCCTGAGAGCTTCTGGGAGCAGGGAGGCCCGCTCCGGGGCAAAGGCTCTGATGAGCTGGGGAAGGCCCCAAGCTAACCATTGGAGTTGGCAACCTGGTCACCGGGTGACAAGAACGTTTCATTCCTACGATATTCCCGAGTTCCTACAACTGCTGTTGGCTGGAGGTACAGCAGTGAACAAGGCGAGCTGGCCCCTGCCCTGCCCGGGCTCACCATGTATCCCGGGATGTGGCAGAGAGGGGCCCCGAATAATGAGCTGCGAGTCACCTAGAAGAAAGGTGAAGAAAGAAAGCCAGAAAAGCCTAGAACAAAGGTGCAGAGGCTCTGGCTGAGGGCTCGGGAGAAAACCCCCATCCCTGAGTCCAAAGCCTCCCATCCCCCCACCCCCAGCATAGATCCTGGACAAGGGAAGAACAGGGATATCCTGCTAGGAGCTTTTCAGGGGTAGAGACTCCTCCTAGCATTCCTATAAGAAGCCTGAATTTGAACTCAGGGCTCTCTGGCCCCAAAGCCTATGTCCTCAACCACTCTGCTCCCTGCCCGGATGTCCGTGGGGATGTGGGCAGGGACCACAGACTCTTCTCTCTGATAGCTCGAAGCTCTTGGGCTGCACAGTCCCCAGTCTGGCTCCGCAGCCAGCCCCCAGCACTGCAGTACTGCTCTGCCGAGTTCCCTGAGGGTACTCCCTGCAGCCTTAGTCTGCTCATCTGTCTAATGGACCAATCAAACAGAGCACAGCTCATTAGCAACCACTCCACACTGCCCGTTGTGCACAGAGTAGGGCTGGGAGCCTCGAGCCGGACCAGGCAATAGCAGGTGTTTTGAAAACTGGTCCCCCAGGGGAGGTGGGCAGAGGAACTGGCTACAAGGTCACTGAGGGAGGTTGGGCAGGTGCTGGGGCAGGCACGGCCCCGGAGTCCCTCCCTGGCCTGTGTCCCAAGAGCTCTGAGCCCGGTTCCGATGCCCCTGAAGGTCAGGCAGCCCCTCTGGCCCCCGCTGCCCCCTCCCGCCTCTGACTGTCCCCTCCGCACTGGATAAACAGCACCTCCGCCCGCCTGCCTCCTCCATCCCTCACGCTTCACCAGAATTAAATTCATCATTCATTTTTTATGGTTTATACATGGTGTAATTTATGTTTTCAAATATATTGAGGTCACACTTTAGCAGAAAAAAAGTATTTCACATTGAAATTGAAGGCATGTGTGTTCCATTAAATGGGGATGTTTGGGATAATTTTAAAAGGCTAAAAGTAGTAGAAAGTAACATTAAAATAAAATTTGAGAGATGTAATTACCCCTAATCGCACCATAAAATAATCAATACTGCATTCCATTATTTCTGACTTCCCTAGTTATAGCTTTTTTTGTTAAGCTCTTGAATATTGATGAGGGGAAAGGGTCGTGTCTTCTGGCGGAGGTCTGATGGAGGTGGAATTAAGGTGGTGTCCTCTCCGATTATCCCGTGGAGACCGAGAGAGACCGTGAGTGCCCCTCCTTCTCCGCTGTGAATCCCAGGGGCAGCACCAGGCTCCCTGATCTCCCGTCCAGTGCTCTCCCGTCCAGCTCTTCCCGCATGGGGCCTGGTGGGGAGGCCGGGGGAGCCCACGGAGGCAGGCCGTGTTTCTCTGGGCTACATTATTGAAGCACTCACTGTGTGCCAAGCTCTGCGCAAGCCCCATGGATCTGTCAACTCACTTAATGCTTAAACAACTCTCCGCAGGGGGTGTCGGCAAGACTCCCCACTTTACAGATGGGCACACTGAGGCTCAGGGGGCTAGACTTACCAAGGGGATAGGCTGAGCGGTGGGGATGCTGGCAGGAGGCTACAGGGGTGCTGAACCCACCAGGCAAGAATGACTCAGTGCCAACCTCGAGGACAGTTGTCACTGGCCACAGTGGTGTGGACTTAGCCAGAAAACCTCTGATTCCCTTTAGGACACCTGAGAATTTCCACCCCTTCCCTACAATTTAGATAACGGGTTCACCTCTCTGAACCTTCATGTTTTCATCTGTAAAATGGGAATAACATTAGAATGCCCTTCACTAAGTGTGTGGTTTAAGGGAGCTCATGCCGAACGCATTACCAGGCACACGGGAAGTGCCAGTCGGCAGTAACTATGAAGGTAATGGTGACACTAATGAAGATGTCACTTCTTTTCCCTGGCCTCAGTTTCCCCATGTCTAAAACGCTCTAGGTGGGGCACTTGAACTGGACAATGGCAAGGCTTGTCTCTCTCTGACGTTATGTGTTCTATGATCTAGGCACCAAGCTTCTGCCGTGTGGGGGGAGACTCCAGCCTGTGTGCCAGCCCACAAAGAGCCTTCAGAAGTTTATTTCATCCAGCCCCACCCTCCCACAGGCTTAGGTGTCTGAGGGGTGCTCCCCAGCCCCTCTTCCCCCACCTCAAGGAACCCGCATTTTTTTAAAAAGTAAACTTTACAACCAACATGGGGCTTGAACTCACAACCTGAGATCAAGAATCCCATGCTCTACCAATTGAGCCAGGCAGGCGCCCTAAACTTGTACCTTTTCAAGCTGCAGATAGTTTCCCTGGGGCTTAGGGAAGAGCTCTATGACGGCCTACCTACCTAATGAGAGCACCAAAGTGGTCCTTTGGGCCCCTGAGCTGGGAATTTGAAGTCTGGACACCCTCACACCTTCGTGTCCAGCACCCAGACACTCCCATATTCAGCGTGTGTGGATGTCCTTATATCTGCTATCAAGATATTTGTGTGCCAGAATCAAAACATCTCCCTGCTCAGAATCCAGATAACTGTATGCTCAAGATCTGGACACCTCATAGCTGCATTATTCACAGTAGCTGAAAGGAGGCAACAGCCTAAATGTCCATGGATGGATGGATGAATGGATGGATGGATGATGGATGGATGATGGATGGTTGGATGGATGGATGGATGGATGGATGGTTGGATGGATGGATGGTTGGATGGATGGATGGATGAATGGATGGATGGATGATGGATGGATGATGGATGGTTGGTTGGATGGATGGATGGATGGTTGGATGGATGGATGGATGGATGGTTGGATGGATGGATGGATGGATGGTTGGATGAGTGGATGGATGGATGGACAGATGGTTGGATGGATGGTTGGATGAGTGGATGGATGGATGGATGGATGGATGGATGTTGGATGAGTGGATGGATGGATGGATGGATGGATGGATGGATGGTTGGATGGATGGTTGGATGAGTGGATGGATGGATGGATGGATGGATGGTTGGATGATGGATGGATGGATGGAGGGATGGACAAAATGTGGTATATCCATGCAATATATCCATGGAATATTATTCTGCTATAAACTGGAATGAGGTACTAGTACATGCTGCGACACGAATGAAACTTGAAAACATCATGCTCCGTGAAAGAAGCCAGACACAAAAGGCCAGATGGTGCATGATTCCATTTACATGCAGTATGGAGAATAGACAAATTCAGAGACATAGAAGTAGAATGGTGGTTACTAGGGACTAGGAGCAGGGGGAAGAGGGAGTCAGCGTTTAATGGATACAGAGTAGGCAAATCCAGAAAAGGGAAATCCATAGCGACAGAAAGCAGATTAGTGGCTGCCTGGGGAATAGGGAGAAGGCAGAATGACCGCTTAATGGGTAGGAGGTTTCTTTTTGGGGTGATAAAAAAGTTCTGGAACTGGATGGTCACATAATATTGTGAATGTACTTAATGCCACTGATTCATATACTTTAAAATGCTTATAAGATTACATTTCGTGTTCTGTGTATTTCATCATAATTAAAACAAATTTTTTTTTAATGTCTGGACACCCCAGGGCCCAGTCCTGCGCCTGAGCCGGCCTCACGCTCTGTGCAGGGTTCTTGGCACTGGCTGCTCAACCCCGCACGCTGGAAGCCTGGGACAACAGGGAGCTGATGGGCAGCCTCCCTCCCTGTGTCATTACCATTAATAATAAACAACAATAGAGTGTATTTTTAAAACTTTCCCTAATGGAGATTCCCAAGCAGCAACCAAAACACTCAGACTACCCGCTGATCCCCTAAAGATACTGACACATAAAAGCTGTGTGAGCCACAGAGGGCTGGGGCGAGGTGGCTGTTTCCTGGCATTGGGGCAGCGCCCCTCCCTTATCCCAGCCCCCCGCCAGCTCCCCTCCCCAGCTTTATCCAGGGTACCAAGGACAAAGGCAAAGGAGGGGGTCTTCTGTACCCTCCAGGTTCTCGCCAAATGCCTTGGCCCTTGGACTCAGTGTTGTCCCTAGGTTCTCTTTCTTGCCTGTCCTTCCAGAGGCTGTGCTCAGGAGCAGTGGGAGGGGACACTAGGCCTGACACTGTTAGTTCTTAAATTTCATGCCGCTGCTCAGCACAGACGGAGCAGCCGCCAGAGAGACCTTCCCCCAGGGAACCCCAGGCCAGGTGAGTCACCAAATTTCCAAGCCTCAGTTTCCCCACCTGTACAGAGAGCAATGACAACACCTACCTCACTGGCTGGGGAGGGTTAGAGATGATGCGTGTGATGTCTCAGTGCTGAGCAAATAGTGATCATCGTTCCAGACACAAGGCCAAGCCCTCAGGCCTGTGTGGCTCACCCTCTCCCAACTTCCCTGGGTCCACCTGGCACCCTCTCCCAGGCCAGCTGGTGCCCCTGCCCCACTGGGCTCTGTAGTGGCAAGACTCATCTTGATATGGGCCACCCGTTCGAGTGCTCATTCACATGCCTTGTCAAACGATCCTCCTGGCAGCCCTGGTTGGGAAAGACTGTTGCTCCATTTTACAGATAGGGAGACTGAGGTCCATGGAGGCAGAGAGCCTGTTGGATGGGAGTTCAAAAGCAGTATTTCTGAGCCAAGAGCTGTTGTTTCAAACACTATGCAATGACCGAGTTGGGGTAGCAGGGTCCCAACAATTATACAATCTCTGCGTACGTTTTTCTGGAGTGAAAGCACTTAGCTCACCAGATTCTCAAAGGGATCAGAGACAGACCTCTGGTTAAGTCCCAGCTCCTCCACTTCGTGACTCTGTGGGCCTTGGGCAAGTCAATTTCTCCCACGTGCCTCAGTTTCCTCATTTTTCAGACTAGGGGTTTGACTGGAAAACTCTTTGAGGCCCCTCCAAGCCCTGTTATTCACCCCTTGGATCCTCCCATTGGATCCTCTTCCCCCCCTCCAGCTCTCCCACCCTCACTCTTCATCCTAGTCCTGCCCCCCCCCCCAGCCTTGGGAACAGCCACAGGCCCCAGACAGCAGGCACACCCGGGGAAGAGGAGAAACTGTTCTTGGCCAGGGCATGTCAGGGAGAAGGTAGCTGGCCCTCAAGAGCTCTCTGTCCCCTTGTCCCCAACACTGCCTGCCCAGTTTTCCTCTGAGGTCAAGAAGAAGGGCCCCAGCCAGACCCTGTCCAGAGGCCCCGGGGCCCCTCGGTGACCCCTGAGCCAGCCACAGCCCACCCATCCGGCGAGATTTAATTGGTTTCAATTGACAAGCATAACAAGAAGGCTCTTTAAGGGAGCTTCGGAAATGGAAGGGAGGCCATTAGGAAATTTACATTTGCGAATATGATGTTTAATTAGCAATACCAATAAATTAATAGGAGAATCTTGCTGCGGTTCTGGGTTCATAAAACACCAGCCTCGGTCGGCAGAAGGGGAATGCGGCAGCCCGAGGCCGCTTGAGGGGAGAGGACCAGGCCATGGGCTCGTCCCCAGGGCCCGCCTGGCACCCTGTGCCCCCAGCCCATCCCTTGATGGAGTGGGAGGCGGGGTGAAGCCAGTACGGACTGAGTTCATATCCTGGCCCAGCCACCGGCTCCTCGGAGAAGTCCCCCCGTTCTGAGCCTCCAGGTCCTTGTGTGTCCGGTGGGGACAGTGACGATAACGTAAGGATAAGTAATGTGGGTAAGAACACAAGGAACAGAAAGAGAAAAAGGCCGGCACAGAATAAGAGTTCGTTTTCGCTGCTGCTCCTGCTATCGTTACTATTAGTGGATAATGAATGGGACCCACCTGCATGGAGGGAGGACTTGATAAATACAAGGTATTTATACGAGGCTTTTACTTTTCCTGTCCCAAGCCCAAGCTGCTCTTCTGGGCTCCTGGGCACTTGGGACGGTCACCCTGATGGCACTCTCACCCCCGGAGCCAGCCCCCTTGGTATCACTGGCTCTGCACCGGTCCAGACCACGTCTTGCTTATTGCCCTATCCCTTGGCCACAGCAGGCAAACACATTTGTAAACAAACATGGGATACTCAGCTCTGACATGTGCTGCCCCCACTTGCCGACCATCCGTGGCTCTTGAATGCTTTCAGTTTCGCTCCTACCTCTCCCCAGCGCTGTCATCACAGCCCCCCTGTGCTCCAGCTCCCTATCCTCCCACCTGCCGGGCCTAAGGCACCATCTTCTGCCACGTGCCAGGCTTCTCCCTTCCCAAGCACGCCAGTTCCCTCCTGCCCCTAGGCCTCGTGAATGCAGGGCTCATCTCTGGGTGTCGTTCTCAGGCTGATAAACTTCTGCTCCTTTGCAAAGGCCCAACCTTACCAAGCCCCGTCACACGGCAAGGGAGCCTCAGAGTCAGCCCAGGGGACTGGGAACCAGGAAGCTTTAGTCACCTGACCTCCCGCTCCTCTTCTCTGCCACCGCCACCCCGCCCAGCACTTATAACGGGGACCTGTCAGTCAGTCCTTATTCAAAGCAGCTGGTGCCTGCACCCCGATGAGCCTGTCCTCTGGAGGCTTTCGTGGGTCCTGGAAGACCCCCTCCATTTCCTCTCAAGGAAAACCTTTTCTGGCTGTTTCTCCAGCTTCCATGTTCCCACCTCCCTTGGTTCATTCCTTCACCACCATGTTTTCCAGTGCCGCGTAATAATTTGACTCCTGGTTGTCTCTTGCCCTAGGACTTGGCTCAGAACCGAGCCTTCCATCTCTAGCCCTTTCTAGGAATAGAGCCTGCTCTGCCTAAATGGATGAATAAGCAAATGAATAAATCAGGAAGTGGGGTTGAATGTTGCTCCTCCAAGAAGTCCTCCCTGACTATCCTAGCTCTAGTTGTATACGTTGCATGTGTACATTGTCTGTCTCTCCCACCAGACTGTCAGCTCCTCAAAGGCAGGAATCTTCGTGTTTTGTTTACCATGGCTTCCCTGGCAACTTTCCTGGAGCTTGTCACATGGCTTGGTTGATATGCATTCACTGGATGAATGAATGAATGAATGAATGAATGAATGAATGAATGAGGGACTCTGTGAAAGAATCAATGACTGACTGGAGAGTGAATGAATACACAAGCAAGAGAATGAATGGATGTCACCATGAAGGACGGGTGGAAAGAGCTTCCCAGGGTGGGGGGCAGAGCCCAGTTTCTCCTGAGCCTCGGCCCCCACCGGGATCTTGTTTCCCCAACTGTTTATTAGGTTGTATAAAGTGCATAGAAAACACGACAATAATTAAAGCAGACACAACAACAGGTAATTAATTGCATTTCCAAAATTTGATCCGTGCATATGAATGAATGGAAGGTCACGGATTCAGGGCCCCACACTCCTCTATGCTCTGCAGGGAACAGAGGTGGGGGGTCTTTGCCAGGTGGAGCTCCCAGAGGTGGGGAGGACATCCCTGGGGAGGCGCTCGACTCTTCCCAGCCCCTTTGTTCGGCCTTAGCTCCGCAGGCCCAAGGTGCTGGAGGGACGGTGCAAGGAAGCCCGAGGCAGGAGGGACGCTCTCAGGGACTCACAGCCCTGGAAAGTCTGGTGGCAACTCCCCCAGTTTTGGAGAAGGTGACCAGTAGCCCAGCTTGGAGCAGGGGATGGGTCCTCAACCCAAGTCCACTAGCCTCATGACGAAACCCTGGGGTGCTGCTTGAAAATGCAGCTCACATCCTTGCCTGAATATTCTGTCAGGAGGTCTGAATGGGCCTGTGTCCCTACTTAAAACAAGCTCTCCAGGCATTCTGGAAGCTTTTGGAAATTCTCACTGGCTAATCTCAGGCAGTCTGTCAGATCCTTGGTCCAGAACTACCCTTTCTCCTTACTACCCGCTATGAGTGTCAGGGGCAGGACAGAGTCTGGACCAGAGGACAGCTGTCCTAGAGTCCAGGGTGATGAAGGGGGCAGGGCTGCTGGTCCAGCAGAGCGACATGGCATCAGCTACCACAGCCGGAGGAGCTTTGGAGCACAGGGGACAGTGGGGGATATGGCCCCTCTAGGCCCCAGCACAGTCTCTGACTCACAGTTCTGCCAGGAAAATGTCCCCTCCTCCAGGAAGCCTTCTCAGCTGCCAGACTAATTGAGTACCCCATCTTTGGGCTCCTAAATAACCAATTCCCCCCCCCCCCCCGGAAATTCTCCGGAAAAGTGGGCTTCCTCTTTACCCTCAGGCAGGGCTAGGGCTGAGTCTGGCCTTCTCCAACTCCAGAGCTTCGGTATGGCCCAAGGTCGGCACTGATGATGACAAGTGTTAGTTGGGCCCCTGTCATATCCTTCAGTCTGTCCCAGAAGGACCTGCTGCTTTTATAGACAGTCCCCATCACTCTGACTCAAGCACCCCAAGGACATCTCTCTGGCCATAGGAGCAAGCTTGGCCCCCGTTCCTCTCAACCAACGACAGATGGAGGTTGGTGGATAAATACCCCAGCCGCCCTATCGCCAACACTCACACTCATTGGGACAGTCCTGAGATGGGCTCTAGTCTGTGTGGGATCCCCTGCTGAAGTGAACCCCAATTGTCCACAGCAGTGACTGCACATGGGCCAAGCCCCCCTTCCCCAGCCTATCTCCCCACTCGGTCATTGTTCTCCCTGGGAAGCCCTCCCAAATGTCACACACCCAGATCTCTGGACAACTTTCAGGGAAGCCCAAACTAAAAGAGCAACCCAAGGAGGACCGCTGCTTGCTCACCAGAATTCTCCCGGAGAGACTAAATTGTCCTACAAAGCCCTGTTCCTCCCTCATCTCACTCGGCCCATGCAGCCCCTGTGATACGAGCACTGCTTTCCTTCCCATCTTTACAGATCAAGAAAGCCAGGCACAGAGACATCAGACTCCTCAGCTGAGCTAACAGAGCAGAAGGAAGCCGGGGACAGGAACCTGGGCCGTGCTCGAAGGAGCAAGATTCCAGAGTGAAGGTTACTTACAGGTTGTCCTCACTGCTCTGAACTGTTGTTCTCTTCAGAGCCAAGACTGTTCAGGAAGTTCCTGGGAGACTGTATATTTCCCATGTGTGGTGTTACCGGCTCCCAGGGCACTTGAGTTTGCAGCCCGTTTCTAGTGACCCAGACCAAGCACTGGCCCAACCCAGAGGGCCTGTGGTCCAGCTCAAGGTTCAAATCTGACCTCTGGGGGTGGGGTCCAGGACACAAGAGGGGTCTCTGGGTGGAATTCCTCCTCCCTGCTCCAGATGTCCTGCTCCATTCTAACCTCAGGCTCTGCAGAGTGTAAGATTGAGTTCAGATCTGCCGTGTGATCTTCGCCTCATGACTGTGCCTCTCTGAGCCTCAGTCTCATCATCCGTAGCACGCAGATGGGGCTTGCAGTCCTACTTTGCAGGGTGTTGCTGGGACTAGAGATCCCAGCACGTGCCAGTCTTTCAGCATGTGCTCAACAGATGGGCTGGAGATGTGACCCAGAGGCCCAAGGTTCCAGCCTCTAGAATGGCTGCCCCTCCCTTCTGGCTGACTGAGGCTGGACAGTGGGGCAGGCGACAGCAGGAGTGTCTGGGGGAGTGTGGCTTTCAGGAGCATCTGTTCTCAATGTCCCCCGGGGCCTGCATGACTGGGAGCTCAATCGGCTGCTGGAAAGCAAAGCCAAGACCTCTGCTCCCCTTCTCATTACCTGCTGGTCAGGAGGAGGCAGTGGGCCCAGAGAACACGCAGTCATGCAGTGGACCCCCGGAGACCGTAGCCATCTTGGGGGACACTCCAGGCCTGGCAGGGGCCTGCTCTTGATGACGACCCTTGGCCTGTGTCCTCCGGCCCCTGGCATTTTCAGGCACAGGACAGCCAAGAAGGTCCATCCCCCCACAGAGGAGCCCCCAGGAAGACGCTGCCAGGACCCTTGTTCTAAATTGACAGATTGCTTCAGGTACACAGTGGGCTCTCCTGTGTTTCATTTTAACGTTTTTTTAAAAAAGGTATCTCAATGTTCTAAATGTTCTACAGAAACTTGGAAACACTTGTGAAATTGTTTGCACTATTTTTTAAAATATCATTAACTTAATCAGATAATTATATATTTAGATATTTATCATGAGCTATAGAGACAAAAATGTCACCAAATCAGTTGTGCTAATTTTTATAAATGAATTAAGTCACGTCCTCTGCTCTCTCCTGCCTTCCAGCTGGTCCTTCCCCGAGGCTGCACTCCTGGCCCGTGGTGCAAGCCCTGGTGCAGGAGCCCTGGGGTGGGTGGGAGTGGGCTTCCTCATCCTCCCCGCACCCCGGGATCACGACGTGGGAGGCCCCAGGCGCTGGGCAGCCCGCCCCGCCACCTCCCCAAACTCGGTCCTCAATCTCGGGGTGGGTGGAGGCCGCCCCCCAGACCCTGAGCGAGGCAGGGCGAGCCGGGGAGGGCGAGCGCTGGGCGGCTGGGCCGGCGAGGGAGGCCGGGGGCGGGCAGGGAGACCCGCGGAGTCCGCCTGGTCCAGGCTCGGTCCCGGGCGCGGCGGGGCCGTGTCCCCGCGGAGCCCGCGGCCGCCGGTAGGGGGCGCCTTGGTCATGCATTATTCATCGCCGAGCCGCCCGCCGCCCGCGCCGCCGCCGCCTCCCTCGCTTTCCCCGCGCGGGCTGCGGGCTGCGCCGAGGAGCGGGAGCGCGGAGCCTTCACAATATTGTGGCAGCTCCGCGAGTGACGGCTCAGGGGAGGCGGGGGTGCGCAGCCTGGGCGGCGGGCGGCGGGCGGCAGCGGGAGCTGGGGCTGGGAGGGGTCGGAGGTGGGGGCGATGCTGGGTCACACGGCCTAGAGGGGGCTCAGGCGGGGATGGTGTGTGGTTTCGCGTAGGGCAGAGCTTTTAGCATCCATACATCCATCCGTCCGTGCGTGCGTCCATCCGTCCGTTCGTTCGTCTCTTCCTTCCTTCCTTCCTTCCTTCCTTCCTTCCTTCCTTCCTTCCTTCCTTCCATCGAGTCAAGCAGCACCTAAGGGAGCGTGTGCTCTGTGCGCCCGAGGTGTGGGGGGCTAGAAGGGTGAACAAGGTAGGCAAGGTCCCTATCCTGACAAAACTTAATCTCCAAGTGGGGGGTGGGGGGGAGACAGATAAAAAGCATGTAAACGCATAATTAAGATAATTCCAGATAGTGACAAGTGCTTTGAATAAAACAAAACACGCAGGCCTGATAGCGAGTGTGTGTTGGGGGCTGCTTAGGTGGTCACGGAGGGCTTCCGCGAGAAGGTGACATTCGTGTAGAGGCCCAAGGAACGGCCTGGGTGAGCCTGACCTTGGCCAGTCCCTGGACCTCTGGGGTCTGCCTCTCCTTGCCCCACCTCTGGCCTTCTAGGGGTGCTATAGAGAGGTCAACCCCCCACCACCCTGAGAGACAGAGTGAAGGGTGAGGCCTTGAGGGGGCCGGGGCTCAGGCCGGAGGGCATCCCCTCCCAGCCTTCCTCTGGGCTGAAGCCCAGGCAGGAGGCCAGGCAGCCGGCCCGGAGCAGGGGCATCTGTATTGAAAGGTGCCCCCTCCCCACCCCTGCACAGACCCTGGGCGGGGCAGCCTCAGCCTGGAGCCCTCCATGAGGGTCTCACCATCCCCTGCCCCCACCACCTGGTGGCCTCCCAGATCCCCAGCTGGCTTTGGGCCGGCGGGCAGGGGGCATGGAGGGCGTGGGCTCGGGGTCATCGCCAGCATCGGATTTCCTTTCGCTTGTGCAAAGACTCGTTGACGCCTGAGCACATCAATATCCTTAATGACAGTGAGAGGAGCCGGACTGCAGACGCCCGCGCCCCCCACCCTCACTCTCCCCCCTCCCTGCTGCCTCTTCCTCCTCTTCTCCCTCATTCCCTGTGTCCTCTCTCCCTCCTTTCTCACGCGTGCCTGTCCCCGTCTCTCTTCTCTTTTCCTCTCTCTCTGTCCTGCTGTCTTTCCTCTCTTTCTTCTATCCTTGCTCCTGAGTCTCACCTTGCCTCCCCTCCACACCTCTCCCCTCCTCTCCCTCTCCTCCTCCCCCTCCCAGGACCCCACAGCTCTCCCGCATTCGCAAACTTTCACCCCGCAGCTCAGGGGGCCCCAGCTGGGCCAGTCCCCCTGTCTGTCTGTCCATCCCCAGCTGGGCCCCCGACGCCTTCCCAGGAGGCAGGCCCCTGCAGTGGGGCCCAGGGAGAGGCAGCCTCATCCTGCCGCCACAGCCCCCTGAGGCACACGCACACCCCGGCTGGTGCCTTGTGCCCAAAGGCACACCAGCTTCCGCCTCCCTCTGCCCTGCACCATGCAGGGAAATTAAAAAGCCAAGTTTGGGTGTGGGGCGCCGTGGGAGAGGGGAGAGTTTTGGGGAGGATTTTCTGTTTTGTATTTTTTATGACCATATATAATTTCGCATTTCTCCCCTCAGCCCCTGCCTCCTTGGCTCCCAGATGTGTCCCACATTGAAGAATTATCTCTCCTCCCCAGAGTGAAATAAATGCAATCAATATGAGTATTGCTCTCAGGGCCTTGAAATATTACATTAATGTTCCATGTGGTGACATTTTAGCTGGAATTTTCAAATACATTATGATGGTTCAAATTAATATTTATCAGATCAGCTTTTATATTTTGCAAAAGAGAGAGAGGGAGAGAGGGAGAGAGGGAGAGAGGGAAAAGGAAAGACAGAGAGAGCATTATTAAAATACAAAATGCAGATCAAGTCTGAAATCGATGGTCCATTTTCCCAGCACTTTCCAGGGGCTGTCTTTAGCTTTCTGGGTTTGTTTTTAAATTTATTGGTATTTCAGGCAAATCTATTGGGCTCCCTCGGCCCCCTGGTCGGCCTCCCTCCTCGCTCCCTCTTGAAGGCTATGGGCCCTTCCTTTTCTGTCTTTCTCTCTTTATTATCCTGAAATGTAAATTACGACATTAGCCCGGTCTTTATTTTTTTTTAAACTCTCCGATGATTAAATCTGCTACACGACATCCTTGTCCTTTCTATAAATTAAATCATCTTGGCTTTGCACCTCTAGCTGAGGGCGGCCGTCGCCTGGGTGTCGAGGCATGGGGCGAGTACCGTTGAGGGCCGGGGGTCCTTGTCCTCCTCTGGAGCGCACACCCGGGGGGAGCCCTTGTGGGGGACAGGGAGGCCGCCTGCCTGGCTCCCCGCTTTTCTGCCAATAAGCAATGTGAACTGGAGGGAGGTGGTGGTAGCAATCGTGCGTTCCACTTTATTTCAGTCACTTCCAGACTGATTACTCTGTGAAGTGGAAAATCCGGGCAGATTAATGGTTTAATTCTCTCTCTTTTCTTTTGCGTTTTCCCCTCTGCCTCCTGTTTTGTTTGGTTTTGTTTCGCCAACCCCCCACCTCCTTTTGCATCTTCTTTTCCCTTCTCAGAGTTGTGTTCATAAACAGACAGGCGCTTGGGTGAGGGGGACCTGGAGCCTCAGATCCATGGAGCCACGGAGCCACGGAGCCACGGCGTGGCCTGCCGGGCAGCTGGGAGACACTCCCGGCCCCACCCCAGCTCGGCCTGGAAGCTGGAAACGGCAGGGTTAACAATGCCCCCTTGTGCCCTTCACTTCTTCTCTTCGATGATTTCCCATTTCCTCCCTCCTCAAGTTCTGAGTGAGAGTTTGAACCGGCACGAGCGTTTCCTGTCGTGTGCACGGAGGTACACACGCGTGCACGCACGCGCTCAGTCCCCCCCACGCCATCGCAGACCGCCCGCGTGCACGTGCAGGCACACACAAACACGGCGGGTTCGGATCTGCATAGAGAGAGCTGCCCTCTCCTTATGCCTCTCCGCTGCTGATCCGGCCAAAAGAACGACAGGAAACTTAAAAAAGAAAAGGAGGAGGGATCGATTATTCGACCTGTACTTGAACCCTACTGAAAGAGATAAAGCAGAATTTTCAATAGGTCCCCTGCCCTTTTCACCAGGAGGGAAAGAGGAGAAGAAAAACAAGAGATATTTATATGACAGCAGCTGCTGAAAATAGCATTTCAGAGCCATAAAAAAGGCAAAAAGAAATTCAATGGTAGAAAAGGCAAGAAACTCCTCGTCTGCTCCCCAAAAGGCGAAGCAGGCGGCGAGCGTCTCTCCGGCTGGAAATGCATGCATGCCTACCATAGATCTGTTTGAAATTATACTTGTCATTGAGGGGGAATTTATGCTTCTATTGATCTGCAAAAGGAAAATATTAAATGGTTTGGTTTTGATCTTTCAGTGACCCCAAGGTCAAGGGTAGTAGCGGATTAGTATTCATAGAATTCATCACGGGATTGCAGCCTGCATCCACTTTATGCAAACACGCTCAAAACACGCCTGGTGAAGCAGGCAGCAAATGGCCAATGACAAGGAAAAAGCCAACGGCAGCCCCCCTCCGTGGGGCTCGCCCCCTTCCCACCCTTTGGGGAGGAGAAAAGAACAGCCAAGGGGTGAGTGCATGGATGGATGGATGGAGAACTCTTCCTGGGCTTGTGGGAAAGGCTCGGTTCCCCCACTGGGGCACGTACAGAAGGAAGTTCAGAAGACCACCCACCGGGGGGATTATGGTGTGGGGCCCAAGACCCAGGAACACAGAGCATGGGGGAGGGCAGGCAGGTAGGAAGGACCCCCCCATCCCTGGAAGAGGATGTCGCCGAGAGGGCAGTGACCAGACACACGCGCACACATGTGCACACGCACTCAGCCAGTGCAAGCCTGGGTCTTTCCTGAAGGGAGGAACATGAAGTGCCGGCCAAGGGCTGAGAGGTACACTCCTCTCCAAGGGTGATATTGTTTCTCGTGCCCTTAGTGGGAGGCGGCCACGTGCCCAGCTGGGAGGGCCAGAGAGGCCAGGCATGCGTGCTTCCCCGACCCAGCCAGGCCCTCCGGCTCCCCACTCTCTCTGTGGTCACGGGACCCGTGTCCAAGGGACACTCGTGGAGCCCCTGGGGACAGGCCACAAACGCCCCTCCCCGCCCTGCATTCAGCACACAAGTGCCCTCTTCACAGAGTCTGTCCCCAGTGGTGGGAACATTTGGTCAGTAACAGTCACTTGCCAATGAGCTAAAAATAACCCGCCCAGCGTATCCCTGCAATGGCAGGAATTCTGGCTGGCCCTTGTTCTGCCGGCTGGTCAGGGGGCCAGTGGGGGGCCCAAATCCCGACTCCCGTTGGGGGCTAAAGGAGCAGACCTTGGCCGTGGTGGTGGGGGACAGACATGACCATGATTGGTATCCCTATGGGGGTTCCAGCTCTCTTAGGCTTTACCTGCGTTCTCATCTCGCGTAAGACGACCACAGCTTCACAAGGCAGGGGTTGTCAATATCCCATTGTACAGACGAGAAAACCGAGCTCGGTGACGGAGAGCACGCGCTCCGAGTCTCAGCTCTGTGCCGACACCAAAGTCCACCCTCTGAACAGCTCGGCTCTAATGGCCTAGCACCGTTTGGGTGAATTCCAGGGGTGGTTTGCATTTCAGGTTGGGGGAGAGTGTGGGATGAACACAGGGCCTCAGAGGCCTCGGGAGGTTTAGGAGCTGCAAGGAGCGAGAGGCAGAGGGGCTCCGGCCCTGCCTCCTTGTCCCTGTGAAGGAGGACAGCGTTCTGCCTATTAATCATATTTCATTTATATTAGCTTGACTCGATCTACTGTATATTTGAAATGGATTTAATTTTAGATCGCGCACTATGGAAGGGGGCCAGTTTGGTGTAAGGAGCATTATGAATATTTTCCATAAGCTGGATATACATTAGCCAGGGACAGATATACGAGCAGTGGCCCGGGGCTCCTGGCTGGGGGAAGGGGGCTGCTCTCTCCTTCCTCCCCCCACTCCCCTGCAGCCAGGGGGCACAGGGCTTTGGAGGGAGCCCTCTCTGTCCCCCACCTGTGGAGGGTGGTGGGGGTATCTCAGACCCATCTTTCTCCTGCCTGTGAGCTCATCTCCACTGACCTTGAAACCGCTGCTTCTCCCGGCTCCAGGGCCAAGTTGCAAGCCGGCAGGTGTGTGCAAGGAGGAAGGAAACCCCAGGCACAGGGCCCCGGGGCTGTGGGAGGCAGAGGGCCCAGCCTGAGGTACAGGAGAGGGGGTGGAACCAAAGGGGAGAGGGCCTCTGGACTCCCACCTTCAACTCCAGGGTCCAGTGAAGAAGGAGATCACTTGGCTTCGGGCTGCTCGGCTGGTGAGTGGAAGCTTCTGGCTCAATCTCACAGGGATGGGCAGGTCAGATCTAAGCATGCCCAGGCCTCCCCTCCCCCAACCTTGGGCTGGGGGTAGCCCATGGGCCTTTCCTTTTCCAAGGGCGCTAGAGCTAGGCGGCCCCTCTCCAGGAAGTTCAGCCTCACGGGGGGCAAAGGACAAGTCTGTGGATACGTAGTTGGGAAGCAGCTGAACTTGGTAACCTCCAGCTCTGCAGCTCTGTGTGCATGGGGGGGGGACGGGAGGACGGGGGTCTTGCCCACACCGGTCCCCTCCATTAGCCCCATTAGACAAGTGGGGTCTGTGCACCTGCACCTTCATGGTGCTTTCTGGATTGCTCAGGCCCCCCACCCCACTCCTAGGACTCCCACTCCTGTTAGCTTAGTGCTGATCTGCGCACGGGGGAGCCAGGCCTGCTGTCGTGCTTTACAGCTTGAGGAAATTGAAGCTCAGGAAGGTTGTGACATTCGTATCCAAACGTGAACCTGTTCTGTCTCTCCAGCCTCAAACTGCCCCCACGGGCTTGCCCATCTGGGATCCCCAAGCTGTGCGTCCCAAATCCGCACGCGTCCCTGCCAGCACCCCCCACCTCGCCAGGACCAGCCATCCTGCAACATTCTCTCCATCGCCACCGTCCCTCTCCTGGAACGCTGCAGGGCCTCCTGGAGTGTCCCCGAAGTCCCCTGCCAACTCCAGTCTGTTCTCTGCACGGTGGCCAGAGAGACCGTGTTAAAAGGCCCCGTGGCTAAGTCTCGTGCTCCTCTCGTGCTGCTAGGGTTGATCCCAAATCTGGGTGCTGGCCAAGAAGGCTCCTCAGGGACGGGACCCTGCCCACGGCCCCAGGGTCACCCGCTGCTCTCCGGCTCCATTTCCGGCCATCTCCAGGGCCTTTCCGGCCATGTGCCATGGTCCCGCCACCACAGAACTTCAGCACGAGCTGGGCCCTCTGCCTGGATCCCTGCTCTTCCCACTTCATCTACTCCCTTTCTTTTCAACCCTCAGGCTCTGCTTCATCTTTCCTGGGAAGACCTCTGATCCCACACCCCTCCCCCAATCCGGTCTGAATCAAGCCCCACTTCTGCCTTTTGCGGCTTCGACCTCCATAAGGGGGTATCTGGGGTCTGGCTGTCTGCACCCAGCAGGCGAGCCTGGGCATGTGCAGGGCCCGCGCCACAGGCAGGTACCAGCTGAACTCCTGTCTTCGCCACCATCCTCCCGTCCATCAGCTCCTCCATCGACGAGGAATATAATACACCCGTCACCCACCTCAGCCTGGGCTGGCAGCCTTTCAGAAGTGGCATGCGACGCTTCCCTTATTCATTCTTAATTTAAGGTTTTGTGAGTTGTAATAACCCCCCTATCCCCCAAATCATGGGGATGGGGCCTCCATGTCAGTCCAGGCCAGGAGAGCTGAAGGGTAATTGCATTGCAATATGCTAATAGTTGTCTGGAGAAGACAATGATGACTGGGGAACTGGGACTGGGGGCTTCTCTGTGCTCAGAGAGCCTGCAGGGTTGGGGAGCCCAAGCTGGGGTCGGGGAGGCTGGAGCCCTGAGCCAGCTGGGAGCATCTGGGGACTGCGGGGTCCACCGTCTACAGGAGAGGAGAAGCTGAGAGGGACTAGGGTCCCAGTCTAGAGGGTTTGACTGGGGACAGAAGCCCTGGAAAGGGGGCCAGGACCCTCTTTTCCCCCCAACTCCTCATACCTCACCAGGGCACAAGCCGATCTCCTTTTCTGGGAGGAGACAGCTCCTTGGAGGGAAGGAGAATCTGGGAGAATGGACATGGGGGAGGGCAGAGGTCACGCAAATCCTGCTTCTGCCTCCCACAGGCTGGGTGACATTAAACAAGCCACTCAACCTCTCTGAGCCTCAGTTTTCTCATCTTTAAAAAAAGTCTTCTTTTTACTGGTCTGTACCTCTAAGTTGGTCTATACGTTAAAAGAGACCGTACGTAAAGGTAAACTGCAGGGCGCTTGGTTCACGTAGGTCTTCGACAGGTGAACTCGTTGCCGAAGTTTTTCTAACTATTCATCTGACAGGGCTCTGCCCACAGTCTGCGGTGAGGCAGAGTGTGGGACTCCTGGCTTCCTACCTGGAGGAGAAGTGCTCCCGGGAGAGGAGAGAGCCCTGAGGCTCACATGACGCCTCCTTGGGGAGGCCTCTGCCACCTCCTCTCCCGTTAATCTCCATGGGAGCATGCTCTCTGCTCCTTCACTGAGCTTATCCCAGCTTGTAGCTAAATATTTGTTTTCTTGCTTATTGTCTGTCTCTCTCTAGGCTGTGCGTTTATCAGGGTGCCTGGAACAGCACCTGGCACATAGCTGGTGCTCAATGAGTATTTGCTGAATGAAGGAGGCCCATGCAGAGAAGTGGGAGGCAAACGGCACATGAAGGGGGGATTCAGGGGTCTTGGGGTGGTCTTCTGGACCCACCTTACTTCTGTCTTGGGTCTCAGGAACAAACCCTGTCCTGCCCCATGGTCCTGTTCTCATTCGGTCACTCGAATGGACCCTTCCTGCCTCCCTGTGGATTCAGGAGCTGGTGTGAGGTGCCAATGGGGGACATCGGGGTGGGGTGGAGGGTCCTTTCCAAGCTGGGTGCCCCCTGTGTCCGCTCCCAGGCTCTTCCCTCCCTGCCTGCCTGAGGCTATGGGAGGTGTCTAGGGCCCTTCACCTCCTGGCAAGCTTCTCCTCCAGCCTCTGGGGCTGAAGATTCCCCTGCACAGTTCAGCTCTCCCTCCTCAGGGTCTAAATAGTGGCCTGACCCCCTATCCGCTGGAGGCCACAGCCCTTGAACAGAGAGCCGAAGCCCAGCGTTTCAGGTAGGTTTTGCAGGGTGCTGGGGGCTTTCGGGGAGCTCATGATAGTGGCCAAGGAGGATGAGGAAGAAACGTTAGCAGCGCCCCCACCCACAGCCCCAGTCCCACTGCCATGGTCCGCTGGTCGCGAGTCACCCACATCTCAGGGCCTCACCGACTCTGGCAGCGAGGAGAGGCCGGAGGCCGGCAGACCACTCACAGCTCATGCTAAGGGGTGTTTGAGCCAAGCCCTGGGAGGAGGAGGCATGTGGGCCCGAGGACACCAGTGGCCCTCCAGAGCTGCCTGCCCCACCCCGCGGGGCCCTCAGCAAGGGCCAGGCTGACGTGCAGCTCCTCTCAAAAATTCCGCGTCGTGAGGCTGAGGGAGAAAATAGATCTGACGGGGCTGAGCTGGAAGACGGGCCTTCCAGCTCACGGGAGGCCATGTGCTGGGGGAGCTGGGGGTTCTGTGACAGACAGGCGGGAGGGAGTGGGGAAAGGCAGCCAGACACAGAGGCAGCAAAAGACAAAAAGAGACAGATTTATCTAGAAAAAGATGCAGAGGAGGGGAGAGAAAAGAGAAGCACCAGGGATCAGAAGCAGAGCCAGAGGGACTCTGAGAGATGATGGAGAGAAGGAGGGAACGACCACGAGTGACTCCTCAGACACAGACAGACTCACGATGGGGGAGACTGAAGCCAAGAAGCCAGAGTGCAAGGCCAGCGTGCAGCGTGTGTGTGTGCAGGGCAGACGGAGAGACACGGCGAGCGCTGGGCTCAGCGTGTCCGCATGTCTGGCCAAGGACTCAGCACACTGCTAGGCACAGAGCAGTTTGGCCAACACTTCAAATTTGATGGCAAATTGAGAGGTGGGGGGGCAGGTGTTCTGCATCTAAGAGAACGCGTGTCCTCCTCATGTTACCATTCCCGAGAGTCTGTGATCACATGTGTGGGGTGTGCATGCATGTGAGCGTGTGATGGTGCACAGGGGGCGGGGGCGGGGCTCAGTGTCCCCCTCAGCTGTCCCCGTGCCCACTCGGTGAGGACTCAGTGTGCAGATGGCCCCGGCTGGAGGGCTGCAGGGCCGGGCTGGGTGGGCAGCCGGACGCACACCCTCACCGGGAGGGGGAGGCCCGAGAGCCGTCAGCAGCCAAGGACCAGGCAGGCAGTGAAAGTGAACCGTAAAAGGGCCACTTCTCTGGCCGCTGTTCACTTGACACTCTCTAACCCAGAAGCCACCTGTTCAGCCATCAGTCACCCAAGGAAAACACAGCTTTCCTGAAACTGGGAATCGGACAGACAGTCCTGGGAGGGGGTGCGCGTGGGGGAAATGCCTGCCTTCTGCCACTTCCAGGGGCCCTCCCCTGGGCAAGGGGGTGGGCCGGAGGCCGGTGTCTGGTCTGAGAGCAAAAAAACCTCAAAAACCCAAAACAAAAAAAAAACCCAAAAACCCAACAAACTCCACCAAAAACAAAAACCAAAAACTTCCCAATTTGGCACCGATGTGACATGTTTGGGAGGCTTCGAGACAGTGGGGGCCCAGAAGTGCTCGCTTTGGAGTGGCATAGCGAGGCCGTGCCCCGGAAGAGTGGCCTTGTGAGCTGCATGTCCCTGGGTGGGGCCGGGGCAAGGGCGGCCGTGGGCTGGGGGTGTCCGTGGAGCGGGGCTGGGCCTTGGGGGGCGGGCAGGGCAGCCGAGGCCGGGGGAGGGACCTGGCCTGGAGGCAGGCCTGGGGCTCTGCCCAGCGGCGGCACACCGGCCAGCGGAGGCCCCAGCGAGCCCCGCCTCGGGTAGCTTGTTAATTTCATCGTTTAGCCCGTTTATGGTGTTCCCAGTTGCTGTTGCTTTTATAAACAAGCATTTTGGTGACCTTCCCCTCCGGACATCAGCTCCGCAAGAATCCCGAGCCCTGAACATTTATAAATAAGCCTTCTCTCAAGTTCCACAACAGGTGTGACCTCTCCCCCGCCCCCCTCCTCTGTCCTGTCCGAAAACTGAACAGTTTCAACAAGCAAAGGGAAGCCGCCCAGGCTGTCTTAAAGGGGTCGAGTGGAGGCCACGGTGCGCGTGGCTGCCGGGGTGCTGGCCTGCCTCTTCCTCCACCTCCCCTGGCAGAGGGTCCCAGAGGAGAGGGCCGGGCTGGTGGGCAGTGGAACCCCTGACCCCACTTCCCCAAACACCCCGGCCCAGAGGCTGTGGCCGGAGAGGGCTCTTCAGCTGATGGAGTGTATCTGTCAGGCCTCTTCGCTCCAGGGAAGGTTTACCAAGCTTCACCCCCCACCCCTCCAGGGTCTGCTCCTCATTTGCTCCCCTCCTTGGCCCCACTGAGAAATATAGAACACGGTCCCCTCTTCTTCCCTGCCAGAAGCTCTCTGATTCATGATTCAGGGGATGGGTGGGCATTGCATACATTTACTTCACAAGTGTTCATTTATTCAACATATACTTCTGGAGCTCCTACTCGGAGCCCGGTTCTGGGCCAGGGCTACAGAGCTGAAGGACACTCAGCCCTACCCCCAAGGAGCTCACCACCCAGTGGGGCAGACAGCAGAGCGGTAAGACAAGTGAGCCACGGGTGCCAAGGCTCCGGATCCCCGTGGGCAGAACAAGTCCTGGGAGCAGAGAAGGGGCTCTCCACCTGGTCTTGGGGCAAAATGCTTCCTGAAGGGGCTGCTCCTTGAGTTACCAGGAGCTGGTTCATGGACGTGTCAAGGGGAAAAACATTGCAAGCAAAGGAAACAGACAGGGCAGGGGCACAGAGGCAAACAAGAACACAGTCCTGGGGACCCCTTAAGAGTTTCATCTGGCTGAGCTCAGCAGGAATGGCTGGGAAGGAAGACTCTTACACCTTGCCATCCGCATGCCCGTCCCTCAGAGCGGTGCAGGGCTTAGATTTAGAAACCCCGGAAAACAGGGACCAGGCCTATGATAACTGGTCCCCTAGGGGGGAAAATGGGTTTTTACAAGTTTCTTTTGTAGGTAACATAAGATGACAAGATGGTGGGAGGATGATGAAGATGGTGATGATGACCGAGAGAGATGATGAGGGAGAAGGGGGGGGATGATGAGACGCGGATGCCAATGGCACATGGGGATGCAGATGCTGATAGGATAATACCCGTGATGGTGGGGTGGTGATGGTGGGGTGGTGATGATGGTAGGGAGGATGGTGGCAGTGATCATGGTGGTGGCTGTGTGGCAATGACGGTGGGGGTGATGGTGGTGGTGACCATGATGGTGGTCATGGTGGGGGTGATGGTGGCGGTGAGGATAGTGCTGGTGGGCTGTGGCGAGGCTAGCGGTGGTGGTGATGGTGACGGTGGTGGTCACCGTGATCAAAGATGGCGAGCCTTTGATGGTTGTCATGGTGATAGCTGAATCAAACCAAAAGGATTATTTGCCTCAGTGTAGCCCGAGGCAGGAAGGTGGTAGATCTCAGTCATGCCTGTAAGAGGCCGTTGAGGTCACAGATCGGTTCTACATGTCAAGTATGGCGATCAAGGTAAGAATGGAAAGGCCTCAAATCAGGAGGACTGAATGCTAGACAAAGGTAGGACTTGAGGGCACAGGGCGCAGATCCAGGACTGTTGACGGGGACTTGGGTGGGAGTTGGTGTTTGCCTAGGGCCTGGCTTGGGCTCAGGGTGGGCCTTTGACCTGGAGGACCTGCAGGGCCTGGGCTCTCCGCACGGAAGACAGCATGAGCCATGGCAATGAGAGTAGCTCAGGGACACAAGGCCTGAGGGGTCTGATGGAGGAACTGGGGGACCTGGGACCCTTGTCTACATGAAGGGCCTAACTATTACTTCCTCCCATATGTCCTGCGATTCACTGTTTAAAAGGAACTTTCCCCTCCCTCCTCTCTTGTAAACTCACAGCAACGCTTGGAGATGGGTGCTGTTATTCATTTTACGGGGGAGGAAACGACTTTGCCCGGGATTTACTCTCTCCTCTTCTCCCCCTTAGTAATCCTGCTTCCCTCTGGCTAGCACGCTGGGTCACCTCCTCTAGGACCCACCTGACCAGACTCAGGTGGGTTCTGCCACCTCCCCTGGGATGGCCATGCCGTGGTGCGGTGGCCTGGCGATCTGCGTCACGTCACAATTAGACCGAGTGTGAGCTTGCTGTGGGCAGCCACCTGCCTTTACCTCCAGCCCCAGGGGCCGGCAGGGGCCTGGCTCAGAGAGTGCTCAGGAAATGCCATTTATTGATCTTGGTCACAGCTGATTCAAGGTCCCTCTGCTGCGCCCCCACCCCCCGTCCCCCCTACCCCTGGTTTTGTCTCTGCCGTTCAACACTCGGGTGGGCACAGGCCTCAGGGCGGCAGGAGAGAGGACAGAATGTGGGCGGGCCTGGCTCGGCTGCCAATCTACGGCCAGCGAAGCGAGGATTTGGGGCTGAGATGTAAGAGCCGTGCAGCTCCTGTGGGCTGAGCCCCCTTTAATGCTCTGTCTGTCCCGAGGGGCTGGCTAATGGCTGACTGGGCACCGTGAATTTAACAGCATCAGAACCAAACCAGCCTTGTCTGCCCTTGATTTGTCCCTCCCCCCCCCCCCCCAGGGACAGGGGCCTCCTCGGGGACCTGCCTTAGAAGAGTCAGCCAAGCTCAGGGAAGTGGCGGGGGGCGGGGGAGGATGGGGGGGGCGTGGGCTGGATTTTGGCCAACAGACCCAGGGAGCAAGAGAGGGAGAGCTCCCTGGGCTCTGTGAGTGGCTGGGGTGGGTACAGCCAGGCCACTGGCCATGAGCCCCAGGACAAGTAGCCTCACCTCTCCAGGTCTTGGATGATCAGATTAGAACCCTCCTTGCTTTCCTACCTCTCAGGATCTGTCAGTGAGAGCAGATTTATACCATCCCGTTTATACCTTCTGGGGGGAAGCCCATGAAAATGCAAGTCCGTGATATCATTATTGGTCATAACAATAAAGGAGGGCTCCCTCCCCTTTTGCACCGTGCTGTGAAACCACAAAGAACAAAGTGCTTTCACGCATGTTATCACATTTGAGCCTTAGAACATCCCCGAGAGCAGGCAGGACAATAACACTAATAATAGTAACGGTAATGGCCCCACGGCCTGCAGCTCCGCTCCGCGCCAGGCTCTGTGCTGAGTGCTTCATCCCGGCCCATTGGGTCTTCCAAGGCTCAGGCATCCTCCCCCTTGGCAGGTGTCCTGCTTGGTGGCTTTGAACGGGTCATCCCTGCCACCTCCCAGCCCCGGCTTGCTGGAGCCAGTTGCCGTGGCCCAGCACTCACTGACAGCCCACTGCAACCCATTGTCCTGATGTGGAGACTGAGGCTCAAGAGAGGAGTAGTGCACAGTGGGGGAACCAGCCGAGCTCAGCTTCCAAGTCCCAGCCTCCCTCGGCAGGCCCTGGCCCCACGCAGCCCTTAGCTCCCCCAAATCTGTGTAACAGGGGAAGGCAGGGCACGGGATTGAATAATTGCATGTTCTGAGCACCTATAACCTGCCCGACACTGCCCGGGTGCTCGAGCACGGTGACGCGGGGAACAACAGGAGCCCCGACTCCATGGCGGGCACGGGCTGGTGGGAAGGCAGGAGGCACCGAGGAAAGGGAAAGCGGGTGGTGATCAGCCCAGTGAGGGCAACAGGACAAGGGGCAGGGACAGTGATCAGGGGCTCCCGTGGAGTGGTGCTGGGAAACTCTTGGGGAGCTGCCATTAGCCTGGATGACATGAGCCGAGGAAGGGCCCAGCTTGCAGGCCGCAGCCGCCCTCAACTCAGACCCTCTGGGGTCACGTGGCCAGGAAGTGACAGCGGCAAGACTTGACCATGAGTCTCCCGGCTCCCATCCCTTTCCAGGGGAGCCGCCTGGGCCAAAGCTGGTTGGGCATCAGGAGAAGCAGATCAGCGTGCTGGTTAAGCCTGAGGCTTCGTTTTGAATCCTGGCTCGACTGCTTACTCTTTTATGGTATTTATTTGTTTATTTATTCTCCGGACAATAAAGCTGAGACAGTCGTGGGGCCCACCTTGTTCATTTTCCTTCACTCAGGGATCACTGTCCAGTCAAAGGTGTAGACCTGCCTGAAGTTTCAAAGGAAGCAGAGATGCAGGCAGGACTAGAACTCGGGGCTCTGGACTCCGGGCCCACTGCTCCTTCCCCTGTCCACTTCCCTACAACGGACCGGGTGGGGGGATCCCTAGGCTTTGGGCCCAGCTGTGGAGCGTCCAAGACCTCTGGGGACAGAGGTGATGGGCAGGGAGCAGGGAGCCCAGGGCTCTGGCTTCACAGACTCAGCCCAGAGGCTGCTCCAGGGGCACAACTTGTGTCTCTTTCTGATACAATGGCAGCCTGTTACCGAGCATCAGGGCAAGCCGGGCACATTCCGTATGCCATCTCATGCAAATCCCACAACCATCTGGTGGGATGCCCTCCGTTTGATCAGTGGGAAACTGAGGCCCAGAGAGGTAAAGCCGCCTGCCTCAGGTTTCACAGGGGGAAGGTGGCTGGACCTGCCTGATGCCTATGGATTCATCTGGTCAAGTCACACACACACACACACACACACACACACACACACACACACACGGACTAACTAAACATCTGCTTTGAGCCAGGCAGGGACAGAGGCAGGGACACAAGCAGTCTCCGCTCTCAAGGAGCTCAGTCTGATCAGAGTGGCAGATGCTAGACCGCTGACAGACTGACCTCCCGCTTCCTATAAATACCAGGTAGCTCATTCTCACACATTCTTAAGGTTTTGACACAAAATCACCTTCCCAGTGAAGCTTGACATCTTGTCCAAGATTTGCCCCTGCCCCCTTTTGCTTTGCCGGGTTTTGCTTTTCCTTGGCTCTGATTATCTAAAATACCGTATACGTAACGTATTTATCTTGATTATTTTCCATCTCCCACCAGATCAGGGGCTGGCAAACCACAGTCCTTCAAATCTGGCTCGCTGCCTGTTTATGCACAGTGGGTGAGCTAAGAATGGTTTTTACATTCTTAGATGGTTAAAGAAAAAAATAAAAAGAATAGTATTTTGTGACATGCGAAAATGATATAAAATCCAAATTTCAGTACCCATAAATAAAGTTTTATTGGAACATGGCCATGCTCATTCATTTACACACTGTCTCTGGCTGCTTTCACACTGTCATGGCAGGGCTGAGCAGTTGTGGCTGAGACCGTATGTGGCATCTCTGCTTGCTGCCCAGCACACCACAAATCACAGTGACATGGTTACAACTCGATTTTGCCTCTTGGCCCACAAAGCCTAAATATTTACTATCTGGCCTTCCACAGAAGTCTGCTGACCCCTGCGTTAGAATGCGAGTTTCACAAGGCAGGGACTTTTGTTTATTTACTTGCTCCTGCGTCCCCGGCATCTAGAACAGCGATTGGACTTATGCTCCGGGCCGATGGAGTATCAGGACTGGGATTTGCCCTCTCACCTAAAGTGTTAGAAAACGGGACAAAATCTATGAAACAATGGTTTTCCAACATTGGGCAACAGATGGCACAGGACAGTGATCCCTAAGAGAAGGAAAACATGAAGTGAGCGCTACGATCACCCCCAGCGTACCGCCTAGAGAAAAGTACCGGCCAGGGAAGGTACGGGTACAGGGAAGGGAAAGAGGAAGCCAAGGGGAGCCTGGTGGTGTCACTGAGCTGAAGAGATGCAATTTGGATTCCGAGGCTGAACGTATGAGCCAAATGCTGAGGAGGAAGCCTATGCAGAGATGTGAGGAGAGGCCCTATCATGCACCCCCCAGAGTGGAAAGACTTCCCGCTACGTGGGACGTCAGGCAGAGTCATTGGAAGGGCATTGCTTTAGCAGTGGGGCCGGCTGAGCCCCAGACTAAGGCTTTGCCAAACTGACACTAGCAAAGCTTAAAAGCAAGCCTTCCTGAACGGTGTCCACCCCATTCCCCGTGGCCTAACTCAGCTTGGAACACAGCCAGTCATATTTAAAGGAATATAACCAAATCCAGTCTTCAACCATGTAAAATCTAAAATGTTGGTGGAATAAACAGTACATGGATGGTGGATGCTGGGAGCCAGGTTTCTCATGGTTGGAGAGGGAGTTACAGATAAGCAAGGAGGGAGAGTTAGAATGAAATCTGTGGGTGAGATTAGTTAAAGACATCAGTACGAATTCACGTTTAGTGTAATGGACGGATAGATGCAGAACCAATTATCGATACGTGCATCTATGTGGGTTGCGTCTGATGGGAGGGCCTAGAAGCATTGATATGCTAGTAACAGCAGGCATCCCCAGCCAGTTCTTGGTTTTTAATACCATCCCCCCAAAAAAGGAGAAATGAAAGATTTTAGGACCAGAGTAGGGAAAACTCAAGATGAGCCAGACCATCTTGTATCCCTGGAAAGGAAGGCAGTGCCCCAAAACCAAAAGTATGGGGCATGTCAAAGGGACACAGGAACCAATGTGAACGAGCTCCCACGAACCAAAGCAAAAACAATTTGGACAATAAAATAAATAGTATGATATTGGATTATAATCCCAGAAGTATAAAATAAATATGTAAGTCCATACTGATATAAATATAAGATTGACCAAAGAAAGGGTGGGAGGAGACTAGGTTAATCTTTCTTACAGAATTCCCCAAAATATATGTCAACGTTCCTCCTACAGGACGTAAGCCTTCAGTGTTGTCTAGACCTACTACTTGTTTCCAGAGAATAGAGCAGGGAAAGGAAAAGGCAGTACCCTTACAGTGGAGAAACCTGACAAACACCACCTTAACCAAGCGACGAAGGTTAACAACACTGGTGATGTCACGTGAATATCAGCTACCCCTACTATGATTTTCTAAGAAGGGCACTTCGCCTTGATGATACTCTTTCCAAAAATCCATAACTCCAATCTAATCATGAGAAAAACAACGGACAAACCCAGCTCAGGGGACATTCTATAAGATACCTGGGCCAGTACTCCTCAAGACCGTCAAGGTCATGAAAAATAAGAAGAGACTAAGAAATTGATACAGACCAGAGGACTTTGGGGAGACGTGACAAATTCAATACAATGTGATGTTCAGAGTTAGATCCTGGACTGGAAAGAGGGCATTAATGGGAAAATTGGTGAATCCCAAATACGGTCTGGATTTTAGTTCATTGTAATGTGCTAATGTCAGTTGCTTAGTTTTGACTAATGTACCATGGTAATGTAAGATGTCAACAAAGGGAGACATTGAATAGGAAGCATATGCAAACTCTCTGTACCATCTTTGCAACTTTTCCGGAAGTCTGAAGTTATTCCAAAATAAAAAATCTGTTTCAAAAATATCCAGCATCTAATAAAAATTACCAGGTAAGCAAAGAAGAAGAAAAATATGACCCATAACCAGGAGAAAATGCAATCAGTAAAGTTCTGGGGCGCCTGGCAGCCTCAGTCAGTGGAACCTGCAACTCTTGACCTTGTTGTGAGTTTGAGCCCCACATGGGGTGTAGAGATGACTTAAAAATAAAATCTTAAAAAAAGGCCAATCAATAGAGATAGACTCAGAAATGTCACAGGTGGTAGAATCAGCAGATGAGGATATTTAGAATAACTATTATTAAAATACTCTCCATGTTCGAGATGGTAGAGGAAAGCAGAAACATGATGAGAGAAGTTGAAAAAATGTAAGAAAGACTCTCAAATTCTAGAGGTGGAAAAGACAGTATCTGAAATTAAAAATACACTGGATGGGATTAAGAGCAGTTTAGACACAGCTATTTAAATTCAGTGACCTTAGAGTCTCAGCAATAGAAATGTCCTAAAATAAAATGCAGAGGGGGAAGACAACTGGGGGGTGGGAGGATGTAGCAGGGCCTCGGGGACCCGTGGGACAACATCAAGAGGTCTAACATATGTGTAATTGAGTTCCAGAAAGAGTTGGTGGGAAAAGATACTTGAAAAAAATATTGCTAAAAATTTTCCAAATTTTGACGAAAACCTTATACCTGCCAATCCCCAAAGCTTCATGAACCCCAAGAGAAACCACACCTGGGAACATCATAGGCAGATTGCTGAAAACCAATGTGTGACGGAGGAACACCACCTGTCACAAATATTCAATCAAGATTTGCCAACTATTGAAATGGATTAAATGAACAAATACATCGAATGTCAAATAAAAGCGAGGGAGAATAATTAAACAAGATAAGGGGAAAAGGAAGTGCCAGACCCAGGGGAAGGCAGTTTTCCATAGGGTGGGTCTGATAAGGTGACATTTGAGCAGAGCCTGAAGGAGGCAAGAGAGCAAGAGGCATGCATGGCCTCTTTTCCCCAGACGGGGGAAAGAGATTCCAGGCAGAAGAAGAGTGTGCTCAAAGGCCCTGAGAAGGGGCCGTGCCTGGTGTGTTCACGGAAGAACAAGCCCGCCAATGAGCTGGGGTCAGATCAGCACATGAGGTCAGGGAGTTTGGGTTTTGCGGGCTTTTACACTGAGGAAGATGGGAGACTTGGAGCACTTTGAGGAGGGGCAGATCTGAATAGGGTCTCAGAAGTTTCGCTCTGGACCTCGAGGGGTGAGACTGGCAGGAGGGAGATGTTTAGGGGGCCACTGCAATAATCCAAGGGGGAAATGATGGCGACCCAGGCTGCGGCAGCATCCAGGAGGATGGTGAGAGGTGGCCGGAGTCTGGATACGTATCTTTTGAAAGTAGAGACACCAGGATTTGCCCGGGGCTTGGATGTGGGATAGAGAGAAAAGACAGTAAAGGAAGACTTCAGTAGAGCTTTTAGTCTGGTGGTCCCGGCGCGGAGTTACCGTTTATAGGAAGGGAAGACGTCATGACGAGCAGGTCTGGGGCGAGGTGAGGATCGGGAACAGCAAACACAGAGCCATCTCCTGTCACCACGGCAGACATCCCTGAGGGGCCACTCACTCTTCCCCACAGATGTCAGGTACATCCTCGGGACGCTTCCCAACACAGCACACACAGTAGGCCCTCAGTAGTTCGCACAGGAGGCAACAGGTGTAGCAGCTGAGAGTTTGCACTCGGGGGCCTGAGTCCCCGGGTTCAAATCCTGGCTTCACCACTAAGCCGCTTGTGACCTTGAGCAAGTCACTTCATTGTCTGAACCTCAGTTCCGTTGCCTGTTAAGTGTTCCTGACTTTCCTTAATTGCTTAATAAATTGACACGTAGCTCATTGCGCTTTTGTGAAGATCAGATGAGAGGATGTATGGACAACCCCACGCACAGCGCCTGAGACCTAGTGAGAGCCCCATGAACGGTGGCTCCCTCGCAGAGGCCACCACGATTCACTACCCCGGCTCATCAGTACTTTGCCTGAGGAGGGGCCCCAGGAAGGAGGGAGCAGGCAACAGAGGGTAAGCGCTCAGGTTTGATCCCTGCGCTGCGAGTCCTTCACGAGAGTCCTAGAGAAACCCACACAGGCCCAGATGAAAACTACCCCATTTTTGGACGGAGTGGGCAGTCGCTGAAATATAAGAAGTCCCTGTTGAAAAATGTCCCTGCTGTGAGCACTGCTGGGTGGATTAGCTGGCATTCCTTCTCCTCCATTGAGCGGAGTCGCAAGCTAATAAATATTTCAGAATTGGCTGTATTCAATCCAGCCCTTGTCCCGTTTGACGTCTGTTCTCTCAGCTTTCAGAAGGAGACAGGTGCAGAAGGATGAAAAGGGATTTCATTACTAAACATCCCCAACTCCCGATATGCAAACACATGCTGCACCATACACGCGCCTACTGTCCGTGGTCACGCACACCCTGTGTGCCCACGCACGTGTGCAGGCGCAGGCAGACCCGGCCGGGGCAGTGCCGTGTCCACGTGTGCACACCTGCTCACAATGCGCCCAGGAGCCTCGTAGAGGTACACGGCAAATCGTGCCTGCGGACAAGCGTGTGCCCAAACACGGGTGGAGCACACGTGGGTGTTAACGCGAGCGTGCTTACGGTCCCTCAGTGTGGGTGTGTGTACACTTGCATGTATTATGTGCTTACACAGAGGTGTACATACCAGTGATACAGCTGCTCAGGGGCACGTGCTTACACGCGCGTGTGTGATGGGTTGCTGAGAAAAGAAAAATGCAGAAGTTGTATCCTTGTCAAACTGAATTGTTCACTACAGGGAAAAATTCGGCAATTTAGGTGAAAAGACAGATGGGAAGGGGCGTGCAAGGCTTTCACATTACAAACTTCTATTTTCCCTGACATGTTATCGAGCACGCATGCCCAACACACGAATGGACCCCCGTGCGCACAGACCCACAGGTCCACGAACGTGCCATGCCCGAGACGCATGTCTGCTCTCCTTTGCGGACACTGTGTCACGCACACCCACTGTCAGGGTGCCTTTGGCCACACTCTCCTGCTCGCGGGCATATGCACTCATGTACACACACACACACACACACACACACGCCGCACACACACACACACGCACCTCTGCTGGGCATCTCAGGTTTTCCCTCCTCTCTGAGAATTTGCCCACTCTTGCTGCCTGCCCTCTGGGCGGCTGGGAGACTCAGAGGCCTGGGGAAACAGAAAGGGTTTCCAAAAATGCATGACCAGGCATCTGGCCCTGATCTGGAGAGAGGAAGTCATGGCTCTGGATCCCATCTTAGTAGCTAGGACTGGAGGTAGAAGGGGGAGGGACGGTGGGGGGCAGGAGGCAAAGCTGGAGGCAGGATCCTGACTAGCAGCCCTCAGATTTCCCTGGCATCCACCCTCAGGGCTGGCCTCACTGGCCCAGGGGACCAGGCCCCTTAGAAGTTCTGCGGATCCCATCACCTAAGACCCCACCTGAAGATTTAAGCCCAGGTAGGTGGTGTCTGCTTTGTCCCCATTCATGCCTTTGCTCATTCTTAGAGGGAATAGCTGGCGAGCACCTTCCTGGTGTTCGGAGACCCGAGGACTGTGACTTGCTCTGTGCTAGTGAGCAGCAATCCCTAAGGGCCCGTTTCTCTGGGAGCACCCAGTCCCACCCAGACCAGGCTTGCGGTGGGTCGCTTCAGCCTTCTGGCAAGCAGAACCCAACCTTGCTTTTTTTCCAAGCAGGGCCCTTGCAAGCCGGTAGGGGTTGGGGAGGGGGCTTCCAAATAACCAATCAGTGGGCCTTATGGAAATGTATGCAAATGAAAGATGCAAATCAGCACCGAGTCTTTTTGCATCTGCAACCAGCCCGACCTGCCCTAGGTGAGCACTTCCTTTCCTCTCACAGGAAGGAGGGGAGCTCCAGGAGCTGTAGGAAGCAGCCTCTGGCTGGAGTTAGTTCCGAGGGCCCTGCCTATGAGCCTGGGGGCCAAAGCTCCCCCCCACTCCTCCCCACTGCCCGGCCCAACTAGCTCCCCTGCTAGGGAGTGGGGTTCCCCTCCTCCTGCTCCAGCCTCAGCTGACCCCGTCCACACTCAGCCACACCCTATCCCACTCATCTGCACCCTCCTTTATGCAGGAATTTGCGTTGCCCACGTATGTGTTCAGACTCATTGTACACACTCATCCTTGCACACTTTCACTTTGTCATGTGTACCTACATTCACGTCTTTGTATTTGCACATCCACACTTACCCCATAGCACACGTGTTCACACACATGCATATTACTTGCACATGTTAGCATACACCCACTTGCACGCCTGCACGCACCTATCCTTGAGCTCGTGGGAACCTTGAACTCGTGGGAACCTGTGGACCTGTGTCCCATCCAGGCCAAGAGTCCAGGGTCCTGAGAGAGGCAGTTGGGTGGGGCTGTGGGGCAGGCTGGGTGCTCAGACCAACAACCTACCTACCGACAGGACCGACCTACTGACACGGACACCAACACCAGCAGGAGGGCCCACTTCCTGGAGGCTGCCCAAGAGGCCAGCTGTCAGGGCCCAGCATAGTGCCCCATGGACTTCCCTGAATGGATGGGGACCCCCACTACAAACCCCAACAGCCTCTGGGACAGACAAGAGGGTGGGTGCTCCCTGGATAATGCCTCCCTCAGGAAGTAGTAATTGCGGGGTAGAGAATTAGATAATCAGCACCGCCAGGAAGTGGGGATGTGCCTGCCTCGTCTTTGTTCCTAGAATGAATACGTGGGGGATGGGAGAGAAGGAAGCCAGCCAAGTTCGGGAGGCGGGGAGGCGGGGAGGGGGAGCAGGGCGCCCTCATCCCTCATCTGCCGTCCGGTGGGTGCCGCTGCTAGGCGTAAGGTGGGCACCATCAGACCCCAAGCCCACTGGGGGGGAGTTCTCTGGGAGCCAGGTGGGCCTTGGACAGGACTGAGAGCAGCCTCATTGCACTTGCCTTCCCCTGGGCCTTGTCCTCCACGCTGTGCACCAGAGAAACTGCCAAGGGCCCAGGAACAACATGGACCTGAATTCAAATCCTGGCTCTTTCACTGGGGTGAGGTCCTGCCTTCTTGAAGCCCCAGGACCCTTCCTGCTGGCACGGCACTGCTCGGCTCACGGCAGTGCCCACGCTGACCCTGAGGCCACACTGTGCGAGGGCCATGTGTGTACTCTCAGCAAGTCCTCCCCTAGATCCCACGAGGCCAGGAAATGGAGACATGGCTGGGGTCACACGTGAGCAAGTGGCAGAGCTTGGGTTTAAAGCCAGGTCTCTGGGACATGAGAGTTCTACCTGCCACAGCCTGCTGCCCTGTCTGCCGGCGGCCCTCCCCGGGTCCAGGGAAGGGCCCCCCCAGCCTTCTTGACATCCCTCCAAGGAGACTTGGCTTGTCCCCCAAGGAAATGAGGCAACTGCAGCCAATTTAGGGGCAGGCAGGCCATCTTCTCCAGCCTCTCCTGCGTCCCCAGCCGCATCCCCGCCAGGCGCGCGACCATTTGCCTCCGCGGCAAGCATCCTCACACACTCGCGAGGGCTTCATCCTCCCAAGGACCCTCTGAGAGATTCTTCCCCCTTGATCTCTGAGGCTCCCGTTTCCAGGCCTTGGATGAAGGGAATCCCTTCTACCCCTCCAGCCGTTGGTACTGTATACACGACGGCCCCAGCCTCATTGCACAGATGCCATCACTGAGGCCAGGGATGGGCAGGGGCTTTTCCAAAGGCATTCTCGGGGCTGTGGTTTCCCCTTCTGTAACAGGAGAAGGTTGGACTCCCTCCCGTTCCTTCTCAGATCTTCCTGTCTCCACCCCGACTGGCACCTGGTGCCTCCAAGGCAAGCTCAGAGTGACAAGGAAGGTTTTCCAAGCTGCAGGGGGAGTAAGCTCACCCCAGACCCCTGCAAAGATGGGCCACCCATGCACCAGCGATGGGGTACTTGGTCTTTCCCCAGCTCCCCCATCCTGTTCTCTGCCTGTCTGGTGCCAAAGCGCTGGAGTGAGATTTCCAGCCGATGGTGTCTTGACTGCACCACGTCCTCACCTCTGACCTGGGGCAGGAGAGCTCAGCGCCCAGCACCCGGGGCATGACTTACAATGCTCCCCTTCTCAGGCCTCAGTGTTCTCATCTGTAAAGTGGGAGTGATGAGTCTACATTTCTGGAGCTCAGAGGCTATGGGGTGGAGAAATAAATTGGCAAAGAAGTGTGACAAACGACATCATCAGCACTGCTGTTAGCGTGTTGTTTGTGAGTCCGGCCCTGTCCTAAGCACTTTACCTAAGCACTCTAGCTCCCCCCGCCCCCACATCCTATGAGGCAGGTACTCTTATCATCCACCTGTTGTTCCGTCTGCCGGGAATGCCTTTCCCTCAGATCTGCCTGGGTCACTCCAGACCTCTTTCTGGGATTGACCTCCTGTCAAGTTGTAACCCCTCACTGTACTTCCTCTGCTTCCCTTCTAATCCTGCTAAGTATTTAATTTCTTTATCCTGGTTGCTGTCTGTCTCTTACTCTGTGGGGCAGGGATTTGCCTCTGTCCCCCCGCCCCCCTTCCCGCGCTGTTGCTTTTCTAGTGTCCAGGGCAGTGGCTGGCACATAGCAAGTGCTCAGTATATATTTAGCAAGTAGACACCCATTTTACAGATGAAGAAACTGAGGCCCAGAGAGGTTCTGTGCACTACTCCAATGGGTGGTACAATGGGCCCGAGTACAACTTTCTCAGGGTTCCCCAGCACTATGAGAAGCCCACTGGTTCCACCAGTCAGCTCCGTCTGGCTTGGGGCCTGTGTTCCCCCTCTGCCCTGCTCTAGGTGGCAGCGGTGGTGGGCAGACAGTCTCCCCCCAAACCCCAACTCTGTCCCTCCCACCCTCCCTCGGGGACCCAGGACCTGACCCCCTCCCCCCACCCATCCGGAGCTGTCCCCGTGCCTCACTCCCACCCCCAAACCCGGGACTAGAAATCTGACACCCGGGGCCCATCTGCTGCCCTCCTGTCCTCCCGCCCCTGGAGGCCGCTGGGCCTGCGGCTGTGGAGCAGTGATTGTTCAGGGCTGAATGGGCAGGCCTGGCGCCCACGCCAGGTGCACCATTGTGAAGGCCCTGACACCTGCCTTGTGGGGCACAGGCTCTGCCTGCACGGACTCTCGCCTGGCTGAGAGGAGCCGCCCACCCGCCGCCAGGGGTCGAGCTGGGGGCTAGGCTCCTGCTGCTCCCCCCAGGGTAGAGCACCCCAACCACACCCTGAGTCCCTGCCCCACTCGGGTCTGTCTCCCCAGCCCCTGCAAACCCACCAGCTCCCCGGTCCTGTCTTTGCCTCTGAGCCCATGTCGGCGACGCCACCACTTGCTGGCTGTAATGGGCAAGAGGCACAAGGTCTCTGAGCCTCAGTTTCTCATCTGTGGAATGGGGATAATCATCGGATGCACCCCATTGGAGCATTAGGAAGATCAAAGGCGATCTAGTCCATGCCACTCTGAATACCTAGTGGTGACAGAGAAAAGCCATTGTTATTATTAAGACCTGGTAGTGTGCAGACGGGAACCCAGGGGAGCCAGTCTCAGCCCCCAGCAGGCCCAGCCGAGGGAGCCCCCAGCCCACCCCCCTGCCTGCCTCCCCTTGCCCGGCCTCCCGCCCGCTCTATGAAAATTTAATGCCGGGTAATGACAGTCTGGGCTAATGAAAGAGGCTTCTCTTCTGGCAAAAAGAGAAAAACAAACAAAAATCAACAACCTGCAAGGGGGCATTAACTTTTCATGAGATGCTCTCCCCACTGACACCCGCCACCCCCCTGCCCTGGCTCACCCGGGCAGCGCCAAGCCCCCTCCTTCCTTCCTTCCCTCTCCAAGCTGGGCTGGGCAGCCTGCAGTGGGGGTGGGGTAAGCCCTAGGGGGCCCGGCTCTTTGGGGGGCATCTTCCAGGGGCTCCTCCCCAGGGCATCTCCCAACTTTGGAGAAGGAGAGGAGCCCCTGAGGGCCTTTGGGGTAGGGCTCCAGCCCACAGAATCTTCTCTGGGCGATGGGCAGGCATGGGGCTGAATGGAACCCCGAGTGGGTGGGAGACAGGAGGAAGGGCTCAGGGACCCCCTGCCTGTCCCCCCCATCCGCCCTCCGCCGCCTGTGCCACGCGAGGCCTTGGCAGCTTGGCTGTCTGCTGGCAGCCGGGCTGGAAGTGGTTAGAGGAAAGGGCACGGAGCATGTCTCACTGCCTTTCCCTCTCTTTGTGGCATCCCGGAGAGCCATTGGCTGCTGCCTGTGATATCCTGAGAGATGCGACAATTAATTTTCTTTTAATCAAGGTCGGATGAAGTAAATTGGCGCGGTTCTGCAGCCCTTCATTTTCTGTTTTTGCAGTGATGCAAAACAAATATGATCAAATTATGCTCCTTCTCACCTTATTGAATTAGGAAGCATGACTGATCAGAGGGAGTGGAAATGGTCTCTACCACAGAGCACCCCCTTGCTCTCTCCCCGCCCTGGCCTCAGTCTCCCTGGGTTCATGGGACTCAGAGCAGGTTTGCCTCCCGCGGAGAGCCCCGGGGCGCTGGAAGACAACAGGACACTCAGCGGACTAGTGATTCAATGAGTCCACGAATGAGCGAGGGAGTGAGTGAGTGAGGAAGGGAGTGAGTAACAGACGCGGCCAATCATCAGAGCCAAGTGGGGCTCAGAGCAGGACTCACTTGCTGAAGACCGAGAGTCACGGCGGCCGAGGCTCTCTCTAGAACATCACCTCATTTGTTCATCGCTATCTGAAACGATCTTGTTCGTGTGTCTGTCGACACATGTATTGTCTGCCTCTTCTCCTCTGATTTGGGCTCCAAGAGCTCGAGGCTTCGTCTGTCTTGTTCGCCACGAGTCCTGGCGTCTAGTAGGTGTTCGCCAAATACCAGCTGAGTAGCCGAGTGAGTCCAATCCAGCCCGATGGCATGGCTGGGCTCCTGGTTCAGCAAGGGTGACAGACATCGACCATCCTCAGGCCGTGTCATTGGGGCCACACAGGGATCTGAACTCAGGGCCACCAGAGTGGTCCTAATTCTGGGTGGCGGGTGGGGGAGTTGACATTGGAGCTGCTTCTGAAAAGATAAGGAGGAGGTGGACCCCAGGACAAGCCGGGGGAGGACTCTTGGGCCGGGTGGACAAGAGGTTTGTGGTCAGTGATGACAGGGCTGGCCAGCTTGCTGGCAGGAGAGGCTGTCCCTGAAGGGACTTGTGTGGCCCTGGGGTTAGGGATGTGCCCTGGGGCACCCTGCTGACCTGGGGCTCAAGTCCCAGCCCCTTTCTGGACATTTTAGATTTTCTGTCACCCTCTCTACAGCGAGGATGACAGTTGACAACCCATTGGAGAGTCATCTGAGGAATGAATGAGTGACAACTGTGTCAGCTGTCCTCCCAGAGCAGGCACTTGGCGAATGTCAACCACCATCGCCACCATCATCTTTATTTCTATCAGGAAAGGCACGCTGGGGCTAGACTGGGGAATGTCCCAGGTCCTTGAATGCCACACCAAAGAGCAGGTAGGTATGTGGGCTTCTCAGGCTGCCGGTGAACCCAGCCCAAGATGCTCAGAGCAGGGCAGGCAGGGTGGATCTCTGGAGACAAGTCCATTTTGCAGGTACCGGGAGAGCTGGCTGTTGAGGGACTCTGCGAGCATCCGTCTCTAAAGCAAAGACTTTCTTAAACTGAGTGGTCCTCCCGGTCCCTGGGCAGTAGATGAGCAAGTTCAAAGAGTTACTTTTGCTCACAGCGTGGCGGGCCTGCTCTGTGATTCTCAGGAGTGTGCTGGAACCCTCCTGTTGTGGGCAAGAGCCCTTTGCGGGCTTGGGGATGGAGGGCACTATGTTTGCCGCTCTCTGGGAGCTTTGAGCCCAGCTCCGGGACAAGACAGACACACGCAGTGATAAATGCCACGAAGAAACAAACAAGGTGATACACATATACACACACACCTTGAAGAAAAAGAGAAAAAAGACTGGAGAAGTAACCCAGGCCCCCAGAGTCAGGGAGGCTGAGTCCAGGGCATTGGGCCTGAGGTCCATAATGGCTCAGGGAGGCAGGGTGGGGCAGGGAGGCTGCCTGGAGGAGGACAGAGAGCTTTAAACAGTGGTGCAGTGTGACTGTGGAGGCAAGACCGAGGTGCTCCCAGTGGAAGGAGAGGTGTTTGGGGAGCTCAGGGATGAGGCGAGTCCCCGAGGGCACATAGATAAGTGGGATTGCCCACCTCTCACTCCCAGGGGACAAGGTCTGCTGTGAAAACACCCATGAATCTGGTCCTCAGGAGCCTTGGGGAGGCTCCTCTCAGCGCCCGGGCACGCAGGGCCGCTCTTCCTGATCATTCCATGGTTCTTGGGTTTTAGGAGGAAAAGCCTTAAAACTCAGACCCGCACCATCTCCAGCCGGAACCTGAGCAGTCTGCTGTCACGGGCAAGATCTGGGTTTCCTGGCTCTACCATGCCTGACTCTGTGACCTTGGGCAAGTGACTTGACCTCTCTGGGTTGGATTGGCATGAAGCTCATGGGACTTGCTAAGTAGTCTAGCAAATTCCTTGATGTCTTTGGGTCTGCCCTGTCTCAGGGAAGTCACTCAGCTAGCTCTGGGTCCTCAGCCCGGGCTGGGGTGTAAAGAGACGGGGGGTGCGTGAGCCGTTGTGCAGATGGGTGACTCTGGGCATGGCTCCATGGGCCTCCCCGGCGTGTGTCTGTTGCGCCCGTGGGACTGGGCCACAGCCTGTGGGACCAGTCTTTGGGTGGGGACTTTTCCTCACTAGCTGAGTCATCGGCCCTGGGGTGCAGCTGGTGACCCAGATGGGGCAAGATCAGGACATATCTTTATCTCTACCATCTCCCCAGTGACTCCCCTTCCCCTTCCCCTTCCTGTTCTCATCCCCCTCCTCCAGTCATTGGGTGGGCCAGGTCGACATTGCGACTACTCATCCCCAAATTTCTCCTACGCCAAACAGGTTCTCTGGTTCTCCTAGGCCTTCTGTCTCTAAGTTCGATGACAACAGTGACAGCTGCCATTCGTTGAGCACTTAGCAATTATGCCCTGCTGTGTGTGCATCGAATCCAATCACTCTACACGCCGGGCAAGGTTGCTATGACTGTTATCCCATTTTACAGATGATGGAAAGGAGGCTCAGAGAAGGCGAGCCGCTGGCCCGAGGTTGCAGAGCTAGCCGTGGTCAGGCGGGGATCTCAGCTGTGCTGCTCTGATGCCAGAGCGTGCGATTTTTCCGTGATGCTTTGCACAGTTGGTGAGAATCGTGCCCCCCCAGCTCTCTAGTGGTCCTCCCTCCTGTCTGAGTGCCCTGGCCAGGGAACCCCCATGTCCCTGTCCCAAGTCCAAGCCCATCAGGGCTCTGTTCTCTCAGCCGCCACTCCGATCACTTCCTCCAGTTAAATGGATCAACTTGCTTATTGTCAGAGGAGCCTTCTAGAGACGCTCCCCGAGTCCAAAGGGCTGTGCAGGATCAGGGGCGTCTCTCAGTCTGCTCTCGCAGTGGAGGAGGTGGGGGACTCCTGGGGTCACATCCTCACACAGGGCCTGGGATGCAGGGGGAAGGTGACGAGAGGGAAGGGGCGGCTCGCAGGGTGGGGGGCGCCCAGCTGGTGAGCGGTGAGCCCTCCTTATCCGCCATCAGAGTCACGCTGGTTACTCAGGTTCGAGTTTCATGTCTCGTTTTCACTCTGGCCTTTGCTCACACCCAGAGGGGCTGGCAGGTGGGCCAGGGAGGACAGCGTGTGGGGGAGAGTGGATTCCAAGGAGAAAACCTTCCCCCGCGGTCAGGAGTGATGTTCTGGGGACAAGTGACAAGCGTGGTCGGGAGCCCGGCTCCAACACAAGCCCCCACGCGGACATCGCCTCTGGGCACTCCTGGGGCTACTTCGTTTCTTGTTTTCCAGATGCAAGTAGTTTTGGGGAGCTCCCCACTGATTGTTAAGGCCACGTATGTTTGTCGTACGAGGCTTAGGCAACACAGAAGAGAACTCCCCAAATCGTCCCTCCCCGTGGCTGACAGGGGAAGGAGGGGGCTGTAGCTACGCCTCCGTGCCCACAGAGGTCTTCCCCCACTGGGGGAAACAGGGTGCTCTGCCTGAGACAGTTTTCAGACTTGCCTTTTTCACTTCCGATGTATTCTGAACACTTCTCCGTGGCCATTGAAAGCTACATTCAACCACCAGACAGGAGTCCTCGCTGGGCTGTATTCAACCAATTCTTCCACCTTGCACATGGAAATTGCTTTCCCTCCTGGCCCTCCCGGCCAGGCTTCTCGGCCTCCACCACCCTTTGCGCTCCCGCAGCTCCATCCACCGAGGAGGGTCTCAGCTCACAGGCATGTGCAAGTGCAGGCGTTGGGCAGGGTTTGAGGCCGCGGAAGAAACCTGGGTGTGAATGCAAGAGACCTGGGTTGAAGTGTCGCCCTGGCCATACAAGAACCATGAGGACTTGAATAAGCTCTTTACCTTTGGACCTCAATTTTCCCATCTGAAAAATGGGGGAAATAATAAACTCCCTTTTTTTAGGGTTAGGAATTTGTGAGCTTGTGGGTGTGAGCCAGTCCTGGGCACATGGTGGGGGCTCAGCACGGTTGAGATGAAGCCAAGGCTGGGGGTGGGGGCGGCTTTGTCCAAGGCAGGGGCAGGCTGAGCAGAGATGTGGGGGGGGACTCCATTCCTTCTTTCTCACACCCACTCATCTTCTCACTTTCGTTCTTCACTTTAAAAAAACGGCACACACATGCTCATCGAGGAGAAGTCAGAAAACACAGAAGGATTCTAAGAAAGCAAATGTAATTCCCTGGTGATTTGACCCCTGTGAATTAACTACTGTGAACATTTTCTGGTCATGGATTTGAAAGGCAGAGCCTTGCCAATCCCCCGGGGGCTCTCCACTCCAGAACCAGGAGGTCAGGACGTGCTCGGCAGTAAGTAGGATTGAAGGGAGATTGGGGAGGGACTGTCCCAGCCAAGAGGGTCAACATCACCGGCTCAGGTGATGGAGGAACACAGAGAAGGACCGGGTGCCTCAGGACCAGAGGCTGGCAGAGTCCCCGGCTAGGGTCCTCTGGAGGTCGCAGCCTCCATGGCACTGACACGTGAGGGTGGAGGAGAAGGGCCATGATGCTGGGGCAGGTGGCATTTTGGAGAACATGTCTTTTACAGAGAGGAGGACTGGGGAGGAGGGAGGGACCATTTGCAGCCAGAACCCTGCGTCTGCGAGGGGGCTGGTGGGATGAAAGATGGTGGTGGGCTCTGAAAATGCGTGTGTCAGCAGTGGGCAGACCCCGCCAACACTTCGAGCTGCCAGGCAGGAAGGCACTTTCAGGGCAAGTGAAGAAAGCGCCAAAGAACCGGGTCGAGCGATAAATCTCTGGCAGGGCCTGTTCACACCCCAAGAACCCCGTCTCCTCCAGCCACCCCCGGGGGGGGGCCGGGGATCTAGGGGTGCCTCCATCATTCTTCATCATCCCCTTGCCATCCCCGTCTCCCCAGGAATGTCCTTCATCCGGCCCGCAGGGTTCATGTCACCCCATGGAGCGCGGGCTCCGTGCCATTGTACACTTCGGAGAATCATTAGCAGAAATCATTAGCCAGAATACAGCCTCCCCCATAAATCTCCCCTGCACCTGGATCGTTTGTCCGTGCCTAATTTCCATCTCCCGAACTTTATGATTTGTCCCTCGTTTGATGAGAGCTTCTCCCATCAATTGTGCCGTAAGTGCTTGCAGAGAAAGACCCCCCGCACTGACCCCATCTCAGACAGACGGGTTTGGGCTCCTTGCCCTGCGTGCTGGGTGGAGGCCCCCTCCCCAGCCCCCTCCTTGGCTCGTCCCTCAAAGGGCAGCTTAAAGACGTTGTGTCCGCAGCCTGCCTCAGAGATGGGAGGCAGAGCGGGGCCCAGAGCGCGGCTGGGACAACGAGAGGAGACAGGTGTGAAGGGCCGGCCAGGTGTCTTCCTGGGGGAAGAGTCCTGGGGTGGGGGTCACGGGGCTTGATTTTCATTTCTGCCTCAGCTCACTGTGTGCCCGTGAGTCTGTTGCTTTCCCTCTCTGAGCCTCAATTTTCTCATCTGATGCACTCGGATAAATGCTGCCCATCTCTCATGGCTGTGGTGAGAGTTGAGGGCATTCATTCATCCACTTGCTGATTCCTTCACTCATCTGTGCGCATTCAAACACCTCTCAATACATTCACTGCTCCGTAAGCAGCCGTCGGACACCTACTCTATTCCAGGCTGTTCTGCACACAGACAGAGTCAGCAAGAGACTTGCAAACTGGTGGAGCTGGTGGTTAAAAGCTGGGGCCTTTGTGCCCAGAGACGTGGGTTCTGAATCCTGGCTCTACCACTGACTCGCTCTACGGCCTCAGGCAAGTCCTTTGCCCTCGGGAAGTCTCCGTTCCCTCATCTGTAAAATGGGGCGGAAATGAGTGACTGTCTGGAGGGCACCTAATACAGAGCACATGCTCGACACATGACACCTGTTGCCATTGTCGTTTTGTCACTATGAGGACACAGAGAGACAGTGGAATTCCCGAGCCACATAGGGAATTGAAAATGTGAATGAGATGCTTGGAGAAACATAAGGGGAGACAGAAGCATGGGTCCAAGGGCTTCCGCCCGGGGATGGAGCATTTATTTATATTTTTTTAAAGATTTATTTATTTATTTTGGAGAGAGAGAGCGTGTATGCTTAGGTGGGAGGGGGAAAGAGGGGAGAGGGGCAAAGGGAGAGGGAGAGAGACTCCCAAGCAGACTCCCTGCTGAGCGTGGAGCCAGACTCAGGGCTTGATCTCAAGGCCTTGAGATCATGACCCTGAGATCACGACGTGAGCAGAAAATCGAGAGTCACATACTTAACCGCTTGAGCTGCCCACGCACCCCAGGGGGGGAGCATTTATTTAAAGCCTTGCCTCACTGCCCAACTGAAGGGTTCAGAAATGTCTGATAAACCCCAGGAAAGGTGCTTGAGGGGAGGATAGGAGAGGAACTCAGATTTCCTCTCCCCACCCAGGAAGGGGGTTCCCAGGGTCTATCCTCAGACAGCCTTGGGGACCCAAGGAGGCCCTCGCTCCCCTGGCTGGGGGAGGATGTGGAGCCCAGGAAATTGGGAAATCTGGCCGGTGGGCCGTTCCTAAGGCAGATGTGCAGATCTGGAAGGCTCCCTGGCCATGACGCATGTACCTCTGGCTTTTGGGACACAGAGTTAAGCCCTGTCCACCCACGGGAGGGAGGTGGGAGAAGCCAAGGCCTCTGGGAGTTGGGGCAGGGCTGGGGAGGCATGGCCCAAGCAGAATGCTGTGACTTCCATCAGGACAGGGGCAGGGGCGGGTCATGTGGAGAGGAAGCTGGGGAGGGGAACACCTAGTTTCATTCCAGACTGGCCTCCACCTGTGCCTGGCATTTGCAGGGATATCCTTAATTCCCGCTGTGGGTGGCCAGGGAGCCTGGTCGTTGGGTGTATGTCTTGTGGCCTCAGGGGAGTTACTTAACCTCTCTGAGCCTCCGTTCCCTCCTTTAAAAGAAGGGATGATAATCTCACAGACCCCCTCCGGCTGCAGGAAAAATGGACTGTAAACAACTCAGTGCAGTGCCTGGCACATAGTAGGCACTCCATAAATGGCCATTCGGGTCACCATCCCAGAGACTACCCTTGCTAGGACATACCTGCTTTATTACCTTCCAGCAGACTCACAAGGGACACGATTTTTATGCCTGTTTTCAAGGTGGAGAAACTGAGACCTAAGTGACCTCAGAACGGACAGTTTCAAGCAGCCGGCTAGTGGCGAGGCTGGGACTAGAACCTCCGCCTCCCATCTCTCAGTGCTGCCTGGCCACAGACAGTGTCTGCCCCCAGTGCGCGAATCCCCAGGAGCTGCAAACAAAGAGCCGGGGTTCAGATTCGTCAACACACTCCCACGGGGTGACTCACCTGGGAGAGAGAGAGAGAGAGAGCAAGAGCGGAGCGCACCTGTCCTGGCACATGCCCGCCCCCTGGCCTGGCAGCAGCAGCTCTGCTGACCCGAGGGCCCTGGGAAGGGGCGGGGAGGGGGGGAGGAGAGGAGGAAGTGGAGGAAGTGGCCCCACCTGGGCGGACCACAGTGGTTTGGGGCTGCTGTCTCCCCCAGCCTGAGGGTCCCCAATGCTCTGAAGGCCTGAACCCTCAGGGACGACCAGGGTAGTGCCCTCGGCCTGAGGGCAAGAGAGTGGACCTGGGGGGTGGGAGCCGGGGGTGGGGGCTCCGGGTGCCACAGGCTGGGAAGCAGCTTGCAGATTTTACAGGTCACATTATCTTTTATGGGCATCCTAAAAAGAATGTCAGGCACTGGAGGGTTTTTTTTCCCCTTTTCTCTCTCTCTCTCTCTCTGACTCGGATCACTGCAGGATTTTTATCGCCGGCCTGGCCAGAGGAGCTGGGCAGCCCCACTGGTACGAGCCAAGTGCTGGGTTCCAGGAGAGCTGGGTATGTCTTCCTTGGGGGAGAGGGGGTGGTATTGTGGCTGGTGGGGGCAGCATACTCCCGCCCCCTTCAGATGGAAGGGCTGCGGTCCCCCATCTAGCAAGGACATCAACTGCAGTTCCAAGTGCCCTCTTCCCCACTGCATGCTCACTGAGTCCACCGATGGGACAGATTTGCTTCCAGCATCACTGCTGCCCTGCTTCTCCCCATGAAGCCCCTGACACCCCTCACCCTTTCCCAGGTGACTTGATTTCCCCTTGGGGCCATCCTCAGCCGATCTTGCTCCCAGAAGGAGGCCCACCTTATGGAGTCCCCAGAAACTGCTTTTTGGGCCCCAAAGTCCTGCCTGGGCAGCCTCGCCTCCTTCACCTTTAAAATGGGTTGTGTGTACCCTGAAGGCATTGTGTCTGGGGCTTTGGCCCTGACCCTTAACCCCATTCTGGAGCAGATAGGGAGAGATCCAGAAGACAAGGGTGTAGGGGTGGGGGAGGATGCACTTAACCAGAAGAGGGATATTTGAAGGCTCTCTGAGTCCCTAGGGCATGGTGGGTAGTAGCATTGATTTTGGGTCCCAGCTCCACCGCATAACATCTCCGAGCCTCAGTTTCCTCATCTATAAAATGGGAGTGATGATAATAGTCCTTGCTTCATGAGGTCGTTGGAGGAAGTCACCGAGTTCACAGGGCCTGGCCCATAGTAAGTGCTCAATAAATGCTAATGATCATAATTAGTGTTATTATTAGTCAAGTCTGGGTACATCTGGGCTGCTTGTTCTCTGTGCCTGAGGACTCCAGGTAAAGGGGACGTGGCTGACGTGGCAGCGAGAGGCACCAAGGCGACCCAGCAGGAAGCACTCCAGGCCACGATACCAGCAGCGGGGAGGGGGACCGGGGTGTGACAGCTCTTTCCTCTGAAATGGTTAAGAAAGAGGGGAGACTAGCCAAGAAAGCAAGTGCCGCCCAGGAAAATTAGGCAGTGGGCCTAATGAAAACCAGGCAGCGGGCCAAGTCAGAAATGTGACCTTCCTCCTGCCTCTCCTCTTTCTCCTCTCCGAGCCTGGGGTGGGGTGGGCAGGGTCTTGGCCTTCAGCTGGGTCTCAGGCAAGAGGTACCACCAGGTCGGGGGTGAGGATGGGGAAGCAGTGGGAGGGGGGGAGAGAAGGCCACGGGGAGGGGTCTGGGAGGTGGCACGGGACCGGACAAGCTGGTCAACCAATTCTGGCCTTAGAGTCAGACAGGTTTTTCGGGCCTGCTGGACTCCTGGAGAAGCTCTATTCAAGCTCGTCATTTTATGCACAAGACGAAGAAGACCCGGCGGGGTGAGGTGGCTTGAACAGCAGGCAGGAGCAGAGCCCCAGCTTGAACCTGGGCCCTCAGCTTCAACGCCTTCCTCACCTTCCTGCTCTGGGCTCAGCCAGGGGAATCCAGAGTCCTTTGGACTCCTGGCTTTCTCAGGCTAGGACAGCTGAACCTCTGGGACGTGAGGTCTTCAACCTTCTCCCCCAAAAGGCTACGAAGAGTACCCCCAGCCTGGGAATGCTGATGGTGAAGCCCTAGGGGTCTCCTTCAGGCTTGGCTTTCTCTTAAGAAGTTGACAGAAGTTTGAGATGCTGTCCCATAATGGATCTGTGCTGCTTAAATAAAGGATAATGCTCCCCGTCCCATCCCCCTGCCTCCCATCCTTCCCCACCCCAGGCCAATTTAAGAAAGTGACGTATTGGGGCGCCGGGGTGGCTCGGTTGTTAAGCGTCTGCCTTCGGCTCAGGGCATGATCCCAGCGTTCTGGGATCGAGCCCCACATCAGGCTCCTCCGCTGGGAGCCTGCTTCTTCCTCTCCCACTCCCCCTGCTTGTGTTCCCTCTCTCGCTGGCTGTCTCTCTCTGTCAAATAAATAAATAAAATCTTAAAAAAAAAAAAAAAGAAAGTGACGTATTGGGATGATGGGCCAGGTTTATCCTGCCGATTCGTGTCCCCCAAGCACGGGGCAGTAGGTCCGCGGGGGGGACAGCTCCCCGGCTAGAGAAGCTCGGGGTTTACTGGTCCGCTCTGGACACCAGCCCCTCAGGGACAGAGGATTCTGTCAGTTCTGTTCGCTGCCGTGTCATCGGTGGCTGGAACAGTGCTTGTCACACAGTAGGTGCTCCGTGTATGTGGGAGGCCTGTCTAGGGAAGGGACGTTACAGCTGCGGTTTGAAGGATAAGCAGGTGGGAGAGAAGGGACAAGCCCTCGAGACAGAGGGAACAGCACAGCCGGAGGTCTTGAGGCAAGCTGAACCCAAATGAGTGAGTGTCGGAAGAGCTGGGACAAGGCAGGTGTGGCTGCAGGGGGACGCGGTGACACCTTGGACAGGTTCCTGGTCTTCTCTGACTCTCCCAGGCTGTCAAATGAGAGAAGAAAAGGATCCACCTCAGGGGGGGTTGGGAGGACCCAGGCGTGAACGCACAGGGCCAGCCCTCGGCCAGTCCTGAATATGCAGGGGCAATACTATTACTACTAATAATAATTTGACTAATAATTAATAGTAATAATAGTAATTACTGTTCTAACTATCACCAAGAAGCTCTGTTTCTCATTTTAGACCATGCCCCCATGCCCCAAACCCGGGCCAAGCTACAGCCCAGGGGCGCCCCCTTCCTGTCCCCGCTCCTCTTGAAGGTCGGGCCTTCCCAAGGTTATCTCTGTTTTTCTCTGGATTCTGTGAAGTCGCATAGGTCACACTCTGGGGCTGAAAAGTGTTGCTTTTTATAGCCTTCCCTGATGGCAAGGAATGCCTGCGGGGCCCGTCCTGGGAAGTCCTGTCCTGGGGCAGAAATACCTCCAGGGGCTGGGGGCCCCACAGCCACACCAGCCTGACACCCCAGGAGTCTGGGGCCCTCCCAGGCCAGGCATCCCTCCACTGCCAGGTGTCAAAGGGGCAGGGAGGCTAGCTGAGAAAAGGCAAAGTGCCCTGGACAGAGAGCCAGGAGTCCCCAGTTCCAACTGTGGTGTTGGGGCGAGCCACGATCCTGTCTAGGTTCAGCTTCCTCATCTGTAAAATGGGACTACTGGGCCTTGCTGTCTCGGGTGGCAGCGGTGAAGGGTCAGGAAGCTTTGGAATGACTGGGGCAGAGGGTCAGCGGTCCCATGGCCAGAACCCTGGGATGGCAAGAGGGAGAGGGAAAGGGACCAGGGACAAGGTGAGCAGGCCCGTGTCACTGTCAGAGGCTCAGTCGGTCCCGCAGTGCTGAAGGACTTGGCAGGAGGAGGGAGGAAGTGGTTCTGTGTCGCAGGCGCTCCGCCTCCTTTACCTCACTTAATCCTCCCCCTGAGCCTCGGAGTAGGAGCAGTCATCAACGTGGTTGACAGATGGGGACACCACGACTGGCAGAGCTGAAGGGGTTCACCCACGGTCACCCGGCTAAGAGGGCGGAGCTGGGATTCACATTCAGATCTGTCCCTCCTTTGGGTCCTCTTGGCAGGCAGCCCCCGGTGATGGCTGGCAGCAGAAAGGACCAGGTGGGGGTGGGGGCGGGGGGGGGGTTGTGTCCCTGTGTCAAGCAAGCCCTCAGCTTGCAAAGTCCCTGCCCCCCTCCCTCGCCCCTTTCCACCAGGCAGGTGCCGGCAGCTCCCTTGCCCGTCTCTGCAGCCCCCTGTCTCTTCCCAGCGTCCCCAGGAAGGGGCTTGGCTCCAGGGTCCCGGCCAAGCCCCCAGGCCTCAACCGAGGGCTTGCTCAGCAAGACCAATGCTGCACTTTGCTTCTCCCCCGCCCCTCACCCCGCCTCTGCCTCCCCCTCCCTCCTTTTAATCTAGTTCTTATCAGGGATGATAACATTCAGCAATAATAAACCCGACTCCACTTTCTAACAGCTGATTGCCCCACGCCCTGATTCGGCGATACCGCAGCGGGTGTCCAGGGCAGGAGACCTCTGTGCGACAGCCCCACAGCGTCTGCGGCCACTTTCATCACCCCGCCCCCGGCTGGCTCCCTGCGGGCCTCTTGGGAAAGGAGGAAGCCTCCCATCTCTCGAAGTTATCTCAGAGCTGCTCCCTTTTCTCCGCGAACCTATACAACACACCCAAGACTCACCTGTGGTGTCCATCTGTCCATCCCTCTCTCCAAATAACAGCAAGCAATGGCCACTGTTAATTGAGCACCTATTTTGGGGACAGGCTCTGTGGCAAGCGTTCCAAGCATTTTCCCGATAAATCTTAACTAATAGGTATTATTCTTTTTTTTTTTTAAGATATTATTTATTTATTTGACAGAGAGAGACAGCCAGCGAGAGAGGGAACACAAGCAGGGGAGTGGGAGAGGAAGAAGCAGGCTCCCAGTGGAGGAGCCTGATGTGGGGCTCGATCCTAGAACCCGGGATCACGCCCTGAGCCGAAGGCAGATGCTTAACGACTGAGCCACCCAGGCACCCCTCATAGGTATTATTCTTAACCCATTTTACTCAGAGGTGAGCAAACTAAGGCTCAGAGCGTTCAAGCAGCTTGCCCAAGATCACACAGCGGGTTAGGGACACAGTCAGGATTCCGACTCAAGACTGCTGGATTCCAGGGTCCAGATTTGGAGTCCTCTGCCTCCTGCCTCCTGCCTGTGCTCTGCCAGGCGGGGCGCACCTGCCAAGCAGCATCCTAGCCTCACATAACCGTGTGGCTCTGCCCCAGGGAGACAGCCCAAGGACCCTGCTCTTTCTCTCTCTGCCTTGAGAGAGTGGGGGTTCCTGCTGCAGCCCGAGCCTGGGCCAGCTGCCAGGGCTAAGCTGGGGTGCCTGTACCCTGTGAGGACCTTTGTCCCTTTAATAGGTCCTTCTTGGTACAGGACGTCCCAGGGCAGAGGGCGCAGCCTGAGTGCCAGGCCTGGGCAAGCCCTGCCCAGGGCACTCCCCATGTGCTGGGGCTCGGGGGAGGGCACCCACATCTTTGACTGCAGGCACTGGTTTCCTTGCGCCCAAGAGCTGGGGCTCCCGGTCATCCCCAGCTAGAGTGGGGCTTAGGGGCTCCCAGGCATGGTGGTGGCCAGGTGGGCAGCCTGGATCTTTCCTAAATAGAATTCGCAGACAAGACCCTCACCCCCGCAGTTTGTACCGATGCCCCCATGCCCCCCACCTTGTTAAAACCCCACAGCCGCTGCTCCCCCACCTTGAGCCTTGCCCCCACCATACCTGGAGAGCACCTGTCCTCCTCCCTGCACAGTCTTCAAGGCCCAGCTCCTAGAGCCTTCCCCAGAAAGGCCTCTCTGGCTCCTGCAGCCCACCACAGTCTCCTCCCCAGCCCCCCAGAGCCTGCGAAGCTCTAATGGAGACTTGGTGCCTTGTGTGGCCCTCTTCAGCCACGCTGACTGAGCCCCTCCCGCGGAGCAGTCCCGGTGCCGGTGCCGCGCTATGTAGGGTGGGGGGAGAGAAAACAGTAGTAACACACAGCCCAGCCTCGTAAGGGAGGGACATCACCTCGTACATTCCCACAGCACTTTTCTAAATAGCACAAGTTCCCCCCACCCGTACCCACCAGGTCCCAGGTCTCTAGTCCCCAGGGGTGCAGCCGCCCCAGGTTCAGCCCTGGTGTCAGCTCATAGTAGGTCCGCAAAAAGTACTTGCTGGATGAAGAACGAAGTGAATGAATGAAGGATCCAGTACCTGTGGGTTGGCTTCGTTTCCTCTCCTGGATTCTAAGCTTCTTGAGGGCAGGGACCAGGTGGTCTTACGTTCAGGAACAGCAGGTGTCTCCGGGAGCTTGGAGGAAGGACAGGTAACCAAGGCTACGGCAGGTAGCCAGAGCCGTCTCATTGTGGAGCTGTCAATGGAAGGGTAGGGGCAGGGAGCAGGCGGGAAGGCCATTCCTGGGAACCCACGCCATGAGCCGGGGCCGGGACCAAGATCACGTGGCACTTTGGAGGGAGAGCAGGTGGTCAGCGTTGGAATGGGGAAGGCACAGAGGAAAGAGGAGACGGCAAGGTTGGAGAGGGAGGCCAGACCCCACTAGGGGGGACCCCATGAGTCGTGTGAAGGAGTCTGGACCAGATCGTCCTCCAGGCCACAGGGAGCCTCTGATGGGCTCTGGACACTGTTGCACGGACAGCGGGTAAGCAGGACCAGCCAGGGGCCAGTGTCCTGTAGGGCGGCTGTAGGGTTCTAGAGGAGCCTGAGGACAGCTGGACTTCTGCTCTTCCTTCCTCAGCTGGGAAAGCCTGGGGCTTCCAGATCTTAGCCTCTGGGGACCGCCGGACCTTGTTCAATCTTGTCTTCAACTTCCAAATGGGAACACTGAGGCCCGGAAATAGGGCCAGACTTGCTCAAGTGTGAGAAGGAGCTGGGGCAAGAACCTGGGTCTGGGGTCTCAGGCCAGGGTCCCCCCACTGTCCCCCACTGCCCCCCCCACCACAGAGCAGGATGCACGTGCTCAGGCCACAGGCAAGATAGTCTTGAGTGGTCCTGGCGAGACCGGGGCATTTAGAATGGTCCAGAACTGGGGGCTGAGGATGAAAAGAATCCTTCCAAGAAGCGGGGGAGGGAGAACAAACAGGTAGAGGGTTTGAGTGTGACACAGGATCCTAAGCCCACTGAGCCCCCAGCCCTGGGGGGACCCCTGCCAGCCTGGCTGCTTTCAAAGAGGCAGCCTGAGTCATAAAGTAATAATGTGATTACTGCAGCCGCAGTGGTAAGAACAGGCCCACCCTCCGCTGAGCGCCTCCCGCGGGCCTGGCGCTATCTTGTCGAGCCCTCGTGATCAACGTCAGGAGCTTGTGTCATCACCCCATCTTCCAGGTGAAGAAACAGAGGCACAGACCAGTGACATCCTTCATGTGGCAGCCGTGAGCGAGTCAGGATTGGACCCCGAGAGGCCTGACCCCAGAGCAACTTCTTCGCACCAAGGGGCAGACCCGGGTTATGCCATGTTGAGATTCAGGCCTGAGCCCAAGCCCTGCCACTAAGTGACCATTGCCATTTACCCCCTGCTGAGCCTCAGTTTTCTTCCCTCTGTTCCCAGAACATGGGGATGAGGATGAGATGACCTCGAGGAGCCGATCTGAAGGCAACGGGAGGGGTGCTTTCCAAGTGTCCAGAGCAGGAGGGGCTCTGGCAGCACCGGCCCGGCAGCCAGCCTGGCCCTGCCCGGCCTCCGTCGGTGCCTGCACCTGTCCCAGGGCACATTCAGTCTCTGCCCCACGCCCATTTGCATGCCAAGCCGCCAGCCTTGGCCTGTGAGCTGGGCCACCTCCTGCCCTCCCTCCTGTGCACAGTGACGGGGAGAGGGCTGGGCCATGGGGCGTCCCACCTGGGCGCTGGGCGGGGGGCTCCGGCTTGTCCTGGCTGGAGCTGGGGGAGAGTGGGCGCTGGGCACAGAGGGCAGCCATGCTCTCTGAGGGCCTGAGAGTTCTGGAGAAAGGGCAAAGCTGCCCCCCCCCCATTCCCCCAGGCTGCTTCCTCAGTCCTCCGAGAAGGTGTTTCATGAGCAAACACAGGCATAAAGAGGAAGCCCACTTCTGGGAAGACTGCCCCCCCTCAGATGCCACAGAAGCCATTCCCTCTCCCACCTTCCCTGCCCGGCTTTGGTTTAGACGTTGGCTGTGCTGAGCTGAGTCTCAACTTCCTCCTCTGTGAAATGGGATGAGACTTCCTTCCTGCGCAGTTGGGAGGCTTCAGTAGCGCCTGGACTGATGGTTATTTCAGCTTAGCCAGATACTGTCCTGCCTCTGCTGCCAGTCTGAAGCTCCTCCTTTCGCGCACCCGGGGAGCCTAAGGACCTGTTCCCTCGCTCCTGGGGGTCCAGGTGGGGAACAGAACCTGGGCGGGCCAGATCCTTCCTCTGCCTGTCCTCGGGGTGGCAGCGCCGAGACACGGGCTCCCCTCCCAAGGGCCCAGAGGAATTTGGACAGCAAAGAAAAAACAACAAGCCCCAGCCCAGTGTTTTTTATTTTTGTCCTGAACAATGCCGTTTCTGGGCTGTTGCTGAGCAAATACAGCAGGAGGCGGGCCCACAGCTGACGCAGGCTGGGGTATTATCAGAGCTGCAATCCCGGTCCCGGGGCCCTGTCACCCACAGGTTCTTCGCCGGGCACTCTGGGTCCCCCTGTCCGCCCCTCCCAAGTCCAGCCACCTCTGGGGAGGGGCCCTCAGGGACTGGGGTCCGAGGGAGTCCTGACTTGAGAGAAGTTGTTATGGAAAGCAGGACTGTCCCCCAACGCCAGGCCTCCCCCCCCCCCATCCTCTCTAGGGCAAGAGGGAGTTTGACCAACTGCCCCAGGTTGCTCTGGACCGTGGGGTTTCTTATGATGGGACTTTCAGTGCGAGAACTGGGACAGTCTTGAGCAAACAGAATGATTGGTCGCCCTACAGGGCTCCAAGAGTTGAGAGTCAACAAGGAAGATTCCTTGGAGACAATGAGGATGATGATGTGAACAGCACCTGCTACCACCACCACCGCCACCATTGATGGTGTGATTACAACCGTGAGACCCATTTTACAGCTGAGAAAATGGAGGCTCAGAAATTGACCTGTATGAGGTCATGCGGCTGGGAAGGGGCGGTGCAGCGAGGTAAAGCCAGTGGGTTTCCAAAGCCCTAGCTTTCAGTTACTCTCAGACCCATCTGGGAGATAGACCTTGGCCGACTACAGATGGTAAGACCAAGGTCAAGAGAGGTGGAGATAGCCCAATCCTCAACTCGTGCTCCCTCGGTGTGGCGGGCTTTACAGTGCCCCTGCCTACCAGTATTGGGGGACCCGGATGCCCGGTGGGTGGCCGCACCCCTGAAAAACACATACCAGCTGGTTTGGGGCAGGAAGATGCTTCTGGCTTATCTAAAGGGTCCCAGAAATTGCCCCAGATGCGGGAGGTCAGTGTGGCCCCTGGAATCTTGCTTTCCTTTGAGAGCCTGTTATGAAGTCAGACAAATGCATGCTTGCTCATCGTGGGAGAGTAACGTTCAGGGCTCTGGCCACGACAGGGTCCCAGAACTCCAGCTCCCACGGACTTCTGAAGCCCAGAAGACAGGTGTCAGAGCTGGCCTGGACCGCTTTCTCTGCAGAGGTTGGGCCTGGGGCTGCCCGTGTGGCCCCCTCCTCTCTGTCCCTTGTGCTTGGCCCGTGCCTTGGCCTCTGTGGCAGGGAGGGCGCTGGTGCTCGCTCTGGGGGTCTGTTTGAGGTTTCCTCCAGCGGCTGGTGGCGGCGGGTACAGCTCACTAATTAATTAGTGCTTAAGTACTTAGCATCCTCCTGCATCGTGTCAAACGAGGATTTGAGTCTTAATTCCCTGTGTAGGTAACGGTGGGAATGTGCCTGGGAGAGCGGTCAGGACTTAGAGGAAACGCTTCCCCTCGCTTGGATGCCAGCTGGGAACACCGGTGCTGCAGAGGCAGAGAGAAACCCAGGGGGCAGAGCTCCTAGACCCCTAAACCCTCATCCACCATCACACCCACTCACCCACCACAGCCGAGAGCAGTAACAAGGCGGGCTCGGCAGCTAGACGGTCTGGGCCTGACTCCCAGCCCCACACTGCTACCTGTGTGCCCCCAGGGAGTCACTTAATCTCCTTGGGTCTTGTTTTGTGTTGTACGGAGGTGATGATCGTTGTACCTACCCGTAGGATTGCTGCAGAGACCGAACAAGCCAACTCGTACAAATTCGGTAGACCGTGGCTGGCCTGTGGTTGGCCCCGAAGTGAAAGGAGCTATTCTCTTTCATTTATCCACTCTCTTGGTCGTGCTTTTATTTCTCCCACAGATGTCTATCAGGTGTCTACTAGGTACTGCTCAGCACAGGCCTGGGTGCTGCAGGCAGGGTTGAGCAAATTTTTCTACGTCTCTAAGCTGTAGTCTGACCATCGGTAGAATGGCGATGATGACAGACTATCTCAAAGGGGAAGAGGGAGGCTTCAGTGAGATGCTGTAAGTCAAAAACCTCAGCTCAGGGCCTGCCACAGGCTGAGCCCCACACTGCTGGGTATTGGTGGGAGGGGGGGGAAGCAGGGGCCCCAGGAGAACTGGGGGAGGGGGGCTCCTGGCCAGGCAGGTGGCCCTACCTCCATTACTCACAGCCCAGCTTTGCTCACAGGACCCACCTGGAAAGGTGGCTCCATCCCTTGGCCACTGGGGTTGTGCCAGGACTTAGGGACATGACTAAGCATCTCCACGGGTCCTTGTCAGGGGAGCCAGAGGGCAGGTATAGCCAAATCTGGTCCTTCTTTTCCAAACCCTTTGGCATGTTCATTCTCCCTCAGCATCACCTGGAAATGCTGGGGCCCAGGGATGGTTTTCATCGCTTGCTGTCACAGAAGAGGCATCGGTGAGGTCTCTAGCATAGCCCCCCCTGCAGTGGTGGGTCTTGGGGGGGTGCATCTCAGCCCCATAGAATGCTAGTCAACCATCCAAAGGTGCCAGAGAAGGTCCCAGGCTACACCTGTGTAAGTGAAAGGTATTATCAAGGGGTAGAGGTTGGGGGTGGGCTGTAGGCAGAGTAGGGGAGTGGTAGAGGGAGGTGCTAGAAGTGGAGTCTGAGGTTCTCCAACGAAACACATGTCTCTGCTCCGTGACCTGAAGAAAGCCACACAACCTCTCTGAGCTTTGATTTTCGTAGGTGAAAGGAGGAAGGCAGTCCTGCAGGAGACAGTGTCTCCAGTTGAGTGCTCTGTAAATTGATAGCAGGTCATAAAACTTCAGGGACTGTGTTATTTAGGAACCAAAATTGGCTGATGGTCCTACAGAAATCTTTATCCGCTACAGCAATCTTCACAGACAGGGACTCAAATTCAGCTGCAGCCACTGTGGTCCTAACACTGAGTCTTACCCTTCATAAAAATCCCTGCCATTTTTGCAGGGCCTACTACATGCCAGGGACTGTGCTAAGCACCGGGCATGCCCTCTATCTCAGCTCCTTCTCACCATGGACCTGCTTGTTGGCGAGATGGGCGCTCTTCTGCCCTCCTACAGATGGGGAATCCCGGGAACAGTGTGGTGAAGTCTCTTACCTAAGTTCTTCCAGCTGCAAAGGGGTCGAGCTAAGATTCAAACCCAGGCCGGCTGCCCCGAGCACTCGGTGAATGTTGACTGAGTGACTAAGTGAGCAGACGAAGGCGAGGTGCAGGCAAGTTGGTGCTTAGAGGGTCATGAGTGGGCTCTTCGTTTTCAGTGAAGCTACAAAGGCAGGGGGAGTGAGGAAAGAGTCCCCCATGGCTTATGTTGGTCTCAAGCTTTTATTGCACAGAGCTCCAGAGGTTTAAGAGAGATGAAAAGGAAAAAAAAAAAAAAAAAAAAAAAGCCCAGCTCAGAAGGAAGAGCGCAGTGTCCCATGGTCAGTTTGAGTATTCACTGTGTCTATGGAGTAGCGGCTGCCTGCCCGGCACGGGGTGCAACGCTGGACGGACCAGACATCGTCCTTGCCCTCAAGGTGCTTCTGGCAAGTGGCAATGGAGGGCCCTTGTGCAGGGGGGCCTCATGGAAGGGAACACATGGGGGCCAACCACATCTCACCCGCTCTAGGTACCTACTCTCTTCTAGGAGATGAAGGGTTTGAGAACGAGGGTATGGTCTAATCCCATCACCTTGCTTTACAGATCGAGACCGGAGCCTGAAGGAAAGTGGATGGAGACACAACCAAAGACTGGAGGCTGGAAGAGTGAAAGTTGTAATACAGCCTATGATCTGCTCCTCGACCAAAAGGATAGCTCACATCCAAGGGCGGGGTGCTGAGCCCCTCAAGGGCTTCCTCTCCCCCCTACCGCCCTCCAAACTACTCCACTTGACAGTTGAAACACGGAGGCGTAGAGAGGTCACCTTGCCCAAGGTCAAACTGCTAGTAAGGGGCAGACCTGGGATTCAGACCCCAAGGTGTCTGACCGCAGGGACCAAGCAGTCAGTGTGCGCTCTGAGGAGTCTGTTCCTCGGCCTGGAAAATCTCCCTGCACCCAGCACGGTAGCGCGGGAAAAGTGGGGGGAGGGCAGAGGCAAGCCCCCAGGCTGGTAGCTGGTGTCCTATCTGCAGCACTGTCTTAGCAAGCGTGGCCCCAGCCTCGAGGCAACGGGAAGGAAGGGGAGCTGCGGGAACAGAAGCACTGGGAAGCTCACTGGGCTCCGAGGTAACGAGAAGCTTGGACAACCTCTCTGAAGGTTCCTGGCAATGTCCCTGTGGGAGCCAGTTCATGTATTTTAAGAAAAAAAAATCATTAAAGAAGTTAGGACGACGGAGAGGCTGTAAATGTAAAATATTGGTGGTTCGACAGCGTATCCCTAACAGCCGCCGGCAGAGTTCATCTTGACGAGGCAGAACACGGTCCAAGAAATAAATCATTTTGTTTTCCCCAGATGGCTCCCCCTGAATCTTCCCAGGATATCTGCACCAAATCTTAATTTGCCCACCTACCTGGGACCCATGGAGACCGTGGCTACACCCAGCCAAGGGAGGGACAAAGCACTGGCAGAATGAGAGAGAGCTGGACCCCCTGTGGTAGCCGCAGCCACTTCTGGAATGGGCACCCAAGAGAGCCCATCGTCCAGTTACCCCCCCCCCAGCCCCCTAACTTTGGTTATCAGCAACCATAACCGTAATGCCAAAGGCACCTCACTTCCTGGACATTCCAAAGGGTGTCTTGTTCTCTCCTCCCTTTGCCCTGGGGCTCCCCACTGCAAAGAAGGTGCCACCCACCAGCCACACTCTTTTATATTCTGCAGACTTAAAGGTGTTGAGGACCCCCGGGCCCTGCCAGCTCAGATCAGATGAAAGTCGGTTGCAGCCCCGGCCTGGACCCGGCCAGCTGAGACGGAGTGTCTGAGGCTGGAGGGAGGATTTCCAAGGTCCCACCCTAGCCCCCAGCCCCCACATCCAGGGTGACTTCCAACAAACCACCTGACCCCCATCCCCCCCCTCCCAGCTGGGAGACAGGGAGGGTGACATTGAGCTCCGGCTCTGGGGCGTCCTAAGGGTTAACTAATTAATGGTTGGAAAGTGCTTTGAAAAAATAAAGTGCTGGATAATGGGAAGGGCAATTATGTTGGGAGAAACTCCTAATTTGGCTGGAATTGATGTTAATGATAAAGTATCTGAAACATGTAGCAAGCAGGCGTGATTGTATTTTATATGACAGAGAGAGACACTCACACGCAGGGGACATGGAGAGCAGTTAATTTGGTTAAATAAAGTGAAAGATAAAAGAAACGTGGACGCCACAGAGCTCGCTGTTTATCTGGACTTGGTGTAACACTTTGGAATTGGATCGGGCCCTTTGGCTCTTATTTATTTGTTTGTGATTGACATAAATGGGGAAGTGCTGGGTTTATGGCTCAAAAAGAGGCCGCGAAAAGCAGGCTCTGATTAGGCGACTTCCAAACAGGTGCCGGCTGCATTCCCAGGAAGGAGCCAAGGCCTTCGACCGAGAGTCAAGGTGGGTGAGGATGTCCCCACTGCACCCCATTCTGGAGGCGGGAGCCTCGCCCCCCGGAGCTGGGGGTACTGAGACGACCACCAGCGCAGCTCTCTCCCCTTCCGGAGGGAGAAACTGAGCCCCCAAAAGAAGGGTAAAGAGTATTAATCACTCTGGGAACCAAAATTTAGAAGCACTTTGGTCTGCCAGGCCCTGTGCTAAGAAGGTATGATTCCATCGAATCCTCAAAGCAATCCTGAGGTGCGTACCACTTTCACCCCCATCTTACAGAGGACAAAACGGAAGCTCAGAGAGGTGGAGCAACGTCCTCAAGGTCACACAGCCAGGAAGTGGTGAGGCAGGGAGTGGGGCTCGGGCAGCCTGACTCTGGGAGTAAAACCCCACGGTCGTGACTTTTGGACTATCGATATCAAGTGCTCTTGATAGTCACGGCTCTGCCCTCTCTGACTGGTTCTGCTTCAGCAGGGAGCCAGGACAAGGAAATGGGGGAGACTCTTCCACGTGTCCGGTGAGGACTGAGCGCCGGGGCCTCCTGGCCTGCCTGGGACCCTCTGGGGAGGGTTTTGCGCCTGAGAGGACAGCATGAGGTTGTCCCAGGGAAGAGCAGGAAGGAACCTTGGTTTCTGGAAGGTCTGTGAGGTCCCCGCAGGTCCAGATTAGTATTCAGTATTTATAATATTTCCATAATGGTAAAACAAAAGAAAACAAGCAGAGAGAATGCATTTTTAATCACCAATCATTTCTCTTTGTTTGTTGTGAATGAACAGCGAGGTGAAATAGTATTTCATAATCACCCCATTCGAATTTTCCTCCCCTCAAAGCACCGAGAAATCTCTAAATAAAATAAATAAACAGCCAAGACCTTAAAATAAATTCCAGAGGGCAGAGTGCTACGTGTGGGTTATCACAGCTGTGAGGAGGCAGGGGCTGGGAGGTGGGGCGGAAGGGAGGACAAAGGGACAGGGGCCTTGTCAGTTACCTGGGACCAGACACCCAGCTTTAGGAGACCCACAGGCAGGGTCAGAATAGCAGAGCAATGGTTTGAAGACCCATAGAGCAGGGTGGAGCTGGAACACACTCTCTACCCTTTATTGCCTCTTCTTTATTCTTCCAGAATTTTCTGCTCCTCATCCTCTCACTGTAAACTAAGGGAACTAACTCCTGTCCCCTGCCCCCTGGAGCTTCACAGTGTTCCTCTCAAAAGGCTACTCATCCAAGGGATCTTCTCTGTAAAGTGTCTGCCTGTCCTCTGAGCTAGTCCAACCCTCTCAAAGGGTAGAGGAGGAAACCATAGCAAAGAGAGAATGCAGGGACACATCCAATTCACCCCAGCAAGCTAGTGACAGAGCTGCACCTGGAACTCTGGGGGCTTGACTCCCTCTTGGGCCACCGTCATGTACTTGCACTTATCTCTAGGTGTCTTTGAGAAACCTCCCGGGACACTGACTTTTCTTCACAGCCTATTCCTGGTATTTCGTTCTGTGCATCTCAGCATCCCCAGATACTCAGGTTCTAGAAAGGTCCCTGGTACACGGGGGCACTCACCAGATAGCTGTAAGATAGATGGATCAGTGAGTGGGGGGTGGATGGATGGGCGGATGGATAGAGGCTAAAGCTGATCTCCTTACTGGCCATTAGCTTACTACCCGATAGATAAGCCAATCACAGTGTAGTTTACTTAACATCTGGCGTCTCCAACAATCTCCTGAAGGACCCAGGAAAAATCACCTTCTGGCAAATCAGACCCTTTCCAGGTAGAAATTTGAGGCAGAGCTCTGGGGCCAAGAAGGCCCTATGGTCAAGTGAGTCATGTGGGAAAGAGCACTGGTCTGGGGTTGGAGGACCGGAGCTCTGCTCCCGCTCTAACTTGCTTGCCACTAACTTGTTGCATGGTCCCAGGTGATATGTGGCTTCCTCTCCCTGGGCCTCAATGGCCTCCTCTGGAATGTTCTCTATTAAATGTTCTAGGCTCAAAGTCTTGTCCCTTCGATGCAGACAACTCAGCCGGAACTCAGAAGAATTCTACCTCTGGAGCTCCTTATTTTGTAGTCTGGGCAGCCCCTCTCCGTCTGTCCCCGACTCCCCGCCCCCCTGGCTCTGGAGGACCCCTAGCCCTCTCCAGCATTTCCCTGGCTGGGCAGTTGGAATGGGGGTAGATCAAAGCATCAGGATATTCCCAAAGCCGGCTGTTCTGGCCATAGCCAAGGCCCACGCTCCCTCTGAATCCTATTGAAAAAATAATAAAAAGGTAATTACTTTGTCATTACTGAACACTGGTTTGTCTTTTTTTTTTTTCTTAAGCCATGACCATAAATAACCAGCCCATTACCCTTCAGAGTGGACACACATATCCATATAGGACCTGCCTCCTTCCAGAGGCCGGCCCTCCCCCCGTGCTCTGGTATATACCACACAGCCACACACACGTACACCAAACACAGGTGCTGCTCGTTCACCTGACATTTTCTGAGCATTTTGCTAGATTTTGGGAATAATAAAAACAACAGTTATTATGTATGAATCCAGGCTAAGTGTTTTGCATGAATTATCTCCATTGATTCTTCTGACAGTGCCGTGTGAAGCAGATACTGATTTTGTTGCCATTTTACAGATGGGTACTGTAGAGCTGAGGGAGGTCAGGAACCTGCCCAAGGTCATACGGTTAGTATGTAGTAAGCTAGTAAGTAGCAGAGCCAGGATTTGAAGCCACCTTACCCAATTCAGAAATCCACGCTCCAATATTATTTAAACATAGATTTAAAAATCACACACAGTCGGCTACGAGGAGATAATTATAATACAGTGTGATAAGTACTGGGACAGAGAAACAAGGGGCGGGGTGGGAGCCCAGAAAGCAGCATCCAAGCCAATTTGGGACAGGGGGACGTCAGGGAAGGCTTCCTGGAAGAGGTGATATCATTTTGGTCTTAATGGGCAGGTGGGAGCGGGACAGGTAAATAAAGGGAAGAAAGGCCTTCAGGGCAGGTGGAACAGCTTGGACAAAGGCCCGGGGGATCTCTAAGCAGCTCCGTGTGGCTGGAGCAGAGGGTGTGCAAGTACGCAATAGAGAGAATGTTGAGAGGTGAGGCTGGAGAGGTGGGCGGGCCGTCGCTCACATCCCGGCCAGGCTGGCACAGCGGGGCAGCCCTCCCCCACCCACATTCAGCTACCTGGCACTCCTGTCCTTGTGACACGAAGGCACCTCATCAGCAAAACAGCTCTTTCCTGCCTCCCAGGCCAGCCCCGCCCTCTGTGAGACAGCGTGCCATGGGCGGTGGCTGGCACCTGCACAGGTGCCAGTCGGGAGGAAAGATGGCTACTTCCGGAGTCTCAGAGCAGGTTCCTCTGGCCGTGGCTGAGCCACGCCAACCTCAGGCGGGATTACATCCCGGGGCCGAGGCAGCACTACCATGACCAGTCCGTTCTGCCCCTGCCCCCAAAGCTCCGCACCGATTACAGATCTGGGCGAGGCGGAGAGGAAGGGGCAGGGGCGATAGGGGTGCACGTGGTCTGTGGCAGGAACGGGGTCCGTGGTGGCCGTGGGAGCGTGGCTTTTGCTCTGAGCACGGGTGGTCCCTTCTGCTTCTCCATCACTGGGTTTCCCTGGCTCACCAGAGCCCCAGTGCCAGGCCTGCCCCTCCCTGGCAGGCATGGGAGGGGTCAGGTGTTGCCCGTGGATCTTTGGGTAAGAGGTGATGTCAGCAGTCAGCCCTGCCCTTCACCTGGCTGTACTTCTCTGCATTCAGGTGTCTGCTGACAGCATGAGCACGATCTTGCGGTGTGCAAACAGCACGCGGCCATACCTCCATGACCAAACCCTCCTTTAAAGGGACATGGAATCCCACACGTGTGGACACACTCAGACATACACTCTCCTGTCACAGATAAAATCAGATGCACACCTCACTGCTAGGCATGAAAGTCACTCCTATCCACACACATCCTCCAATCGCCCAGGCCAACCCCTGGGGTGGGCCCCAAAAGAGGTACTGGGTGGGTTTCATTTAAATTCATTCTTCTAGTTTTTTAAATCCAATTCACACCCAAATACATAACTCTCTGATCACGGTTGTTATTGTTGTTGTTTTAAATTTTCTGAATTATATTTATATTTGTATTTCTCTATGTTTCTTGAACTGTTAGCATGGAATGTGAATTACCCCTTTCTTCAGAAATGTAAAGCTTTTTTTTTTTTCTTAAGTTAGATGGTTCAGAGGATATTCAAACTGAAAAGGGCCATAGAGACCAGAAACCCTGGGACCAGAAATATTTCCTAAAAGGGAAAAAATTAGTCACCTGCCATTCTCTTCGTGACCAGGCAGGGGTACACATAAATCCCCCCGAAAGTGAACTAATTAGAACGAACTAGAAAGGAGAAGCTCGAACGGGAGCTGAGTGAGAGCCCAGGCAGGGAAAGCGAAAGCAGGTACAAAGGGTTGATCCTGAGCTTGGAAAACAGACAGTATTTATGGCATAGAAATCCCTAAGGCTCTTCTGTCGAGAGAGGTTTCTGGAAGGTGTGGGCGCAGAGAGGTAGGAGGAAGCCAGAGCTCATCTCTGTGGAGGCTGAAAGACTGAGACCGACCCCGCCCCTCCACCCCCAACAGCTGAGTGGCTGCCCAAGAAGCCTGGGCTCAGGTAGGTGTTCTGCAAAAGGCCTGTGCTCTCAGCTCCAGGAGGCTGCCCTTCTGCTCATCTCTGCCCGAGGCTGCGGGTCTGAACAAGGCCGCTCAAACCTTGAAACAGCCCCTGCTTGTGGCCAGCGTGGTTCTAATAAGGATTCATTACTAGAATCACAGACTCTTTCACCCATTAAATTAACAGGGGTTCAAAAGGGTAGGGGGGAGAGAATACCAAAGGTTGGAGAGCTTACCGACAGAACACGGCCAGTGGGAGAGCAAATCCACACAGCTCTTCCCCGGGAAGGGGCAACCGGCAACAGGACTGAAAAGCTTGGAGATGCATGTACCTTGTTGACTCAACACTGCCATTTTAAAGACGGTGCACGATTCTTTCTGGACAAGGATATTCATTAGAGTTCTTTAGAATCATGGGAAGTCTTGGAAAGGAGTCTGATGTCCAAAATTTCCCAGGGTGAGGGACTGGTTAAGCAAATGATCACAAACGTCACAATCCAGCCAGCAAGGATCCTGGCGTGGAAGGCTAGCCCATGGCGTGAGAAAATGTCCACGCTGCAGACACATGGCAACTTAACACGCCACGGCCGCCCACAACAGGTATGTTGGGTGCGATTCTGATTTTATAAAACAAAACACAGCGAAATATAACAAACAAACAAAACAGGACTGGCAGGAAGTACACCCAAACATCAACAGTGATTATTCATGGATGGTGGGATTACAGATGATGTAAATTTTCTTCTTCCTGTTTATCTGTATTTTGTGAATTCCCTACGATAAACACGTATTTCATATATATAATCAGAAACAAATAATCATGGACTTTGCAAAAAGAATGAGGAAACTGGGGGTGGGGGGTGGGGTGGAAGGATTTGTCAAGTTCATCGACTTGGATGGGATTCAGGAACAATGCTTAGCTTTTGGGAAAAAGCCCCTCTCCCATTCTCCCTTCCCAGGATTCCCAAGAGAGGCATTCGTAAATAAAAGAAATGCACTCAGCTTCTTCTTTTTTTTTTTTAATTACAACTTGCCCAGTAATCACCATAATCACTTATCCTGGGCGTTTGTTTAATTATTCAGTCACTAAGCATCTATTGAGCACCTACTGTGATGCTAGCACCAGGCTAGGCCCAGGGACCCCAGAAAAGAGACCTCACCTGAGGAGAGTCTCAAGACCAGGAGCAGCTTAGGAAAAAGGGAGACAGAGCACTTAGTCTGTAATTTTTTAACTGAAAAATCATCATTCTTTGTCAACACTTATTGAGTGCCTACTGTATACAAAATCTGGTGCCGGGTCCTGAATCTCTTTGGTTCCTTTTTTGTCTCTTACAACATTGAGATACGATTTACAGTTAAAGGACGGATCTGTTCTCCTTCCTCTCTCCTCTCCCAACACACTCACCTTCAAGTTTCATCTCTTTATGAGCTCAGAGTAAGGGTAAAAAATGCTTGTTGCTCCGGGCTAAGTCACCTCCCGGCCCAAGTGTGAAAAGCATCGGCTCTGGAGTCAGACAGCCCAGTTCAGCTTTGAGAAAGTTACTCTATGCCTTGGCTTCCTCATCTGTATAATGGGTATATTATATATACCTCCTCATTACAGTTGTTGTGAGGGTCTAATAAGATGATTCAAGTGCTTAGCCTGCTGCCCGGTGCCTAACAACCACTCGGCAAATAGTAACGATTGACGTCTGGCTAGGTGTTGCTTTCCGTCACTGCAGAGGACCAGAAACCAAAAGACTGTGGCCAGGAAACTGAGCTGTAATTGCTTTCAGGTCTTTCCCAATTACACAGACTGAGACACACATTTCTTTGTTCAACAATCAATCATCAGGAGCCTCCTGGGTGCCAGGCACCGGGCTTGTCACCCTGGGTTCTGCCACAAAGGCACAGACCCTCCACTCAGGAAGCTCCCAGTTCAGTGGGGAAGGTGGCAAGGGAAGGGGGAGGGGGTCTTCTCCCCCCACCCCGAGACTCAGAAACAGAAGAGGCTCTCAGTGGAGGCAGGGGGCTAGATAGATGACCTCTACAGGGTCCTTCGCTGACCCTACCTCCCCTCCTGCCTATGGAGACTCCTCTGTTGGGGTGTGGTTCACCAGAACCAGCTATATCCTCACTGTTGACCCCTGGCCTAAGGTCAGGGAGTAGGAAATTCAGCAAAGCCCCTGTGCCAACCTGGCAACTTCTGGCAACTCCTGGGATATACCAGCTCCTCCTTCTTCCCCCAAACTTTGTCTTAGGAACCTTGTAGTTATGCTCCTGCAGCATAGGCTCCTTGAGGACAGGGGCCATGTAGGCTTATCTTGACTCGGTGTCTGACTCACAGAGAGTGAAGGCCTACTATGTGCCAGGCACCGTTTGAGGTGCTGAGGACATGAGCGGACACAGAACAAAGTCCCTGCCTCCAAGGAGCTCCCATTCTAGCAGGGGCAACTGGACAGGAAATATGAGAACAAAATGAATAAGCAAAATCATTGTAAACACTCCAACAGGGTAAAGTGAGAGAGAAAGCTGGAGAACTACTTTAGGGAGAAAGCCTCCCCAAGGAGGTGACATGTGAGCAGAGACCTGAGTGATGCCAAGAAAGCATCAGAATGGGCCTTCCAGGCAGAGGGAACAAGTGCAAAGGCCCTGAGGTAGGGACAGGCTTAGTTTTCCAGGACTTCAAGAAGCTAGTTTGTTGGGACAATGTGACTGAGGGGAGGCCCAGGGCCTCGGGGGGAAGAGTTTGTATTTTATTTTAGGGAAAGCTCAGGAAATGCTAAAATGAAGCAAATGAGGAAAAGAGCATGTGATTTCAGGCTCTGCAACGGGAGCGGGGGGGTGGGGAACAAGACGGCAAGAGGCTTGGAGACCAGGGGCTATGTTTTGGGTATGGTGTTCTTTCCTAGTCCCTTGCTTTGTTTAAAACAACTTTTTTTTTGAGTTGAGGGGGGTGGTAGTTGGGAAAGGAAGAGTTAGCATCCCTGTTCACCTCACCCCAAAGTCTTCTTCCCCCTCCCACTCTTGCCACGGTTTCCAGCCTCCCCCTCCCCGTCCCAGATGAGGTTCCTTCAGAGGAGGTAGAAAGACTCCCTGGAGGATGGGAGAATTGCAAAGTATCTGAGAAAACATGGAGGGAAAAATAAATGTCTTAATAAAAGTTTGGTGCTTGAGACATGACTGTTGGGAGGGGGGTGAGGCCTGTCTCCTTCATTTGTGTCTTCCCTGAAAAGAAACTGCTCTTCACCCGGGGCACGGGGAAACCCTGCTGAATGAAAGTGTGCATGCAGGACTCCTCGGCCCCTCTGGAGGAGGAAAAGGACGGAGGAGAAGGAAGGGAGAGAGGACTGGAAGAAATGAGAAGTAGAGGGAGCACCGGATGTCCCAAGGAGCAATGACAATTACTGGCATTTATCGATCACTCGCTTGGCTCAGGCACTTTTCCTGCATTAACTCATTTTAGCCTCACAACAAGCCCAGACAGTAGTACTATTATTATCCCCATTTTACGGTTGAGGAAACTGAGGCACAGAGGGGTCAAATACCTTACTCAAGGTCACCCCGCTGGTGAGTAGCTAGGGTCTGACCCCAAAGCACAAGCCGTGGCCCACTTCCTCATGCAGCCCCAGGAGTGGAATTAGCCTCAAATCAAAAGCTAGAAAACCTCCCTCACCACTACTCAGGTCATTACCATCACTGTGCCTCAGTTTCTCCTTCTGGAGAATGGCAGGATTGGCCTTGAGATCTTTGGGGCTGTGTGTTCTGCTGAGTCACCAGACACAAGGATCTTATGTGAGGTAGGCCAGCAAGCCAACTCCTGAAACCGAGGACCGATTTGATGGTGTGGGGCAGCGATGGAGAGTAATGGGTCAGTGGTCCATGGGGACTGTTGATTAATCATCGATGTGTTGCCGCTTCCCGCTAATTACGAGATTAAAGAGGGGAGAAAACTCTCTGAACCTTGAGGTGTGTCTCACCCCCAAATCTGGCCTTCCTGTGTGGACAAATCCCAAACATGGGATTCTCAGACCCATTCTAGGTGGGAAGGAGACAAGCTGTATTTTTGAGGTTTTTTGGTTTTGTTTTGTTTTTTCCCTCAGCTGGTCTAAAACAAGGAGAGATCACTCAGCAACTATGGGATAAGGGGATGGTTGGGCCTCCTCTCTCAAATCTGGAGGCTTTATTAGGGGACAGGGCAAATCCTGGCCACCTCAGGGCCAGAGGGCCATGGAGTCCCCAGTCTCTATGCATTTACCAATTAACTTCCAGCTTAAGGCGGGGCATGGAACGCATCCCAGCGGATGTCTGTCTTGGGCAATTACCATCCAGGGCTTCTGGAAACTTCCGGTACTGAGATGCTTTGCCGAAACCTTGCAGATTTGGTCCCAAAGTCTACCAGCCTGCAACACCATTTAGCAGCCTGTGGCATTTCCTCTTAGTTTAATGCATTCTGTTGAACACTTCTTCAAACGGTGGGTCATACTTTGAATTTGTATTCAGTTATTCAACAAATCATTTAGCTATTTCGTTTACTATTGTGGTCAGTTTTTCACTTCTCTCACCATCCCAGTGTTTACCCATTTCTCTCACGTCTGATGTTATTTCCATCATGTCCTTGTTAAGAAGGAAAAACAGGTACAGTGACTAGCTCAGTCCTGGGACAGGGGTGGCCTGGTGGAGAAAGGCAGGACCCGAACCACGGTGTCAAGACTGCAGCTGACCTCCAGGCTCAGCCTGGTGTGGCCACCTCAGACCAACTGGGAGGTGGGCAACGGGGACAAAAGGAGAAAAGGGGGGGCTTCTCCAGTATAGTTGGAAGGATCCCCCTCTCAAAGAGGCCCTCCTCCGTCAACTGGGAGGGGTAAATGAGCTCTCCCAAAACACGTTATCCAATTGCCTTGCTTTATTTTCTTCACGGATCCTTTCACTCTCTGAAATAATATTATTCATTTGTTTTAATGTTCATTACCCTTACACCTTCGCACCCCCTCCACCCCCAGCCAGGTTCATTCTTCACGGCCTATCTTGCGCACTTAAGGGTTTATTTCTTGCACAATGGACTGAATGAAAAACTCCCTTGCAAAGAGTAAGTGCAAAGCAGATATCAAACAGTGAGAACATCACGTTCCTTTGGGTTCGACAATTCTAACATTCTAACTTGCAGAAAAGAGCTAGGTCTTTAGTGGGAAAGTGGGAAGCAGACTGGCTCTCGGGGATCTGAACAGGTGAAAAGTAACCCACTCCTGTTTCCTCTCTCTTGTCCCCTAGCCTCAGCTCCACTCAACTGGGTGGGGGGTGTAGAAAGCGTCTCCAGCCGCAAAAGGGAGCCGTGAGCTCAGATGCTCCTCCGCAGGCCCGGTCTCGCTGCGCTCGCGAGCCGAGCTCAGCCCGGGCGGTGGGTGGGAAGAAACCGGGAGGGGAAGGTCTGGGGGTGTGAGGGTGGAGCGGAGCCCGGCCCAGTAATCCGGCCCGGGTTTTGCATGCCACCCATTCGCCCGCTCGGCCGCGGAGAATTCCATAATCACAGCGGGCGAGAGCGGAGACTGGGAGCGAAAAATCCGGGATCCGGCAACTTTGGGCAGCGCATGCGCGCCCGCGGCGCTCCATCCCAAACACACACACATTTTTCCCCCGGACTTGGAAAGTCACCCAAAGCCGCCCCAAGTGCAGGTAAGAGACTCGGCGCTGCCTCCGCCGCGGCCCCCCCACGCCCCTCAGCTCCGGGGGCCTCCCAAGGTGCTTCCCCGCCTCGCCCCCTGTCCCGGTGCAGCCCCCCACTCCCGGGGCTGCCGCTTGCAGCAGGGAGCGGGCGAGCGAGCGAACGAGCGAGAGAGCCAGCCAGCCAGCCTGCCTGTGCGCGGCGGCTGCCACCCAACTCCGGCAGTGCGGGAGGCAGGGGGCACGGAGGGCTGGCATCCGGGCGCGGGGCGGTGCGTCGCCCGCCGTGGCCAGGGGAATGCCCAGCGCGCGGCTCCGGGAGAGGGGAGGGCTGCTGCTCCTGGGGGTCACTTACTTCAGCTGAGGGGGCGGCGGGGTAGGCGAGAAGAGGGGGAGGTGCCAGGCGCGAGTGCAGGACTTTGCAAATAGGGTGGGGGCACCCCCCGCGCTGCAGGCTGGGGGGGGGCAGGTGCTCGCCAATACCGGGTAATCACTCCTTCCCCCTACGCTCCCCCCACCCCCGGCTGCAGGGGTACTAGCGCCCGCCAGGGCAGAGAAGGAGGCAGGGGTGAGGGGTGCCTGGGGTGACTTTGCAAGACTTTGCCCAGGGGAAGGGGTGGGTGGGGAACCCCTCCAGCCGACTCTTGTGCCCCAATACCAGGGTGTAGGTGCTGCCGGCAGAGGTAGGCAGTGTTCACTTAGGTGCGGGGTGCCAAGGGGTGCCTCCGGGTGGGAAAACGAAGGCGAAGGGTTGCTTGGCTGGGGGGAGCGGCGCCCCCTTTTTCATGTGTGCCTGGGAAGTTTGTCTCAAGTGCGCTGCTCCGGGCGCGGCAAGTGGCGCTCCTCACTCCCCCCACCCCCACCCCAGCCTCCCCGGGCGCAGGGCTGTTAGTGCTGGGCACAGGGAGCCGGGGCACCGGCTCAGGGCCATGCGGCTGTCCGCCGGAGCCCGCCTGGGTCCGGGGAAAAGTTCGGGGGAGTTGCCGCGGTTGTTGTGTGCGCTGGGAGAGAAGTTGCGCCCGGGGATGTGGGACGTTGGGCTGGCGGCCGGGCAGGCGGGTAGAGCGGTGCGCTCCCGGGGGGCCCGGCTGTGGTGGGAGAGGGTCTGGCGGGGTCTGTGCCTCCAGGGTGGGCTGAGGGTGACCTCGGGGCTTAACAGGGAAAGGAAACCTTGAATCCAGGGACGCGCGGCAGAAAGAGCCATGAGGCGGAGGACAGAGAGAAGAGTAGTTCGTAGGGGAGCAGGGGGCACCGAAGGGAAGAGGGTCGGACCACCCGGTCACTTGGGGTCGACCTTCAGGGCAAGGGAACGCGTGGTGGCTGGCGGAGGAGTGTCGCGAAGCGGGGCTCCAGGGGGCGCGCGGGAATGGGGGATCGGGTCGGACCGACAGTCGGGGAGCTCCCGGGGCAGGGGGCAGAGTCGTGCGCCCGGGGTGAGCCGGCCGGGCGGAGCGGCGGCCGGTTTATTTTTACTCGGTGGCATTTGCAGAATGTGCAGCTGATGGCGGTCGGCCGCCAGGAAGTTTTGCTTTCTGTTCTTTCTCTCTTCCCGAAGCCAGCGCGGCCGGGAGCGGGCGGGCTGGGGAGCCGGGCCTGGGAGGGGAGGGGGCGGCTGCTGGGGTGGCAAGGTGCGGGCAGGGGCTCGCTGGGGCGGCGGGCGGGGGCTGGCCGGCGAGGGCGGCGAGCGGGCGCTGGGTCGCTGCGGAGCATTTGGGCGAATGTCTGTCCCCTGCGTTGGGAGCTTCTCGGCGAGGGGAACAGGTGTATGCGCCGTCAATCACGGCGGGAGGGACACTTTGGGGGCGTAGATTAAGATAATAATAATAGATTTTTCTCTAGGGGGTGGGCGCAGATTCTTCTTCCAAGTCGTCCCCGACCCAGGTCCGAAGTTGGGGGAGGAGAAGAGTGCCGAGGGAGGCAGGGGCCCGCTTCTCCCTCTACACAAGTTCTTCCGGACCCAGCCTCAGCTTGGGAAGCGGGCCCTGGGTGCGGCGAGAACCTCCTTCCAGTCACGCTGGGGAGGGTGCGTGTGCGTGTGCGGGTGCGTATGATTTGTCCACCAGGGAAGCAGCGAAAACACTCCTCCAACAAGCCTGGAGCTCCCCCAAACCCAGCTGGATTAAGGGGCGACTGGGGGGCGGGTTTATGCGTTGCTGTCCCAGAGGAGTGTGGGGGCACGACCCCCAGAGTGTGTGGTTGTCCCGCCAACACCCCAAAGAGATGGGGGCGGCGAGGGGGGAAAAGGCCAAGGGTAGTTGTGGAGCAAAGTTGGTAGATTTAGGACGTCTCGAAGCTGGTACAGACGCTCGGTAAGAGCGCGCGAGGGGACTGGAAAACAGATCGCCGGGTAAATTGGCGCGCCCCCCCCCCCCACGGCGCGCGCACACACACACACACACACACGCGCGCGCGCGCGCACACACACACACACACCCCACACACGTCGCCGTCCTAAAGGGAGCTGTCCGGGCTGAGCTGGAGCAGCTGCGCCGGGCGTGGTGAGGGGGGTAGTTGGTCCCCGGGGGCTGCGCCCGGGCTGCGCTCCACGTGCCCAGAGGGGGCGCTGGGCCGTTCGGCGCCCGAGCGCAAAGCTCTGGGTTTGCGCCTTGGTGGCGGCCAGGAGGTGCGTCCCGGGCGGGCGTCGCGTCCCGCGCCATCTCCGGCGACTCGCGCTACCACCCTCAACGCCAGCCGCTTTCCCACTTGCCAAACTTCGGCTTTATGGTTTGCACCTCACTCGAGCTCTCAGACCCTCTGCAGGGCAGGGTGGGGAACTTTTCCCTTCCCGGCGGCGGCCACCGTCTCTCTCCGGGATCCCGCGAGCTGGAGAGATTGCCGCCCCCCCCCCCGCGCCCCCATCTTGTTAGCCACCTTAGAGGCGGTTAACGAGAGTTTATGGGGAATATTGTTGAACTTCAGTAATCAGGTTTCCAGCGATCTTATGCCTCCTGTTTAATTTATTAGACTAGTTATTTATTCTGTTGATGATAATCTGTTGCTGGTTTCTATGGAGATGTTAAACTGATCTCTTTCAGAAATCAAACTCCATATGCACTAAAACGTTTAAAGGGGCAGTGCCTCTCTCTTTCCCCGTCTTTTTGATTTTTGTTTTTTAGACTTTGCACCTTGCAGAGACTTCGCGTCTTTCCCTGAGTCTCGGTGCATTTTATTTCCTTCTTACGAAGGAGAGGAGCCCGGAGACTCGCGCTTTGTGGCAAGTACAGCTTATTATGGCTAGAAGAGAGCGAAGGCTTTGATCCCTAAGTTGCATCATCATTTAAAACAGATCATTTCACCACCACCCCCTTCTTCCCCATCGTATAAGAGCAAAATTCTTTCAAGATCAAAGAGTCCAATCTAAAACAAAAAAACAACTATTGTTAAAAAAAAAAAGGAAGTCAGTCAAATGTGAACCTCTCCTTTGTATCTGTTCCCCTTGTGTTGAAAGAATTTTTTTAATAAGAAAAACAAAACTTGTAGCTCAGCTAATTTTTCATACTTATTAATAGTTTATCTGCCCCCCCCTTTTTAATTTAAAAAGAAGTTCAAAGTTAGATTTCTCTGCCTGTGGGGGTTGAGGTATATTTGCTTCTCTTTTAGATCCTGACCATCTGTTTTTGGAAAATTAGCCTCTGGGAAGAGGGGGAAAGTTTTTACTCAAACTTAATTGAGTACTTTAAAATTAAAAAAAAAAAAACCCAAATATTTGACAGTCCTAATTTCCTCACTTTTTTGGGGGGGAAGATCAGTAACCTCTGTCCCCTGTATGAGAGCATATCAACTTTTTCTCCTTTTCTCCTCCTGTCCTCTTTTCAGGTATTTTTCTGTAGACTCCTGACTTTGAGGGGGTGGGTGCAGTGAATTAAGAAAGTAAGGCAGAAAAAAAAATTATCTTGGTTTGTGACACTCTGAAAAATTGCAAACCTACTCTGAACTCAGATATTTATCACGCTGACAGATATGATGCAAAGCGATTGCATTTCCTAATGATCCTCTGGGACTAAGTTGTAGGTAAAACCATTTAATGCATTTTTAATTTTAAAGTAAGGCCTGGGTTCCATTTTCTTGGAGGTGGGGGGAGTGGATGTCCCTCTCTAGAGCTGATGCTTTCTGAGTATACTGTTTTGCTTTTTGAAGTAGAATCCCCCACCTCCACCCCTTCACATTTCCATTTACTTTGGGGAGGGGTGAGCCACACACAGGGCATTTGGCTTTCATAAATAAATTTATATCTGGCCAGAAGGTCCAAAGCTAAATAAGAGCACAATTAAAAAAAAGAAAGAAGCAAAAACAAACCTCAGACTCCACCCCTGCTATAGGAAATAAAACAGAGTCAATACTTGACTTTTTTTTTTTTCCTTATGCCATCCTGGTTCTCTTTTACATTATTTTATTTTGGAAGGGGGTGGAGTGGTTGTTGCTTCTTCGCTCAGAGGAGAGAGGAGCCATTCCTGCTCTTTTCCCCTTCGCTATATTTTAAAAATTTGTTTGATTTGGATTGCAAACAGAACAGGCTTACGGGAGAAAAGAGCACTGTGGCTTTAAACTCAGGAGTTTGCATATTCTCCTTGTATCTTTCCCCTTTGCTAATTATTGTGTTGTTTTCAGAGCAAATATGTCATATCCATGGCGACCGGGCAGGTTTATTGTCTTTCTGAAGCAATAGCTCACATAAGTAATTAATGACTTTCTTTTTTTTCCTCTGGCTTAGGTTAAACAGATCATTCAAGGAAAGTCATATCTCTCTCTTCTCTCTTCTCTCTCTCTCTCTTTTTTTTAGCCCAGTGACATAAGAACATGAGTTAGAACAAGAAAATACTTTAACCAAGAAGTCAACAGCTTATTTTCCCCCATTTCTTTTAAAAGCTGAAGTGTCAGCTTTCAGACATATGAGGCTGTCATACTGGCAGCCGTGAGTGGTGCAGTCCACGCCTGGGTTGGAAATCCATTGGAAGGTTGTGCAGCAGGGGAAGTGTTGGCATGGGGGGGAGTAACCTGCAGGAATTTGTTTTTGAGGTGGGGGGGAGCACTCCAAAATGAGTATTTCTCCTGTATTTAGCAGAATTTAATTAAATTGTTTACAGGAAAGAATTAATGAGTTGGTAGTAATGTGTGCCCCCCCTTCTTTTTCCCAGGCTAGTTAATTGGAAAGACAAAGTTTTTCTTTTTTGATTCACCTTGAGCTTCAGCTTTCTCCAGCCTTTGTCTCAAGTGTTTTTTCCTGGAAAAGTACCTTTTGGAATCCCCTCTGGTTACTATTTCCAGAATTATAGTGGAGGGGTTGTTTGTTTTTTTCCCTTGGACCCACCATTCAAAACTGGTTTCTCCTTCTCAGGAATCAACTATGATGATTGACTATGACTTGGATTTTTTTTTCCACTTTTTTTTTGGGGGGGGTGGCTTTTTGAGGATGTAACATTATATAGACGGCCTACCTTGCTTCGGTATCAAGAGACAGTGTTGTGGAAGGTAGAAGAAATGTTTTTCTTTAAAAAAAAAAATCACCATGTACATTCCACCCTTTTCAAATGGACTTTTTGCTAATAAGAAGTCTTATGATGTCACTCCTTAACTTTAGAAATACACTAGATGTCCAACTGATATTCTCCAGCAGCTCTCTTGCCTCCCCCCAACAGCCATGCATTAATTAAGCACACTTATACTCTGTCCCCCACCCTTTTTGAAATTCCACGTATTGCTGAGGTTTTGTGTGCGTCCTTAAGAAAGGGGAATGAGATAAACAGAAAAGCATTTCTATTATATTTATACTTGGACACAATTAAAAAGGATATTCTCCCCCCTCCCATTTGAAGTAAGTTAAAAAAGGCCGTGAGTCAACTGAATGAATCTTGAGGCTTTTGGCATTAAAAATAAAAATATGAAGACAGAAGAGAGATTTCTTTGGTATCTGGTTTCTGAAGAGCAGAAGAGAAGGCCAGGCGAGTCTGGTGCTGAGACTCCGGCGGAGCTGTAATTGAGCCCGTAACCTCTTGATGTCTATATCAGAAAAGCAGACATGAGCAGAGGGAACCGAGGAGAGGCAAACAAGCCTTGTAAAGGAGGGAGCTTAGGGGGAGATTCAGAGAGAGAGAGAGGTGGGGGGGGAGATTTAATTTATAGACATTTTAAAAACTGTAATTTCATTAGGATCTGTTCTTCCCCTTCTCTGAAGGGCAGCCCGGCAGACCGACAAGGCCGGTCCCTCCGCTGGGATGCATGGTGTGCTCGGTGGGCGCGAACTTGGGCATCCTTTGCAGCCCCTCGGGTTCCTTGGCTCGTTGTCCATTTTCTGACGGCTTCCTTATTTTGGAATTAAAAAGTCCCGTAGAACCCAAAGTTAGCCATGGCTTCGGGCTGCCCGGTGATCTCCCCTGTGGGTGCCGTGCCGTTCCTCGAGCGGGTCTGTCTCCTGCCTGGCCTTTGGCATCTGTGTGTCTTCCGTCTGGCGCTGGGCTGCCCGCGGTTCTGGCTGCAGGAAGCCGGGGGCCAGGGGGGCACCCCAGCCCTGCCTCCCCTCCCAAGTTCACCAAGTTAAGTTGCGGTGGTGCTGAGGCCACCGTGTGGGTCGCTGGGGGGTGGGGGGGAAGCTGACGCCTGTCATAAATTCTGCAAAAATTAATCAACCGTTTAAGAGCCGCACGTTAACGAGGTTGTGCAGGCAAGCCGGGCCCTTCTCCAGTTCCCCCTGCTCAAAGTCCAGCAGAGTGAGGGGTGGCCTGGAGGGTGGGGAAGAGAAGGGGGAGTTTTTTTTTTTTTTAATCTGAATAATTGAGAACAACTAGGGAGAGGGAAGAAGAGAGAGGGATTTATTGAATATAAATCCTCAAGTGCCCTTGTTCCATATTGTTGGAATTTTTTTTTTTTCCTTTTGGTCTGGATTTGTCCTGTGTGTCTTTGGTGGAAAAGACACGTAGAGAAAGAGAGCAAAGGAGGGGGGTGGGGAGAGAGAGGGAAGGATAGAGAAGAGAGAGAGAGAGGGAGAGAGAGAGAGAGAGAGACGTGTGGCTCCTTTGGAACTCATTATCATTCTTAATAAGCCTTAAGGAATAAAGAAGAGCGTTGAGTGTAAATGCTGGGTAATCCTAACACTTCTCAAGGTGAGAGGAGTCTTGAGGACACAGAGAAAAGAGAGAGCAGAGGAGGGGGGCAGGCAGTCCTGGGGGAGTGGCGGGCCCAGGGTTTGGGAGGCTCTACAGGAGGCCTGGAGGCTGGGGTGGGGGGAGCCTGGAGAAGCCCAGCCAGCCGGTTGTCTGAGATGACACTGGGGATCTCCAGGAGAGGGTGACTCGCTGAGGCGAGGAGCACGGGTGAGGGAAGCATCTGCCCTGGGTCAGCCCTGCCTTGGGTTGGGGTAGGGAGAAGGGGCCACAGGGCCTTTCTTCTTCCCTGAGCACTGTCTCCCCCAGCAGGCTCAGCCCCTGCCCCCTGGCCTCAGGTTCCTGGAGAAGGGGGGAGGGTGACTTGTCCTGCTCCCTTGGGCTCCCCCGCTTTGTCCGCTCTGGTAAGCGGGAGGGACAGAGCAGCGGCCAGAGCTCAGCTCTGGACACTAGGTGGCTTAGAGGATCTTCGAGGTTTCCCAAGACGAGCAGCCGCTGGCTTCCTCTCTCCTCCCCGCTGGTGGGCTCTGCCGTGCCTGTCCTCTGTCGGGCCTGCGGCCACCCTGGCCGGCTGGCAGGAGGGTGAGTGGGCCTTGGCACAGGGGCATGGCACAGCTCCCGATGACCGGCTTCCAGGCCAGGCGAGGAGGAGGCCCTGGGGGCCAGAGACGCAGCTAGTCAGGGCAACTGGTGTAGGACACTGGGGGCATGAGACGCTGCCGAGCCCCTGGTGGTAGTGGGGGGGGGGCAGTCTCTACTTCTTCCTCTTTTGAGTTCATGGGCCTCCTTTGAGAATCCTCTTAATAAAAAAAGGTCTCCTAAGCATAAATGCTACTAATTCTTTGAGGGGTTTCACAGATCTTATAAACCCAGCTAAGGACCCTCTAGGGTCCCTGGCTCTGGTGGGCTTCTTTCCAATTCTCCAGGACTATTGTGGGGGGGTGGGGTAAGGAAGTGAGGAGGCAAAATCAGGTCTCATGTCCATTCGCACCCCTGCTTGCGTCAGTCCTGGGGGAGAAGAGCCATGTCAACCTGTGATCCAGGGTCCCTCGCAGCTGGATTGGGACCAACTCTCAAATTCCCGTCTGAAGAACCCACGCCTGCTCAGGGAGATGCCCCTCTTCAGGACAAAGGCAGCCTCTCCCTCGTCTGGGGGGCATTCTGTAGGATTCCTGGGGTTGTTTGAGGAAGGGTCTTAGCCAAGGTCATGTCCAAACCCTAGACGGTTTTCTCTGGGGACAGAGCGGGCAGGAGATACAATTCAGGTTTGACTTAACCGTAGTCAGGTTTTGTGTGTGTGTGTGTGTGTGTGTGTGAGTGTGTGTGTTTTAACTCCGTGTTTCTTTTGGAAAGCAACTTCTGGGGAGCGTGCAAAAGGGGGTGCGTGGGAGTTGGAGATGAAGGCTGGTGACTGAGCCGGTGTGAAACCCGGCGGGAGAGCAGGACGGGTTAATGGCGGGTGGATTCTGCTTTTCTGTTGTTTAAAAGCAGTAATGACCAAATTGCATGCCCTGTGTGTGCTTGCTGACGAGATTTACCGAAAGGAGCTGCGCTGCCTCTCTGCTGGTCTTGGGGTGGGTAAGTGCGTGTGTGCGCACGTGTGTGTGTGCGCGCGCGCGCGCGTGATGAGAAGAAGGGGTGGGGGCATCAGCTCTGCCAGGCTGGCACCCTTCCCCAGCACTAATTGCTGGCAGAGTGCCCACGGGGGCTGTGCCAGCGTCTCCAGCTCCTCCCGCCCCCCTCGCCCCTGGGGAGCTCAGCTGTGCAGCTCGCTATGTGAGGGCCATTTCCGGGCCCACTAGTCCCGGAGGCTCCTTTGGGAATTTCAGTGAAATCTGATCCCTGGGGGGAGACCATGGGCCAAGCCCAGCATCCCTGGTCTGGCATGAGGGGACTGGGTGAGACCTGGGTGGTCCAGGGGTCCACTGAGGTCTAGCTGTAGGGGTCAGGAGACCACGTTCCTGTTCTAGCTCTGCAGTAAATCGCTGTGTGGTCTTGGGCAAGTCATTTGACCTTCCGGGCCTCGGTTTCCTCTCTTATCAAATGGCCTCTGACCCGATTTCCCTGACAGGGTCTCCCTGCTGGTCGGCTGGCCTTGTAACTGTGCATGTTCTTTGAAATCGTGAAATGTAATGAAGAATTCATCGCGGTCACGTTGTCAAGTGCAGGGTGCCCCCAGCGTCAGATGAGCCAGTTTCATATAATATGGTATCAGGGAGTCCAGAAAGCCATGGGCCTGGACATGGTGTGTGTGGTGCTGGGGCTGCATTTTTGTATCACGTTGTGTTTTGGTTCTCATCCTTGGGAGCTTGGGGCTGAGTTGGGAGAGGGGGGAGTTGCTTTTTCACGCAGTATGCGGGATCCCTTGAGGAGCTGTGTATATTATAGATCATGCATTCTGAAACTAATTAGCTAGGGATCAGAGTCGTGTCCTTACATCAGTTACTTAACTGGCTTGCGTCTCAGTTTTCTCATCTGTAAAATGGGGATAACACTATCTGCCTTGTGGGGTTGATGTGAGGATCACATGAGCTGGGACTTGTGACATATTTAGAACCAGCCTGGCACCTGTGTGTGTTTCAGACTCACGTGGGAGGGAGTGTGGACACAGCTGCTGCCCACCAGGGCGTGCTGTGGACGAGAGAGAAGGGAGAACCCATTCTGTATATCTGGGGGCTGGGACTCCGGAAGGTGTGGGGTGTGATGCTGTTGGTTGGAAATTCTGATTTTGTGTTTTATCTTTCGGGGCTACCTTGAGGTTTCCGGTATTTTTGGTGATGAGTCAGAAGGCGTCGAGAAGCAAGGTGCTCCCACCTTTGGAGTCACCCCAAATGGGAGAGGGGCCATTGGTCTCTCATTTGCCTTGTGGCCAGAGTGGATGTTCCCGGAGCTGGGGAGGCAGGGAGTTCATCACAGGAGCTTTTTGGGACGGGAGGCAAGGGGGTTGGTGGGGGAAGCCCCTGGGAGCTGCTGCAAGGTACTGGTGGCCTTCGAGTTTCATGCTGAGTGCTGGCGGCCGGACCCCAGAGGCCAGCGTGTGAGGGCTCTGCTGTGGCGGAGACGGCGTGGCCAGCAGAGGGGTAAGAGCCTGCTTTTGGAGTCAGGCTGGACCCAATGCGAACCATGTTTCTCTTGGTTAAGCAGATTAATTTCTCTAATGCTTTGTTCCTAAATCTGTACGATGGCGTTGGAATTCCACCTGTGAGCACAGGGAGGACAGTGGTCGTTAACTCCCATTCACTGAGGTTTGACTTGGAGCATTACTTCCGGAAATCACTTAGCCCGGTGAGCAACACACAGTAGGGACTGCGGTGTGAAAATTCGAGGAGTAACAGGCTAGACTTGGGCCGAGCCTGTGCCGATCCTTGGGCGTTCTGGCACTAAGTGCTAAGCTCGGTGCTCAGCCAGAGGGCGGAGCTGAGGGGGAAAGCGGAGCATGGTGGGGATGGAGCCCAGGCTTCCCCCCTACCCTTGGGTGATCCTACCCCGGGGAGCAGCCCCGGGCCCTGGGCGGAGGTGGGGAGGGAGGGGCCAGGAGAAGAAGCAGAGGTGGCTTGGAGGCAGTGACCTAAGGAGGCAAGGACATGGGGCTGTGAAGCAGGGGGCACTGGAGGGGCGAGGGGCACTTACAGAAGATGAATCGCCACCGGCCTCTCCCATTTCACTGTGCTATGCCAAAACACCCCAGTTCTTGTTTCACTATCTGAGATCTGGGAGCAGGTTAATTTCCATGACGAACTCCAGGCCACGTGCTCTGAGGATTTATCTAATTAAACTGATGTGTTTTTTTTTTCTAAGAAAGAAAGGAAGGGAGGGAGAAAAGAAAGATAGGAAGAAAAGAAGGAAAGAAGGAAGAAGAAATGGAGGGAGAGAAGGAAGGATGGAATGAGAAGTAGGGAGGGAGGGAGGAAGGATGGAAGGAAGGAAGGAAAGGAAGGGGAAGAAAAGAAAAAAGAAAGATGGGAGCGAGGGAGGGAGAGAAGGAGAGAGAGAAGCTGGAGGCAGACCAGTGATTTTTGGAAGGCTATGCCAGAATGGAGGAGAGCCTTGGTGGCTGGGATGGGGGGCTTCTGAGCTTTTATTTCCAACATCTCTCTTGGGCTGGGAGGGAAAGGGGCGGCTGGAGGTGCTCTGGATCTGGACTGTCCAGTACAGTGGCCACTAGCCCATGTGGCAACGTAAAGGAACTGAAATGAAAAACTCAGTTCGTCAGTGAACTAGCCACATTTCAAGTACTCCATAGTCACTAGCACCCACCGTGTTGGGCAGCACAGATACAGAGCGTTTCCAGCATCACATCAAGTTCTACGGGACAAGGGAGGTAGAAGAGGGGCGGGTTCTTCCCTCCTAGAGCCTGTGCTAAAGGGAGGCGCGAGCCCCCAGGGGACAGTGATGGAGGCAGGGGATGGGCTCCCCGCCTGCAGCCAAGGCCTGTGTGGTGCTGGGGCCTCCTCTTTCTTTAGGATCCCCTGTAGGTTTCATCTCTCCCAGGGGCAGGGCGAGATGGTGGGTCCACAGTTAGCAGAACAGGATTTAGATCCTTTTCTCACTTGCTGTTTTTTTGACTTGGGGCCGGGGTCGTTAACTGTCTGACTGTGTGGACGTGGGCTAGCAGGAGGGTTAGTGCTCAGTGGGTCTCTGTGATCATTGCCTGAGCCGATGGATGTGAGCACGTTAAGCAGAGTGCTAGGCTCATCGTGAACACTCGGAAAATGGGGACCACAGTTTTTATAATAATTATATTATTATTGTTGATATTATTTTAATGTGATTATTGAAGAGTTTTTGTGGCTGCCAAGTTCTTAGGGACATCCCCAGACCAAATGCTAATTTCTCTGTAATCAACACTTTCCAGAATTAGGTTAAATGAGTCCCCCCCCAACCCCCCCAAATCCCTACCTTCTGGGAGCCTAATTTGGATCCCTTTCCATCTCTCCCCATTCCTTCTTTCTTTGGGCAAAAAGAAGAGGTGAACAGCCCTAGAATTAACTCTTGCAAGCCGTTCTACTTGTGAGAGCTCCTACTTCTCCAAGCACACAGAAAATTGTGCCAGTGTGCACACACACACATGCATACACGTGCATGTGGACGCGCGCGTGCACACACACACACACACACTTCTCTACTGGCCAAACTACATTAAAAAAAAAAAAAATCAAACGACAACCCAACGTATTAAAATAGGGAAGAGCAGATGTGGCCCAGGCGGGGCTGGCTGGATTGTTTGGGGCTGGGGGTGGAGGCGGTGGCCTCTGGGAGGGACGTGTGTGTTTATTCCTGGACATTGCCCAGTGCCCGTGTGCTAATGTGGAACTGAAAAGTCCCCTGCATTGTGCAGGCTCCTTTCCCCGTGAAAAGGCAATTGAGTCAGTGAGTTCTGAATGGATTGGAGCTGACAGTAAATGAGAATTTGGCAGTGGGTAGAAAACAAGTTCCCCCACCCCTACCCCCCACCTAACACACACTCACTCATCCCTCCCTAAACTCCCAATGCTTGTCGGGTTTTTAGAGTTTTGAAAAAAAACACATTAGGTTTCTTTTTGTATGTATCAATGTTATTAGCAGGGGTTCTGCCCCAAAGTGCCCCCTTCCCCAGGGATGGCCTAACCCCCTCCCCGTCGCCTCGGTGGCTCTGCCAGCAATCCCGAACGAGTTAAAGGCTGAATCAACTCTAGACCCAGCTGTACATTTTACTCTGGGTTCCTGAATGAAGCGATATGCTGTGCTCAGCACGATTGGAGACTGTCTGCCCCAGGTGGCCCACCCGGCCCCCACCCTGCTAGGCTCCACCAGCTTGCATGGGACCCACTGCTGGCAACGGGGGAGCCTTGTCCGGGGGTCCCCACGTCCAGCCTCCCATGCGAGGCCTATTTTAGTTTTAAAAGAAAGGGTGCCTCATCTTGAGCTGGTATCATGCTTGTTTTGCAAAGAAGGCTTACAGTTTTGAGGGTTTGTCTATGCCATGGGCCCTGCCCTACCCCCTCCTCCCGCCATATTTCCCCTCTCCACCATGCCCACACTAGTAAGTTGGTCAACAGACATTTACTTGTCCCTGGCCGTTGCAATGGTCCCATGTCCCTAGACCTCCCCACTTAAACATTCCCAAGAGAGCCAGGGAGGGAAACAGTGGCACTTTACAGGGGCTCCTCCAGTCACCGATATGTTTGTAAAATGGCGGCTCTTTAGCTTGACCGTTCTCTCTCGGTGGAGGTGTGGAGTCCCTCTTCTTCCTCAGGGGCAAGAGGCAAGGAGAAGCACTCATTTTGGCAGGATTCCCGCCTGCTTTTGGCGGGGTGGGGGGTGGGGTGGGGTGTCATGTGTCCCGCGGTGGCTGTGGATGCCTCTCAGGGGGTCCCTTTCTGGAAAAGGTCCCGTGGAGTGTGGGCTCTAGCAGCTGTCCTGGGAGAATGGCCCCCGTGCAGAGGCACCGAAGGATAATTGAGTGCACACGTTTAAATTCCTGGTTCCTCCTTTATGAGTGCTATGACTTTAGGCACTTCCCTAACCCTTGCGAGGCTCAGTTTCCTTCCTTGCAAAAGGAGAGAGATCATAGTGCCTCCAGCATGGGGTTGCTGTTGGGATTAAATGAAATAATGCTAGTAAGGCACTTGGCGCGAGGCCTGGTGCATGGTTTCAAGGGGTAGCTATTATTGCGACTCCTTGCTCCCCGCCTGTTATCAGGAAGGCAGGAAGGCGGAGGGCTCAGGCCTGCCGCCATGTTCAGGCTCCAGGACGCCCCAGGCCAGGCTGGAGCCTTGGCACCCCAGCCCAGAGGCTGTGGCCACCAGAATTCTGCTGAAGCGTCCTTGCCAAACCAGCAGAGTGAACATGAAGAACACGAAAGTGTCGGCCCAACAGAGAGCACTGGAGGGGAGCAGAGAGAAGGCTTGCCATGCCCGGGGCTGGGTTCACAGACTCCCAAGGTGGCAGCCCCTGGGCCGGCCTGGCCTGCCTGGCCCAGGGAAGGGTTGGATCCCAGACGCTGATGCCATTTTGATTCTCCTTGGCCTCCCCTCCACGGTCGGGAGCGTGGCCCTTGCCCTCCCCCAGGAGCAGGTGGCCTTTGCAGTCTGGCACCTGTTCCTGGAGGGCGGCTGCCAGGAAGGCGCAAACCTGGGGATCACCCAGTGTGTCTGCCGAGTCCTTGCACGAGGCCTGTTTACTCCCTGGAGGGGCTCGCCTGGGCCTGACCTGGTGGACGAGGTCAGAGCAAGGCTTGTGCTGTCGTCCCAGAGCGCCCCCCCCAACCCTTACCTCCAAGCCCTCCAGGTGAGTCCCAGGAGGGTCGCAGGGGGCTGTGTGCTGGGGGCTTCCTGGGGGACTGACGGGAGGCACGAAAAGGGACGAAGGATATAGGAGGAAATTGGGGGGCAGCAAGCAAGCTGAGGGGATTTCACCTTTTCAGTTTTTTGTGTTTTTTTTTTAAGATTTTATTTATTTATTTGACAGAGAGAGACAGCCAGCAAGAGAGGGAACACAAGCAGGGGGAGTGGGAGAGGAAGAAGCAGGCTCCCAGCGGAGGAGCCTGATGTGGGGCTTGATCCCACAATGCCGGGATCACGTCCTGAGCCGAAGGCAGACGCTTAACGACTGTGCCACCCAGGCGCCCCTACCTTTTCAGTTTATTAAAAGAGGAAGGAAATAGACATTTTCGGAGTGCCAACTAGGTGTCAGATGCTGTGCCATGACTTTCTGTGGGACCGAAGGACACAGGGCAGGTCGTGGGTTCGACTCCTGCTCTACCTGTCAGGAAATGAGGCTCAGAGAGGCTAAGCTAGTTACCTGAGTTCACCCAGCTGGCTAAAGGAGAGCCAGCCTTCAAACGCAGGCCGATACGACTCTGAAGCATTACTATTCTCCATGCGCTGGGAGACTATAACCTTATTTTAAATAGTTTTTGAGAATAAATAAAGGGAAAACACTCACCCATAATTTAACTATTGTAATATCACCTCCTTTAGTATTTAGTGTATTCTGGTGTATTTTTCCCCCTTTGGTGACTGTCTATATTTGTAAAATATACATTTTACTTAATTATAATCATAAGAGAATATGGTTTTAGTTGAGAAGTGAGAGGGTCTCCTGAGCTGGGGCCAGTGGGGAGTGATTGATTCTCAGCAAAATGGAAACCTGGTTTTGGCCCTGAGCCATCTTTTCCGTAACGAGGTTCCTGAAGTTGCACTGGAAAAAGCAAACTGGGTGAATGGAGAGGCAAAGAAGACCCTTGCGTTCCCTCCTGGGCTAGTCGGGCGCAGTTAAGTGGTAGAATTTTCCTTTTAACTCACTTCCTTCTTGCTTTTGACAAATGGGAATATTTGTACGATTTTCCCGAATGACCTCCTCTCCTTGGGGTAATGAGAAAATGAAAGTCTTTGCTAAGTGCTTTGAGATATTCAGATATAAAAATGGAGAGCAGAGTGTTGTCATGGGCCTTTTGCTGCCAGGGCGCTTTATAAAGAGGAAGTACGGCTTGTGGGGGTGAAGGTCAGCGTGAGGATGAAGGCCATTGCTGGAACCAGCGTCTCTCTGGGCAGAAGGGCAGGGGTGTGAGTGGCCTGGTACAGGATGGGGAGGGTTTTAGTGGAGCCTCTGCCTGTCCTCCAGGTTCACACTCCAAGGCCAGGGTGATCCAGATCGTTCAGGCAATGCCCCCACCTCGGCCAAAAGCGTGTGGCTACATGGTTCAATTCATGGAAAGGTCTCCCGAGGGCCCCCTTCTCCCCCTCTGGCTTCACAGCGTCAGCCCAAGAATAACAGGGCGGAAGAAATACTGTGTCACCTATACAAGTAATAATGTTGAAGATGATTTCGAAACATGGAAAAATGTTTATTACGTGAGTGAAAAAAACAAAACACCGAAGGCCAAGTGAACGCCACGATAGAAACTATATAAAAATCACAAATGCGTATGGACAAAGCTTGAAAGGTAATCCTCCAAAATGAAAATTATAGCATGAACGGTGGGACCACGGTGATTTGTTTTTTATTTCACAACATTTTCTTTAAATTCCCCCCTATGATTAAAAACCAACAAAGCCAACGTGGCGGCCCAGTAGGGAGCCCGGGGAGGGGGAGGGGGTGGGGCAGCGCCAGGCGGGAGGGCGCCTGCACCCACGGCCCCCGCAGGGTGCTGAGCTCACCGGCTGTGGCAGCCACAGAAACCTATGAGATCTCCAGAAGCCGAGGCGTATCGGTGACTCAGACCTTCGTGTTATGCTGTTCAACAATAGCTTTTGTCCTTTGCCCAAAACCCTAGGCCAGTGTGTTAAAAAAAATTATAAAATTATGAGATAGTTTGTACTTTCCTTCCCAGCCTGTGCCAGCTTTGGGTGCTTTATTTATTCAAGGTGGGGAGGCAGGGAAGGCAGGGTGGGGGTGGGGGGCAGACAGAAAGGAAAAGAAAAACAAGGTAGAACTCGGACAAGGCCCAAGAAACGTTTGAGCCTCACCAACAACCTTTCTTTTGTTTCCCCCATGGGGAGAAAAAAATAAGGCGGAAAAAATGCAGAGGACCAGTTTGAACCAAATAAAACTCCTCGTGTTTTGTGCATGGGGTTGTTTCTTGCAGTGGGTTTGCCTGTTGTTTGCTGAATAAGAAAGCTACTTCATAAAGCTTATCTCTGGGCCAGAACATGATGAGGGTAGGAATGGAGGGGCCTGAGCAGAAAGGGCTGGAGCAAGGACAGCCAGATTGGGCTCTGGTGAACGTTGATGTTTCACTTGGCTGTTCTGGCCAATCATGCTCGACTGCCAACAGCCTTTGCGCCCACTGCTGGTTGGGTTTAAGTAAGATTCCTACCTCCTGGTGTCCCAGAGCAGCTCTGTGCCAGTGGGACTCAACTCCATGTGAATTGGAAATAAGGATGAGTTCGTCTTTTACCAGCTTGGACCAGAATGTTCCTTCCAGGGCCCATTGGAAGACATTTTAAGAGTGAGATTTAGGAAGAAAGACCTTGAGAGGGTCGAGTGGGGAATGGGGGGGGGGTGGCGTGGGTAAGTGTATGTGAAATTGTGCATGTAATAGGGTGTGAGTGATTGTGTGTGTGGTTGTGTGTGTGTGAGTGTGTGTCCCCTTGATCACTTTTTCCCTAGTTGTAATAGCTGGGCTGAGCAAAGCTTATGGGGGGCCTTACATCTATTTTTTTCCCGTATTACCTTGTCTCCCTGCCCCAAACCACTTCTAGTGAACCTGTCAGGCGGCCTGAACCCTGGGCGGATTGGCGAGTCTTTCTTCAAGATTAGTTCAAAGGATTCTGTAGGCATAATCCAGGGTATTTGGCAGCGGTTTGACTGGGAAGAGAAAGGAGTCTTTTGGGTTAGATGCAAAGACACAGAGATCTGTGGTGGCCTGGCCTGGAACTCAGGCGTCCATGTCCGAGGCCCTGCTGGGGCTTCTGGCCCTGCCTCCCCTGTCGCACCTTGTCCAGGCCGTCTTGGGAACAGATCTGCTGTTGAGTTTCCGTGGCTCTGTGGGCTTTAATGGGCCTTTCTTGATCTTTCAGTCATGATGATTACTCCTGAGAAGAGGCCAGTCCAGAGGTTATTGTGCCTGTTTTACAGATGAAGAAACTGAGGCCCAGAGAGGAGAGACACCTTGTCCATGATTACACAGCTAGTCAGTGACAGACCTGGAACCAGGACAAAGTTTGGGGCCACTTGGAAACATGGTCATCTCTGCCAGTGGCTTGGGGCAAGGCTGAACGGTCCCAGACAAGGAATTCTGCTTTCTTTCTCTTCCAGGAAACAAAGGGACCCTCTTGGGGCATCAGATGTTTTGTGGCTGTGGTTGGAGTCAGTGGCCCTGTTTTAGGGTCTGTCTCTGTTGAGGAAAGAGCACTGGATGGTGAGCCAGGACACAGGGAGTGCTAGCCCCGCCTCTGTCACCTGTGAGCAGCCTCATCCCAAGCCCTCAGCTTTGCTATCTGCGTACAGTGTAAGAGGCTGGCCCCAGTGGTTCCTTGTCCTGTCCCATGTCAGGACAGCTGAGCTTCCTGTCACAATCCAGAGTCCCCAGCTGTGCCATGCAGCAAACTCTCTCCCACAACCTGTCAAACCAGAGGCGCCAGTTTCCTCAGGGCTCCCTTGAGTTCCCTGCCCCTTTCTTATGCCAAGGAGAGCCTTTGCAGGCTTGTGGAGCAATGCCCCCCGGCCCATGCCCCATGCACCTGCTTATTGATAACTGCGTGTCTGAATGTGCCTTGTGTCAGAGCCCTTTGGTTTGAACTTGCTGAGAACTGAGAGGCCGATACGCGAGGAAATTGCGAGCAGGGGAGAGAAGTGGTACCCTCTGACAAGAGGCAGCTGTGGTAAAGGGGGTAGGCGCCATGCCCAGGGTGAGCGCCATCTGGGCAGGAGGCCTGGCTTCCAGCTGTGGGGGCTCCGGAAGGGCAGAGCCTGGGAGGAATGATTTTGAAGCCACTACTATGGAGATTAAGGGGATGAGAATGTAAATCTCAAGTAAAAAGGTAATTGAATGTAATAGCAAACACTGCTCGCTCTATGTTAATTTTAGCTCTTCCCCTGGATACAAGGCGCTGTATTAGTGTTTTATTACCATTTTGTTTGCACTAATAAAATAGTAAAATTTATTTCAAGGAAGTTGAAGGATGGTTTTACAATGCAAATTTGAAGAAATTGGACTTTTCATTTATGCCTCTGCTATTTTAAACCCTGACGGGTGTAAATTAGCTACAGGGACCGAGCAGACCCCACTGATGGGGACTTGGGAGGCGGGAGCCCTGGCAGAGGTTCCAGACTAGCTCAGAGCAGAAAGCAGAGAGTGTTCCACAGAGAGGCTAGAGGGGCACAGGGGTCTTATTGGGTGGGATGGGGAGGTGGGTGAGGGTGTATCAGGTACGAATGACTCTGGGGGTGGGCAAGCATGTCATGTACTGATCCTGCAGGGAGACACACGTGGCCACAGACCTCAGGGCTGCGTCTTTCCTCTCTGCCCTTTGGCCTCCTTCCTGTCTTGACATTGAACCTCGATTAACCAGGTGACTCCTCGAAGGGAACTGAGCAACTCTTTCCTCTGCTCCCAGACAGGAGGGGTAGACCAGATGTCCGGTACTTTTCTTTCTTTTTTTTTTTTTTAAAGGGCCTGAAAATTGAGGGGAGCCGTAGGAGTGTGGAAGGAAGACCCCAAACCTAAAAGGAGCTGGGGAAAAGGACCCAGGCAGGATGGCAGCCCAGCAGAGGTTTCAAAGCGTATTCCCCTTGTCTGTTCTTCCTTCTGACCTGTTCATACTTAGGAGACAGGAAGCAAAACGTTTTTCAGTAAAAGCCAGCATCCCTTCAGGTTGAGCCCAGTGGTCCCAGATGTGGTCATATCCATGAACAAAAAGGCTAGAGAACTGAGTTAAAAAAAAAAAAAAAGAATCCAGTTGTCTGAGTTTTAGAGAACCCAATGATGGCATAGGAAGGTGGAGAGGGGAAGGAAATAGGAGATTGGAGAGTTTCATTTTGAGTTTTGGGTGAAGAATTCAGGTTGGTTCTTGTTTTATCCAAACCGGTTTGTTTATCTCTGAGAAATTATCAGCAGCGGTGGCCCGAAGCGATGCATTGGGGGACCAGCTTCCAAAGGGTAGGGACCCGAACAAGTGTACCGATGTCTGGCGAGGTCTGTGACACGTGTTGCCCAGGGTTCTCTGGCCGCCTGCCTGATGTGGGGCAAACAGTGAGCTGGTGACACCGGTTTCCAGTCCCAACCCTAGGTCTCGTGGGTTTTTTGTCAGTGTGTTTTCTCTCCTTTGTTTGGGAGTGCGGGGTGTGTGTGTGTGTGTGTGTGTGTGTGTGTGTGTGTGTGTCTGTGTGTCTGTGTGTCTGTGTTTGATGCAAAGATTCAAAGTGTTGATACTGGCAAGACCAGAGCTGAGAAACTGGAGCAGAATGGTGGCAGAAGGCAATCAAAGATTCCCTTGACTGCAGACGGTGTGAGCTCTAGGTGTCAGCACTCTGTGGGTTTACAGGGAACTTGGCACCAGAGCAAAGGAGGGTGGGTACAAGCTAGAGTCGGGCCTATGGGGTCACGTTTGGAGCAGACTTGGGTGCTGGGAAATTGCCAAGGGTCAGGCTTCCAGCAGCAAAGCCAGCACCCCACATTGTTATGGTTAGGGCAGGACAAGTTCTGCATGTGGGCCTCTCAGCTTCCTTTTGGATCCTGTGGATGGCATTTCTTGGGATCGTGGGGTTCGTGCAGAAGACAAGGGACTCCAGGCCCAGCCCCGTAACAGGCCAGGAACCTCTTTGTTCCCCTGCTAGGTGCCCAGGAGGCCCCAGTGGCCGAGGGGACAGAGAGGAAGGACCTGAGCTGGCCGAGGCGGCCAAGGCGAGGACAGCTTTGAGAGGGTTGCAGAAAGAAACCAGAGATGAGGACACTGAAAAGGGGTGCGACTTTTCACTTTCGAAATACTTTCCAATTCTCAGAGAGCAGAGAGATGCACTGCTGTGTACCCAAGGATTTAGAGAGTGCATCAGGTTGGGGGGGGGTGGTTACGCTCCGGGTGGATTTCAATCCAAAACTGTAATTACATCAAGGAGCAGACAGAAATGGGAAAAGCGGATTAGTGGTGTGGCCCGCTTGGGCCTATCGGTGGAGGAGGCTCCGGGAGCCCCTCTCAGGCTTGACCTCTGTGCCAGGATCCTAGCCAAGGAGGTTCACCCCCAACCACCCCGAGGAACCACCAGGACCCCGGGCACCTCTTTTCTGCTTGTCTACTCTTTTTTTTTAAGATTTTATTTATTTATTTAACAGAGATAGAGCCAGCGAGAGAGGGAACACAGCGGGGAGAGTGGGAGAGGAAGAAGCAGGCTCACAGTGGAGGAGCCTGATGTGGGGCTCGATCCCATAACGCCGGGATCACGCCCTGAGCCGAAGGCAGACGCCTAACCGCTGTGCCACCCAGGTGCCCCTCTGCTTGTCTACTCTTAATTGTCCCCAGGCCACCCCTGGAGGGTTGAGACTCCTCTGCACAGCTGGAGGGCTGCTCCTCGTCCTCCCTGCTTCCTCTCAATGCTGGCTTTCCCGTGTCAGTTCCAGCCTGGAATAGAAAGAAGCTCCACTTTGATTGATTGGACTTTCTTTTCCGTATGAGGTCTATGCATGTGTGTTGGAGAGAGCGTGACCTTAGAGGACACTGCAGATTGCTCTCATAGGTGCGCATGGTAAGCTCCAGAAGGTAGCACTCTATCTGCTGCTCTGTCCTGTTGGGTTTGGGGGAGCCTGTGGCCTGGTCCACAGCACCGCCCTAGTTGCCCTTTTATCGGGAGAAAAGGTGCCCAGAACTTCTAGGTCTTTGGCCCACAAGCCTGTGACCCTTCCTGTCATCCTACTCAGCCCCCTGGGGTGTGACGGTGGCATCCCCAAGTATTCCAAACCCCCGGCTCACCTTTCTCTTCTCCCTGCCCCCCTTCCCTGCACCTGTCAGCTGTTTCATTGACTGTCTGGCTTGGCTGCCACCCATCCTACCTCCCAGGCCAGCTCCTCCCCCGCCCCCCTCCCCCCAGGCCCACACTCCCTCCCTTCCTGTCTCTGCCCACGTCTGTCTCTACCTGCCCGTCGCCGGCACACCTGAGGATCCGAGGCCGCCTAACGGAGTGTGGGGATGGTTCAGGGTGTTTACCAGACAGCAGGGATAAGGTATTAAATCCTGTTGCTGTCTTCCCAGGGCCAGGTTCCTCAGATGGTTTTCCAAATTCCTAATCTCGGTGCCCACATCCCTGCCCAGCCCATGTTTGATGGGAGCTTTCCTTTCCGATTGAAGCTGAACCGAGCAGGATCCGTCGTGAGGCTGGGTCTGGCTTCCCACCGGTGCACGATGACATGGAGGTCCAGCCCCTTCCTCTCTGGTTCTTCCTTCCTCTCCTCCTTTCTTTGGGAATCTGAGTGAGTGGGGGCCAGCATCCTGCCACCAGGTGTTCTAGAGCCTTCTTGAGTGCCCCTTTCCCCACCAGTTTTGTCTTGAGGCCACCTGCTGTAATGTAGGGGAGGGGACCCTGGAGTGGACTTAGTGTCAGAAGCAAGGGGGACCCCAGCTTGAGGATGGTCTGAGATGGCAATGAGCAGGTGAATGACAGCCCCTCCCGAGGACATCATTAGGATTCTTCCCACTCAAAATAAAAACGGCCAGTGTGGAGTTTTGCTCATGATGCTGAGAACCCTGGCTTGCCCCAGGAGCGAGTCGGCATGGCAAACCTGTTGCTCCACGGTGTCTCTGCACTGGTTCTGGACATGCAGGACTAGGGTGGCGGTGTGCTCCTGACTGCCCTTGTTAAGCTGGCCTAGCCTCCAGGATGAATGACTGGAGGGCTCAGAGACTCCCCTTGAACAGCGACATTCAAGAGCCCAGTGATGTTCTTTCTGATCTGGGGCAGAGGCAACTTCCAGGGATCTTCCCTTCTCTAGGACATCCGGGGCTTGTCTACCTTCCCTGCGAACTCTGTCCCTCATGCTCAGCCTTCTCTTTGAGAAACTAGGCTAAAGGCACAGATTAACTTACTCTCCCCATCCACTCCCCCCCCCCTCCCCGGCTGGGAACTTTCTAGGAAGGGAGGAGCAAGACTCTACAGCAAGCAACGTTCTTCACCAGTGGGGGCAGCCTGGATCTAGCCTTCAGGGGTGGAGGTGCCTGGGACTGATGGATGTCCTTTCTCTGAGCTGCTATGTGACCTAGACAGAGCCTTCTAATTTCAGCTTCTCTTTCCCTGGCTACGGGCTCCCTCTTCTTTCTGTCCCCTGTGCCTCTTTTCCTTCCTCTGGGCAATGGGACAGGGCTTGGGTTTCCCTCGCTCTCCAGGTGGTCTACCCTCCATACGCAGCCACAGGTGTTCTGTGTCTCCACCCTCTCCCCATTGCCTGGGCAGTCAGCACAGCGCTAGGCTTCCTCTCTCTCCCTTTCTGAGCGTAGGGCACCGACAGGAGCAGAGGGATCTCTGGGGCCCGGCAGAGAGGGGTTTGCAGGGCTGGGGACGGAGCCAGGGGTGCAGTGGCAGACGGCACGCTGGGTCCTCAGCCAAGATGCTCACCATCGAGGCTTCTTCTGTGATTGTACAAGCCGGGGCTCCTAATTTTATTTTGGGGTACTCCTTTTCTGGTATATGTTGGACAAGGATGAAGAAGTGGAATAGATAAAAAGAGGGCCAAGAAGTTCTGGAAGATGACAGTTGGGCCGGTGGGGAGGAGGAGGAGGAGGAGGAGGAGGAGGGAAGAGGTGAAATTAATTCATTAGAAAAACTTGTTTACTGGCTTTGCTTAGGCGCCTCCATTTTAAAAGTCTACGTTTACAATAAGTCGCTAATTAAAATACAAAATGAAGCAACAGCTATGTTTTTTTTTCCCTTACACTTTAATTGCATGATTTTTTGTGATGTAATTTCTGGAAACACCCAGTGTACCTCACAGGGCTGATTGTTTGATAAACTAGAAGCACCTGAAACCAACCCAAAAAATAAATATATAAATCCAAGGGAGAACTTAAGGTAGATTGGAAATGACAGAGAACGGCAGATAGCAGGGAACCAAAAATCCATAATAATAATAATAATAAAAACCCTTTTAAGTAAGGATATTTATTCTGCCTGCCCCGAAAGGAGAACCGGTCTGTGCATCTCAGGAGGTGGGGGGGAGCTGAAATGGAAACCAGACTGAATGGGGTAATCGCTCCCTATTCCGCACCCCCTAGTTGGTGCTATGGAAAAAGAGCAAAATCAACTTGGAATCTTCCCTGGTTCCATTTCTTTGCTGGGGCTTCTTCTTTTATCACAGACCTTTCAAGAGGATTTTCGTCGTCACCCTTATTCTGAGCCTAGATGCAGTCCCAAGTGGGGAGGCAATGACTGCTTCCCTCCCCCCCCGGGAAAAACAAGCCTCTCCATGCCCACAGAGGGAAGACAGCATGTCCCCAGGCTTGGGCCGCTGGCCCAGAGTTCCTGGCTCTCCTAGAAGGTAGTGGGAAAGGTGGTCCATGGTAAGAATGGTGTGCGTTGTCTTTTGCAGACAGCCCCATGGCCTGCCGCCTTCTTTAAGATGCAGACCTGGGTGGTGATTGCAAAACTGCTGAGAAACCTGTCAGGAACTGACTCCCGGGTGGGGCTGGGAGGAAACTGGATGCCGCTGGCAGCCTGGCTGCTGGAGAATCCTAGGCCCCGCATCGTCTGTGGGCCCCCGGCCTCTTAAGGGCTGGCATCTGGGCAGTGGGAGCATGAGGGACAGGGGGCACCCATGACCACACTGCCTTCTCTTTCTCCATCCAAATGCAGGAGGCCCAGTTGGCCAGGGGTCCCAGAAATCTCCCTCTATACTCCCCACCAGGGAAGGAAGGATTTGCCTCTTTTTAGAGTCTTTTTAAAAAACACATTTTCTCCCTGATTGTAACTCATGCTTATGGCTCATTGGAAAATACAAAGAAAGTGTGAAGAAAATAATTTTAAAAATATGCAGTGTGCTCGTTAAACACATGGGCTAGGGGAATAGAGAGATCTGGGTTCGAAGCCCAGTTTTGCCACCCAGCAATGCCACTTTGGTGAGTTACTTAAGCTTGCTGAATCTGTTTCCTCACCTATAGAGTGGGGCTAATGATCGTCAGCATCTTGGAAGGTGGTCAGATTCAGTGTGAGGATCCGTATAAAATATTGAGCACCAAGCCTGGCACACAGTGCCTGTAAACATTAACTATTTCTGTTATTGTAGTTAATAATGATTATTCCACTGCTTTGTGATAATAGACTTTTAAATTTTTTATTAAGAATTTTTTTTTCTACATCGATGAAATTCTCAAACCCTGCGCCGCCCAATACCGTAGCCTCTAGCCACGTGCGGCTATTTAAATTAAGTAAAATCAAGTCGAATAAAAAATTCAGTGCCACAGCCACCCCCGCCGCATTCAAGGACTCCGCAGCTACACGGAGCCAGTGGCAGCCCACACCGGACAGCACCGAAAGTTCTACTGGACAGCGTTCCAAACAACAGAGTCATCTGAGTTTTCCTGCTTTGGGTAAATGTGTATTGATGGCTGCATAGTAGTTCATGATGTGGCCCTTCTCATTGGCTTGAGGCTTTGTTCCTGGGGTGTCGGAGCGTCCTCTGGGCTCTGATTGGGCCTGCTGGGGTTGCCTGGCCCGGCCCTGGTGCTGTGGCACTCTCTGATTGGTGCTAGGCAGCAAGGGGTTCTGGGAGGAGCAGAGCCTTGCCTGCTGATTGGCTCCCGGTGGTAGTGCCAGGGCAAGGGGCGGGGCTCTGCTTGCCCCCAGTTGGCCCCGGCAGAGCAGGAGGAGGCTGCCTCCCCTGAGCTCCCAGTTTGTCCCCCTCAGGATGGCTCATCCACATCGTCACCTCACACGGCCCAGACCAGGGAGAGGAGGGACGTGTTTGAGGTAGTAAAAATAAATAATGACCCACCCTCCACTGACCTTGAAGCCCCCCCCCCGCGGGGACACCCCCCCCCCCCACTCAGGGAGTCCCCAGGGAGCGGGCAGCCTTTCTTGGTGGGGATGAATGCCGTGGTTGGGGGCCGGTGCAGGCCTCCAGATTCTAGTGAGGGTCTTCAGGCTTCGGGAAGGGCGAGGGCTAAAGGTGGTGGTGAGGTCGCAAGGGGGCGGGGGTGCTGGGGTCCCAGGTCCAGGGCAGCTTCAGGAAGACCTCGCGATGGCAGGTGGCATCCTGCAGTGGGGTGGTGGAATGAGTGTCGGGGTGCTGGGGTTGTGGCCCGAGCCTCTTCTCCAGCGGGGTGGTCCATGCCCTGGTCACGTGGCTGAGGGCAGCACTCTGGGTGGGGGGCTGTGGGTGGGCAGGACCGGCTGGGGAAGTCATCCCCCCAGCAGTGGGCAAGACAGATAGGCAGAGCCAAAACCGGACCTGCTGATGTGGCCCTTTCTGCTCGCAGCGGATCATAAAATATGGCTCAGATTTTCATTACGGGCTCTATCGATTATCTTCTGGGACGGATGAATTATAGAGAACATTAAATTTTTTTTAAAAAGCAAGTGAGAGAGGAAATATCTGAATGAGTTTGGGTGGTCGATGGCAGAAAGGGCTGAGCCACCAAGCCTGCATGGCCTCCGTCTCCGAGCAGGGTGAAGACCAGACCACTCAGGGCAGGCAGCCTGTGACTCCAGCTTACCCCCTCCCAGGGCCTGGCCTCGCGATAGGGGAGGCCTGTGCTCCCTTCTGCTCCCCCTGCCTGTGTCCCATCCCCTCCAGGGGTCTGGCCAGCTTCTGGGAAGGCAGACTGTTGGGTTGTCCACAGGGTTCTGACCCAGAAGGAAGACCTTTCCCAGGCTTTGGGTCTCTGCGGCTGGGAGGTGCTGCTGTGTTCCCTCTAGAGATCTCTTGATTCTGGAGATGCCCGCCTGGGCACTGGGGAGATTCAGAGGGCCTCTTCGAGTTAGGACTGGAATGGGAACTCCTGAAGAACGTGGCCACCTCAGCTTTTCCCTGTTCCTTGTTCCTTCCATCTGCAGTCACTGGAGGATTTCTGTTTTCCCTTTGGCTGCTTGAGAAAAACACGACTGGGTCCCACTGCTGTGTACCCAGGTCCAGTCTGTAAAGAGAACCTCCTGAAAGCCCATCCCTCCCTCGCTCCCTCCCCAACCTCTTCCCTCTGCCTCCCCTTGCCAAGCAGTATAGTGCAAGGGTGGCAGACGGGCCTGGGTTCAAACCACTCCTGAGTGTGTGACCTTGGGTGGGTCACATCCCTCTCTGAGTCTTAGCTTCTCAACTATCCAGTTGAGATAGTAACCCACCTCATTGGCTTCTTACCGTGATGAAACGTATTAATGTATTAAAAGCCTTAGTACGTACTGCTTAATAAACATCAACTGTTAGTTTCCTGTACCGTGGCAGGGTCTAGAAACCCTTATTCCCGCCTTCACTTAGCCTTTTCGATTTATTATTCCATTTTACAGATGGGGAAACCGAGGCACGGAGCGGTTCAAGTTATTTGCCCAAGGTCACCCAAACTGTAAATGGCAGAGCCTGGATTCATGCCTGATGGTCTGGCTCCGGAGCTTGTACACTAAACCACCGTGTCGCACTGCCCCCAGGATCTGGCAGGGGTGGCCTGTGTGCGTGAGCCTGCACATGTGCGCTCACGCGATTCCAACAGCCCTGCCCCCGTGGCGCTCTCCGGCCAGCCCTCCTTCCTCCTGACCCTCCACACTTCACTTGGCTCCTTCGGGTCATGGGCAACCCCAGCATTTTCTGGGGCCCTGTTCTGCATGGAGCGTCTCTCCCTACCACTGCACCATCCCCCTCCTCCTGGCTTCACCTAGGCTGCCCTGAAAAGGTGGTGGTTTCCATGGATATCCGTCTCCCTCTGGCGACACGCCCTTTTTGTAGAACTCTGTTCCCTAGAGTTGATTGTTTTTGGCACACAGCTCTGTAAACTCATCCAACAATTAAAAGGGGGGAGGGGCGGAACAAAAAGGAGACGGGTAGTAACTGGGGTGAGTGAGAGTCAGGAGGGGCCTCTGGGGTGTGGGTCCCCTCTCTGTCCCCAGCCCGCACCAGGACAGCACCTTCAGTGTCACATAAGCAGCTGGCCCGGAGTTCCGCTTGCGGAGTTCTGAGAATTCAGAACCCCACGTTTCTTTCCATTTCAGCTGTGTTCCTATCCCGCCTTCTTTCTCCCTCAGAAATCAAGGGGCCCATCCCCAGAGCCAACGCAGCCATCTCCGGAGGCCAGCCGAAGCCCTGCGATGCCAGCGTGGACCAATTTGAATATATGCTGCCCTTGTTTTGGGTCGTGGCGTGTGTGTTTGCTGTTTGTGTACCGTCAGATACCTGCTGCTTTGGGCGGACCCGTCGTAGGCTGCGTGAGATCACAGAGGAAAAATGCAGTGAAAAACACTTTCGTGCCACAACACATCATAGGATTTTTGTATTAAGATGTGGATTTTTTTATTGTTTTTTTTTTCCCCTTTTCCATACAGCCTGAAGTTGGGCAATGCACACGTCTGTGTTTTTGTTTTCACTCCGGGTGGTTTATGAAATCTGCTCATTAGGGCTCTGTCCTCTTCCCATCGTGGCCTGATCTTTCAACCCTTTATCCTCTCGGGTGTAGATCTTTCCCTGTCACCTCCTGTTGTCTTCTCTCCTTTGGGGAGATGCTGGGTGCCCTCGCCACACGCGTTCACCCAGATGAAAATCAGGGGTTCCTGTGTCCTTGCTTCTCAGTCCCACATCTCTGAGGCAGACGTGCCTTGTAGTAGGGGGTCCCAGTGTGGAAGAGGCAGCAGAAATCTCTGTGCCCAACCCCCCACCCCGCTCCCTCCCTACGGTGAAGCCCCTTAGTTTGCCCCTGCTCTGGAGAAGAGAAATGGAAACTGTCCCACTCCCACAGAACCTCCTGACCCAGATTGGCCCTCTTCCGGGTGGCCTTCTTGTCCCCATCTCACCAAATGACAACAGTGGACGGCTCGGCCCCTTCTCCCTCCAGAAGGCCATGCCCTCGGCTGGGACCCCATTTACCAAGGAGGTTCAGGGGTTTCTCCTGCTCCCCGGGCACCTCACCATAGGCCCCACCTTCCTCCATTTGCAGCCCAGCCAGAAGGAAACACCTAAGCATGACCTTTGTCTTCCCTCTGGTTGTGATCTCTGGGTGCTTTGTGCTGGCTCTAGGGGGTTTGAGGGAGACCTGTCGGGGGGCAAGAGTACTGAGATGCAGGAGCAGAAAGAGCGTTAGGTGTGGGTCGCTGCTGAGCCCGGGGGGGGGGGGACAAAGGGGAACTTGCATGTGAGTTGGGCTTGGGAACCCGTCAGCCCCGAGTCCAGGCCTGAGCTGTGTGACCTTTGGCAAGTCACTTCATATCTCTGTACCTCCCCTCCCTAATCGATCCACAGGGACCCTAATCCTTCCTACCTCGTGTTGTAAAGACTTGGCAAGATCACATATGTACAGCACTTAGCACGGTGCTTGGCGAATAGAGGGCATCACGTGGGCCTGTTGGCAGAGGGCGGAAACCACTCGTCTGGTGTGCCCTCCACTCCCAGCATGCTCTCTGTCACATAGTAGGTGCTCAGTCAGTTCTTATGGGCATTAGAGGAGGATCAGGTGACCAAGTAGTGCCCTGAATTTGGAAGCTATTCGTTCATGATGCTAATGGAGGAGTGAGAAGACCAAGATGCAGGTTGGGGCTTAGGGGAACCGGAGGGAGTGGAGAAGGAAGAACGGCCAGTGAAGTATTCTATCGTTGGAAAGGGATGAAGCTGAGCCAGGCCTTTCTGATTGTGACATGAGATCAGGGACTAGTTCAGTTCCGCAAACACTTACGCTGCCCACCGTGGGCCAGCTGTTGTGCTAAGTGCTGGGGACGCAGGGATAATTAGGACCTGGTCTCTGCCCTTGAGGAGTTAAAAACCCAATGGTGGAGACAGACTCGTGAACAAATTACTTTAGTCCGGTACGGATTTAAATGCCACAGTGAAGGATGCGTGAGGAGCAGAGCAGAGAGGCATATGGGCCTGCTTGGAGCGGATTCTGGAAGGTTACCTTGAAGAGGTGTGGAAGAAGAAAGTGGTGGTAGTCAAGAACATTCCTGGAGCGCTGTTAACACCTTACTCATCTCTTGGGGACACCCCACATCTGCTAGGTAGGAGGGAAGAAGGTGTCACCTCCATCTGTGAGGAAGTGGGGCCCTGGTGTGATCTTATGGCCTGTCCGAGAGCCCTCCGCGAGTTCAGTGGCCCAGCTGGGACTCAGACCTATGTCTTCTGATTCTCGGCCCAGGGTTATTTCTGTACCTGCACATGGCTTCTCACCCCTTCACCCCAGAGCTGCTGGCCAGAGAGCTCTGTCCTCTGGACTCTCTACCTACTGACCGAGATTCCTGCTGCCGCCATGGCCCCGGGGGCCTGGGCCGTGGGAGGGCCCCGTCCATGGCAGGCCCCGAGGCCTGTGCCCTGGTTTGGTAAATAGGTCAGGCCACTTGCTTGGGGACAGTCCCTGAGCAAGGCCACACCCTGGCAGGGCTGGAGGATGGCAGGAATGGGGAAGACTGAGGAGGAGGGGGAGAAAGAGGCCTGGCCACACCCTTTCCTCAGTTGCTCTGGCTGCCAATGTGAGAAGCTCCCTCTGCCCTGGACAGGTCCCTCTCTCAGCTGGAAGAGGCCGGACAAGGGCCCCACCAGGGCCTGGAACACCCTCTTCTCCTGTAGCTGGAATCCCCTTCTGAGCCAGGACGTGAGAGCATGGTATCGTTCACATTCCCATTTGTGTGTGGTCAGGCTCTGGTCCTTCTAGCTCCTTGCCAGGAGTCAGGGAGGTGGGAGTGTTTCTCTTGACCTTTTCCCTGGGAAATGTGTCTGTCTACAAGGGGAGAGTGTCAGCCACCTGTACAAGACGCTCGCTTTCAGGTGGGATGGTGCGGTTCTGATAGGATATTGGGAAGAGAGCTCCCCACCCCCGCCCCACCAGCAGAAGAATATTCTGGGGGCAGGGAGCTGTAGGTGGTCTGAGGTACCTCTTCCTCTTTGGCTTGGAGATATTTGGTTGGTGGGTGGGCTGCCTAGGGGTTTGGGGGATTCTGGACCAACAGGCAGGGGAATGTCAGAGCCCAGAAGAGTAAGTCTCCCAGTGGCCCTGAAGTTCCCATTAAAGTGTTTTTTCCTCTTTTTTAAAGAAAAAAATATTCCCAAACTGGAAAACAAAGGAAATCCACTTCCCCCAAATCACACGAAACTCACATTAGGGGCCTGGCGGGAATCCATGGAAACCAGGAAACCCGCTGTTAACCCTGTATGGTGCTGAAGGGTGGGGTGGGAGTCGGGCTGATCCAAGCCCCGGGCCACTGTCACTGGCCCATCATGGTGGCAGTGCCCCAGAGCAGAGGTGGGGGGAGCTGCTGCTGGAACCTCTCACCTTCACAGCCCAACAACTCCTTCCACTTAGAACCCAACCTTGGGAGGCAGGAGAGGAGGGGTTCCTGCCCTCCAGGGCAGCTCGGGGATCTGAGGGCTGGGCCACATCTGAGAACCTGCTGGGTCGCTGCCCACACCACGCCACACCGTAGAGTCAGGCTGAGCCCGCTCACACGCTCCGGGAGCACACAGGCGCCATGGATGCTGCCATCCCCCTGGCCGAGGGGGGAAGGAAAGGACCGGAATTTCAGCCACCACCCTCCCTGATGCCAGCCCCATGTGCAGAGGCAGTGTGGGAGCCGATAGAGAACCCCCTTGGGGTTTCCACACCCCACTCTCCCATCCATGAGGTCGGACCTCCGGGCCTGGGAGCTTGTGCACCGAGGTCAGGTGCGGTATTCGTGTTTGCACGCGCATGGGCTGATTTTTCTAAAAAGGCTGAAAATATTTACAGATTTGAAGTTGAAACGCAAACAGGAAAAGCCCTTTAAAAAGTGAGTGTAGTGGATATTCAAAACAGGAATCACCATGGAAACACCACAATATTTGCTTAAATTGACACAAAGGTTGCCGGTAGCAGGGCACCAACTTTCTTTGGCCACAGTGTTTTGGCCCAACACCTATCACACATGAATCTCAGCAGCCCCCTCTCGGTAGGGCCTGCACCCTCTGTTCTGTTCCAGGGGATGAGATGGCACAGGACCCGCATGGATGGCAGGGAGGGAGGGGGGGACAGAAGAAACCAAACTGACCATCCTGGGTCGCTGCAGAGACACCTGTTGATTCCGTTTTTAGAGACTCCCACAAGGCCACTGAGGGGTCATGGGAGCAGCTGGGAGCTGGCCTAGGGAAAGTCAGGAGGGAGCGGAGGTTGGGGAGCCCAAGGCTTCGTTCGTTGCGTGGCTCTGATCTGGCTTCCAGTGTCCGCATGATCCATTGTCAGGCTGACCTTTCACCCGGGGTGCTGAGCCTTGGGTGTGATCCCTCTGTTACTACCTGGGGTGGCATCTGATTGGCCTATCATGGTTTCTACCTGTCTGATTCTTTCGTTAGGTGTGACAACTGCTTAGCAATTGGCTAACGATTGTGCAAAGGGTGCATTGGTTGTAGGGTCAGGCATGGCACGCAGCACAGCGACGCCGTCTGCTGACCGGCAGGCAGGGTCCGAGACACTTAGCAGCAACCGCCGGCTGGTTATGGTGCAAAATGTCGGAACCACGCCATCTGTTGTCCTCCTCTCTGCAGGAGCTTTGTGCGTCTCCTCTGTAGCCTGATAGTCTGTTCTCCCTTTTCATTTTGGCAGGCAAACAGACCTCGCTGACTGAAGGCAAAGACCCCTTCCACCTCACCTGCCCTTCCGGCCGCCACGGTTGTCGAGCCCTCCTGTAGAAGGGGACCCCCAGCTCCAGCATTGGAGTGGACTTCGGACCCCGGCCTCTTGGGATGCGAAGGTAGCTGCTCCTGATTCCCCAGATACATCTGGGAAATGGGGGGGGGGGCTGTGCTTGGCCGGTTTGGGGGCTTCTTCTTAGGAAAGGGACCGAGGAGGCCTTTCTCAGAGGGTTCTGACCCTAGCTCAGGCACCCTAGGTGAAAGCCCTGGCCTAGGAACAGGACCCTGTGTATTTGGCCCTGGCTTTAACGTTGAGTCACTGCTTTCTCCTCTCCGGATCTTGGTTTTGCCACAGGTAAAACAAAGATATTGGAATAACCGGCCTTTAAGAATGCTCCCAGCATTACCATTGTATGACATTAAAACTGTGCTAGCAGCAGGCAGGTACTCTGGGCGAGACCTGTGCCCTAGCAGACAGTACTCCTGGAGCTCAGCTCTGGGTCATTTCTGCACGTCCTCTCTGCGAGCAGTGGGTCCAGTCCACCTGCATGTCCAGAGGCCACGGCGCTGCTCTGAGTTCACATGGGACTTGTTGGAGCTCTCTTGGGTGGTCCTCCAGCCCAGGCAGGACCCTCCTTAGAGGAAAAGCCACAGGGGTCTTTTTTTTTTTCCTAAAGATTTTATTCATTTTTTTAGAGAGAAAGAGCAAGTGTGTGTGCATGCGAGCCAGGGGAGGGGCAGAGGAAGAGAGAGAGTCTCAAGCAGACCTCCTGCTGAGGGTAGCGCCCAGAGCCCAAGGGTGGGCTTAGTCCCACCACCTGAGATCATGACCTGAGCCGAAATCAAGAGTCTGACACTCAACGAACTGAGCCACCCAGGTACGCCCTCAGGTGACTTTTGATCCAGGCTCAGAAATTGTCCCTCCCCTAAGGCAGGTCACTGACACCAGAGATGGGTAGTCTGTGAGGCTGGTACTGTCAGATATCTGAGGGCAGGTAGCAGACGTGGCGGTTTTTGTGGCGGGGGGGTTGACACACAGCAGGTGCCATACCGTGTATTGGTCGCCATTCAGTGTTCCTTTGGGGGAACCAGTCCAGGGGGGTAGGGTGCTGATGAAGTTGACGGGCACAGTGTTTGGACAGGGGCCGAGGCGGAGGGTCTAGAGAATGTCTGGGAGGGCAAGGCCGCAAGCCACCCCTCCTGTGTGCGCCAGACAGGAGTCAGCAGCCCCAACTTTACTTACCAGCGCCGTGCCCTCCCGTGGGCGCCATGGGCAGGTGTGTCTTGCCCCTCCCTCCGTGACCAGGCTCTGCAGCTCTGGACTTTGAACTTGCAGGGAGGAAGCACTTGGCAGCGATGGGTGCGTTGGTGCCCACTGGGGTTTGAGAGGTCCCCAAAGCTGTGGGCCTGCTTGAGTCCAGGCCGCGCCACCTCAGGGACTAGCAGAAGCCTTGGATACAGGGCAGGGATTTGCAAATCAGATGTAAATGTCGCCTTGGGTTACTGTGGTGGAGCAACTGGGTGGCGGAAACTCTTCTTCCTGGTGTCTAGAATGCAATCACGCTCCAGGAGTTGGTCTGTCCACATTTAAAACGTGCCGCTGTCGTCCCCTGATGGCGGTGTTGAGACTGTTGGCGCAGCAGTCTTGCCGGGTGTTCGGCACAATCACCTGTATGTCTCTACACTTCTTGGGCTCTTCTTGCTTGACTCCGCTCTCTGATGATCGTGAGTCCCGGGAAGGCAGGCCCATGTGTCTTCAAGCCTCAGGCTGGTCTCCTGGCCCCGCCTGGGCCCACCACTTAAGCAGGGTGCCAAAGTGCGTGCAGAGCCCCCTTACGGGGGAATTTTGCCCGTTCTGTTCTCAGAGGCAGGCTTTTTGTTTTCTTCATTCCCTCGGCAAAACATGCCTATTAGCTTTTCCCTGTCTGAAGTTTCCACTCACTGTTGACTCCCAGGGGCTGTGCTGGCCTAGGGAACGGCCTCCACGAGTCCTGTGGGGCTCCTGCATCCTGGCATCGGCCGTCTAAGGCTTAATAACGAGGCTTGGGAACTCCGAGGGCCCTGAAAGGGAATGTCGTGGCCAAGCCCTTCCACGCTCACCCACCCCTTCCCAGGTACTGGGTTTGGCTGCAGGCCCACGTCGTCTGTGGCAGGGCTGACCCGTGGTCTCAGAGGTGTCCTTCCTCACCACCCCAGAGTGTGGGCCAGAGGCGAGTCTACACTTGGGCCTGATCCACAAGCCTGCTCCTGTCTAGTTCAGACTCTCCGCATTTCTGGCTGTGCTGTATAAGATCTGGTTATATTCAATCAGCGGAAACCAAGGGCCTGGTGTCTGCCAATCATTGGGGGTAGAGTGGACAAGACAGCCCTGGCTCTCATGGAGCTCTGGTTGGGCAGGCAGACAAGGAATCCACAAAAAAAGGAACAAGGAAACCATTAGGGCAGAATGGACAGAGGATGAAATGGTGTGAGGTGAGGGGGCAGTCAGAGGAGGCCCCTTTGAAGAGGTGACAGTTAGCTGAGGTGGAAGGAGAGGAAGTGAACAGTCATCCGAGGAGCAGGCAGAATATTCCAGAAAGAAAATAACTGGTCTAAAGGCCCTGAGGTGGGATGAGCTCAGTACATTTGGTAACAGAAAGAGGGTCCCGGTGGTCGGGAGGTGGACCAGGTTTGCAGGGGTCGGTGGGCCCGGGGAAGTTGGCATTTTATTCTTTAGATGACAGGAAGCCACCGGAGGGGTTTACACATGGAGGTAAAGTGATCTGGGTTTTGCTTTGGAAGGCTGGCTGGGGCTGCAGGGGGAAGAATGGATTACACAAGGGCAAGGGGAGAAAGCAGGAGGCCAGAGGGGAGGCCACTGTGGGCACTGACATGAGGAGGTGGACCAGCGCAGAAGGATGCAGAGTCCGTGCGTAGAGAGGGAGGGTGAGTAATACCTGCTGTGGGAGCGAACAGCGAAGAGAGGAGCCAGGCCAGCCCCAGATTCCGGGCGCCCTGATGTGGCCCTGCATCTCCTCCCCTCTCACACCCCCACCCTGCCAGTGCCAGGAACTATCCGTGGCTTTCAGAGGCCATATGTTCTGTGGATTAGGGAGAAGCACCCCCCGGGGCCCAGTGTTGGTTGCTGAGAAAGCGTGGCTGAATGGGTTAGGCACCTCTTGGCCGGCACTGTGCGGAGGGAAGGCCAGAGGTCCACTCGTCTCTGGCATCGTTTTCAGCAGGGATTTCCAAGCTCACCATCCTTTTGGCCCAAAGACCACGCCGGAGCCTGCTTTGTGCCTCTGCTCCGTGGGCTCAGTGCTGGGTTTGAGGTTGGCTCTAGTTCCTATAGTTCCTGTCACTGCGGTCTTAAATGTGATCTGTGTTCTCAAGGGCTGAGCCTCTGCATATCTCCTGTTGGGCATCTGGTCACCCAGGACCGAGAAGAGGGTTCGTCTAAGACCTCCTCATTTCCACTGGGGCCAGCTCAGCTTCCAGCCCCAATGTATGGGCAGGGATCCTAGCAGTCTTTGCACGTGAAAAATCTCTTCACAAGTCACAGTGTAGATTCCCATAGGTTCCCCATCAGATTTGACTTGGGCCACTGTCCCTTTTTCCTGGGCCTCTGTTACAAGACTTGACTTTCCTGGGTCTTGGTATCATCTGCGTGGGCTAAGACGGGGAGGGCAACCCCAAACAGTGATGCTATCACAGTGAACCGATCCGTGTCCCAAACAGCAAGTCAGAGTCCTGGTGGGAGGGAGCATGGAGCTGTCACAGCCAGCTGTGGGGGCCCCAGTGAGTACTTGCCCATGTTGGCATCATATTCCCAGCCATATGGGCCAGCTCAGCCCTCCAGGAAAGCTCTGGAGGCTTGACCTCCAGGGGGAGTGACAGGAGGGAGCAGAAGGGCAGGCTGGCGACGTCTCGCAGGGGGTGACAGGGATGTCCCAAGCGGGCAGCTGGTGCCTCTGCCTGGCTCCGAGGGGGTGTCAGCCAGCCTTCCTGGGTGTGTCTGCCAGCATGAGAACACTGGGCTGAGCCCCGGGGGAGGGTGTGTCTGGGTGGGCAGGCGCGTGCTTCTGTGCGTGCGTGGGAGGCTCTTCTGCTTTCTGCCGCCATGGCCTGTGCTAGATCCACGGCCTTCACTCCTAACTGGACTGGACAGTTCTAACTCCTTCCGCCCAGGCTCTGATCTGATGCGGGGCTGGTGGCTCCAGGCAAGCAAGCTGGGGTGGGGGTGCCGGGGGGCAGGGATCAGGAGAGGTGCTGGCTGCGGGACTTGGGGGCCCAAGCCCTCTGCCACCCCTGGGTAACTACGTGCTCGGGGGGGATGGCTGAACTACAAGGCTTGGGAAACGTCACGGATCCTTCTGGTTTCTATTCGGGGTGAGAATTTGGCCCTGATGTTGCAGATGCCCCGGCCTTGGGCCTCCTTCCTCAGTTCTCCCTTATCTCCTAGCAGACTGAGGAAGCCCCTGGTCCCACCAGGCACAGACCCAAGGGGAGAGGGCTCGGGAAGGGCCAGCCATACCTGCCTGCCTGGAACTACCTCGGGACCTCTCTTCATCTGGTGACGCGGTTGCTCCAAAGGGACGGTGGCCCACGGCTTTGGGAGGGGTAATGTCCAGTGGACGAGGGGGGGAAGCACTTCTGCTCTGCCTCCATCCCCGTGACCTTGGGGCCTCATGACCTTGGGGACCGCACTCTGCTGCTGTTGGAGGAGCACCATGAGGTTGCCCCCAGAGAGGCGTTCCAGGGGCTGTGAACACGTCGTCCTCTCGCAGATCTTGGGGCTCCTGCTTGTCTCCCCCGGCTTCCCTGGCCCCTATTAGTCCAGAATCCACCCAGGTGTAGAGCTGGTCTAGAAAGCCCTTCAGCCCAGAGGACACCACACGGAGGCCTGAGGCAGCCCAGTGTGGGGACCCTTGCGTGGCCGCGCCACACCACTGGCTACTGCTTCTCCAGTAAGTCCACTCTGGGCATGTTCTCACCTTCCGCTACCCGCTCGAGTTTTCTCTCTGATTTGGTTTCCTGGCCCCTAGGGAGCAGGCGCCTTTCCTGCCCCTGAGCCTCCATATGGCAGCCTGGGGTTGGGACCCCTGTGGCCTGGGCGAGTGGAAATGGGAAGGTGTAATTAATCACTAGTTTCTTCTCCAGAAATGCTAATCGGGAGAAGCAATTAAAAGCAACTTTTTTCCCTTAGTAATCTGCGCTAAAAGCTGGTAATGAAGTTTAGGGCCGTCGTGACTCAATATTTCAGCTTCACCGACTCAAGTCAAAACAATCCAAGCCCAGGAGTTTGCCGGCAGCTGAGCTGGGCTCGGGCAGCAGCTGGGAGTGCCGGCTCCCTCTCCTCACCCCTCTCTCCCACCCCACCCCCCACCCCTGCTTCTGGGGCAGAACCTGTAGCAGGCCCAGCTGGGAGGGGAGGGTCTGTGTGGCAGGGAGATGGGTCCCCAAGGCCATCCCTCAGGTGACCCAGAGCCGGAAGTGCATCTTAGGGGAAATGATAGGACCAGGTGAGAGGAGCACCTGCCTCTGTGGGGGCAGAGCTGAGGAAGGGGGACTCAGAGAGACAGGTGCCTGGGAAGCCCCCAGGGCAGCCCAGGGTTCAGCCACACTTGACTCAGAGCCGGAAGAGGTGGTGGTCCAAATCTTGACCTTCAACCTCGGTCATTCATTTCTTACTTTCATCCATTCATCAAGTCTCACTGAGAGACACAGTGAACTGGATCCGAACCACAGCAGTGAACGAACAGGGCAAGGACTCCAGTGCTGTGGGATTTGCATTTTAGGGGAGGGAGGCAAATGACAAATGAGATAAAGAAATACAGTATTTGTTGGATGGCCACATGTGTCCAGGAGAAAACCAGCAGGTTTGGAGGATAGGATGGGGAGAGTGTATGGCGGCGGTAGAAGGGATGGTTTATAATTCTAGGTGTGGCATCTGGGGGACACAGCGCTGGGATGGTGACATTTGGGTAAGGACGGAGGTGAGGGAGTGAGCCCTCTACTTAATACCTGGGAGAAGAGCGTTCCCATCGAGGGGACAGCCAGTGTGAGGTCCCAGACACAAGAGCAGCCTGACTTGGGAGATGCTGCGTGAGGTCATGGGGGTACGTGGGGGGGGAACCCCAGATCCTGCAGGCCTCGTCACCATTACCCCAAGTGAAATAAGAATCTTTTGGAAGAGTTCTGGGTGACTCGATCTGATTCGGCACAAGCTCTTTATTAAAAAGCAAGACCCAGCTGTCACCCTAACCCTAACCCTAACTCCTCCTCTCCTGGGTCGTTAGGTGCAGGTCCCTAGGTGCATGGCACCGGCTGCCTCCTGGGTGTGGGCGCTTGAGCAGGGGAGGGGAGTGCTGAGGGCTCTGTTGCAAACCACCGCCCTAGCCTCTGCCCGCCCCCTCAGTCCTCCTCAGGGAGCGGTTCAGAAACAGGCTCGTGTCACTTTAAGCAGCCCCCCGCCCAGCTTCCCTGGCCTGCTTTATCTGAAGTCCAAGGCGTGTTGTTCCAGGACCGATCCGCTTTAGCTAATTAATAATCTGACAGGAGCCACCCAGGGGATTAGCCGCTGAGCTGAGCTCCACCAAGCCCCAGCAAATGAGCCCTGTACTCCTTGGGGACACGGAGGTGACTTTGAGGGGTGCAGGGAGAGGGGACCCCCACAGGTGAGCCGTGGCACCGGGCTGTGCCGTAGTGACCACTGAGGGGAGAGGGTGGGGGCGGGGCGAGGCAGGGGACAGTGACAAACAGAGCCTCTTAAAAGGAGGACTGCTGTCCGAGATGGGTGGGGATGTCCATTCTCCCTCACTGCCTCCTATAGTCCTGCTCACCCACCTGCCAGGTGTTACCTGCTGAGAAGCGAGAGAGAGTGGCCAGACTTAGCAAATCAAAATACAGGCTGCGTGTTGGACACCTGAAACTAACATAACACTGTATGTTAATGAACTGGAATTAAAATAAAAACTGAAAAAAAAAATACAGGATGCTCAGTGAAATTTGCATTTCAGATAAACCACAAGTAAGTTTTAGTAGAAGTATGTTCCATGTAATATCGGGGATGTACACTAAAAAAGCATGCGAGGTTTATCTGAAATGCAGATTCCACCGGTGGTCGTCCTGCCATTTTCTCAGCCGGTCCTGAGTGGGGAGGGACGGAGGCTGCTGGGCTCCCTCCCAAGAACAGCCTGGAACTCCCTCTGGAAGAGGTGGCATCGTTGGGGAGCAAGTCGGGGCCAGGGCACAGAGACCTCCACTGGCGTGCTGCTGCAGGACGAGGAGGACGGAGCAAAGGTCAGCCGCTTACAGGAGTCTCTAGCCTATATTTGGGTCCAGGTGGCCCTTGGCCGTTGTAGAGTCCAAGTCTCCTCGGGAAGGATCTGTGGCCTCCAGGCTGGGAAGGAAGTCCCAGGGCCGCCTCCCGCAGTGGGGTGGGGGGGAATGGCAGGGAGGGGTGCTGGTGTCTGGGAAGAGTCTGGGGCCTCTGCAGAGGGGTGAAGTTGCTGGGTCACCTGTGCTAGGTGATCATCTTCTGCTAAGGGCCTCTATCTGCTCTGCGCCTAGGGAGAGGTCAGCGGGGAGGCCCACTGTGTGGGCAGGGCCAGGCCAGGCCAGGTAGGAGGTCAGGGACAACCGCCTGCCAGGCAGGGCCGCCTCCAGGTTCTAAGACCTCGGGGCACTGGACAGAAATACCCATCTGCTGACCTCTCAGCGCCCACCCCCAAGGCCGCCGAAGAGCCCGAGCCAGCAGGGTCGGGCAGCCTGGGATGTCATGCCAAGGGTGGTCGTTATTGGAGTCCTTACTACGGCATCCTCCCTGTTGCCTCTCATGACCCTTCTCACCCCGGCTCTGTTCCCAGTGGTCAGGGCGCTCAGGGCGGGGAGAGGGGCCCACTGCCAGCTGGTGGTAGTCCAGCCTCCTGCAGCCAAGGGGCCTGATGCCAGGCAGGGGGTGCCCCCGAGGTGGGAGCTCTCTCACTCCCGCTCCGTTCTCTAGGAGTTAACAGCATCAGTGCCCTCGAGGTCTCCTCTCCCCCAGCCCCGGGCTGCCCTCCTCCCGGCCTTTCCCGGCACAGCCAGCTGTGCAGCCCCACGGCGCGTAGGAGCAGAGGGGGCTGGGGGTGCCGAGCCGGTGGGAACCTCTTCCTCCTGCCGAGCTCTCAGCCTCTTCCCCAGCGTGCCCGGCGGTTTGGCCCTGTTTCGCGAGCCGTCTGCTGCCCGTGCTGCCTCTGACCCACATCGTTAGCATGGGCATTTATATTTCATTAACGACATTAAGCCCAAATGGCATTAAAAGCAAAGCTGGTGATAAATAGCTTATTAATAAACAGGGAGTGCTCCGTGCTGCCTGGCCTCTCCCAGCCCCAGCGTTAACCCTTGCTGCCCTAGATAATCATGTTTCGTCCCAAAGATCATCCCCCCAACTCCACGGTGGGCCTGGAAGATCCAGCCATGTGTCTGAGTTCTGGCCGCTCCGAGGAAGGTGCCTCCTAGAGCCCGAGTGGGCCAGTCCGGGATTGCTCAGGCTCGTGAAACCTGGCCAGACCCCTCACAGTCTCTAATCAAATCTTCATTACCCGCTCTCTCCTCAGTTTCAATTCTGGGCTAAACATTTTGGGAAATGTGGCTTTTCCAGGCCATAAGCTCATATCTACCCCGTTACTCTGTAGCTCTGTCTGAAAGGAGGCCCATAGAATGTTTGGAATCACAAAGAGCGACGCTCCTGAGAACGAGGCTAATATTAATAATCATGACAGTAACAATCGCAGCGGGCAGCTCCCGAGGGCTACGTGTGAGCTGGCCTGCTACCGGCCTCTCCGTGCAGCAGCTCCGGCCGGCTTCCTGGGACCCCAGGGGTCATCCAGCTCAGGTTCGTTTTATAAGTGGGAAAACCAAGGCCCAGAAGAGTGAGCTGGGTTCACTGGCTGGAGCCTACACCTCACAGGTGCTAGCACCAGGGCACTGGGGGGCCTCCCGAAATAGGGCCTGTTGCCATCCGCATCCCTGGGCCTCTCGGACCCACCAGGGCTTTTCAGCTGTGGCTCCAGCCTCGACTGACCCTCACTCCTTGCCCTGGGGCCCTGCTGTTCCATTGCTTGATGTCTGGGTGAATGTGTCTACACAGCCTGGCCACCTGGAGGGCACAGTTCTGTCCCTTGCAGGCCACCACCCTACCTAGGACCCAGAGATGTCAGCAGAGAGCCCATGGGAGTCCATGATACTGCAGAGGCCCCAGTGAGCTTTTGGCTTCTGATTGGAGCAGCTTTTATATGGTGTCCTTCTGGGGCAGGGTAGGGGGGCACCGGTCAACCTTGATTGGGGTTTTGAGTTAGTGTTTTTTGGACACAGAGTCATCTCTTAACGCTTCCAAGAAATAGGGGCAGACTCAGCCCTGGGTCCCCTCCCCCCCCTCCCCCCAGCTGAATTGTTTGATGGCAAAAAGAAAGTGGAGTCTTGTCTAAACTTTGGCTCTGCTTAGAACTCTCTCCACCGCAAACCTGGACCAGAGTTCTCATTATCCTCCCCGTCCTTCTGGGGCTCTCTGGGCCCAGGCCTGACTGAGGGAGAGAAAGGGCTTTGGGGGGTTTTGCAATAGAGAAGGGGAAGATGGAGGTGGGGTGTAAGGTGAAGATGTCATGTCATTTTAAGGGGAGGACGGGAGTAGAGGGCACGTTGCTGGGACCATCTGGTCGTGTCTGGTGAACACTCGGGGAAGACGGAGAGCTAATTAATTAGCAGGACTCCTGCTGCCTCTGCCAGGAGCTTGTACTGCTTCTCCCATCCCGTTCCCAAGCTAGGAAGGAAGTTGGGAAGTAGTGGCCATAGGGCTCGTCCGGGAGGAATTCCACCTGTCCTGATGGATGGAAGCCTGTCTAGCCTCACAGAGCAAGGCAAGCAGGAGGGGGCCAGCAGGGAGGCCCACTTGACCAGGATGGTGCCTTGGAAGGTCAGATTCATGCCTGCTTCTCCTCCTGGAAAGACCTTCCAGCTTGCTCTGGCCATGCAGGCCTTGACCTTCACCACAGGGCATGGTGGGTAGCTAGGAATGGGGTCATGCTTATCACCCGCTTTACAGTCTGAGTGCACAAGGCACATGCATTAAACCAGTAATCAGAACCCAGCTGCCAGCGGGGAGGGGTCAGCCAGGCCTAGAACTAGTGGTCGGACTAGAGAACTGGGTGGCAGAAGGGACTGATGGTGAGAGACAGGCTTTGGAACCGGGCCCACCTGGGCTGCAGTCAGGCCCACACTTGGTCGAGGTGTGGCCATCACGTCACCACACTTAGCCTCGATGTCCTCCTCTGTAAAATGGACACGGCAGTACCTTCTTCGCAGTGGTGTGGACTCTACAGTGCTCGCAACAGGGTCTGGGCCCCTTAGGTGCTACTGCCCTTATTGTTGTTTGGGCCGCTGCTAATCTGTGGTCACTGACATTCAGTTTGAGAGCTGGGAAAGGAAACTGGTAAAGAACGCAGCATGTCTGGCAGGGCACGGCCCACCACGCCGGCAGAGGGTAGTGTTGGCAGCAGGTTAGGGCTGGCCCATCCATTCAGTGCAGTTTCTGGAGCTCGTCCTCCTGGGCTAGGCTTAGAAGAGGCAGGAGGCAGAGGAGAGCCAGGGGAGCACCGTGCACCCCACTCACAGTGAGTGCCCGTTCTGGTAGGGGAGCCAGGTGTGGGTGTGGCAGCTGGGGTGACGTGAGACAAAGCAGGACGGGGGTCTTCAACATGGTTGTCCTGCTGCCTTTGATGCCAGCAGTAAGGCAGGGCCTTCCTCTCCCTCCCTTGGACACGCCCACTTGTAGTAGGCTGGCTTTAGTGGCAAAGCCACCTCGCCATCCTGCCATGCCGCACAGGTGGGGGGGCCAGGCTTCCCTCTTCTGCCCGCTGGCTTGATGCAGGCTGGGGCTCATTCCTCTCCCGGGTTCTTCCCCAGGTTCGGGGTGCAATGCCTCTCTTCTGCCATTGGGACCAGCTGTCATTATGACATCACTGCAGGCCATGGCTTCTGTCGTGGTGTGGTTCATGCTGGTCTTGACGCTTAGCAAGATCCCCCCACCGTGGGATTTAGTTAGTCTGCTGAGTTGCATCTGTTTATATGAAGGGTAAGAGTGTAGATACCTCTCTCTGCACACCCCCATCTTCCCTTACCTTTCCAGCCTCTCCCCTAGTCCATGGTCCCCTGTGTCCTCCAAGGGCCAGGGCTGGGTAGGGGCTCAGGGAACAATCATGGGGTGGCCAGTGCCACCTGGAGCCCAGGGGCTATGCATGCTTCCCTTGCCTGGGCACGTCGTCACCCCGAGGGTTCCTGAGAGCATACCCTCACAGGGAGGGACCATGTGAGGAGAGGCCTCGGGACATCTGCTTTGCCTACATGACCTTAGGGCCACCCAACTCCACATGGACCCGGGACAAGGGTCTAGAGTCACAGCTTGGAGGACAGCTCCAGGGAATGGGAGCAGTGGCATGTGGGTAGATTGGTCGGTGGCCAAGGAGCTGGGCCTTGTGACTTGATGGGCACATCTTTCAGTGAGTCAAAGGCCATTCCAGACCCAAAGCTTTCCCCTTTCCTTGCTCCCTCACCTCGAGGGCTGGTAGAAATAGCTCCCCTTCCCTTTGGCCTCATGGCGCCCCAACATTGGGCCAGCCTCCTCAGAATGGGACCTAGGAAGGCCCTGGGAGAAGGACCCAAAACCAAGCCTGGCCCTCGCCCAGGGTGTGCCGTGCTTGGCTTCGTGCCTGCCCTCACAATGGGCAGTGCCAACACTCCAGTGCCCACCACAGAAAGGGTAGCCTTTATCCGAAGCCCCTGGCCTTGGGAAGGGGGGAAGGGACCACATGCATATTCCCTCCTCAGGGAGCCTTCTACGTTCATTTTCCTTTTGCCACTATTTTTTCTTGGGGTCTAATTAAAGACTTGGAGCCGTTTACAGCCTGTGGTTGGCTTTTTATTTGGGTCTTTGGCAATTACCTCCCGCCCTAAAATAAGTTTCGATGGAACAGGGGTAGGATTTTTCTTTTTGGCCAAGTTCTCAGCTTTAATTTTGCTGTGTGTACGCGCACACATGCACGCACAAGTTGCGTGTGTGTGTGTGTGTGTGTACGATGGAATGGAATGAAGACTTTCCGTCCTCCCATTCCAAATCCTGCCTCCTTCTCCTTCTCACTGTCCCCATCTCAAGTGTCCTGTGGCCAAAGCAGAGCCTGGACTGCAGGAACAGTATGTCCTCAGCCTTGCCCTGCCTGGAGGCGGCTCTGTGACAACAGGCCGGTCATCTGTTGACTCTGTCCCAGTTTCTTCAACTGAGAATGGGGCCAGCGGTTGGGCATGCCAGAGGCTTCCCTACCACACTGCTTTGAAAGCAGACATCTTGCCACAAGGGGGAAGGTCATCCTTGGGGTGGGAGGAAGCCACCACCAACATGAACTAACTGGCCTCACTTTTCCCTCTTGGTCAGCACACCTTGTGTTTGAATAGGAGCATGTAATCATGTTCCCAAAGCTCTTCCCCCACTCTGCCCCTCTTGGTTCCCCCAGCCACCGCGAGAGCAGGTGTGATCACCCCACTTGATAGGCGAGGCTCCCTGTAGCCAGAGATAATAAGTAGCTTTTCTGATGTCACTTGGCTTATAGAGGGCAGAGCCTTGGGATTCAAATCCAGATCCTCTGATCTCCCAAAACCTGCACCCAGGACCGGCTACGTAATTTGCGGGGCCTGATGCAAAATGAAAATATGGGGCCCTTTGTTCTAAATCATTAAGAATTTCATGACAGGGGCGCCTGGCTGGCTCAGTTGGTTGGGTGTCCAACTCTTGGTTTCGGCTTGGGTCATGAACTCAGGGTCCTGGGATCGAGCCCTATGACAGGTTCCATGCTCAGCAGGGAGTCTGCTTGGGATTCTCTCTCTCTCCCTCTGCTCCTCCCCCCTCCCCTTTCTCAAATAAACGAATAAATCTTAAAAAAAAAAAATTTCACAACAGTGATAGCACGTGCCCTGCTGAGCATGGGGCCCTGGGTAACCGTGTGGGTTGCCCGCCCAGGTGGCATCCCCTGTCTCCACACCCTGAGTTCCCTTCTCTTATTTGCCAACATCCCACCTGCATGGTGAGGGGCAGGGAAGTTCACAAGGGGTCACTTGTGCTCGGGGTCCCTGGCCACTGTGGCTTTCTCCTGCAGATGGAGGGGACTCTGGGATTTCCCGATTCTTGGCCTGTCCCGCCTGACCCCTACCTTATGAAGAACCACTGCCTTACCACAGTGCGCACTTTCTGGGGTTCCCTGAGTCTCTTAGGGTCCTCCAGACCTCCTTAAGACCTCCTGAGACTTTAAGTCAGTCAGAGGTGAGGAAAATTAAAAAAAAGAATAAAGAGGATTTGGTACGAACTCCATTTCCTCCAGGGTGGAGGGTGAAGATTTTGGGGATTGATCTCCAGGCCCGTGTAGGATCTCTACAGATCTCTCCTTGTCAAGTTGAAACAGGTGGTGACCTGCCAAGATATCCAAGTGTTGCTGGGCTCCAATTGCTGTGCTTGGGGTAGAAGGTCAGGCAGCCATTCCTGGGGCTGATGTGGAAACTTCCTGGTTGCTTGTTGGGGACTTGGAGTAGCCACAGAATCTTGTGAGGTTCACCAAAGTTTCGCAATATCAGATAGATTGATAGAGCGCCCAGTCAGGCATATGTCCACACGTACAGTGGAGTGTGTGTGCATTCTGGTGAGGCCACCGCTCTCTGTATGCTGGGCAGCTACTTAAAGAAGAGCTGAATGAATGGCTCTCGCTGGCTTCCCTGGATGGAGCAGCCTTTGCCTGGCCACCTGGGACCATCTTCCCTCGGCAGTACATGCCTGCCCCTCACATTCTTTCTCTCTCCTACTGAGGCACCCCACCCCACCCCCAGGAAGTCTGGGAACCAAAGTCCTGGCCCCAGGACCCCACCCCTGGCTCGCTCTGTGGCACCGCCTGCTTCCTAGAAAACCTTCTAGATTCTGGACCTTGGACGAACTTCAGGATGAAACGTGTCCCGAAAGCCACAGCAGCTGGGTTTGGGGCAGGGAGAATTTTATCTAAAACCGGGGGACAGGGTGGGGGTGGGAACCCCATAGGCGTGAGGTCTGAGGCGGTCTGACTATAGGAGGGAGAGAGTGCCCGAGTTTCCAAGGACTGATTAGATGGCATGCCAAGTGTATTAAATTTTGCAGACATTTTAACAGCAATATGCTAGATAGTTGGGTGTCCCCCGAGGCGGCTGGATTTTTTATATCCTTCACAGAAGGTCGGAACCCTCTTCTGCCTGCCTCCCCCCTCCACCCCATGCTCCGTGCTCCTCTCTCTCTCTCTCCCTCCCTGCCTTCAACCATTTTCCTTGCTTCTTGCTCTCTGCTCGTAGAGAACCTAAATGACACCTCTGATGTCTCTCTGACAGGGCATCCCGTCCCTCCTGCCCTCCCGTCAGGAGACCAGAGGTCTCCAGGGAAGGGGCTGGGCACAAATGAGGGATTTGATTTCTATGTTTTCTCCCTTTCCCCTTCCTCCCCCCATTTGGGAGACTGTCGTAAGACCTACTCCCCCCCCCATCCTCCTTATTTTTATAGGAAAAAAAAAAAGGCAGGAAAAGAATCCATCTGGCATATGAATAATTAAAATGGCTCAACTCTGTTCCTGTTGCTGCTGTTTGTTCTCGGCTCCTCGGCCCCCAGCCCAGCCCCCTGAGTACGGGTCTCTAAGCAGAGGGTGTGCGGCATTCTCAGAAGGTTCTCGGTAGAGGCCTAGAGCTCTGCTGAATCTTGAGCCCTTTCTCCCCATGAATCTGTAGGTGTGAGACAGAGGCATTTGGAGATGTGGTTGGTTTCCTTCTCGCCACCCATGCGGACAGCCAGCCTTGGGCTAGAGTCTCCCCAAATATCACTCAAACTGGAATGGTTCCTTTGGCCCTTGGGCCTCAAGGGACAGTTTCCCCTGACCGTGATTTCCCTCAGGGCCTCCCCGGAATTCTGTGGTTGATGCCCAGGCTCCTCCTGTCCCCGCCTCTGCCCTTCTGTCCTCAGCTTCAGGGGACTTCTGTCTGGGGGACTCCTGTCTGGGGGAAATTGGCCTTTGCCGTCCTCCCTGCACGCTCTCTGAGCACTGCCTCCAGGAGACTGCTGCCAGCCGCCCCCCTACCCCCAGCACTGACCCAGGCACCTTGCTCACAGCCCCTGCCCGCCGCACCCCTTCTCCTGTCCCCAGTTTGCCCAGCCGTGGGCTCTTGCTCTCTTCTGTGTGATACGGTCTATTGGCCGGGAACCGTGAAAGCCAGAGATTTGTAACTTTCTTTTTAGAAGTTGGGAGAAGACAAGGCGGCCCCAGGGTGGGGCAGGGATGGAAAGATAATGGACTCAGGCCTGGCTAGAATGGGCCGCCTGTTCACTTTCCAGAGCCTGGACCAGCTGCACACCAAGCCCCCGGGTCCGGACGGAGCATTCGCTGTCTCTTTAAAACCATTTAGGGGAAAAACAAAAGAACTTTAGTGCATTAATTCTAGATGAAGATGGGTCTCCAGATGACAGGCTGATCCACATTATTCTCCACGAGACAACTTCCCCTTTCTCCCCCTCCCCCTCCCCCCTCCCTGCCCCTCTGCCCGGTTCTTTGTCGCCCTCCACGGTTTGTGCAAAGCTGACACGGGGGTTGCTATGAAGCGTAATCGTGTGCTTTGTGTTTGAAAAGTCAATACTGTTGTTTGTCTGTTTGGGACATGGTGTTTGTGTCATGTGTGAGGCACTGACTTGCAGCCGTGGGCCCTGTGGTGGTGAAGGGCTGTGAGCCACTGTGCGTTTCAGAGCCGCCGAGTGGCCGTGGGGGGCGCGGGCATGTGTGTCATTGCAGAGTGGTGTGGTGTCCCTTTCCCCTGAGCTTTCTGGATCAGGCATGTTAGGTCTCAGGAAATGCCCCCCCCCCCCCAAAGAGGGTCTGAGCAGCACCAAAATGTTCTATTTCTTTTCCAGTTTGGGAAGAAAAAACAAAAAAACTGCTCACTAAGCAAAAAATTCAGATGAAATTCAAATCAGGTTCATTAATATATAGTCATATATATATAACTATATATATAAAGATATATGTGTGTGTATAGTTATATATATGTCGTTTGTAAAGACTCCTACACATGTTATAAAAGCTGCAAAACGTCTGGCATTCCAGGGCCTGGTACAAATAATTAGATATTTATATCCAATAAAACTGGTTTGATGGGGAAATCGTTTCCCTCTGTGTGGATTCTCAGTTGAGGATGAGTTTCGGTGGTTGGGTTTGTTTTTTCCCTGACAATAAAACCAGGGCTTTGGCACCAACCGATGGACTTCCGGTAAATATCTCAATCTTTTCGCACCGTGGCTTCTGCTAGGCGGCCCGTCACGGCAGCCCAGCTCTGCTGTTCCCTCCTGCCCTTTCGTGCGCGCTGGTGAAATGCGTGTGTGTGGAGCCCCCCCTCCCTGCACGCCGTGCCCGAGCTCCTGACCTGGGGCCCGCGTGGGCACTTGCGCACCTCTTGTCTGCTGCGTGTCCCCATTCTCTGCCCTCACCCAGCCCGGGGCCACTGCCCGTGGGTCTTCTCTCTGTTCTTTGCTCTTTTTTCCCTTTGAACGGTTCTCTGGAATGGGGCTTCTGCCTTATTATCCCTTAAAGCCCCATCGAAGTATTTTTCTGATTTTATTAAGCCCCGCTTACCGCCATTTTTCAGCTTCTCTTCCTCTGTCTGCTGCTTCTAGACCCTTCTCTCCCCACTTTCCCGAACCCCGCTTAACCTCCTGGCCCATTGCCTTCAGGGCCTCTTCTGCAGCGCGGAGCGGCCTGGGGGAGCCAGTCTGCCTTACTGCCTCAGCTTGGGGAGAACACCCGCCCCCTCCCCGATTCTCTTCCATCTGTTCACAAACGTGTAACAGATGGAGCCCAAAGAGCCATGGACGAGCGCAGCCTCTGTCTCCCATTATACAGATGGAGAGCTGAAGCCCGCGTGGGGCAGGTGGGGTTCCTAACTGGGATGGGGCAGAGCTGGGGTGGGGAGTGCGACCTCTCGTCTTCCAGCTGGTTCTGGGAGTGTGAAAGACCCACAGGCCCCACTGCCAGTTGGCAGTAGTTTCTGTGAGAATTTGGGCAAGTGGCCTCACCTCCCTTAGCCTTGCTTTTCTGTATTTGTAACTTGGAATTGGTCATTCTGAGGCCATAGGGTCCTGAGAAGAATAAATGTGCCAACACAGGATGAGCCCTGGGTGGGTGCTCGGCCCGTGAGGTGCCCTTCCACAGAAGGTAGTGGTAGTCAGTGTTCGCCCTAACTGTAAAATGAGGACCCGTTGTGACATGGGGTTGAGACCTTGCCCAAGCCACCCACTCAGCAGGATGGCCTCTACCCCTATTTCCCTGAATGGCTGAGTGTCACCCCTTCAGGGGGACCCCAGCTGGGATCAGAGCACCTTGCAGCTTCCCAGAGCTCAGGCCCTGACTAACTTCAGCCCAGGAGGAAAAGCCAGGGACGATGGAGGAGCTGGCGGAGCACAGATGCTGGAGTCTGGAGCTCTAATCAGGAGCCGGAACCCCAGAAAGTGGGCCTAGGGAAACGGGAGAGATGACCCTTGCAGCGTCTGTTCAGGGGCTGGGGGCCCGTGGTTTTGACAAAGTCCTTTCAGATCAAGAATTTGAAGTCTCTTGAAGGGTCTATGGGAAGACCAGGGGGCCAGCAAAGCTGGTAAAGGGGGAATGGGCCCCATGGGGGGGGGGTTGGGACGCTCTGGAAAAGGTCTGTTAGCCCAAGTGGGAGCAGCCGAGTTTAATTACAGAGCAGAGAGTGGAGTGAAAATACGCAGCGCTTGACGTGCAGCTGGGGCTCCTGAGCGGCCGGCATACGCCACACTCCCCGCGCCCTTCCCCCAGCCCCGGTGCCCTCCGCCATCCTCTCCTCTCCAAGGGCACTGCCCTCCCAAGGTGTGCATGGCTGGCGGTTCCGGGCCCCTGGGAGGATGTTCCTGCCAAGTGGCACCCACAGAGGGGCACCCGCCGGCTTTATCTGCACCTGCACCAGAGAGCAGCCGTGACCCACGCACACACACCCAGATTGCCCGTGCACGTCTTTGGGGGCTGTGGTTTAGTGACACACTTGATGCAGAATGGACTGGACCCTGGAATTAGAAACTACCCTTCAGAAAATTCCTGGGTGTCTTGTTTTATGTTGTTCCTTTCTTTCTTTTTTTTTTTTTTCCTGCCACCCCCCCCAAATAAAAAAAAAAGAAAAAAGAAAAACTCAACAAGAAGCAGAGCCCAAGCTTGCTATGACTGGCTCTCAGGGAAGCCAGTCAAGTCTCCCCTCGTTGAGAACATTTTGACAGCATAAAATTGCTGCCGGAATGTGACTTTAGTGAAAAGTGAAAAAAAAAAAAGAAAGAAAAAAAAAAGAAAAAAAAATCCTTCCTTCATGCATATGGAGTTTTTTGGAAAAAAAAATGGTATTTTAATGCTTTCTATTAAATTGGGACTAAAAGTGGTGTCTTAATTTGCATGCATTAGCATATTTGCATATAGATCACTGAAATGGTGGAAGAGAGAAGAGCCTTTAAATGAAAATTCTTTTAAAGGCACAGGCCTGCCTCCCTCTCCCGCTCCCTCCAGAATTTATGCTCACTCTTTGCCTCTCACCTCCCACCCCACCCTTTGTGTCTTCGTTGTGAGCGGCTGGGAGGGTCAAGGCCCTCTGTCTCTGGAGTTGGCTCAGGGTGGAGTCAAGAGGCCCTTGGTCAGCCCGTGGCCTTGCAGCCTGTCCAATGCAGGCAGGACCCCGCACAGGCCGCCCGGGGTTCCCTTCTGTCCTGGCTGTGGCCCTGGAGGGAGGGGCCTGTGTTCACAGCAACCAGGCAGGTGGCCTCATGCCCCTGGTCCTCTGCCAGCCATTGTCCTTCTCCTCTCTCCATGCTGCCCCTCCTACCCTTCCCCAGCCCATGCGGATACTCTGCAAGCCTGCCTCAGGACACCGATCCTGCCAGCCACTGGCCTAAGCCTTTGGGCACCTGGCACCAAAGGAAGGGGTGGGTGGGGTCCTTCTCCTGGTATTTTCTGCTGCGCCAGCTCCTTATGGCTGACCTTCCCCACCTTCCTCGACTGGAAGGCCCAGGTTGCCCAGTTCCCTTTTATCTTTCTGGTCTCTGGTTCGAATGTCACCTCCTCAGAGGCAACTCAATTAACCCCACCTTTCTCCTCTGTCACTGTGTGTCACGGTCCTTATTTTACTGTCATCCAGAACTCAGTAGTTTTTCGTTTTCCAGATTATTTGTTCCCACCCTGGCCCCACCGAGGCTGAGCCCCATGAAGGCAGGGATTTGGGTCTGTCCCGTTCACACCTGTACCCCCAGGACAATGTCTGGCACATCACGGTGTTGAGGAACTGTTTGTCGGATGAAGAAGTGGGTGCTAGGACTCCGGTCAGGGCTGCGACCACCCCTGGAGTTTCTACCTGGCTGAGCACAGTGCCCCCAGGTGACGAACCCCAGCCTGTGTGAGAGGTACTCAGCCTGGCAAGAGGAGAGGGGACTGGGAACTGGTTGGCACCTTTCAGTCTGATATGAGGCCCTCGAAGAGAGCATGGTAGCCCACTCTTATTCCTTTGGACAGTAGGTTGGAGCCAGACCTGACCCTGGAGGACAGGAGGCCAGGATGGCCCGGGTGCAACTTCTAGCTCAGGGGAGAAGTAGGGGCCGATGGATCTAGGGGTCCCCTTGTGGCAGCCCAACCCTATAGCCACCAGACTCCCCCTCAGGCACCCTCACTCCAGGTGTGGGAAGTGGAGACCCCCCAGAAACCTCAGAGCCAGCACATGAGACCCTCAGCTTTCTAGAACCAGATTGCGCTCACCGGCTGGCCCTGATGTGGGTGGCGGAGTCCTAGGGAAACCCCCTGCCACCCTCTGCGTTGCACAGGGGCCAGCCGGGGAAGTGAGGTCTGGCTGCTGAGCTCTTCACCTCCCAGCTTCACCACTCTGGTGGGCTGGGCTCTCTGAAAGGCCCCTCCAGGCTGACGGCAGGCAGCCTCGGGCTCCATGCCCAGCCCGAGGGGGGAGGGCCCAGAGGGGTGAGGGGGACGCCCAGGCTTGGAGCGGGGCTGTGCCTCCACCGCTAATGAAAATCGGAAACCAATTGAGCAGGACAAGGTGCCCAGCCAGCAGGTTGTGGGAACGAGGGGCCTAATGGATGTGGCTGGGGGGGAGCGGATGCCTCATTGATCGCCCAGTGGCTATATTTATCCACCTTGGGTCTGTGGCCCCAGCAGCTGGAGGGTGCAGGGATAAATAAATGGCCACTGAAATATTCATGAGCTGCACATGCACATCCGTGGTCAGGGGGACCGCCAAGGGCCTTCTCTTCCTTCCTCCGCCCCATCTCTCTGCAGGGGCCTTTCAGGAAATTCCTCCCACCTGGGCCAGGTGAAGTGTGGCGCAGCCCGACTGGGCACTCAGCCCAGCCAGGTACCCCGGGGGGAGGGCCTCCCACCTGGGGCTGGCTGACTCACTGCATGTTGATCCCTGCCTTCCCTTTGTCCCCATCGTTGCTCCCCTGTCCCTGTCCCTTAGTGATGGATTAGACATGTCGAACCGTGTCTGTTTGCTTGACCCTCTGTGTCCTCACTAGACCGTGCACTTCTCAAGGACAGCCTTGTGGTTCCATTGGTCCCTGTGTTTCCCACGTGGCCTGGCACGGTGCCCGACACAGCCTTGAGAGAGGGGCATTGCACGTGAAGGGTGACGGCTTGTAGGTGGCTTTGAATCTCAGTCCTGCCCTGGCTTCAAAAGTGACTTAACCCCGCTGGGCCTCCATTTCCTCGTCTGCAAACTGGGATCCCACACCGTGGGGTCAGTGCCTCTTCGGTGTGGGCCTGGGACCGCCTGCCTCAGACTCTCGGGTGGAGCAGGTTAAAAACGCGGATTCCGCTCCCTCCAAATGCAGAGTCAGAATTTCGGAAGCCGGGGCCTGGCCACTCTGCGGGTTTAAGGAGGTCCTCCATCGATTTGCTGCTCATCAAAGTTCTGAACTCCTGGTTTATTGCCTCAGAATACCTTTGTCCAGGTAGCAAATGGGGCTCTCATCTGTGAGCCGGGGTTCTACGGCATGCGTGTTCCCCAGAAGCCAAGAACAAGGCCAGGAGCGGGAGGAGAGAGGCACGATTCTGAAGCATCTATCACCTGGGTGTTCCGATGAACACCTGGCCTGGGGGTTCCCAGAGACCGAGCTGAGCTCAGCCCAGTAGTGCTCAGTAGCAGGCCAGGCCCTCCTCAACAGGTGGGTGGCATCGGGGCTGCGCGTTGCTGGCAGAGCCCCCTTGGGGGCATTCGTGTGGTGCTCTTTGGGGTCTCTTCTGCTTTTTGCTCTCTGCAGTTCTTCCCCCATTCAAGGAAGGCAGGGTCAAAGTGCCCTGCCATGGGTAGTGGGGAGCAGTGTCAACAGTGTGGCTGCCTGACCAGAGCTGGCCGGAAAAGCATGTTCTTCAGCCAGATGTGCTTGCTGCCACCCATGGTCTGTCTCTGGATACCCCGGACACCTCCCATGAGTGCTGCCCGCATGGTGCAGCCCTGGCCGTGTGCGGTTTGCCTGTCGGGGGGCATGGGGCCTGTCCCCTGGTAGGCAGATGCTCGTGACTTGGAAACCATTTGACCCCATTTAACTGGAAAGAGTGAGGTTAAGCCAGCCATCTGTGGAGGGTTCTCTGAGGGCTCGGGGCACAGAAAGCGGGAAAGTCATTTGGGATGGTTGAAGGTAGAACTTCTGTCCCCGGCACTCAGCTAAGAGGCACCTGCCGTCCCTCCTCCTTGCCCGCCTGCCCCCTCCCCCAGCTAAAGTTTGATCCAAACAGAAGCAAACTTTGGGGACAGCGCTGGTGCTGCATGGAGCCAGCTGAGCCTGCGAGTGGCAGCGGCAGCAGAGGGAGGCAGCCCCGGCAGCCCTGGCGCCTGACTCTGCTGGTCCCCCGTCCCCTCCAAGAGCTCCCCATCCGCGCCCGCATTTGCAGGCGCCTCTCTCGGCAGCTCAGAATGCAGCTTGGGGCCCGTGGCGGCTCAACCTTTCCCTCTCCCAGAGCCCCGGTCTAATCAACCCCTATAATTTATGCAGAAAATATGATTTATATTTAATTTCACCACACTTGCATTGTTAATTTGAGATGTAATTAACCCGTCGCCATGACAACTAATTTTGTGATGCCGTAAATTACCGCCGTCTTTTCATCAAAATTCAGTTACTTTGGCTCCTGTGTGCAATGTACTGATGCAATTAGGTTGCTAAGGGCAACTCAAAAGTGTTCAATTTCTTTTGTGCAACTGCAATGGGGTAGAAGCTCCCTTGCGTCCTCCCAGGGTCCCGTTGGCCGTGGGGCGGGGAGTTGGGGGTATGTGGCCCGCCCTAGAGGAATGTCGTTGGAAAGCCGGACTGGGTGGGCGCCTGCTTGCCCCCACTTCTCTCCCTCCCACCCTCCTCTCTCCAGTAATTATTTTTAAACAGTGACCCCTGGACACATGCTCCTCGTGCCCCTCACAGGACCCCAGAGCAGGCAGAGGGACTCCCTTCCAGGCGCCGGACCCCGTCCCTTACACTTTCCTGTCCCAAACATCCTGGAGCTCCAGTTAGAAAAAGAGAGAAAATCACCTCGTCTTTCTTTTCTCCTGGTGTCTAACTTGTTTATATAGATCTTCCCTTCTCCCTCTCTCTCTCTCTTTTTTTCTTTATTTAAAACAAAAACCCTCTGTGTTGCTTTTGTCACGTTAATTCCCATTTTGCCAACACCAGGGGCCCAGGCAGACGAGTTACCAAGGAACACAAAATTTTAATTAGTGTATTTTAATCATTCAGGCTTTCCGAGCTAATCCACATGCCCTAGAGAATTCCCGAGATGCAGCTCTGCCCTGCTTTACCATTTATTGTTGAGTCTATTATAATTACTGTTAGCAGGTGGGGACTGGGAGATGTTTATTATGAGTTTTTCATCTTTAGTATAATTACCGAAAAAAACAAAATAAAAAGATGTCGTTGTATTTTGTTTCCTAGAATTTTTTTTTTTCCAGGGGAGGGCATGGCCGTGGGATTTTTTCCCCTGCTTCTTCCCAGGCAGGTGACTTGGAGTTTCCATGCTGGAAGATAACACTCATCAAGATCAGCACTGAGTCGTGCTCGACACTCCCCAGACCCAGGAGAGGTGGGCAGCTGCCACCTCTGCTTGTCATCTGCTGGACCGGGCCCTGGGGTTGTCCCCTTTCAAACCATGTGTGCTTGGTATGTAGAGAGGGTCAGGGCTGAGGCTGATAGGGCCAGGGGGGTCTATCAGTGCTCTTACCATGCTAGCAGCTTGGCCTGGTGTGGGCCAGTCTGGGGGTCCGCCCTGGGTGGACCCGTCAGGGGTAAGAATAAGACCTGGGATGGTCATAAATAGAACACTTAACATTTATGTGGCAGTCCCTGTCTCATGCTCTTCACCTGCATTATTTTGCTTAATTCTTCAGCAACCCTAGGATGTAGATTACTAATATCATCTCTGATTTATAGGGGAGGAGTCAAGGTTTGGAATCATGGAGTTAAGAAGTAGGATTCAAACCCAAGGCTCCTACCACCTACACTGTATTGTCTCTTCTGAGCAGGTCCTCCAAATACCACCTCCTCCCCAAAGCCTTCCCAGATTGCCCAAGGCTGCGTTAGGGTTCTCTTCCTCTGTTCCCACAGCTTTGCAGTCAAGGTGCCTGCCCCAGTGGCCTGGTTACTTCTCTGAGAGTGAGACCTGTGAGGGCGGAGGGCTTTCTGCCGTTGTCCCTGATGGGCTTCTGTTGGGCCGTGGGTGATATGGTTCCTGGTGCAAAGCCAGCTCTCTCTCAATGCTGTCTGTGGGATGGGTGGGCCTGCAGGTGTGCCTGGTAGAGTGCTACACCCTAGCCTCTGTTTAGGGTATCAGGTGTTAGGGACTCTGGACCTAGACGTTTGGCTGATTGAATGTCCGGAGACTCCCTCTAAGATGCTGCTCTCAGCAGAAGCCATAGGACCTGTGGGTCTCTGAGCTTCAAATCCTGGGAGGAGGTGATGACCTGGGGCACCAGGTCAAGTTTGGGTGCTATCCTGGGGACTTTGTGTGTGAGATGAAAACACATAGTTTCAGCATTCACATCCCCAGTGCCCTGTATTCTGGGGATACCTGGGGAACCTGGCCTGCCCTTTTCTTTTCTTCCTCCTCTTCGAGATCAGTTTCCAACTGTCTTCCCCTCTCAGTGATGATTTTGAAGTTTTCCTGGAAAATTCCACATCTCCGCACCAGAGCCAAGCTTGGGGCTGAGGACGTTGGTTTTCCCAGCCAGAACAGAGCAAAGTGAGCTGGAGCCTGCCTCTGCTCATTTCCAGCCTGGTTACCCATGGGGACCAGTGGGGGAAGGTAATTAACACGTCCCTGGGAAGGGGCCCGGGGCATCCTGTGAATTGCACACTGGTGGCAGGAATCCCTGTACAGCTCTAAATTCTTGGGCACCCCCTCCACCAGCTCCTCTTTACTTTCTGATGGAGTATTGGGGCCCAGGGCATGTTACCTCCCTTGCAGCTTGCATTCCCGAGCTGCCACCCCCACTGCCATCCCCCCCTCCCGGGTCAACTCGGAAGTGGCCGCCTCCTCTCCCTCTGCTCACTCAGGACCTCTGGGTTGTTCTTTTAATACTTGCCGGTACCATCTCACCCAGGTCACCATCCTGTCCAAGGTTGTATCTCTCGCCATATGATGCAATGTGGAGTTCTCCTCAAAGGCCCTTACTGAGTTCAAGGGCAACTGTGGGGGCAGAGAATTATCCCTGCTGGAGCCCCGCTCCACAAAGCACAACAACACATGCCCTCTGCCCTCTTCTTCTCTGTTCCCCATGCCCTAAGCCAGTGGTTCTAGAACTGTCAGTCTCCGTGCCCCTTTATACTCTTAAAAATTATTGAGGACCCCAAAGAGCTTTGTCTTCATGTGGGGTATAGCTATTGATATTTAGTGTATGAGAAATTAAAACTGAGAAAAAAATTCAAAACTTGTTAATTTCTGTAAAGATAACAGCGATAACATGTTAACAGTAAGAACGTATTTTCCAGAGCAAAAGTTTAGTGAGAAGAGTGGCAATCGCGTTACATGTTTGTACGTTTCTTTAATGTCTGACTTAACCGAGAACAGCTGGGCTCTCACCTGTGCTTCTGTCTTCAATCCTGGCTGATACATTGTTTTGGTTAGTCTGTGGGAAAAAATCCAGCTTCCCATGGATATGTATTTGGGAAAGGGAGGACCATGGAAGTGCACTTTGCAGATCATGGTGGATATCCTTCTTTGCTATTACACTAAAACTCGGCAAGTGATGGCTTCTCAGAGGTCAGTTGTAGAGTGGAATCTGAAGCCGCAGCTATGAACTTTGCACACTCTTCCATTAAAACCTACCGGTCTGCCTTGTGCTTTGAATGAATCATTTCCCAACGCGTGATTTTGTAACCTGACGCGTGGGTCATTCAGAAAATACTGGTTCACTGAGGAATGCAGATCTTCCAAACGTCGACACGTTTCATGCCACGACATTTTAGAAGATGACATTCCTTGGTATCATCACCAGTCTCATCGGAATGAGTGACTTGTTAAGTTGTAGGATGCTGTCAAAGTCACGGGGGCAGAAATTTTTTCCAAAAGTCTCATTTTCACTTGAAAGCTCCGATTTTATCACTGGCAACAAATACTGTCAGTTTTGTTTCCCCCTTGAAGGGACAGTCTTACTTTGTTCACTTTTGAGAAAGTGTCTGCCAGATACCCAAATCTGAAAATTCAGGGTTTGTCTGTCAGTCGCTCTTTCAAGTTAAAATGGGTGTTCGGTGAAGAAAGTGGCTCTCGGCTCAGGCACGTGAGTACCCGTCCTCGAGGCCAGGCACTAGATGTCAGGACACAGGGAAGAGCCTCGTGTGTACCTCCCTTTTCGTCCCGCAATGTTAAAAAGACACGTACTCAAGGCGTAAGATTTCATAAAAATTAACAATTTTTATAGCTTCATCAAGAACATTCTTAAGCGAATATGGCTCTTCTTTCCCTGCAAGGGCATGGCAATGACAGACACAGTGACCGCCGACACACTGGTTGGTGTGGGGGCACCAGAGGTTTTACTGACCATTGCTTTCCGCCCTCCAGTGCCCAGGTTGCCACAGTGAGAAAAGCAGTTGCACCTTAGCGTTATTATGAAAAGGTCTCAGGAACCCCCAGAGGCCCGTGGGCCACACTTTGAGAACTGCCACCCTAAGCCACCCCAGTCAACCTCTCTCGCTCTCCGTCTCTGTCTCTCTCTCTGGCCAGGGCTGAAGCGAAGTGTTTTGCTCTGGCACTTGGTCTCAGCTCTCAGAAAAGGCTAAGGTCTTGGCCAGATTCAGCCCCTCCCTTGGGGCCCTGGTGTCTGTCTGGGGACAGGGCCCCCCTGGAGAGCTGCCGTGGGGAGAGACAGCGAGGAGGTCCTCACCAGTGGCCTGGGGAGTAGGACAGGAACCACCCTGCACTCTGTTTCCGTGGGCACTGGCACCCTCCTGGCCGTGGCCTGAATCACTCCTGCAGGGTCTTGTCCCGCCCCCCCAGAAAACCCTCCTGCAGCCCCCTGGCTTCCCATGAGGGCCCAGCCTGTGTTGAGCTTGGGCTTCCCCTGCCCCCGCCCCACAGCGGCCCAGTTTCCCAGAGGCCACCAGCCTTCACGCTGGGGGGGGGGGGGGCATGCAGGAGCCAGAGGCAGGCCTGCTGCCCCCTTCTCCTCCCTCTGCTCCCCACTCGGCTTCCCCCAGCTGCCTCCCAGCCACCTCCCCCAGCATGGCAGCCTGTCCGAGACACTGGGTTTTGTCCCCTCGATCCCGGCACCCTGAGAGTGAGGGAAAATAGCTGTCCTGTGAGTGGTGGGGGAAGGCCTCTTGTTTTCACCTCCCAGTGGCTGGTTTTCTCAACTTTCCCATCCCAGCTTCTGAGGAACAAAGGGCCTCCGGCTCCCGTGTGCTGGGCCGGGCCCAGTGAGGGGACTCACCAGCAACTCTTTATTGAGTCTTCAAGCGCTGGCCAGGCACTCCATTAAAAAGCCATTCCCCTTTGTGCTGCCCGGCCCCCAGCTGTCCCCCCTCTCATGTGACGGTCGGTCACAGTTGTAAAACAACAACACACAGAGTTGGCAACTAACAAGGCTTTTTTTCAAGCCAGGGTCTCCATGGCAACCCCCGTCAGTCACCCCTCAGGAGCGCTTTAACCTGACCAAGAGGGGGAAATAAAAAATAAAATAAATAAATAAATAAATAAAGCCAAGGAAGAAAGACTTGGAAAGAGAGCGAGAGGCCAGTAGACAATTCGGGGGAGGGCACGGGGGGGGACAATTCAGAAAGTTTCTGGGGTTTTCTCCCTCAATCGGAGCACAAATGAAAATTGAATCAGATGGATGGGACCGTCCCAGTGACCGCAGGGGTGGGACATTCATTTTAATTTTTACATATAGTACGTATATTGCAACTAATTTTACAAAGGCTTCTGGCGTTATCCCATGGTCCATAAAATGACCAAACATGGTTGTCTGTGAACAGAGTGCGAGGTGGGGCAGTCCTATGGGCTGTCGTAGTGAATAGATGGTACCATGAGCCCAAACCCAGAGATGCGCCGTTTATGGCCTCGAGCCAGCAGGGAGAACCATTCCGAGCCTGGCTGGGGTCCAGCAGAGCGTCTGAGTTCTTCCATGTGCGGCCGGGTGCCAATGGGGATGGCCCATGGTATGTGGTGGGCATGGCGCCAAAGGGACATTTGGGGGCCCCCGTACTCCGTGCCATGCAGGGAAGGAGCAGACCTACCCGTGACGTGTCAGGGAAAGCCCGGAGTGACAGGCAGTGGTAGGACCCCTAGTTCTTCATACGATGCCGTGCCAGCAGATGCCCACTCCTTGGGCACGTGGCATCCCGCCAGGGGTGAGTTCAACCTTCCACGTGTTGGCACGGTGCCGGGGGCACGGAAAGCCTGAATTCTCAACCCCCCCACTTCACCCCCTGATACTCATACATGCTGTCTGGCCGCTAGCCAGGGGCTCCACAGGTTCCAAGGTCTGCACAGTCTGGGCACGGGCGCAGTCTGGGCACGGGCAGCAGGCAGCCTGGCAGCTGCCGCCTGGCCCTTCTGAGAACTGTATTCGGAAAGTAGGCAAAGTCCACTTCCAGGCCCAGCCTTTATCTCTGAGGGCCGTTGACCACCCTGAAATTGGGGGCCAGCCCTCCTTGCTTCATGGAAGTGGTGAAAGGTCAGACGTTCATGGTTCCCAGCACCTCAGGAGCTTTTCCTCCTTCTTGGAGAAAAAGAATCCAACTAGGGGTCTGAAGGGAGAGAGGAGGGGACCCTAGAGGGCAGAGCCTGTCAGAGAGTGGGCATCGGGTCTGCATTTGCTTGGCCCTGTTAGGCGTTGCTGAATCCCCAGGTCCCTGAGGATAAAAGGGCTGAGGTTCTTGAGTCTGTGGCTTTCCAGGAGGCCAGTTTTTTTTTCTGGACTTCCAAAGCCTTGCGAAAACCTGGCACCCAGAATAAGCAAACAGCCGATGGTTGTGGATGGATAGATGGATGGATGGATGGATGGACGGACAGATGGACGGACGGATAACCTGGCCAGAACATGGGGTCCCAGGGCCACTTCCTGTCCTGAGGGCTGTGGGCTGGGCTTGAAAGCCATATGTATGCCTCGTGGCTTCGTAGCCAGTGTTCTGCGTGACACCCTGGATGCCCAGCTCCCCCCAGACCTGGAACTGCCATGGGCCACCCACTGCCTCTGCCCATTTCTCCCACAGCCCTCTCGCTTCCCTCTCTGCCCTCCTTGACAGGTTGTAGGTCTTGACACTGACTCCCACCGCTCCCCTCGTTGCCTTCACTTCGGTCCTTGGTCCCTTGCACTTGAACTCGTGTACTCTGTTCACGCACAGGGCCAGTAAAGTGAAAACCTTTCCATCCCATCCCCCACCCAGCCGTCAACTCTCCTTTCTCCTCACTTTGATGACAGGGAAGCTCCCCGAGGCCCCATACAGCACTATTTACAGGACATCTCAGTGGGCTTGGTAGGGGCTGATTCCCCCGCCCTGAGCCATTTTGCCCCAAGATGAGGAGAAGGCCAAGGAGGACACCCTGGTTTCAGGGCAGGCCCTGTCCAGCCTGTCTTCGGCCTCCCTTCAGAGCTCTGGATCGCTGCTGGCATGAGGACCCTCCAGGGACGGGAACAGCCTTGGCCGGGGCTCTGTCTTTGCATCTCCTTTCCTGGGTGCCCTGGGAAGCTCTTGCAGGGAAGGAATGCGAACAATCTGCTGGTGTAGTAAGCTGGCACCGGACCCAGGCAGGGGCCGCTCGGTGCCAGAGCCTAGTAAAGACGTTGGCGAGGGCTCCTCTCCCATGCCCGGAGTTTCCTCCGTCCGGATTGGCGTGTGGCCTTCAGCCGAGCCTGAGGCAGCACGGGGAAGAGGTGGCGTCCGGCAGTCCCCAGCCTGGCCTGCCTGGAGGCCACACCTCCTCGCCACCTCGCTCCAGCCCCAGCCGGAAGGACCACGATGGTGCTGTTTGGTAGCACCGGGGGAAAGAAGCAGCAAGGTGCAGGGGCAGCCAGGGCAGGGTGGGGCCCCAGAACCCTCTGGCTGTTGGTCAGTAGCCGTCAAACGGTGGAGGCCTGGCTGCACCTCTCAGAGCCCCATTTCCTCCTCAGCGAAAGGAGGATATGAATAGCCTATTTCCCTTCTCGGGTTTCTGTTGTCATTTAATGGGGTAGTGGGTATAAAGGGCTTTGCCCTGCCTGGGATATGGTAAGCCCTCAATGCACGTTAACAAGGCACATTGGTGTCTGTAGCCGGAGGAGTAGTGACAGTGGCTACCCCAGAGGTGGTTTTGAGGAGTCGGATGAGCTGGAGCCGGTGAAGCACTTAGTACACCGCCTGACATACAGCAAGCTCAGCAAATGTTAGCTGTCACCACTATTATTACTATTATCATTATTATTTCCTGGTGCACTGAGGTGGGGCCTCTCTCATAGGGCACACCCCGTTCTGTGAGCCCTGTTCTTCCTACTGAGGGATTCTGAGGATGCTGCCCCCTGCTGAGTCTGGCTGGTCCTTCTAGAATGTTCAGTAGGTCCCCTTGCCCCCATATTTACTCTCCGGCACCTGCCCCGCTGTCTAACAAGGCCCCCTGCCAGGCCCTCCTTGCCCTCTGTCACTCTTACCCACTGGTCTAGGATTCCCCGGGGACCACTCCTCTGGGGTTTCCTGGCAGAAAGGGCTCCCCCAGAACCCCGCTTCTGCCTCCTATCCCAGCCTGGCCTCCCCCAGGCCTGGAATCTGACTGGGTACTGTAACATAGTAGCTGAATGAACTCCAGTTTCAAAGGTTAATATCAAAATCTGGAGTGGATTACCTAAAAATTACTTACAACACCATTAAAATTCTGAACTCTTTTTGTTGTGGCTGTAAATTAATTTAAAATGTCAGGTTTTTTGAGAAATCCAATAAGAAATTGAGCCAACAGAGCAATCTGCAAACTGTCTGGCAAAGAGGAAAGTGTGTCTCTTCAATCGACAAGGAAAAATATGGAGCTTAACTGGAACCATATGGCTTAGTACTTGAGAGAAATCTGCTGAAGAGGGAGGGGGGAGGGGGGGAGGGCGGTGGGAGCTCAGCTGACAGCCACACACATGCAGCGGGAGGCCAGAGGGGAGCAGGGCCAGCACAGCGGCTCTGGTGAAGCCGAGGGGCCTGGCAGGCACCTGGCACGCGGCCTACTTGGCTGCCCCCTGTCCACGGTCACCAGGCTGCCCCAGGCAGTGACTTGGTCAGTCTGCAGTCTTAACACGTTCTCTCTGTGTCCATCCGGAGCTCCCTGGCCCACTCGGGAATGCTACCCCACCCCTAGGGGAGCCCACGCCCTCTCCTTCCAGGGGCCACGGGCGTCCAGTGTCCCTGCCTGGGACAGCCACCTGTGTGTCTGTCACGGCCGTCTTCCCTCAGCCCTCCGTGGGCTTCCTCTGGGCCAACATGTGGTCCCCATTACTCCTGAATTCCCCCAGATTTACAACACATTAAGTAATTTGTAGGTTATTTCAACTCCAATCTGCCAAAGTTGAGAAAATCAAAATGAAATTCAAACCACAAGGGAACTTCAAAGAAAGAGGAAGAGGAGGAAGACAAGAACACTTGACTGCGTTCTCTTCCGCAGGTCCCCTGGGTCCCCTTATGGCATCCTCTGGGGGCCCCACCGCCCGCCTTCCTCTGCTTCCCCTCTCCTTGCCCGGTACCCCCCCAGATTAGGGCGGTGACCCCTGTTGCCCCTCTGAGTGGGGATGCGGATGTCCAAGAGAGGTTGGGGGCTTGTGTTAGCTGGTGTTTGGGGCCAAGGAGAACCCCTCCCCCCACGAACTTAAAACCCCGAGCCCCCCCTGCTGGTTGGGTTATTCTGGAGCTCCAAAGCCTGTCTCTTTGCTTTTCCAGCCCATTTTGGGGGACTCTGCGCTGGTGCTCCCCCAGCCCCCGTGGGCCTGGAACAGCTGACAGCTGGTAGGTACCACCTGGCCCCTCAATTTAATAGCTCAGGTTACCTTATTTTGCTTTCTACCCTTTAAAACAGCCTTGTAAATAAGCAAACACTCGGTGCCAAGCACCTTCGGCACTTCGCCAGGCTGGTAAATATTTTAGTAGTGACTTGGTAACAGTTGTGTTCACTCTGATTTCCTCAGAAAGGTTCTTGGTGCTGGGGAGGGGGCCGCGGCTCTGGGAAATGATTTGCTGGTTATTTATAGTCTGGCTCTGACCATGTGGCCTTTGCTCTAACCCTGTGGAGTGTATGCTGGGGTATTTTTAAAGCTAGTATGGCATTAACCTTCTACCCCTTTCAGCAAAGATGGGGGGACGCTTCTACCTCTCTGAAAGTGACCCATAGTGAAAGAGCTCCTAGGTCTCGGATTTGGGAAACAGATTCTAGACTCTTCTCCACCAAGAACCTGAATGATCTGGGAGACCCTAGGAGACCCCAGGGTTGGGTGTGAGTCTGGGGTTGACCCAGGCTGATGTGGTTTGGACTTGGTGAGAACCCCAAGGTCCGGGAGAAAGAGGGCTTTGGGGAAGGAGGTGTATGAAGCCAAGGCCGTGCTGAATGGGCTTACACCTGCGGCAGCTGGCGTAAAGGAGACTGTGGGAGTAGCCAGGTTGCGGAAGGAATTTGGGGGAAATGCAACAATCAGACAAGTTTTCTAGGCATCTGGTTCTGGACCCACACCACAGGGGAAAAAAAAAAAACCAGGAGATGGGGCCAAGGAAGACTGAGGGAGGGAAGGATCTTCCAGTGTGGTGCCCCGGGGTCTTGACCTTCCCGGCAAGGGCACCTGCAACAGGCAGGGCCTCTCTGCCCAATGCCAGGAAGCTGGTCTAGCTTGACCTGAACTTGGTCATCACGCCTGCCATAGGTCAGGCTGCCATGTCCCTCTGGGCATGCTGCTCCCAGGGTGGGCACCAGGGGAAGGGTGAGGCAGTGGGATAGGGGCGGGCACCTGGCCGTAGCATACTGCTCAGAGCTACGGCCACGGACTCCTTTGTTTTATGGGAAGGTTTACTGGACGGATGGGTTGGTTTTAAAGGGACTCTAAGTCATGGCACCGTGAGACCGTATAGATGTTCCCTGTAGCCCAGTGCCCTACAGGCCGTGACTGGGAGCCCCTGCAGGGTAGACACATGCAAAGTAGGAACAAGGCCTGTCCGCTCTCACCGAGGCCTTAGTGGAGAACAGGCCAAGGGGAAAGTGGGCACTTCTGGCCGGGGGAAAGCCAGGCCCAGTGTTCCGGAAGACCCTTCCTCTCCTGCCACACTGGCAGGTGGGGCCTTCCCACCTGGGGCTTCCAGTCAGAGCACTGTCCAACCTGCTGCCACTCCCTAGCCGCCTGCCCTTCCCCCTTTGGCTCCTGGCGCCATGATGCGCGCCTCCCGTCTGCGCCCACGCACACCCCATTGGTGCTCAGCCGCCGTGGGCGCGAGTCAGGTGAGCGGCAGACAGAGTGGCAGACCCAGCTCACCTCCTTCCCCGCGGGACTGGTGCCAGGGCTGCGCTCTTCCCGGAAGGCTTCCAAGCTCCCCCGCACGGCATCCTGTTGAGCCTGTTCCTGGGGTGCGGGGGCAGGCCTTTTGGGGGGAGAGTGTCTGCCCTGTGCGGCCCTGGCGCCAGCTCTTCCTGGAGGCCCCTGTTGGAGTTGCCAGAGGCAGGCAGCTGGGCCAGGGCAGGAGAGGGGGCCGTCTGAGATGGGAGTCAACTGGGATGGAGCCACCTCCCTACCACCCCCACCACCACGGCCCCGCTGGGGACAACCTCAGAGCCCTGGGCAGATCTGTGCGGGTGCCACTAGGTGGCTGTTGCTTCACTGACCCTCAGTGAGATTTGCCCAGCAAGATGCAGACAGAGTCCCCCACCATGCCCTCAGCTGTGCCCAGCACCTACGGCAGCGCTTAGGGACCCTTGTGGCTCTTTGGCCTTGCCCACACTGGCTCCCCAACCCCCGTTTTAAATGTCCTTGGGGACTCGAGGGAATTCTAGGGAGGAGGCAGGAAGGTGGTAGAGGCCTTCTGAGTGTCCAGAATGTTTGAGCCCAAATGGTAAGAGACCAGCTTTCCAAGCTCCCGAGCTCCAAGGCTGTACCCTCTTGTCCCCTGGTCCGCTGGCCCCTCGTGTGGGAAAGAAGAGTGCTTTTGTGACTCTCCTTCTCCCTCTTGGCCTTGAGTTTGAAACTGCGACACACCTGGAACCCTCTTGTCCTTCACCTGGTATCTTGAGCAAAAAACTGTCTTTTCCAGTTTCCTCTTGGCCTTTGGAATAAGGATGCCCTTCCCCATTCCCCCTCAAGGAATAGGAAGCCCTGTGGTCCTACTGAGGGATCTAAGCAGCTCAGGGGTGCCCGGACTGTGGCAGCTAACCCACGCCCTTCAGCACAGTCACGGGGTGGGCGCTGACATGCAGGTGTCTGCCTAGCCCGTATGGTGCCCAGGCATCCTCACACATTCCCATAGACTCCCTGTGTCATCCAAGGGGAGGACGCCATACCTCAGTTTCCCCAGGTGGCTTCTCTGAACAAGTGCTGTGAGAGGTACAGCTGGAGAATCAGGGGAAGAGAGTGGGGGGTGGTCACTGAGAGGACCCAAAGAGGTTCCCTCTCCTTCCTCTGAACACTTACTTCCTAGTAGGGGGGCACAGACGGCCGAAAAGCACCCGGCCGGGAGTGAGGCAGGAAGACGTGCTGCCTGAGGCCTCCCCCAGCCTGTCAGACCCAGCAGACACCGAGCCTCCCTCTCCCTGGTTTGCGGGCCGGCGCCTGAATGAAGTGCAGCATAGGGAGGGAGAGCCACTGGCAAAGTCCCGTAGAAGGTCAGGGTCAGTGGCCGCCCCGTGGGAACAGAAGCAGGCAGAGCATCCGCCCTCCGTTGGCCCCTGACATAGGCCTGGTGGAGAGGGGCCACACAGACAGGTGGCTGGTCTGCCCTTCTTCTCCTGGGTGCCTGTGTGGAGGAGTCCTGGTTTCGAGCTCCCTGAGAGCTGGGAATGGAGGAGATCCTATGAAAATGATGATATGTGACAATCAGTCACAGCAATTAGTGTTTTGGTTAACAGGCCTTTTTTGTTTTCTCTCACCCAGACAGAATGTCACAAATAAATCCTCTCCTGCATTTGCATATTAATTGGATCGGAGACGTCAAGCATCTTTCATTAAAGAAAATGATCTGCATATTTGGAGACATAAAATAGTTATTTTGATGGGTTTTTTTCCTAAGATCAGGGGGTGGGGGAGGTAGGTGATGGGTGCAGTAGAAATTGAGGTAGAGTGAAGGCAGAGCAGCCCCTCTGTCTGAGTTAACCCTGTGCAGTCTGGAGTCCATGGGCCAAGCTTGGGCAGAAGATCATTAATATGTAAATCAGTCCAGGAGCCCAGGGGCCCCAAGGCACCAAGAGGTTGCCTAGGAGCCCAGCTTGGCCCCTGTGCTAAAGGGACCCCAACCAGAGATGTGGGTGAGGAGGCAGGGTGCCATCCTGACTGCTGTCCTGGGTGCATTTCCCAAGGGCAGGGAGTAGTGGGCAAGGGGAGTGTTTCAGTGCCCACCTGTGTCTTGGGGGCTCTCAGCTTGCTTTGCCCAGTTCTCTGTTCCCGCCACCACCACCTTGACCTCGGGGTCAGCCCACTCCTCCAGCCTCCTGCTCTTCCTTCCCCCTTGGCTTACTCTTCTGCACCCCCTTTCTTCGTGCTCTCTGACCTTGGGCTTCCCTGTCCCTGCCATCCTCCCTGTCCCCACATGGAAAGTTTTCTGAGGGCAGTAGAAGCAAAGCCTGGAGTCATTATCACAAGCACTCGAAATAACCCAGAAAGCTGCTGGGCCCATATTAGGGCATGAGTTCCCCAGGAAAGCTGAGTGAATGAGTGAGTTTTTGATAGGCAAATACGACTGCCAAAACTCATCCTGGTTTCCCCCTCCTACCTTCAGCTCTAAGTCCTTGTGGGCTGTTCATGCCAGTGTGCTGGGCAGGCACCAGGGGACAGCCTCCTCTAGACATTTCAGAGCTCCCCGGACTCTTTGAGGAGCACAGCAGTGAGGCCGGTCAGCAACATCTGATTTGCTCCCCAGCCTCCCTGCCCTCTCTGGACCTAAAGCCACAATCGCTTGTGCTCTGCCCTGCTTAAATGTTTGGGTGATGATGATGATTTTGTGCCTTATCCTGGTTAGGTGTTCAGGTGATGATGACGGCGACAACGATGACTGCCACCACTTTTTGCACATAGGTAATGTGCAGACACTTGGCTAAGTTCGGTACTCATTGTCTGCCTGAGTCCTCACCGCTGCCCTCTGAGATAGGCACGATCAGTGCATGCATTTGATAGAAAAGGAAACTTGACCTCAGAGGGGCCGGATAAGGTGCCCACTGGTGCCATCAGGGTTCAGAACTTGTAGCCATGGCCGTGCTCTTCACACAAGGCTGCAGGGCTTCTGGGCCGTGGGGACCAGTGAGGTCTGGCTCCTGGTTTGATGGCAGCTGACTAGAATTTCCGAGTATGAAATCAGAGGACGGGGGTTGAGACTCTCTCAGCACTGCTGCCTCCTCTCACCCCACCGAGAAAGCCCTGCCCATGTTCACAAGACTTGCAGGGAGCTGACTCCCGTGGGTTCTGTGGGCCCCTGAACCAGAGGGGTCTGTTCCAGGCCCACCCACGCTCCTGGTGGGTTTTGCTCAGAACAGTGAAGTGCCCACTTTCCCTGTTCCCACACCCTGCTGGTCCTTGCCATGCAATGCCCTGGGCTCCTGGGCTCCCTAGGGACTGGGCTGGCCCCGAGGGCGTGGCCAGCTCCCTGGTTGAGCTGTGAAGCCGCTCACCTGTGCAACTCCCCCCACCCCACCCGAAAGGCAGGCCAGCCTCTCCTTGTGCCCTGCGGTGGGCCCCAGCATCCGGTGGAAGGCTGTCGGGTTGGTGTTGCCTGCCCCACAGTGCTGCTTCTCGGGGACCCCTTCTCTCAAGTACCCAGATTCTGAATGTTCGGTGTGCGCAGCCTTGGGCCATCACCTTGAACTTCAGGGTTCTTTCACTTTCGCCACCTTCCTCCACTAGCCACGGCGCTTGGGCAGGAGCCCTGCTTCTGGGTCTGAGGGGAAGGCAGGGAGGTATGGTAGAAAGAACCAGGGCTTTTCATTCAAATGGATCAGTTTGCACTCTGGCCTGGCTCTTTTTATGAGCTGCACATCTTGGGCAGGATTTCTTCCCTTGCAAAAAGGAGGCTGTCGTTCCTCCCATGGGCAAGGTCTGAGGGGTAATTTGGCTCATCTCTGTTGAGTGCCCAGACACAGGCCTGGGCTAGGACAGGCCCGCACGAATGCCAGCTCAGGGGGCATGTGCTGGGTCTACTGCCTCCTCCCCAGGGGTTCAGGACGCTGCAAGGGCCTCCCGGGCTGGGGGCTGGAAGTGATCCTTTCCCAAAGGACCTGGCAGCTCTGCCCAACTTGTTCCTTTTCGTCTCTGGCCCTCAGCACCTTTGTCAGTGTGTGCTTCTGCAAGGCAGGTGGGGGTGCCTGGTGGTCCTCAAGTTTGAGGTTCTTGGAGAAGGGGCCTTGGGTGCCCTTCTTGGGGAGCCTGTGGACAGGCCCGGTGTTTTATGGAGTCTGGGGGAGTCCTGCAGCAGCTGTATCTGTTAAATGCCAAGAAGCCAAGTTGGTTTAATATGATTGTAGCTGCTGCTTTGATAAATCAAAATAATTAAAAATAATAAATTTGATTCCTCAACCAACAGGCTGTGTGTGGGCGCAGGGCCTGGGCTGCCAAGCTAGGGCCAGGGAGGTGGGAGGGGGCCCTGGGACACAGGAAGGCCCGTCTTTGTGGGATCATAAATGAGGAGGTGGACGTGAGCTTGGCAAATCAATTAGGGGAAGAGGGTCTTTCATTCTGCAGAGCTGTTGGCCAGCCTGGGCTGGAGCCCCCACTGGGGCCTGCCACCGGCTTTGTGGCCTTGGGCCACCCTCGGTTTCCTCATCCGTCCACCCGCCTCATGGGGCTGTGTGAGGAGTCAAGCCTGACGTGAACACCGGTCAGCCCCGTGTTGAGTGGGCCCCAGTGGCCCCTCTCGGTCTTCCTTTTACCCCACTTTGTCACTGCCATGGCCGGGACACCCCACTTTATCACTGCTATGGCTGGGGCACCCCCCTTTGTCATTGCTGTGGCCAGGGCACCCCCCCTTTGGCAGTGTCACAGCCAAGGCACCCCCCCATCGGTACTGCTGCAGCTGGAACACCCCACCTTTGGCAGTGCCATGATCAGGGCACTCCGCCTTTGGCAGTGCTGTGGCCGGGGCACCCTGCTTCGGTCCTGCTGTGGCTGGAGCACCCCTCTTTGGCAGTGCGGCAGCCAGGGCACCCCACTTTGGTACTCCCAGGGCACCCCCCCTTGGACAGTGCCACGGCTGGGGCACCCTGTTTTGGTGCAGCCAGGGCATCCCCTTTAGTACTGCCACGGCCAGGGCACCCCGTTTGGAACTGCTGTGCCCGAGGTGACTGGACACGTTCACAGCAACTGAGCTGCCTTGCCGGGTCCGGCAGCTCACCAGGAGCTCTTCCTCTAGCTGCCGGCTGTTGTCCTAACACAGGATTGTTCTGTTTAGGAGGACATCCCCTGTTGTAGGACGTTTCTATTGATAGCTTCCTTCTGCTTCCAGAATTGGGGCAGGAAGTACATGCCACTCCCTGTGGACCAGGGTCCCTGGTCTGGGTGCCGGCAGCTCCAACATGGGTGGGTGGGTGGGAGTTGGAGAGGGCAGCTGGCCCCTTGGCTTCCACCCTGTCCCCTCTCCCCCTGCCCCCCTCCACATCCTCAGGAGCTGTATTTGGTGTCTGATCCCGAAGAGCCTGAGCAGCTAGAAATCTGAACTGAGTGGAGGGGGCAGGGGCTGGTGGGGCGGGAGGGACAGGGTGTCTGTCTCTTTAAATGCACTTTGTGTCAGTGTGATAAGGAATTTGATGGCTTTATCAGAAATACCAAAGCTTTATTTAGCAGGGTGAGGCTCACACCACTCAGCTCCACACAATCTGCTGATAAATTGCAAAAAAGAAAAAACCCAACATCTCACCAACACCCAGCACAGCAAGGGAGAAAAGGCAAGGCAGGCGGAAGGGCAGAGAAGCAAACTTGGAAGTTTGGGGGGTTGTGGAGTTGCAGGGGTTGGGAGTGGTGATGGGTGCAGTGGGAGCCCCAGGGGCTTTCTGGAAAGTGCTAACAGGCAGGCGTTCTTCCATTCTCCACTGGTGGCCTTTGTAGATTATTCTGGTTTTCGGCAAAAAAACACAGCAAATATCTTCATCTTCCAGGGAAAGGGCTGGTGAAAGAGACCTTTCGTTACCCTTGGCTGCTTTTATCTGCTCCTCCTGTCCCTCTGCCGTCCCAGCCCACCTCAGTCTCCAGGTGAATCTTCCAGGCCACCCCGCTGGCTGAGCTGGCGAATGCAGGGCCACCCTCGGGAGGGGCCACGTTTGGCAGAAGGCAGGAGAGACCATCAGGCATGGGGAGTTGCAACTCTGAGAAAGGGGATCCCCCCTCCGTAAAGCAAAGTGTGGCTGAGGCATCAGGGGAGGGGAGGGCTTGTGACTCCACGCCCAGGGTCAAGTCTCTGCCCAGGTCACAGGAGGAAGCTGGAGGCCCTTTGGCAGGCCCCGCCTACTGCGACATTCCAGGACTTTCCAAGCTATCTGCCAGTTGGGTGGCTCTGGGGGAGCCCCCTATCCTGGCCACTCTAGATTTCTGTACCTTCTGGAGGGTCAGTAAAAGAGCAGAACAACATTTCCGTTTCTGTCTCTTCCTCCTCAAGCCTTCTCTCTGCACCCCATATGTTTCTTCTTGCCCCTTTCTTTTGGAGAGCCCCTCGCCTGATCTGGCTTTCTGGCCAGTGCGCAGGTTCAAGGGCAACAGCACCCGGTATTCCTCTTGACTGTCCCTGCTCCCCCCTTTGCCCTCAGCTCCCTGCAAACCTTTCAATGTGAGCAGACCGAGTTTAAGCTGTGCTCCCCACAGCGCCTCTTTGCGTGTGCTATGAAGCTTGTGCCTCTTCCGACTTCTTCCAGAAACCGAGGCAGGTACCACCTCTCTGGGTCCCAATGAGAGCCATGGGGAAGGGGAGTGAGTTGGGTGCTGTGTGTAGTGGAAAAGGAGGCACCTCTGTTTCCCCGGCTTCCTGCGGGCTGTCCTCTGCCTGGCTAGCGCTCCCTAGCTCCTGGGCCCCTCACCCCTTTCTAATGGCACCACAGCCTGGCAGAGCCAGGGGCTCAGGGTAGTTACCATGGGCCCTGCTTATCCCAGTCCAGGGCTGCTGCTGCTACTTTCCTCTACCCAGTGTCCCTCTGGGTGCCTCAGGGGGTTGGTTGAGGCGGGGACATCTCTGCCCACATGACTGTCCCCAAACATGGCTAAAGGGCCAAGGCTTCCAGGGCCCATGAGCTGACCTCTCAAACAGCGCAGGGGCTCGGTGAGGCCAGAGAATGCTTCGGTTATAGGGAGCAGTTACAGGGAACCCAAAGTCAGGCTGACCCGAGGCAAGGGTAAGCAGAGTTTGAGAACCACCCTTCCCTAAGCACCCTTTCCCTGGAGCCGAGACAGAGCCGAGCCTGTGTGCTCTCAAGAGGCAGTGACCTGCAGGGAGCCCTAGCCAAGGTGAGGCCAGCCAGGCCTAGTGCCATGGCAGGTCAGTCTCCTAGGAATTCCTCGGCTTTAGATAGTGGAGCCCCAGGATTAGCCCAACTGCCAGGAGAGGGGAAATGCTGGGCGGAGAAACAGGGGAGCTCAGAGGAGAGGGTGGGGGCTGAGCTGGCCAGGGAAGGGCAGAGGGTGGAGGAAGCTGTGGAAAGGCCGCAGCCGGGAGACAGACAGGAGGAGTAAATGGAAGTGACAGGGTCAGGCCAGACCTTTGTCCTCCAGCCTGATTAGAGAGTCTGCCCTGGATTTCTGAAACTTTGGGATGTTGTCGGACAAACTGGAGCTTAATTCTGTCAGAGCGCTGGGGAGATTAGAATTGACATCCTGGGAGCACATTCCTGGCTGGGCAGAAATCCAGCCCCCGCTGGGAAAAACCTGTGAAAGCATGGCCAGCCTAGGGGTGGTGGTGGGGGGTGCCCATCAGGTCCAGTGGCCACTTCGGCCTTGTGGGTTGGCCAGGAGCCTTTGGAAGGCCACCCTGTGTTGTTGGAAGCCTCGGGGCCAGCAGAAACAATGGAGGCACAGCAGAGCCCCTTCTGAGTCTGAACCCTGGTTCTGTGCCTTTGCCTAGTGGTGCTGCCTTGGGAAGAGAGCTTAATTAAGTTGGTTGAAGCTGTTTTCGCATCTGTAAAATGGGACAAGTCTGCCTTCTGGACCCGCTGAACTTTCCTGTCCTTTGATGTTGAAGGCATAGCCTTGGAAAGCCGAGAGGAAGAGGTCAGGCTTCCCACGCTGAGCTCCCCAGCACTGGGAGGACCCAGGGAGTGGCATCCCCTGCAGGGTGCTGCCCCATGCCATGCGAAGGTGCCCGCCCCTGCCCCAAGGAGGGCCTTTCCAGCAGCCAGCCCCATTAGCTGTGAACAGTCCTTGGTACATCTGTGCCCTGTGTGTCTAAGAGCTCCCAGGAAACCCCCTGCTCAAACCAAGTGAGCCCATGCAAGTGACTCGGGCCTGCCCCGTGGCAGCATCCCATCCAGAACGGCTCCTCTCAGACCAAGAGATGGGGTCAGAGGACCGGAGTGAGGACCGAGCACCTTAGCCCCAAACCAGGCTGTTTGTGGAAGAACACAGTACCCCTCCCCACTTCCCTCCCAATTCTAATGACTTCTAAATATTGGTAAATATTTTGGCTAATGCAGGCTCTCATGGCAGAGAGCAAAGCTGTCTGCAGTTCAGGACCTACAAATTATTTATTAAAGATCTGAGATGCGGCGCAATTATGTGGAAAGAACCCCCAAAATTAAATAAATAACTAACAAAATAAATAAATAACAGCCACACTGGCCGCTTGCAGGCTTGGGGAGCTGCATACATGATTGCTGTCTTGATGAACTCCCCCCGGATGTAATGAGCTGATTTTCTGCTGTTAATATTGCATCTGCTGATGAAGGATTCGTTAGGATAATGGAACGAAGCTAAAATATAAATGACTCCCTGTCAAGAAGCAGCTTTTGTTTGTTGATCTCCTGACAGTTCCCGGGCCAAGGCAGGGGTTTCTGTGTGCACACGCATTCAGGATGCGGGCAGGAGGGCGGGGAGAGGGCTCGGGGGGCTGCCCCCCAGGCCTGGCTCTCTCGGTATCCTAGGCTTTCCCTGCCAGGTGGAACCCCGTACTTTGAGGGGGCCCCAGAGCCCTGTGGGTGGGGAAGTCCTTGATCCAGACCCCTCCTTCCCCGCCCAGAGGACAGCTTGTCGCACCAAGCCGCTGAGCAGCAGCAAAAGTTACCAGGGGAGCCTGGCAGAGACGGATGGCCGGGGCCGTGCGCGTTGGGATCCCCGCACCAGACGGGATGCGCTGCGTGTGCGCAGGGGAATGGTAGCACCGGGGACGCGGAATCCTAGGCTCTTGAGTGACGTAGGCTGCGGGGAGGCCCGTCCCTGGAGCCAACCCTCGCCTTCCCACAGCATCTTTTTTCCCTCAGCGGTCATGCAGCACGTCTCGCAGAGGCCTAGCACTTCCTTGGGCCGTGGTGCAGGCCGTTGTCGAAGAGCACGGCTGAAATTGTCATGATGCCCCTTCCCGCCCCCTTGCTTGGCTCGTCTAACACCTATCTGAGCCGCCACGTGGGGAATGTCTCTCCCCTTTCTCGAGCTGCTGGGGCTGCTTCTGCCGCCGTGTCTTTGGCTTTCTTATTTTACCTCGTTGTGGTAACATGCACGTCACCTAAAATTTTCCATCGTCACCATTTTCAACTGTCCACTTTAGCAGCATTCAGTATCTTCCCGGTGTTGTGCAACCCTCGCCAATATCCAGTTCCAGAAATTTTTCATCACCCCGGAAAGGAACTCTATGCCCGGTAGCAGCCACTCCCCAGGCCCCCTTCGCCCTGCCCCTGACAGCCCCTGACAGCCCCTGACCTGCCCTCTGTCCCCGTGGCTTTGCCAGTTCCGGACATTCGGTATACGTGGAGTCGGACAGTGTGTGACCTTTGCGTCTGGCTTCTCTCACTTCGCGTGTTCTCGGGGGGCCTCCATGCTGTAGTGTGTACGAGAACTTCATTCCTTTCTGTGGCTGACTAACGCTGCGGCGGGGCTCTGCTTCATCCTGTTTGGCCGGTCATCCGATGACGGACGTTGGGGTGGTTGTTCGCCCCTGGGCTCTTGTGAAGAGAGCATCTGTGAACATCCGTGTCCAGGTTTATTTGGGTCCATTCTCCATTCTTTTGGGTACATACCCGGATCTCCCCCCAGCTTCTGCAAGGTGGGGACCCTGAAGGTTAGTGACAGGGAAGGTACAGTGAGCACTCACTGTGCGTGGGACCACAGTGCTCAAGTGCCTTCAGCGAATCTTTGCCACAGCCAGGAGGGCAGAAGCTCCGTGAGGACTGTCTTTGGTCTCCCACAGTTCTTTCTAGGCCTAGGACAGTATCCAGCACACAGCAGACAGTCCAGAAAGACTCACTGAACCAGCTACCTTGGAGGTGGGGGCTTCTGCTCCTACTTTTCCATTAAGGACACCGAGGCCTGGAAAAGGTGAAGCAGTCTGCCCTACCAGATCCTGTGCTTGTTAAGTGACAGAGGCAAGATTCCAGCCCCACCTCCCTGACTCTGCTCTTGCCCATATGCTGGACATTTTCTCTTCCTCATGCCTAGCACCATGCCATGTACACAGTATGCGCTCACTGAGTACCTAAGGCCACCACGGAGCAGGGGCCAAAGAGAGATCTAGGGTCGATTTACCTGGTGGAGGGGCTGGGCGACGCCCAGAGCAGGTGTCTTTCTGTGCATCTATCTGGCAGAATGTGACGGTCTGTCCAAGGAGGCACTGCCTTACCCTCATTGAGCCCCAAGCTGGCAAAGACTGGATAGGACACTGCTGAGCACTCCTCCCAGCATCCTGAGGAAGCCTTCTTGCTGACAGTCTGGCCAGAATCACTCCTCGCCTTGACCTTCAAGGCTCTTGGGTGGGGGAGAGAGCAAACCCAGCCACTGACCTGGATCCCTCTTACTAGGGAGAGGCTGGGTACCACCAGGAAGGTCTCGGGCACTTCTGCCTTGAGTGATCAGGCAGGGCCTCTAGGAAGTGGAAGAGTTTCTTCCTCCCGTGGGGTCTCAGATGGGTTGGGGAGTCTGGCTCCTCTTCTGGAAGCCTGAGAGAAGACAGGGTAAGACAGGGCCTCCCGTCACAGGCCGAGACCCGGCCGGGCTGGTCTCAGTTTCTGAGACAGAAAAAAGAGAGAAGACAAGCCAGGAATGGGGACCTTTCAGGGCAGCATCTGGCAAAGGGATGAAGGTCTGGGTGGGGAATGTCTAAGGCAGAGAGTGCGAACGAGAAGCCCCAGGGCTGGTGGGAGTCAGCTGAGTACTTCCCTGCTTTTTCATTTATGTATTTATTAAACACATTTCCTGAGCCAGAACTTGACAGAACAAGGTGGGAAAACTCCTTTCCTGCCCCCAGACTACTAGACCCTCTCTCCCTGTTGACCCTGTACAGATTTTTCAGGATTCCGGCCAAATTCCAGCCCAGATTGTGTTTGGACCCTCCCCCCCGCCCCATCCACCCCCGGGGCCAATCCAGAGACCTGCTCTGACTCCTGGTCCTGGGCGGCCAGCTCCACCTGTCCCCTGCCTGCTTTGGGGTGTTAGGGCCCTTTCCCTAAGAGGGGACAGGCACCTGCTGGATTGTGCAGAGCCCTTGGACCCCTCTTTGTCCTGCTAACCACTGTGTAAAAGTTTCAGTCTTCCTTTGACCTTTCCGTTTTGCCTGGTTATGCTACGGCTGTCCCACTGACACACATCCCCAGGCGTGTTTGCCGGGTAACTGCTCAGCCCCTGCCTGCCTGCAGCATTTCTCTCCCTGGCCCTTCTCCCCTGGTAGAACTTTCTATTCTTTCTTTTCCCCCCTCTATTCCTCCCTCCCACCCTCCCTCCCTCCCTTCTCTCTCTCTCTCTCCCTCTCTCTCTCTCTTTCACTCTTTTAACATGGTTTTCCTAAAAAGTTTTTTAATCAATCAAATTTGAGGCAGAAAATAGGTTTTGTCACGCCTGGTCCCGGGGTGGTGTGGCTCTCACTCAGGCTCCTGACAGCTCCTCAATGCAGGAAGGAGGCCAAACAGAATATTTCTTGGGGAAAGTGCCCGTTTCCATGACACTGCCCCTTGTTGTCTGTGCTGCCCCCCTCCTCAAGCTGCCGGCTGACATGGCCTCAGCTCCTGTGAAAGGGCCATGGAGAGGGTGTGTGTGAGGATGGGGGAGGGGGCAGGGGACAGCATTGGGGGGTAGATGGGCGGCCGACAGCTGCCCCGAGCCTCCATGGCCTGAGAGGGTTGGGGAGCAGGTAGGGGCGGCAGGGACGAGGAGCCTGGCCTGGTGCTGCATAATCAGCCGAGCCTCATAAATATGGGGCTGGGGAGCCGTGGGCGAGACACTGCGAAGCCAAGTCCGGGATAGTCGGTGGCTCCAGCCAGAGGGGACTGCAGCTGGATGAGGCCTCTTCAGGTCCCGGTATGCTGGGCACAGCAGCTTCTTCACCCTTCCCTCTGCCCCTTCCCTCCTCTCCTGGCCTGTCCCTCCACCCGCTCACCCGGGCTCTGGCCTCCACACAGCCCTCCTTCCACCCCAGCACTGCTTGTGCCTGGCCGAGCCTCCAGCGTCCCACGCCCCGGCCCACTGCCCCCCCCCCCAGCTCCCCGCTGGCCCTCGGGGTCTCCCCTCTCTTTCCCACTTCCCTCTTCCTCCTTCCCACCTCAGACTGTCACCTTCTCCTCTCTCTTCTACTCTTCTCACTCTCTTTTATAATTAATGATTAGTTTTAATTGGTTTGCTTAGGCAGCCTGACAGCAAATTAACAGAAGCCAGCCCAGGGCTGCCAGGCTCGGGAAGAGACCACCGCACTCCAGCACTGGCTGGGCGAAGGCAGGCCAGGCCGACCCAGGGGCCGGTGGGCCAGCTGGGCAGGCTCCGGAGGGACGGCTCTCACAGCAAGGGTTGGGCCACACCTGGCGGGCACAGTGGCCAATGGGAAGAAGGCAACAGACTCTTGGCACACGAGGCACATAATCGGCAACTTTCTCTGAGCATTTCTGTTCTCCTCCTCACACCCCTCCCGTGTTCTCATTCACAGAAGGCACCGTCCACATCTGCAGGAATTAGGGCCAGTATAAAAGGAGGGCAGGGGCCCTGCCTTCAGACTGGGGCAGGGCTGGCTTGACGGCGGTCCCACCCATCCTCACTCACGCCATGGGCCAATGGGGTTAGCGGCTTGACACCTCTGGGGCCAAGCTTCGGCTTTTTCACGTGGATAGGAGGGAGCCGGTCACCGCGCTCTTGGCCTGGTTAGCTCAGCTGCCTGCCTCCAGCCTCCAGTCTGGATGCTCCAGGACCTGGTTCTGCATCTGATTTGCCGTGCACGTCAGCACAGAAGGCAACGTTTCGGTCCTCAGTTTTCTGGTCAGGGTACTTAGGGTAAAGACCGTCGGATGGGTGGATGGGCCAGAGGGGCGGTGGATGGACAGCTGGCAGAGAAGAGATGCATTGGCCATGGTCCCTGAGCATGTTACTTCTCTTTCTTAGCTAAATGTATGGACTCCTGCTCTTCTCTGTGTTTTCCCGCTCTGTGTCTATCCCCTGGCCCTGCAGAAGCCCTTCCTGAGCCCCAGCAGCTCTTCTGGTCCTCTGCGGGGCCCTGGGTGTGCCCAGCCACCAGCTCACACAGGTCAGACCAGAGGTCAGGGACAGTGAGGGGGGTGGGCAGAGAGAGACAGGAGAAGATGCCCAGGGGGAAGAAAAGAGAGGTGAAGCTGAACTTTTCGGGCTCCCGCTGGGGTTCCAGAATGCACCAGCCAACCTCCCTGCTCCTGTCTGCCAGGGCACCTGCCCCAGGGGCCCGTGAAAGGCACCACCTCGGTCCTGGCCCCTCGGCCAGCATCCCTGCCCCTCCCCCTCCCTCCTCCACCCGGGCCAACTCCCGCAAAGTTTCCTGCGATTGTTGTGTGCGATTGGATCTGCAAGTTGCTCTCTAAGCTTCTTGTCACATTTTGACTTAATGAAGTGCAACTGCTGAGGGATTTGGGTTCAGCGCTCTGGCCTCCCTCGCTCCCTTGTTGTCAGAAAACAGGGGCGGTTGGGGACGGCAACACCGTACTGCAAGTCGTTATCATTCCGGTCAGTCTGTTTAACACAAAATTAAACAAAGAACTAATTAGTGCCTCATGAATTAATAAATGCACAGTTGCAGGGGAGGATGGGAGGGGAGAAAAAGGTGGTGGAAGGGAGATACTGGAGTTATGGGGTTGGGGGGCTTTGGGGGTTCAAGGGAGGCTGGCCAGGGCGCCCAGAGAGATCTCAGGCAGTGAGCATAGGATGGACGCACAGGCAGGTTCTGACAGCCAGGCCTACCCAGGGCCTCTCAGCAGAGGCTGGGCTCTCCAGCCTCTGCCCTGCGGCCCTGCCCTGCTTGGCCTCTCTGTCCCCCAGCTCCCCTCTCCAGCTTCTTCTTCTTCTTCTTTCCATTCTCCCACCTCATGAGCCTCCCCCTTCCTCTCTACTGCCCCCTGTCTCAGTCAGCCCAGCCCTCGGCCCTCTGCCGGACACCCAGCCTCTCACCCTCTGGGTCAGGTGGGCATACAAGGCCCGCCCCGGTGTGGGGGGGGGCAGCCTCCCCAACTGCCCCACGCCCCCCAGAGCGCTGTGCCTGGCAGGGTGGGCTTTGCCCGGGTAGGCACTTCTGCCCAGGCAGCCCAGCTAAGGCCGCAGAAGCTGGCAGAAGACCCAGCCCTCCTTAGGAGGACTTGTCAAGTACAATTAGCATTATCTGTCTAAATATGTCCTGGGAAACAGAGGGCGGGCGGCAGGACTTGGGTGGCATTCCGGGAGCCCTGTACAAGGTCACCTCACCTCTTGCAATCCCCCCAATCTGATTTGGGGATTACACAGCCTAAGGAAATTGGTGTTATTCCTCTTGCATCATTGATAAGCCACAAATGAGGGAGTGGGGAGGAAAAAACGTAATAAACAGAAAAGTCTTCCTGAGTTTGGGTAGGGTTCTGAGGCCCCGGGGCAGGGGGTGGGGGTGGGAGTCAGGGTGGGGTACCGAGGGCTCCTTGGGTTTTCTATCCATATCAGGAGTCTGTCTCCCCAAACTCAAGCTCTGGGCAGGAGGGTGTGAGCCTGGCAAGCTGGGCTGAATTACCTGTTGGCTGAAGTCCCTCTGTGTTGCTGGACCGTGTCCCTTTCCCTGCGTGGGCCCCCGGCGTGGGTTGTTGTGTCTCCTTGGGAGGACCTCGGGGTGGAAGGTGAGGTCGTAGCCTGTTCCTGGGAGGTGAGGCTTCTTGGTGTCGTGGCCCCTGGTCCACCCTTGCCCCTCTGTCTCTCACTTACTGTAGTGAACAGCTTGGCATCTGTCATTTTTATTCCCAGGGCCTGTGGAAGAGAGTGAAGGAATGGGTGCTGTTATATTTTGTGGTCCCCAGGCCCCTCGGTTTAGCCACTGTATCCATCCCCCCCCCCAGACTCCTATCTCTGCCTCTGCAGACATGTGTGCAGTGGGCTCTGACTGCTCTCTCTTTGGTTAGGGTGCCTGAGGACCCTATTTCCCCTGGCATCAGCTTCTACTGCTTTCTGAACTTTTTGCAGTTTTGGCTGGCGTATACTTAAATGAGCCCAAATCCATTTTTGACCCCCCTTCACCAGTCCTGGAGCATCAGCGCCTTGGCCCATAGGTGGCAGGGAGCCCTTGCGTGCACAGCAGGACGGAGGGCATGCACTGGGGAATTTTGGTTATCCTGCCTTGAAAGACTAACAGGGCTCTTCTCTCTCCCTCCCCAGGATGAAGTGACGCCCTTATTCTGAAAGAGGAGCCTCCAGGACCCGCTACGAGGTAAGGCGTGAGACCCCTCCCTGATCCTTGTGTCCTCACCCCTGCTCTGGTGACCTGGGACAGGTGTCACTCTGGGCTGGGTGCAGTCCTGCAGAGCACCCAGGGGGGACTGGGAAGAAGGAGCCTGGGGATTGGAGCTGCACCGCCCATTTGCACCTGGCCAGAAAAGATGGCTCTAGTAGGAACATGTCAGATTGGCTCTTAGGCTAGAAATGGGTCGGGGGCATGTGGATTGTGGGCTGTGGGCATGGAATGTGTTCAAGGTAGCGTGGGGCAGAGGCCTCCCTGGTGCCTGGGCTCGGCCACTCATCAGTACCATCCCCGTTCTCCCAAGCGCCGTCTGCCCACTGTGGCAGCAGCTACTGGCTGTCCCTGGAAGCTCGGCTTCTAGCTCTTGGGGAGCCTCGTGGACTTGAAAGCCCTAGAACTCTGGCCCTGCCTCTCTCCTTAGAGCTGCCCGTCCCCAGTGGGCTCCTCCCGCCTCCATGAGTGGCTGGTTAGGGAGGAGGCTTGTAGACGATGAGCCCTGATCAGGCTGCTGACCTGCCCTTCCCAGGCCTGGGACTTCCGCGGTCTGGCTGGGCCTTCACAGGCTGTCTCAGTCCCCGAGTGGCTCGAGGAACCTAGGGGCCACCGGGCCTCGGCCCCAGGCAGCGCGGTGTCAGAGGTGACCGGTGGAACGCCAGTGTTATGTAAATAGCGGGACCTGCCCGGCGGGCGAGCTGGCTGGCTGCAGCCATCCATCATCCTCGCTCGGCGGGGCGGGGGACAGACACGGCACCGTGCGCCTGGCTCCAAACCTGTTTGTTTTCCCTTTGTCTCCCGCGTTTCGGGCCTGGCTGTGACCGGCTCCGGGTTTTGTCCTGCTGGCCCCCTCCCCCCGGGACGATGGGGGGAAGGGAGGACATTCGTGCGGCTCCCACCGCGGCATCCCTTTCGGACTTCAAAGGCTCCCCCAGCATTGTCTGTGCCTGCGGGCAGTGGCCCTGAAAACGTGATCAGAGGCGGCCGGTGTAGGGCAGGCCCGGCCCGCGCCCTGCGCTCTCGCTGGGGCCCATAGATTCCTCCCTTTGCCGCCAGCTCCACCCTGGTTACAGCTCTGCTCCCCGGGCCTCTCTCCTCGCCTTCTTCTCCCCTGGCGTCCCTTCTGGCCAGCCTGGCCCACTGCTGCCCCCTCCCATCCCCTCCTCACCACAGCGTAACACCTCTCTGGTGGCGTCGAGACTCCTAGAATGTTGAGAGCTCCAGGTCACCACCGCTTAGCCCTTCATGTCATTCATGAGGATGGGAAGCAAAGTGAAGGGCTTCTCGGCAGGCGAGGTGCTGGGGCCAGTTCTTGGACATGGGTTTCCCCCATCAGTGCTTGTTCTTTCCCTTCTTTTTATCTGTCCTCTGCTGGTCATGAGAGCCTGACTTCTACCTGAGGCCTCTGCCCAGCCCTTCCCTCCACTTCTCGGCAAGGTCCATATTGGATATTCCTGTCCCCAGGCGTTGGGACAGCAATCCTGGGTCTTGAGAATTAGCCCTAGGTGCTTCTATTCTCTGGAGGCCCCCTGCCTGTTTTTGTAAATAAAGTTTTATTGGGACATCGCCACGCCCACTCATTTGCATATTGGTTGTGGCAGCTTCTTACTCTACAGTGGCAGAGCTGAGCAGCTGCAACAGAGAATGGCCCACAAAGCCTAAATATTTACACTCTAACCCTTTAGAGGAAAATCTTGCTGTCTCCTGACCTCTGCTTTTTTTTTAAGTGGCAAAATATACCTAACATGAAAATTACCATCGTAACCACTTTTAAGTGTAGAGTCTCCTGGCATTAAGTATGTCCACACTGTTGACTGTCATCCAGCCCTGTGCTCTTGTCTTCGATGGGATGCTCGGAGAGGCTTGAGCAGTTGTCTTGGAGCCTGTCCCGGGGGCTGCGGGCTACTTGCAGACCTGGTCTGTTAGGGGCCAACCTCTCTCTCTCCGCCCTCCTCAGGGCCTCGTCTCTGCTCAATTCCCCCCCCACCTAGAAGTCCAGGCTTGTCTTCCTTTGACAGCCGCCATTTCCTGAGAGCTTGGCATTCCATCCCAGAAGCCCTGCGTGGCCTTTAGCCTTTATCAAGCTCTCACATTCGGTTTCCTCTTCTGTAAAGTGAGCATAGCTACTTTTTTTCTTTAAGATTTATTTATTTATTTAAGAGAGTGTGCCCATGGCGGGGAGGGTTGGGGTAGGGGAGAGAGAGAGAAGCTCAAGCAGACTCCCCACTGAGTGCAGAGCCTGACACAGGGCTGGATCTCAGGACACTGAGATGATGACCTGAGCCGAAATCAAGAGTCGGATGCTTAACCAACTGAGCCACCCAGGCACCCCCGGAACAGCTACTTTTGCAGACAAAGTTACTGGGACGAATGAGTACATGTGGTCAAAGGTGTCTGGCCTGGGGCCTGACAGGTAGGAAGAACTCACATTCCCTCCTTTCTCTTATACCTTTTCCCCTCCCAGAGCCCTAGCCATCCTTGGGCAGGTTCTAAGGGGTTCCCCACCCCTGCCCAGGGACTTGTGAGGCTGACTTCTTGGGGAAGGTGAGTCTCCTCACTCCAGTGGATACCATGGAAGGAAATGCCCCACAGGCGGTGGCCTGAGGGGCAGTGGGGTTCTCAGGTCAGTTCAGGGTCCTCTGCTGCAGGGCTCTGGGAAATCACGTAAGTTCTCTGGGCATCTCTCTCTCTCTCTGTCTCTGTGTAAAAGGGCATCCTGCACCATGCTGTCTGCTTCCCAGGCTGTTGCAAGTAGGAACTAGGTGCTCGGGGAAGAGCCGTGAAGGTTGTGTTAGGGGGTGCTGGCCAAGGGGAGAGTCTGAGTTTGAACCTGGGCCCGTTCTGGGGGAGGTAGGAACTAGGCCATAGTTCCAATTGAGGAGGCACCGGAAGTTACGTGGTGGGCCCTTGCTCTGTACAGGGGCAGGGACCAAGGCTGCTCTGACACGTTACTGGTGCTGTGAGCTGATCCGGCCGGGCTCCAAGACTTAGAGGAGTGGCTGGTGGAGAGGGGAGCCGGGGGAGGAGGAGGGAAGATGAAGCTGGGCAGCAGTTGGAGGTCTGAGGCCAGAGCTGTGGCCACTGGCCGCCCACTCCTGCTGGTTCTGCTGCCAGCTCTCTTCCTGCCCTCTTTCCATGGGCTCCTGGCCTTTTGTGTATCTGTTTCCCCCTCCCAGCATCCCGCTAGTTTCTCTTCCTCCTGGCCTTCCCACCACCCATATTGCTACCCCCAACTCCACGGCGCACGCACGCTCTCTCTCCCTCCCTCTCTCTCTCTCTCTCTCCTTTTCATCTACTCCGAAGGCTTTACTTTACTTCCTTGTCACCCTAATTGATTGCATTAACCTTTCAGCGTATTGGATTCCTCGGCATCGTGCAGAGAGCCCTGCGCAATATGCTTATAATCTGAGCCATAATGGACAGTTTGCAGTCAACAAGCCCCTTCTCCCTTCTCCACCATTGGCCCTGTGACATCTCTCTGGCCCCGGCCACCATGGCCACTTCCCCCGCCGCCAGCAGGGGTGGGGTGGTGGAATGAGGCTGGGTGGAAGCAGACACAGCTTGGACGCCCCCCCCCCCACACCCTGTGGATTTCCCTGCACCTCCCGTCCTCCCAGCTCTGCCCCCCACTCTGCCTCTGCTTCTCCGAGCCTCCCGGCCCGGGTCCTTCACCAGGCTTCTGGTCTTGGAGAATCCTCTCGGCTCGGCTGTCGGCTTCTGGGACTCTGACTAATGAGTGGCTGATGGGGCCAGCTTGGATTTGGGGAATAAGAGAGTCCCCTGGTCCCACCAGATGGTTCTCAGAGCAAACCGTCACTCCTTCGCTTGCCTCGGAGGCTTTGGGGAAAGATGGTGGTGACCACTGGGGGAGGCAGAGAGGTGGGGTGCAGGCAGCAGAACAATAAAGCTGGAGAGAAGGCTCGGCAAGGCAGGCTGGCTTAGCCTCCCAGGAGACCTGGCATGGGGGGGGGCAGCAGAACATGAGAGCTGGCTTCTCAGGTTAGTAAGAGTGGGCTCTCTCAGGTGGGTTCCCAGACGGGCACCTCCCTGTCCAGCATCGGGCAGAGGAGCCGTCCATGCCAGCTGCCTGGTCCGGGGAGCTCAGCGAGCCCTGGCCTTGTAGGTCCTGGCTGGGGCTTGCCAGCCCTCAGACCCGAAGCCCCGTCAGCCAGATCTTCATTCACAATAGGATGGATGCCGGGTTGAATACATTAGTGTCAGGCCAGAGCAGCAGGACGGAAGCTCCCCTTAGCCCTGGTGGGACTTCCTTTCTCCTGCACTGTTCCCCCCCCCACCCCGCCCCCATCCTCTGCCCATCATCTCCTCCTTCCGAGCATCCCCCTCCTGCCATCACTCCATCATTCCGAAGGGCAGGCTTTGGCAACAGGGGGCCGGACTAGGTCCTTCCCACCCTCTCCCAGGGATTTTGGGGGTGGGCAGAGGGCACAGCAGGGAGAAGCCAAGCAGCGAATTAAAGTTTGGTGATTGTCAGTGTCAGGAGAAGCTAAATAACCCTGTAACTAGTATGAAGGTGAATTCACGGTCTGCTGCACATGGAAAATATGAGTGCTCTGTGAGACGAGGAGAGTGAACGGCAGAGTCTGCCTGCCACGGTGGGCAGCCTCCTCTCCAGGGACCCGGGCAGAGAGGCAGGAGGAGGGCCGTGCCCTCTCCCATGCCTGCCAAGGAACAGCCGCCGGGGACCCCATCCACGTATAGGGGGTGGCTCAGCTTGCTTCACGACCTGCTGGACCAGCACTGGGGACCCAGGTAAACGTCTGTGGGCACCCAGCCCAGCCCCCAGGATGCCAACCCGACTGGCCGGGTCCGTGTTCGTCTCTGCTCGCTAGTCCCCCCTGAGCGCTCACTCTGTGCCAGGCTATGTGCTGTGCCCTGTACCACCACTTTCTGATAATCCACTCCTCTGAGCTATAATTTACATGCCAAGTGTACAATTCGGTGGTTTTTTAGTATATTCCCAATATCGTGTGATCACGACCACTAGCTAATTTTAGAGTATTTTCATCACTCCAGAAAGAAACCCCATACTCATGAGCAGTCACTCCACATTCCTCTTCGACCCCCAGCCCTAGGCAATCACTAATTATTCTCTTTGATGTTGAGAAAATGGAAGCTCAGAGAGGGTCAGTGACTTGGTCAAGGTGGCACAGCCAGTGAGGGAGGGAGCTGAGGTTTGAACCCAGGTAGTGGGACTCCAGAGTCAGTGCTCCTTGAGGGACTGTCTGCCCGATGTCCTGGCTGCCCCAGCCACCCCCACCCCCACGTGCCCCACCACGCGTTTCTAACAGCCCAGGCTCAGGCGTGTATGAGCACCATCCAAACACGTAGGCCCAGGCGGCAACACGCATCTCTCTCCCTAGATACGCTTGCGAATCCGTACAGAAAAATCTCACACCCTGCAGAAGGACAGCTAATGTCCCCTCCTCTTGTACCTTCTCTTCCCCAGCCCAGGCCCTGGAAGGGAGGGTTGGCACAGGATCCAGCAGCAGCAGGGGAGCTGGAGTGGCCAGTGAGACCTCCATGGTTTCAGAGTTTTAAAAGGAGAAATCTCCATCTCGCCTTTAGCTGATCATCGTAGCTAAAATCCAATGCCAACACAACATTCCAGAACAGGTCCCGCCCGGGTTGGGGCCACTGGCTGGGCTGCGTGGTGCCCACAGGGGAACTCGAGAAGCTTAGCACCCACATCACACTTACTCTCTTTCCGTCCGACTCTCACTCTGTCCTTCGCTTCTGTCCTGTCCTTCCCATCTGCCTCTTTCTTCTTTACACCCCTGCTGTCCCACCCCAAAACTTCAAAAAAAAAAAAAAATTATGTGTGTGTGTATGTGTGTGGCCATACTCTTGACTTGAAAAATGTGGGCATTAATGTGAAACTCATCCTGCCTCTGATAAGAGATGAATACAGGAGGAGACACAAAGGGAAAGGTAGAGCGGAGAACGAGTCTGCTGGATTTGGTTTGGGGTTTTTTCCTCCTTCTTCTCTCTCCCTCTGAAGCGGAGGATCCGGCCCGGCCAGTTTGGATATTTATTAAGAAAAAGCCAAAGATAATTAACTTTTTTGTTTTTGTTTTGTTTGCGGGTGCCTCCCCTGCTGGCACTCCTGACTGCCTGGCAGATTAAACCTGCTCCCTGCTCCCTGGGTGCTGGGCTGCTGGCAACTCGGCTGCCGGTTGCCCTGGATCCACCGGGCGCCTCGGCCGCCCACCCAGCCACCCACCTCTGGTGCCAGGCCTAGGGTCACTTTATGCTGCCGCTGATGCCATGTCCCCAGGCTCTTCTGACTTCTAGAGCAGCCTTTAGAGCTGGGTAAGTGGCCTGCGGGGGAGAGAGAGGAGGGCTACCGTTGGGGTGGTGGCCAGCACTTCCCTGAAAGGAGAAGCGGTGAAAAAGCAAGTCCTACCATGGGGCCAGAGCATGCCCTCTGGCCAGTTCAGGGCTGTCCGCTTTCCAGAAGAGGGCAAGGAGAACAGAGAATGAGCTGCAAGTGGAGGAGAGGCCAGCTTTGGGCCATGCCTACCTCCAGCTCTCCTAGGAGGCTGGTACACTGCCAAGACCCATGGGCCTTGGGAACGCTCTGGAGGAGACTCGGGGCCACAGAACCATCCCACCATTGCCGTCTACCCTCAACACTGGCCTCCGTCCCACTCCCACCTCTGACCCAGCCCAGGCCATCTGGGGGCCCTGCAGCGTGCTTAGGGAGCCCGCACCACCTCTGGCCTGCTGCCCTGGAACCATGCAGAGCCCTGAGGCCAGGCTCTGACCTGAGCCTGAGTCCTGTCTGTGGGCCAAGAAGGTGGCAGTTCTAGTCCTCTCCATGGGGGGACAGAGTTGAGTGTATCTCAGGAGCGGGGACAGCCAGTGAGGAAGGCAGGTCCTCTCTAGGGGCCAGCCAAGCTGAAGTTTAGGGTTGGAGGTGTGGTTTGCCCCTCTGCTAAATGAATATGCCTCAGCCTTTCCCCTGGCAGAGACCTCTCCTCCATGCCCCTGGCTTCATCCCCAACTGGACAAGTAGGCAGCAATGTGAGGTCCCTCTAGGTAGGGAACCCACTTTGGAGCTGGGTACAGAAAGCAGGGCATTTTTTTCAAGGATTTTGCTGGCCCTTTTTTTTTTTTCTCTGAAATATAAGGATGTGCAATTTTTTTGGTTTCAATTTAGCATTGGAGAATTTTATAATTTAGTAATTAAAATCTCTGATAGGCTTTAGAAATTGCGGCTAATTGAATTTAATGGGAAGATGATTTTCAATTTTATTTGATTACCGGGACCCCTGGCATCGGTATTTATGGGAAAAAAATGGGAAATGTGCTGTGTGGGCTAAGATGGCATAATTGAATTAGGGATAATCGGATTTCTCCGTCATGAATTTCACTATAATTTTCCTATAATTTTCCATTAGATATCTAGTTTACAAATATTCACAAAGAAATGAAGCTCTTTCGGAATGGAGATTGCTGGCTAACAGGATTACGGGGCCGAGCGCGCGGCTGTGCCAGCCCCTACACGGCCATAATGCGATCCTTGTATCTGCCTTATACTTAGCCTGAGCCTGGCCTCAGCCCCTCGCTCCACCACCCACTTTCCTGCTCCTCTCGGCCCTTTGTACCTTCTCCGACCCTGTGTGCCCCCTGCCCAGACACCCACCTGTCCCTGGCCCACGACTTCTTGCATCCTGGCAGACTGTCCCATCCCTGTGCTGCGGTGCTTCCTGTCCACGCTTTGCTCACTTGACGCTCTCCCCGACACCCTCCCTCTGTCAGCCCAAGCAGTGCACTCACACGCAAACACACAGACTCCCTCGCAGGTGCGAACATGCTTGTTCACATGCACACACAGTCCTTTGGCCAAGGCTTCTGTGCCCTGGCCCAGTCGCCTCAGAGGGAACCAGTTTATTGGGATCCTGGGGTGGGGTGCAGGAACAAAAGGAGCTTTGTTCAAGTTTATGTGAAAGTTACAAATTCAGAATGAGAGCAGATAAAGCCTGAGATACCTGGTGTGTAAACAGGCTGGTGAGTGAGAAGGCCCCGGGCTCGGGAGGGAGACAGAATGAGTGGGCACGTTCTGGGGGTGTGAGGGGACCGGGAGCCAACCATGGACGCCGGCCTGGGGAGAGCTGACGGTTTTCTCTGGACTCGTGTGAGGGGCCTGGTGGCTGGGATTACTGGGCACGGCTCCGTATTTTCTCTTGGGGATGGGATGGGGTGCATAAGGAGGAACTGGTGTCTCTGGGCCCAGGGCCTCGAGACCGGGAGGAATTGAGGCGTTGGGCTTTCTGTGCCGAGGCTGAGGCACAAATGTCCTTACTGTGGCCTGGCCTCAGGGTCTAAGACATGTCATCACATCGGGGTCCTCAAGGCAAAAATGGGCCATAGTCTCAGAGATGCCAGAGTTCTGGGCCTCTCCCCTTCCTATGAGCACACACCCAAAGAGAAAGAAAGAGAAATCTGGGGACCCCTCCATTATGCAGCCTCTGACACATCTCATGACCTCGATGCCTCAGCCTTCTTCTCCAGCTTTCTTAAATCATAACACGCCAAGATGGCCTCATTCTCTGTACCTCTCTGGCCTATCCTCTGCTCTTGGGCAAGCCCTCTTAAGCCTGTAGTGGCTGATTGCGGCTATCGCCTTGGCAGAACAGAGCTTTTCAGGCAGCCCACACCTCCCTCCGCCACTGCCTGACGGGTCCCTCTGGCAGGCCCTGTCTGCCCTGCGTCCTTCCAGCTCTCCATCCTTTGTCCACCACAGGCCCCAAAGTCACTGTACAGCCAGTCCAGTTGGCCTTGTCTAGGTAACTGGCAGGCATGCCCTCCCATGCCCTGACCACCATCAGCAGAAGCCCAGAAGGATATTCAGAGACAGCCAGCAGGCCGTGTGGGTCACATATGCAGGGGGCTCCCCATACGTGCATCATCAAATAAACCCAGAAATCACCCTTGCACTCCTAAGTGACTCTTATGTCTCACAGGCTTCCTCCACATCCCAGCTGCCGAGTGGGGAAGCAGACACTTAGGACTGGGGTTTGGGTTTGACTGCCTGTTGTTACAGCCCAAAGCTGTAAGCCTTGCTTTGGAGAGTCATAGGTGAGAGCAGACGGAGGCATAGGTGTCCTCGAGCAGTCCTGGACACGGAGATGCCCTCTCTGAGATCCCACGTGGGGAACAGAGCTCCTGGCCTTCTGTGTGTGATTGCCTTATACCAACACTTGTCCTGGCCTCCAGGTAGCACATGGCTTGGTTAAGCTCTGCTCCATTATTCAGTGTTTTAGGGTCAGGGGACCCTCAGCAAAGAGTGTGGGCCACTCTAGCTACTTTTCCTACGTAGGAACAGGGCAGGCCTGAAGGGCGGAAGGTTGTGTGTGGCGACCAGAAAGGGGGTTGCCAAGAAGGCTTCGGGGAGGGCAGTCAAATAGGGAAGAGGGGCTAACCTCTTCCCTGTGAAGCCATTTGGAACTTAAAAAAAAAAAAAAAAAAAAACTAAGAAGAAAAATAAGGGGAAAGTGGGAGAACGAGTAGATTGGTTATTCTCTGACTTCTTTGCCCCAAGGTCTCCCTGAGCCACTTCCTTTGCAAAATAGAAATATTGCAAAAATAGGCCAGTGCCATTTTGCTGAATGCTGCTCAAAGACCAGAGAAAACCTGGGGTCTATTCCGCTCCCCTAATTGGAGGCAGTGTGGCCTTCCCTGAAACAGGAGGAGAGGAAGGTGGCAGCGCGGGGACACAGGGGACAGAGGGAGAGCTAGTGAGATCTAGGTATTGCACTAGCAAAGCTGGCCACGTTCCTGCTTACCTGGCTGCTTCCTTTCTTGAGGCCCCCCCAAGTCCAGTGGGTAACTTGGATCACTACAATTTAAGGAATTTTCTGGCCATAGTAGGGACGTCTGGGGACAGAGAGACCCACCAGAGTGCTTTCTTTGAGGGAAAAGGAGAAGGGCCGAAGAGAGCACAGAGATAAGCTGGCGGACAGGAAATGCGGCCGCTGACGGAGGGGCAGGTGGCAGGACTACTCGTTCTTTGGTTCAAGGGTGCCTCTTCCCTCCATGCCAAGATCCTTAATGGGGCACGGCAGAGGCAGGAGGGCGGGAGGGAAGCCCAAGTGATGGCATGGATCTATGGTGGGCGCTCGGAGTAAAGGCTGCCCGGCAGAGTGAGGGAAGGAGGTGCTGGACGCCCCTCATGGCCCAACTGCGGGGCTCGGGGCCGAACTTGGGGGCAGAGGAGGAGGAGAAAGACCCCGGGCGGAGAGCAGGGATGTCTAGGAGGCCTGGGTCAGCCTGGGTTGGCCCGGTCGGGAGGGCACCGGGGCCCATTTCAAGGCACAGCCAAGCCCAAGTGGTGGAAGCCGGGGGTCCGGGCTCTCCTTGGAACCTGCCGCGGGTGGCAGGCGGAGCTGGGTGAGGCTGATACACGTGTCCCATCCCCCTTCCCACCTCCTCCCAGGCCCACCACCCGGTAGCCTTTACTCCTTGGGACTAAACAACCCCGCCACCACCCTCACCGTGAGACTCGGGTATGAGGGGAATCACAAGCCCTGGTACCGCCTCACCCGGAGTCCACAGGGCGCGCGAGAGGGAGCACGAGGGCGCGCGACCCGGCGGGCGCGACCCCGCGGCGCTCACACCTGCGCCCGCCCTCGCGGAAAAGTTTGCGCGGCCGCGCGCTCCGCGAGCCCTGGGCCGACCGGCACCCGGAGCGAGTCCGCGCGCGGCCGCCGTCGAGTGGCGCCCGCGGGGCCGGTGCCGGGGCGCAGGCGGGAGAGTGCGAGCGCGCGCCCGCCGGCGTCCGGCCAGAGTTGGCGCGGGGACGCGAGCGCCGCCCGCCTCGCCCCTCCCGCCGGGGTCCGCGCGCCGAGTCCCCGCCTCCCTCCTCCTGAAGTCTTAAGGTTTGGGGAATCACTGAGCCAATGAGGCGGGCCGCCCGAGCGGGTGTACTGGATCCGCGCGCGCGCGCACGCGGGGGGAGCGGCGGGCGCGCGGGGGGGGCGCGCGGCGCGGGGGCGCGCGTGCGGCGCGGCAGGCGGGCGAGCGCGCGCCCATTCACTCCAGCACCGCGGCGGGCGGGCGCGCGCGGGCGGGCCGAGCTCTGCTCTTTCACCTGCCGGGGCGGCGCGGCCGGGCCCGGAGGAGGCGGCGCCGTGGCCGCCCTGCCAATCACCTCGGCGCCTGGCAGCGCCCCCGGCAGCTCCCGCCCGCCCGCTCCCTCCTGCCAAACTGTTACCCTGAGTGTTACCGTCAGGAGCAATGACATCAGGGCTTTAAAACAACTTGTTATTCGGGGAGTAATCAGTTGCAATTAGGCATTAATTAAGTATTATGAAAGTTGATTATTTAAGTGAATTCGGCTTTCGACTCTCCGACTATGGTGAGTACGGCAGCGGGGCGGGGGAGGGCAGGGGGCGCCGCCGCGGGGCTCGACCCCGGCGCGGGCTGGGGGCCGGGCGCGGGCGGGGGCCCCCCTCGGCCTCGCGGGCCGCCGGGGCCCCCCGACCCGGGCCGCGTCTATAAATAGTTTCTCTTTTAGTTTAATAAACTCGAGAGCGGAGAGGAGCTGCTCCGAGTGTGCAATGCCGGAGCGTGAGAGCGACAGGGGAGGGAGGGAGAAACTTTCGTTCTCCCTCCCGGGCCCCCCTGTCGCTGCTCGCCGGGTCCTGGGGACTTGTCCGGCCCTCGCTGGGGGGTGCGGCGAGCGGAGGGGGGCGGGAGGGGGACGGCGGGGGGCACTGCGAGAGACTAAACAGATGTTTTTTCTTTCCCCTTCTGTTTTTGGCGTTCCTCGAAGAGTTTGGGACCAAAGAGAGGAGAATGGATCTTGGTACAGGTACAGGCGATGGGAACCAGGGGAGGCTCTTTCACTTTTCTTTCGGTTCTTTTACGGAAGTTAGTATTTTTAGCCCAATGAGGTAGCAGCTGAGCAGGGGGTGGGGGCTGGCCTGGAGAGGGTCCGGCGCCCGCTGCGCTTCTCGCCCTGGTTTCTGGATTGCGAGGCTTCTGATGATATTATTGTTATTATTTGTTACTTGCTTAGTGACTGTGACTAATTTGATGCTTGTCATTATGAAAGAACCGAGGGGAGAGGGAGCTGGGGGGCACCCAGAGAGAGGATTTAGGGGGTTTTTGTGGGGGTTTTTGTTCTCCGTGTTTTTTGAATGGCTCCGTGTTTGGTGTGTGTGTGTCTGTCTGTGTGTGTGTGTGTTTGTGTGTTTCTTTTTCCCCTGCAAAGATCTCTGTGTGTCAGGCTGTGGGGTGTGTGTTTTTATTTTTTTAGTGGGGGGTGGTTTAGTTTTTGAAAGCAGCGTCCTGTTGGGAAAGGTGGTTAGTCTGGTTTCGGGGCGACTGTCTCAAGGTAAAGGAATTTAATTTATTTGGGACAAGGCTGTGTCGCATGACCAGGCTGCTTATTATGGCTAATGAGTATTTTTCACCTGAGAATCCGTGGGATGAGGCGGCTGTTATCAGTTCAAAGTGAGGGGCCCAGGACTCTCTCCCATCCCCCTTTTGAGCTCCTCCCCTCCTCCCCCCACCCCGGGGGAGGGGTACATCAGGCAAACTACTAGATTTGGACTCTGGGTTTTGGGGGACCTAGTGTGGCAGTGAGGCTAGGGGTCCAGATAGCATGATGCTGGCCTGGGGCAGTTTATCCTGATATTTTGGTGTTTTTATTGGTTTTAATCTAATTTTTTCAACATTTCACTTCTCTTCCCATCTGGGGTTCCAACCTGAGCCCCGAGTGAGGTTTACCATAAGCTCCTCAGGCTTTCAATTAGCCCTCTCTATTGAAACCACATTTTGACCAGGACCCTCAGATCCTAGCCTGACAAAAGCCACTGTCGCCTTCTTAAATGTTTTTGAAAGAAGTCAGTAATAAACAGGCTGGTAATTCATTGAGGCTGATCTCTGAACCCTTGTGTCTCATTTATAGAAGAATAGGTGGCGGTTAGGGTTGTTATGTATAATGGGCCCAAGTTCATGGCATTGCCCCTTGGGACCCATGAGCTGACATTTGACCTTCTGAGGTCAAAGAGGAGTGGGCAGGGAGAGCAGGAAGGAGGCAGCACTGGGGTCCCGGGTGGGTGACATGGTCGTCAGCTTTGGGAAGTGGGTGTGTGTTTGTGGGGAGGGAGGTGGCTCAGAGTTTTGTGACAGTGTCCAGCCAGGTGTGATCTCGGGTAATGTGATGTGGAGATCCTCAGGACCTCTGTGCCCAGGAAAGGTGTGACACCCCCTGCTGGGCAAAGTGGTGAAGGTGTCTAAGGCCACTGCTGCCACCCTGCCCCTCCCTGGCCTCCACGCCCACAGAGAAGCAGCCCACCCCCACTCTAATCAGGTGTCTCATCGCCTCCTTCCCCTGAGCCCCACCCCCTTTCTTCAGAAAAAGGGCCCCCACCCAACCCAGCCAAGAAGCAGTCCTTACAGATGGGCAAGGCAGTGTGCACCACCCCCTACCTGGGGCAGACCAGCCTCTGCCTGTGGGCGGGCACAGCGGACCCAGCATTACTCAGCGGGAAGGCGGGCCCTCCTCGTCTTCCTCCCTCTCACCTGGTTGCCAGCTGGAGCTGGTGTCCATCCTCCTGCCTTACCCCAAACAGTCCCTCCCAGTCTGCTGTGGGCACACGACTCTAGAGCCCTTCTGGAGGGTGTCCCCGACGGGAGAGAGAGCCTCCCGGGCCTGTGGGTGGCAGAACCTCTTAGAGCCTCTCTCCTGGGCCTTCGGGAGACTTACTTCTCCCAGTACTCCAGGGATCGGCCCTGGAAGCTTTTCCTAGAAGCTGGAAGAGCCACTGAGGTGGACTGGTCCCTCCTCTAGCTGGAGCAGGGCTCTCCCAGCAGCACCCAGACCTGGATTCTGGCCACTCAGCGAGAGGAGGTCGGGGTGTCAGAGTTCTGACTGCTTCCTGGAGGAGTCATCTGGTGATACCATCTTAGCCTTTTCTTTGAATTTGGAAGTTTCGCTTAATTTCAGAACTTCAGAAGAAAAACATTTTTTTCCCTCTTCACAAAAAAAGGGAAGCAGGTGGGAACTCTGAGATCCCCCTCGGAGCCCATCTCTGGGCTGACTCCGTGTTCATCTTCCCTCAACATCTGGAATGTACTTCTGGACCCAGCCATGGCCGAAGTTCTCATCACTGGCCAGGGCTCATTGCTGGGACTGTGAGGGGCTCTCTTCTTTGGCGGGACCATGGACAGCTTCCACCTCTAGCACAGGACAGGGCTGGAGGCACAGGCCCTAGAGAGGTTGCTGGCGCCAGGGACCCTCTAAGCATTGGCTCATGGGTTAACATCCTCTCCAGCCTGGGACAGGTCCAGGTCCTGATGCACTCCGTCCAGACGCCATTCAGTGGTGGCAGAACCTAGGCTTCTGAGGAGAGGATAGCGGGACCTCAGGACCCTCAGGGGCCATGTGGACCCCTGTTCCCCCACCATAGTTCAGCCAAGGGCTGGATCAATCTGGACGTCTTTAGCAATAAAAAATGCCGATGTCGTCCTAATTCACCAGGCCCCGAGATGACAGCAAATTTACATTTTTTAATTAAACTAGCAGCCAGTTTTTATGAGAGGGGGTTGGGTTATGCAAATCAAATGGTTGTGTACGGAAGATTAGGAGAGTTTGGGAATAAATTCCACAAATGCTAATAAAAAAAAGGAAAGGGAAAGAGAGGAGGGAGGGAGGAGAGAGAGGAAGAGAGGAGGACATAGTTCCATTAGGCCCTTTTAGAGTGATTTCCCTGGGGGAGGGAGCCAGGCAGGGGAGGGGAGAGGGGGAGAGAGCTTTCAGACACAGGTAAATCCATCCTGCAGTTGGGAAGCTTCCCAGGGTTAGGCCCCACTCGGCTGATGGCTAGGCCCCAACAAGACAGGAGGCAGGGGTGGGAGGACCGTGAAGCAACAGTGGAGGTTTGAGAAGGACCTTGCCCTTGATTCTCAGGGTCTGCTTGTAACTGCCCCCCTTCTCCCCAGGGAGAGCGTGAGAAGAAGAGCAGAGGCTGTCCAGGGCTAGAGCTGTCTATCAGGATCCAAGCTAGGCCCTGCCAGGTCAAGGGCCAAAGAAGCAAGAGAGCAATTTCAAGGGGATGGCCACGGACAGAGAGCCAGAGAGGGGTGGCACTGTCCACTTGGTAGCCATGGTGTCAAAGTGAGGTCAGTGGGAGGAATCGGCATTCCTCGCTGAGCCAGACCTGCTTCTTTTTCCCTGGGATAAGCTCTGCTGGAACTCCGAGCCAGGACCCCCTGGCCTTGTGCACAGACACACCCCCGCCATTGCATCCCAGCCCTGGCCTCAGCGGTGGAGGAAGCCTGAGCAGGTTGTCCTCAATTTTCCTTCCTCAAGCCTTCACTTGGCCAGATACACCTACTCGACCAGTCTAAGCTGGGGCCAGTCCCTGCAGTCAGGTTGGGCACCGGTTTTGCCAGTCTGCTGCAGGGGGTAGGTGCCATCTTGGCAGGAAGGAGCAGTCAGAGCCAAGGACAGAATGGGCTGTCTCGGAAGTAGCGAGTTTCCTGGTACCATTCAAACAGAGGCTGGCTGTGACGTGTGCGGGGACTTGAGCATCAGATGACCTTTAAGGTCTCTGGCTCTCCAGCTCCCAGCTCGATTTTACTGGGGAGCTTCAGTGGGGGCAGTTCGTGGGGGAGGGGTTGAGGGGACGAGGTGAGAAGCACATTGTTTGGGCTTTCTCTTTGGAAGAAGACATTTGAGACCGGCGGCTCTGGACTGAGAAGTGGCCCTCGAACCAGCCCTGGTCCTGGCATGAGACGTCAGAGCAGAACACAGGATAAAAGCCCAGGCGTAGCCGTTCTTGCAACAGGAGGCAGAGGCAGCAAGGACAGATCTGGAAGGATCCCTAGAGGGGCCCCACCCCGGGCCCTTTTTTCCTGTAGGGACCAGCCAGGAGAACCCATTAACTTTCCTCTCCGAGAAGGGCACTGGGGCCACTTAGTCAGACCTCCGTGCGGCCTCGCCATCCCTGCAGCCATTGGCCCATCCCCCACGGCCAGGGAATCTGGCTGAGTTGCAGCTTGGGTTTTTATGATGGAAAAATAAAATAGATGGAGACACCTTTGGAGAGCTGAGTCACGCAGCAGCATCTCCTCATTAAAGCTGCTGCCCCTGGCTCAAGTCCCTGGGCTGGGGATCGGGTGGGGCCCGGGAAGATTCTGGGCGCCGGCCCCTCCGCCTGGACCCTTCCAGGTTAGTGGTGCGCCTGCCCTGCCATCAGCCTCCTCTGGCTGGCCCACCACGCTTGGAGGGGTCAGGCCGGTTCTCCCCCAACCCAGGGCCCCAAGGCTTGTCCTTTACCACTGCCCTGAGCTGGTTTTTAAACCTTGACCACCCTGGCGTCTGCCACATCTCCTTCTCCTCCTCCTTATCTTTGTGGTGGGGTCGAGGGGCATTGCTCTATAGTAATTCCTTGCCTGTGGGTCCCCAAGGCAAGCAGCAGCTGTTTCGGGGTAACTGGGCCAGGGTACAGCAGGAGGAAGAAGGAGGGGAGGGGTAGAAGGCTGGCGGTCCCAGGGGGCAGAGGATGGCCTATGTCCCTTGGATCCGCCCAGTGGAGGGAGACAGATGTGTTCATCAGCCACACGGGGCAGAGGAGCACGGGGCGGGGGAGCCCAGGGACTCTGTGAAGGAGTGGCCTTTGAACCTGATAAAGGGTGGGAAGTAGTAGGACAGATGGAGATAGGCAGGCAGACGTTCCCTGCACCGCCCAGCACCTTCTGGACTTCACACGACCTTGTTTCCCTCTTGCCTTCTAATCCTCGGCCACCCACCCCCCAACAGAACTCCTGCTTCCCATCGTGCAACCATAGCCTTCTGCCCTTTTCCTCCAGGCCATCCAGCGCCCTAAAGCCAGGCCTTCCCAACTACCTTGCCCTTCTTCCTTGCAGCCTCGCACCCAGTTGGCCCTGGAAAGAGATAGGAGATAAGAGGCTGGCTGGGGTCCTGCATCTCTGACGATCTGGTTAGGCCCATGGCAGTGGTGTGTCTAGGTGACACTCAGACTTCTGTACCCTGGCCCCCAGAAGGTCAAGGCCAGCAAAGTGCTTTCTTTTGCTACTTCTGCTCCTAATGGCGACCATTAGAGTTAGCTCTGTGTTGACATCCCCTCCCAGCACTCGGTCCGGGGCTGGTCTCGCGCCTTCCCACTGTTAGTGCTGGTGGAATTGATTGATTGATGGGCCTCTTCACCAAGTGCCTCCCGGCTTCTTAGTGGGGGCAGGAGGAGGCAGGCAGGAAACGTTGGCCGATTCCCTTGGGACCTGGGTTTTAGCTCCTTGAGAGCTTTCTATAGCCTGGTTTACAGGAAGGAGTGGGGCTGGGATTAAGGATGACATGAAGGGGGCCCAATGAAAGAGATAGGCATTGTATGGTTAGATGGGGGCCTGTGTTAGCTACTAACTGTGACTCCGGCTTGGGCCTGGAAGGGTCTTTGGCACCTGTAGCCTGCTACCCTGTGGGGCACAAGCAGGCAGTGGCCGATGCACGGTCGATACATGGGACTCTCCTCCCCCTCCTCCCCTGCCCATCTCCATCTCCCCCAAGCAGACCTCACTGTAGCATGTCCATCCTCTCTGGTCCTGCTCCCAGGCCCAGGCCTAGGACCCCTCCAACTAGGTAGACCCAGTGCCAGAAAGAGGACCCAGACTGCAGTAGAAGCAGAAAGAGGGCCGAGACTTCGGCCTTCTGTCCCCTGGCATGGCGTTTGGGCTCCTCCTGAGCTGGCTGCGGTTCATAGAGCTTCCCACAGGCTGCCTCCTGGGGGTTCTTCTGGCTCCACGGTCTTGGCCAGTGCCATGGGCTCTAGGCTGCTGAGACTCTTCTGAAAGCCAGGAGGGCCCTCCCTGTTGCCTTCTGGCCTGAGGCTAGGGCACAGCCTGGCTTTGGGGGAGCAGCGTAGAGGAGGGGAGTGGACACATCTCGTGTCTCCAAAGACCAGGGATTCCCAGAGGAAGCCTTCTCCGGTTGAGCTTTGGCCTGCTTTGGCCTTTTCTTATAGGGCTTTCTCCGTGAACTCGGGGGACCCCTGGGAGGGAATGTGCTGCGTGAAAACTGACGATGAGTAAGCGGGGGTTCCACCACATCACTATCACCAGAAGTGCATCTTCTCCTTGGCTAGATCATCAGCTCCCTGCAGACCAGGGCCTGCCTCCCTGTCATCCCCTCTGGCTGGAGAGCCCAAGGGCACAGCAAGCCAGGTGGGCTGCCTTGGGGAGGGGGTGGCCAGGTGCCCCACTGCCCAGCAGGGGGCGCCCCAGGGTATCTGCCCCAGTTCTAAGGACAGGGATGCTGGGCCCAGGTCTGGTCCAAGCCTTCTGGCCGTGGGTGGGGGGAGGGGGAGCTTCCCATCCCCACCCCCAGAGGTTCCTTGGCTGAGTTTGTTTTGCCAGGGTGACCTGTTTAATCATCTCATTTTCTGGTGGCCGTTTATTCCTCGTTTCCACGGTTACGGCCCCATTAAGGGGAGAAGCAATAAGGCAGCGAGTCAAACAGGTAATAAAAACATTAAGGCCCATGTGCACTGAGGGAGGGCGGGTGGGTGGGAAGGGGCTCAGTGAGGTGAGACGGCCCGGGGAGAAGCAGAGGTAAGAGGCCGCCAGCCTTGTCCTCCAGAGGCCACCAAGAGGGCTCCTGACCAGTGGAAGCAGAGGACCGCTCCCCATGCCCCTGCTTCTGAGCTGCACCCTTTGGGGGCCAAGACCCAGGGCTAACTCAGAACCAACCCCAGCCCTCGGTGCCCTGGCAACAGGCTGTATGTTGGGAAATAGCTCAGGAAGGAGAACAGTGAGAGTGACAAAAGCCCCCCCAGGACTCCTCCCGGCTGGCTTCGCAGCCTGGTCGCTGGCCTCACCTCACCCGCGCTTGGTGGGGGTGGGGGATGATTTCTGACATTGTTTTGAGCTCTAGAACTTTTTTTCTGCCAACTTTATCAGAAAGCATATTTGTGGTGAGTGCTGCTAACAGGGCCAGTCTGGTGAGTAAATATTCCTGGTGTGGACAGCCCCGTGACCTTGAGAAGGAAGAGCGTGGCAGGGGGGCCAAGGGCATGTAGGGGAAAGGAGACCGAGTGGCCCCGGTGCTGTTGGGGGGCCCCCTAGGATGGGGTGAGGGGGCCGAAGTGTTTGGGTTTGGCCCTAACAGTCTCTTCCCAGCAGTGTGGTCCGTCTCAAGCTCGAGTGACACTTGGCTCAGGCTGGGCTGTGTGACTTTCCTACTGGTGGACTGGGCCGGGAGCCCTTGGTGTTGCTCCCACAGAGGAGTTTCTGGCAGGTTCTCCTCTGGGCTCCATAGAGACGCGGCCCTCCCTTCCTTTCAGAGATGGAAGCTAAAAGGAGAGTCAGCCTCTTGCCAAGCCTGTCTGAGCCCAGGGGCACGTGCCTCCTTCCCTAGGGGCCTCCTGAGTGGCCCCAGCCCCTCTGGGTGGCCCTCGAGATTGACAAGTGAGCAGCCGGTCAGTGGGAGAGACTGAGTCTTCCTCAGCCAGGAAAAGCAGGGCTCTGGCCGGAGGGGCAGTGTCGATGTGTGCTTGAGCCCGCCGCCGCTGCCCTGAAACCCTGGCTCGGTGGCTCGGAGAGAAGAGCAGAGGTCCGTTCGGGGCGCCTCTGGGTGAGGGGCATCGACTTTCTTTTTCTCCCCAGTGCTCTGATCCTTTGCAAACTCACCGAGGTTTGTGTCTCCAATTATTAATTTCAAAGTTGATTTCTGACTCAAGAGAGAGAAAGAGAGGAAGGTCTGGGAAATGGGGGAAACCCTCTGGCTGGGAAGTGTGTCTTGGGAGTGGACCTAGATGAGTTAATATTCCGATCAAACAATTAAAAATAGAAAATGTGCCCGCGGCCCCAGCTGCTGAGGCTTTTCGGCAACTGCAGGTTCACGGGGCAGGTGGTGCTGGAAAGGCGGTTTTCCACAAACAGCAAATATCAAAGACTACCGTGCGTCCCCCCGCTCCACTTCCCTCCCAGGACCCAGGACAGGTGCCTAGGGGCTCCCAGCTCTCCCCAAGCTCCCCTTGTGGGCCTGGAGCCGGGGTCTGTGCAGCTTCAGGGCGGCCCTTCTCCCCTGCAGGGCCCAGCCACAGTGGTGAGGTCATCGCCAGATGCCTTGCTAATTGCTTTAAGAATCTAACTTAAAATAAGATGAAAACTTATATTCCTGGGTGAGGAGTAATTTCCCATTGAATAGTAAATTAATGGAAGGGTTATACCAGGGAGCTGGCTGGGAGGCTGTGCTCATCTGATAAATCCAAGTGGCTTGGGCAGAACAGGTCTAGACCCGGGGCTCCCCTAAACCTCAGGCCAGCCCCCGCCTCTGGCTCCTCTCAGACTCCACCATGGCCTGCTGAGCTGAGAGGACACATCCCACCTGTGCTCAAGGTCCCTGTCAATGGTGGGGACCAGCTTTTCAAAGCCCCCAGGTGGGAGACGCTCCAGTCTGACGTCCCTGAGGCATGGGAAGGCCCTGGGTGGTCTGTTCACCTGGGAGCACGTCTTGGGCATCCAGAGAGCACCTTTCTTGACAGCCAAGAGCACAGAACTTCGGGAGCACTTTCCAGCTGTCGCACTGCGGAGTCACCAGCATGGTGACCAGCCGTCCTGGTTTGCGCAGGACCGGAAAGACCCACGTCCTGTGAACACCTCAGTTCTGGGGGCAGGTGGACAGGCTGATTGACACGGCCCCTCCCTTGGGGTCCCGGAGAGCCCAAGCACCTCATGGACTAGAATGCTCTCTGTCCAGGATGGGTGACTTACAACTGGCTGCACCAAAACACCCAGCTCCGTGGGCTGCTGCCTTCGGCGAGGAGCGGGCGAGCTCAGGCGGGTGTGACCCACACCTGCCCGGGCAGGACAAGGCACTACCTGGGAGCCTCTGCTGGACGTAGGAGGGGACTTGCCCCCGTGCACCCACCCCACGCCCCGCCCCTTTTCGCTGAGCCCTTCCCTATGGCGAGGATGGGCACCTGGGGCAGAATCAGGACAACAGAGCACCCCGCCTGCCTTCCGAGAGATTCAGAGCTCGCCACGTTTTTTTTTTTTTTTTTAAAGATTTTATTTATTTGACAGAGAGAGAGACAGCCAGCGAGAGAGGGAACACAAGCAGGGGGAGTGGGAGAGGAAGAAGCAGGCTCATAGCGGAGGAGCCTGATGTGGGGCTCGATCCCATAACACCGGGATCACGCCCTGAGCCGAAGGCAGACGCTTAACCGCTGTGCCACCCAGGCGCCCCTCGCCACGTTTAATATCCCAGTTCCCCGGGAGAAAGACAGGAAGTTGTCCTCTGTTTTGCAGGGGGGGGGAAACAGGAAACCCAGAGATGGGTCAGGGAGAGGGACTCCCTCCCATGGGGAAGAGGGACTTGCTGGAGGACCCCTCCACTAGCCGCCCCGTCCTGGATATTTCCCGTGCTGCTGGGCCCCCTGCCCCAACCATCTCTGGGTCCCCCCGGATCCCACCTGCAACATGTGGGCACACCCCGGGCTTTCCCTGCAAGATAAAATGTACTTGTTCAGGCGGTCGCATTTGGAGCTCTTTGCAGGACACCTCCCCTCAAGGCCCTTGTTACTGCCTCTCTCTTCAGAAAGGGGTATCCCCTTCTGTTCTCGGGGAAGGGTCGAAGGGGAGTTGGGAAACATTCTGACTTGTCTCTTTGGTGAAATGGAAATGAGCGGACTGGACCCAGGGCCCTTCAGGAGGAAAGGCGAAATGAATGGGTGTTCTCCTAGGAGACAGGACGACAGGCGCGTGTTCATAGGATGTGTTTCTGTGCAAGCATAGACTTTGCTGGAGGGGAAGATCGGGACGTTTCCCCTGGTTCACCGGGAGACCCTTGCAGCTCGGCTAAGAGGGGCATATCACCACTGGCCCTCATGGCTTCTAGAAGTAATGGGGCCTCCTTGGCAACCGTAGAGGATAACCTTGCTGCTGTCCCTGCGTGGGGTTTGAGCCCCGGCGCTGTACTGAGTGTGGCAGGTGTAATCCTAGAGAGGACCCCACTCCTTCCCCCATATTGACCACACTGCTTCCAGAAGTAGGAAGTAGCCAGATGTTCTTGGGCCGACTGAGGCTGCTTGCGTGGCCTCATCTACCTTCCTACCGCACACCTACACCCCCCACCCCAGAGGAAGGAATTATGGGGCAGTAGGACTGAGAATTCCTAAACAACTCAGGAAAGCATGCTCCAAGAGTGAGCCAAGCCGGAACCGCAGATGCTGTGAGCCTGGGTTGTAACTACAAGGGCAGTGGCTACGAATGTTCCGTGTCCTATGGCAGTTGCCGTTCAAGTCGATTGGTGAACTCCAGGCCGCGGGGATCGGAGCGGGCCCTCCTCTGTTCATCTTGTGTCACCCCCAGGGTGGGGGAGCGAGGCTGGGTTAGACAGAGGGGACAGCCGGCCAGCCAGCCAGCCCTAGAAAGGCAGGTGGAAGGAGCAAGAGCCAAATAGACAGCCTGGAGCACCCGGGCCCCAGGCGAAGGAAGCAGCCCCTTGCTCGGTCCTCGTGGGCCCCTTTCCCGGGCCTGCCTGATAGGAAGGGTCACTGGGGGGCTTCCTGGGAGGCCTTTAGATAGGTGGTGAATGGAGCTCCTCCGTGGAGACTCCGGGGCAGGGCCAAGAGCCCAGAGAAGGAGCCAGGGATGTTTTGTGTTTCCGGGTCCCTTGGGGGCCCAGGGGCAGATTGAGACAGGCTCCTTGCAGGGAAGGTGTTAACAAACAGCAGGTGATTAAACATGACAAGCGGTGACATTTCTGTGCAGGGTTCTCAGTCCCGGCAATGCCAAGAATGAAGCTATAAACCCTGACATTTTGTGTTATGCACTGAGAGGTTTTTAATAGACCTCTCTCCCTCTTCCCCAGTCAACTTCTCCTTCCTTCTTCTCCCCCCCCACCACTTGTGGCCACTGCCCCCACGGAAGCCTCCTGCCTCCCTATTCAGCCTGGCCTCCAGGAGCCTGGCCTCAGGGAGCCTCCAATTCCTGCGTCTCTGCACACCCCCGGGGCTCTGCCTCCCTCACCCTGCAGCTCTCCTCCGAGGCAGGGCCAGATCTCCCAGCTTTCCCACTGCCCTCCACAGCCTCTCCCTCCGCTTTGATCTCTCCCCACAGTCTGCACTCCCTTCTCCTTTTTTTGGGTCCTGATCTCACAGCCTCACCCTCTGCTGTGGCCGTCCCAGTTGTTGGCAATGGCAGGTGGCTGTCCCTGTGCCCTCTTTGTGTTAATAACATTTTCAGACAGACTGGCGAGGGGCTGTAGGGAGGCGGTGGGGCTGGGGATGGGATTTTCCCCCATCTTTTTTCAATTTCCTTTTCTCCTTTTTGGGACAGAGACAGGAGGTGGAGGGAGAGCACTGCACCACAGTGCAAACAGTTGCTGGATTTATTCCGAAGGGGCCTGGCTGGCAACAGTTGTTCCTCTCCCAGAGAAATGTTGGAACAACTGGGGCCTCTTTTGTTCTCGAGGTGGAGCCCTGCAAAGGGCATTTGGAGGTGAGCCTGAGGCACAAGAGGGTCAGAGACCCAGGACCTTCAGCCTCAGTCCCACCCAAGGGAGGAAAGTTTCCTAGAGCTCCACAGGCTGTGCTCAGTGCAGAAGCCAGGCCGCACCCCTGATCCCCGCTCTTCCCCTAATGAACTTGAGAAGCACTTAGTTTTCTGTATTCATTCCGTAAATATTTATTTGGGTCAGGCGCTCTGCTAAAACAGTAGTCCCGTCCTACGGATCCTGCGGTCTAGGGAGATAGAAGGGTCATTAAGCGCGGCCACATGGAGCAAGGTGTCAGGAGAGGACGAGGACCGGACCCTCCAGAGTGTGGTGATCCCGGAGGACTTCCAGGAGGAAATGAAATTTCACCTGGGACCCACGCACGAAGGATGCATCAGGGTCTGGGTGGGATTAGCTGGGCCCTGAACTGGAGGGGGTGGGGGGGGGTTCCACAGGTGCTGGCTGGCAGGGGTGATGAGCTGTGCCAGCCCACTAGGGTCGTGTCCCTTCGAGCTCTGGCTAACTGGCCTGGGACTTGCTCTTCCAGCCACCCTTCTACGAAGTTGACCCATCTGCACCAGGCACGGTGCTTGGAGGCAGAGCAGGAACGCGGCTCAGCCCTGTCCCTGTGGGAGGGAGAGCCGCCAGGAAGTCAGCAAGTGCCACGGAGGAGTGGGCTGCTCCCACTGTGCCTCCCGGGAGGCCCCTCTCTGCTGATGACTCACTGGAGAGAGGGCAGGAGTGAGTGTGCGGACTGCGTGGAGGCAGGAGCCCAGGGGAGCCCAGCTGGGACAGTGTTGCATGTGTGTCTGCTTACTCCCGCTCTTTACCTCCTGCACCTGCTGGCCTCCAGGAGGCCCTCCTCGGACTCACAGCTGGCCTCCCTCCCGTGCCTTCGGTGGTGTGCGGAATGCTCCAGTACTGGTGTGTCTTCCCCAGTAGACTCTGAGCCCTCTGACACCCGAAACCGTGCTCCCCGAGTTCCTAGGGTCAGCGGGACCCTGGGAAGTATCTGCCTATAGGTACTTGGGATGTATTTGAGAAACTCACCTGGGCCCCGGAAGAGGAGGACGTGACCTAACCCTTAGAGCAAGAGCAGTGAGGAGGCTGAAGACAGACCAGGGGGCCCCTGGCGTCCAGGAAGCCAGGCTCTGGGGGTCCAGGTTCAGTTTCCCCACCCAACCCGAGCTGGCCTCACCCTAGAGTCATTCAGCCAGAGCAATGGGGCAGCCATAAGGCCTGCTGCCTAGAACGGCCTCATGGAGCCTTTAGAGTGCTTCCTTCCCCACCTTGCTCTGCCTTTGCTCAGAGGTCAGACCCAGGACATCCTGCCTCCATACTGAGTCCCTGAGGAGGACCAGGTTAGCTTCCGGTCCCTGTTAAAGGGTCCAGGGCAGATTTCAGCCATAACTCCCCTTCCCCACCCCATTCTGAGCCCGCCTTTCTGCCAGATTTGGCCTGGGTCCCATCATGCTACCCCTTGTCATCCACTTCTCAGAGTCCAGCCAAGACCCCAGGAAGGCCCCAGAGGCTCAGCCTTCCTGGGCCCTTGGCAGCCAAGAGGGAGGAGGCGTGCCGAAATGGGAGGGGAGGGGAGTCCCAGAACCAGGATTTGGCCCCCTGCCCCTGCAGATCCGGAGCCAGGTTTTACTGTAATCCCTACATCCTGTTGCAGATCCTTAATCAGCTGGAGCCCAGGTTGGGCCGGACCCTGTGGTGACACTCGGGGCTGTAGGATGGAAAACCTGAAGTGGAACTTCTGGAGTTGGGGTTGGGGGCTGCTTGGAAGAGGCAGGTGGAAGGGAGGAGAAGAGAGCCAGTGCAGGCACAGGATGTGGACAGAGCCCAGAGCCGCCACCCACCCGACCCAGGCTGGGGGTGGAGGAGCAGCTGTTGCAGGCTGGGAACCAGGGATATAAGGGGATGAGGAGGGGCCCACGTGGGGCCCCCTGGAGAACACCAGAGTCTGTGGGGGCTGCCCGCGTTGCCTGTTAGCACCATTGAGACAGCTGGCCCTGGAGTCGCTCAGCTAGTGAACAAGGGCTCCAGCGGGGAAACAGCAGAGAGGGGACCCTGGGTGCTGTGGGTTCCAGGGGTCTACACCGACCAGGGCCTAAGTGCAAGGCGGGAAGAGCCCCTGCCTTGCTAGGAGCTCTGCTTCCTGAGGAGGGCTAAGGCAGGGGACCCAGAACTGTCCTGCTGGGGGCCTGGGCAGCCAAGGGGACTAGGCTCCTCTGGGGAGCAGCAGGGGCCCCTGAGCAAGAAAGCAGGCTCCTAGGATCAGCCTTTCCTTCAGCCAGGAGCAGCCGGCCCTGGTCGTCCAGCCTGGCTCCGCAGTCCCTGCCTGAGTCAGGGGAAGGGTTGGGGGCACAGGGGAGTGTACTCCTCCTGGACCTTAACTCCATCCCCTCCCCCCAGGAGCAGTGGCAGAGCAGGATGGGGGGAAATGCCCAGGCCAGAGACAACCACGGAGTGCAGGCCAGCAGTGGGCTGGCTGGCAGCGGGCGGGCAGACCAGCGTCTGTCCTGCCGGGGCCCAGGCTGGCTATGCAGACAGCCTCTTTTCTATATGGAAATGAAGAATTTAGGCTAATGGAGCTCAACCATCTCTAATTTTGCGATGGCAGGAGGATTTTGATTGAAAGTAATTAAGCAAGCTAGCTGTAAAATTAATTAAAGCAAAAGGGGGGGATTTTTTATTGGATTGGATAGCGATATAGCGTCTGTCAGGCGGGGGACGGATGGGGGTGACCTGAATCCTCTGCCCTCCCCCCTCCCACTCGGGACGTTTATGTCACTTTAATCTCCTTACAGCGGCTGCTGTGCATTTGTTTGAAATAATCAAGGAAATATGGTCAGAAATTGTCAGCTTTCAGATCTAATTTACCTGACGGCCCCTGCGCAAGCCGGCGCGGCCCGGGGAGTGAGCGTGCGTGAGCGGGCGGGGGAGCCTGAGTGGGCACAGAGGACACCAGTCTCTCCAGCCCCCTCCCCAGCCCCAGGCCCCCTCCCAGGGCAAAGGGAGGGGCTCCCCAGGCCTGCGGGCACCTCCCTGGGACAGGCCCCCGCCCCACCCACCTGCTGCCTCCCCCTCGAGCTGTAACCAGCTTTGGGTTTAGGGCTATAGGATCAGGGAGGTGACGGTAATTCCTTACTCCAGATGGCTGACAACTGCTAAACCCCTCCACCAGGGCCACAGTTTTAAAAATACTCCTAAATTAGTCCCCTCATGTCGTTGGCGGCCTTAGCAAGGGGATTGTGGAGATGGGCTGTAGGGAGGGTGGGGTGGCAGCGTCAACCATCACACCCCTCTGCCACCTGCTGCCGTCCCTGCCTTCTCTCCCGGGGCTGCCTCTCTCCCAGGCCCTTCGTCTAACCCCAGAATGGTGCCTTGCCCTGTTTTCCCCTTCACAGCACAGCTCACAAGTTCTGGGGGTCTCAGTCTCTGCAAGAAGAAGGTTCCCTCCCTCCAACACACATGCTCCCGCCCTGCGCCCAGGCAGGCTCTCCCTCATATGGCCACCCACCCACATGTCCTGCCCCTTTTCCAGGGGGTAAGCCAGGCCGCAGAGTCCTCTTGTGCTTTCCTTGGGTTGCTTGGAGCCTGAACTTCAGGCCCTGTACCCTGGGAAGTGTTGGTTCAGAGCCATTTGGGGTCCTTGCCCAGGTGGGCCAGTGTGGGGTTGAAGCTTTTCCAGCAGGGAACCCTCGTGGGGTTTGGGGCCAGTGGGCCCTGGAGCAATCTGCAAGGGCTACAGAAGGTTCCCCTTAAAGCACAAATGTGTAGTAGTTTGATCTGCTGGTCATGAGAGGGCCCAGGTGGGGGGGGGGGGGCGGTGTGAGGCTCCGGATTTGTCTGGTCCTGACGGGTTAGGGACATGGGCTTCTGACGAGTCTCTCAACCTCCTGGGCCTCAGTTCCCTTCCAGTTCTAACGTTCTATGCAAATCTGGGACAACCTGTGCTCTGATCACTACCACACTTGGGAGCTCCTTGTCCAGCCAGAGCTCCTTGCCATGCCCCTGGGACCGGGAGAAGGTGAAGGTTCTAGAAACAGAGTGGATTAGGATGAGCGCCCTGCTCCGTTTGCCCACGTTACAGCACGCCTGTTAGAAGCCCTCTGTCCCCACCTGCCCTCCTTCCGCCAGTCCTTATCCTAACCCTGAGTGTGTCTCCCCGTTCCCACTCCAGCTTTGGTGCTGGGTGACTCGGGGTGGGGGGGCCTCCTCCAGCAACAAGGAGGGTTGAGCCCCTGACTTCCCTCCGAGCAGAGCAGCTAGGGGATTGGGAAGCATCGCCTGCCCCCTTCTTGAGCTCTCTCTGCCTGACCCCCCCACTCTCTGCACCTGTGAGTCACTCATCTTGGGGGAGGGGGTGGAGCCCCAAAGCACTCTGCCCAGGAAAGGGGGAGGAGAGTCCTTCTCCTAGTGGCTCTTCTCCACGTCTTAAGGGCAAAGTTCTTCGTGCCTAGAGCCCAGGCACCCAGAGGTCATTTGGGCACAGCACTCCCCTGGCTGTGCCTGCAAGAACTTGGTGAGAGGCAGGGGCATGGCCGGACACCATGGGGGCCAGCCAGAGTCCCTGCCCTTTGTGCCCGCCATCTGCCCAGGAACCAGATCCCAGGAGACACAGGGCTAAAAGAGCATGTCTGGCCATAGCCCAGCGCCTCACCTCCACGTGTGGCTGTCAGCTGCTCACGTCAGCCCCCGCAGCTGGGATGTGGAGGAACGAGCCTGGGAGCCAGTGCCAGGGACCCAGCGGGGCTGCTCTCCCTGGGCCAGGGGCCAGTCTCTGGGCACGATCTGGTCCACGCTGCTGCTGGTGGGCACCAAGGTGGAGAGCGGCTACAGCAGAACTCAGATGCCCAGACAGGCCTGGGCAGGTTGGTTCACGGAGGCACAGGGAGGTGGGGAAGGCCAAGAGAAGGGTGAAGAGTGCTCTTAAGGTCCTCATGGTGTCCCCAAGTTGGCCCTTTGCTCTGCCCTGGTGGGAAGAACCTGAATTGGGGGTGCTGTACCCCAAACCACTCTGGGAATGAATCCTGTGCAGTGAGGAGAGAGCCGTGTGCGGTGGCTTCTCTTAGAAGGACAGGCATTGGTAGTGGGCAGGCGAGGGCCACAAGACTGGCCACGGGCTCTGAGATTGTAAGGTCAGAGAGAGAACCCCCCACAACATAGCCCAGGACAGCCCAAGGAGTCTGGGAGAGGGATGAAGTGAGGGCATTTGGGGGCTGGTAAGTCCGAGGCCCACCCAGCAGTATCTGGTACCTATCACCTGGCTGCCTTTTGAGGACTCACATGCATTGTGGCCTCCGAGTGCTCCCGCCCACCCTTCCTCCTCGGCTCCCAAGGCTTTAGGAAGAAGCAGCGCGTACTGGCCTTGTCCAGGTGGAGCCCCTCCTCTTTCCAGGGCTCCTCTCTGGCTCCCTGCCATCCCCTATAGCCAGGTGTCTGAGCCTCTAGGTGGAGCTTGTGGAGGGAGAACCAGAGAGGGTGAAGGATGACTGGCTTGACCTTGGACCAGCCCTCCAGGCCCGGCTCCCTGAGACCCTTTGTGAGTGAGGTCTCCCACCAGCGGGGGCCCACCCTGGCCTAGCCAGCCCCCTGCTTCCTCCCTTTACATGGGGCCCAGCGTGCATGGGGCTGGCTAATCTTCCCGCCGCCGAGAGCAGAGAAGAGTCTCTCTCCCCTGAGTCCTTACTCATGCTTCGTAGTGCTCCCTTGCTGCTGCCACCAAGGACACCGAGGGGCCCTTCCTGGACTGCCAAGGGTCAGGCTCACCCGGAGGGAGGGAGGCCTCCCAAGAGATGCTCTGGGACTCGAGGGCGGGAGGGCGTTTGGGTCTCAGTAGCCTAGACAGCTGAGGGCCCCAGGAGAAACCAGGGTTTGGGGGGTTGGGAGAAGCAGGAAGACCCAGATTTCCTAGATCTCAGGGAGGCTGGACTCTCTGCCCTGCCTGCACCAGCCCCCAGCTTCAGGAGAGTTCTCAGGGGTATATGGTGCCCCAGCCACAGGAGCCAGGAGAGGTACCTGGCCGACTGGGAGAGGAGCCCAGAGTGGCTGGGGTCCAGCCCCAGGAACCCTTAACGGCAGGGTCTGGCGATGCCCACGGTGCTCCCCCAGCCAGGGCCGTGCCGGAGTTGGCTGGATGTAACCGAGGCACCGGGCTCCTGGAAGTGCCCGGGGCCACGCTGGGCTCTGGCAGGGCAAAGCCTCAGCCACCCATATCGGTGGTTTCCTGCCGGCGTCAGGCCTTCTCTCCTGCTCATGAGGCACCCACCCCACTCCTCCAGATCCTGGGGGTGGGGGGTGCGGCTGGTGGCCCCCCGCACAGCCCTGCGTGAACCTCCCAGGCCCTTCTTCCCCTCCCTCTGGTCTGGCCGCGCTTCCTCACCCTTCAGGCCTGAAGCCTCCCTGGCCCAGTCCCGGCTGCGTCCTCCGTCCCCCCTGGCTTCACAGTCGCATTTTGCTGCCAGCACAGGGCACTGAGAAACTGCTGGCACTGCCAAAAACCCTGTGTGCACTACGACTCCCCAAACATCCCTTTATTTTTATTGTTCTGTTAATTACTGTTTAAACTTTAATAAGTCACTTCGTCAGGAGGGGGGACCTGCCGTGAGCTTTTCTGTGCAAACATGGGCCCGGGAGTGACTCGGGTGTAATATAACCCTTTATGCGATGTGGGAATGTTTAGATTGTAACAGAAACTTGTTATTTTAATGACAGTTGGGGGGGGATCTGAACACAGAAGGGGAGGAGGGTGGGCTCCCCTCGGTCCCCACCGAAGGCTGGGGTGGCCTGGCGCAGCAGGGGTGCTCCCTTGCTGCCGCCACCAAGGACACCGAGGGGCCCTTCCTGGACTGCCAAGGGTCAGGCTCACCCGGAGGGAGGGAGGCCTCCCAAGAGATGCTCTGGGACTCGAGGGCGGGAGGGCGTTTGGGTCTCAGTAGCCTAGACAGCTGAGGGCCCCAGGAGAAACCAGGGTTTGGAGGGTTGGGAGAAGCAGGAAGACCCAGATTTCCTAGATCTCAGGGAGGCTGGACTCTCTGCCCTGCCTGCACCAGCCCCCAGGTCCGGGAGGGAGCAGCCTTTCGCCCTCCCGAGGCAGGGACCCTGCCCGCAGTCACCAGCCAGTAGAAGGGCAGGCCCCACGTGCTCCATGGCGCTGTGTCAGACATGTCACTCGACGCCATCCTTTCAACAGGCTCATTTCAGATGAGGACTCTGGGGCCCAGAGCAGAGACCAGACTTAAAGTGGCAAGCTTTAAGAGGAGGACCAAGTTTCTAATGTCAGTTTGTCTGATCTGGTGCTGCCAAAGTCCCGGTCCCCGAGCGTGGATGGTATGGGAGGGCCAGGCACTGTCCCGCGATGGCAAGGCAGGGAAAGGCTCCAGGCACTGTGCTGGGGACCTGGATCATCTCCCTCAGCCCTTGGGCAGGGCTCACCCCTTGGGCCCCTCCTCCCACTCCCCATCTGGAGGAAGGGCTGCAGGTGAAGGGGACATGGAAGTAAGGGTTGTCCCCAAGCCTGGGCATAGGACACTTGTCCTCTTCCTCACAAGACCTGGCTCCATCTCAGGGAGTTGAGGCTCGGGCTCAGGGTGGGGGTGATGGTGGCCGGGCCGCCCCCCTCGCTCTGGTGTCCCCCATCCTCTTACCCAGAGGCACTCCTGTCCCAGACCCCCTTCTAGAGCAGGTGATACCTGGAGAGGGAGCTTTTTCCAGCATCTGTGGGTCTCCTGCTGGGGCGTGAGGACATCTGGGCCTGGTTTCCTACTTTGTCTTCACTCAGTCCCTCCCTCTGTCTATCCATCCATCCATCTATCCATCCACAGAGCTGAGCTTCTGCTCTGTGCTGGCACTGGGTCGCAAAATGGCATGAGCCCCGTGCTTGCCCTGGAGGGCCCATGCCTGGTGAGGCTACTGAAGGGGTATGGGGGGAGAGCCCAACAAGGGGGACTGTCCCCTGGCCTGCCCAGGTGCTCTTGGCCAGCCAAGGTAGAGACCCTTGCCCTCCCTCCGCTCTCTCCCCTCCCTCTGCGGGCTGCCCCCACAAGGGCCCCCTCCCCAACCCTCCAGTGGGCAGGGCCAGAGGTTCAGGGCCCGGGCTCCCTGGAGCTGGAGGCGAGAGCCCCCCAGATGGCAGCGGTGTGGGTCACGAATCGCTGAGGTTTTCCTTTTCCGAGCAGCGCGTTTCCCTAAATTGTCTTTGACTGCGTGCATGGGTAATGAAAGTTTATGCCCTTGTTAGAAGGACAGGCGGCCAGTTCTAGTGAGAACTGGGGCTGTCTCCCTGCCAGCCCCCCCGCAGTCCCCCTCCCCAGCAGGAGAGGGAGCAGGAGGAGCACAAGTGTGTGTGTGTGTGTGCCCGTGTGCGCGCACACACACACTCACTCCCCTCCCTGGTGGATAAGAAGGCTGTTAGGGGAAGGGAGAGGGGACAGGGAAAAAAAGAAAAAAAAATTTCCATATTTGTGTAAGTTGCTTTAAAAGCATTTTATCATGTCATAAAAAAGGGAAAGTACTCTCAGAAATTGATCCTCTCCGCCAGCCCATTGGACAGAAGGACGTTGGGATGTTAATGGCCATCCTGCTCCAGGGTGGCTTATTAAAAAATTTATACATAAATGCTTAAAATTGCATAAATTATTTAAAAAAAACCAACAAAGTAAGCAATTTGAATTCCCTCTTTTCCTCCCCTTCGCTTGGTCCCCCTTCTGCGACCCCCCCTTTTCCGGCCCCTCGGCATGGTCCTCCCGTTCCCGGGGCCCCCCCGCCCCCCTCCTCAGGGCTCCCCTCCTGCTTCTTCGACTTCCCACCGCACCCCCAGCACCGTCCGCCCTGCCCTCCTCTGGGCTTTCCCAGCCTCACCCACAAATTAACGGAACAGCCGGCCCACCACCAAACACTCACATGCACACGCACTAATAAAAACACCACTAATGCCCCAAATCGCGAAATTAAATATTAAGGCCAGAGGAGGCGGACGTGGAGCGGAGCCGCTGCCACCGTAGCCGAACTTGGAGCTGATGAGTGTGTCTCTCACAGGCGTGGAATGTCACCCACACATCCCGGAGACTGGAGTGGGGAGTTTTATGATGGTTTTTCATTGATTTGTTTCCCCAGCGCAGCTGCCGACCTCTATTGAGGGACAAACATAATCAGCACTGACGCAAATTAGATGGTTATTCGTTTTGAAAATTGACAGAAAAACAATAAAAAAGATGAAATGCTCCCAAATCAATAGATATAATGAAATTCAAATAATCCGAGAGATGAGGTCTCCATGGCAACTGATAATGTGGAAAAGAAAACAATTTAATAAAGGACAGACACACTTTGAAAACAGATTGGGCCCAGGGAGGGGGGCGGGCTGGCGGGCGGAGGGCTGGAGCGGGCTGGCGAGTGAAGGATCACTGTCCGTCCCAAGGACACCCGCCATAATTAAGCGAGGCTTTCGGCCCCAGAAAGTGCAGATTCAGGTTTTAATACACAAAATTATTTCAGGAGCAGTGAATCGGAAAGTCGTTTGTAATGACCTTCCTGAGAGGCCCGGGCGCGGGGCATGTTGGAGGCTGGGCGGCCGGGCCGGCTGAGTTATGGCATATTTGTGTTTTTATAGTGCGGAGGGGAGGGGGTGGGGGGAGGGGGGGAGAAGGTTAAACAGTATTTACAGCTCAGTTGTTTTCAGAGAGGAAAGAGAAATAGAGTTCACGGGAGATGCGGCGGGCAGGCGGGCGGGTGAGCCGGGAGGCCTCTGGGGCCAGGTGGGAGAGGTGGGCCCCGGGCAGGCCTTCCCCCCTCAGGCCGCCTTGCCTGGCCTTGGGCATCCGCAGAGGAGGCCACGAGAGGCCTCTCCCGCTCCGCTGCCTGGTGTGGCCCAGCTCGTGGGTCCTTGCGGGTCCAGGTCCTCTCCGGGGATGGGGGTGGGCGCCTGTGTCCAAGCCGCCTGCGCATCCGGCCACACCTACTGGAGTAAAAAGGTGGGGCATCCCTGTGGACAGGTGGCTCTGGGCGCTCACCGAGCCTTGCCACCCTCCGAGGCGGCTGGTCAGTCCTTCGGATGGTGCCACCCTTCTTGAGTCCTGTGCTGTGTCGGCAGGACTGGCGGAGACGTGGGACCACTGCGTGCCTCCCTGCTGCTTTCCTTGGCTCCACCTCCCCGCTGAACGCTTACCTTGCCACACAGAAGGGGAAAGCTTGGTCCTTTGGGTTTGCAGAGGCAGGGGCCACAGAGAGTGGAGGGGACCAAGCGGAGCCCCTGCCTGGCCCTCCAGAGCCCCTTCCCCAGGCAGGGCATCTCAGGCATGAGCGCCCAGCCCTGGGGGGGGCATTGGAGGCTCCCCGCCCTTGGGCTCTGATTCCCTTTTCGGCTGCAGGAGCCCTGTTTATGCTCTGTTATCATGACCACACGCGGCACGGCTGGTTTCCGGGCCGCTCTGCATGTGCACGTGTGACTTCTAATATGATTGTACAAGTACGGAGACGCCCGAGTGTGTGTGCACGTGCACGGTCTGTGTGTGCGCTGTGTGTGTGTTTTAAATCTCCCCTGGGTGGTAGCTCTTTTTTTCTCCCCTTCCTGTTTGGTTGTGACCTGGGGGAGATTGATAGCCAGCCTGTGCGGTGGATGCTAACAGTTCCCCTGATTTATAGAGTTACTTACGCTAAGTGAGGCCACTTAGACGCGTCTGGATAGTAAACCTTTTAACTGGACTAAAAAATCATAATAAATAAATAAACAAAGGGGGGCAAGTAGGGCCCGGTGGCCGGGGCCCCCCCACTTCCCGTCTTAGCGCTGTTGGGGACCAAGGGACCTGGCCGAGAGCCCTGGGGAGCAGTGGCCACTGCTCCCACCCACAGAAGCTGGGCAGCCCTTCTGTTCTGAGCTGGGAGCGGGCTCAGGCCCAAGCCCCAAGAGAGGACACCCTCTCCTAGGGGACAGGTGCTGGCTGGGGAAGGGAGTCACAGCTGGAGAAGGTAGAAGATAGGGGAGTGAACTGTGCTGGCAGTGGGGGCGAGGAGAGTGGTGGGAGGGATGGTCAGGGAGCTTGGGGGGAGCAGGGGATGGGGCACCTGTCTCTAGGGGGACCTTTCCTGGCTCCCCAGCCTCGCGGCCCCTGTGGGCACCTGGACTTTTCACCACAGTGATTGCACTTGTAATTACGTGAACGTCTGCCTCCTCGTCTAAATTTGAGCTGGCCGGGATGGCAGGAACCAGGACAGTCTGTCTTGCTCACATCGTATCCTGAGGTTAAGCCCAGAGCCTGGCCTATAGAAGCAGCTCAGAGGGGGTGTTGAACAAACATAGACACATCCCCCCAAAACTGGGGCTTGTAGCCCATCAAGTTCAAGTTCTTAGGGATGACAGGGTGGAGGTTCCAACATCGCCACCACCCTGATTGGGAGGCTGTGGGAGGCGTGTGTGGGGTGTTAGACCGTGACCTTGGACATCTGAGCCCCGTGGGAGTCCAGTTCCAGCACTGATGCTGTGTGACTGTGGGCAGTTACCATTCTCACCAAGCTCTGCTTCCTCATCTGGAAAGGGGGACAGGTCAAGGCCTCATGGGGATGTTGTGGGGAGGGGAGGGTCACTGAAGCGACACCATGAAGTGCCCAGTGCGGTCCCTGGCACAAGGGAGGTAATTTGGAGGGCGCCAGCTGCCCTCTCACTCCGGGCTGTGGGACAGGGCAGCCACCAGTGGCCTGGCAGTGTCTGTGGCCCCTGAGCCGCCTGGCCGCAGGCAGGTGGGCCCTGGAGCATCCCCACCCCAGGGGACGGGTGCCTGGCCCCTGCCTCCCCACCTCCTGATATACAGCGGGCATTAGGCTGCCCAAAGGGGACACTGCATCCTTAGGAAGAAATATGTCCTCATTTTTCTTAAACACCGTTTCCACTGAGTGAAATGTTTAGAAGGGACGCACAGGGAGAACTTTATTTCCTACCAGGGAGTTCAGAGCCACCAGGCAGAGCCCATAAAGCACTGGGAGCCTGGTAGCTGACAGGCCGCCCGGCCCCGAAACACATTACTCACGAGTGGGGGGGGGGGCCTGCCAGGCCTGCCCAGCCCCCAGGGACTGCCCCCCCCCCACATGGCAGGACAAGCAACTTGGAGACCCAGGCAGTGGGCGCTGGGCACTGGAGCTTCTCATCCCCTTGAACAGGGGCTGCGCAGGTCAGGGGAGGCCCTGGCCCCAACCTGGCCAGGAGGTGGAGCCGTTCCAGCCACCCCCAACCCCTTAGTCCCCAGAGATCAGGGCCCAGGGGCCCAGGTGCAGCTACAGGAGCCCCCCTGTCTCCCCCGTAACTGGCAGGAGCCCTGGCCTCCTCAGCCTTTGGAGGGAGTGATGAGATTCCTGCCATAACGGGCCCTTCTCCCGAGGCCCTCCCTTCATTTGATTTCTGAAGCTGGCTGATTTGAATATTTATAAATATCAGTAAATTATTTATTGTAGCAATCTGCTGCACCATTTTACCCATTGCAGTTAACACTTTAGGGGGCTCCGTGTTATGGGAACCGGGAGTGGGGGTGAGGAGGAGACGGGGCAGAGAGGCCTGGGACTTCCTACAGCCCACCCAAGAGCCTGAACTGGGGCCATGATGGCCGCTCCAGGGCCTTGCTGAGCCCGGGACCTTTGTGAGCCCAGGCTCTGGGGTGTCTTCGTGGCTCAGGATCAGTTGCCTCTTCTATCGGATGGGCTGATGGCAGTCCCTGCTTCACTGGGTCATCGTGAGCGTATCATGAGATAGTACCCAGAAATGTACATGGAAGGTCCGGTTTCTGCCCCACCTGCCTGCCACCAGCATCTACACATCTCAGAGAGGAGAGCTGCTTGCAGGTGGGCTGATGGAGTTTGGAGCCCCGGGAGAGAAGGTTCAGACCCTGGGAGCTGATGAGGGGGGTGTTTGTTGCTGAGGGGACGGCCTGCCCACGGCCAGGCCCCCCAGGCTCTCTGGTCTCCCCTCTCTCTCCTGGGCCGGGTGAGGTTTCCACGTCTTGGGATCTTGTGCCTAGATGTGCCCCACACCTGCTTGCTTGTCCCCCCCAGGGTTCAGCTGCCTTTTCTCAGGTCCTTGCTTTCCAGAACCCTCCCACCTTGCCGTCCTGTGGCCCTTTCATGGGGCGAGAGCTGCCCAGGGCCCTGAGCTAGCCAGGGGGAGAGCCAGGCTGTGCCCTGGTGCTGGGCCACCTCCTGAAGCTCACCCCACGGGGCCGGGGGCTAGAGGCTGGGAGAGCCGCTGAGCTTGCTGCCTGTGTGCAGGCCCTGGCTGCTCCTTCCCCCGGGGCCTGACGGGGCCCACCTCAGCTGCCTTGCCCCTTGCCTCCTTTCTGGAGCCCGTCCCTGAGTAAGCAGTGCAGGAGTCCCCTGCCTTCCCACCCTCTGGCCCAAGCCTGCCTCCTGGGCAGTATTGTTCCCAGAGGAAGTGTCCAGTGTAAATAGGGCAGCGGGCAGGCTGGTGGCGGGAAGGAGATGAAAGGGGCAGTGACAGGGCCGGGGACGGATGGCTTCCTCCCATTGAGGCCTGGCCACGGCGTTTATATTTTAGGGAAGAAAGTCGGGGGAATGTTTACATGGACAGGAGCCTGGGGTCAGACCACGAGGGGGGTAGTCTGTATGTCCCAGGGCCCTGATGGAGGGGGAGGGGAGAAGGGCTCCGCAGAGTGGGCCGGAAGGCGGATGGGCAGGCAACTTGGACCTTAGCTCTTTCATACCCCCTACCGCTGCCCTAGCCTCTGCCTCCTGCCCTGCACCCCAGGCCCACACGCCTTCTCCACCTCTACCCCTGGGACCTGCAGTAGAGTCAGAGGGAGGGCAACATCTGGAAGGCAGGTGGGCTGGGGCAGAGCAGCGGCTGGAGGGCAGGTGTGGGGGTGGAGGCGGAGCAAAGGGGCCTGTGGGCTGGGGGTGGGCCCTGGGTGCACAGCTGCAGCGCAGCTGGTGGGGGCCCAGGAGGGACCGAGCCAGGCACACGGCCGAGACCAGGGGCGGGTGGGCTGGACTGGGTGGGCCCAAGTGCCGGGAGGCTCCAGGGTGGGTGGGAGCCCAGAGAGGGGGTGTCACCAGCAGCAAGGGCAGCCCTGGGAGCTTCTGCTTCCCTCTTCCCTGGGATAAATATTTATAGATCCATTTGCTGTCTGCCATACACACTTGGCTGCTTACCTCCTGGTAAAAATAGAGCAGGCTCCCCTACTCCCCCCTTCCCTTCCCCACTAGGGCAGGGGACAGAGGGGGCCAGGTGAGGCCTGCTGCCTGTAGTTCTGTTGGAGGAAACTTGGTGTCGTGCAGCCTGGCGGCCGGCCCAGCAGTTGGGTGGGATGGCGTGACTAGGGGACCCATCGCTGCGCTTTGAGGAGGAACCCATGTCAGTGCTTGGAGACTTGGGTGGAGGCAGCACAGACTTGGAGGTGTGGGTCAACTTGGGCAGAGCGGGCCCCTGGCCTGGGCAAGGGTGGGGCCCAGCAGAGCCAGGGCCCCAGGACCGGGAGGACTGGTGTGAGCCAAGCAGAGCCTTCGCCGGCAGTGCGCTGCCTGGACTGGGCTAGGTCGCCGGGCCGCTGGGCCAAGTGAGGCCATGTGCACTGGCAGCCGGCTTCAGGGCAGGTCTGGGGCATCGTACAGCCGCCCGTGTGCAAAAGCCTGGTCTCCTTGCGGGACAGGGTCCCCAGGCAGGCCCAGGTGTGGTCATCCTGTCTGAGCATGCCTCTCAGGGGCTTCGAGGTGTGGGAGTTTTTAGGGTGTTGACCCGTTATAGGGAAGCTCCTTCCTCCCACGGCCCTGGGAGCAGAGCCCCTGCCCCAGCTTCTTACCTCTGTAGGTGGGAACTCAGACATGTGCATTCCTCTGCTGAGGTACGCGCCAGGGAGCCCTGCCACTGAGGGGCCCCAGTGGGGTCCCCTGTGCCCAAAACCAATGTGGGCTGAGCCTCTCTGCCAAGCCTACCACGGGGTCTGGCATGCAACGGGAGCTGACTAAATGGATGGATGGAAAGGTGGACAGACAGACAGATATGCCAGCATGTATATGTGTGTCCACCCTTGGCCTTTGTGGCAGGGCCCAGGTTGTGTGGTGAGGGGACTTGCCGTGCACCATCCCCCCACCCCGACCCCAGACCCTGGGTGACCCGTTCAGCAGCCGTGAGGGAGGTGGTGAGACCTCGGGCAGCCTGAGTTAGAGTTTCTGTCGGCTGTCACGTGCAGGGCTTCGGCACCGCGACTGCAGCTTTGGGGCTCTCTGTTGGGGATCCGAGGAATCCCGACCCCGTCCAGCTGTGGCTTCTCCGGGCCAGGAAGTGGGCTTCCCAGAATCAGCCGGGCCTTCTAGGGCCACAGGAGCCGGCCGAGGCCGAGAAGGCACAGTGAGATCCCGGACAGGGATGAGCGCTTCTCAGGGGGACTGTGAGGAGCTCTGCCCTTGAATGGCCCTCACTGAGGCTTGTGGAAAGGAAATGGCCAGAGAATTCGAGCGGGTCTGTGAAGGGGAGGGGAGAGAGGAAAAACAGGCCTTCGGAGGCCCTGGGTGGCTAGGAGAGAAGGAAGAGATCTCGGGGCTCTCCAGGGAGCAGAGGTAGGAGTCCGGTGGGGCCCAGGGACCAGGTCTGGCCGAGTGGTGCCAGGGATGAGACGCTCAGGTGGAGAAGGGTGCCCGCCCCCGTGGCTGGGACAGGAAGGCAGGAGGTGGATGCTGGCTGCTCCCTGGCTCTCTGCGGTCACCTCCCTGTGTGGCAGGCCACGGGGGGGGGGGGGGGCAGATGCTCACAGGTAGTCAGGCTGCTGTCACTTGCTGGAGTCACCCAATGGACAGCCCCTAAGCCGGCGCGCGTGCCTCAGTATCCTTGAGTGTCAGAGCACACACCCCCCCCCCCCTCCAGCTGGGGTCATGTCTGGCCTGCCTCTCAGAAGAGGAATTTAGGGCCAAGCAAGAGTAGGAAATGCTTCCAGGAACCAGGTGCTGAGAAGCCCGCCCCAGGTGTCCGCACATCACCCATTCGTATGTTCATTTACAAACAAGCTCTCCTTGACCGCCCGGTACAAGCCCGCGCGCTGGGCGAGCCGGGCCCCTGGGGCTCACGGTCTGGTGAGGGGCCCGAAGCCCCGCCAGCCAGGCTGGGGGCAGCGTGAGGAAGGCGGGATTGGAAAGACCTAGGGCCTGGGCTGCCGAGGTGGGGGGCTGAGCCTGACACACGCCAGCCTCTGACCTCTCCGTCCGCCCCACAGCTGAAGGCACCCGGTGCACCGACCCGCCCGCAGGCAAGCCGGCGATGGCGGCCAAGCGCAAAGGCGGCCTGAAGCTCAACGCCATCTGCGCCAAGCTGAGCCGCCAGGTGGTGGTGGAGAAGGGGGCGGAGGCGGGCCCCCCGGCCGAGGGCAGCTCACTGCGGCCACGGGACCGAGAGACCGGCGTGGCCCGGGGCGCCCGCAGCGAGGAAGACAAGAGGCGGGCGGTGATTGAGAAGTGGGTCAACGGCGAGTACAGTGAGGAGCCCGCGCCTGCGCCCGGCCTGGGGCGGATCGGCCGCGAGGGCCTGGAGCTGCCCCCCGAAGGCGTGTACATGGTACAGCCCCAGGGCTGCAGCGATGAGGAAGACCACGGCGAAGAGCCCCCCAAGGATGGCAGCGGTGTCGTGGAGCAGAAGGAGCCTGATGGCGCAGCCTCCAAGGATGACAGCGGCCCCGGTGCCAAGCAGGCTTCAGGTAGGTGTCTGAGCCCCGGACAGACAGACGGATGGATGGATGGCATGACCTCGCGGGGGGCGCCAGAGGGGAAGGAGTGGGGGGTCCACGGAGCCTGCCCGCTTCCCCCACACGTGCTCCATTTACCGGTACTTCATTGAGTCCCGCCAGTTCTCCTGATGTGGGGGCCTGGGGCCAAGGTAGTGGCAAGAACAGGGGACACTTGCTCGGGCTGGAAGGGGAGCTTCCCAGTGTGGGCCGGGCTGGGGGCAGCTATGAGCACCGCGGGTCTGATGGCTGCGGGGATGCGGGACGGAGGACAGACTGTGGGACTGTCTCTCCACACCTGCATCAGAGGAGCCTGGGGGGGCAGGGCTGGTCAGCCCCAGGAACCACAGGAGCAGAGCTCTAGCATAGGCCTGCTCTCCCACCCTCCCCTGCCCCCTCTCGGAAGCCTTCTCCTCACCAGGGACACTGGCTGTCCCAGGCGGGACCTCTCAGGGGTGAGGCCCCGGGCCGCAGGATGGCCCCACCTGGCCCAGCCCGCATATCCCATTATACCCACCTGCCCGGGACGTGCTCCTCTGGCTGACCTCTTTCCCGTGCACGAGATGGCTAAGGCCCGGCTTTTCTGCTGTCTCCTTGTCCTTACGACTCAGAGCAGCCCGGAGCTCCTTCCCCTCCTGGAAGGGAGGGCCTGCAGTTTCGGGTGAAGGGGATTACCACCACTAGGATGGAACCCCAGGTCTGGGGTCTTTTCTCCAGCTTCCAGCCTCCTCCTCAGGCCTGTGCCTGGTGCCCCGAGCCTCCCCTGCCTGCTCCCCGATCCCCTTCCCCCTGCAGCGAGGGGCGCATCTCCTCCCTGCGCGGGGAGCCCTGCGCAGCCACATAATTATGCATATAAGATATAAACAGAGCTGTTTAATTATCCTTCGCCACATCAGTGACAGAGTAATTAACAAACATTGCAAGATCAATGAGGAAAAGTGTGACCTTCAGTTTCCTCTGATAGGAAAAGCCCTTGCCGTTCCCAGACACAAGGTGATTGTGCTGAGCCAGAGGAGAGGGAGGGACAGGGACAAGGGCCGCTGTCCCGTTGGGGCCCCAGCCCCTCCCAGGCCCAGCTCTGCCCTGACTCCTGCCTTCTCTCACCCCAAGTGGAGAGCCAGGACCATAGGGGGCCGGGCTGGAACTGCCAGTGGCCTCATGACCCAGGCATTGCTCCTCTGGTTGGAGGCCCCGTGGGACTGCAGTCTGACACCCAGGGCAGCCTGCTCAGCCCGGGACACCAGAGAGAAGCAGCTGGAGCCCTAGCAGCCCACCGGGCTCGGGCCACCTTCTCTGGGCCTGGGGGCTCGGGAATGCAGGCCTCTGGGCTGCCCCAGACCCCCGCCGGGCCCCTTCCCTCTACTAAGCTGCCTGCCCTTCAAAGCCTTCTGTCTCTCTGCCATATATAGTGAGGGCTCAGCTCCCTCCTGCTATTTTTAGCCCCTTTCCCTGGTCCCTGAACCACTGAATCCAGCAGCCAGAGCCCACTCCTCCCAGGCTGCGCCCCCCCATCCCACATAGCCTGAGGTCAGGACAGTGGCCCACAGGCCACCCCGCCCCAGGGAACAGCCATCTGTTGGCTCCTGGAGTCACTCTGCCCACCTTGGGGGGTGCCAGGTGCTGCCTGTGACTGTCCTTCTCCCGCAGACCTGGTAGGTGGGGATGTGGGTTGGGAAGTGACCCCCTCAGCCACCTGCTGGGGTCCTGGGCCTCCCCTTCTTCAGCCCCACCTTCCCTGCTGCGCTGTTAGTTCTCCCAGCCTGGCGTCCCGCGGCTCTGAGTATGCCCAGCTTTGCCGGCTCAGATGGGAACGGAGAGGACCTGTGTCCCTGAGGCCCATGTGGGTCTCACCCTCTATGTGCCCCCACCCGATTCAGGGCGTAGCACATAGTAGGTGTTTAGCGAGTCTCTGCACGGAAACGAGTCAGTGTGTGTGCGCCGGGAAGTCACACGTGGGCTGTGGTGGAAGGTCGTGCGTGCAAGGAGGCGGGTCTCCACAGGAGAAGCCCAGGCAGAATGGGATCAGCTTGCCTCCACCATCAGGAGACTCATCCTGGGAGATGCATGTAGGATTTGGGGAGGTTTGTGTCCATGTGCGGGTGTGTTTGTGGAGCTGGGCAGGTAGCTGGGTGTGTGTGTGTGTGTGTGTGTGTGTGTGTGTGTGTGTGTGAGAGAGAGAGCACATGTGCACATGTGTTTGCTCAGGTCCCTGTGGAGAAGTTGCACCAGGGATCTCAGTGTGCCTGCAGTGGGCACAGGGGGGGCCCACAGATGGGCTGCAGCCAGTCCGCTGCCAGGGCTGGCAGGGCCAACCTCTCAGGCCCTGCCTCTCCTCAGGGTGACCACCCTCACACAAGCACGAGGATTGACCGGGGGGGACGGTCATAGGGCTGCCCACGTCATCAGTCTTCGCTGGGGCAAGGAGCCCTGAGTGTGTCTGAGTAAACACATCAGCAGAGCCCCTGCCCCCCCTCCGTCCTGTTGTCTGGGACCCTCAGCCACTGGGGGGCCGGTGGGGAGCCAAGAGGCCAGCTCCTGGGGAGGCTGGGGGCACGCCCTCCACCTCCCAGGGATGCAGGGCTGTGTGTCCACTTGTGGGGGTCAGGGAGAGTCTTCTAGGTGGGCTCAGCCAGTCCCGCCCCAACCCTATTCCCAGTGGCTCCCTCAGCTCCTGGGGTCCCTCCTGACTTCCCGGCCGCTGCCCCACATCCATACCTGTCCCCAGCCCCCGTGTCACCCCACCCCGAGGAGGCAGGTTGGAATCTGGCCTTACTTCCAGTAAAGTGACTTCTCTTTCATATTAGGCCAAGGCGAGAGAGAGGAGACATTTATGAAACTTTGTTTAATGTACTGAAAAGCCATCGGCCAGAACATTTAGGAAATTGATTTTCCTGGCATTGATGAACTCGTTTTATTTTACCCCGGTATTAATTACTTTTTTTTTAAACAAATTAATTTAAGAGTCGTAAAACCTAACAAGTGAGCCAAATGTCCATAGATCATGTCGTGCTCCGCCCCCTCCCCACGCCAGCCTCCTCCCTCTGTGGGTGGGGGCTCTTGGGGAGGGGGTGCCCCCATGCCTTGGCCACCCTGCTCCCTCCCAGAGGTGACTGGGTTCTCCCCGCGCTGCAGGAGAGGCCTCCTCGCTCCGGGACTACGCGGCTTCCACCATGACTGAGTTCCTCGGCATGTTTGGCTATGATGACCAGAACACGAGGGACGAGCTAGCCAGGAAGATCAGCTTCGAGAAGCTGCACCCGGGCTCCACCCCCGAAGTGGCCACCTCCTCCATGCTGCCCGCCTCCGAGGACGCCCTCAGCAAGCGGGCACGCTTCTCCAAATACGAGGAGTACATCCGCAAGCTCAAGGCCGGCGAGCAGCTCTCCTGGCCGGCCCACAGCACCAAGGCTGAGGAGCGGGCAGGCAAGGAGGTGGCGGGCCCCCTGCCCGGCTTGCGGCTGCCCAGCAGCACGGCTCACCTGGAGACCAAGGCCACCATCCTGCCCCTGCCCTCACACAGCAGCGTCCCCATGCAGGGCCTGGTGGCCCGCGCCTCCAAGTATGACTTCTTCATCCAGAAACTGAAGACAGGCGAGAACCTGCGGCCCCAGAACGGTAGCACCTACAAGAAGCCATCCAAGTACGACCTGGAGAATGTCAAATACCTCCATCTCTTCAAACCTGGGGAGGGCAGCCCCGACATGGGCGGGGCCATTGCCTTCAAGACAGGCAAGGTGGGGCGCCCCTCCAAGTACGACGTCCGGGCCATCCAGAAGCCGGGCCCCGCCAAGGTCCCGCCCACCCCCAGCCTGGCTCCTGCACCCCTCCCCAGCGTGCCCAGTGCTCCCAGTGCCCCTGGGCCAGGGCCTGAGCCACCTGCCTCCCTGCCCTTCAACACTCCCGAGTACCTGAAGTCAACCTTCTCCAAAACAGACTCCATCACCACGGGGACCGTCTCCACTGTCAAGTAAGGCACCCCCATCCTGAGCTCGGGAGTAGAGTAGCTGGGAGCCCCACTCCTCTGCCTCTGAAGCCCATGCTTGTGCACGCATCCACTCATACCTTGGGCATATCCACTGCGCACCCTGGGGCACGCTCAGGTTCTCATACACGTGCTTGCACGCACACACACTCACATACTCACACAATCACTCATGCCCGGTGCATGGGATGGACATCTTACAGTGTGCACACTTGCTCTCACGTGTGCTCATCTGCTAACATGCACACCGGGGACTACTGCGACCCCCACTTTCCCAATGACAGGCTTTCTCTGCCTCGGAGGCAGCCTTATGGTTGGCTGGGGAAGCCCCAGTCCGGGTTAGGAGTTCTGGGCTCCAAGCTGGTGGCCCCGGCTCCCGGGCTTAAAGCCTGGGCCCTGGGGAAGGCAGCAAGAGAAGGCAGGAGTCTGGAGTGGGGGCGAGCACACTCATTGCTAACCCCCAGGCAATGGTAAAATTCTCTGTGAATCAATTGTGTGGGGCTGGGAGACCCCATCCCCCAGGCCCCTTTCCCCCTTGAGGTAGAGCCCACAACCTGGGAGCTGATCTAGGGAGCTGCCCAATGGCCTTGGAGTGGGGTTTTTCTGACCAGCTGGCCACACTTGCTTGGCACTGCTCTCGCCCCTTCCCCTGGGGTCTTCCCAGCATCCTCATGACTCCTGGTGTGCAATGAGGGCCAGGCCCCAGCTTCCGAAGCTTCCTGCCCAGCTGGACTCCAGGTCAGGCCACGACTGAGGTGGAGCCCTCCGGCCTGCCAGCTTGGGATGGCCCTGCCTTTGCCGGAGTTGGGCTAATTGAACCCGTGCCAAGGTTCTGCCAAAAGGGCTTTTCAGTCCTACCTCGAGGGCCTCAGAACATGACAGAGCAAGGGAGGGAAAGGCCAGGGCCCCAGGGCAGGGAGCTGCCCCCTAGACGCTCCTGGGGCGTGAGGCTACCCCCTGTCCGCTAATCGGCTGTGCCCTGTGTGTCTCTCGCCAGGAACGGATTGCCCACAGATAAACCAGCTGTCACCGAGGATGTAAACATTTACCAGAAATATATTGCCAGGTAGGCCCCTGGGGTGGAGACGGCCATGGAGAGAAGGTGGGATGGTGCCAGGAACGCCTGGGGACTGTGGGACCACAGGTCCATCTGACCGCCAGTGCCAAGGTGTCTACTGCTTCCCCACCCTTGTGCACTCCTGCCCTCAAATTCCCCCGAGGGACTACGCCCCATCTCAGAGCCCCTGCCCCCTTGATGTGGTCTGGGCCACAAGCCCTCAAGCCCTAGGCTGGACCAGGGTGTCCAAAGGCCCCACGTAAGCCCAGAGCACTGCTGTCACTTACACGGAGTCTTGGGTGAGATGCAGGCCAGCGCAGAACTGGTGGGGATGAGGGGGGGTGTGGGCGATGGTCCTCCCTGACCTGGCCTCAGTGTGCTCCCTGGGCCGGGCCTTGATCCTCACCGCCTGACTCCAGACCTGCTTCTGTACATGTCTAAGGCAGCAGGATAGGTGGGCAAAGAAACTTCGCCTCAGATTCCCCCAAATCAGGCCCCTCGCTGCCAGCGCCCGATGGGGTAGCACGTGGCAGGGGCTGCGCCCCAGCCTCTGTCTTTCTGCTGATCTTCTAGGTTCTTCCCACCCCTCTCTTTTCAGCTTCACTCCATTCTATTATCATTATTATCATTATTATTAGGGCCTCCGCAGATGGCCCTTTTGGCAGCTTCGGCGTAAATGTGTATTTGCAAGTTGTTCTTCCCTTACAAGGGGGTCTCCGTCTCTGTCCTACAGTCTGAGGCCCATCTCCTCCCCAGTTGTCATTGCGGGCTCTCCCCCGGAGCAGCCTCCCCAGGGTAGCTGTCACGGAGACCGAGAGCCACACCCCGGCGGCCTCGGGGCCTGGAAGAGGCACGGGGTTTCCTGGGAGGCAGGCAGCGGCCAGGCCGCATGGGGCTCCCGGCAGCCGAGTTGGCTGGAGAGCATACTCCCTGCCTCAGGAAGCCGAACAGATGCTGTGCTTTAAAAATTCATAACCCTGGGCTGTTCAAGTGTCAGGAAAGCCCAGGACAGAGAGAGGCTTTAACACCTCTCAGCAGCTGGGCCCTCCCAGCCCGTATCTGCAGCACCTGGCTTAGCCCTGGGGGGGGCGGGGAGGGCAATGGCGGCACCTGCAGGAAAGGCAGTCGGGCCACTGTGGGGGACTTCTGACCTCATCGCCTCATCCCATCCCATCCCAGGCCTCTTCCCGTCTCTGCTCTGACTTTTGGCCTGCCCCGGCCTTTTCCTCCCCACGTTGGTGCTAGGCCTGTGTGCCTCCCTGGGCCCTTGTTCCCCCGGCAGGTGGCACAGCCCTGCGCTTCGGTGGCTCTGGGATTCCCAACAGGTGCAATCACTCCCCCTGGCTTTCTTAGGCCTCAGCCACTTCACCCCTACAGACTACCTCTGCCGCCCCCCCCCACCCCCCCCCACAGGGCCCAGAGCCCCCCTGAACCCCAGCAGCGCTTCCCTGAGATATGGGCACAGATTTTTCTGGGCTGCTCCTGCCGAGAGCCTGGGAAGAGTCTGCCCTGGGGCTGCTATCCAGCGAGGCCTGAGCCCACCCCTTCTCCCTGCAGGTTCTCGGGCAGTCAGCACTGTGGCCACATCCACTGCGCCTACCAGTACCGCGAGCACTACCATTGCCTGGACCCCGAGTGCAACTACCAGGTAGGGTCCGGTGGGCCCCAGCCCCACCCTGGCGTGCCTGCCCGGCGGCAGAGGAGCTCCTCACAAGTGGGATGGGGGCGCTCAACTCAAGCTGACAGAGAACCCAGAAAACCAACAGCTGCAAAAAAGCATCTGATAGGAGCCATCTGCCTCCCCGGGGTGATAACTGAAGCTCCCATTCTCTGGGAGCTGCCCTGCCCCCAGGGACCAGGCCCGCAGGCGGAGGCCCCTTATCTGACTCTTCCCAGTGTCTTCCCGCGTCAGGACTCCTGCCCCATCTAACAGGTGGTAACACTGAGGCTTAGATAGATTGTCACTTATGGTCAAAACCACCTCTGGCACGTGCAGAGTGGGTCAACGAGAGGGGAACGTGCGTTGTCCCCTCTTGCTCACCGGGGAGCCCACGCTGGCACCGCCTGTCGGCAGTCCTGGGCAAAATGAGTCATCAGCCATCAGAGCCCCTGCCTGAAGGGCCTGGCCCAATTCAGCCTCTCTGCTCCGGGGCGTGACTGCGGGGAGCCGGGCGGGAGGCCAGGGCAGGGTCGGGGGCTCCAGAACCTTTGGAACGGCCCCATCTGCGGTCCGTGGTGCTGGCCCGGGGGCCATGTGGGCCACCTCCAGCCCAGGCGGGATTACTCCCGGGGAAGCCGAGGGGCCAGGGGTCTGGGCCGGCCGGGAGGGGGGTGGGCGTTGGGCCCCGCCCGACGCGGTGCCGTCCCGCAGAGGTTCACGAGCAAGCAGGACGTGATCCGTCACTACAACATGCACAAGAAACGCGACAACTCCCTGCAACACGGCTTCATGCGCTTCAGCCCGCTGGACGACTGCAGCGTCTACTACCACGGCTGCCACCTGAATGGGAAGAGCACGCACTACCACTGCATGCAGGTGCCCGCCGGCCGGGGCGGCGGGCGGGCGCGGGCGCGGGGCCGGCCCCATGGCCATACTTGGTGCGGGTGAAATTCAGGGAGCTGTTTATACAGACCGACAGTTTTCAGGCTTTAGCACCAAGAGCCACGTTGCAAATGGTTCCTGAGGAGGATTTTGTTTAATTTTCTGTTTTAATGCCACGCAGAGTCTGGGCTTTTTCAAGGTGTCAGGTCCAGGGGGAGCAGCTGGGGGTTGCAAATAGCAGCCGGCGCGCCTTCCCCGGTATTTGTCAGGGGGTTGTTATGGGCTCCGTGGAACAACCTGGGCTGGGAGGAGAGGGGGGCTCGCTCTCCAGGCCCTGAGATGGTGCAGACACTGGCACGGCCCAGCCTTCAAGAGTGCTCAGATTCCACTGGTTTTTACTCAATATGGCAACGTTGCCTGCCTTGGCCCAGCCCGGGTGGGGTGGGGAGGGCCCCGTGCCAGGAACTGTCCACTAAGCCAGTCCCTGGGCTGAGGGTGACCGTCAGGCCCCCGGGTCCGGCCCTGCCCACCGCCAGGGGCTTTGGAGGTACAGCCACCGCTGAGGACCCCAAAGTCCCCTCCTGCGGGACAGGATTGCCTCACCTGTTCCGGGAGCATCCAGGGCCCCGAAGACATCCCAGCCCTCGGCACAGGCGAGGCCTGGAGGGCCAGAGGGGTCGCTAGAGGCTTTCCACCCCCTAGGTGGACGTTTATGGGGCCGAAGCTCCCCTGAGCAGGGAGGTCAGTGGCCGGCAGCACGGCTGCTCCAACCTGGGCCCCGGGGTGCGTGGCCTCAGTGGCCCTGATGGCCGTCCTGCCCCTGCAGGTGGGCTGCAACAAGGTGTACACCAGTACGTCAGACGTGATGACCCACGAGAACTTCCACAAGAAGAACACCCAGCTCATCAATGACGGCTTCCAGCGCTTCCGAGCCACCGAGGACTGCGGCACGGCCGACTGCCAGTTCTATGGGCAGAAGACCACCCATTTCCACTGCAGGTGAGCGGGGCGCCAGCCGGGGCGGCCTCCTGGCCGTGCGGAGGGATGGACACAGGGACGTGGGCCTGTGTGGGGCTTGGGGTCCTGCCTCCTCAAGGCAGTGTGCACAGGGGTGGGGGCCGCCCAGAAACTCCTCCCGGGCTACGGCGGGAGCAGGGCAGGGCCGCGTCCCAGGCCCCCGACGCCCTGCGACAGGCTCCCGCTGTCCCCTCCAGGCGCCCCGGCTGCACGTTCACCTTCAAGAACAAGTGTGACATCGAGAAGCACAAGAGCTACCACATCAAGGACGACGCGTACGCCAAGGACGGCTTCAAGAAGTTCTACAAGTACGAGGAGTGTCGGTACGAGGGCTGCGTGTACAGCAAGGCCACCAACCACTTCCACTGCATCCGCGCGGGCTGCGGCTTCACCTTCACCTCCACCAGCCAGATGACCTCCCACAAGCGCAAGCACGAGCGCAGGCACGTCCGCTCCTCGGGCGCGCTGGGGCTGCCGTCCTCGCTGCTGGGCGCCAAGGACACGGAGCACGAGGAGTCGAGCAACGACGACCTGGTCGACTTCTCGGCCTTGAGCAGCAAGAACTCCAGCCTGAGCGCCTCTCCGACCAGCCAGCAGTCCTCCGCCTCCCTGGCCGCCGCCACCGCCACCGCCGAGGCCGTGCCCTGCGCCTCCAAGCCTCCCAACAGCAAGATCTCCGGGCTGCTGTCCCAGGGCCTGCCCGCTTCCATCCCGCTGGCGCTGGCCCTCTCCAACTCGGGCCTGCCCACCACCGCCCCCTACTTCCCCATCCTGCCGGGTCGGAGCGGCGCCTCCCTGCCCGTGGGCGCCCCTGGCCTCTTGGGTGCCATGTCATCTGGGGCAGCGGCCACAGCAGCCGCTGACACGCCCACTCTGGCTGCCTCGGGAGCCGGTGACTCTGCCCCAGCAGCTGCCACCTCTGTCCCGGTGCCCCCCGCCTCCATCATGGAAAGGATCTCAGCGAGCAAGGGTCTCATCTCACCCATGATGGCCAGGCTGGCCGCCGCCGCCCTCAAGCCCTCTGCCACCTTTGACCCAGGTGAGCAGGCCGGGCCCTGCCCAGGAAGCAGGTGGCTCACAGACCCCGGGAGCCCACAGCCTCGGTTTGCAGGGCAGAGTGGGAGTGAGGGTGGAGCACCCATGGCCCCTGCCCGCCCAGCCCCCCACCTTTGCCTGGTCTCTGCCTCCTCCTGTTTATTTGCTATTCGGGACTCCTCATCTGGCCTGCCCACTCCACCCCAGGCAGCTCTGGTCCCTCATCTGTGAAGTAGACGTAGTTAAGCCCGGCCTTATGGGGAGCCTTGGCATCCTGGGGGCAACGGGTCCTCACCCACTGCCCTGACTTCTCACCCTACCTCGTCCCAATTCCGGCCCCTGATGAGAGCAGTCCCGGAGCCCTGCATTTCCCTAGGGCCCCCTCTGTGTCACATGGAGGGGGCCAGAGTCCAGTGGGGTGGCCAGACTTCAGGGGTGCTTGGGATTCGTGCCTGGCCAGCCCTACAAGGCTGAGGACATCTTCCAGTCTCTCCCTCTCAATCGGTGCCTTCCGGTAGAACTTTCTGCGACTGCGGAAACGCTCTGTTCTGTGCTGTCCGGAATGGCAGCCACTAGTCACAGGTGGCTGTTGAGGGCTTGAAGTTGGCTCTGTGACCAGGGAACTGGATTTCAATTGGAATTACTTTAACTGAGTCACACTTGGCCGGTGGCTGCCATGTCAGACAGCACAGCCAGAGCCTCCCGGTCACACCGCTGCCCTCTCTCTGGCTTACTGAGGGGCGCGGTTCTCCTTTCTCACATTTTCTACTCTTTTTAAATGTCTTCTGTGTCTCTGGAGCTCTTTGGCTTTTCTGTTTATCAGGCCCTTCTCCCTTGTTCCCCCCTTGGTACTTGGCTGACTAAAGTCAGCTGTCACTTCATCCACTCATTCTGCAACCACTGGGCTTGCCGAGGGCCAGGCACCTGGCCGGTGCTGGGGATGCAGCAGGGGGGCAGAGTCCTGCCTTGTGGAGCTGAAGGACGAGTGGGGGTAGTCTGTCCCCCGGCACACAGCTAGGAGGCGGCGAAGTCCGGACTTGCACCTCCGTGGTCCAGCTCCTGAGCCCCAGCGCCCCGCTCCTCTATGAGATCATCTCGAGACCAGCCAAGACCTAAGGTCCCTGCGAATGGCCCCAGGGATCCGCCCAGACCTCCCAGAGGGCCCGCCAGTGCTTGGCCGGGCTGTTTCCTGGGGTACCTTGGGCGAGTGACTTCGGGGAGCTACTGGGATGTGGACGCTGAGTTCCGAAAACTCTGCCGTCCCCAGTGGGACGCTCCTGTCAGCTGGAAATGGACTGACCCACTTTCCATTCCAGGTGTGGGAGGGACAGCAGGACTGCCCGGGGGCCATGCCTCCCTGGCCAGCTGCCTGAGGGCTGGGGTGGGGCCCACTTTAGGGCCACACGGGGCTCTGTGACCAGACTGTCAAATTCTTCCTTTTCATTAGAAAAATCTCCTTCCCCCAAAAGAAAGGTCAAGGGAAGGGGAGGAGGTCCGTTTTCCTTTCTTTTTTAATAAAATGCCACTTGCTGCCTGTGCGGCAGCCTTCGGTCAGCCGCAGCGCCTTGGGGCAGAGTAATATTTCAGCCACTTGGGGATTGTAGAGAAGGGCTCGGTGGACACGTTCCTGTCAGCAACTTCTGCCCCTGCTCTCCTCGGCCTCCCCAATCCTCTGCCCACCCAGCTCCGGCCTTTCCCCCAATGGCTGCACCCTGCCAGCTCCCCCCTAGACCCAGTCCAGCCCAACCCGGCCAGGGTGGGCCTCATATGCCTGCCCTGGACAGCTTGACGGGCGAGGTCACATAGTTTGAACCTCTCTGATTGGCTGTCAGCTTCCATAGCCCTGACACAGCAGATGCCCCTCCTAGGCATGCTCCGTGGAAGGCAGGGCCGTCGCCCCGGCAACAGTGGGACCGGGACCTGCGGAGGGGGCGCAGCTCCCAGTCTAGATCTGCCACTTTCCCTCAGCATTAACAGAGTCTTTAATAAAAGCCTAAGCGGCAGCCCCACAAATTGACTGTGACAGTTGGTGGAGAAAATGAAGGGCCCCCACCCCCGTGCCAGCCCCCTCCCCAGCCTCCCGCCCTTCTCCTCCAGGAGGCCCTGAGCCAGGACAACTTTGACATAATTTTGCAATAATTATCACTTGAAGAATTGCCACACAGGGGTAAGCGTCACAAGCGATCATGTCAGTGGGGAGAATCGCTGACCAGCAGCCAGGGCTCCCCCAGGGCCCCAGCCCACCCAGCCCACTGCCCTCCCTGCCGGGGGGTGGGGGGTTCCGGTTTGTGCCCAGAGGAAGCCCTCAGCCCCTCTAACACCGTCGTCCCTCCCCTCCCCTGTAGGAAACGGGCAGCAGGCCACCCCCGCCAGGTTCCCCCCAGCCCCGGTGAAGCAGGAGCCCGGTGAGAACGCTGGCACCCCGGTTCCCCACGAGGTCTCCCAGGACCGCAGTGTAGACCTGACTGTGAAGGAGCCCAGGTGAGGCGAGGCCAGGGCCTCCCAGCTCTGCTCCACTGCAGGAGGCTCTGGGACGGCACCCTGGAGGCGGACCCCACAGATGCCAGGGGCCGACCCCTTCTAGTGGGGGTCATCCTCCTGGCCAGGCGGATGTAGCAGGCGGGGCCGGGGCCCGAGGGTTGGGCTGGGAAGTATCTGGGCTCAGTCCCACATACATCCGAGCTAAAGCCCCTTGGTTTGTGTGTTCCAGTAATGAATCAAATGGCCACGCAGTCCCGGCAAATTCATCTCTTTTATCCTCGCTTATGAATAAGGTAAGAACCATCCATCACACGCCTCCCATTCCCCCACCCAGAGAAATTAAAGCTATGCTGGGGGGTGGGGGGATGTGTTTGTTTTTTAATGTTTTGCTTCTAATAAGATGAGTTTGTACCATTTAAATTTTGAGGCCATTTTTCATCGGATATAATTTCAGAGCCACTGCTTACAAATTAATTTAATGAACTGGCTGAAGAAATATATTCCAGCCTCTGACACCCTTTTTTCCCCTCAGATGGAGGGCTCCAAAAGCTTTTCCAGAGCCCTCGAACTTCTTCCGCTCTCCGTTATTAATTTTATTTATTTATTTTATATATTTTTTGTTTGTTTAAAAAGAGGTGGGGGAGGGGCCCTAAAGTGGGAGCAAAGCATCAATTTCCACTTTTCGGGTTGAGTAATGGTCTCAGACGCCTTCCGCAGAGGTCGCTCCAGAATATTTATTTTAAATAATGCAGGGTCTTTGTAAATTATACATCATCTCAAATATATTTTTCCCCTTCACATGATAAATTTGACTACAGCAAGATTAATTTGGTTACCACACACAAGTGACTGCTGAGGGAGCTGGGCCTGGGCCGGACATCACAGGCGGGGGTCCCGGCTGAGCCCTTGGCGGGGAAGGAGCCTCCTGCTGCCCTCTGCCCTCCGTCCCAGGCCCTGTGCCCTCTGCCTTCTCTCCCTCCCTCCTAGCTCTCTTGCTCTCCTTTTCCCTTCTCGGGTCACTGCCCCCCGCACCCCCTCATTCCTTCCTGTCGGGGCCCCACGCCCCACGTGGGTCGAGCCTTTACACGGGCTCCCCCTCCGCACTCCCCCTCTGGGCCCAGCAGCAGTGAGCCATCTTGATCTCACCCCGTGAGCCTCCCTCCCTCCCTCTCCGCTCCTCCTTTGTGTGCCTTCTCTTGTTCTCAAGGAATTCATAGGGGTTCCCCCCCTTCCTCCTCCTGCACTTCTTTTGAAAACCTGGCAGGAAAATAACCAGGGAGCCACGAAGTCTGGGAAAAGCTAGGCTGGAGTGTGTGCCCAGAGTCTCGGCCTTAGCTTGAGTGATGGATCTTAGCACTACCGGGTTTGCGTGGAGGACCTCTGGCATCTCCACGGGGCCAGGGTAGAGCTGCACGTGGCCTGTAGCAACATCTGTTCAGAGCGGGCTCAGCTATGGCCGGGCCTCAGCTCCTCTCGGCAGCTCTGGTCTGTTGTGAGGGGCCTGAGTGGCCCAGAGCTGCTGCTGCTCCCAGGGCGGCCAGGTTTGTGTCTTGAGGTCCCCAACCTCGAGCACGGCCCCTGTCCCCTTCGCAGATGTCTCAGGGCAACCCGAACCTCGGCAGCCTGTTGAACATCAAGACGGAAGTGGAGGGCAGCGCCGCCGTGGAGTCCTCACCCTTCCTGGGCAAGGCTGTGAAGGCGCTGGTTCAGGAGAAGCTGTCCGAGCCCTGGAAGGTGTACCTTCGAAGGTGAGGGGCTTCCTGGCAGAGCAAAGGAGCAGTGAGGGCCACACCCCCCGTCGTGGTGGCCAGTGCCCCAGGGTCTCCTCTGACCACCCGTTCCTCTGCCAGGTTTGGCACCAAGGACTTCTGTGATGCCCAGTGTGACTTCCTTCACAAGGCCCACTTCCACTGCGTGGTGGAGGAGTGCGGCGCGCTTTTCAGCACCCTGGACGGGGCCATCAAGCACGCCAAGTGAGTGGGGGTCCCCGGGGTCCACGGCAACCTAGCTTCCTTCATTCCAGCCGGGCTCCGGGCTCCGGGCTGGGTGGGGCTGGGGGCTGCACAGGCCTCTAGCTGCTTTGCCAGCAGGACCCATGTGTAGTTCCCACCAGACCTCAGAAGCTCAGCTGGCTTCTTAGAAGGTACTGCTTGAAAAAAAGGCGGGCTTCCCCGCCCTTCCACCTGCTCGGCTCCCAGCAGGGTCCTCTGAGCCCATCCAAACCACACTTAGAGACCCGGAGCAGGGTCTGCTTCTGCCCCCCCCTTCTGCAGCTGACAGCCCGACCACACATGTTCCCTGCAGAGTTAGCTGGAGAGACCCCACTCTGACCCAGGCAGGGACCCTACGTGAAGGCCTTTCCAAGCCACGGTATTGTAGATTTGTAGATTCTCTTTGACCTAAAAATAATGAAATTAATTTGTAAACCCATTGAGCTGAAAAGCAGCAGGCCAGCCGCCTATCATAATTGAACCCAGAACTTGCAGACATTCAAAACAGACCTAGGCGGCCAGGCCCTAGCTCAGGCTCTGCTCACTGCTTAGGCAGCCCCAGCTGCCAGGCTGCAGAAGAACCAACTTCGAAGGCTGAGACCCACCTTTAATTCTTGGAGCAGATTCTGGAAGCACAGCCTTCGTGCACCAGGGCCTGCTGTCCCTGCCTCCTCCCGCTCTGTGTAGGGAGGAGCTAGGGAAGGGACAGCAGGAAGGTCACAGGTAGGAAGGTACAGTTAGAGCTGAGCCAGGAGCCCAAGTTCAGGACCAGAGGATACAGCCGTTTGTTGTCAGTCCTTCCTCCCTGGTAGGGTCACGCCTAGAGCTGGGGACTAGGGAGGGAACACTGGGCCCCTAGGCTTGTGATGGGGTCAGACCCAGGCAAAGGCTCCCTGCTCAGGGCCCTTGTTACTCCCCACCTGAGACGTGGCTTCTGCGTGTTGCAGCTTCCACTTCCGGACGGAGGGAGGAGCAGTGAAGGGAAACACAGAGGCCTCCTTCCCCGCCTCGGCTGCTGAGACCAAACCTGCCTTGGCCCCCTCGTCCCCTCCAGCGCCTCCTGTCACCACAGCCACGGTTTCCTCTCTGGAGGGTCCCACTCCCAGCCCGGCCGCTGTGCCATCCACCCCCACGCTGCTCGCCTGGAAGCAGCTGGCTTCCGCCATACCCCAGCTGCCTCAGATCCCAGCATCGGTGCCTCACCTGCCCACCTCGCCCTTGGCAACGACTTCTCTAGAAAACGCCAAGCCCCAGGTCAAACCCGGATTCCTCCAGTTCCAGGAGAAGTGAGTCCCTCGATGAGCCGGGAGTCCCGCGTCCCCCGCGTGTTTCGGGAGTAGGTGCTAGCAAGGGCGGCGAGGGGGCCCTGCTCTTCACCTTGCAGTCAGCCCCGGCTGTCCCCAGCCTCTCTGGGACACCGTCTTCGGGCAATGTCCTTCTAGCCAAAGATGCTGCTGCTCTGACCCCCTGCCTGTTCCCAGAGCGGCCAGCTGGGGTGGGGGGAGATGGTGGTGGTCGTGGCCGCTGTTCCAGAGGGGCAGTGTTGACGCTGTGAGGACCACCTTAGGTGGGCTGGGAGTGGTGGTCCTCGCCCGGCAAGGAGGGCTACGTCTCTCCCTGGGCCTCCTTGTTGATCTCTGTGGCTCGCGCCCACGGCCGAGCCGCTGCAGAACAAGCGAAGTCATGGGTGGGGGGCGAGGGGGCTAACCCCCCCCCCAGGCCCGCACCCATCTGCACAATGGTCTGAGCTCTCAGGGGTGGAAGGGCCCTTCCTTACTGGATGGTGGTGGCGCCTTGTGGCGAGAACGGTGACTCTGTATCGTTACGTGTGCGGCTTCCTGTTCTCAATAAAAGTAATAAATTGGATGTGAACACACACCGCCTGAGTGGCAGCTGTCCTCCCTCTCTGAGCACCTGCGGCTGGGCCTATGGCATGGAAGGGCACCTGCGCTCCTCTCCGTCCCTTCCCCAGCTTCCCTCCCTCCGTTCCACCTCCCCTCAGTGGCAGCTCTCTTAGTTTCCCCAACGTGGTCAGGTTCACGCCCCGGGGCCACCGTGGGGGCAGCCCTGTTGTCGGCCAGGGCGGAAGGCTGGGGCACAGCGTCCCCTGCACCTGTCTGCTGTCTGGGGGGCAGGCTGTGGGGCAGGGCTGCTGCTCCCAGGGCAGGCCGGCATGGGGGCTCGGCCCAGCACCCCTCCACCCCCCAAATTCCACCACTCAGCTGGCCTGTGAGGTTCTCTGAGTGGACGGGATCCCCATGCCCTGGGCCAACCCTGGGGGCCCCGGCCACCATGCACCTCAGCAGGACCGGACACCAGGCACACATTCCCACTGGCCAAGGCCCCGTGGTAGCGGGGCTTCCTGGTAGGGCTGCCCACCCATCTGCACCCTGTCAGTCAGCCACACCCAGGGCAGTGTCCGTGCCAGGCTAGCCAGGCCCTCACTGGCCCCCCGCCAGGGCTGGCAGCGCCATCTCTCATTTTCACATCCAAGAGGTTACTGCAGCCGTCCTTATCTATAATCCTGAGGTGTGGCCATGGAAACTACGTGTCCCAGCATGCAATGCTCTGGGCAGCCTGCACACTGCAATCCTTCCTGCACCATCTGAGCTCCAAAAAGAAGGCAGGAATGCATGCTGGGATCTGTAGTCTCCTCTGGCCGAAGCCACTTGGGCAGGAGGGCAGCCCAGGGGCCATTCCTCTGGGCCGCACCACAGGGGGTTAGGGAGCAGAACCCCAACACGACGAATATCAGGATGTCAGTAAGGAGGGCCCTGGGAATGCCAATGACCTTCTGGGCTGTGGTTTCATTCCAGCGATCCTTGCCTCGCGACGGACTGCAAGTATGCCAACAAGTTCCACTTCCACTGTCTCTTTGGGAGCTGCAAGTACGTCTGCAAAACCTCCGGCAAGGCGGAGTCGCACTGCCTGGACCACATCAACCCCAACAACAACCTGGTGAACGTGCGAGACCAGTTTGCGTACTACTCCCTTCAGTGTCTCTGTCCCAACCAGGTCAGCGTGGGGGAGGGGCGGGGTGGGGGCGCCAGGGCACAGGGCAGGGCCCGGGACCAGCTGCTCCTGGCAGGGATTCCGTTTCTCACGCCCCTTTTGAACTGGCCTCCTCCCGTCCTGGAAAGGGCACCGTCGGCCCCTGGGCCCCTGGAGGCCCCTGGGCAGGTGTCCAGATCGGGGCTCCGTTGCTGAGGTCTGTCATGTCACCCCAGCCCTGGGTGGGGACGACATGTTGGACAGTCGCTCTACATTTGGCATCATTCCGCCCATCCTGGAACTGTGCTCCCTTTCCCCAGAGGCCTAGAATTTTATAATTCTGGGCCCACTGGACAGCTAGAGATTGAGCTGTCCATGCCCCAGACAGGAAGGGCACAGCACATTCACCACAAAGGCCTGTCCGGAGACTGGTGGGGGCTGTTTGGCAGAGCGCCTTGAGGAGGAGTCTGATCCCAGAGCTGGGCGATGCAGAGAAGAGTGCGAGGGTAGATTAGTGATGTCTGCTCTGGGTGTGGGCTCAGAGGCAGTTGGCAAGATCGCCAGGTCGGATGTCTCAGGCAAATGACAAAAGGGACATACTGCTTTTGAACACGTGAAAGGCCTGTACCCAATCGTGTTTCCTGATTCTGAGCACGGAAGAGGGCCTGCCGTGGGCCAGAGGCAGGGGGCCAGGTGGGAGCTCACGGAGGCTGTTGGCCGGCTCCTGACCCTCCTGCCGCATCCCTGCAGCACTGCGAGTTCCGGATGCGTGGACACTACCACTGCCTCCGGACCGGCTGCTGCTTCGTGACCAACATCACCACCAAGTTGCCGTGGCACATAAAGAAGCATGAGAAGGCCGAGCGGCGGGCAGCCAACGGGTTCAAGTACTTCACCAAGCGCGAGGAGTGTGGCAGGCTAGGTACTGGCGGCTGGGGCTGGGGGCAGCAACTTGCGGCAGGTGGCAGGGGCACAGCTCTGGCCCCTGAGGCCCCGCTGGCCTCGGCCCCCTCTCCCAGTACCCACCTCTTGTCCCTGCCTCTCAGACTCCGCCTGTCGTTAAAAATGTCCCAGATCTCACAGGCTGGGCATCATCACGCAGGGAAAACTGTCCAACACAAAGAGCCCAGGAAGAGGGGCGAGGGTGACTCGGAGCACTCCAGCCCCCCCCCCCCGGGAAACACCACATGGGTAGAGTCAGGCCCTGCACCCGGTGCCCTCTCCTTTCCCCTCGAGGCCGTGCAGGTAACGCAGGAGCTCCCGCAGCGGCCCGCCCTGGGATCTCTTTCCAGGGCTTGCGCTACAAGGGCTCCGTCCAGGACGGTCCCTGCTTCGTCCACTCGTGTGTTCGTGCAGCAGCTGCTTACTGAGGAACAGCTGCGTGCGGCGCGTGCTGCTGGGGGCGGGGGGGGGGGGGCGGGCGGTGGAAGTAAGGGTTTGGAGCGTCTGTTCTGGCCAGCACCGTGCTTGGTGGTGGGGATCCGGTGGGACGAGCAGGTACACTGTGGATCAGCCCAGAGCATCTGTGACCTGGGTGACCCAGAACGAGGTGGCCGTGGGGCCAGGAGGGAGGTCACACGTGGCCCTGAGCTTCGCAGCAGATGCCAGGGAGCGGAGTCTGCTGTGAGAGCTGGTCCCTCGGCTGGGAAGCTGTCCACAGCCCCTGACCAGGGCCCCCTGAGACGCTCCCTGGCCCCAGCTCGCCCTGGGGATGCCTTTTGGGGAGGGGCTCCGGGATGAGCGGGCAGAGGGCAGAGCCCACCCGCCTGCCTCAGGATGGAGCCACGTGTTCCCGGGCCTGCAGATGTGGGGCAGGAATGTGCCAGGAACAAATGGGAGCGTGGAAGGCAGGTGGCCGCGAGGCGGGCGGGGCAGACATCTGGACTGCAGGCCGGGCCTGCTGTGACTCAGGTGGCCGGAGCAGCAGGGCCTCGGGGGAGCAGAGGTGGGGCCGCTGACGCTGCAGACTGGCCCTTCCAGAGGGAAAGGGTGAGATACTCAGGGCAACTGCCAGAAAAGGCAGGAAACAAACCTTTCTTTCAAGTATTAATTCAAAAAGAATTCACGGCCTGGGAGAGGGTTGGTAACCGTGGCAACAGATGTCAACATTCCGTGGCCCATGCTGTCCTCGGGCTCAGCTTACGGGTGTCGGGGTTCTCTGTAGCTGTCCGTATTTACTCAACTTTGGGGGGTTTGGGTGGTAGTTGAGGCCAAACAAAGCTGGGGGATGATATAAGACACCTGGCCAGCCCCAGTGCCATGGCGACGGGCAGGCCTTCACCTGCCCTGTGCCGACACTGTTTCAGCCCTGCCCGCTCTGTTTGTTCTCAGCCCAGAGCCAAGCGGAGGTGGGTGGGGGCAGGGCAGAGGTCTAAACAGGTCCAGGGACAGGCACCTGGGCTCCCCAGAGGAAACATGGAGACATATCTTGCTTGCTGGGAGGGGGCTGACCTGGCAGACGGGTCATTAGGGTCTTGCCCTAGAGCCCCAGGATCTCTCTGTTGGAGGGGCAGGGAGGGGATGGGGCCCAGCCTGCCACGTCACGTGCCCTCCTGCCACCTGGGGGGTGGGGTGGAGTACAAACCCTCCTCAGACGAATGTCCCCACGGGTGGGGTGGGGAGCATGCCCTGTCCCCGACGCCGTCTGCCCGGTTGGCCACACTGCCCCGGAGCCCAGAGCGCGGCCGCCGCGCAGCAGGTGCGGTGAGCGTTGGCCGGCGCGGGGCGCTCACGCCAGGTGGGGCTGTGTCCACAGGCTGCAAGTACAACCAGGTGAACAGCCATTTCCACTGCATCCGGGAGGGCTGCCAGTTCTCCTTCCTCCTCAAGCACCAGATGACCTCCCACGCCCGGAAGCACATGCGGAGGATGCTGGGGAAGAACTTCGATCGTGTGCCCCCCTCCCAGGTGAGAGCCCCGGGCAGCCAGGCCGCCGTCCCCTCCTCCACCTGGGGTGGCGACAGGGCATCACCTGCGTCCCTGCTCTTGCTTCCTGGTGGGGGGCCCTCGCCTCCCTGAAGCGACAGCCTGCCCTCTGGGGGCAACGCAGCCCCCAGCTCAGCTTCCTCAGGGTCCCCCTTGCTTCCTTTCAGGGCCCCCCGAGCCTGATGGACACGGAGACCGATGAGTACATGGATTACACCGGCTGCAGCCCGGGCGCCGTGTCCTCCGAGTCGTCCACCATGGACCGAAGCTGTTCCAGCACCCCTGTGGGCAACGAGAGCACCGCGGCAGGTGAGTGTGCGGCCAGCGAGCCCGGGACGGCCAAGCAGCAGGCCAGGAAGAGACCTCGGGGGCCCAGGAACTTCCAGCCTGGGCCACGCCCGTCCTCCCGAGACCCAAGGCACTGCTGGGTCCGACTTAGGACTGGAGGGTCATGGTCAAGTGGCCTCAAAGGGGGACAGAGCCAGCCTCTGGGTGTGGCAGAGCCAACGGGTCTGTGGGATGTGGGTCATGGAGGCCACCTCCTGCCAGCACTCAGCCCTTGGCCTCAGTTTCCAGGAGAGGACCCCGGCTTGTCCTCTCTGAGCGCTAACCGAACAGAGCAGCAAGCCCCAGCCCACCCCCCCGCCAGGAGGGCAGGTAGGCCGGGAACCTGCCAGAGCCCGGGGGACCCAGGCACCCGGCCCACCCTCCCACTCGGCCGCAGCACCCCCCGCCCCCCGTGACCTCTCCCTGCACAGTCTCCCCCTCCCATTCTCTCCTGCCCCTGCCACCTCCTTCCCCACTTTCTCCTGGCGCCTCTCTGCTCCTCCTCTGTCCACATGTTTTCATATCATACTTGCTTCTGCCATTGGGTTTCTCATTTGGGTTCTTTTTTGTTTGTTTTTTCTTTGTTTTGGTTTTCTTTTTTTTTTTTTTTTTTTTTTTTTTTCTGCTTCTCTCCACCCTCTCCAGGCTGCCCGGCTCCTCCTCCTCCTCCTCTTCCTCCTCCTGCTGCCGCTGGCGACGAGGCTGCCCACGTGGCTCCGCGGCCCCCACTGACCCCATCCTTCTCGGCGGCCGTGCTCCGGGCGCCCCTCCCCTCCCTCCCATGCCTCTTTTCTCCGCCCTGTCTCTCATACTCTCTGCTCAGTGCCACTCTCGGAGCCACTCGGGGCCTGGGCCACCCTGTCAGCAGCCCACCCCGCTTCCCGCCCGCCACTGCCACTCCAACTCCAGTAAAAAGTGACGTCCCCCTAGTTCAGGATGCCGCAGGTAACTCGCACACGTCTTCTCGCCAGTGTTTGTCACCCCAGTGGACCCTCGAGGCCGTGATCCGGGACCTGACCTTTTTCTGTGGCCTTGCTGGGCCGAGGACAGGGCCACATTGCACCCCTCACCGCCCAGCACCCTCCCCCAAAGACCAGAGAGCCTAGTCTCTGCCCCGCGGACAGCTCCTCGTGACCCCTGCTCAGCCTGAACCCCCATCCCTGGGGCCAGGCAGGAGAGGGCGGGAGTCTGTGTGGCCCAGGTCCCAGGCGGTGCTCCGTGACAGAGGTGCCTCCTGGTCCCACCCCTCACCGCCCCCAATATCTGCTGTCCTGCAGGGATGAGACCTGCCCTCCCCTCCCCACCCCTTTGCAGTATTCATCACCCCAGCTTTGCGCCTCCCCTCACTCATCTGTGCCTCACATTCTGCCTGAGAGCCGGGCCAGTACTGTGCCAGACCTGGGGGCACGGCAGAGAGCAGGGCAGAGGGCCCCCCACTTGTGGAATTCAGCCCATGGAAAGCTGTCACTGGCATAACCAGACAGACCCCTGTGACAGCAGCCACTCCTCACCCACCTGGATCTCCAGGCCCCAGACCCTCCCTTGTCCTCTGCTGGGCACCCCCACCCCATGGCAGACCTTGGTTTCACCTGCTAAGGGTGACTGGGTGTCCTCCCTTAGTGGACAATGCAGCCCAGTGGCGCCATGGAGGCTGGGTGTTCTAGGCAGGATCGGGGAGGGCTGAACAGGTCAGCCACGTGGGAGAAGGCTGGAGGTTGCCCACCCTTGACCCTGGCTAGGGCCGGGCCCTGAAGCTTTCTCTCTGGTTTCTAGGGTGTGGAGCAGGGAGCACTAGGATTGCTGCCCCTTCCCCAGTGGCCCGTGCCACGCCAGGGGGCTGCTCGCCCCTGACCCTGCAGCAGTAGGGGGCCACGGCATATCCCAGCAAGGGGGTAGCGGACGCAAAACCACACTGCCGGTCAGGCAGCCCTGGCAATGGGGCATCCTAAGTGTAGGGAAGGAGCCGGATCCAGTCGGGAGGGCACAGGTGGGCACCCATCTGTTGGCTGAGCCCCTGCTGCAGCCCTGGCCCCTCAGCAGAGCTGCCCTCTCCCCAACAAGACCTTAAAGAACCTTCTGGTACGAAGGGGAAGGTGTCCCTCGGGGCAGGGAGTTACAGTCCCAAACAGCCCCGGGGCGCTTGGCATCCCTGTTGCAAGTAGGCTGGTCCCATGTGCAGACAGGTGGGCAGCTGGAGAAACTGGTTAGCCAGCCGGAGAAGGAGCTGGCCTGTCCCTCATTAGAGGTGGGTCTGTGATGGCGTCCTGGCCCCCATCCAACCCGGGTAATTATACTCTGCCGACCTAGATTCCCCCTTCAGCTTCAATTAGCACCAGGACGTGTCCTCACTTCCCACCCAAACTGGCCAGGAAGCAGCCACCACATCCCCCGGAGCTGCTTGCTCTGCCACCCCGGACGGATGCCTGTGCGGTCGTCCTGCAGACATGGGATGACGCAAGGGGAAGCCTGGGGCTCCCCGGCTCTTTTGGGAAGGGGGAGTGGGAGAGGCCCCCAGAGCCCCAGGGAAGCCAAGGAGTTGACCCCAAGGGGCGCCCTCTGGCCACGGTGCCAGGACGGGGGGGGGGGGGGGGGGAGGACCGGGCGTGGGTGCAATCCTGGGAATGGTGCCTAGAGGGACACTGACCTACCCCACCCCACCCCAGGGAACACCATCTCCATGCCGACGGCCTCTGGGGCCAAGAAGCGCTTCTGGATCATCGAGGACATGTCCCCGTTCGGCAAGCGGCGCAAGACGGCCTCCTCGCGAAAAATGCTGGACGAGGGCATGATGCTGGAGGGCTTCCGGCGCTTTGACCTCTACGAGGACTGCAAGGACGCGGCGTGCCAGTTCTCGCTCAAGGTCACCCACTACCACTGCACTCGGGAGAACTGTGGCTACAAGTTCTGCGGGCGCACACACATGTACAAGCACGCGCAGCACCACGACCGCGTGGACAACCTGGTGCTGGATGACTTCAAGCGCTTCAAGGCCTCGCTCAGCTGCCACTTCGCCGACTGCCCCTTCTCGGGCACCAGCACGCACTTCCACTGCCTGCGCTGCCGCTTCCGCTGCACCGACAGCACCAAGGTCACCGCGCACCGCAAGCACCATGGCAAGCAGGACGTGATCAGCGCGGCCGGCTTCTGCCAGTTCAGCTCGAGCGCCGACTGCGCCGTGCCCGACTGCAAGTACAAGCTCAAGTGCTCGCACTTCCACTGCACCTACCCGGGCTGCCGCCACACGGTGGTGGGCATGTCGCAGATGGACTCGCACAAGCGCAAGCACGAGAAGCAGGAGCGCGGGGAGCCACCCGCCACGTCCCCGGGCCCCGCCGTCGGGCTGGACGGCGCGCTGTCGCTGGGCGCCGAACCCGGGGGCGCCCTGCTCTTCCTGCCGCCCGCCGCCGCCGCCGCCGCCGCCGTTGCTGGCGGCCCGGGGGGGCTGGGGATGGGCAACGCGGGCGACCCCAGGGACCCCGGCCCGCCCGATGGCCCCGGGCCCCGCGACGGCCTCGCCGCGCCTGCGCCCGGCCCCCCGACCGGGGAGTCGTCGCAGGAGGACGAGGAGGAGGAGCTGGAGCTGCCCGAGGAGGAGGCGGACGACGACGAGGACGACGACGAGGACGATGACGATGAGGACGACGACGAGGACGACGACGACGACGACGAGGACCTGCGCACCGACTCGGAGGAGTCGCTGCCCGAGGCGGCGGGGCCCGGGGCGCGGAGCCCGGAGCTGGCGGCACCCGCGCCCGCCGCAGCCTCGCCCTAGCCGGCCGTCGGGGGGGCGCGGGCACCGGGGCCGGGGCCGCCTCGCCTTCCCCCCTGCCGTGGTGGCCGCTGCGATCCCTTTTGTAAGAGATGCTATTTATGTGTAACGCTGCCCTCGGTCCAGAGCGAGACGGTCGCCCCCGCTGCCGGGCTCGGGGCGGCCCCGCCGGTGCTTCCGGACCCCGAGTCCGTCTCAGGACAGAGGCGGGGGCCTCCCTCTGGTGCTCCGGGGCCGCCCCCGCCCCGCCCGCGGCGCGCGGCCAGCGGCTGGAAGGACAGGCTGCGAGCGACCCTTCTCTGGCTGCACTTCGGGGATCTTCTTCAGGGAAACAGAAGGTGCTCTTGTCCCGGGTGGGACCGAGGAGCAGGGGACCCCGAGGGCGAGGCGGGCGCAGACACCGGGCAGCCGCCCCGCGCGCCCCTCCCCGCGGCCGGACCCCGGGCCCCACGACCACGCCGGTGGGATTCCTCATTGCTCAGGACTGGGAAGGGCGCTGGGGGTCACCGCGACCCCCACCCCTCACCCCCAGAGGCGGGCCCTAGTAGCATCTGGCAGGGCCTTCCATTCATGCAGCTAAGACCCTCCCTCCCGGCCCTGGGGGGTGCGGGGGCGGGGCAGAGGCGGCAGCGCCGGCGACACTGCAGGGACTGCGGAGGGAACCTCGCGGAATTAGCGAGCCGGGAGGCCGGGGCCCTGCTGTCTGCTCCCGAGGGCTGGAGCCCGGAGGAGGCGCGCCTCGGCCTGCCGCTCGGTGACTCCCAGGCCCCGGACTCTCCCCGGGGGAGGCCGAGGCTGGGTCCCGCTTCCAAACCCAAGAGCAGCCGGTGCTGGGGTGCTGGGCCTTGCAGAGGTCTCAGCCACCCACGTGGTGGGAACAGGAAGGATACCACTGTTTGGGGCTTTAATATTCAAAATGGGGGGAAAAATGCGAAAAAGTTGTACAGTATTTTTCCTGTAAAGGTTATTATTCTACATAGAACAAAAAAAAAAAAAAAAAAAAAGGCAGGCGGGCCGCGAGAGCACAGGCCCGCCTCGGACCAGCCCTGAGGTTGGAGACCGAGTGCAATCGCTCACGTGGGATTTCGTTTCGAATTGATTTTAGAGGCCTTACCAGTTTGAGGCTGTCTGTCTTTACACTAGCACTGGCGGGAGCTGCGTGATTCCAACTTTTAACTTGAATTTTGTAGAAACAAGGAAAAAGGACTATTACTGTTGATACAAGTTTGTAGTTAACATTTGAGTTTTTCTCTATTGGTTATGCGTGTGGCTTTATAGGGCTTTTTTTTTTTCCAGTTTGTTTTTCTTTCTTTTTTTTTTTGTTTGGGATGCTTCTTTCCTGGTGCAACCCACCCAGATTTGCTTCCCTTTGCAAAACACTCCCCCCTCCCGGAGTGGACGAGGTCACCAAGCCCAGCTTCTGGGGGGGGCACCAGGTGGCCAGTGGTTGTGATGGCGACAGGGACGAGGGCAGACTGCCCGAGCTTCCCATGTCTCCAGTCCTGGCCACCAGCCTGGCTCAGGTGGGACCCTGAGACTTGCCACAGGGAGAGAGCCAAGCCCAGCCTGGAGGAGGCCTGTCACCCAGAGCCGCCTCCCCACACATCACCAAGGGGAGCCCCACCCGATGGCAGGGGGCGCTGGTTCTTTTTTTTTTTTTTTTTGTCCGTGTGTGTGTGTGTGTGTGTGTGTGTGTGTGAGTGTGTGTCCCCTCTTGGCTGCCCACAGCCAGAGAGCCAGGATCATCTGCACTGGAGAGGGAGCAGGGAGGGAGGAGCGGTCAGCGGACCGATTCAACAGGCAGCAAGCCGTTGTCTAAACAGCCCCTACCAGACCCTCCTGAATTCTGTGGGCCCCGCTGCTGCTGCTGCGCACTGGCCCAGACTCTGCGCCCCACCGCAGAACCGCTGGGCGTGTGGAGGGGGTTTTGTAAAGGAACACAAACAAAAAAACAACAACAAAACAACAAAACACAAAAACATTTTTCAATGTAGCGAAATTAAAAAAAGAAAAAGAAAAAAAAGAAAAAAGAAAATCGAAGATGCCGACAGTGCGAAGTCTAGCCTTTTGTAACCTTCATATTGCACACTAGGACTATAAGCCATTGCTAGCTCATTTTGAATTTTAATGTGTAATTTTTGTTTTATTTTCTTTCTGTGGGGAAAACAATGCTTGATCCACCAATGCTCTTTTTAATGTTTTATAACTATGTATGTGTATATATATAAATATAAAATAATGTATGCACATATGTGTCTATATCTATATGTATATACATATATAGAGATATAGAGATATAGAGAGAGGTTTTGAGACGAAAAATGCAGAACGTGAAAACCGAACTGAACAGCGTGTGCTCTGATTACTTGAATCTGGTCTCCTCGGCACCTGGTTAACTGAATATTTTTCCACTTGAATTTAGTGCTATTAGAAATTTAATATATGTGTTTTATTTATTTGATTTTTTTTTTTGCATGACTGATGCAAGGTTTGACATTTTCACTCAATAAAAACTGGAAAAAAATCTATCAAGTTATCTTTTATTTTTAAAATCAGCCCCAAGTGGCTGGCGGGGATCCAGCTGTGCAGGGCCATGGCCGGGCTCTGTGGGCCAGGGGAGAGTGGAGGGAGTCGTTCACCCCTCAACCCAGGCAGGAAAGGGGCAGAACAGTATCACCCGGGGATGAGGCCACGTTCCTCCAGGTTGCTGAGGACTGACGGGGAGCTCAGGCCCTGCCCACCCGAAGGGTGGCCTCCTTCCCAAGACCTGCTTGAAGCCCCTGCATGAGGCTCAGGGGCTGCCAGAGGGCACAGCCGACTGGCACAGAAGCGTCTGGCCTCAGGCAAAGGCTCCATGGGCTCTCCGGGCCCCCCGAGACCCTGGCCAGCCCCGGCCTCTGGCAGCCAGGGCTACTGGGCAGGCGCTTGGCAGGGTCATCCCTCTGCCTCCTCCTTCGGCTCCTTCCTCCTTCCTGCAGGGACCTGCCTGGGCTGGGAACGGCGCGTACCCGGATCTGATCCGGATGCTGGCTCGGCTCCTGCCCAGAGCACATGGGGGCAGAGCCAGAGGGGGCTGATTCCTAGGTCCGCAGCCACCAACCCCAGGCCTGGGCTGCAGGCCCTGGTGGCCCCTTGGCGGCGGCGGGGGGGGGGGGGGCTACCTCGCAAGTGTGGGTGGTGGTAGCACCGCCATCAGCCTGGCCCAGAGTGCAGGCCTCATGCCTCATTCGCCCTGACACTTCTACATGGTCACCCACTCCCCATTAACCCTCATCTTCAGCACCACCTTGTCAGCCGTGCCCTGAGCCGACCTCCTTCCAGGTGGTCAAGGCATCCCGGAGCCCCGCGCGGGAGGGACGTGTGTGGGACCCACCACGTTCTTCCACTCCGAGGAGCATCTCCCTGCGTGTCACGGCCCTGCACTGAGCACACCCACGTTCCTGAGGCGGAAACCAGGGGCCGGGAAGGTGAGGCCCCACCGCGCCCCGCTCCCCTGGCTGGGCAGCAGCCGGCCGGGGCCAGGGCCAGGGCCAGGGCCAGCAGGAGGAGAGGCGCAGGGGCTGCCTCTCCCTCCAAGTCTCCCGGGTCTGCACCCGCCCAGCATCCTGCTCGGTGTCGTTCCCACCACAAAAGCCGCCTTTCCTACCCAGCCCCAGCACAGAAGGCCTTTCCTTTTCTTCTTTCTTCCTGGAACGCAGCCCACAGGCTATTTACATAAATATGTTTGTAACAGACGCGAAAATATATACTTTTTTCTGTCTTATTAAAATGTTCAAGTTGGAACTCGCCTATTGTTTGTGGATATCTCGATTCTGTTAAATAAAACAGTGACTAATTTATGGGATAAAACACAAGTTCAACAAATTAAAACCATTATTGGAGCTTCACAGGCCCTGGTGGGCCGAGCAGCCCTCCCATGGGGCCTCAGGGGCGGCGCGGAGCCAAGCCCGGGCCTCAGCTGGGTGAGTGGGTGACCACAGGGCCGCCTCTGGGTGCTGCGGCGGGGGGCAGGGGGGCAGGGCCCACAGAGGATTTGGAGGGCCAGCTCTCAGGGGCTCCAACGTCAGCTGCCTGTCAGGGACTCCAGGGGCCCAGGGGAGGGAGGAGCGACTCAGAGCAGATGACCCCCCCTCGCACAAATGCCCCCTCGCCAGCTGCCCCCAGGTCTTCCCGGCCCAAATGGATCTCGGCAGACCCACACACAGTGGACGGGAGGGAGGCCCAGCCTAGCTGTGGGCAGAGCCAGCCTCCAAGCTAGACTCAGGACGAGGCAGGCACCGGGGCCGAGGGGGATAGATAAGGAGGGCCTTGGACCGGGCCCAGGGAGGGGGGCACTGGGTCTCGAGGTGCCCCCCCAAACAGCCTAAGGGGGACAAGGGCCTGTGACCCATCAGGATGCTGTACCAGGCCAGCTCACTGCCCTGAGTCCCAGGTGCTGCCCCAGATGAGGGCAGAGAGAAGTGACCACATCACCCACCAGGAGCCAGTGCCCACTGCGACCAGGTCCCCCACCGCAAGAGGGAGGGGCTTGCAGCTGCAAACCGCCCCCTCCCCCCACCGGGAGTGCAGAGTGGGCCCGGGCCCCACCACACTCCCTATGGCTTGTTGGACTCAGTAGGAAATGCAGTAAAACACTCTTCGTTCTTGGATTTAAGGAGCCGCGGCGGGGCGGTGCACCTACGCCCAAACTGGGGCGAATTCGAGAGTTTTGTAACCTCTTGGAAAGAGCCAGAACCAGCTGCTCAGGCTCACGCTGAGCTCAGCGGCCTGCCCGCCTCCCACAGACCTGGCCCGGCTTGGGTGCTACCAGCGGCTGAGTCATCCATGGGAGTCGGGCCCCGGCATTCACGAGCAGCCTTGCCCCAGGCCCACCGGGACCCGGGGACAGGCCGGCCCTCTCCCTGGGCCCGGTCGCCAGCATGCCCCAACCCCGGGCAAAGGCGGCTTGCTCGCCAGCCTCCACGAGGTGGCCCCGGCCCCACAGGCGGTCTTGGCCCGGGACCAGGGCACAACGGGTGGCGGATAAAGGGTGGCTGCCCCAAGGCCCGGGTCAGGCCTCCAGGAAGCAGGGCGGACAGCAGGGCCCCTCGGACGGGCTGGAGCCCTGGGGACCTTGCGGGGCCAGGCCCGTGCCACCCTCGCTGGGAGGAGCTGCCCCACCTTCCTGGGCCAGACAGGAAGCAGCTCCCAGGAGGCCTGCAGCCAGCACCAGGCCGATGGTGCCTGGAGCAGCCTGGCCCAGCTGCTGCTGCTGTGAGCCCCGCACCCCAGGCCGCTCAGGGGGAGACGCATGGCCTCGGGAAGTCCAAAGCTTTCTCCCCGCCAAAAAACCTGTTCAGCCCTGGCCAGGGCAGCCCCCACCGCCCCCCGAGCCTGGGGGCTGCCCCCTGGATCCCTCAGGCATCCCAGGAACTGCTAGTGCCCGGAAACGACCCTCCCGGGGCCGCTGGCTAGGGAGGCAGAGGGCCCGGCACCTGAGTTTACGGGGTGGATTTGCAAGTGTGGCCGCCACCAGAAAGATCTTTCCAGGATTTGTCAGGGAGCAAGGAGAGGCTTCAGGCATTCCCCTTACGAAACAGTAAAACCTTCTCTCTTCTTCTAGAAGAGCTTGAACTTTCAAGTGCTCAATAACTACTAAGGTTTGTTCATAATTCAGGTGAAAGGCACCCAACAATGCTGGAGTGGGGTGGGGGGCCCCGAGGGCTCAGGCCCTCACATGGACAGGGTCGCAGTCCCATGTCAGCACCACACCCTGAGGGTGTCTGTCCAGTGGCTCTTCCCCACTGTCCCCCCCCCCCCCCAGCAGAGGTGGCTGATCCCTGGGTGGGAAACAGCTGTGCAGGGCAAAGGAGCAGGGGCAGGACTGGGGTCCACCCCCAGGTGAACACTTCACCTGAGGCTGGAGCCACACCTGCAGGGTCTCACCAGCACTTTCACATCTGCCGCCTGGAGCCTTCGACCCTCTTCCCTGGGTGCCTTGGCAGAAACTAGCTTAAACAAACAGACGGAGAAACGCTGAGCAGTAAGTAAACTCCTGAGGATAGGGTTGTCGGAAAATGACTCCTGCCTGCCCTTCCTCCTTCTTGGGCTCTGGGGCAGGAGGAGGGCAGGGGCCGGGGCAGGGCTGGGGCAGTCACCAGAGGAGAGGGAGGTTCTGGGACCAGACCCCAGAACCAACCTCAGTGCTCCTGGATGGGCAAAGGTCAAGGGTGGGAGAGGAACCTTCTAGAGGACCCCTCCACTCGCATTTGGTGTGAGCCCCCCAAGACACATGACTCCCTTTCAGGGAGACAAGTCACAGGACCTCTAGGTGAGGAGCTTCCCGTCTTTATTAAAAGCAAGCACAGCCACAAACCCAGATGGAGAGGAGGGGAGATCTTGTGCTATTCCTTTGTTTTGACTGGACTTTTCAGACCTCTTCAATGTGCTTCCACAATATGAAAAACACCGAACGCTGCAAATTCTGCAGCCCCTTCCCGCCCCCAGAAAGCTCTCCTTCCCAGCCCCAAGGCTCAGGGCCACGGAGCGCAGGAGGCTGGGCGGGCAGGTGGGGGAGCAGCCTCCTGGAGCAGTGCCAACGCCAGGCCGGGCTGGCCAGGGGGCTTCAGCCACAGCAGAGCCAGAGCCCAGGAGTCACAGGGGGGCGGCTGGGGAGACCTCGGGGCCAGGAGGGCGGCCCCGCAGCCTCCCGGAGCTGGGGCTGCTTCTTTCCTAAAAGACACTTTACAAAACTACATTGTCATTGAGTTTAATAATCTTCCCCCTTCCAGAAAGGCCTGACGGGCGCTGCCTGCTGCTCACTTCTGCCCCATTCCAAATATTTTTACCTTATTTGGATGAAATGCATTATTTTTCTAATGAAAGGCTTTTTTTTTCAAAGGGCTGTTTTCCCTCCGTCCAGCAGCTGCCTTTATTAGGGCAGCACTCACGCCGTTTTGGGGAGGGGCTTTTTCCCTCCCTGAAGTCTCGCCAGACTCTCTGTCCTCAAAAGCTGACATTGGAGCTCAGGACCCACAGGGCAAAAGGCCTCCAGGTCCAGTTTTCCTGCCCCACCTCCCCGCACATGAGCCCCAGGGCCCTGCCGGCCCACTGAACCCCACTGCCCCTGGCTGGGGATGGCGACGGCGTCTTGGGGGGCCGCCGCCCAGCGCACCCACCCTGACCGCTCTGGCCAGCCCCACCCCAGGCTCTGCCCTCTGCTGTCCCCCTCTGGTGCCGCCGGAGGGACCCCTGCGAAGTTCAAGACCAAGTTAGAGACGGTGACCAGCGGTCACCAAGCTGAAGACCTGAATGGGGAGACCCCAAAGCACCCACCGAGGACCTGGGGTTTCCATTCACTGAGGAGAGGTGGTGGCCCAGCAGGTCAGACAGCAGGCAGCCGGGTCTCCGGCCACGTCCCACGGAGGCTGAGGGCTGGGACCAGGCCTCCAGCCCTCTGCTCATTTGTCTCAGGTCTGCCCTCCCGGCTCCCCGACTCAGGGGAGTCCTTGGCCCGGACAGGCTGGTAGCCCCAGCAGACTGAGAAGCCTGGCTGCTTCGGGGGCAGCAAGGAGGCCGGTGGGGGGGGGGGCGAACTCTCAATGCAGGATCTGCCTGGCTCTAGGGAGCACATGGTGGGGACAAGGGACCACAGGGATGTTATGGGAGATGATGAGCATCAAAGGTGACACCTGAGAGTCAGCCAGAGGGCTGCACACTCAGGAGGGTCAGGAAGAGCTGAGTCACCATCACCTGACGCCCTCATGGTGCCCTGGGCCATGGAGCCAGGAACGGGTCTGCAGCAGCGGGGAGGGGATTGGGCTCTGAGCCCCCAAAGGGGGCCTAGGCGGGAGAAGAAATGTCTTCTGAGACAAAACAGCCCCAGTGCCGAGTCTCTCACCCGTCGATCGGCGGCCTCCTCCTTCCCCAGGGGTGCTGGCGGGCGCCAGGCCGGGCGGTGGCGCGCGCACGGTGGTCAGCAGGCCGCCGCGCCCACAGGGGGACACGCCGCGCTGCGGGGCTCCGCCTCCACGGCCGCTCGCCCTGCACTGTGTCCCCACTTTGTATCTACACAAGGCACCTGCAGGTGGCCGTGCCCTCTGTCCCCACGCCTGGCCGCAGCGGGGGGGGGGGGTGGTTGAGGGCGCGGGGGCTCCTCAGAAGGAGGGTCGTGCGCTGTTTTTCTGGGCGCAGCTGAACGCTGTGTGAAGGTTAACGGAGACAGGGAGGGAGCGCAGGAGACGGGGGAGGAAGACAGAGCGAGACACACGCTCTCCTGGGAGCACATTCATCCATTTAAGGAAGGAGAGCTCATCACACTCAACACCAGGTCTATATACAGTAACATGAGGTCCCGTCTCCTCCTGCATCAGGATGTCGCCCTTCGGCACCGAGGACCGAACCCTCCAGCTCGCAGTGAGCAGCTCGCGAAACCGCCTCGGGAAAGGGACCGCCACCCGCCGGGCCCAAGAGCAGGGCGGCCCAGGCCGGCCCCCACCCGGCCCCCGCCCCCAGGGCGCACCTGGCACAGCCCTGGGGGCCCCGCCTCCGGGCACAGGGTACCACGAGCAGACAGGGAGCCAGAGGCAGGAATTAAATAGTGACAACTCGTATTTATTACAATTATATACAGTAGTATCTTATATTCTGAAACCTACACCTGACCACACAATGAACATGTGTTTCCGGGTGGGAAGGGAGACAGGGAGGCCCTGACGCCAGGCTCCTACGTGGGAGTGAGAACCGCGTCTCGCCACGGGGTTAGCTGAGTCACGACGCAGCAAGCGAGGAGGGCCGAAGTGCAGTATGATTTCATTTGTCTGGAAGGACGACAGGGCACGTGGGGCGGGGACAGTGCACGGGGGCAGCATCATCTGGACGAGACCCGGCTGTGGGGCCCTGGGAGGCCCCGGCTGGGAGAGAAGAGCACGGGGCCGTGGCTTCTGGAAACATGACAAGATGGCCCCCGGCCCCTTGTGAGGCCATGGCAGGACAGGAGGGAGGCGGGACGGCAGATACCACGCGGACGCAGCCCTTCCTCCACGGAGGAGCGGGAGCCAGGTAACGAAACTACCTCTTGTCATGCACGGTGTTGGGTTAGCTAAGAGGCTCAGCAGACACGCCCTGGACGAGACCTCTGTCCGGGAGCCGGGGCTCAGGGGCCCCCGCCTGACATGAGCACAAGGTCGAGGGCCCGTCTGGCTGGGGCGGAGCCGGGAAGTGGCGGCTGGGGCTGGCGTTCAGGCGAGGGGAGGCTGACGGCACAGAAGTGTGACCCCGCGCACAGGGCGCAGGCCCCCCAGAGGCCGCGACGGCTCTGCCCCGACCCGGCTCGAGGCCGCCCTCCCAGAGCCAGAGAAGAAGCCGGGCCCCTGCGCCCCGCCGGCCGAGGACCGCCCCAGGGCCTAGTCCCGCTCGTTCTCGTTGCTGGCGCCCTCTGGCCGGCGCAGCTTCTCCACCTGCTCGTTGATCTGCCCGTCCCCGCCCCGGCGGTCCTCCCTCTGCACCCCGAGGCGGTCTTCCTCGTCCACGTGGCTCACGTCCTCGTCCTCCTCGTCCTCCTCGTCCTCCCTCTTCTCCTCCTCGCCCTGCACCTCCATCCTCACCTGGCCCTTGACGTCCACCACCCCCTGGCCCTCCTCCTGGGGGCCCAGCAGGTGGTAGGTGGCCGTGGAGCCCTCGGGGCTGTGGCCCTCCTTCACGGGCGAGGACGACGTGGACTCGTTGCTGACGGGTGAGATGTCACTGCTGCTGTGGTGGCTGGCAGCAGCAGGGCTGGAGGGTGACGGGGACTTGACCGGGATCTGCCAAGACGGGATCTTCGGGGCCGAGGGGGACGGTGGGAACTGCCTCCTGACAGGGGGGACAAGAAGCAGGGTTGGTGCCAGTACCCCGGGGCCCTCCCTCAGCAGAGCCACACCCACCCCCCATCCGAAGCACTCAGCCCACCTCCCTCCCTGCCAGTCTCCCAGAAACAAGGCCTCTTGGCCGGTTGGAGGTTGGAGCAGCTGAGGTGGAAGCCAGGGGTGCCCTGTGCGGCTGCAGAGCGCCCCGCCCCGCCCCACTCGGGGTGCCTTCCAGGCCCTCCCTGCCGGGATCGGGCCTGCCATCCTTAGGTACCAGCCAGCTGGCCCCAGGGTCTGCCGCGTGCGGAAGCCCGCTCCCTCCTGGTCCCTCGCACCTGGGCGAGGGGGTGGTGAGGACGGGGAGCCGGCAGGGCACTGAGACTGAGCCACAGAACTGGGAACCCAAGCCACACGGCCTCGACTCCATCTACCTTGTCCACAGCCTGGACAGAAGTGGGAAGACCTGGCCACCAGTCGTGGGGTCAGAAACCTCACAACCAGAAGGGTAACACTGGTGCACTTTACTAGAAAACCTCTGAGCCCAACACTCGACAGGGAAGTCACTTCTCCACTCCCGTTTCCCGGCCTGGGCCCTGAGCCCTGAGCCCTGGGCCAGCAGCCAGCCTGGACCAAAGCCGATTCCAGGAGGGACCGGGGAGGTCAGGTCCACTTGGCAATGGTCGAGGACACACGGGCCCATCTCTTCCTGAGCCAACAGAACAAAGGCCTGCTCTCTCCCGGGAGGCCCACCGTCCACCAGCGCTGGTCCCGGGACAGCTCTTCCCCTCGGATCCCACAGCACAGTGTGCACGCAGCGAAAGCGGCCTGGATGCTAGCAGGAAATGCACGTTGCACTCTTCTTGGCTCCAACATTACCCAAATGCCTGCTCTCTGTCCCTCTGACCTCAAAGGCTCTTGTCTCTGAGGTTCAGAAACAAAGAATTTCTCCTAAGGACACACGTCTCTTAGGGCCGCATTCTTTTCTCCCGAGATCACCTACAAGTAGGTGGCTTGGAGAACTGGATCCCCTGGTTGGAGCCACAAGACCCCTGCAGCCCCCAATCTCTGACCCCAAGTGAAGGGCCACTTTGTGCCTTTGGACCGCCTCACAGAGCCCCCACTAAGCCCCGGAGAAATGAGAACGCAGGCAAGGTCAACCTGAAGCGCCCTGAGGTGAGGTGACCAACCGCCCCAATATCCATCCCAGGTTTTAAAAACAGGACAAGTCGGTCACCCTCCACTCAGGACTGCACTGGTGACACAGCCCCCCCTGTGGGGGCTCATGGAAGATGCTCTCACTGCAGAGGGACAGCAGGAGACCAGAGAAGCTAGGGGTGGGGGCGGCAGGCACTGTTTCTGTTCGCTGCCTCAAGTCGTAGAATCCTTCCAACCAAGGACTCCCTGGCCTTCTTCGAGAAACTTCTCTGGGACCAAACTGTCACCGAGAGGTCCCGTGTTGGGGCTCAGGATGGAGGGAGGAGGAGGCGGTGTCCCTGTCTGGAGGCCCCATTTCAGGTCCGGATGTTCCCCTTTGTTCCAGGGCCTGTGTTTTGGCTCCCGCTATCCCTGACCGGGTCTTGACAGGGTGAGAAACCATACTCGGGAACTCGGGGGCACTGCGGACTGTCCCCCCTGGAGTGGAGAGGGAGGGGGTCTCCCGTGGAGGGAAGGCAGAAGCTGCCAAGACTCCCGTACTCAGTGCCTGAGTCGCCCAGCTCCATCAGGGGAGGGACAGACAGGGGCCCCTCGGGGACATGCGCCCCTTCCCATGACACCTGGCTGGGCCCCAGGAGCTCTGGCTCCACAGTCCCAGGCTGGGGGCAGAACCACAGCCCACGCCTTCTCTCCTCCTACCGATTTAAAAGCAGCCCTTTCAAGGAGTTAATTTCCGACTTGAGTTCATTGATATTCTGAGACTCCAAGATCCAATTGGTAGACGTGGTGGCCTGAAAGTCAAAACACGGGAGAACAAGGATCAGCGTGGCATCTCCCTCCTGCCCCGTGGAGCTCAGATGGCCAGGGTGGCAGGAGGGGCTGTCATTTCCAGAGGACCCGGGGGCAAGTGCGGCACCCAGGGCCTGCTGTGTCCTGGCTGCCAGCCTGGAGATCCCTTGGGAAGGTTCTGCCACTGCCTGTTCAGGGGTCTGCCTCTTTCTGCTTCAGTGATGGCACCCTCAAAACAAACACGCCCCCAACTCTGGACATCTGACGAGAGTAAGCGATGGTGACATGCATTCAGGTAGTAAGAATGGAATTCCAACTCCGTAAAAGAACAGCCACACAAGAGCCCTTCCCCTTCAAGAGATGCAAACGGAAGTGTCTGCAGTAGGAAATGATCCACCGTCCGGCATGTACCCCGGGGGGGGGGCCGGGGGCCGGGGGGCCAAGACCATGCCCCGCGGGGTGCCGGGAGCACGCCCTCCGCTCTGTGGCCCTCCATTTCTGCCTGTGTTTGAAATGTCCCCTTAGAACTACACTCATCACCTAAGTGAATCCCACCCCCACACCAACTGCTTCACCGGAGCCCCTGTCCCTGCAGCGACAATCCCACCACACGCAGGAGGGAACCCTGGGGCTGAGACTGGCCACAGCCACAACCCACGCCGGACAGGCCTACCTTGGTTTGCTGCACTTCGCAGACACTGGGTTTTTTGGTTTTGTTGGTTTTTGTTTTGTTTTTAATACAAAGTGAAGCTGTGGCAATGCTGTCCCGACCAAGTCCGTCGGTGCCCTTTTCCCAACACCGTTGGCTCGCTTTGTCTGTGTCACGTTTCGGCAATCCTCGCGATATTTTAAAACTTTTCATTATTATTATATTTGTTATAGTGATCTATGATCAGTGAATATGACTCACTGAAAGCTCTTATGATGGTTAGCAATTTTTAGCAATAAAGTATTTTTAAATTAGGGTATGCACATTTTTTTGGCATAATGATATTACACCCTTAAGAGACTATAGTGTAAACATTACTTTCATACGCACTGGGTAACTAAAAAAATAATCTGACTTGCTCCATTGTGATACTGGCTTTCCTGTGGTGGTCTGGAAGCAGACCCTCAGTATCTCTGAGGTGTGCCTGTGCTGGAGGGCCAGGGAGACCGCTGAGCACCTGCCCGGCCTGGCACCCCCCCCCCCCCAATCTCAAGCAGGCCCAGAGGGCAGGCTTCGCCTCGGGAGCACTTCCCACGCTGCTGGGCAGCCTGCGGCTCCCGCCGCCGCCAGGTCAGGCCCCCAGGCGGCACCCCGCTATCTGCAAAGCCACGACAACGTGGGCCACGCCATCTGTCCACAGCCACTGCTCTGGGATGATTCTGAAAGCTCAGCAGAGAGGAAGAAGCTGTCCTAGGACTTAACGCTATTTCTTTCCCTGAAGACAGCCCACAGGAGAAACTGCCACAACCCCTCGGACACATGCCATCCTTGACCATTTTCCAAATAAACTTCAGAGAACTACACCTTTCTTTGGCAAATCTTGTTGGGACAGACGGAGAAGAGGAAAGTCCAAATGGTGGTCCCCCAAGTGGTAGTTGGTGGTGGCCAAGTGGCCTGTGAAGTGTTTATGGGCCAATTCCAGGTGTGACAGGCCCGGTGTGTGGGCCTGGATCCACCAGGCTGGAGGCCACCTCCACGTGGCTTCGAGAGCGAGGATTAGTCGTGCAAGGCCCCAGCTTCCCTACCCTGGCCTGACCCAGAAAACCGGAACCATAAGTTCAGGAGAACGTGGGGAGGCCCAGGGTGGCAGAGGGGAGGGGCTCCAGATGTTCCCGCCAGCCTGGCGGGGGGCCTCTGACCTGGGGTGGGGGCCCCACTCAGGCGAGCACTCCTCTACAGGGAGAAGCCCTGCAGAGGGGCTGGAGGTCTTGGAGGGAGTGCATGCAACCCCCCTGCAAGCACCAGTCGCCCGCACACACATCCCCTCGGGGTCCTCACTCCAGACCACCAGACAGCACAGATCCAGGAGCCACTGTTCTGGCTTCTCGGAGACCCTGAAAGCCACAGCAGCCCATTAACAAGGGAGCAATTTCCACTCGCCGGCCTACAAGGGACTCAAATTTCCAAACGCATATGGTGCCAGATGCCAGGATTTAGAAATAAAATCTGACATCTGGGGCTTTTTAGCCAGTCTCTTTAAAAAACAGTTGTAGAAAACTCCCAGCCTTCAGTTTTATGTAGGTTTTTTAATTACTTAACGCTCTTCTTTTTAATTTTTTACAGAGCTGCAGTAGGAGCTTGGAAGCCAGATATAAAAACTTACATCACAGCTGAGAAAACACAGCTCTGAATCGCTGGTTTATGGGGTAACCAAAGTCTTCATGCATTTGGGTTTAGACACCACACCAGTGAGCCCTGCTCCAGTACAGAAGAGAGAATGAAAAGGGGCTAGGGATGGCGGGGGGGGGGGGGGTGCAGAGAGGGTGCAGGAGGGACCATCAGGGAAGCGAGCACGAGGAGCTCACAGACACAGCTCTTAGCCGCCAAGCACAATCTCCAGCCCCCTCCCCTCTTAAAATGCAACATGTGGTCTTAATCTTAATGCTTAAGGTCTGCAAACAGTTTTCCAATTTCCGGAATGGCTTCTGGCCATTGGCAGGCCACCACTCCCAAAGATAATAGAGGAGAGCAGGGCGGGGGCCAGAACCCGGCCCTCCCGGCTGCTTTACGGGCCGCCCGCCCACGGGGAGCACGCACCGCACGGTGGCTAGAGGTGGCCACAGGCAGCCACAGCCATCTGAGGAGGAAGTACAGGCAGCGCCGGGGGGGGGGGCGGTTATCCAAGAAGGGGATTCTTGGGGACCCTCTTCACAGGAGGCACCCCAGATTCCATCGGAAATGGAAAGATTCCTGTTTCCCTTGGTTTTACAAATGCAGAAGATTTGAGCGGGGGCTCCCATCTGGTTCTGCGCTGGGTGGGGCTTCTCCTGGGAGAGCCACTCAGAGAAGATTCCTTTACTGTACGGGCTGTGTGGAAGCAACCAGAAAGCAGCATGGGGAAGGGGATGGAGTGGGGAGCACAGCAGACGTCCTGGAGCCCCTGGACCACTGTCTCCAGGGCTGGGTCTGTCCAAGACAGTGCCCCGCGGAATGACCCTGTCACGCACCCACAGACCCAGGCCAGCATCCTGCCGTCCTGGGAGCCGACGGGAGCCGGGCATTGTTCTAAGCGCGTACAGGCAACGAAGGAGCCGGGATTGCAGTTTCATTTTACAGATGAGGAAACGAAGACTCACAGAGGTTAAGTAACTGGCCTGTGCTCACAAGCTAGCCGGTGACAGACGCAGATTTTGGGTCTGATCCTAGGATCTCATACTGGCCAAGACAGCTCAGATGTGGGAAGTGAGGCATGGTACCTGCCCCTGGCGCCCCTTCACGGGTCACCTGACTTCCCAAGAGCTGGGTGCAGAGAACCTGCCCACTGTAGCAGACTTCACCCAGTGCCTCGGCACACTCCCCCTACTTCCCTGTCCCCTGGACTCACTCTTGGTCATGCTCTGACCTGTGACCTAACATGCTCGTGAAGACCATCCTGTGTCTACACCAACCACGTCCAGAGCTCGGGTGTGTGCTGCCACGGGAGGGCCACAGGCAAGGGGCTGCTTCTCCTCCGTCCTGCTAGGAGGGGACACAGAGACGGTGACTGCCTCCTTTCTCTGCGGAGGGTAGTGTGGGCCCCTGTCGTGTAACGGACATGAGAAAAGACAGTCGGCCCCGCCCCCATGGAACGGAATGCAGTGAACTAGGCACAAAGGCCCCAAGCGGAGCCCCGAGCAGGGCAGATCTGGATCTGGAGGGGGTCAGGGACAAGTACCTTGGCTGAAGCCAGTTCGTGGGCGAGCTCCTGGACCTTCTGCTGCTGCTGGATCAGCAGCTCCTGGACGGAGGCTAAAGTCATCTGTAACTGAGTCACTGGGAGGAGAAAGCAGTCGCATCTCTGTTAAATGATACACACAGATTCTTCCCCTCTCCGTCCACACACCTACAGCTGCCGCATCTCACCGATCTGCAGACACCCCCCACCCCCAATGCATGTGATTTATCTGCGCTCTGGGCCATCTACCTGCACCGCGTCTAACCTAGCAGTCCCACTCCATCTTCCCATTGTGCACTTGTCCGTGGTCAACAGTGTATCCGTTCGAAACCTCTCCCCTCCAATTACATGTGCTTATGATTTGCTCGGCTCTCCCGACTTCGGTACCGTCTAGGTCCCTCATCTCAGCCCCTCCCTGTGTCCTTGTGGAACTCTTGGACTCTCCCATGCTCGCAGAAACACATCTCAGGCCCGCGGTCCTGGGACCTGTTCGTTCAAGACTACAAATCGGGCTCCGCTGCCGCTCCTCCCCGCCCTCCACACCCAGTCCCGAGGCTGCCAGTGTGCGCCCGGGTCACAGTGTCACAGGACCATGTTGGAGCCACGGGCCCCAGCGTCAGCCTCCCCGGGGGCCAACGCACCGCAGCGTTTCCGGTGGCTCTGCAAACACACCCCAGGGGGGACAGACTCCTGCCTGGGACAGTGGCTCTGGAGCTTGCCTGAGTTTCTAGATTCAGAGCCTCCGTCTAGTAAACAAGTTTATAAAGAGGAAAAGCCACCTCTAGTGCGACAGGTCCCAGCTAATCTGGGCCATCGGTGGGGCGCCGGGTAATGAACGCCAGCCCCGTGGAGTCGATGACAGAGGAGGTGGCTGGGGTCCCCGGAGCCGCAGTAATTACAGCCTTTCTTGACCCTGTGTTGGATTCTTAGAGGGAAGGGGGAAAAAATCACTGAAAACCCCCCTGAAAACCTCACAGAAGCAGAAATTAAAAATGAACTTTACAGCCCTTAGAAAGGCTGTCATTTTATTCCCCTTATTAATATTCTGAGGTTGGGAGCCTTTCCGTAAAAACATAATTAATTGAGGCCGCGCCGACAGTAAACAAGCAATTTCAAATTAAACCGAAATGACGGCGGCTTCATTTGCAAATGTGAACAGATTCTCAGAGCAGATAAATGAAGTCACCACATAAAGTGGAGACAGAGGGGGAGGGGCAGGGCAGAGAAGGGGCTGCTCACGAAGGCTCGAAGGGGCGACTTGATGGAGTCATTAATCTTTACCTGTCTGTGCCACGCTGCCACTCAGCTCCGAGAGACTCGCCTCCATCCTCTCCAGGTGCTTCCTGTCCTCTCGGCCCCCCATGATGAGCGGGAGCAGGTATCTCTACAAGGAGCGGGGCGGGCGGGAGCAGCGGGCACAACCTGGGGTCATTCTCCAGCCATCGCTCAAATTCTGCCCACCCACTTTCTCTCTGTCCCCTCTGGGTTTCGGAAACCCGACGCAAACCCCAGAAATGAGATACTTGAAAGTTACGAGGCTGATTAAGATCCTGCACAAGGACATGGACCAGGAAGTAGGGACAAGTTAAAGTCAATTCGGTCTATTTTTGCTCCTTTTATTTAATTATCTCAATGATGCTATGTATATTTCTGTAAAAAAATATTTAAAATTCTGCTTTAAAAGTTGTAAGCTAAACATGTAGAAGGTGACACTACTGGTGGCCTCCAGGGAGGAGCGGGAGGGACGCCTTCCACTGGACACTTTTCTGATCCTTTCAACATTTCGATCCGCGTGAATGAATCACCATTCAGAGACGAAGCAGTAAAATAAAATAAACAAAAAAATTATTTGAGAAACCAGATGAAAGTCCTCAGATTTCTGGGTCTTTGGTCCTTTTCCTAGGGAATAATACACGGTATTCCAAGGCCATCCAAAGAGGTCACACCTCAAGTTTTTTCTAAACTAAGCCTCAGAACCAGCATCCTCCGGGTAAGAGTCAAATGCAGTCAGATTCCTCCAGACACAAGGGCAGAAGGGAGAGGAAGGGGCAGAACCTGAAGAAACTGACCCTGGCGAGAAGGAAGCAGATGCCAAGGGGCAACCAAACATGGCAGCCCAGAATTCGAGAAGCCCAGGGAAGGATGAGGGGCTTGGAATATTCAGGAAGAAGGCAAGTGCAGTGTACCTGGTAACTGGCTGCCTGCTTTGAGGTGGGAAGGGGTGGAAGGTGGGCAGCAGGGCAGCCGCTGGAAGGGCTGGGTGACAGAACACATGTGCTGCACTCCAGAAGCTCGGAACTTGGAGCCTCTTGTGTTAGAAGCGTGAGCCCATCTCCAGCGTTAATGGGGGCGGGGGGCACTGGAGGCAGCACAGGCTGGCAAGTGTGGTAACAGGCAGGTGGGACCAAAGCACTTGGCTTCCTACTCCCTTTGGGGCCCAGATGGGAAAAAAGATAGCAACTTCTCCATTAAGGGTTCTGTACTGGGGAAGGAGAAGGAGGTCTTTCACAAGGCGTTTGCGGGAGAACTCACTTCAGGAGCGACTCCGGAGTGAAGATCATTATTTAGCAAACACACAGAAGCATTTCCTATTTTGCAAAGTGCTTTTCAACCCATGTGAGTTATTACCCACAACTGAGCTGAAACTCATCAAATGTAGCCTTACGTTCGGGGTTGAAAGTTTCCTGAGTATGAAAGTCAAGGGATTCTTACACGTGTAACAAACGAAAACTTCTATTTCTGAGATCAGAAAAGCCAAGGGAAGGAGCACATACACTCTCCCAGCCTAAATCGTTACATATTTATAAAACAAGGTGATGACTCTTCTTTTTTTTTACATTTGAAGAAACTAAAGAAATTCTCATCACCACTGCCACTGATCTTTCAACGTCTCTTTTATTTTTTAAGGCAGAGTAAAGATCAGAGCTTCATGGGAAAAACCGATGCTATCTCTGCTTTGCTCCAACAGGAGCTATGCCCACGTCCCGCAGACCACAGCTGTCCGAGGGCAGTCACGTGACGATTAGCTATCATTTGGTAGGGCTGGGGCATTATTTTGAGAATTCCATCGCCGCATTTTGTTCTTCTTGGTGACTGTATACAGTTAGCGACTGGAAATGGGCTCTCGGCACACAGGGTAAGGGAAGGGCATCGGGTCAGGGGGAGAAGTCCCAGGACCTAAACATTTTGCTTCTGGATTTCTGACATGGAAATTTCCAAATCCAAGAAGAGACGTTCCACTGAAAAAATCATACCCTGTTACAACTCTGTCACTAGCTTTTGCATGAAGTCAAAAATTAAGAATCCCAGGGCACAATGTTTAAACATGTTTCATGTGCTGAAAGTTACAAACAGTGAGTCTGGGTATTCATTCAGACCTAAGGGGTGGAGCTGCAAGTGGCATGGGGAGGAAAGAGGCCTTCTTTCCAGGACCAAGAGAGAGTAAGTCCTCTGGCCACTGTTTTGCCTTTTGTCTCTGGGGCCTACCCTGGCTCTGAAACTTCCAGATAAGACTCGCTTGCTTCAAATCAAAGTCAGCATCTGGTAGTTCGTATCTGGTTAGTATTTGGTATCAAGGAAGTATGTGCTCATTTCATGCCTGCAGTTCTGTTAGAAGCAACCAAGACGGGGATCCTGAGGGTCGGCTATGAAGTTTGGGGAAAAAATTCTAGATTTACGTGGATGCCAACACGGTATGTAGGAAACAAAAGCAGAGCCCATAAATAAGATGATACTGAGATTCTCAAAGCCAGTTCCAAATACTCAAGTAGAATAACAGCATCGAAAGTACTTCCTGTGTGCCAGGCACATAGCACTTTCCAAAGGAGCTTCACGACAACCTTGTGAGGTAGGTACTATTGTCCCCATTTTACAGATGGGACCGCTGAACTCCTGGCAAGTGGCAAAGCTGGGACGCAACACAGCAGCTGGGCTCCAGTGTCCCTGCTCTCAAGCGCCTTGTCAGTCTGTCTCTCATGTCTCTGTCTCAATGTCCCGACTACTCAGCATATGCCGGGCACTGTCCTAAATACCCGACATGGCCTGTTGATGGACGGGCCCCACGGTCACCCTGCACAGCAGGGACTCTGAGGAGAGAAGCCCAGTGTAGCAGATGAGCAGGGTCTGAGGTGGCCAAGGGCAGCCATCCAGGGGGCAGGCAGGATGGAGATTGAACCAGATGCCCCCCTACAGAAAACGTGCATGATCATGCGTACGCTCTGCCTCCACACACACCCCTCAGCCATCGCGCTCCAGGGCTGGGACGGGGGAGAACGGGGCTGAACACCGGGGTGGGGGACCACCGCGCTCCAGGGCTGGGACGAGGGAGAACGGGGCTGAACGCTGGGGTGGGGGGCCATCGCGCTCCAGGGCTGGGACGGGGGAGAACGGGGCTGAACACCGGGGTGGGGGGCCATCGCGCTCCAGGGCTGGGACGAAGGAGAACGGGGCTGAACGCCGGGGTGGGGGGCCATCGTGCTCCAGGGCTGGGACGTGGGAGAACGGGCTGAACGCCAGGGTGGGGAGCACAGGGAAGGGCAGACGTACCTTGTAGAGCTGGTGAAAACCGAACGCAATGCCTGCCGTGATGACAGCCAAGGCACCGTAGTCTCTCCATCGGGACCCCACAGGGCCTGAGGTTGGGAGGAAAAGGCACATCAGCAGAAGCACACAGGTCCTTGCCGGGCAGGGGAGGGCACGTGTACTGTCTGTTAATCTGGAAGGATCGGCAACTGTGACACACAACTGCAGGAGAGCGTGTGACAGTGGGAACAGCGGCTTGGCTGCGTCTCCCTCCTCTGTCCGGGCTCTCGGAACGACCCACCTCAACCGCGCACCTGCTGTGCGGAGAAGGGTAGCCGTGAGCCAAGTCCCAGGGTGGCAGTCAGGTGGCAGAGGTGATCTGCAGACCTAGGGCATGGTCTCCACTCTCACGGAACAAAGGGTCCTGTGAGGCTGACACAAACACGCTTAGGTGTGCACAAATACACGTCCCCACAACCTGCTACACGCAGTGATGAGCTAAGAGCCACCTCAGAACCGGGGGGGGGGGGGGGGCGGGCTGCATCACCTGTGTATTCGAGACGTCGTGAAGCAGCATCTGTGTGCCCGACAGCGTTGCAGGCGCAGGGGCCTGGGCTGACGAGACCCCGGTGCCCTGGCCTGCTCTCGTCCTGAACCATGCAGCAGACAGCTTACAAATGACTGAACAAGGTAACTCCAGACCGTGATCAAGAAGGCCCAACGGGGTGGGGTGCCTGGCCGGGCTCAGTCAGTGGAGCGTACAACTCTTGATTTTGGGGTCCCAAGTTCGAGCCCCACATTCGGTGGATAGATTACTTAAATAAATAAAATCTTTAAACAACAACAAAAAGAAGGCCCAATGGGGCAATGTGGCCAGGGGGAGGGCCAGGGAGGATAGCCAGGCGTCGGCAGGAGGAGGACTGGAGGAGGCAGACGCTGAAACATGTGGGGTCCCAGACAGAGCTCCAGGCAGGGGACGAGCAAGTGCTAAGGCAGGGGTTGTGCTCAAAAGAGAGAAGGCGGCCAGTGTGGCCCGAGTGAGCAACTGGGCCTACCCGAGAGGGGAGACCAGGAAGAACAGAGGGGGTCAATCAAATGGGAGTGGTGGAGGGTGGGGTGGGGGGAAAGAGGTGGGACATGCAGCGGCCAGGTGGAGAGCATGGCCGGGGAACCCGGTCATCAGTCACAAGCAGTAGGGTCACTGAAGGCTCTGAATCCGGGAGTGACCCAGTCAGCTCTATATCCTGGGAGAACAACATCGGGTACCCTCGAGGGCAAGATACAGGCGGCAGGGGAGGGAGGCAGAGGCGGGAGGAGGCTCCTGCTGGGGGACACAAAAGGTAGGACGGACTGGCACAAGACAAGTGGCCCAGGAGAACACGTGCTGCTGTTGGGCGGGAACCAGACCCGGGCAGCCAGGCCTCCCACAGGAGCAGCCCCCGGCCCAGTGCTCTAGGACAGCATTTCAGGAGTTGCCCCGACTCCTGAATGGAATTCCAATCCCACAGGAGGAGAAAGGAGTTTTCTATCTCGTAATCTTTCCGACCGACTGTTTAGAAAGTACTTGCATGTCCATAATCTTCTCTGACGCTCTGCCTCCTCTCAAGGGATCTGCTGTGGAAGGCACGGTGCACCATTTCCAGAACGATCAGCGGTGTGGGACACTAATCGGGTCTGCAGAATCAGACCACAGTGCCCAAGGCAAGTTATCCAGAAGGCACCCACCTGAGGCGTGCTGCTATGACAAGGAAGCTGGGGTCTGGACATGCATTTGGGAGAGAAAAAGTGAAGAAGGAAGAGCAACGGCCTTCCCAAGCTTCTTGAAAAGAGCACCACAGCTCCTAGAGCGAAGCCCCAACTGCAGGGACAGACGCTGTGTGTCTCCGCCTTCACCTCTCCCAGTGCCTGCGGGCTCTTCAGGTACTTGTCATGCCCTGGCATCTCCCGACAAAGGCGAGCAGGAGAGGGACCTTCTCCAGGCTCAGTGGCAGGATATGGGCACAGTGAGGAGGGCCTGATGACACACAGGCCGCCAGGGGGATCCAAGGGGCAAAGACTTTCAGGGGGGAGAGGGAGACGCTCCCTCCTCCCCGAGCTGCTGAATCGGGTTTCAGGAGGCAGACGGGACAGTGATGCAGGGGCCTGGAGGTATCTCTCCTTGGCCACCTCCCCCCACTGCCAGCACGGCCTGTGGATCCCAAGCCAGTTTCCCAACGTGGCAAAGCCCTGGAGTCTCGTGCACAAACTGTAATCAACAGGTGGCCTTTCCCTCAGCTCTCAACTTCCTGTTCTGTTTTAGAGCTTCTGAGTGGCTCATAGATGCACGTGGTGTAAACGGCGCATAGCATCTGTCAGTCTACTGCCAAGAGGCTCCCTCCACCATCAAGAGTCGCTGTGAACAGCTTCCTGTCTTGCCCGAGACTTTTTTTTTTTTAAAGATTTTATTTATTCATTTGACAGAGAGAGACAGCCAGCGAGAGAGGGAACACAAGCAGGGGGAGTGGGAGAGGAAGAAGCAGGCTCATAGCAGAAGAGCCTGATATGGGGCTTGATCCCACAATGCCGGGATCACGCCCTGAGCCGAAGGCAGACGCTCAACCGCTGTGCCACCCAGGCGCCCCGAGACTTTTTATGCACATATAAGACAACACAGATATGTACTATTTTCCTTCTCGTTCCCCCTACTTCTCATCTTGTTTTTTTTTTCCATAGCTGCGTAATATTCTGTTAAGCCATTCCCCACTGATTTCTGGCCTCTTACAATTTCACACAGTGCTGCCCCCGAGGACCGTGTACATATGTCACCTCACACATACGTACACGGACACCTGTACACATGAATTCCTAGGAGCCTGGGTCGGAGGTACATGGAATTCACAATTCTGAAAGATATTTTCAAACAGTCCTCCATGTGAGCTGACCCAGTTCGCTCCCATCAGCCACGTCCCAGAGTGCCTATTTCCTCACGGCCACCAACACCGCGGGCTCATCCCACCCGGACTGCCGCCCAAAAAAGTGGAAAAGAAGACTTCATACCCATTTTCATCTGCGTGAATCTTACTGTGAGTGAGGACTGAGCATCTCTGCACTGCATGTCCTTTTTGGCTACTGTGTATGATCCCTACTCTTCTACTCAATTCCTTTATCAATTTCCTCATCAATTTATAGAACCTTCTTCTATAGCTGAATGCGGCTTTCGGGAGGCAGAGGGGACAGTGATGGAGGAGCCTGGAACATGAGCCCTCTGTCTATGACAGAAGTTGCACAAACCCAGGGCGCCTGAGTGGCTCAGTCAGTTAAGCGTCTGCCTTCAGCTCAGGTCATGATCTCAGGGTCCTGGGATTGAGTCCCACATCGGGCTCCCTGCTCAGTGGGGAGTCTGCTTCTCCCTCTGCCTGCCACTTCCCCCGCTTGTGCTTTCTCTCTCTCTCTGTCTGACAAACAAATAAAATCTTTTTAAAAAATTTGAAAAAGTTCTTCCATTTTTCTTTTGATTCTGCTTACAGTGTCTCCTGGCGTGTAGCATATCCATGTTTATGTAAATGTAGCCGTCTACTCTCACGTGGGCTCTGGGGTGTGGGCTCTGGCAAGCCAGGACATCCCCACTTCCTCCCAGGGTTGTGCAGCGACACTCAGGGTCACAGAGACTGTCTCCAGAAAGGAGCTCTACTGGGGCACCTGGGTGGCTCAGTCAGTTAAGCGTCCGACTCTTGATTTCGGCTCAGGTCACCATCTCAGGGTCCTGGGATGGAGCCCGTGTCAGGCTCTGGGCGTGGAGCCTGTTTGGGATTCTCTCTCGCCCTCTCCCTCTGTCCCTCCCCCTCCTCCCTCTCTTAAAAAGAAAGGACAGTTCTGCCGCTCTGCTGTCGTGAACACCCCCATCCATCGAACATGTACAAGGCTAAGCGGCCGTGGCTTCTGAAAATCAAAAGCTCTGAGACCACTGCTGGAGATGGACCTTTCACCCTGACCTGGAGGAGCCAGGAGGCTCTGAGTTCCGGGCAACCTTCTCATTTGTCTCATTCCAAGCCCACTCTGCTCTGAGTGCCCTGACACAGCATCCAACATCCAGTACAAGCTCACCTTCAGGAGGAAAAAGTGGAGAGAGAGTAAGCTTAACACTCTTCAAGAGAGGCCCTGGTCAGGAGGGCTTCCGTCCATGCCCAGAACACCCACCTGGGCTGCCAGAGTCCTTGGACAGGACACCTCCAGGATCGGCACGCGTCCAGAATACATCCTCACCACTGCCTTCTCAAATCCCCACTCAATAACCTGCAAGAAAACAGCTGCAACCGGGCAAGAAACTGGGCCAGAACCCAAAGTGTGCTTGGCTCCTTCCTTCCCGCAAACCTATGCTGTCTTGAGAAGCGCAGCCTCTCGTTCCGGGCACTGGAGCTGGAAGGCTGAACAGGTGCGGGCAGTTCAAGGGTCCACGAACCAGAACCCCCTGCGACAGCTGCAGCCACCTTTCCAGAGCTCTGACCTCCTTGAGCAGCAAGCAACACCTGTGGCTCCCTGCCGGCCGCACCCTTCACCCCCCACACCGCCACTCGCTCCTGACATGCTCGCGTTAAGAACATTTTATTGCCCCTTGGTTTTCATTATTAATGAAAAGGGACCAGAATGATCTTTCCTAAAGTTCAGAGAGTCTATAAAGACAAGAAGCTGAAATGCCATTTTACTCGTTTTGGAGATGTGTGATACAATTCTGTCTTGTAGCAAAATGAAAAAAGAGAGAAACTAAGATGGAGGGAACCCTGACCCGGCGCACGCCTTTCAAAGGGTAACAGACCAGGGCTACTGAGAAAGCACTCGGCGTGATCCCAGACTGGCTCGAGGCCCCAGCCATGACCCCCTGGAGTCCTCTCTGCCACCCACCCTGGGGCCCACCTTCCCCAGAGCCAGTGCAGACCCCCACGAGGGAACGGAGAGCAGGGCACCGGGCCCCCACGTTCCCAGAAGGTCCAGAGTTTTACAGTCACGGGCAGAAAACAGGGCCGGTCACTTTTCTGCTCTCGCTCGGAAGAAAGGGGAGTGGAATGAATGAGCTTTTTAAAAACTTCAGAGCCTCTAGCCTGGAAGCAGATGCCCGCCTACGTCCAAAGCAGACACGAAGCCTGAGATGAGAGGTTCTGGTTCCACACCACCAACCCGATGGCTCCCAAGGACATTTTTCTCTTATCAAGCACAGGCCACTTGACTAAGGAGGCAGAGCTCTGTTACGTTGGAAGAACGGAGGAACAAGGATATGTTTACTGTCACTCAGATTCAAGCTGTTTCACAGCACTTCCCCAACGGGCCCAACCAGCTAACGAGTTGAATGGTCCAGTACTTTACCAAGACCTCACCGCTGGCATCTCTCGAAGAACAAACACGGTCAACGGTGGCAGCAGGTGCCCCCCCCCCCCCCCGCACAGCCGGTCACTGCTGGCACTGCCCCGCCGCCCCAGGCTGCAACGAGGTCTAGGGACAAATCACTGCAGGGAGAAGAGCACAGGGCTCTTCGAAACTCAGTGCCTTCTTTCACCTCCCAATGACTCTGCCGAATAGCCTGAGCTCGGACAGTCTCCACGGAGGTCCGCCTGCCCGAAGGCGAACCCACGGTGTACGGTGGCCCTGTCAGGGGCAGGAGAGGTGCGTCCCTGTGCCTCCTTAACCATTCCCTGAACACAACTAAACCAAGAGGACTCCACTCCTTTAGTCAAACCTCCATGACCAAGAAATGCTCACCCAGCGGGTGAGAATAAAGGTCAAGTAACACGTGTGGGGCTGGGAACCCCTCACACAGCACAGCAGCGTTGAACCTGAAGCCGCCAAGTCATGTGCCTGGACTCACTGGTACATGGAAATCCCACAAGCCAGCGGAGGCTCATCAACACAGAGCTGGAAACGTCACAGAACCGTCCTGCTGCGACAGTCGGAGGCGCTCGCTGTCGACGCGGAGAAGCTATCAAGTCCGGGGAGGCCGACAGCTTGAGCGCAGGGCCAGGTCCCCTCCACGCTCCCCAAGGCTGGGGCTGTGACTCCTCACGGTGCCATGTCTAGCTGCTCAAGTCATCCCAACAAGCCACCCTGAAAATTAAATAAGACAGGCTCTTCCACAGTGCGGTCCTGGAATCAAGCCAGCCTGCTAAACCCGTGCTTGTTACGGCACAGAGTGGCGGGGCTAACGGCACACACAGACCGGCGACCGGCTGCAGGGTTATCACAGGCAGAGCCGCGGGGGGCGGGCCACCGTGTGGGGGGCTCACTGAGGCACACGGCTGAGCGCGGCCGGCGGCGGCCGGAAGGACACACCGGCCAGAGAGCAGCAACGAGAACACAACAGCTCTGCTCTGAACCGAAGCACCTGGGCAGCTGTGAGGCAAAGACACCACGGCAGCCCCACAGCGGTCACATCGGAAAGTTCAAGGCCTGTCTTCACATGAACACCCTGTGAAAGACAATCTTTCCACTTCTCACGGGCTGCTATGCTATCGCTAGTGTCATCTTTGGGCAGGAAGGACACTGGCAGTCACATCTATATCCTCACTCACAGATTAAAATATTCGAGCTCTAATTAAACTGTAAGATCAGAAGAGCCCAGGAATAGGCCTAGGCTTATGTGGTCAAGGGATTTTTTTGATGAAGAGGCCCAGGTAATTCTATGGGGAAAGGATAACCCGTGTAACACCTGTGCTGGGACAAGTGGCGAGCCACAGGGGGAAGAAACGGAACCTCGACCCTCGCCTCGTATCCTACACAAGCATGAACTCGAAACGGATCACACGCCGAAGCCAAAAAGCAAAAACTCTAAAGCTACTGTAAGAAAACAGAACACAGAAGAGAAAATCTTTGGGGTGGGCAAAGACATCTTAAAATACAAAAAGAATGAGCCATAAAGCGGGTAAAAAAGAATAAAATGGACATGATCAAAAGCTTTAACTGCGGTTTTTCAAAAGACACTGCCAAGAAAACAAAAAGGCAAGTCACGGGGGGGGGGGGCGGAGGAATCTGCAAAATACGTATTTGATAAAGAGCTACATCCACACAACTCAACAATAAAATGACACGATTCAGAAAAAAGTGCGAGAAGATCGGAAGAGATGCTCCACGCAAGACCCATGCGTGGCCACGGAGCACATGGGAATACCAGTCATTAGAGAGATATGAATTAAAAGTACAATGAGATTCTATTACATACACATTTTTAGAATGGCTAAACTTGAAAACTGAGAATACCAAGTGCAGATAAGGATGTGGAGCTGAAATTCTCCTACGTGGCTGAAAGAAAAAAAAAAAAAAAAGAACCTGATGTTGGGGAGAGGACTGGTGCAGGGGGCACAAAGACACTTTCTGGGTCGTGGGAATTTTCTATATTGTGATTGTAGTGTAGGTTACATGAGTTAAATGAATTATAGTTTGTGAACTCACCAAACTATACACTTAAAATTGATTCTTTTTTTTTTTTTAAAGATTTTATTTATTCATTTGACAGAGAGAGAGACAGCCAGCGAGAGAGGGAACACAAGCAGGGGGAGTGGGAGAGGAAGAAGCAGGCTCCCAGCGGAGGAGCCTGATGTGGGGCTTGATCCCAGGACTCCAGGATCACGCCCTGAGCCGAAGGCAGACGCTTAACGACTGAGCCACCCAGGCGCCCCGATTCTTTTTTTTTAACGATTATTTGAGAGAGAGAGAGAGAGAAAGCATGCACGTGCAACATAGGGCTGGATCCCAGGACTCCGAGATGATGATGGGCCAAAGTCAGACGCTTAACCAACTGAGCCACCCAGCTGCCCCTGGAGTTGATTAATCCTACTGTGTATAAATTATACTTCAAAAAAGCAGATGAGAAAGAAAAATTAAGAAAATCCAGAAATATAAAACTGCCAGATGACCTAACAATTTAACTCCTGGAGGTCTATGCAAAAGGACTGAAAACATACATCCACATCAGATTTGCACACAAATGATCTTAGCAGTGTGATTCAGGTCAGCCCAAACTGGAGATAACCTAAATGTCTGTGAGCCGGCGGACCGCTAGACACGAGATGGTACGCCCATAAACGGGTGCTCGTCAGCAATAAAAAGAAAGTGCTGCTATCTGCCACCCCATGGAAGAACTTCAAAAGTACTGTGCTCACTGAAAGAGGGCAGGCACAAGGGACCATGTATGGTATGATCCCATTTACCTGAAATGTCCAGAAAAGGTAAATTTAGAGTGACAAAGTAGTTTAGTGCTTACCTGGGGTGGGAGGTGAGATTCTCAGTAAGTGGGCCCAGAGAATCTTAATTGGGTGAATGAAAGTGCTAAAACTGGTTATGAGTGCGTCACTCAGTAAGATACTAGACGTCAGCAACTGTACATCTGACACGGGTGAGTGTTATGATACATAAAATGTACTTCAGTAGCTTTGTTTTTAAAAAAAATTTTTAAAGAAGAGTCTAGAAACGGAGCCATGCGTATATAAACAATTGATTTTTGATAGAAGGACCGGTAATTCAACGGGGGAGAGGATGATCTTTTGTATGTACAATGCTGGCACAGCTGGACATCCAGACAGGCAAAACTGAACCGTGAGCTTCACATCGCACCACACATAAAAATTAACTAAAAATGAATCACAGATCTCAACATTAAAGCAAACGCTCTAAAACTTTTGAAGAAAAAGGGAGAAAACCTCTCCAACCTTGGGGGAAGTAAAGTCTTCACAGATAGGACACCAAAACCATAAGCTGTAAAAACAAAAAAAAAAAAACAAAACAAAAAAAAGAAACCCAGATAGGACACCAAAACCATAAACTGTAAAAACAAAAACGAAAACAAACCAAAAAAAAAAAAAAAAAAAAAAGAAACCCAAAGACAAATGGACATCATCAATTTTAAAATCTTTTGCAAAAGGCAGTGTGTCAAGGGAAAGAAAAAGCCACGGGCCAGGACGAAAACTAACAAACACGCAACCGACAAAGCAGAGGCATCCAGATGTGAAGAACTCTTCCAGCTCAAGGAGACAACTAAAAATAGGCAGAAGATGGGAACAGCCACTTTACAAAAGAAGGTGTATGCAAATGCACAATAAGCATGTAAAAGGCCGCTCAACGTGATTAGCCATCCCGGAAATGTGAACTCAAACCACTAAGCGATACCATTGTATACGCATGAAAACTGCTGGCGTTAAAAAAGACCGAGAACACCAACGGTGAGCCTACGCGGCGACCACGTCTCTCACACGTTGCTGATGGGGACGTGAAATGGTGCAACCGCTTTGAAAACCAGTTCGGCAGTTTCTTACCAAGATAGACATGGACTTCACATCCGAGCCAGCAACTCCTCTCCTAGGCATTTACGCAAGAGATATAAAAACATACAGACTTGTCCACGAACATCACAAGAGCTTTGAGAGTCACAGCTCAGAACTGGAAACAGCCCGCAGCCCACCCGCCGGTGAACGGACAAACGTGGTACATCTCTACCATGGAATATCGCTCAGCAGTAAAAAGGAAGGAACCCCTGCTACGCACAGCGACTTGAATAAAGCTCAAAAACATTATGCTGAGCCCAAGACCAGACAAGAGAGAGTACATCCTGTATGATTCCATTTATATAAAATCCCAGGAAAGAGAAGTCTAGTCAGAAGCAACAGAAGGCAGACCAAGGGTTGCCCCAGAGTCAGGCTGGCTGGGAACAGGGCACAAGGGAATGTTCTGGGGTATTGCAAGTGTTCTACAATGTGGTGGTGCCCACATAGCAGCATACACATGTTAAAACTCAAAATGGTACAAGTAAAATAGGTGTGTTTTATTTTAGGTAAGTTTTACCTCAATAAAGCCAATTTAGGGGAAAAAAAAAACCGTTAGAACTTTTAAAACAAAGAGAAGAGATAAAGGGAGCCAGTAGTGATTGAGAACAACACCCAGCAGTGTGGGCTCTAGGTTCTCTCTCTGCTCAGTTAGCAGCTGACACCAAGGGGAAAAGCAAGACCTGAGAATTCAAATTCAACTTTTTAAAATGCCCCCTGCAATTTCTGACACATACAGAAGAATGTAACATTTATATAAGTTATGAAGCATGATAATAAAATTAGCAATCCTAAACCCACCTACTTTACCCGCTAAAGCTTTCCAAATACCACTGAAACTAGCCATGTGCTCCTCTCCACCCAGGGGAAACCATCATCCTGAAGTTAGTGTTTATTCTAACTCAAACTTTCTGTGGGATATGAAAAGCCGGGAACATGCCCCACCAGGACAAGGACTGCACTTGTCAGCCTCCTGTGCAGACAGGTGTGGCCGTGGGACTGAGTTCCAGCCAGCGGGCAGAAAATCAAAGTGATGTGGGCACTTTTCAGGAGGTGTCCTTAGAAGGCTGGCCTTTCTCCCTCCTGTCCCTCCTCCTGCTGGTTGGACAGCAGCTGGGACAGTTGGAGCTGGAGCAGTCACACTGGAGCACAGGACGGGTGCTGGCTAGGTGTCAGGGGTGCAGAGCATAGAGCCCTGACTGCCCACGTTTACAGAATTCAGAAATATTCTTCCATCTCGTTTAAGCCATTCTTATTTGGGGTTTTCTGTTATTTGTTGTGGAATCTTATGAAATGAACACAGGCTGCACCGTGGGCAAAGATATAATCCTAACTACCACCAACACCAAAGATTCTTTCAATGGCCTAAGAAACCTGGGACACTTGCCTGCCTCAATATCTACAAATGGCATGAATGTGGCACCCACATGGTACCACAACGGGCATAGCACAAAGCAAACAAAACAGACAGGGTGCTAGCTCTTGAAAAGCTACTATTCTTTTTCTTTTTTTTTTTTTTTAAAGATTTTATTTATTTATTTGACACAGATAGAGACAGCCAGCGAGAGAGGGAACACAAGCAGGGGGAGTGGGAGAGGAAGAAGCAGGCTCATAGCGGAGGAGCCTGATGTGGGACTCGATCCCATAACGCCAGGATCACACCCTGAGCCGAAGGCAGACGCTTAACCGCTGTGCCACCCAGGCGCCCCGAAAAGCTACTATTCTAAACCAGTCACATGGACAAAAGAAAAAATACAATTTCTGAAAAATTAGAGAAATGTTTTCTTCAATACACAAAACAGTAACTTCTATGTAAGTAAAAAGTGAGATCTGCCTTCATAAACTCCAAAAGCTCTCACCATCACCCCAAGCAAGATGGCATGGGTTTGTCTTCGCTGTACTCCCCCAAGCACTGGGATTCCCACTAAATGGTCAAATGGTGGCCTCCTGTAGGCAAGGCCTGTCCTCCACTCCCACAGCCTGCATGGCCGAGCACATGGGATGCCCCACTCAATGGCTCCCAGGAAAGCTCCCACCCTCCCCCCACCGGCTGGGGGTATTACAGGACAGCCTTTCAATTCCCAAGCACATTTCCACCACCAACTATCCATTCAACAAGCATTTCTAGAGCACCTGCTAAGTCAGAGCCTTGGGTTATAAATTAAAAAAAAAAAGCCTCTAATTCAAGAAATTCCGATGTAATAGAAAAGACAAGCGAATAAACATTGAAGGGTGTACAGCAGGGAACAGGGAACTGAGCAGGCCAGGGGGAACCTCCATCCCTCTGGAACGGAGGCATCTCAAAGAGTCCCTGGAGGAGCTGACGGCTGCCCCCGACCCTGAGGGACAGCAATGACCTGGCCGGACAAAGAAGAGGGGAAGGCAGAGCATCGGGACAGCTGCCTCGCACACTCCTGGAACGTCTTCCCTAACTCTCCACGCAGCACCTTCTCAGATGATACAAGTAATTTTGGTATAGTCTAAGAATAATGTGGTCAAATAGGTAATATAGCCTCAAAAATGATTAGATGACACATTTTGAAGTAAAAAAAAATCAATGTACTTTTGACTGTGCTCCATCAGGGCGATGGCCTGGCTGCCACCTCCCTCTCCAGGCCTCTCTTCTGGCCCTGCCATCCCAGGCTCCAGCCACCGGACATTGCACAGTGTCATGTCCATATGCCTTTGCCTTAGCCTGGTTGCTCCTGTCCATCTTGGTTGGTCAATGAACTGACCATGTCTCCCCTACCCCCATCCAGGTAAGCATCTCCTGCTGTCTGAAGTGCCCCTTTGCCCGTCTGTGCCACTGGCTTCACCTGGACCTACTTCACAGGCACCGCTGGTTGCTTAACTGCCTTTCCGACTCGACAGGGAAAACTGGAGAGAGCTACCAGGCCTTATTAATCTTTTCACCGCAGGGGTCTAGCACCGTGCCCGGCCCATAGCAGGAATAAAATAATAAATGCCTGCTTAGTGAATGAAGATAATCAAGGGTAAGTATATGTTGCTAAACAGGTCAATCTTTGAAAGACCTAAGTTGGTTATCAAAGACAGTGAGGGAAAATATTAAAGCCTAAGAAAAAAATACCATCTTACAAAATTTACAATGGCCCTGCCTAAATCCCAAAGCTGCCTTGCTTCTTGTTTCTTTGGTTGGAAAGAAGAAAAATCAGCTTGGAACAAATCAATCAATCAAGCACTTATCAGAACTTTATGTTCAGGACTGGGTAGGCACCGCGGGTATATACACATACTGATTCCTGATTCAAAGTCAAACAAAAAGAAAGCAAAACGAGAAGCAGAGAACGTCAGATTTCCTCTCGAATCCCAGCCTGACTGTTCCTGAGCTCTGTCTGACTTTCCTCTGAGCCCTGACAACACTGGTTTATTCTCACTCTAGGTGACATCAAGCTTCCCCTCTGTGTCGACCTCCTACTGCTTTTACAAAGCCTTCTCTGACTTCTCTAGCCCACATTAATTTTTCTCTTTTCTGTATTCTTATGGAATTTCTTGTCTGTATAATTAATTTTGGCATTAAATCACAATGTCTTATATTATTATCCTTTTCTTAAGAGTTTATCTTTTCTCTCCCAGAGAGCCTGTAAGAGTTTTAAGGATCTCATTTTGTATCTCTGACGATTCTATACTAAGCACACAGTAGATGCTTAATAAACACGGACGGATTGACCTGGTACCTTTCTGGCAGGTGTCCAAGTCCTCTTTGCTGACACAGGCATTTACTACCATCTCAAGGTCAACCACATTCACCAGAGAGCAGAGATACCAAAAGCAGCACAGAGTGGGACACCTGCCGCCAAAGCAGAAGGGCCAGCAAGTCCAGAGGTGAGCATCCAAGAGCACTAGGCTCCCTGGGGCAGTCTTGAAAAAGCTCACCCCTCCCCGAGACATGAGCACCTGGGGCTGAGCCCAGAGGATCCCATTTTCTAGACTTGGGTTCACAGATGGAATATCTGTCCTTAGAGAGCCAAGACATGGGAAGGAAAGGGCTCTAGATGTAAAATGGGCAGGAACACACATGAGTGGAGGCCATAAATCCCTCCCAGGACGCAGACAATGCCTCAGTGATAAGCATGCAGATTGCACACCTAGTTCAGAAACTCCCCTGAGTTTGCTTGTAATTAAGGGGGTTAGAAAGGTAAAAAAAATATATAAACCCAATTAATCATTTAAATATTTAAAGTCAGATTTTTTCCTCACTCCAGGATTAGTATATTTCATAACGCCAGCAGCAGACAGCCCTGGTTTTTACTGGGGTTCATTTTAGAGCATGTTTAAACTAGTCAGATTGAGTGATGCTTCCAGCAACTAATCGCATGTCAAATAAAAGATATTTTATGTAATAAATTACCGCTACAAGTAATTCAAATGTCATTTATCAGTTTTATTATCAGTCAGGCAAAGTCTTGTTTCTCTATATTAATCAAAATCAAGCTTTTTTTTTTTTTTTTTTTTTTTGAGCAGTTTTGACACCTCTTGGCAAAAGTACAGAAGTGAAGAGGTAGAGTCACCCCCGGAGCTGAAAGGAGCAGTGGAACAGTACAAGAGGAATGAAGCTCACCAATGACAAGTAGAAACTTCAGGGATTTAAAATTGCCATTACCATTGTTTTTATACTAGCGTCAAAGCAGGAAGGAGTCTGTCTCTAGGAAGATGTATTTTATTTTTAGGGCCGGGAGACTCTTAAAAATACTCCTACCTAAATACCTAAACGTGTAATGCTTCTTCTCAGAGAGACCTGGACAGAAGAATCTAGACGAAGGCACTGTCCCCCTCCCCCTTCTTCTTTTGCCTCTTTCAGAAAGAACAACAGTTTAACCCTTTGTGCCTAACAAAAGTAGGCACACGCATGACGTTTTAGGCCAACTCTGTGACCAACCAGAACAATCTGTTCTGAGCAAGAAGTTTCCAAGTAGCCAAGAGACCTGTTTGGTTTTAAGCCATGGAGGAAACAGCTGGAATAGAACAGATGTGCGTCTTAGAAAATTCTGCACCCCAGCTGCCACTGCCTGTCCTCAACAGATCCCATTAAATGGCTGGGCCGAGGGACACAACTAAAAAAAAAAAAAGTGTGGAGACCTAGCCTTTGGATAGAAGGAAACACGGAGAGTATGTCTAGTGACCCAAAACAAACACAATGGGTCGGAAAGAATGCCGGCCAGGAAGGGGCCGTGAGTCCCAGGCTCACAGTAGCTGCTACTGACTCCGGAGCGCCAAAACAAGGCTCCCCGCTGAGCGCCATTTCTCAGGTCTCAGGGGTCAGAGGACTCCAGTGGTTTGTGAGACAGGGTGACCACGGATGAGGTGCACTTGAATTCCTGTTACCTGGCCTCGCCCATTCAGCCTCAACCAGAAAGCAAAAGAAAGGAGATATCTGAGATCTGTGACACCACAGCCACCGCCTGGCCCCCCGCACTGTCTTGAGCCAGAGGGAGGGCAGCAAAGCCAGGGCCAGAAGGTAGCTCCAGACCACGTGGGGGGGGGGGAGGAGTCAACAAGCCTGGCATCTTGTGATGCCTTCCAAAATCTGACATCTAACACTGTTTAAAATTAACATGTTTTGAAAAAATAAAACTTCTGAGACAATTAAAATGAAGACAATTACAGAAAAGGCATTTTATTTTGAAAGACAACAGATCCAAGGCTGAGTTGTTACAGACATGAAACTTGAGCTATTTTCCATCACTTTGAAGTGAATTTTAATCTTTTTAGACTTTTTATAAGTGACTTAACGAAAGGTTCTGGCTGTATTTTGGGAGATTGTACATTTATGACTGGTTTGAAGAACTGTTATTCCTCAAACAGCTTCACTTAAAAACAACATGGGTCATGTTCTCATGTAATAATTAAAAGTTAATTCAAAAAGGACCTTTACATTTAATCTGAAATTCTCTAACAGATTGTCACCACATAAGTATACATGGTATAGCCAGGACAAGGAAGGAAAGGAGGAAAGGGAGGGAGGGAGGGAGGGAGGGAGGGAGGGAGGAAGGAAGGAAGGAAGGGGAGAAGGGGGATGGGAGAGGCCACCTCAAATCTACTAATATTAACTTTAAAAAATAAAATTAGGAGAGGAGTCATTTCAGTGAGCAAACGAGAACGCGGTCATGAATCAGATGTTCATGTACTTCATGAAAGAGTGATACGACGTAAGAAAACAGAAACAGAACCGAGAAATACTTTTATAGAGTCTTACTTGTAACCAAAATATTTCAAACAACACAATACACTCATTTATTCTGGTCCCTCATCTCTTCTTAAAACTTTGTCACATACTTAAAAGTTTGTCTAGGAGAGGATTTGGGTGTGGCACATTCTTTTGGAAAAACCCAAGAGCTGTCTCCTAGTCCCAGTGTCTCCCGGCTTGCTGAGTCTGGGATATGGGAGGCATTGCTTTTTTGGCTGGTATCCCGAACCCCAGTCAAGGTTAAAGAAGGAGTTTGAGCGGGTGACTTACTGTATGGCTGAGCAATGAGGTGAGGGGGCTGGACAGGAACCACCTGTGTGGCTGGGCCCAAGGACGAAGGCTCATCGGCAGCCGTGCCCGACTGCTGGAAAGCCAAATCAATCTCTTCATCTGTCAGCCCTGGGGGGGAGAAGAGGACATAATTGCAGGTGAACACCTTTGCCACTGTCCCTGGCCGCCTCGAAATCTTCATTGAGAAAGGACCCTGAGAGCCACAGAGTGCCTAGCATCCTGGTAAGTTTCCTCCCCAATTTCGGATTCTCCGGAACCTCTCTCAGTTGCAATTTAACCTTAAGCGACAGAATATTAGCCTCCACACTGCTTCCAAATGTGGCTCATTCAATTTCCTTAATTTATCCTTGAGTTTATTGCTGCTTTTGAAGTCGCTCCGTACTGCAATTCTCCATTCTTCCCCCGAAAACAGATACCATCAACTGCAAATGTGACTCATTTTAATCTGTAATGGTGTTAAAAAAAGAGGGGGAAAAACTAACAATAATGCATGAAAACAGACAGGGAAACAAAAAACTAATTATTGGGTGAGACGACTAATTAGTCTCGATCGTTTCCGAAGACGGGAATAATTTGCTTTATTTTATGACAAATGCAGAAATAAAAAGAAAAATCAGGACTGACTGTGATTAGTATGAATGGGATATAGAATGTAAAGAAGAAAATAAAACAAGAAAACAGATCAAAACAAGGCCAGGCCCAAACTTTCAGATGGTTATTGCTCCAGCCTAGCACAGGCTGCCTGCATCGCCTTTGGCTAGCTTTTCTGCCTCCCTTTGTTGTAATCCTCGCGACACTGAAGTGCACTGAGCTCAGGACAGCCGGGAAGAGCAGGGCGCCATCTGCAGTGGCTGCGGCGTATGCAGAGGGTTTGCCCATGGGAGAGGACCAGGCCGGGGAGGGCCCCAGGAGACCCCATTTCCAGTGGGCACACGGCCGCGGCCGACTAGAGACGCTGGCCCTGTGGGAAGAGGACGAGGGTGCCAACCAAACGACTTGCCCGCAGGGCCGGTCTGAGAGGTGGGTACGGTGGGTACAAAAGTGCTTGGGCTGCCGAGAGTGGGAGCAGCAGTGCGGAGGTCACTGTTAAGTCGCCAAGACCGCTCCGGCCGGCCTGTGCTGTTCTAGGAATCCCAGTATCCAGTGCAGCCACCACGCAGAGCCTTTAAACGAGGGCCGAGAGCTTTTCCCCATCTGCTGGGCAGCTCTCCATCAGAGGCCCACGACGCGGTGTATCTGCCCCTGGGGGCAGATGAAGTACACGGAGCTTCTGAGGGTCAGCATCTTCCGGAGCATGGTGCCGCACGCTCGGTGCCAAGGGGCTAACAGATGGGGTGCATTAATGCTCCGAAGCACGGCGCTGGCCCACGGCGCACTGGCTGTAGTTGGCGGAGTGCCTCTGCAACTTTTCAGGCCCTAGTGCAAGCCGTCAGGGAGAAGGCCTGAACTAAACAGCCCTGGACCCTCTGTTCCCCTCCCTATGCTGAGCAGTTGAGGGCTGTGTCCCCTTTGAAACTGCAGCCCTGCCCTTCTCCCTCGGCACACAGGGGAGCCAGCCAGTGGTGGGCAAGGCCGCCCCTCTGTGAAGCTGGAGTGCTGCTGCTGCCCCCACCGCCGGCGCACCCCACTCTCAACGCACTGATGGGGCAAATGAAAAGGCTGGCGCTGAGCACCTTCCAACACAAAAGCTACCTTCGAGTATGCGGGGCTACACTGGGCCATTCCTCCTCCCAAATTCCCCAGCTGCGCCAAAGGCCTCCCGAGAGAAACAGGGTCAGGACAGAGGGACAAGCCTGGCAAAAAAGGAAAACTCAGGTACCCGAGCATGTGCCGCTCAGGCTCCCAGCTCGGGAGTGACGGCCAGTCAACTTCCGAAGAGGAAGGGGAATCCCTTTCAGAGTTCTTGGAGGAAAGACCCGGTTTTAACCAGTTCATCATCAGCACGGGAGAAGCCGGTGCACGCGTCAGCGGGGGTGGATGGACACTATGGAATTTCATAAACCTGGTGGTTCGTGTGCCTTGTCAGCCGCTGGCTGCAAATGAGGATAATTTTCCCAAAAGGAGCATTCAGTTGCTTTCTCATTTTCCCTTTTGGCTCTTTCAAATATAAACAAGTACGATAATGCTTAACGCTGGGGAAATATACCGTAAGTCACGGGCTGTGCTGCGGCCCTGAGAGCCAGAGCTGGTTAAAGGGACAGCACTCCCTGCCCGCTGCTCTGCCCTCTGGCCCGGAGCTTTTACGAAGCCTATTTTCCTAATAAAACATGTTCCTTGCATTATTGCAGCCGAGCCCACTAGTGAGGCCACGGTTTAAAGGGCATCAGCACTTCCTTCCAAGCTCTTGGTTTTCAGAGACCTTATCATTTGATGCTCTAAATTTACATTGGCTGCGATTCTGATATCCCCAGTCCTCTGGAGAGTCAGGATTTTGATTTAGTTACATAAAATGAATCACTTTTCTTCTTGTAAAAAAAAAAATGCATTTTCATGATCTCACTGAATAATATAATTTCAGAGCTGGACTATGATCCCAGCCATTGCGTTCATTTAACAGATTAAGAACAACAACTAAGGCCTGAGGAAGGTGAAAACGTGCCTCAGATCCCAAGAGGAAGGTCACGGTGCTGCCGGCTCGACAACCCACGGCTCTCCGTCTGCGGCCTGGTGACCTCCCCCTCTAGCACAACAAATGTGAGACTCTGAAAACACGACTTAAGTCTTCAACCTTGTGAGAAGTTGAGAACAGCACTAAATGGTCTCTCTCAGCCCCACCTGGCACCCCATCTACAGGGGAGGGCTGACAAATGGCGCTTGGGGGCTAGACCAACAGGAACCCAACCCCCCAATCCTATCTGCAAATGACAGTGGGACTTTTTGAACAACTCCACAGTGACAAAGGTAGTGTCCCCATCTCGCTCTAATACTCTAACTCCCAATAAATCCACAGGCCTCTCACAGACAGGTGCCCATGCTTCCCTTGGAGGCTTCCTCCTCAGTGCGCCCCCAGCTCGGGGGGCAACGGCCAGCCAGGTTCAGTACTCTCCCAACTCAGCTGACTCATCTGGGACGCACGGAGCCTCGGCGGGAAGGGGTGTCATCTCCTTCAGAACACAACAGTTACCTACGCAGTCGTGGGCTCCTGGTGCTGAGCCGACCCTGCCTTCAGGGAAGAGGGACAGCCACAAGACCCACACACAGGACATCCAGGTTCCCACCCGCCCCCATGAGCCAGACGGCGCAGAGTTTAGATTGAGACCTTGCAGAATCCCAAAGGTTAAAAGGAATAATAAAGGAAACCGCCAATTGGAAGTGAATTATATTTGGCTGTGAAAGCTGAGGCACAGGCTATATTATAAAAGGCGTCTCTTTGCGTTGTTTACCATCATCCTGACTAATGCAGACCTTTTTTTTGTTGTTGTTTTAAATAATCTCATGCAAATTAGACACACACACTTCCTTCCAGTTGATTGCTATCTGCAAGGAATAATCTAACCGCAGAGGGACCAAGCAAGGGCTGAGCAGAGCAGAGACGGGGGCAAAGGGTGTCACCATCCTGTGGCAGGCAAACCTCCTGCCCTCAAGTCTTCTTTAGCCACCACCTTTGGAGGAATTAGCCAATTTCAATAAAGCGTAAGATTTTCTTTTAGTTGGGGTGTCAGTTTGCATTATCTGATATCACTAGCACTTTGCATTTAGACACTTTCAATAACGTCAACCTCTGCCACGTGCCAATTTCAACAGCTACCACCCCTGGTCTGTGACAATTAAAACATATCATCGACAGAGAATAAAACTAAGGAAGTCCATCCACTCGCTAGCTTTAACCAAGAGGAGGAGAAAGAAGCGAGGGCACCTGTCCAAAGTGAAGGGGCCAGGACGCCTGCCTCTGAGAGACAGTGTCATTTCACCTTTAAGACCACAGCTACCCCGAGATGCCTGGCTCAGCTGGTTAAGTGGCTGGATCCCAGGGTCCTGGGATGGAGCCCCACGTCCAGCTCCCTGCTCAGCGGGGAATCTGCTTCTCGCTCTGCCCCTCCCCCTACTCATTCTCTTTCTCTCTCAAATAAATAAATAAAATCTTAAAAACAAAACAAAACAAAAAAACAACACAGCTGCCTGACTGGCAAAACTGAGAGCTGGTCATTCACATCGCGTAAATGAAGGTCCCGAGCACCAGGAACCAGGGTGGACTACTCGTTCTCAGTTCTCTGGAATCTACTTCCAGAACCAGTGCCCTTTACAAGCAGACGGCTGCTGCCCCAGTGCAGAAGCCCCCGAAGATTCTTTTCCAACTTTCCCCAGGGTGGGATTCTTTTAAAAGAACAGACCAAGCAAGCTACAAGCTATTGATTAATAAAGCCCCTTGTTACTGCTGCGGGCAACTGAAGTGAATGGCCTCGGGGCTGCCACACCGGCTTACTTGTATCCCCTAGAAGATAGATTTGTTTTCTTTTTCTAAAGGTTTCGGTTCAAATGCAAACAGAACCAAACCGGTTGACTTGGTGAGCGGCAGCCTACTGGCTGGGAGCACCACGCTGCAGGTCCTTTCCCACGGACTCAGACAAAACTGGGCACTGGGAAGAGCTGACTTGTTCCTGCGGGACTGGCTCTGCAAGGGCTTCTCAGAATAAGTCACCTCGGTGCTGTCCCCAGTGACCGCTGAGCACCGCCACGGGGCCTGGCCCTATGCAGGTGAAGCAGAAAGACAGGTGACGGCAGACAGCAGCATTCGCTGCATCTTGTAGGTCAAACAACAACCAGGACAGCGGGGTGGGGAATAGTTTGGAAATAAGCAAGGTAATGAACACCCGACGGCACCTTCCAGCCAGGCCTGAGTTTTATAGTAAAAATGTCAAGTCTGGCTGGGATTAGGGAACAGGGCCAGAGGGCCAGCAGCAAAGGGCGGCAGCTGTGGGCTAGCCACTGGGGCCATCTTCCCTCCCCTGTCACAGTCCCTCCATGTACAGCACTTGGGTGATTCATCTGGGACGTGTGGAGACTGTGCGGGGGTCACCTCTCTGAGAACACAACTAGTTATCTCCCCATGCACACTCTGAGAGGAGATGAGGCAGAGAAGACAGCTGGCTAAAAATACTCCCCAAATTAAAAGAAAAATCAACTCTCTCAGAAAAGGCTGGGGGGGGGAGGGAAAAAAGTATTTTTATTTTATTTTATTAACATTTTGTTGGAACAGTAGAGTACAATAAGGACTCTCAGAGCCTCTAAAAGTCGTTGGATGACCTGTAGACCCCTATTTCCCAGTGCCTTGTATAAAATTGAATTTTTTAAACATAAATTACACGTAATGACGACACTGTAAAAACTAACAGTAATGGAAAGCTGTGCTGTATTTCATTAGCCTGTATTATTCCGTGCCACCTGATCCAGCCGGGCCTTGTTTATGAGTTAGTGTGTTAGCAGATGCCGATGGAAGCATTTGCTTCGACCTTGCTCTTCTCATTGGGGCATGAAATTACGACGGCAGCACCTTGATATTACAGCCATAAATACAGTAAACTGCAAATTTAAGCCAACGGCTCCTATTGTCTCTGAACATAAAGCTGATCGGTATTTATTTAAAAGGAGAACAAAAAAAATATTATATATCACCTTGTTTATGGGGCCTCCCCCACCCACTTTCTTATCCCCTCCCCCAGCCCCCCCAACCTGTCTAATTCACTTGGTTAAAATATTAAGCAAATAAGCCAAGTGCTTTCTCCTCTACTGATTAACTATTCCCAAGCGGCGAAAACAGTTTTTGAGAAAACTAGTTCCAAATATCATTACCCCCTGAATGAAAGAGTTTTTATGAAAACTGATCTGATGGTAGGGCTGGTCCCCACCATCCTGATACTAACATGTAAAATCAGGAACAAGACATGAGACTTTCCCGTCTCCTTAAATGAGGAAAGTTCAAACAACAGGAGAAAAGTTGCTGATGATGCCCTGAAATTGAATGTCCTCTCAGTACCCTTCTAAAAATTGTTAGGTAGAAATGCTATTTCAAAAAGCAGCAAAACACTGCCTCCTGCCACCTAAGGAAAGAAAGAAAGATACCTAACCAAGAATATAATTCTCATCTCAACACAGAGAGCCAGGGACCTCTCATTAAAACTTGCACCAACCCCCTCCTTATCCCAGTGAACCATAAAGACAATATACCCTTTAAATACATTAAATGTGCAAGAAAAATAAATACAAAGACAAAAGGACACTGGTTATCACCCAGCCACGTCTCCTAGTATAAATCACTGAGTAAAAAGCCAGTGCAAAATGTATTGCACTGTTAGCTTAGAGACTGCGGAAGCGGGCAGCCTTGCTCTGCTCTGAGTCTGAAAAGAGAAGGTGGTCTGCTCTCCTGATGCCAATGGAAGGGGGTCCCTCTGCGTCTCCGAGAGGCAGACGAGAGATGTACAAACTCAGCCAAGTGCGAGTTGGGAGATTTCAAACAGTTGGCGGTGAAAACGCCAGCACACAGGCTTCGCAGCCACTACCAGGGAAGCCTGCAGGAGGACTGTCTGAGCCGTGAATTAAATGCAAGTTTCGGGGAGCAATTTCATTCCCAATCAGACAGGCTGGGGCCACGGGACCTAGTGCTCAGCAGCATCGATGACCAGGATCACAAGTTTTATACATTTACTTCAGATACGTTATTCCACAGGCAGACATACTCCCTGGGAGCCCTAAATTACTTCAGCCACACCAGTCACTGAGCTTAGCTCCTTCCGCATAAGGAGGAAACTTCCCTATAAAATTTATTGAGCTTCTCTGGGGAGTAGTGTAACTGGTGAACAAGACAGAAGTGAGCTGCCCCTCTGTGTAACACAAATTGAGATCTCTCATATGAAAGACTGGGAGGGTTTCCAATCAGCAGCCACGATGTCTATTTTTAGATCTATAGTCTAAAGGTTTTTTTTCTTCTTTTAATCCCTCTCCACTAGATTAAAAACAAAAACAAAGAGGAGTTGATTTTGTTATTTGATCATCAATTCCAAAGGATTAATAGCACGGCAAATACTGTCGCCGGCTGTTGGGGACGGCAGTATCTAAGCCAGCAGCAGGTCCTTGGCAACAGGCTGAGAAGTCAGCCCTGCCCCGGTGTGCTGAACAAATCCTGGGGAAGGAACTGTGTCTTTAAAGACCAAAGGGTGTGATAATCAGGAATCACAGCTATTTGAATGCCAAGGGCCAGGGTAAGCCAAAGGTATGTTTGTGTATATGCAGAAAAGCCAAATTAATACGCACTTTTAACTATACTCGAATCCTGCTCCTGTTTTAGAAGAGGCAGAGAAGTGTATTTTAAAAAAAAAAAATTTTTTTTTTCACCATTGACAACCAAACCAAGAAAAGCTGAAGCTCATCTGGTTGATCTCCTATTCTTTTCCTCTCCTTTTTCTTCTGTTTTAAAAATCAAGAGAAAAGGACAGAGAGAGGGACAGTGACTCACCCACAGCCCCTGGTGAGCCCCAGAGGCAGAACTGGATTCTCAACATTGAGTTCTTTTTCGGGGGAGGGGGGGCGGTCAAGCACGAGCAGCCTGACATGCCTGCTCCCCTCTACTATCTGACACAGCTAGGACATTTTTAATAAGCAAACTCTTAGAATCAATTGCCTTGAAAAAGAAGAAAAACAAAAAAGAATATAAATGGAGCATAGGGTGAAAACAAGGTAAACGGTATACGGAACCTCTATGTTAAAAAAAAAAGAATATATGTATCTACACACACACAAACACATCTATTTAGTTGTGTGTACAGGCATAAAATAAAGACAGAGAGGACACAGACAGAGCGGGGACTGGTAGCTGGGGACAGAGACTGAAGGCAGACTTTACACTGTCTTATCCTTAGGAACTGTATTCCATGTGAATATATTTCCAATTCAAAAGGATAAATTACTTTTTAAGAACAAAGAGAATATCTGGAAGGGGAAAAAAAAACCCACAAAAACCCTGACTCCTGAGCAAAATCACTTAAAATGGTTACCCCATTTTCTGGAAGAGAAAAAGCAAGACAGAAAAAGGTACAGAGATGATCCCAGAAACTGGGATTAGAATGATATCCACATTTTCTAATTTCTTCCTTAACCCATTGTGGCTCTAGCCACAGCAGCCAAGTACAAGGTGGCTTTCTTTTTTTCTTTCTTTTTTTTTTTTTAATGTGTGTTTTTAAAAGGCAGGCATCTGTTCTATTTTGACACATCCTGGCCGCCCAAATGTTTCTTTCAGCTCTAAATATTTGCTTCACCAATGGAAATGTTTCCATCACTGCAACAAAACAAACATTTGCTTTGGGATGGTAGGGACAGCCATACGCTGTTTCATATGTTACTGATTTGAGAACCAACTTACTGTGGGACCCAAACCAAGGTGAAGATTTTTGTTCCGTAAGGGGAACGCTGGTGCAAGAGCTCTGTGTACCAAGATACACTCTTCACTCAGCTGAATGCTGTGACAGTTCAATGTCCGTTTGGGGTTTTCTCTAACATCTTGAATCTTAAATATATGATCAGAAGGCTTATTATTTAGCATTCAACTTACTTCCTAAAGTTTTAAATTACCACGCAGCTATCAAATTTTTTTAAAGTCCTCATATTAATCTGATATTAACACACTAAAACATTCTATGTCCTAATAGGTCAATACAGTATATAAATTATTTTGTCACCACCTATTTGTGTAGCTCAAATGACTTTGGTATTGGTTGCTATAGTCAACATTACTAGCGTAGGGATAAATATTTAGTACTCAACCAAATCCATAAATATTTGAGTGCTTATTTTGCTAGGCAATGTGAGAGCCAAGACCTCACCTTCCCTACCTGTTAAATGGCAGCCTCCCTAAGACCTCTCCCCGCCATTTCTTATGTTGAAAGAGTATTTTGTCTGTCTTCTATGTATAATATAATACATGTAATATTGTACAATATATAAACATAAGATCTACAATACACAGACATATCTATCTACTGATAGTAAAAATAGTACGTCAACTGCAGAAAACACGGAAAATAAAAACACGGAAAGTAAAAATCATTCACATTTCCACTCTCCACCTAGAAATAACAGCCAAAATTTATGAAGCCCAAGTGTCAAAGAATAATTTAAGGAGTTTTTAAATATTTTTTAACTGTTTGAATCCCAAACCGGAGCAGGGCCGCCAAGGGGCGCAACTCCAGGCATACATCACTGTGCCCGTGACATCTCGTGGGCCTGTGCGGCGTGTAACCCATGTGTCGAGAGGTGGCAGGGTGGCCCCTTTGGCTCCCAATTTACAGGGAAGGAAGCTGAAGTACAGGGACGGTAAGCAGTCTATCTCAGGTTCTAGTGCCTGTGGGTCGGGACGGGCAGGAATCCGCACGACTCCAGACAACACAGGGGAAATACTCCGATCCTCTGTTCATGTTGAAAGGAGACACTGACATCCTGCCCTCACTTCTGGTGTATCATTCAGATGTGTTGGTAAAGTTATTAAGACTGAATTCTTTCAAAATAAAATGACTTTTTGGCATTAGAATACCCCAAAGCTGGCAAAAGAAGTGCCAACTGAGAAGTCTGCTGTGGAAGTGCAAACTGAGAAGCTTCTAGAAGATAATTCCACACTCTATCTCAAAAGTATTAAAAGTATTCAGAAGCACCTGGGTGCCTCAGTCGGTTGAGTATCCGACTCTTGGTTTCAGTTCAGGTCATGATCTCAGTGTCTTGAGATTGGGCCCCGTGTTGGGCTCTGTGCTCAGCATGGCATCTGCCTGAGATTCTCTCTCTCCCTCTGCCTCTGCCCCTTTCCCCTCTCAAAATACATAAAATCTTAAAAATAAAAATAAAAATGTTCATAACCCTTTGACTCAATAATTTTACTTCTAGGAAATAATAAAATAATGTAGTATAAGACTAATGCACAAAGATGGTTCCTCACCGTATTTTTAAGAAAAGCAAAACATTGAAACAACATAAATGTCCAAAGAGGACTGATTAGACAAATTAGGACACATTTCAGTAATGCGATATTATTCAACTGTGCACATTCTCATGAACAATTTCTGATGGCATGGGAAAATGCCTTTGATACATTAAGACATAAAAAGCAGATGTTATATTCATAGCTTGATCTTAATTACATTTAAAAAAAGAACAAAAGGAAGCAGGAGAGTTACATCATTTTAACTTAATCTGAATCCAACTTATACACGTTCAGAAGAGAGAAGGGAAATTACACTACAAGCAGCGGGGAGGGCCCACCGTTCCATTCAAGGAGTGTTGTGTTTGCGAGCGGGCGTGACACAGGACGTCTGAATTTGCTGTCTGCTCATCAACTTATCCCCACACGCCCTGCAGTCCAAGCATCCTGCCACAGGGAACTTCTCCCCATACATCTTGGCACCCATATGCAAAGCCAACCATGTCATCTGGTGTTAAACCAAAGCTCTGCTTCAATGGGGAGAAAAACGTGGCCATACCAGACTTACTGAGAAGTGATTCCGTGGTACACTGAAAAACACCTTTCTATGGGACTTTTAACAATTGTTTTAAAAATATTTAACAGATATATTTCCATAATATAATTCTGTATTCTAAAGATACAAAAGGGTATACAGTGAAAAGTTGTCTCCCTCCCACTCCTGCCACCTGGCCATGCGGTTAGGTTTCCCAGAGGCAACCACTGCTACTAGTTTCTTCTAGAGATGGTCTATGAATATGAAATGCTTTTCTATATCCATATAATATACATTTTATATATTAGCATATATATGCACATGCATATTTTTTGTACGAATAACAGAATGGTGTAAACAGCACTCTACAAGTGGCTATTTTTAATTACTGTATCTTAGAGATATTCCTTATTAGTATCTGTAGCGCTCTCTCATTCTACTTAATGACCATAAGGCATTCCGTTTCGTGGACATACCATAATTTATTGAACTTCTCCTACTGTACATATATTACAAAACCCCAAAACAAGTCCTTGTATGTACCATCCGTACATGTGTAAGGTGTCCCCGGGAGCAGGCTCAGATACGCGCAGTTCTAATTTTGATAAACACTGACTAACACTCCTGAGAGTGGTTTCCATTTAACTTCCCACCAGCATGCGTGTGTTTCCCACAACTCTGCCCACAATGATGCTATCAAGCTTTTTCTTTGTCATCCTAAAAGGTAAAAGAATGGCCTCATTGTAGTTTTAAGTAAACTTCTGTTGGCGTTCAATATACATAGAGAGGAGCACACATTCTAAGCGGACAGCTTGATGTATTTTCACTCAGTGAAAATCTCTATGTAGCTACCACCCAGATTAAAAATAATAATAATGAAACAACAGCCTGTGGGAGCAGCCCTCATGTGTCCTCCCGGTCACCAGTGAACTTCTACCGCCACGGACGAAATGTGCCTATCTTTGAACTCTATAGAAATGGAACGATTCCGAAAGCATTCTTTCACAGAAGACTTCTTTGCTCCACGTGATGCTTGTGTGATGCTGCTGTGTGTGGCCATGGTTCACTCCGTCTGGCTGCGAACAGTGTTCTGACACAGGACAAACAGCAACTATAACGGATCTGTTTGTTCCACAGAAGGCTGCTAATCGCATCGTACGCACAGACTTCGGAGGGGAACTGCTGGATCCGGTGGGGTGTGCACATTCTCAGCGGAGCAGACACTGTCGAGTTTCCAAAGCGGTCAGGCCAATGAACCTCACCCCAGGCGTGCGGGAGGGTTCTCGCTGTTCTACATCCAACACCAAAGCTCAGGGTTTTCCCATTCTGGCCATTCCGGTGGGTGTGATTATCTCGTTCTGATTCTAATTAGCATTCCCTGATGACTAACGAGGTTGAACTGTGTGCAGATTTCATGTCTTTCCTGGGTACAGTGGCATACACATCTGTGTGTGGACACACACTACTCATACGCAGGTGCATAAATATGGTAAGCCCGTTAACTGTGTTGGGAGAAACTTGACCGCTGCCTGTGTGTCCTACCAATTATGAAGAAAGAGGTTTTAAAACTTTCCATTGTGATAGCAGATTTGTCTAGTTCTCCTTTCAGTTCTGTCCATTTTTGCTTTCTGTATAATGAAGTGATGTTTTTTGGTATATATGTACTTAGAAATGTCAAATCTTCCTGGTAACTGATCATCCTGAAATGTCCTTACCTTTCACTCCACTTTTAAGTCTGTCTTCTCTGATACTCGTATCTGCTTTCTTTTGGTTAGTGTTTGCGTAGTATCTTTTCCCATCATTTTACTCTTAATCCTATGTGTCTTTTCATTAAAGATGTGTTTGATGTAAGCAGCCTGAATGGGGGTTAGCTTTTTTTTTTTTTTTAATCTAATCTTGACAAACTTTGCTTTTAATGGAGTAGTCTACTTACATTTAACGTGAATACTGAAATTTGGGGGTTTATGTCTTTCATCTCACAATTTGTTTTCCTTTTGATCTGTTTAATGCCCTCCTTTCTCTTCTTGCCAACTTTTTAATTCGGCTTTCCCCTCCATTGGCTTGTAGTCAAGGTGGTTTTCAATGGATTTCTTCACTGTAGTGTTACTAACTTTCCTTTTGTAGTTACTAAATAGCTTGGAGGAGAGACTCAAACTTTCACCTCTAATTTCAGCATCCATCAGTGGATTGTGTGTCTGCAATGATAATTACTGGCATGTCTGCCTAATGGGGGATCCTCGATTTTTAAGAGTGAAAGGGGTCCTAGGCTGGAAACGTATGAGAACCCAGGCCTTAGATACCGCCATATACCCTGGACTTACTACCGTTTCATATAAATGAGAAATGTTACCATTTTGCCAACAAGTCCAACACTTTCATTCAACCTTCTGCCTGTGCTACTGTCACACATCTCAATTATACATGTGTCTTAGACCCCACAAGAAAGACACTGTTATTTTATACAGCCAATATCCATTTCTATTTGTCCCTCCCCCTGCCTGCCTGCCTTTCTGTGTCTTCAAGGTAGGATCATTTTCTTTCCGTCTGAAAACTCCATTAGCGTTCCTTTCAGTGCAGGTGTGCTGGCAATGAATTCCCTCAGTTTTGTTTATCTGGAATATCTATATTTTCCTTCGCTTTTAAAAAGTGTTCTATTGTGAAATAATTTCAGGCTTACAGAAGAGGTGCAAGAATAGTACAAAGAATTCTCATATATCTTCCACCCAGATTCTTCAAATGTTAAGTTTGCTTTATTATTCTCTATCAATCTCTCTATATAGTTATTTTCCCCGAACTGTTTAAGACTAAGTTACAAACAGGATGCCCCTTCCTCCTCAAGTATTTCAGCATTCATTTCCTGATTCTGGGGCGGGGAGTCCATGCTCATACATAACCATAGTACCATTATCAAAATCAAGACGTTAACGTTAAATTTTTCTCTGTAGCTCAGACCTCCCCTCTGAACTCAATTCACATTAATCCATCTGCCCACCTAGAGCCTCCACTTGTAGGCCTGATAGAGATCTCAAACCTACCATGTCCAACGCTGAGCTCCTCATCTTGCCCCGCCAAGATCAATGGCAACTCCATCCTTCTAGCCACAAGGTCAAACCCCTTAGAGTCATCCTTAACTTCTGCGTCTCTTTCAGACTTTAGATCCAACAAATTGGGATATTCTGTTGGATTTACTGTCACATAATAGCCCGGGATGTGACTGGGAACTTATCACCTGACTGCTCTCCCAGTTTCCATTATTGTTCTCCAACTGTCTACTCTTACCATGGCAGCCAGGGTGATCCTGTAAACGCTTAAGTCAGGTCATGTAAGTCCCCTGCTTAAAGCCTATGATGGTCTTGGATTTTATTAAAAGTAAAACTCGCATGGTTCAACACGGCTCTATACAACCTCACCTCCTATTAATGCTGCATCCTCAGCTCCCACTATGATCTACCTTGCCTGCACTCTGGCCTCCTTTCTGTTCCTAGAATTTGCCAGACAAGCCCTCTCTTCAGGCTTTTGTACAGGTGGTTCCCTTTTCCTGGAACTCTTTCTGCCCAGAAATTTGCATGGCTTGCTTCCTCATTTTCTTCAAGTTTTTGCTTAAATGTCACCTTAGTGGAGACTTTCCAGACCATTCCATTTAAAATCACAACCTTCCAAGAACTCTCTATTGCTCTTACTCCACTTACATTACGGTTACATTTTATTCCCCTAATGGTCTCCTTTCCTTCCCACCATTAGAATGTAAACTCCATGAAGGCAGCGACTGGGCTATTTTATTCACTGCTATATTCCCAGTACCTAGGATACTGCCTAGATTCTATTGGCACTGGTACGTGTTCAACAAAACTGTGTGGAAGGAATAAATAAATGGAAACCCAATATGTAAAACGGCTACTCAGGTTTGGGGAGAGCCAGCTGGCGCACAGAGCAAACCCAGAGTCCCACCTTCTTGATCCCTCTTTGCCCCTGCAACATCTCTTTAGAACCTCCAAGGAGCCCCAGAGGTGAGTGTAAAACTGTAGCCATATATTCACCCTGCACCAAGGCAAACTAGTTCATTCATTCCCCAGCCCAACAGGCCTTCAGTCCTCCACCCTGATGCTCCACCCACTGCAGACTCCCTACAGTCCTACTCCGATCTTGTCCATTGTCCTAGGTTCTCTCTCCCACCACCAGAGTCTTCTCTGGTCACCCCAGCCAGATCACTTGTCTGTAGCGATAGCCATCTATACAATATTCCTCTGGTTGCCAAACATAGATAGCTTTGTAACCTCCCTTTTGTCTTGTACGGTTTTCTAAGGATTCTAACATTGTTGAACTTTTACTGTCTTATTCACTGCTGTATCCCCAAAGCCTAACATATGGATCAACTTGGAGTGAGCATTCACCAAATACTTGTTCAATGTGTGAATAAATGTGAATAAAGTGTACTGGTATCTAATGGATTGCAGATTGTTAATAACTGAAAGATAATATTTGTAACACTTGGGGATCTCTTTTTTCTCTCTTCAAAATAAAGTTATTCACCATAAAACTCATTACCACTGCCATAATCAGCAAGTAACATTATTTTTGAAGTTCCATCCCATGCAATAAGGCAAGACAAAATTAAGATATTTAAGAACTGGAAAGAAGATCACAAAAATAGTCATGTGACAATAGAATTATATATACATACAGAAAAATCAACTCAATAAAAAAGTTTAATGAGATGGCTAGACTTACATACTTTTAAAAAATTCAAGAGCATTCCTATGCACCGGCAACAAGTAATTAAGGAATAAAATGAAAATAAATTCCTTTCACAATAGCCACAAGAAATATAAAACTACTATGAATAATCTTGAAGTATGTTAGATCTATATACAGAAAACCTTGAAAGAGAAATAAGAATGTTGATGGCGCAACTGGATGGCTCAGTCAGTTAAGCTCTTGCTTTCACCTCAGGTCATGATCTCAGGGCTGTGAGATCGAGCCCAACGTTGGGCTCTGCACTGGTCATGGAGCCTGCTTGAGATTCTCTCTCTCCCTTTCTCCCTCTGTCCCTCCCCCCAATCTCTTTCTCTCAAAAAAATATTGAAATAAATGAAACAGTCTTTTCAAATTAATTCGGAAGATTTGATCCAATAAAAATTCCAATTATTTTAAATTTTTCAAAAGTTCCAAAAGCTTATCTTGCATAAGTACATAAGAAGGTACAATAAGATGGGGCACCTGGGTGGCTCAGTCATTAGGCGTCTGCCTTCGGCTCAGGGCGTGATCCTGGCATTCTGGGATCGAACCCTGCATCAGGCTCCTCCGCTGGGAGCCTTCTTCTTCCTCTCCCACTCCCCCTGCTTGTGTTCCCTCTCTAGCTGGCTATCTCTCTCAAATAAATAAATAAAATCTTAAAAAAAAAAAATAAAATGGGTCTCTTTAAAAAAAAGAAGAAGAAGGTACAATAAGAATAATAAGGAATGTTTGAGACTTCATTCTGTCTTCTCTGCTGGATATTTAAATATACTTCTTTGAAATTTATTTAAACCTCTAGGGATTTCAGTATGCTTCTGTAACTCATCAGGGTCTACTCTGCATTAACATTCTAACACTTTACATATTAAGGACCTTAATATGATATGTATGATATGTGTCATATTGTATATATTAACACATTTTATTAAGAGTCAATTTCATTTACACCTCCTTGTGCCTTTTGTGCTGTTGTTCTAATGTTCACCACATATACACATATATGTATGCGTTATAAATCCAAAAATATCTTATTGCTTTAGACTACTTTTACAAAATTTAAGAATAAAAATAGTATTTTATATTCACCCACAAATTTCACATTCCCCATGCTCTTTATTCCGTCTGAGGATCCAAATTTCCTCCTGGTATTATTTTCTCTTCAGTATGAGGATCTTCCATTGGTATTTGTTACAATACATGTCTGCTGGCAACAATTTCTCTCAGTTTTTACCAGAAATACCATTATTTCTTCTTCATATTTGATGGATATTTTTACTGTGTATCAAATTCTAGGATGACAGTCTTTTCTTCCAGTGTTTTGAAGATGTTTTTCCACTGTGTAGTGGGCTACCTGGCTTCTGACTATAACCCAGCCATCATTCTGATCACTGTTCCTTCTTCTTGTCTTTAGCATCCAGCAGCTTCACTAAAATAATAGATGTAATTTTCTCTGTATTTAACCTGCTTGAGGTTGGCCATGCTTCCTGGTTGCTCTGTGTGTGTGTGTGTGTGTGTTTTAATCAAAATTGGAAGTTTTTCAGCCAACATTTCTTCAAATATTTTTTCAGTCTCATTCATCTCAGATTTTGAGACTATAATTACTAGAATGTTAGGCAACTTGATCAGTGAAGCTCCGTTCCTATTTTTTCAATCCTTTTTCCCTCTTTGTACTTTAGTTTGGATGATTTCTACTGACCTGTCTTCAACATCTCTGATCCTTTCTTCTCTTGTGCCCAGTTGGCTATTAATCCCATCCAGTGAAATTTCAGTAGCAGGTTTTATCTTTTTCAGCTCGAACATTTCACCTGGTTCTTCCCTACAGCTTCCATATCTATATGACAACTCCCCACCTCTTCGTTCTTTCACCCATATTTTTCACATACACTCTTTCAATATATTTTTCAGTTATTTTAAAGGTTTTTTGCGTGTGTCTGTGAGTCTATTTCTATTGATTTTCACGTCCAGTAAGGGTCACAGGTTCCTGTCTGCTCATCTTCGCATGTCCAGAAAGTTTTTATTTTATACAGGACAGTGTGGATGATAGCCTGTTGAGGCTCTGGATCCTACTGTCTCCTTCTAAAGACCTGAGTTTTGTGCCAGTAGGCAGTTAAATTACTGGCAGATCACCTTAATTTGGGGCAGGCCATTTTATACTTTATTTCTTTTTTGTGCTTAATCCTTAATCCTAGGGAAAATGCCATAGTCGTAGGCATTTCCTACATGTTTCCTCCTTATGGATGTTCCTTCTGGGGATTCAAATGAAAGTCCAAAGGGTTTACAAAGCCCCTCTAACTAGATAAGACTCGAGCTCTAAATGCTGCCTTTCCTACAGTAGGTAGCTGCTGAAACCAGTCTGGAACCTGCGACACCTGCCCTGTGCATGGGCAGTTCAGGAGTTAGCCTAAATGTGAAGGGTGTTTCTATGCAGGCTGGGGTTACTCCCTCCAAAGTTCTTCTTCCTATAATTTCCATTTTAAGTTCTAGCCACTCTGGCATCTTTGAAATCCATCCCCCATTCCTCAAACCAACATGGTGGCAGCTTTCTAACTTCTTTTTGCTACAACCTGATGGATGGAATACCTCAAGGAAAAGGTCATACAGAGTTGGCTCTCACCCAAAGTGGTTCCTTCTCTCAAGAATCAAGTCCACTCCAATTTCTGATTGTATTTGGTTGCTTTTTTGTGCCTTCAAACAACATTTTCAAAATATTTTGTCCAGAATTTCTATCTGTTATTGGTGGAAATGTTATTCTGATACAAGCTACTTGGTTATTACTGAAAGCCAGAACTCTCACTCAGAACGTTTTGGGGTTTTTTTTAAAAGATTTATTTATGTACTGGAGAGAAAGAGTGTGCACATGCATAAGTGGGGGAGGGGGAAAAGGAGAGAGAAAATCTCAAGCAGACTGCTGAGCATGGAGCCCCACACATGGAGCCCCACAATCCTGAAATCATGAGCTGAGCTGAAAGAAGACACTTAACCGAGTGAGCCACGCAGTTGCCCCTCAGAATGTTTCTGAAAGAGAAAAATGATGGAGTGAACTTTGTTCTTATACATATTAATATTGAAGATAAAGATACAGAAATTACAACGTTGTGGCACTTGTGTAAGAGTGTATAGGTCAATAAATACAATAGATATCCCTGAAAGAGACCTTGCTATATACTAAAATTTAATATATAATAAAGGAAGCAAAACAAACAAATGGGGAAAAACTATTTGAAGAACATTTTTGGGAAAATTGATGTTTGAAGAGTGTCACTTCATATCACTTCATTAAATTCAGGAATCAAAGAGTTAAATATAAAACATAAGCCATATACTAAAATAAACTGTGTGTGAATATTTAACTTATTGCTGGTTTTCTGTCTGTGGATAAACTATTGAACCTCTCTCATTAGTTTCTTTCTCAAATGCAAGAAGATAATAAAAAAATACCCACCTCACAGGGTTCTTGTGATTAAATAAAGCCACTTAGCCCATTGCCTGACACATAATCACCCCTCAATAAATGTTAGCTGTTGCTGTTGTTGTTACTATAATTATTATTATTTAATAATTATGGGAAAGGAATCTCTTTCATAAAAATAATAGAGAAGTTATTAGAAGATTGATAGATTTGATTATGTGAAAATAATCACTTTTATATATTAAAAAACATAAAAGGCAAGGAACAATAGGGAAAATGTTTGCAAACATGACAAAGAATTAATATTCTTAATATATAAAGGGCATTTAAAAATCAATAAGTAAAGCACTAATATCCCAGCAGAAAATAAAGGATTGAATAAACACTTCTGAGAAGAAATAAACATATTTTAAAAGTTCAACTGTGTTATTAATCAAATAAATGCAAATGAAAGTAATCTGAGAAAGTGGTCTTGTTCCTGTTTTGTTGTTTTTTAGGGACCAGACACATTTAGTATATTAAGACGGATACTCTCAGACCCTGGTGAAGGAATTGGTAGGACTATGTGGAAAACCACTGCTATGTATCCAGAGTCTTAAAAAAATCCATACCCTGTGATTCAATACTTCCTCATTTCAGGAATCTATGCTAAGGGAATATTAGACATCTATGGGGTTTTTTTTCTAATTCCTAAAAATAAAACCTAAGAAAGAAAATAAATTAAGTACTCATCTCAAGAAGCTAAAAGAAGAACGTCAGAAAAATCCAAACAAGGTAGATGAAAGGAATTCTGCAGAAGAATCTTATAAATTTTCCAGTGACCAAATTTTCTTGCAGGTCTTCTTACTGTAAATTTCGCTTTTATCGTTTTCTGGTCAGAGAAGGGGTTGTTATATGATTTCTGCCTTTGGACTTTGAGATTTTTTTTGTGGTCAATTTACCTAACTTCTTATAAATGTACTATATGCACTGAAAAACTGAATATTCCCTGTTTGGTGGACACAAAATTCTATGTATTTATATACCACAGAAGTTTATTCATTGTTATCCAATTATTTCACATTCTTATTTATTTTGTGACGGTTGGCGTTCTAAATTCTGAAGTATGTTAATATCTTCAACTGTGTGGTTTTAAATTCTTCTTGTATTTCTAATAGCTTTTGCTTTATATAGTTTTATAAAATGTTTCCAAGTGCATGAAGTTTCATGATTATTATGCCTTCTGGGTGGAGTGAATTTTATAATGGTATAAATTGACCATTCTTTTTAATATTTTCAAACCTGGAATTTCTAATCTGCCCAATATGAGTACTGCCAATTCTGCTTCTTCTGGATTGCGTTTGCTCACTACCTTTGGCCCATCCCTTGTTTTCAATTTTCCTACGTTGTTTCATTTCAGGTATTTCTCCTGTAAACAGCATAAAACTGGCCTTTGTTTTTTCCTCAGGTTGTAGGGGGTCTGTGATCTGCTGTTTAATAGGGGATTGTTTTAATCCCATAAATATTTACTGTGTTCACTGCCTCTTTTAATAGTTTTTGTTTTTCCTTTCCTGACCTTTGTTGATCTGATCATCCTTTCTTCCCTCTGAATGTGACTTAAAAGTTCTAAATCCTCTTTTCCTCTAGTCTAATAAGAATGAGCCCTGTTTTTTTTTAATTGAGAGATAATATACCAGTTAATCTTATGTACACAGCTTGAAGAATTTGTACTTACGCATATACTGTGTAACCATCGCTCAGAGGGAGACCTAGAACATTTCCTAGTGTGCCGTAAAGCAGCCCTTCTCATCTACACCCTCCTCAAGGCAACACTATTACTCTGATCCTTAATATTGGTCTTCCCTGTTCTGGAACTTCATATAAATGGTATATATTCTTTTACATCTGACTTCTTTGACAAAATGCTTTAAGATTCATCCACTTGGTTGCACAAAGCAGTAACTGATTCTTTTTTCTCTCTGTGTAATACTCTATTATGTGTCTATACCATAAATTACCCATTATTCTGTTGATCGACATATTGCATAGAAATAAAACTGCTATATATATATATTCATGTACTTGTCTTTCCATGGACACACACATACACACACACACACACACACACATTCATTTCCTTTGGGTCTATACCTAGGTACTGGAATTGCTAGGTCACAGAACATGGATATATCTAACTTTAGTGGAGAGTGAGTTTTTTTCAAGGTGGCTATACTCCCACCAGCAATGTATGAGGGTTCCAGCTGCTCCACCTTCGTGTTGACACTTAGTATTCTCAGCTTTTTAAATTTTAGTCATTCTGGTGGGCATATAATAGTGACTTGCTGCGGTTTTGAATTATACTACCCCAGTAGGTAATGATGTTAGGCATCTTTTTTTATAAGCTTGTCAACCATTTGGAAATGCTCTTTAATAAAACATCTGCTCAAATCTTCTGAACACTTTTTTTTTTAATTTTATTTATTTGAGAGAGAGACAGAGCAAGAGAAAGCACAAGCGAGCATGAGCAGGGGGAAGGGCAGAGGGGCAGGGACAGGGACAAGCAGACTCCATGCTGAGCACGGAGCCTGACTCACGGCTCAATCCCACGACCGAGATCATGACCTTGAGGATCATGACCTAAGCCGAAATCAAGAGTCGGACACTTAACCGACTGTGCCACCCAGGTGCCCCTTCTGAACACTTCTTAAAATTAGGTTATTTGACTTTCTCTCATTGATTTATAGGAGTTCTTAATACATTCTAGATACAAGACTTCTGTTGAATACATATATCATGAATACCCTTTCCCAGATGTATTATTTGTCCTTTTGCTCTGTTATTTTCATGAATAGAAATTTTTACTTTTGATGTAGCTTTTTTTTTTTTCCTTTTAATGACAGTAGGTTTTGTGGCCTAAATAAGAAATCTTTGCTTACTCAAAGATTATGAAGATACTCTGCTGGGTTTTTCTAGAAACTTCACAGATTTACCTTTATTGTTTATGTATGTTGTGAGGTAAGAATCAAAGATGATTCTTTCACATGAGTACCTGATAATTCCAAACCCGTTTTTTGGAGCAATGGCACATCTTGTTAACTTATTTATTCATCAACATATATTATAGAGAGCCTATTAAATCAGACACTATGTTGGAGTTGAAGACAAATCAGTAAGCAAGAAAGGTATCATCTTATCCTCATGGAATCTAGTGTGCAGTTTAACAAGTTGGGTCTTAATTTCAGAAAATTCTTGATCTGAGGAAACAACTGAATAAAATCTCTAACTTCTGTCCAGGATCTACCCACCTGATTGCACTAAATTAATTAAATTCCATGTTCTGCTTCAATTTTTCCAAATATCCTATAGAATGATGGTGTTTAAGGGAAGGAACATGAAGAAAACTCACTCCTTTTGATATTTTTCTGATTATGAAAGTAATATTCCAAAACTGAAAACAACTATTTTAACAGAGAAAAGCTGAAAGAAGCCAAATGAGAAAAATCACCCACATGCCTACCATCCAGAAGCAATTACTGTTAATATGTTGAACATAAAATGAAATCACATCATAGCCAGAGATTTTAGTTATATATACAGCAAAAATTCTGTAGAGTCAAAAAATAGCCCTTGAAATCCCTTTTAAAGGAGACTTCCAGCTGGATACTGCAGCTTGAACAGGCAGCTCTAACTGTGATTTTAACTTATTCTACATTAACATGATAAAAAGGATTCATGCCCAGGGACCTTCCAATTATTTTTTTTTTTACAGCCTCTGTCTTAAATATTAGACACCAAAGGATCACCAGACGTTTAAAGTAAATGGGCAAGATCTCAAAAATGAAAATCAGAGCCCTGAAAACATAATAAAAAAGAACTCAGAGGAAATAAATTATTTAGGCAACAGGAAAAAATAATAATAATATTCTTAGAGAAAAAAAGAGATGTTGCATCCAAGAAACAAGAACAGAATGCCAGAAAAAAAGAACACTCAGAGAAAAAGAAGACACTTAAAGATCTGAGGAGGGAAAAAAAATCAACGCTTTTTCAAAAGAAATACTGGAAGACAAAATTATTAGGAGATAAAATATTGGAAGGAACTATCCATAAAGTAGGGCAAAAAAACCCAAAAAGATGGAAAACAGGAAAGAAAAAGTTTTTTTAAAATATGTGAGGGTCAACCCAGGACATCTAACGTCCAACAGGAATTCTTGGAAAACAAAACACAGAACACAAGGGGGGGAGTTATTAAAGAAATAATACAGGAACATTCCACAGAGCTAAAGGATATGAGTTTTCTATTGAAAAGGTCAGCAAATGACCACAGTGAATGGAAAGAAAAAAAAAAAAAAACCAAACACTGCCTAATACACAGGGAAAATTTCAGTGAAATTCAGAATATGTAGAATAAAGAAAGATAAGAAATAAACCCTTCAGGGGCACCTGTGTGGCTCAGTCAGTTAAGCATCAGCTTTCAGCTCAGGTCATGATCCCGGGGTCCCGGGATCAAGCCCCAAATGGGGCTCCCTACTCAGCAAGCAGTCTGCTTCTCCCTCTCTCTCTGGCCCTCCCCCACCCCATTCGTGCACTCTCCTCTCTCTTCTCTCTCAAATAAATAAACTCTTAAAAAAAAAAAAAAAGAAGTAAACCTTTCAGAGGGAAATAAACTTCACAAAGAAAGGATCAGGAATGTGAATGGCATCAGACTTCCCAGCAGCAACACTGGAAGGTTAGAAGATAACAAAACCGTACTCTCAAAATTGTGATGTAACATTATTTCCGATCTAGAATTCTAAACCCGCCACGAAACATGAAGGTAAAATTAAGAACATTTTCAGAAAAGCTACGTCTAAAAATGTTTACTCCCCTTCCCCCACATGCTTCTTAGGACGCTTCTGAAGGATTTGTTCCACCAAACCTAAGAAGCAATCCAAGAAAGAACACAAAGAAGCCAGACAAGAGAAAACTGATCAGAAGAGAGAGATAAAGGGACTACCCAGAATAATGGCCGAAGGATGACAGCAGGTCTAGAGAGCAAAAAGTTCAGACTAGAGCCCGGAAGCAAATGGCACCAAGAAAAAAATAAGTCACCTGACGTCTTTGATGATACTGAGGGGAATTTTACAGCTCCGGCAGAAATTCTGAGGATTAGTTAGTGCTGAGCAATCTGCCCCACCCCAGAAATTGTAAAAACTCTTAACAAATATTTCCTTAACATGATGGAAGGGAGGGGGAGAGGCAGGCAGACGGATGCAGGAGTACTTGTATATACGTGGGTTAGTGTCACTCTCCAAAGCTGACATTATGTTTAACAGAAGACATAAAGGCATTTCATTTAGAGCCAAGACTAGGACGAAGCTGTTCACAAAGCATCACGCTATTTATCCCTTTTCTGGAGGTATTAGCTGACGCCACTGGACAAGAACAGGAGAGACAGCAACACTGTAAAGGAAGAGGTAAAAATGTGATTCCCCAATAGTACCTGGAAAACTGATATACCAGGAAAACTAATATGAGTCAGCTAAAAAAAGAAAAAAGCCACCTTTTATAAACTATATAGTTACGTGTTTACATTCAAAATTAGTACAGCTGACTCTGAACAACACGGGTTTGAACGGAGCAGGTCCACTTACATGCAGTTTTTCTATCCGGTACTATAAATGACATTTCTCTTCCTTACAATTTCCTTAATAACACTTTCTTTTTTCTAGTTTACCTTATTGTAAGAACAGTATATAATATATATAACATACAAAATATGTATTAAGCAACTGTTATCAGTATGGCTTCCAATCAACAGTAGGCTATTTGTAGGGAAGTTTTGGGGGAGTCAAAAGTTACACACAGATTTTCAACTGCACAGGAAGGACGGAGGTGGTAACCCTAAACCCCACATTGCTCAAGGGTCAACTGTATATGAAAATCACCTTCAAATTTAAACGCCGGGGGCACCTAGGTGGCTCAATCAGTTAAGTGTCCAACTCTTTGATTTCAGCTTAGGTCATGATCTCAGGGTCATGAGATCAAGCCCTGTGTTGGGCTCCGTGCTCAGCAGGGAGTCTGCTTGAGATTCCCTCTCTCCCTCTCCTTCTGCCCCTTCCCCTGATCATGCTCACTCTCTAACAAATAAATAAAATCTTTAAAAAAATAAAAAATAAAAATAAATTTATTAAAGGCTGGATGGGAGATATGATGAAAGAACAGACTACCACTCTAAGCAGTAATAAAAGACAAAATATCAGAACATAAATTAAGAAGTAAATGGGCAAGATCTATAAAAAGATACTGAGGTATATTAAGGAAATCTTGAATACTTGGAAAGGATTACCTTATTCTCAAATAGGAAGTGTCAATATTATAAAGATTTCACCTGTCCTAATCTATAAATTTAATGTGATCCCAATATTTAAAACATCAACAGTCTTATGTTTCTTTTCTAACTAGGCAAGCTAATTTTGGAAATTACACAGAAAGTAATAATAATAGCCAAAAAAATGTGAATAATTGAAAAAACAATGAAGGAAGATTAACCCTAATAGCTAATAAAACATATTCTATGATAATGTGACACGTACACAAAGAGACCAATCAGAGTAGATGCAAAGAAATCAAATGGAAACTCTACAATTGTAAAATGCACTTACTGAAATTAAGAACTCAATAGATAGTTTAACAGCAAACTGGACACAGCAGAAGAGAGGATTAGATAACTAGAGGATAGGCTGGTAAAGAGAAAGAAGAGGAAATGGGTGGATAACACAGAATAGAGCATAAAAGACATATGGAACATGGAAAAAATGCTCTAACATAATTATAAGTGGAGTCCAAGAAAGAGAACTGAACAAGAGCAAGACAGAAGCCATATTTAAAGATATAATGGTCAATAATTTTATAAAGCTAACAGAAAGCAATCAAGCCACATATTCAAAGGCTCTATAAAACTCAAGCAGGATAACTATAAAGAAAACCACCTTAGGCAAATCACAGTAAAACTGCTTTAAAAATAAAAAGAAAGATCTTAAAAGCAGCTAGAGAAGAAAAAGACGTATTACCTTCAAAGGAGCAATAATAAGACTGATAAATGACAATGGGAGCCAGAAAATAATGAAATAACATCTTCAAAGTGCTGAAAGAAAACAGCTGCCAATCTAGAATTCTGTACCAGCAAGAACATATTTCAAAAGAAAGGATTAGAAAATCACCATTCAGCAATCCTCATAACAACTGATCTGAGGCTACTGATTCGAGGATTCAGCAATCCCCACAATAACTGATTAAGAATCATTAATGGGTGGTAAAAAGAGTGGATGAAAGTTGATGAAAAATAGGATATTTACATAATCTCAAAATATCTCCTCAAAAGATACTTATTAATTACAAAGGAGAAAAAATATTAACTTTATAGTGGAGAAACCTGGGAGGCACCACCTCAACCAACAAACCAAAGTGAAACCAGCAACAGTGGGACAAACCAATGTCAGACACCTCTTTACACGATGCCCTGAGAACAACACAATACCACTACCATGGTATTCCCACTCAAAGTGCAGCAACTAAATCTAGTCATCAGGAAACATCAGAAATCCAAACTGAGGTACAGGGTGCAAAACCATCCTACAAAATGTCCTAAGTCAAATACTGTACAAAAATATCAAGGTCACAAAAGACAAAGTCTTTTGCGTTCCAAGTTAGAGGAGGCTAATGAGATAACAGCAGCAGTCATAAGCAACTCATGATTATGGATTAGATGGCGGACCAGGAAAGAAATTTCTCTTTTGCTACAAAGGACATTATTAGGACAACTGACTATATTTGAACAAGGTATTTTGATTACACAATAGAACTTTATCAAATTACTTTCCTTATTTTGATGCATGCACCCACGTGTCTACAGGAAGGGAGAGAGGAAGGGGAGAGGAAGTAGGGAGAAAGTATAAATGGTGAAGTAAATGTTAACATTTAAGGAATCTGGGTGAAAGGTATATGGGAATTCACTGTGCTACTATTGCAATTTATTTAAAAATATAATTAAGGAGGGGCAACCAGGTGGCTCAGTCAGTTGAGCGACCAACTCTTGGTTTGGCTCAGATCATGATCTCAGGGTCATGAGATCAAGCCCCATGATGGGCTCTACACTCAGGATGAAGTCTGCTTGAGATTCTCTCCCACTACCCTTCCCCCCCCACGCGTGTGCTCTCTCTCTCTAATAAATAAAATCTTTAAAAAAATATATTAAGTATTAAAAGAATCATTCCAAAAATAAAAAGCCTTTTAAAAAATGAAGAGAAATGAAGCCATTTTCAGGCAGACAAAATCAGAGGATTCATCACTAGCAGACCTGCACTAAATGAAACACTCAAGGAGTTCTTCAGACAGAAGGAAAATGATCCCAGACAGAGGGCAGAAATGCAGGAAGGTATGAGGAACAAAGGAAAAACCAAATATAAATAAATACTGATTGTATAAAACAACAATAATGTCTTATAGGGTTTGAAATCTATGTAGTAGTAATCTTCAAAAAATCCCACAATAACACAAAAGGCAGGAAGAGAGTAAACAGAAGTGAAGTGTTCTAAGGAGCTAGCACGTTGGGAAGCAGTAAAGATCCTCACTGATATGAGACTTCAGTAAATTAAAGATGCATACTACAATCTCAAGGGCAGTGGTTCTCAAACATTTTGATCTCCTGACCCCTTCACACTCAGAAACTATTAAGGATTTCAAACAACTTTTTTTTAGTAAAGACCAGATGTACTGATACTTACCATATTAGAAATCAAAATCAGAATACCTAAATACATAAAACAAATATTAACAGATGTAAAGGGAGAAATACAATAGTTACACAATAGTATGGGACTTTAACACCCCACTTACATCAGTGGCTAGATCATCCAGACAGGAAATTAACAAGGAAACACTGGCCTTGAACAATACATTAGACCAGATGGACTTGATTGACAGATAGATAGATATAGAACATTCCATCCAAAACTATGGAATACACATTCTTCTCAAGTGCACATGGAACATTCTTGAAATATCACGTTAGGCCACAAAGTAAGTCTCAATAAACTTAACAAGACTGAAATCATAGCAAGCATCTTTTCTGCCCACAATGCTATGAAACTAGAAATCAAATACAGAAAAAAACTGGAAGAAAAACACAAACACATGGAGACTGAATAACATGCTACTAAACAATCAACAGGTCAATGAGGAAATCAAAGAATAAATGGAGGGGCGCCTGAGTGGTGCAGTCGTTAAGCATCTGCCTTCGGCTCAGGGCGTGATCCCAGCATTCTGGGATCGACCCCCACATCAGGCTCCTCTGCTAAGAGCCTGCTTCTTCCTCTCCCACTCCCCCTGCTTGTGTTCCCTCTCTCGCTGGCTGTCTCTCTCTGTCAAATAAATAAATAAATAAATAAATAAATAAATAAATAAATATCTTAAAAAAAAAAAAAGAATGGAAAACTACCTTTAGATAAATGAAAATGAAAACACAATGTTCCAAAATCTATGCGATGCAGCAAAAGCAGTTCTAAGAGGGAAGTTTATAGCAATAGAGGCCTACCTCAAGAAACAAGAAAAATCTCAAATAAACAATCTACCTCACACCTACAGGAACTTAAAAAAAAGGGGGGGGGCCCAAAGTAAGTAGATGGAAGAAGAAAATAATACCGATCAGAGCAGAAATAAATGAAACAAAAACCTAAGGAAAAAAGACTAATGAAATTAAGAGTCAGTTCTTTGAAAAGATAAAACTGATAACCCTTTAGCAAGACTCATCAAGAAAAAAAGAGAGGGCCCCAAAATATAAACTCAGAAATGAAAGAGAAGTTACCAATACCACAGAAATACAAAGGATAAGAAAGACTACTACAAACAATTATACATCAACAAACTGGACAACCTAGAAGAAATATTTCCTAGAAATATACAATCTTCCAAGACTGAATCAGGAAGATATAGAAAATATGAACAGCTGATTTAGTAATGAAATTGAATCAATAATCAAAAAACTCCCAACAAACAAAAGTCCATGACCAGATGGCTTCACAGGTCAGTTCTACCAAACATTTTAAGAGTTAACATTTATTATTCTCAAACTGTTCCAAAAAACTCAAGACGAAGAAATGCTTCCATGCTCATTCTATGAGACCAGCATTACCGTGATACCTAAACCAAAGACACTACAAAACAAACAAACAAACAAAAAAACCAAACCAAACCAAACCAAACCAAAACAAAACCCACACAAGCCAATATGCCTGATGAACAAAGGTGCAAAAATCTGCAAAACTGAATTCAGCAATATGTTAAGAGGATCATAAACCATGAACATGGGGAATTTAATCCAGGGATGCAAAGATGGTTCAATATCCACAAATCAATCAACATGACACATCACATCAACAAAACAAAGGATAAAAATCAGATCATCTGGGATGCCTGGGTGGTTCGGGCGGTTAAGCATCCAACTCTTTGATTTCAGCTCAGGTTATGATCTCAGGGTTGTGAGATCGAGCCCCACGTCAGGCTCTGCGCTCAGTGCTGAGTCTGCTGGAGATTCTCTCTCTCCCTCTGCCCCTCCCTTCATGCTTACTCGCTCTAAATCTTTTTTAAAGATTTTATTTATTTATTTGACAGAGAGACAGACAGAGAGAGAGAGAGGGAACATGAGTAGGGGAGTGGGAGAGGGAGAAGCGGGCTTCCTGCTAAGCAGGGAACCTGATATGGGGCTTGATTCCAAGACTCTGGGATCATGACCTGAGCAGAAGGCAGAAGTTTAATGACTGAGCCACCCAGGTGCCTCTAAAATAAATCTTTAAAAAAAATCAGATCATCATTTCAGTAGATGCAGAAAAAGCATTTGACAAATTCAACATCCATTTATGATAAAAACTCTCAACAAAGTAGGTAGAGAGGCATTGTACCTCAATATAATAAAAGCCATATATTACAAACACCCACAACTAGTATCACTCTCAATAGTGAAAAGTTAAAAGTTTTTCCTCTAAGATCAAGAACAAGACAAGGATGTCTACTCTTGCTACTTTTAGTTAATACAGAATTGGAAGTCTTAGCCACAGCAATTGGGCAAGGGAAAGAAATAAACAGCATCTAAGTTGGTAAGGGAGAAGGAGAACTGTCACTATTTGCAGATGACACGATACCATATATAGAAAACCCTAAAGCCTCCACCCAGAAACTATCAGAAAAAATGAATTCAATAAAGTTGCAAGATACAGTATCAATATAGAGAAATCTGTTGTGTTTCTATACACCAATAACTACCAGAATGAGAAATTAAGAAAACAATCCCATTTACAATTGCATCCAAAAGAATAAAATATCTAGGAATAAATTAAATCAAGAAGGTGAAAGACACATGAAAGAAACTGAAGACAACAAAAATAAATAGAAAGATACACCATGTTCATGGACTGGAAAAATTAAGAATTAATATCATTAAGGAGCGTCTGGGTGGCTCCATCAGTTAAGCGTCTGCCTTTAGCTCAGGTTATGATCTCAGGGCCCTGGGATCAAGCCCTGCATCAGGCTCCATGCTCAGCAGGCAGTCTGCTCCTCCTTCTCCCTCTGCCCCTCACCCCACTTGTGCTCTCTATCTTTCCTTCTCTCTCTCTCTCAAATAAATAAATTTAAAAAAAAATAATATTGTTAAAATGTCCATAGTACCCAAAGCAATCTAAAGATTGCATGCAATCCGTATTCAAAACACCAGTGGTATTTTTCCCAGAACTGAACAAATAATTCTAAAATTTGTATGGAACCACAAAAGGCCCTGAATTGCTAAAGCAATCTTGAGAAAGAACAAGGTGGAGGATATATCAGGCTCCCAGATTTCAAACTATACTACGAAGCTACAATAATCAAAACAGTATGGGACTGGCACAAAAACAGACACAAAAATCAATGGAAAAGAACAAAGGTCCCAGAAATAAGCCCACCATATATGGCCAGATACTCTACAATACATAAGACAAGAATATACAATTGGGAAAGGGTGGTCTCCTCAAGAAACGGTACTGAGAAAACTGGACAGCTATATGTAAAAAGATGAAACCGGACCACTTTCTTACACCATATACAAAAATAAATTCAAAATGGATTAAAGACTTAAATTAAGACCTGAAACCATAAAGCTCCCAGAAGAAAACAGGCAGTAAGTTCTTTGACACTGATCTTAATATTCTTCTAAATCTGTCTCCTCAGAGAAAGACAACAAAAGCAGAAGTAAACAAATGGCACTATATCAAACTAGAAATATTTTACACAACAAAGGAAACCCTCAAGGAAATGAAAAGACGACCTACTGAAAGGGAAAAGATATTTGCCGGTGATATATCCAAAAAGTGGTTAACATCTAAAATATACAAAGAATTTATGTAACTCAATATCAAAAAACAAACAGTCCAATTAGAAAATGGACAGATGACCTAAAAATAGAGATTTTTCCAAACAAGACATACAGATGGCCAATGGGCACATAAAAAGGATGCTCAGGGGCGCCTGGGTGGCTCAGCCGTTAAGCATCTGCCTTTGGCTCAGGTCATGATCCCAGGGTCCTGGGATCGAGCCCTGCAACGGGCTCCCTGTTCGGCGGGAAGCCTGCTTCTCCCTCTTCCACTCCCCCTGCTGGTGTTCCCTCTCTCTCTGTGTCTCTCTCTGTCCAATAAATAAATAAAATCTTAAAAAAAAAAAAAAAAAAAAAGAAGATGCTCAACATCACTAACCATCGAGGAAATGCAAATCAAAACCACAATGAAATATCACCTCACACCTGTCAGAAGGGCTGTTATCAAAAAGACAAGAAAGAACAAGTTTGGCAAAGATAGAAAGTGGAAGCCTCCTGCACTGTTGGTGGGAATGTAAACTGGTGCAACCACTATGGAAAACAGTATGGAGGTTCCTCAAAACATTAAAAATAAAACTAGCCTACAATCTAGCAATTCCACATCTAGGTATTTAACCAAAGAAAATGAAAACTCTAATTCAAAACTATATATACACTCCTATGTTCATTACAGCATTATCTACAATGGCCAAGATCTGAAGCAAGCTAAGCGTCTAGCAACAGATGAATGGATAAAGGAAATGTGGTATACAGAGAACAGAATATCACTCAGCCATGAAAAAAATGAATGAAATCTTGCCATTTTGATAACATGGATGAACCTAGAAGATGTTAGGCTAAGGGAAGTAAATCAGACAAAGACAAATACCGTATGACTTCACTTATACATGGAATCTAAAAAATAAAGCAGAAATAGACTCAGAGACAGAACTGATGGCTGCCAGAGGGAAGAGGTCGGGGGGAGGTGAACAAAATCTGTGAAGGGGATTAAGATGTACAACGTTCTAGTTATAAAATAAATAAGACACAGGGATGTCATGTACAGCATAAGGAATATAGTCAATAATACTCTAACAACTTTGGATGGTGACAGATGGTAAGCAGCCTTGTCCTGGCAACCATTTCATAATGTATATAAACACTGAGTCACTATGGTGTACACCTGAAACTAATACAATATTGTACGTCAATTATTCTCCAATTAAGAAATCAAAACTGGGGGCGCCTGGGTGGCACAGAGGTCGAGCGTCTGCCTTCGGCTCAGGGTGTGATCCCGGCGTTATGGGATCGAGCCCCACATCAGGCTCCTCCGCTATGAGCCTGCTTCTTCCTCTCCCACTCCCCCTGCTTGTGTTCCCTCTCTCGCTGGCTGTCTCTATCTCTGTCGAATAAATAAATAAAATCTTTAAAAAAAAAAAAAAAGAAATCAAAACTGAAGGGGCGCCTGGCTGGCTCAGTCTGAAGAGCATGCGACTCTTGATCTCAAGGTTGTGAGTTCAAGCCCTGCGCTGGGTGTAGAGATTACTTAAAAATAAAAAATCATTAAAAAAAAAAAAACTGAGAAATTTAAAAATAATTCATTTAAAAATAATAGTAATACACTTATAACATGTTAATATGAATAACATTTTTATTTTAAAACAAAACATAACTAGGGGCTCCTGGGTGGCTCAGTCAGTTAACCGTCTGAGTCTTGGTTTAGGCTCAGGTCATGATCTCAGGGGTCATGAGATCGAGCCCTGTGTGAGGTTCCATGCTCAGCAAGGAGTCTACTTGAAGATTCTCTCCCTCTGCCCCTCCCTCAACTTGTACGCACAATCGTACTCTCTCTCTCAAATACATAATCTTAAAAAAAAGAAATAACTAGTTTCCAGAACAAAAAATAATTAGTGAGAATGGTAGCACAATTTAACTTTTCTGCAAATCTCTTTTATGTCTGGCTTAATAGAAGACAACTGGATTCTCATATCTACTTCTGCATTCCATCCGTTATGATATGTTGGTTTGGCTAGAGCAAATGAAGAAAACACAGACTAGTACAAATATACAGTGCAAAAAGAGAGGAGTCTTTTATTTTATTTTAAAGATTTCATTTTTTATTTGAGAGAGAGCAAGTGAGCACAAGTCAAGAGCAGAGGGAGAGGGAGAAGCAGACTCCCTGCTGAGCAGGGAGACCAACATGGGCTCACCAGGACCCCGAGATCATGACCTGAGCCGAAGGCAGACACTTCACCTACTGAGCCACCCAGGCGTCCCGAGAGGAGTCTTGTAACAGCTTTCTCAGGTAACTGTGGATATTCTTCTGTGACACTACACCAGAACTCCACACGTGGCAGTTTCTTAAGGATTTGTTGCAATGTGGTATCTGAAATCATATCAATAAACTTTTATATCCTGTTCCAATAAAATCCATTGGTCTACCTTGCACTTTGAATGGACATTTCACTCCTGTAATTTTATAAAATCATGTGTTGATCATTTAGGAAATACTGGTTCACTAAGGTATGCAGAGCTTCCAGATGCTGACATACTTCTTTCACGCCATCGAAACAGCACACTCCTTAGCATCACCATGACCTCCTCAGAACTCGTCAGTTATGGGGAGACTGCCCAGTTCACGGTGGTGGATACGCATTTTTCCAAAATCCTAATGTCATTTGAAAGTTCAACTTTTATTACTGACAACAAACACTGTCAGCATGTTTTCAACAAAACAACAGGCTCACTTTATTCTTTTTTTGAGAAAACGTCTCCCAAATACTAAAGTCTGACTTTATCACAGTTTCTCTGTCATTCCCTCAAGTAAAAATGATATCCAAGAAGAAAAGCAGCTAGTTCAGCTCATAACGCAAATGATCACACGAGAACCTCTCCTCGGGCAACCGCTCTGCTGTGGATGCAGAAGTACTTTACGCCTATTTCCTATTTCGTCACATGAATATTACAAAGGTGCATACTCAAGTGGCAAGATTTAATAAAATTAATCATTTCTACTCTTTCATCAAGGACAGTCTTCAATGAAATGGCTTTAAAAAAAAAAAACAACTGCACGTGCTCAGCAGTAAAAAATTACAGCGGGAGGCCAGAAGGTTTACCCGCCATTGTTTCTGCGCTGTCACTGCAGATGTCAACACAGTGAGAGAGGTAAATAACATCTTACTCCTGGCAATGAAAACCATTTTGACCTGACTCCCTGAAAGGGTTTGGGGGGGGGGGCAGAGCTCTACAGACCTAAAACTTTGAAAACTTCTAAGCTGATCTAAAGCCAGAAAGAACTGCAAAGATAACTCAAGCTTTCTTAAACTCCTCAGTAAGAGAAATGTTGACGATAACATTAGTTTGTAACTTAAAAACCATTTTTCTATATGACAATAAATGATAACCATATTAAACTTCGTAAGAATCCAGTTTTTCAGTGTAAGAAGATACAAATGCAAAATAAGAGATGAAAGGAAAATTCCTGTAATATTCAGTTTGAATTGTGTGTATATGTATACACATACGTGTCATGTGAAAAAAATAAATAAAACTCTGTGTGTGTGTGTGTGTGTGTGTGTGTGTAAAACCAGTGTCCAGATCCCAGCTTCTAAATAACATTCCTACTAAATAAAACTTGAGGAAAATGTCTAATGCCTGGCTTAGGGCACAGGCAGTAAAAGGTGCACCTGAGACATTTGTGCCAAAACGCAAGGGACCCAGAAGCTAACCTGAACAGACATCCACTGATCTAACTTGGAACAATGTGAGCATTAAAATGAAATATGATAATAATGGACTATAATACCCTGAACTAAAGAGTATACGGTGATACTCAAAAGAAAGTGAGAACCAGAGAGAGACTGACAGAAGAGGCAAGGGGAGAAAGTTCTTCTTTATAGAAAATACTAAGCAATAAATGTATATAAAATTAGGAAATCACTATTTTTAAAATCCCAAAGAAACAGCTGATTCGAGCAAAGATCTCCAAGGCTTGCTAAAACCACTGAATGACAGGTTGTTGAGCAAAAAGAGAACATGCTCTCGAAGAACCACTTCTCAGGTGACTTGCTCGTTTAAAAGGAGAATTTTACAGTGGAGAAATCTGGTAGCTACCTGACAAACCAAGCGACCGCCTCAACACCACCATCAGGAAGAATCGGACATTTCTCACCTTCCGATGTGATGCGATAATAAGGACATGATATTGCTTATCAAGGATCCTTGCCCAAAATGTTTAATTTCGATCTTATCAAGGGGAAACAATGAGACAAATCCAGTATGTATGATATTCTATAAAATCGACCTGACCTTTTCAAAACAGTCAATGACAAGTAAAACAGGAAAAGGCAGGAGGACACTTCCTGATGAAGAGACGCAGCAGTAAAACGCCCCGCATGAGCCCCGACTGCAGAGTACAGAAGAAATTTGGGGACTGGGAAAATTTCAGTATGGACTACACACGAGAGAATTTTATGGAATTAGTGTTAATTTCTGAGGTGTGACAGGTGGCGTGGTTATGTGAGAGAATGCCCTATTTTAGGAGACATGCTGATGTAACGGAGGTTGAAGTGTCATGGTATCTGCAACTGACTTTTTTTTAAAACAGAAAAAAAAGGACGTGTGTAGAGAGTAAGACAGAGAGAGAGAGAAATAAAGCAAATGTGGCAAAATGTTGACAACTGAGAGACTAGGTAAAAGGTATTTGGATGTTCAGTGCACCATTCAATTCTTCAGTTCTGAAATTGTTCAAAATAAAAAGATGGCAAAAACAAACAAACAAACACCTGAGGTTGGAAAGAGTATACACAGACAGGATTTGATCCTATAAGAAATGGCTACAGGGGCGCGTGGGTGGCCAAGTCAGCTGGGCTTCCAACTCTTGGTTTTGGCTCAGGTGGTGATCTCAGGGTTGTGAGATCGAACGGCGAGTCAGGCTTGGTGCTCAGTGGGGAGTCTGCTTGGGATTCTCTCTCTCCCTCTGCCCCTCCCTCTAGGGCACACACACGCATGCACACTCTCTCTCAACGAATAAATCTTAAAAAAAAAAAAAGAAGAAGAAGAACTACCTGAAGTTTCCGTGCAGGGAAGAGAGAGCTAAAAGCAGAGTTCAAATCTTATCATCTGGTGACAATGCCCAGAGGGACCAGATCTGGTGACAATGGCAGCCCAAGTGCCCTACCCTGCAGCTACCCAGCCCCACATTAATAAAATGACTCCGTGTTCCACCCACTGCCATAATCTATCTCGGGGTGAGGGTAGCAGCAGCCTGATGACATTGCCATTAGTGCTCATGTCCTTGAGACAGGAGAGATCACCTTTGATGTCCCACGGTATTCTTGTCTTATGTACTCTTTAAGTCAAAAACTTGCCCTTTTTGCCCCAGACTTCACACTGTTTGTAGGAAGGGCTGCAGCGGTGCTGCCAAGTGGCAGCAGCTCTGACTATTAACCACCAACCCCCCGCCTCCCCCTCCACAACAATTCTGGAGTCTGGTGCCTGATCTACTGGCCAAGTGGCTTTGGAAATCATGTCCACTCTCTTTCAGCTTTTCCGCCTGAAAAAAAAAATGGAAATAACATTGACTTTCTAGTCTAATACAAAGTTGTCATAAGCATGTCAAACGTTTTTGGCCAAAGAATACATATTGGCCAACACAGGTAAAAAGTCTAGGGATCATTATTATTTCTTTCATATTCTTATGCCCTTCATTTCTAAACTGATGCTTTGAAGAGAAGCATTTTAGTTCCTTGAGCATATGTATTTAATTAATCCTGTTCTGGAAGCCCCAGCCAAAATAATAACAAAGTCATATAACACTGGGAAGGGAAAATGTTGTTATTTTCACATAATGTGTTACTGAGAAAACCTAAGAAAACCAACAAGAACAATTAGGACTATTAAACAGAATACAGTAAGATAATTTTTAAAACATAAAAACCCATCACTTTCCTAAATATTGGCAAAGATTAGAAAATATAGTAAAAATAGGGGCGCCTGGGTGGCACAGCGGTTAAGCCTCTGCCTTCGGCTCAGGGCGTGATCCCGGCGTTATGGGATCGAGCCCCACATCAGGCTCCTCCGCTATGAGCCTGCTTCTTTCTCTCCCACTCCCCCTGCTTGTGTTCCCTCTCTCGCTGGCTGTCTCTATCTCTGTCAAATAAATAAAATCTTTAAAATAAAATACCCCTTTAAAAAAAAAAAAGAAAATATAGTAAAAATAAAGGCCCTATAAGTGTAAATGCAAGAACAGTGTCAAACTTCATCAGTGAGGAATGTACTTCACTTGAAAGATACACACATTCATGAGAGGAAAACTGTACATTGCAAAGATGCCAATTCTCCCCAAAGCCATTTCTACGTTGGATGTAATAATCCAAATACCAAAAGGATTTTATTTTTGGTTGGAGTGGGAAGGGGAGGGGTGGGATCAAGGAGGAGAGGAGGAAACGTGATATGGTGATTCTGACATAAGCTTAGAAGTACACAAGGGCCACAGGGTGCCTGGGTGGCTCAGCCGGTTAAGCGTCTGCCTTCAGCTCAAGTCATGATCCTGGGGTCCTGGGATCCAGCCTCGCATCAGGCTCCCTGCTCAGCAGGGAGCCTGCTTCTCCCTCTCCCTCTGCCTACCACTCCCCCTGCTTGTGCTCGCTCTCTCTCTCTAATAAATAAATAAAATCTTAAAAAAAAAAAAAAGAAGAACAACAACAACAACAACACAAGGGCCGGAAAAGCCAGGAATATTCTTCAAAAGAACAAAGGAAGTGTACAACTTACACCTCGCGGATAAAAAAATGTATCAAATCTACAACAATCAAGATACAATAAGCAATACATGTATCTGAGAACAAGAACAGAATGTCCTTGACCACATATCAGCGTATTTAAGAGCTTCATATATGATAACAGTGACATGTGACATGAGCGGGGGGAAAAGAAATCATTTGAAAAATGGTGCTAGAACAATCAAGTTGGTCAGTAGGAAAAAAGAAAGTTATATCCCCTGTTGCTCTACTAAGAACAAATCAAATTCCATACAAGAAAACTAAATCCATAAAAGAAAAGAAGCAGATGAAGTATTTCTGTGCTATTGAGGTGTGTGTGTGTCTGGGCGGCGGCTTCTACGCTTGACCGAAAGAAGACACGGTGAAGACGACACACCTGACGACATGGAGCTCACGCTCGGGCTCAGGAGCACCGATGGCAGCTGCTGACGTGGGAGCCGGCACAGGCTGTCAGAGCGCAGGCCAGCGGTGCACGAGGGGACGGAAACAAACCATTTTCCTAACCCAGAGTTCCACTCAAAGATTTTTACTCTAAGAAGATAATTACAAAAGGAAGAAAATGTGTATTTCTCAAGGATATTAAAGAAGAGTTGCTCTAATGGTAACAAACAGAAATCATCTAGATGTCCATCAAGGGCACTGGCTAAAATAAATGACGGTATAGACTCTCAGCTGAACACCAGGCAGCAGTTACGACTGATGACAGGGATCTGTATGTAGGAACACAGACTAGGTCCCAGACAGAGCGTCAAGTGGGGATCAGAGGGAAGGACGGAAGGAGAAGCAAAACCCAGGTGATTTTCTAAATGCCTCTAAGGTGGGACCCAACAGTTCCAACAGAAGCCAAAAGGCAGAGAGCTCTAATCTCAGTTCTAGATCTGTGCGCCCCTCGGACCCAAGTCACAGATTCTTCCAGGTGCCTCAGTCTCTCTGTCTATAAAATGGAAATTTAAAAATGTCACTGCCCTTATGATCCCCTCCACTATCCCCAGGGTGCTCTAAGGATTAATTAGCTGGTATTTGTGAAGTGAGTTGCCGTAGTGAGTTATTACAGAAAATTTTCCATTGGGTTCATCAGCTCTTTAAAGTTCTTAAGCAAAACTGAAGAAGTTTTGATGAAATGCCCCAAAGACACGCAAGACGGATAATAATGAAGCAGGAGGAGAAGCACCCGGCAACCCTGTCCCCTCCCCCTCCACGCAGGCAGTGCGGCAGCAGCCGGGGTTTCATCAGCTCTCCCCCAGGATGAGGTCAGCGCACACAGACTGCCTCAGGCCCTCCAAGGGGACGATTATCACACTGTAACCAGCGTCTCCAGGGCTCCTTATTAGTATAATAGAAACCCTTCATGCTCTCGTAGAGACCGGCAGGGACTGTGTGCCTAAATGGAACACAGTGTATCAGCACCCCCATCCCAAGTCACTGAAGAGCTCGTCCCCTAATGAGGGGCACAGGGACAGATGTGCACAGCTCCCCTCTGCCATGTGTCAGCCTGTCCTGTGGAATTCTGAGTGCAGCTGCCAAGCTCTGGGAATATCTAGGGAGAAACGGAGCAGCTTCCAGAGGGCCAGAGCGTTAACAATACCACAAACTCCAGCCAGGGGTACACAGAGACCAAGGTCACGCCACGGACGGGGCAGACAGGACACACGGCTAATCCCCGTCATTCACAGACATCCCAACGCCGCATCCCGGCATGGGAGGAACCGTGCCAGGGGCAGGGAATGCTGGCAGAGGAGGCCGGCCGGAGAAGGCGGCCCCTCTCCCTTTTGGCCAGTGCTCTGCGGCATGGCCAGCCTGGTCTGTGAGTGTCAGCCCTGTACATCGGAATGCTTTGTCCTGAGAGTCTGTGCCATGCACATTCTTTAAAATTATTCCGCTTTCTTCCTTCCCTAATTCCTGTGTCTCTCTCTCTGTCTCACCCGGCCTCCTCTCCAGTCTATTCCTGTGTGTCCCAGAGGGCCAGAGTGAAGCAAGTCCTACGGTTATGATGCAACGCCTGGCCACAGGTGAGACCCGGACACTTCTGGAAACCTAATGAACGGGCAACAGCAGCTTGTGTTCTTCTTGACAGCACACAGGTGCTGATAAATACCGACCTCCAGGGTATTCTCGGTAAACACAGGCACCGAGGCCCCTCACCCTCACGGGGGGCACACGCGCGCGCACGCGCACAGGCACACTCACAACCTCCCCAGCTCTGCTCTCGCACCTCAAAAACAAATTATTTAACTATTCTCTTCCCTGAGGATTAGAGCTGTAATTTCAAACCCACAGCTCCTCGGCTTGTCTCTCACACATGCAGAACATTCTGATAGGTTAAATGCTGCCATTTAATTACTATAATGAGAGGTGCTTTTTTTGGGTTTCCTTAAACATTGATTTTTCCCTCTCGTTTTACAGTGGAAGTCATCTTTAACATGTTTTTCTCCGTAATTTTCCCCATCCTCCCCCCTACCACGTACGCAGGGAAGGAGGAAGGAGAAAGGCTCTTTAGGTCAACGTCTTAAAAAGTTACCAGAGGTGAATGGATGGCAATACTGCACATCCAAACCATTCATTAACGATTTCTTTTTTATATATTCAAAAATCCTAATTTAAAAAAAGGCAGAAGGAAGAGGCAAAAGCCACCAAAGTGGACTACAACAGTGACCACCCCAGACAGAAATGGTCAGTGAGAGACCAGACAGGGCTGGAGGGGGGCGCAGGGAGCCGTCCTGTGGGTGACTCTAATGCCGGGGACCGGAGGGGTGAATTCTGGAGATGTCCAGCTTTAAAGCAGCCCCAAATCAAACAAGGAGGCTGTTTTCCATGAAAAGGCTGGACGTAAGCCAACTGAGCAAGATGCCTACAGGGAAGAAACTTGCTTTCACATACACTTTTTTTAAAAAAGGAGTGCAACCTATATGCTTTCTAAAGCTGCAGACCATAATCCCCCACCGAAACCAGTGCGCTCTGCCCCAAGCATGGGTCCGGACAGAGCTGAGTGTCTGGGCCTGGGGTGGAGCTGGACCAGCACCGGAAGAAGAGTCTGAGGAAGCGATATGCTCCGCTGTCCCTCCTCCAGGGGGCCTGCCCTGAGCTCTGTGGACGTCGTCCATCACGAACAGCACTAACTGGGTCCCTCACTCCCACTCCTACTGGAGCTGCTGCCTTACGCTTTTCTGCCTTAGCAGCACACACTTCTTACGCTCTGACTCATCGAGTCATAAGAGTTAAGGTACCGAGAAGGCCATCTACTACCAGAAAACCAAGGCACATGCAGGGTCAGGTAGCTGTAACCATCAGGTCGTACACTGTGCGGGGAGGCCTTGACCCCTGTGGAGGCCACATCAGCAGAGCCTACTGGTCATCATGAGCAGATCAGTGGAAATACATACCAACATAAAAGGACCAGATAAACAAATAAAACAAACGGTCAAACTCTGGGCAGATGGCAGGGGGAGAGAGGAGCTTTCTGGAAGAAGCGTTTCCAGTGGCAGCCCACCATGATCCTGGTCAGATTCAGTGGGACCCTCTTCTTGGAAAGGAAAGGCAGGCTTCACCAGGAAGCAGTGACAGCCTTCTCAGAGAAGCCATTTCCAGATAAAATACCACTTGTTTCACAAATGCCATCTTTTCTACCTTCAGAGAGCTTCAAATTTCAGCGAAACCACTCACCAATGTCTCTCCACACAGACAGCACACCTGACAGTCACCCCGTGGAAGCAACATGAAAGCCAGGAGACCCACACCACGCCACAGGTGTCTGACGGTGACACAGCGTGGTCCAGCCACCAGTGTAAGCACTAATCACACAGGGGCCTTCTCTGGACCCCATGCTGTCCGACTCCCAGCCTGGCACTGTCTCCATTCTACCTGTTCTCCTCCATCCAGGTCCCCAGGCCAAAAACCTTGACAGTGAGCGCAGACACCTCTCTCTCTGCCTTCACTCCTTGAGTCACTCAGCCTCCAACGCCGGCCAAGTCGACTTCCACACCGTCCCTAATCCATCCTCTCCAACCCCACAACAACTGCCCTCGTCCATCCATCATTTCTCACCTGAATTACTGCAGCGAACTCCCAACTGCTCACCTGCCTTCAGGGAGAGCTTTCTCAAACACAAACAGAATACGTTATTCTACATAAAACTCTTCATAGCTTCCCCACTGTCCACATAATAAAATCCAAACCCTTGAGTTAACACACGTTAAGGTCTGATCCCTGCCTACCTCTCCAACCTTCCGGCCTGTTTCCTGAATCTCCAGGCCATTCCTGATCTCAGAGACGATGTTCCCATCGCATCCCTGCATAGATTAAAGTCGGCACTGCTCCCCGAACCCTAAAGACAGCTAATCCTTTTGGGGACACCTTTAAGGTAACCTCCCCTATAATGACACCTTTTCTAACCCTTCCACTCTAATCCTCCTCCCCCACCACAGAACTGATCACCCCCTCCTCTGGGCCCCTACACATACACCTATTACAGCCCCTGTAATGTGTTATCACCCATACGACACCTGTATACATATCATGGAACCTCATCAGACCACGAATATTGAATCTTATTTTTATATTTTCGGTGCTTAGCACAAATGTTGGCCACAGAGGAACTGGGCATTTAATAAATTAGAGAATGGATGGATGGATTTTCCCACCATATCATACCGTCTCTGTGTACGAAACTGGGAACTAGCAATTCATACAAACACATATATAGACACATACCTAACAGTCCATATAACGGAGAAACAAATGCGGAGCAATGATTCGAAGAAGCAGATAACTTCAAAATGCTTGTTTCACCTAAATATGCATTATAACTTCCTGACTGTGTTTGTTGTTAGACTGACATGAAAATTAGTTTGCATCCCTGATCCATCACTGGTTGGAAAGGGAGCAGAGCTACAGAGAATGAAAGAACTGATCTAAGATTAAACTTTGGCGATGAATATCCACCAGCGAACAGCTGAGAACCAACCATACTGTGTGCACTACTCTTGGTTCATCGTGAAATGCTTTTAAACAAATACCGACCATTTCCTCAAAACAAACAGAGTAATTATGGTAAGGCCCTGTTAGCGTTCAGCTGTACACGCGATATACATTAACGGCCCTGGAACCACCTCGAACTAATCTCAAAGCCAGCTGTGTGTCGCTGGGGGAAGGCTTCCTCGGGCACCAGACTCTGGCGTTCTGTGTAATGTAATGACACCCGAGCTGATAGAGGTGAGCTCGGCTCCGTGGATGTTCAACTCCTGAGAGTGGATCTTAAAGGTGAGGCACAACAGCTCAGGAGAAAGTCGATTTAATTTGTTTAACATCATAAAAAGGGACATTTCCACATGGACAGCAAGGACATGAATATCATGTGTGTATGGCAGAATTATAAACGCATTTTTGGCGAAATTCAATAAAGCTGATTCTACTGCATAAGGTCAGCAATTTACTATAAAAAATGATATGATTGCAATTTTTAATATAACCCATGTATTTGCTGCAAGATGCTCTAGAAGATTGTGTAATGTAACCATTCGACCTCTCCACTGGAGCAGAGATCACCCTATTTACCCTTTATTGTCCTGATAAAAGCCTCCATACAGAACAACAAAGTCAACAGCATTTACGAACACGGCCATCCTCTCAAACCCGAGCCTTCCTCTCCTCGAACACAAGAACGAGCTCTCTAGGCAAGAACCCTCGGCAAAGGCAGCAAGAAAATCTCCACGACTAAATAAAACTAAAATGACATTCCTCTTCTATTCCTGATAATAGAAATGTATGTGAAAAGGCGTGCATGAGATAAATAACCTCTGTGGTCACTCCGGATTTCATTTCTAGTAACGGGACTCTTCAAGGGGCGCGTCCTAGTCCGCATGAGCACACGGTGCCCTGAAATTCAATGGCTCAATGATGACAGACACCTGTTCCTCAATTTCAGTGGACTGCCCAAAGCCTTCATGCTCACGTGCACTTTTTTTGAGGAACTGATTCGTGTTACCATGAAGATTAGATGAGTAAATGTATGGGAGAACACTTTTTTAAACGTAAAGCAATCTACATAGGCTAGTGGCAATCATACAGTCTGTATCAAATCACCTTGGGCTTGCTTATGAGTCACAGTAACGGTATCACTAGCAGTGTCTATGGTCTCAGCACCGAGTTCTCCGATGGCACCGAGTTCTCCCTTTGCGTCTCCACTGCGTGCACGTAGCATAGTGCTCAGCAGACTGCACGCTAGGAATGCCTGGCGAACAGGGATGAACTTGTGTCGCTGAGGACATGAAAACTACAGACTGAGGGATACGAAATCCAACGGAACTTTTATTTTCAATGGCATCTCTAGATGGAAGCTGGCAAGATGTCACTCTTCTTTTCACTCATGACTACGATGGGTTCTTGGATCATATCAGGCTCCTTTTCTGCCTTGGAGCCTTTGAGCTGGCTGCCAACACTCTTGTTCTTTGTGTCCTGGTTGCAGCAACCCTCCCAGTGCAAACCTCCTGCCCCTCCTGCCCCCACCCTCCCGATACCTCTATCAGAGCAACCTTGGCTTAACTGCGACAATTCTGCACATTTCACATTTCTGTCTCCACCCCAGAAGGCTGCGTTTTATTAACCCTGATATTCTTGGTCCTAGAGCCAGCACAATGACTTATAAAAAATATGCTCAATAAATACTTGCTGGATGAATGCATGAACGAATGGTAAAAATCTTTCAAAATCAGGTATTCAGGTCTTGCACACAACGGCACTATTTTCTGTTCTATTTTAGTACTTAGTCTGCTCTTTTCAGGACTGCTTCACGGAGAGGCTCTGACTGAAAAAAATGTAAGTAAATATCAGAAATGGACTCAAAAGAGGTCATCATGAATCTCCATATTTATTCTCTTTCAATTACATTCTGTACAAATTAGCTCCGTTTGTAAGTTAAACCGATTTTTCTAACAGCCTCTTCTTCAAACTCAACCTGTGTTCTTTCGGCCAAGACCCCAAATTTTGCAATTAGAATAATGTAATTGACAATTCTGTTTGTGACTCACAAAGCAGGAGAGGGTATGGCTCTGTTCTGTAGCTTCACAGGTTCACCCCTGTCAGTGGTAAAATATTTTCCTTGTCGGCTCAGAGTACAGATCCAGCTTAAAGCCAAAAACAGAGTGGACGAGAGTCCTGTTCCTCTGCACTTTTAGGTTTCATTGAAAAGATGACATTTGTGTGGTTGTGATATTTAATTTATCACAGAGGGTCATGATTTTTTCCCCTGAAATGCCATGATAAGGTAAACTTCAACTTTATGAATGAAAGCCTTTGCAATCATTGAACAAACTGAAAATCTACACAAAATTTAAAGACCACCGTCTTACTACAATCTCCTCAACAATCTAATTACAGAAAGATTGCTCGAAAGGGCTTTAAAACTAAAAAGAATAATTAACAGTAAGACACTGGAGCATTCACAAGTCTTCTGTCTGATGAAAGGGGCGACATCTGAGAAGACTAGCTCCTACCAGAATGGTTTAGAAACCAGATGCAGGGGGCACCTGGGTGGCGCAGTCGTTAAGCGTCTGCCTTCGGCTCAGGGCGTGATCCTGGAGTTCCGGGATCGAGCCCCACATCAGGCTCCTCCACTAGGAGCCTGCTTCTTCCTCTCCCACTCCCCGTGCTTGTGTTCCCTCTCTCGCTGGCTGTCTCTAATAAATAAATAAATAAATAAATAAATAAATAAATAAATCTTTAAAAAAAAGAAAAAAGAAAAAAAAAAGAAACCAGATGCAGGCCTGTGGAAAGTTGGAAGAGAAAAAGTAGTCAAGTTGTTCAATCTAAACAGGAGCCTGGTTGCCCCATCATGCCACTGCCTGAGGACCACTAGGAGTGACCTCTACTTACTATCACAAATGGAAAAAAGATTAAGCTGTCGACTGACCAACCTAGCAAGCCTACAGTTAAAAGTAAATTTAAAATAAAAGCACACTAACTCATGCTTCGCAAATACAGATACTCTTAACACATGCACACACACAGCAGGAGAGGCTTGAAAGTGTTAATATAACGGACTGGAACATGAATGAATACTATTCAAAGTTACTTTAAAATCTTTCTCACTATAGTCCAATCAACATAAAATATTGTAAAGCAGAGATTGCCTAATGTCATACCTTGGTTAAGTTTCAGAAGTCTTTACTTCCAACATTTTCCAGACAAACCCACATATCATGTAGTCCCTCTGGTGAAAACTGGCTTGCCCACCCTTAGCAGCTAAATCTCATTACAACTCCCATGCCTAAGTGAGCCAGAAAAGACTGACAAGTATTCTTACAACCAGCTCAGAAAGCCAGTGGTGATAAAGAACATGTCAATATTTATCTCTTGGAAAAACTGAAGATACATCACCATGCAGCTTTATTAACAATTAAAGGTCCAGCTCTTCCCCAAAACAATAAAAACAGTTGACTAAAAACAATATCCCTCCCTTCACATATACATACCATTTGCTCTTGGTTGAATGAAATACTTTAGATTTACAACTAAACCACTGCCACCTGCCTAAAGACTGAAAACATGAACTCTCTCTCTTTTGGCGGCCTTTTTTATTAGCATGTTTTGGAGCCAAATGAATGCCTCCCTCATTTTGTGGACCATTTATCTAAATGGCTTGAAAAATCCCAAGTTAAGCCTTCAGTAAGAAAGAGCCTTGTGAAAGAGGTGCTTAGACGCTGTTTGAGGGCAAATACGTTGTATGCGTGAATCTTTTCTCTTCTGCGGGCTCCTCTGATGGCACTCAGCGTTCGTTCCCACCTCTTCCTGGTGTGCCTTCCACTAGAGAAGCTGGATGCTAACAGCTACCCTTCCCAGACTCCCTGGCAGCGAGAGTTCTGGATAGGGGTTAGGGGCACTCACAGGTGATCTGGAAAGTGGAAACGAGATAAAAGACCTGTACCCGCTGCTTTTGACTGTGGCAAACACGGGCCAATGGGCAAGCAGGATGCTGGAAATACCTAGGTTCCCTATCACAGTGCCCAATCTCTAGCCCTCACCTCACAGGGGTCAAGGGGCAATTTTACAGAGGTAGAAGCCAAGTTCATATCCCAATGTCCTGTCACTGCTTGTACGGATGCAGAACACGCTGCAGTGGTGGCAGCAGCAACCTCCTGATCCCCGAGTCACAGCGACAAGGCTGTGCTTGTTAAACTCAAACGTTCCAGTGGGAGCCTCCCGATTCCCCGCTTTCCTGCCTGGAACAGACGGCAGAGCGGCTCCCTGGCAAGTCACTCCTTCCGTGCTCTGAAAGTCATTCCTGGAGGCCTGGCCTTGATTCCACTCCTCCAGCCCTTTCTATAGTGAGCAAGCTCCTAACTGCCTGTATTAAATCCCTCTCTGCTCAAAATTCCTAGAGGTTCTTGTGACCTGAATTGTCATACCAACACGTTTGTCTTTTTAACACATCACAGCAAACTGACTACAGCGCGTTAAGAGTACGCCTTCTAAGAGGAAATACCCTGTCATATCATGGTCACCATCAACTAAGCCCTTCTTTTCAGTGCCAGGCACTGTGCTAAGCACTTTTCACCTCATTTTCATTTAATCCTTACAAGAACCTTTTGTAGTAAATGCTACCATTAACCCCATTTCACAGATAGATAAAACACAGCACAGTGAGGGTAAGTATTTTATCCAGGGCCACACAGCCAGAAAGTGGTGACGCTAGCATTTCAACCCAGACAGTCTGTGCACTGTTACCTCCCACGCTGGAGTACTCCAAACGTGACCTATCATTTAGTCTCTTTTAACAATGCTTACAAAGCCAAGAGGTTTTACTACTGGAAAGACATTACAAATATGACACCTGCATCTTCCTCTTCTCCAGGCTCCAAACCTACACACTCATATACGACTGGGGAGAACATAAAATGGCACAACCACTTTCGAAAACAGTTTGGAAATTTGCTCAAGAGTTAAACATACACCCACCATATGATCTGGACATTCTACCCCTCAGTACCTGCTCAAGAGAAAAAGAATCATATGTCCCTACAAAGATTTACACACCGCTAAAATACCAATAGCTAAAAACCAGAAACTCGAATAATCATCAACAGGTGAATGGATAAACAAGTTGTACTATATCCAAACAATGGAATACTAGTCAGCAACAAAAAGGAATGGCCTGCTAATACACGTAACGATGTAGGAAACTCTCAGAGTAATCACGCTGTGTGAAAAAGCCGAACCAAAACACATACACACTGTACGATCCCATTTATAACACATTCTGGAAAATGCAAATTAATCTATATGAAAGAAAGCAGATTGGTGCTTGCATGGGAACCAGAGTGGGGGGTGGGGAGTGTGGCAGGAGGAAGGCGGGAGGAAACATCTGGGGGTGATCAGCGTGCTCACTATGGTTTCACAGCTATATACACGTCAGATTTGTGAGAGTTGCACAATTTAAATATAAATAGTTGATTGTATGTCAGTTATACCTCTATAAAGCTGCTTAACACACCAAAACCACCCTAAGAGTCACATTCAGTCCTGTCTCCCTCACCTCACACACCCAATCTACTACTGAGCATGGCTCACTCATTTTTCTACAGCGTCTGTGGCTCTGTCCTTCCTTCCCAGAAAGTAGTGGTAGAGTTCAAAGAACTCTGGTCAGAAGACTTGGTCCTACCTCTACTTCTGCCACATATGTGCACTACTTAATCTCTCTGAGCCTCTGCGCCCTCATCTATAAGATGGGAGATTCGTTAAATCATGTATTCATTCATTCATTCATTCAACAAATAATAGATTAACTTGCCTACTAAAAGACCACAGTGAAGAAGAAATGAATTTGTGTTTTGTAAACCATAAAATTCTCTACATATATATGCTGGCATTTTTTTAAAGATTTTATTTACTTGAGAGAGCGAGAGAGAGAACACGAGCTGAGCAGGGGGGTGGCAGAGGGAGAAGCAGACTCCCCGCTGAGCAGGGAGGCCAACCGGAGGCTCGATCCCAGGACCCGGAGATCATGACCCGAGCCAAAGGCAGATGCTTCACTGACTGAGCCACCCAGGAGCCTCTCTGCTGGCATTTTTATTTCTATCTTTGCTGCCACCTTCCCAGCCCAGATCCTCCACACCTGACAAGGGACTTGGCAGTGCCCTCTTTGTGGCTGGTTCTACTATTGCCAGGCCTTTTCCGTTTAAATACAGAGCCCAGAGTTAACTTCCTCGATAGCACTGTGACAGAGTTTCAACTGGTTCCAATAATGCTGTCAAGCACGATTTACAATATTGAGTCCCAAGGCCGGCTCCTTCCTTGCTGCCCATCTCACCAACCTCAATTCTCTTTTCTGCAGAGCTCATGCATCAATCCAGCTAACAGCACGTAAGCCTCTGCATGAGCCTCCCTCACTAACACTGTCTTCTCCATTCTTCTCTGACCACCTACACCCACTGCTTCCCTCGTTGTCCACGTTAAGACAGTTAAGAAGGAGCTCTGCTGACCTAAGTAACTGGAAAAGAGCATTTTCCCGGGATACGGCAAGACTGACGACAAAGAACTGCAGACCAACCCTGCACTCCAGCTGGTGATGGCGTACAGGCTAGCAGTTCTGAAACTACCTCGTGTGTGCGCCTGAGATGGACAGATATGTGCAGTGTTGACTCCAGAAAAACCGAACTCCTTCTGCAACTTCTCCTGGTAAGCACCTTCTATTTCTAGTTTGCCCAGGCCCTCCTTCACCAGGGGGGCCTACTCTCATTGGGGCTGGCTCTGCTGGGTATGGAGGAAGCTGGGAAGAGTGAGACACAGTCTCTGCCCTCGAGGGACTCACAGCCCAGTGAGCTTTACACTCCAGTGTCTCCTGGTCGGACAGGGCCGACTTCTAACTGAGACACTGTGCCCTTTGTGGATACGAGCAGACACTGTGCAAAGGCACTCCGCCCCCACCCCTGCCTCCTTCTAATGAGCCTCTTCACTGTGAAAGAAAGGTGCTTCATTTTTCTCTCAGGAAGTGCCTGGAGTGATAATACTCTGCACACACCAGGTACTGAATAAAGACTGACCACCAGGGGCGCCTGGCTGGCTCAGTTGGTTGGGCGACTGCCTTCGGCTCAGGTCACGATCCTAGAGTCCTGGGATCGAGTCCCGCATCAGGCTCCCTGCTCAGCGGGGGGGGGGGGTTGCTTCTCCCTCTGACCATCCCCCCCTCGGACCCTCCCCCTCTCATGCCTCTCACTCTCAAATAAATAAAGTCTTTAAAAAAAAAAAAAAGACTGACCACCTAAACAATGGCTGAGGACCCACAAAACATCGAATAACGACAAAAGAAAACTAAGCCGCGTATTTCATTTGGAACAGACTGCAACCAAGTTTCTGAAGCTTTCCATTTATCTGAACACTTCTTTGCGTCAAAAGTTAAATTTATGAGCCCATATCCCTTCAAAAATGGGCTAAAAAAAGTATTCTTTCAGAAAGAAAGCATTTTTCCTGTAACCAGTGACCAGAACGTCCCCTTAGAATGCAAATCTGTGCTAAGCGTTAGTGATAATTTGTTATGCAGCCTTTTTTCTCTTTAATTTCTTTCTACCTATAGTCACGTTTATATTAGAAAACAGTTTTATATTCTTTCTATACTCTTTATAGTCAAAGTCTCACGAAATTCTAAGCAAGAGAAATATACCCTAGCCTACTCACATATGCAAAACGCTTTTACTTCAGCGTAGTGCCAAACTGACGCAGGGCCAGCAACGTCCACACGAGAATATTCACCGGGATGTTGTCCAAAACGGCAGAGGGCTGGAACCAATCTAAATGTCCACTGCTTTGGGACTGGTTAGAAAAAATTCTGATACACGCGCATCCTGGAGTACTACGCAGCCACCGAGAATGAATCCGATCTGCAGGCGCTGCTGTGGAATGAATGCCCAAATGTAACGTCAAGTGTAAAGGTGAAGTGCAAAATATGCTACTACTGCACTTAAAAAGTGTGCTTCTCTGGGAGGAGGAATAAATATTAACATGCTTTTATACGGACAGATGATCTTGGGATACATAAGAAACTGTGAATAAACAGAAGCATCCTCTGGGAAAGAGAATGCGAGGGGGACAGGAACAAGAGACGAAAGGAAGACTAACTTTTCACTGTATATCCTTCTTTACGGTTTGAATTTTTGAAGCCACGTATAAAGCTTACCTTTCCAAAAAATAAAAAAAAAGAAAGAAAAAAAACCTTCAAAAATACTACTACCATACATAACAACGTCACTTCGCTTTTTCTTCGTAGCATTGTCGCAGGCACACAAGGTTAAGAAAAGAGGAATCATTCTTCATTTTCAGGAAAAGCCTCAAAGCAACTGGGTAAATCCAAAAGAGCTTTGTCCCCCACCCCCAGCTCCTCTGGGCCACAGTCCCCCCGTGGTAGGGTGAAGTGTAGGAACCCACGTGACTCAGCCCTCTTGGGAGAGCAAGTGCTACCAGCTCCCCCTCTGAACGGGGAAGCCATGGCATCCCCATTTCCACGGCCTTCAGCCGGTCTAGCTGCTGCAGCTCTCATCCTGGATGCTGAAAAAAATCTCTGGAGTTCAAGACAAGTTTGGATAACAAGGGGAGCAGGAAAATTGATGGGGGGAACACCAGTCAGGGTGATGAATAGGCTGGTCCGGAACAGCAGGTGACGGATATGCAGATGCAAGACTGGCAGGGAAGGAAGACGGTCCGTTCACAACAGATGGATGCAGGTGCTCAATCATCCTCAGGAACAAGCCCGAGGCTGCCGTACACAGTCCTGTCTGCTCCGCCACCGGCAGCTCCTCATTCACCTGCAGGGCGCAGCCCCAGCCCAGAGGCTCTCTGCACGGGACCCACACCAGGGCAGTGGTTCAGGAAATGCCACTTGACTGCAGGCGGGACTCTCAGGGACTGACTGCTGGTGAACTTCTTCCTCCAGCTTCCAAAATCACACCCACTTTGTCTCTCTGGATAGCTCACACTCTGGGGTATGGCTTGCCCTGCCGGGGTGGGGTGACTTGTTTGCCCAGGCCGAAGGGACACAGGAATTCCAGGACATAGGAATTCCAGTGTTAAAGCCAGGACAGTGTGGGGCAAACCGGAACCAGTGGCCACCCTACTTACCAGCCACCATCCTTTCCTTTTTCTTCCCCTCTTCATCATCAGTGAGAGAGAACCTAGATCACCTAATTCAGTTCAACCTCATGACCGAGGAGAACTCCTCAGGTCAGGTATTTTGTTTCTTCCACCATCTAAGACTAACAGAGAGGTAAGTCAATAAGAAAAATCACCCAACCCTCGTCTTTGCCCAGGAGGGGAGCATCTTTTTAAAACATCCATATTAGGGACGCCTGGGTGGCTCAGTAGTTAAGCATCTTTCTTCGGCTCAGGTCCTCAGGTCATGATCCCGGGGTCCTGGGATGGAGCCCCTTGTCAGGCTCCCTTCTCAGCGGGAAGTCTGCTTCTCCCTCTGCCCACTGCTCCCCCTGCTCTCTCTTGCTATCTCTCTCTCTCTCTCTCAAATAAATAAATAAAATATTTTTTAAATAAATAAATAAAACAAAATAAAACATCCATTTTAGGGGCACCCAGCAGGCTCAGTAGGTGGAGCGTGTGACTCTTGATCTCAGGGTCATGGGTTCGAGCCTCACATTGGGGGTAGAGATTAGTTTAAAAAAATAAAGAAATAAAATAAAACGTCCATGACAGAGAAGGCACAATTACTCCAGCAAATGCAGGAATGAATCTCAATCTTGATGCCACAATCCACATCTCATTAACAAAGAATCAGAAGGGCCAGACAGCCCCTCACAGAGCCAATACCCTTCCTTCCAGCTCAGCCACAGCAGTTTCTGAGGGTGACGAAATGGGCCACAGCCAAGCATGGGGTCTCCCTTCCCTGTCCCCTCCTAGCTCTTTGCTGGACCCAAGCTCTTGAAAAAACAGCATTATAAAAATACTTCTGGCTTCACTAAGACACATTAAAGAATTAATTATAAAGTAAAGCTGAAGGAGAAAATTAATTTTAGAAACACATGAGGTTACAATTTTTTTTTTCCTGGAGATGGGGGAGGAAACAGTTATTTTCGTTCTCATCCTGGGGGCACAAGCTGGGAGCTGTCCAGTCGATAACCTGGCCATCAGAACAAGGTTTGTAATTAAAAGGTCAGTGACCTGGAAAGCCAGGGCCCCACTCCCAGAGCTTCTCAGTAATGACGGAGCTATTAAATTAAGACTGTTATGAAATCAATGCTAAAAAAGCTTTCATGGTAACGAGATTCCATTCAAGGACATGCAAACTACCTCATGAAATGGACGTAAATGATAAAAAAGAAAAGTAATAAAAGAGAGTTAAATTGAAATCTGCGTAAGAATTTACTCCCCCTTGAAATACTCCAGCGAGAGCAGCCCTTCACCTCTACCCCACTACCAAGGTTGAGACCATCAGGTTTCTTCCTCAAGTTCATTTCCAGCAAGGAGGCGGCTTTGCTACCGGGGGTTCCGCTTCCAGGAACAGAAGAAAGATAAGATCTTGTTTCACCTTTCAGAATGAGAAAGGATGGTGGTGTGTCTCGTTTGTTTAGTTTTCCTTTCCCCCTGGACTATTTATTAGATGAGCGAGAACACAGCCCTTTACTTACACACTTGAGAAAGGCACAATAAGCAAAAGTCTCAGCCAACACCACCCAGGCCCCATTATGCAGGATTATACAGAGAAGTGTGTGATGCTCATCGTTCTTCTAGAAGCCTGATTTGCAACAGATAGATTAGGAGTAAGCTAACAGACAACGCTATCTTCCCCTATCTTCCCCGTCTCCCGTCCTCCCTCCACGAACAGGCATCACTTTTACCCACCTTACGCTCAGCCTGCCAACATGTTTGGAAGCAGCCTGCCTCCTACACTTTGTGGTTGGATAGGGTGTCAAATCAACATAAGCCTACTGACAACGCTGTCCAAGCCTCTAACTTTCTGGACCAATTCTACTGCTCTTTTTAAGCTACTCTAACCTCCTGGACTGCAGCCCACCTAAAGCCCAGACGTGATGCCTGCCTGGTGAGCGTTGCCTCTGTATGCGGTCCACTTCCAAGAGGGCTTAAACCCCACGCACAGTCCAGTGGTGCCCATGTGCGGCTGACCACACAGCTGATGTGCCATCTGCGGAATCAAGTGGTTGGAAGGAAAACAAAAACATCTATTCTAATACTCCGAAGGTGAACAGCTGCTTTTCTCTTCCATCCAAAAAATCCAAGATAAAATAAAGAAATGTTGTAAATTACACAAAATGGCAGTATGAACTTCAAGGAAAATGATAAATGATTCCAATAACTTCATGTTTCTCATTAATGACTCCATGTTCAGACTTTAAAGCATCCAAAAGAGAACTCAAAACACAAAAAGAAAACAAAACACCACAAACCCAGAAGACCTTTGCAAACCAATGCTCTTGCATGCCTATCCCATCCAAGCCCCACTAGCCTGCCCCCGTCCCCCCAGCGCCCCGAATCAGACAGCACAACATTTAACTGTCAGTAACAGAGGCAGGCTGCAGCCCTGCTCCAGGCTGTGGTTTCACATTAAAACAAACTCAGCTGATGTGCCTAAAGTAACCCTCATTTTCCACTGAACTGACATGCACTACAGGGACCTCAATTTCTATATTAAATATTAAATAATATTAAAAGAAAAACAAAATTGGATTTGCCTTTTCAGGAAAGAGATGTTTATTAAAAAAAAGAAAGTCAAGATTATAATTCAAGGCAGTGCTCCACTGCAATTCCCCGAAGTGACATTTGCTAGGAAAAGCCAAGACTACAGTAGCTGCAAGCTCGCCCAAAGCCAGCGCTCCAAACCCACCCCTGCCACGAGTCCTGAGTCCTGCGGGGGAGACGGGAGACGGGGAGCCTTGGGGAGGATGCCAGAACCTTGGTCCCTCCCCTCAGGACACCCTCCCCACCGCCACAGACCAGCCAGCCAACTCTCTTTCTTTCCCAAGTACAGTTAGGGACAGGGGAGACGCTGGTTCCTTTGCAAAAGCCCCTCCCCCCTCACCCCACTGGGGCCGGTGCCAAACTCCGCAGACCGTGTACACCTGACCCAAGGAACAGCCGGAAATTTAAAAAGTGAAGTGTAAATCCACGAAGGGGCGCTTCTTCCCCAGACGCCAATCAAACCTTGGAATCCTCTGCCCAGAAAAGGTCCTGCCAGAACTTACCCTATTGGGACTCAACTCGGAAACAGATAATTACTGACTGAAGCAGCGTTTTACAGGATAATGGAGATGGGTGATTACGGCCAGTGATTCTGGACTGAGGCTCAGGGTAGACTCCTGCGGCTCTCTTTAGAGGAAAAAGGGAAGGAGGCCTCTCCGGGGTCCTGCTGCCTGCAATTCTACAAACTCTTGCCCACATTAGGGGTCGAAGAGGAACTGTGCCCACTCCACACTGACCAATACTCATCTCCCTCAGGCTTGCGCTCACACCGCCCTCTCAGAGAGACATGCTCGGGTCATCCCGTCTGCCGTCCCCACCCCAGCGCCGGTGCCCTCAACCCCGCGTGCCCGGCGTTATTTTTCTCCATGGCATTTGCCACTCGACAGACTATGGATCTCGTTTTCTCACTGGTTAATTGTCTGCCTTTCCCCCTAAGAATGTCAGCCCAGCGAGGGCAGGGATGCTGTCTGTCCTCTTCTCTGCAGGGTCCCCGGGGCCCAGAATGGGGCATACGCAGGGCAAATACTCGGCGATGGATTAACTCATCGATTGGTTTTGTTTTGCGTTATTTTTAAAGGAGCAACAAATAATAATTGCACAAAACAGTTTCCTCTCCACAGTAATTATTAGCCAACTAACTCAAAAGAAGTATTATTTGGTCCAGAGTTTCTCTCTCTCTTTTTCCTCTCCTTCTCCCAGTCAGGGATTTATTAAAATTACACAGATTAGATGGAGCTCCTGATACTAAAACTGCTCAGCAAAGCCTGCGGTGGGGAAGCGCCGAGCAAACACCAGAGACATTTGTCTCTAAATTGCTCTAAATACCTTCTGCAAATGAAATTCTAACCCAGCTGCGTTTGAGAGAAAATGAGGAATAACTGGTCATTGTCAGTGGAAGAGAAGATCAGGCAGTTATAATACCGCACAATATACTGGGGCAGAGGATCTCTCGGCAACCATAGATTTTGTCTCGGGTTACCCCGGGTAATCAGCACGGCTTTTAGGCTCAGCTTTCCCCGGCTTCGATGCTTTGATGAGAGAGCTGAAATCCCCAAGCTTTTATGATTAATTACTCCCCATAGGTACACATATTTCAAGGAAAAACTCTTTCATGGCATGATGGTTGCGGAGTGGAGAGGCCGGCCAACGCACTCCAAATTGTAATAACCTCCTACTGATGGGGGGCGAGCACGATGCCGCCAGCAAATGCACAACGCCCCTCACCAGCGCCGTCGCAGGGGCCAGCCCTGAGGCTGCCTCGGAACAGATGCCTGCGAATGGAGAGCTTCAGGCTCATTCTGCCCAAACCCCAAGGGTGCAGGCCTGGGACATGGTCCTACAAGCATCTCTATGGTGGGACGCCATGGAGCAGGCCACAGAGCAGACCGAGGAAACACCACCAAACCACTCCGTCTTCTATTCCAGCCACAGATGACTTAAAGCTCACAACCTCGAATTTTGAAGCTGACACTCCAGCTCCTGAAGGAAAAAGAGTTTTGTTTGTGGGGGGGAGGTGGAGAGGAGAAAGAAAACGCACTCCCCCCACCATGGTGCGTAAGGGCCTCTATGCAACTTTCCAGCTTTCTAGAAAATTAGATGTTCGAAGAGTAAAAAGTCAAATTCTTTTTTTTGTTTGTTTTGGGGTTTGTTTTGTATTTTACAGAACAAGAAAAATATCCTAAATTGCAACAGAGCCAAAAGAGATTCTTTCTGCTTTGGACAATATTGAATTTGTCAAGATCCATTTAATCCCTGCTTACAGAAATACCATAAAACCAGTAATTTACCACTTCAATCCGTAAATCAGACTGACCCCAAGCTTGACCTTAACCCGACCTTGTTTAGTCATCTCATTTCCCTCGTCCTTCAATTTCTTTCTTCCTGATTCTTTACTGAGGCAGCTGACCTCCTAACCTAAAGCCAGTCACTGTGTAACCAGGGTCATATTATCAGAAGAACGGACCAGAGGCAGAAGTCCTCCACAGTCTTATCCAGTGGGCCTCTTCCTGCTGCCCGTGCCAGGCTGTCCTGGGCTAAGTGTCAGCCTTGCACCTGGTGCTGGATCACCCAGACAGTATCATCTCTCTGTTCGACTGTTAAGGAAAGAAGCCCGCATTCCCCCTGAGGGGGGTCCCCTCACTCCCACACCAGTGGGACAGTATGGAAGGTCCTTTCAGCAACACCGTGGCTTCCATCTGCCCCGTCCCCAGTCCCTTTCTGCAGGCCACGCTGCATGGCCATGGGGAACCTGTACCTTTCTTCTTAAGGAATGCTCTCCTGGTCGCAAGTGGGCTCTGGCGGACCCGGGAATTCTGTAGAAACTTCACTGCTGTGGCAATCTGGTCGGGGAGATAAAAGAGAGAAGAAAAATAAACATCAATAGCCTGAATGTCAAGATTAAAAATCCTACCAGTTTATCCCAGGTCCATAGAAATAAGCACACCATTGTGGTCAAATATATAACCAGTTATTTCTCACATTTAAAATCTACCTGAATAAAAGACTATGTCAGTTCCCACTGGCTTCCTGTATCTGATTCTATCAAACCTAATCCCCTCAGCCTAGCTTTTAAGACCTGCAGTAATCTTTCCTTTTTCTGCCTGTTCAAGCTGAATCTTCATACTCCTCGGCAGGTAGCCCTCTCCTGGCGATGCTCACCCACGTCACCGTCCTTGTGCTCGGGCTATGCCCTTGTTCTAGAAGGCCTCCCTTTCCCGCCTCTACCTGTCTAAACATTGCATACACACACACACACACGTACATGTGTACAAACACACACACACACACGCACACCAACACAGCCCTTTTATAGCCTGTGCTAACTCCTCAAAGCCTTCCCTAAATAAGCAAGCCATCTCTGATCTCCCTATTCTCTTAAATTCTTTAATGCTCGTAGTGTGTACCATATAATTGAAGACATAATTATACTGTCTTCTAATGTTCAGGCTGCCTCCCCAACCACCCTGCAAGCATCTGAGGAGAAGAAAGACCACGCTGCTTCCACAGAGTGGAGAGTGCTGAGCACAGACCGGCTGGGAAGGATTATATAAGAGACAACGCACACAGCCATTCACACCGGTCCCTCTTATGCAACGAAGCTCAATCCTGAAGAGACTTCAAAGGACAAAGTTTGGGGTTTCATGGCTAAAAGCTGACAGATTGACAGATGATCCCCCTACCTCTGGTAATAATATTATTTAATGAAATCTTCTATCTACAAATAAGCCAAAGAGGGGGTGGAGGAAAACTGCTGAAGGTATTAACCTTCACATCACTCAGCACACATGAAGCGTGTGTTTGCACGCCGCTTGTGTGCTCTCCGTCCCAGGCACTGGTGCAATGGGTGGGACATGCCAACCTGCCCCAAATAGGAAAGGGGCCGTTTTAAATGCCTGGCATTACTCATCTCATCAAGACCAAAAGAATAATATAGTCTCGTGTTACAGGTAAAGTCAACAGACCCTGGAGTTCACTCCTAAGTTGTTGAAAGAAAACATTTCTAAGGGACCAAATATAAGAAACTTTTCTAAGATCCTTCAGACTAAGGGTAGCAGCTATCCAGAGACTCGAGCACAAAGTGCTGTGACTATCAATGGAATACAACTTACAAATATCCTCCTCATACCTTATATGAATTTAATCCTGACACCAGCCAGACTTCTCTGGTAACAAAGATATGACGATAAATGAGAAAAAAAAAAAAAAAGCCAGGTCAATTCCCATATGTATCTTCTCCCATAATCCCTCTATTGGAGGCTAGCCTAAGACATTCTCCCTCAAGGATGAATTCAGGTGTCTCAGACCTTTAGCTTCAGGCCCGGTAGCGATAAGACCCACTCGTGTTCCTGGAGACTGGTTGTAATCCGTCCAGCACTGCAAACCTCTTAACCCCCATCATGAGCTGCAGTGGTAACCAACCAGCTCTGGACTAGAGAGAAACCGATGCTCCAGATTCTAGACCCCCAAACTCCACACGCACCCCCTCGGCCCCTCAACCACATCTCCTCCGGTCGCACCAAACTTAAGAAAAATGTGACAGACATCTACAAAACAGATGTGTTTTAATGAAGAGATGGGAGAAGAGAAAAAAAGAGGAAAACAGAAGAGGGACTGGAGTGGAGGAGGGAGCGGCAGGGGAGAAGGTGGCCACGGGACAAATGGAGAAAGCAGAAGAGCTGGACCGGAAAGAGAGGCAGAAGAAGTGGGGACAGGAGAAGCGGGAAGGAGACGTGGGGAGGGAGGGAGAGAGACAAGAGGAAGAGAGGCCCATGTCCAGGAAGGAGTGGACGGCTACACAGTCACAGGCCCCACAGGGTCAATGGCCACTGGCCTGGTTCGGATGGCTTGGGGATGACTGTTCTTCACCTGGAGAAAAAACACACCTTCCACACACAAGACAATTCCGGCACCAGTACCATGCGCCAGTGTCCGCACGCGGTGGTGTGCACCAGGTGTCAGAGGGAATGCGGATGAGCGGGCCTTAAGCAGCAGATACTAACAGCACGGCTCCTCTCATTTACCCATAGAAGCATCGACCTTTCCTTCATCCTTCCAAAATTTTCCATGACAGAGAAAGAAAACAGAATCCCACCACTAAAACGCACAGGTTTCACCTTGCTTTTTTAATATAGTCCTTGGTATATGCATTTCTGGTCAGAGAGCAAAGTTCTGATGGGTTTAATGGTGCACTCAATGCAGTGCTTGGCGCATTCCATCAATTTTTTTTAAAAAATTGCATCTCTTATTTCTTTAAATACATTAATCAGCCTAGTGTAGGCAAAACGGATCCATCGGACAATGCAATAAACATGAATTATCATCTATCCAACACGCATAATGGCTTAAAAATACATAATAGCAGGTGTAGTTTAAATGATTAGTTATTACACCTGTGGTGGGTCTGATTCAATTGGGAAAAATCATCTTTAATAGGTTAAAAGGTTTAGATCACCATGCTTTCCTTAAAGTGGCTGTAGAGAGGGAATGATGGAGTGCTCTGTCATTAGTAATTCATTTAAGAAAAACGTGGGGGATATAGCAAAGAACAGCATAAACGAGCGAATCCAATTTAAACATCAGGTAAAGTAGAAAACACCTTTTAAAAAAGCAAGATAAATGAATTCGGAAGGGAGATGAAATTGACATATTTATTTTAACGGGAATTTGACAAAGTCCCGGCACACTTCAAACTTGCAAAAATATGAACAATTTCTTTTAAAGTTTCCATTCACTAATTTCAAGCCATATAAAATCATACTGCCGAACACCTACATAAAGTATATTTGGGGCTTGTTTATGTCCCTCTTGATCTTTGTCTGAAAATGCAGGCGACAGGCAAATCACGTATTTAACAGCATCGATATCACTACGCCAGATGCAAAAATATAAAGCATCCAAACTAACAGCCTCAACATAATGTGCTGAATAAGAAAGATACCCAGATAAGCAGCTACATGTAAGTGTGAACATATGAAAACCTCTCTCCGCCTCTCAGTAATTATTTCTTCAGCCACTCTTTACTTCCCCCCCGGCCCCCCTGCCCGAGAACCTGGCGCTACAATAGGGGGGAAAGGCCTGTCCAATCTGGAATTTTCTATGCCCGGGGATTCATCCACAGATGGTAAAAGATTTCCTGCAAATCTTTACCCATAATGCAAAGGTTTTAGCCACTAAGTAACTGCCAGCGCCATTGTTGGACACTTTTCATTAACTTCATGAAACAACTCAGCTGACTCTTCCTCTGCAGAGGCCCAACACACACAGCATGCTTTTGTTGGCCGACGTGATGGGGTGCCTGCAGCCTGTCCTGTATTATCGTTTGATTTTCTAATTAGGAGATGAATGTGACTATTCATGGGTTGTATTTGTGCCCAACTAAATTACATAAATTCAGGCCAAATCTTCCGCCTCAATGTCAAAGATGTAAAACGGAGACAGGAACTTTATTGCACATGTTGTGGGAGTGCAGCAAGCCAGGGAAAATTCTGGCGCAAAGCACCTGATGCCGCTGTGGGAAGCCACTCGCCGTTGAGTCCACGAGAAACGTGGACTCGATTTTCCTTTCCCCTCCTCTTGCACTGACAGTTCCTAATGAGTGCACCTCGAATCACCAGGAGCTGGAGTCGTAAAAATACAGACGATGAACTCAGAAGAAAACAGAAGCAAAGCTTCTCGCTACCCCTATTCCTGTGACCCTATCTTCTGCCTCCCTCCCCCAAAAAGCAAAATAAAACCATCCTGGCACCATCAACTCTTCAGTCTTAGGGAAATTTGATCATTTTCCGTGTTTATCACTAAAGTGACTGCCGCCTCTGCAATGGACGTGCGGGGGGACCGCTGCAGCCAGGAGGCAGAGGAGACTTGGGGCTGAAGGACACCTTTGGACCCCAGATGATCGGCCAATCGCGAGAGATCCTTGTTTGAGAGCCCAGGATTTGTAACTGTAAATCAGTGGAATACAGTATACTCGGGGGCTATCTACAATGTTAAATGCACTGTGTAGGGTAAGTAATCCCTGGTGAGAGGAATCGAGTTCTGGCAGTCCTCGCTGAAGGGGTGCTTCCTATGTGCTTCCCACTCTCCTGCAAAAGACCTGCACACTGTAATCTTCAGAACGTGCACTTTATTTTCTGCACAAGGGGGACAGGAGAACAGAGCTTGCCTAATAACGAGCCTGGGGTGTGAGGAAGCCTGAGCACTTTGCACCTGACATGTAAACCGGATGCATTGTCTCCAGTGACACTTACTTGGAATGCCACCAATTCCAGCACTCCTGTGTGCTACATACACATCTATCTCCCAAACTGTGAGCCTTCATTAGCCATTCTAAAATATTAAAAATATTCAAAAATTAATGACACTAACAACCAAAGCCAAGTCCTTTTTAACCCAGAGAGATCACAACCAGAGGGCAGAAGAAATGACCGATGAGCGGGCCTGAAACCCCACTCCCGACACCGCACCGCCGCACGTGCGCTGCTCAGAAGATTAAATTGCCTGTGAAAGGTTCCTATGCTCGTGCTCTAAAGTAGATAGATACCCAGAATCCTGTTAACAAGCGTTAGACCAAAGCCAACTCGAGTTTTAACAAGGACTGACTTTAAAAGCCGGGCAGTGCTGAGAATGAAAGCACCCTCTTCAAACAGAAATGCTGCATTTTAGTAAGAAATCAGTACTCTGTCAGGAGTTCCTTGACAAATACGGTCATCGGTGGCACAAGGAAATAGTTGCAAAGCAGCTGTTAATCAGAGAAACACATCGTAGAACGCTGATGCTAGCACTCGTGAAAAAATGCAACGGGCTAATTATGAAGCTATATATCTCACTAAAGAGGCCGTGTTCCTTGAGATTCCAGGCAAAGCACTCTCAGATCCAGGGTCCTAGGACAACATAATTCTGGCTCTCTGCATCCAGAATCCTCCCTCATCTGTGGCCGCCTATCCCAGGCTCTTCGTTCTCTTTCAAGCCTCCTTGCTCTCCTTCTAGCTAGGGAAGGGGCTGAGAAGGGTAACCGCTCTGGAAGCAGGGGCACCCACGAGCCACATACCAAGACGCTGCACGAATGCACCCAGAAGGAGTCAGATCCTAAACCAGAATGAAAGGAAATCTATGAGCCCGCAAAAGAAATGTCAGAACCCTCGTTCTAAGTGCGGCAGGGGAGCAACCGTGGGTGAGCTTCAAGTGAGGGGGGCCGCCTCCCCACCCCCCCCCCGGGCAGTCGCCAAAATGAAAAGACAGAAGAAAAAGCAGCAGCAATAAACATAAAAACTGAGACTGTTGTGTTTGAAATCCCAAAGGGAGGAAGAAGGCCTGGCAGAAAGCCGCTCTCAAGAGTGTGAGGTGCCACTCGGAAGCCGAGGGGCTCGCCGGCAGGTGAGGGGAAAGTTAATATGCGCAGGAAGGCTCGGTCAGCCAAAATTCAATACGATCCCGCGCAAGGACAAGGAGGAATGAGGCTCCCCGAAACCAGACTAGTGGGAGTGGGGGGAGGGGCGCCACTGAACGCTCGGAGCAAAACCACTGGAATGGCAAGAGGGGAATAACCTTGAGGTGGACGAGGCTCGGGCAGCCCAAGCGCAGAGCCAAAGTGCCCCCTAGCCGGAGCCGGCGGCCACGCAGGCCAGGGGCGGCCGCCCCGCTGACTCGCACAGCCCCAGTGAAGTGTTTTCACTCAGGGAAAATGAAATGTTTTGCAAGATGAAACAGAATGAAAATTGAGGTTTTAGGTAATTACTAGTTGGCATTTACATATCACGGGCTGGTTCAACACCTATTCATTTTCCTCTTTTATTTTCAATTTTTTAAAATTGCTCATTAAAAATGAACAGATGACAGTGACAGGAATTTTTTTTTTTTTTTTTTTTTTTTACTCTTTCTCCTTCTCTGAGGGTTACAAAATCAAGAGGTACTTTTAGCCCGTTTATCTACGGTTAACACACACACACACACACACACACACACACACGCACACACGCACACACACAGAGGTATGTTTCATTTACATCAAGGGGGGAAAGGAGAGAGGAAAGTCAAGAAAAGCCAGGAAGTTCAAAGATAAAGACAGCGCGTCCTACTGGAGCCAGCCTCCTGCACCTGGGGAGGAGTGCGCTAGCAAGCGGCCCAGCACTCGAGGAGTTAAAGGAAAGAGCCTCTCTTTCAACTTGGAATTTCCTGGTTTTTGTCACTGTGTCCTTCCCATTGTTGATTTGGGTTACAACCCTCTACTAATTAAGCTTGTGGGCCCTAATTTCCTTTGTTTTACTTTCCTCTGTCCTTTTGTTTTTCACATTAAAGAAATAAAATATCTCTGGTAGGAGTGCACAAGAGTTGACATGATAGAACATAATATTTTTAAGGTCTACTGTGTAAATCTGTATTTAGGGAATTCCAAAGCACGCATTATTGACCCTAGTCTCTCTTCAAACACATTGATATATGTAGTAAAAGCCTTTATGAAAAGTGGCAACGTCGTGTGCAGCAAAACTACCTTTCAAAGTGAAATACCTCTGCATTTAAATTTTTCTTCTTGGCCCGAGTTTAAAATATTGCACGAACTGCTTGTCAGAATGTCATTGTTTTGTAATTTGATTAAACTAGTTCTTCTAGAAATGTGTGTGGAAATAAAAAGCATCTTAAGCCAACGTGCACTGCTTAATATCAAGTGACAGTGATTTTAGGGGCACGAGGGTGACTCCGGAGGGTACTCTGGGTGCCAGCCTGCAGCCCAAGGGGAGCTGGTGCAGTTGGGGCGGCAAAGCTGAAAAGCAGAGGAGCTGCCTCTGCAGGGCTCGCCTGTCACCGCGCCACACAACAGGGCCGGAGTGCACACACTTGCCGGAGAGGAAAGAAAACCCTTGCTTCTGGGTTGAGAAGATCAAAGTTCCTTTTTAGGAAAGGTTGAGAAGGAAAAGGATTTTCTCCTTCAGGGAGAAAGAAAAGCAAATTTAAATGCCTTGTCCCCATGCATCCCCACCTGAATTTAGATAGCAGCCCCTCTAATTTTTGATGCGACCAACAAAGCAGTTACCCAAAGAGGGGAGGAAAAAAGGATGACATTTGCCTTTTCCCTTGGCTTTGAAATCCAACTGGCAGCAAATTGTTTGAAGTCCTGCTTAGAGAAGAAACTGTAATAGCCTCCATACTGAAAAGAGGAGGAAAATGCCATTATACACGGATCACGGTAGCAGTGACCTCAGCGGAGAAGCAAACGAGCTGGCTGCAAGTCGGAGGTCCGGCCGGCGTGCCAGGAACAGAAATAAAAGGTTTATGTGCCAGAGACGTGTGGCAAGAGTTGGGTGCTCGGTCCCAGGAGGTACCAAGAAAAGGCAAGGAGTTCAATTCCTCAACACGGTGTCTTTCAACAGCTCCTCGACTGCTCCTTCTGCCAGTTTCCCTCGGTTTTGCATTTTCTATATTCCTCTAATTTCCCTGCGCTGCTAAAGAGGAAGCAGAGAGCACCCAGGCTTCGTGTTGTAAAATTAATGAAGGTGTCAAGCTGTTGAGTTGAATCACTCCAAAGGAATGTAATGACTCAGTGTCCAAGATGCTCCCTAGGAGAACTGTGAGCTCACTCAGTGACGGTAGCTGGTGACTCCAACACTAAAAATATGTAGCATTCAGTCCCCAGGACCTTCCTAATGATACCACTGCTTCTACCTCCCTGTCCCTCCCTCTCTCCGCCGCAGGCTGAATTTTCTGCTTTCTGAAGGTTACGGCTCTCCAACGCCAGTACTTCTCAGATGCTCAGCAAATGAAACAGTGCTTCGCGTCCCACTTCTTTTGAAGTCGGGGCCACACAGAGATTGGCAAAGCCCTCTCTGGTCATGCGCTATCAAGATGTGGGACGATTAGGAAGGGGATGAAGGTTATGTCATGGACAGTGACGGTAGGGGCTGGACACTGAACGGACAACCAGTCAGTGTAGGACAGGGTCCCCTCGGGATGGCTTAGCACCTTGGGCTCTGAGGGCAAAGAGATGGGCTCCTGGATTCCACAGAAAATAAGCTCAGGACCAAGAAATTCTGTCTATAGTCACCCCACATACAACACAATACTAAAACCTTTGAGGCGTCACTAAATGACACTCCTACCAGACATCCTACAAAAAAACTAGAGAGAGACTAAATGTTAAAAAAATAGATTTGAATACAAAAGAAACAGACATAGCTTAGAAACAGTTTGAATGCAAAGACAGCAAGAAAAGAATTTAAAATGACAAATGTCATTATTTACAATAACCAAGATATGGAAACAACTTAAGTGTCCAATGGATGAATGGATAAAGAAATTATGTGTGTTCTCCCTCTTTCTCTCTCCCCTTCTCTTTCCCCCCTTCTCTCTCATACACACACATAGAGGAATATTATTCAGCCATAAAAGAAAAGAATGAAATCTTGCAATTTGTGACAACACGGATGCACCTCGAGGGTATTATGCTAAGTGAAGTCAGACAGAGAAAGACAAATACCATATAATCTCTGTTATATGTGGAATTAAAAAAAACAAACAAATAAGGGGCGCCTGGGTGGCTCAATCAGTTAAGCATCCGACTCTTGGTTTCAGCTCAGGTCATGATCTCAAGGTCGTGGGATGGAGCCCCCTGCTGGGCTCCATGCTCAGCAGGGAGTCTGCTTGGGATTCTCTCTTCCTCTCCTTCTCCCTCTGTACCCCCCCACGACCACTCACAAGCTCCAAATAAATAAATAAATAAAATCTTAAAAAAAAAAAAAAAAACAAGCTCATAGATACAGAGAACAGATTGGTAGTTGCCAGAGACAGGGGTTGAGGGGTAGGAGAAAGGGTGAAGGGGGTAAAAATTTATTTTAAAAAAAGAATCTGTGTTTCAGGTAGAGGACATAACTTCATTCAAAGACGTGGAAGGGGAAATTACGTACATACCTTAAGAAACGGGTGGAGACTGTAGCCTGAGCACTAAAGGAACCATACATAACCACTGGCGTGTAGTTAAGAAAGGTGTTTCCCAGGGGAGCACAAGTCCACAATCCTGATACCGCTGTACACGCGTACTGGGATTGAGCAAATAAGCAGACAGATGACGGACAGTGGTAGAAAGAAGAGATAAAATTCTTCTCATAAAGAGAAGCAAGTACACATCCAGCACTTCTTCAGCGCTGCTGTGCCACAGACAAAAGGAGAGACAAGGTCTGGCTCTTTCCATACTGGGATATTCTGCTATACTTTTTTGCTTTTGTACGTGATCTGCCTTCTCTGCGCATAGCGTTCCCTACTTAACCCACTGAATTAATTTGTACTCCTCTAAAGCTAATAAAAAAGAAAAAATAAATAAAGAGGAATTTTCGGCTAGGCCCGCCTAGACTCCATTCTAGCTCACGTGCAACTGCCTTGGCCTCCAGGCTGGATATCGCTTAACTGGATAGTGTGTTATTAAAATATTTTGTATACAGGGGCACCCAGGTGGTACAGTCTTAATTAAGCCTCTGACTCTTGGTTGCAGCTCTGGTCGTGATCTCGGGGTCATGAGATCGAGCCCCGAGCGCGGCGCCCGCTTCAGATTCCCCCTCTCCTCTGCCCCTCCTGTTTGTGCTCTCTCTCTCTAAAAAATAGATAAATCTTTTTTAAAAATGTAAAATATTTTGTGTACAAAACAATTAAGAAAGAAATATAAAATGACAAACGTGGACAGCCTTTAAGTCACCCTTAGATCCACCAGAGAGCCCAAGAAAGTAAACAGTTAGTATCTGCACTAACAAAGGACCACCAAGTCCTAGTTTCTGCTATTAGTTTAGGTTCTTTTATGGCCTAAGAGGAAAAAAATAAAAGTATGAGATCCAAAAGTATGATTCATAACACTGGCAGACTCAAAAATCTTCAAATTTACAGTAAGATAATAGGGATCAGAAACGGTTTCCATTCAACTAGTGAAATGAAATCAGCTCCTCTCCGAGGAAAAGCGCCCTCCTCCCCAAGCACATAAGCCCCAGAGAGTGGCCAGAAATAGGCTGTCTACAGAGATGGGCCACGTTGGTGGAACCGACTCTGGCTATCTGGCATCCATATGAACTAAGAAACTCAGTGGCCAGTTTCTATCTTCTGAGAAAGGGGTATCTATCTGATCTAGGTCACGCCTCTGTAGCTGACCTTAGGAGGAACTTACCCACACCACGAGTACGGAATAGAGAAGCAAGTCAAGCTATGCCTCGGACACAGATGGGGAAAGAGGCATCACTCTTTTCTTGGATCTTCCGGAAGCACTGAAACAAGGGCTGTGGAACTGACTCTCATCCCCCACTATCGGATTTGTACCCACAGGACCAAGGTGCAAATTCAGAAGAGAGAGTGAATCAAACACTATCACTCCAGTTGCCTTCTCTGATAAACCCCAATTTAGGAACTTGTAGCTCAGCAAGGAACTCAAATGGTAATCATCATGGCTTTGAACCGTTCCATAATCTTTCACTAAACATGGTGAACATTCCTATTATTCACAACCACAGCTACCAATAAAGAAAATACACCTTTAAAGATAAAAGACTGGAGAGAGGCCTATTAGACATCACAGCCGCCCTGGCCACGAGGCCCTCATTACAGATCTCAAGAAGGAGGGTCTCTACACCCTACATCTGACTTCCTACCGATCTTGGTCATCTAAAATGAGCACGTAATTTACCTATAATTAACGCAACATTTAAACAATTTTCACCATCAAGCAAATCAGTTCTATTGAGCACCCTGCCCCCCTCCTCTAAATCAATAGTAACTCATTTCCAATTCCTTCCAGCTCTGTCTGGGAAACAGAGAAGTTCACTTTTTGTTATCTGAAGGATTAGGAATGACCACCTTGCTCTGCAACCTTCTTGATTCTCCACATCCCACTAGGAGGCTGAAATACTTTGAAATCACAAAAATCCCTACATTTCCTCAATTTGGCAGAAGCTTCCTGAGACCTCGCTCATCATTCTCTGCTCACTGTCCTTTCTCTCTCTCTCTCTTCCTGCCTGTTTAAACACATGGACACAGAGTTATTAACTTTTACAGGAAAACCAAATAAAATAATGTCGAAGCAAAACTGCGGTGATGTCAGGCTGCAGCGAGCACCATTCATCTGTGGGAATCTGATTAGCGCTCGAGTGGCAGAGCTACCTGGAAAAGTGCTCACAATCAAATAAAAAAATGATACCAAAACATTAACCTGATGGCTAAAAACTCCACATTTAAACAGTTAAAGTAATAAAGGAGCTTTTATTGAGTATTTTTTATATTTCATTATGCCCCAAATTGACGAGGACTCCCGGATACATTTTCTAGACTTTTGGTTCCTCAAATCAAATGCTCTCTTGGACTTTTTTTTTTTTTAACTAAAAGGAAACAGCATTTCTTGTAAATTTGAATGAAAGGATTAAAGCTTCTCCTACAATATCGATATCAGCCTTGAGTGCAAACACAGCCAAACACTGCAACAAACAGAAACCTTTTTTGGTTTATGGACTTTCATTCTGAACCTGCCCCTAGCCAGCAGAGAATTTTTCTCCACAACTTTACCTTACAGAAACCCTGTATTTCCTCATTTACCCAGATTTTGTTCAAAACTGGTAGGGAACGGAACCTGGTGGGATGGCAGGACAGAAAGCTGGCTGGATCTCAAGACATCTGCACACGGAGTCCAGCCCTGACACTAACACGTCCTGAGACCCAGCCTTTCACGTCCCTGCTCTGGGCCACAGATTCCTTCATTTCTGTAAAATGAGAGCTAATGCAAATGACCTTCTGGACCCTCCAACCGTCCACTCTATAATTTCTAAGTTGACTCCCAAAGGCAGCCTGTGATACCTCAACCAGGGATATAGGCTCGGGCCAAAGAGGGTCAAGGATAAGACACAACCCTTCTGGAGCTCAGCTCTTCAATCTCACCCAAATTAAAAAAAAAAAAGAGAGAGAGAAAACCAACAGAGAAGAGGAAGGAGAGAAGGAAAGGGAGAATTTAAAAAATCACTGTTGCCAAAAAAGAAATGACAGATTCCACATATTTTGCACATAGCAAAGCTTTACTCACGCTACTTACTTACAACTTATTTTACATACAAGCTAGTTATCTGATATCCAAATTACAGAAGATTAAAACTACAAATGAGAAAGGAGAAAGAAGCCAGCTAACAGAGAGATAACTTAGGAAACAAAGACCAGAGAGTGAAAGAAACCTAGCAACAAATGTCAAGAGAGAAACAGCTATGAAAAGCAAGCAAAAAACTCAAAAGTTTATTAGTTGGGGCTCATTCGGCCTAGGTGGAGTCATTTCGAATAAGGGCAAATATACAACATATCTATATTCCAACAGTTTTTGAAAACAGAGCTGTACTTACAACACAATATAAACATTTATGTCTACAATGACAATACTGAGTCATGAGGACTCAATTATATTCCAGATACTCTGCCTAATAAAGTAAGAAAGTATATAACCCATTTTATGTAATTCCCAGCCCAAAGTTTCAAAGTGTTTTGTTTGGTTTTCACGCAGATCTTGATGGCCATCTCACTGTGCCTATCCAAAATGACTCATCTAGGAGGGAGCCAGAGATGATGGTTTTCCTGGACTGAACAAGAACAGTTTTTATTCAAGTTAGATTAGGAAGCAGGAAACCAAAGATTAAATAATGAATAGTTACTGAGCATTCCCCGGGTCCACACAGTACAGCAGGCACTTATAAAACCAGGTACAACAAGCAAAGATGCTGCTTTTGCTGTTACAATCCAGGACAAGGAAAGGAGTCAAAGAGATCTTAGGCCATCCGGTCCCACATATGATCTAAGACTCCCCCCTCTTTAACAACCTTGACAAATGATCAGTGGGCTTCCCCTTCAATGCTTACACATATAACAAGAGAAACAAGAGAACTCACTCTCAAGAGACTGTCAATTCATTTTCAAGAGTTCTTTTTTTTTCCCCCAGTAATCTCTATATCCAACCTGGGGCTCGAACTCGCAACCCTGAGATCGAGTCCCATGCTCTACTGACTGAGCCAGTCTGGTGACCCTCAGGAGTCCTTCTTTAAACGGAGCTGAAATCTACTTTCCTGAGCCTTCTATCCATTGGCCCCAGTTCCCTGCAAGAGAACAGTAACAGATCCAGTTTTTGAAATAATGCTGGGTGAGGATTAGGAAAGGCCTCTGTCACTTGGCTATCTTTTCTATAAAAGCATTTCCCTTACTCTGCTTATTAACTAAATGTGAACACCAGTTTCACTGTATAACAGCTTCATGAATTCTGCTCTTAAGCTTGGTAAGAGCAGCCTTGCCCTTTGTGGGAGGGCCAAGGCTACACCTGTAATGTCAGAATGCATTAGCAATAATAAAGGCCACAGTAATGCAAGAGACGACTTCATATACACGTCATTCCCGAATGGCTAAATTCAATCAAATATGGCAATGCTTCCTACAATGCTCTGATCACTGGGGCCAGCGCGTGTGACGTGGGCCCACTTACTGGAAGCTGCTGGAAGCAGAAAGCGAGCGCTCTGCTTCAAGACTGTAACGGACGGGTTTTTACCAGCGCATAAGTGGTTTGGCCTCCTCCTTCCCCAGGAATTACCTAGAAATTCATTTAACGTCTAAAAGACTACAAATGTTAAAAAAAAAAAAAAAAAAAAAACAACAACTTCAGAAGGCTAAAAGTAAGTACATGAAGAGAAGGGCAAAAGGCGTAGTAGTATCCCCTCACCCTTGTCTTACAGACAGACGATTCTTACAGGGAGGAGGGTAAGCTCCGAAAAGGAGGGGATCATCAACGAAGCAAAGCCAAAGCGGACCTGGTCCTAATTCTAACTCAGTCACCAACTTCTTCGGGAACTTTCCAAGAGGTGCTTACCTTTCCTGTTTCTACTTCCTCATCTGTAAAATGGAACTAAGAGTGCCGAGAGACGCGCCAAAGGGTCACGTGGAAGAATTAGTTAGCATTTATACCACCCTTTTGATCTTCAAAGTAAGATTATTAGACTATAAACTAGAGTAGATGTGGTTTCAAAAATCTTTTAAAAACCGAAAATAAAGCATGCAAGCAAATTCAGAGAAGCAAAACAGGCTGACGTCACCTCCCAGCAGCCAATGCCTCTACTTCCACAGGCACCACTTTCTGCCCTAATCTGCATCTGCATGTGGAGACAAAGGTATAAGAACGTTTTATTAGGAAAAATGGGAGGGGGTGGAAAGAAGAGAGAAAGGAGAAAGAGAAGGTTTGAGGAAAGGCACTGAAGCGAATGTCAAAGGGAAGAGACCAGAGGAGAGATGAGAGAGGGGGAAGAAGGAATAGGGAGCAGTGAGAAATCAAGAGCAGGCAAACCCCATCCCCCGGAAGCACAGCAAGAACAGGAAGGGAGGAAGAAAGAGAAAAACAGAGAAATGGAAAAAGCAAACATCAAGGGAGCAAATATAAAAAGTGTGTTCTGTTTTCTTAAAGAAAGCAAGATGGTCAAAAGTAAAAGTTTAAAATTGAAAATTAAAAAAAAAAAAAAAAGGAGGAGGACAAAGAGCAGAGGATAAAAAGGGAGAGCATGAAGCTTTCCGGAGTCTGTCTGGAAACCAGAAAGCTGGAGGAGAGATCATTAGCAAGTCCACAGCGCGTCTACAGCAATACCGCGCGGGTCAATTCATTTAACGCTGCCCTGTACATTTACAGAAAAGTACCTCTGATATAATAAAGGCTCATAAACACGCAGAAATTGGGTTAGACCCGTTTCGAATTCCTGCCAAACAATGGTTCAGAAAAATGAAGCTCTATTTTAATTAGCTGGATTCGCGAGTGATTTGATAACAGCAGATGCTGTCTGGATGCTTTCAGCTTGATGGGCTCCACATATATGAACTTAGAGTGGTTTTGATGCAATTAGGTATTTCTTTCTGCTCCAACATGCCAGGCCCAAGGACCTGAGCCTATGTGTAGCCCCTGCATGTTACTATATTAATCTACATGTCAAAATTTCAAATCATGAAGATGAGAAAAGAGACCACATAAGGTAAGCAGAAAAGTCGTTTTTAAAAGTCACTGGCAGGTAGAAGAGGACGCTCTCACAACAAATTTTTCTTTCCACTGGGGAAAGAAAAGTTGGGGAGCTGAGAAAAAGCCACACAGGGCAGCACCTGTAACAGAATCATTTACTGCCACAGCTGGAACACAACAGACCGCTTACTTCCAATTCTGCGATTCTAGTCCAGCGTTACGGCAAAGGATTAGCCAGCCGCCTAATGCACAGCCCGACCTGGGACTAAGTGGCCTTCAACATGTTCTTTGTAATCAGGCACCCTATTATAACCCAGAGCACCGCTGCTGAGACAGGCGGTGGTGTTCAGGACTGCAACCCTGCAAGTCCAAGTATTTTCACCAGGTGCTTTCAAGCCGGGCACCTTACTGCCCCCTCTCTCCCTTTTAAGCACTCTCTCTTCCAAAGAGCGTTCTGTTCGCTTTTCCCCAAAGCACTCACTGCCCTCTGCTAGGACCACTTAGAGCACCACCACCCACAAGCGCAGGGCTGTGAAAGGACCTGCACAAAGCGAGCGCAGCTTCCAGCATCGGGACTCGCCTAATAGGAGGACCTGATATGTTCATTACCCGCCAGTTTGTCACGGCTGGGCTGAGAAGGGGAGGATGATGAAAAGGGGGGTGTTCGGAGGAAGCTCTCTACTAGGTGGTGCGCTACTCTTCCTGAAATTCTGAATTAGGCTTTCAAAATCACTCACCCGCCCGTTGGATGACATGTAGTAGAGAGGGTGGAAAAGAGACACAAGAGTTCTGGCTGACTTATTTGGACAGGGCAGGGGGCACCTGAACCCCACCACTACCATCACAAGCACCCAGGGAGACACACACCCCTCACTCTCTCTCCAAGAGGACACAACGGACATCATGACCTTCACACCATCTCCCCTTCGCCGGCGCTAACAAGCTGAGCACTGTAAATCAAGGATGAAATCCCTGTGCCAGGAAAGCAAAGGAGAAGCATTTCTTCTGTAAAGAGCCCAAAGATGCCGCCTGCCTCTGAATCAGCACTTCACGGCAAGTGTTTGGAAGGCAGGAAGCTTGATGCCAGCAAGTGAAGGAAAAATAGGTATTTATTATACGTAGTAGGCCTTCTTCAAAAGTTATTTATTTCACAAAACCACTCTGCTAAATAGAGGTTTCAATCTAATTGGAATTGCAATCTGCATATTGTAAATGCAGCAAATGACAGCCTTCGAGACTTTTGTTCTACTCCACAGTTTATGGGTTCACTAGTAGAAGATTTCCCAGTATACACACATAAGCGCATGGAAGAGTAAAGATTATCTTTTAACATATATATTTGTATATATGTGTGTGTATTTATTCATTTATAATATTTCTTCAGCCCCTTGTAATCCCCAAAGGAGAGGCAGAGGGTCCACACTGTGAAATGGGATAATGTTTGCAAGACCCCCAAGAAGACAGAGCCAACAAGGACAAAAGAGGCTCACAGAGGCATCAGGTCTGTGCTGACCGTGTGCTTGGCCACATAGGTCTCTGGTGAGACCCCACTCATCTTCATTCCCCCTCCTATCCACCTTCCAAATTGGCCATGTTAATTAACAGAGATGCAAATAGTCACGGTCTAAAATAAAGATTTTTAACTAGGAGTAAAAGGAGACCTTACAAATCAAAGAGAAAAATGAAAAACAAAGAAAAAAGAAAAAAAAGAGGGAGAGAGAAACCACCCAAAGCGAAAGGTCAACCTACAAATAATTAAGGAAATGAGAAAGAAAAGGGACGGGTCAGGACTTCCCACAAAGGTCTGAAATTTTCTGTTTGTACCCCTGGGCTCACATCAAAATACGATTTATGGCAGAGGGGACACTGTTCTGGGGAAGAGAAGTAGGCACAAAGATTTTAGAGTCCCGCACATGCCTGGGACTTCTCTCCCTACATCGCATTCAAAATAACTTTCTGTTCCCTTTCCCCCTCACTCGTTTCAAGAAAGAAGTTACTTAATTTTTTCAAACACTGCATCCCTAGAACCCAAAGATACCCCTTGCTTCCTTGAAAATGAAGCATCTTCTAGTTTATACTTTTTGCCCACCATTCTCTGACAATAGCAGCCTGTCACAGGGTGTAAACTTCATCCAAAAAATAATGCCAATAATAATAATAAATAAAAATCAGAGCTTCAGCTTCCCATTAAAAAAAAAAAGATAGAATAAATATGAATTTGAAGGGGAATTCTGCCAAAACCTGAACCTCCCAAATCTGGTTCAGCCACATTCTTGCCCACAGCCTGTACTTCTCGGTGCCTCCCTAACATTTTTCAAAATGCAGCTGCACAGACCTCTTAAAATTCAGATTTCTAGCACCTATAATTACAGGGCGCTCGAGCCAGGCTCCTTTAATTAATGAACCTGACTCCTCACTCTTCAAAGGAAATCTGCATAAGGGATATATCACAGGGGTGAACTGACCCCCAATCAGCGCTATCTGCTCACTCTGCCTGATGGCAGCCAGCACTCTGCGCCTCCAACAGGAGAGTGAGGTTGTCCCCACCCCCTCCCCCCCACATCCCAATCTGGCACAAGCCTATTATGCGGTTAAGGCCATAAAACATTTCTTGGAACTTAAGGGAAGAGAAGCAAGCTTTCCTGGGTGTGACCAGCAAAACCCAAAGAGAATTAGATTCCCCCTGGTCCGAGTGCTCCCCGCTTTCACTTTCTTCCCTCTGCCAGGATGAAGTGGGGAGTGGAGGCAGGAAAGACAGCCACTGTTCAAGGGTCGACAAGTAACAGAGGGAGCAGGCCTGGGCTTTGAAAAACTCTGGAAAGGAAATAAACACAACAGACCCGGGACTGACATTTCATCCCAAGGCTGAAATGCCTCTTTAAGGCAAACAGGTGGGGAAGGGGTCATGACATGAAGATTGCTCATAAGGTCTGGAGAGGAATCCGCACACACCCCAAGGATGACAAAATGACCTCAAGATCTGTTCCCGGGGGGGTCCTCACCCATTCCTGACACTACTCCCTTCTAAACCAACACTTGATTACCAGTTTTTAAAGAACTGGTTTTCCTTCCGGCCATCTGGGCAGCACAGCCCAATACTGTGTGTATGGTGCCCACACCAGGACAGCCTACCGCCGCTCCTGAGAATGGTTATGAGCTGGCTTGTAACGACATTCGCTGGAGAGCAGGCCGCCTCTGGCTGCAACAGAGACTGGAAATGGCTGCAAACAAAGCCACAGAGGCCAGAACAGACGAGGCCTAGGTCAAATCAAGACGACCCCAGGTGAAGTTTCAGGTAGGAGAGCTGAGATCCGGTAAGAGACTCTACGGGATCTGGCAATCATGAAAACAGGTTCTGTCTGGTCACTACCATCTATAACCATTTCTCAAGGGTCCCTCAGGCCCACGGCAAACCCAGGGGAGCAAATCTGCAACACACCTCCTCCACAGGTGGAGAAAAAGTTCTCAGACTACATACCCAGTAACACATTTGCTGCGGTTTTCCCAGTTTCTCATGTGATTCGGGCTATAAAACGATGTTGGGGAGCTACCGGGAAATAGCACCGGGGCTAACAAATGAAATCACGAGGCGCATTGCCCCGGCTTCCTAGTTCTTTCTAGGGCACTCTACAGCACAGATGTCAAAGACTGAATTCAGTCATTCTGTATTCTGCCGGAAAAGGGGGCTTTAACTTTCCAGTGTTGCTGTTGTGAAAACGATTTTGGAAGACAGGGGAACAAACAGTAACATCAGTCTCTCTGATGGTTAGATCTCAAATCCGAGTGAGGCACGATCAGTCACCGACCCCTGAGTCTAACTCCACGGCCCCTGTCTTGCTTCCTGGCGTGGTGACCTGCGGCCTTTACGCCCGACACGCAGCCGCTGACACTGTACATCATCTCTGCACTCCCATTAGACCTGTCTCCAAATCCATCAGCGCACTGCGACCCGGACCCACTGACTGCGGTGCTGCTGCGGGGGAGTTCCAGGCTGACAGTGCCACCGACGATGATACGGAACAACTGCTTCCGTATTCCCAGACACCAGCAGCCAGAGCCGGGTGAAGGATTTTTTTAATTTGGCTTGGCTTTCCAACCAAGACACTCTCAAAGTCCATTGGTTTTTCAAGTGGAAGCATTTGATTTTCAAACAAACAAGCAATTAAAAGCACGGGACTAGGGAGACATGGAATTGAGGACGAAGGTCGGGACATGTGAAAATGCGGGGCTGGCAGGCAACTGAGATCAGAAATGCCCAGGGATTCTTGGCATGGGAGCTCACACCAGCAGTCCAGGCACTCTCTTCCCAGGGTGTCTCTAGGGGAAATCACCCATCGATCCTAGGACACACGCATTCTAGGACCAATCCCTTACCTCAGAACAGCCTCTGCCTCAAATTCCTGCTTGAGCTTTAATGTTTAAATTATTAAATGCATTAATGTATTTACATTATTCAAGTCTTATGTGCATTTTTCTGAGATAATTTATGTATAAGAGTTTGAATGTCCATGACTGTTAATGTCTACAACCCTTCCTGTTCATTATTGATTCTGGAAGAAAAAAAAAAAGTCAGAGTTTTAATGCCTTATTTTTAATGTATTAAGAGTCTGAATAAGTGCATTCTCTTTTTTCTTTTGTAATTTCATAATTTAAGTAGTGCATTTATTAAACTGACACAGTATGAATTGTGGTGAAGCCTGGCACGGCTCCACGCTGCCGGAGCAGCCAGCTGGAGCAGCGCGCCCGCGCCTCTGAGACCAGGCGGCAGCGTGGCGCACAGCACACTCCCCACCTCCGCGAGGCCAGGACAGGCAGCAGAGGAGCTGCAGGCACTCACCAAATTTAGGCTATGCAAGGAGATTTCTCGTCCTCCGTTTTCAAGTTCTTGCCCAAACCCCGTCTCCTTGTTCAAGAAGGGTTTCCAGAATGCTGCTGAGCTTTCGAGTAAGGCAGAAGTTTTCTGTTTATGGGAAGTCCTCATCCTGCACGCTCCAGGTGATATTCAAACTGGCCATCAGCACCCAGTTTTCAAGAACAATATAAATGCCAGGGCTTAGCACAGCAAAAACAAGCAAATAAAACAACTATTTTTAAAATGGGTGTCTCAAAATGCAGACAAACATCTCAAAGACAACACCTCCAACTTGAGCAGAACTTCTTTCTTTTGAGATCCAGTTTCCCCCGCAGAAAAGACCTCTTTCAACTACAGCCAACAGAGCGACAGTGACACCCAATGGCCTGTTGGTTCAATCCCAACTGAGCATTCCCCGTTGCGCTCCCAGAGATGGGTCTCAGGCCCAGAGTTCCTGCGTGAACACGGAAGCTCGAAAGAAACTCAGATATCAGGTACTCGTCAAGAAAGTGAATTGCTAATGGATAAATGTCCTGTCGCTACAGAGAGTACATACACACACCATATGTAATGATACACGTGTGTGCAAACTGCCCAGGAGAACACACACCAGCACAGTCGCTTTCAGCCAGGGGATGTGAGCACACGAGCACACGCGCACACACACCGATGCACGATACGTGGACTCTGCCACACTGTACACGTCGACTTGAAGCGGGAGAAAGGATGCCAGAAATTGTTCGCTGCTGTTTTAGAACCTGACTCTGTTTCTAATGTCATACGTGTACACGTACACGCTTCTTAGACGTATACGTTATATGTGTTTTTAATATATCTTCCCCCTTTCTTTTTTTTCCCATTTTCCCCATTTCCTTCTTTTCTTTTTTCTTCTTTTCTTTTTTGGCTACTCATTACCATTCTTTAACTGTTACAATTTATATCAGCATATAATGTTAAATAATTACAGGGAGCAGAGCTCACTCTAGTGAGGATATAAACGCGCTGTGGGAATCTACAGATTTAAACAAATAACGCTCACAGCAGGGGGCGAGCGGATGAATTAGCATTAATATCCTGCCTGGGAGATCCCAGTGCACTGGTACTGCTTAAATACAGATCTTTTCTGTAACAGTCAATATGACAGCTCCCGGCAATACAGCCCCTTTCCCTTTCCCAGTCAATATAGCAGCCAGTGAAAATAGAAACGTCCCTGTAGCAATCAATATAGCAGCCAGCTAAAATAAACCCTTCCCTTTTAAGGGCTATATAATAGTCAGCTAAATGGAAGAATTGGCACCCCTGCTGGATAGCTCAGCAGAGAAGCCATGAGCACTAAATGATCCTTCTGCTCTCCAACAGGCCCTGCCCAGGAAGGGAGAAAACATCCATAGGTAGGGAATCCGGGGGGAGCCTGCAACGGACACTTGGCAGGCTGCTCCTGGTCCCGAGGAGTAAATGTCCAGGTCATACGCAGGCTTCCGGGCACCTTTCAATGAAGTTTAATTAAAATGGCCAGAAACTCTAGAATCCTTGCTCCAATGGTCAGCTGGAACAGGGGAACATCTGTCTCCAGTGGGGAGTGAGAGAATCTTGATGTGAACCCCGTGCCCCCCTCCCCGTTCCTGCCCGCCCACTCCCGCCCTATTCCCACCCTGCTCCCCACCGTGCTCCCACCCTAGCCCCAGAAGGGCAGAGTATTAAGTTAACAGCCTGTGGTTTTCTGTTTTCCAGCAGCAGGGATGGCGGTTGTGTCAGAATCAGACATCCAGCCAAGTGGGTGAGAAACCGAGCATTCTATGTTGAATGCCGCCCAGCAATAGATACACAGAACTCATTTTTAAAACTCACAGCCATCAATCTGTTAAATATTGTAACGATATCCTATTCCCTCTGCCCCGCCCTGATTCACAACTTGGAAAACACTCTCCTTCCTTGGAGACATATAGGAAAGAAGTTTAATTATAAGAGAATTCGGAGGATGGCTTGCTCTGAAGGCCAAGATAGACCAAAAGCCTTTAAGAAGAAGAAAAAGAAAAATGACAAGGAGTATTCGATTAAGAAAGGTTCCTGCGTGTTTCAAGTTCTCACTTGTTCATTCTAACTAGCTACTTCTAAAATTAGTTCAGGTGGGTTTATGGATTTGACAAACGGAGACTAGGACCACACTGACACCAATACGTTTTCCAACCGACAGCCTGGAGTTAATGCTGGGATTCTGTTATGCTCCAAAGCAGACCAACATCGGGGACCCACCCCAGCTTCATTAAAATTCCACAATCTGTCTGCCATCCTTTGGGGAAAGCCATGGAGGGTCCCTGTTTCCCTGGCCAGGTGTTTAACACCCAGTGACGCTCATGTCATCGATCAGGCGACTCAGTCAAGTGCCACAGTGTCAGAAACTGCTGGAAAAAAAGATCCTGCAAGTCCTGGTTTGAGAGCTCGGGTCCTTAAAAATTTAGATCCCAACCTCCCACCTAAGCTGTAAGACTCAGCAGGTGCTCTTGACTTCAGGAATTCCAGTTAAATAACCTCTCGGAGCAAAGAAGGTTGGCATGCTTGCTCAAGGCCCTCTCACGGAAATCAGCACTTTGCGGAGGGAGACCGGTACGTTGTCCTCCAGTCCGTCCTAGGAAATCCTAGCGCTCTCACCGTGATCGTGGCAGCCACAAGGGCGGAGATGGATACGTGGGGAGACCCAGATGCACCCACAACCATACAAAATGTAGATTCACAAAAAGGTGAGTAGCTGTTATGATCGGACATGGCACTTAGCTTCTAGAGCTGCCGCCGACGAGTACTTTATAAACTTTGACGTGCACGGACGTTTGTTTCCAAGTCTAAGCCCCACGCAAAAACTGGAGGGTGCAGACTCTCAATCAGGTGGCTGGGGAGAGCGCAGCATGATGCTAGCAGACTGCTTCAGTCATCAAAAGGCGGAGGGGAGGCAGGCATGAAGGGGTAGAGAGAGTAATGAAAGAGCAACAAAGTATGAAAGGGAAGGAGAAAGGAGAGGCATGAGAGAAAAGATGAGAGATAACACAAGAGGAAACAAAATGAAAAAGAAAGGCGAAAAGCCCACTTTGGCATTTAGAGTTTAAAGCTTTCAGGGCATTTTACGAAATGACAGTTGCAATAAAACAAACAGAACGGTGAGTCATCTGGTTTCCAACTTCTGAGTCAAAAGGGGTTGTTTCTAGACAAACTGCAAAGCACTCTGCTGCCGGCACACTTACGATGCCCATCACAGCGGCGGAACAGGATGTGGAGAGAGGACAGGGAGGTGGGAGTGAGCGCTGTCTTTGCTGGTCCCAGTGTCACTGCGAATAAAGACTGTCAAGATTTAAACCATAGTAATGGAAAGGCTATAAAGGTCTCAGCTATAATGTTTCCTCTGATGTTCCCTGTCATAAAATGCCCGCTTTCTGCTGCTTACGTGGCAATGATACACTACGCACCCGCGTACGTAGGCACCAGTGGGAACCGCGCACCCTGAGTCCCCAGTCAGGAGCCAGGCGGCAGCTGTGCTCTCCAGCCCCCAGGCCCCTCATCGCTATCTACCAAAGTGAGTATACGCACACTCGCGCACACACACACTTCCACATCCCACAAACACATACTGAGTGCCTACTTTCTACCCAGAGCAGAGCTAGAAGGGTATTTTCCCATCCTGTAGAGGGGTTAGCAAGATGCCTAGGTGCCAAATGCCCAGGAGACAAACTAAGGAAACATGCATTCTGCTTGGAAATATGGCCATACAACACGGGGACTCCTCTGCTACGTGTGCACCTAACAGCCTTACGCCAGAGCTTGGTAACCGAACGGCGAGATGCAACTCTTCCCCTCCTGTACCTCCTACAATACGCATCAGGTAAACACTCGAAAAGCCGGCTGAATTGAGCACCCACAAAGACTTGCCTTCACTTGGACTCAGCCGACAAAACTACAGAAAACCACTAATTTCAAGAGCATCTTTCATCTGCAGCCTGCCACCTAACCATTCTAGGCCCACAGGGAACTGCAAAGAAAAACAGAAACAAAACTTATGTTAACACTTCATAGACATAACAAAGAGGCAGGAACTAATAAGCAAGAACAAGAGGGACATGAGAACCACACACAGGGACGAATAAGACGAGGCTGACATCTGTAAATCAGGGAGACCGTGCGCAGCAATTAGGAAAGCCAAGGTACAAAATTAGGAAAGGCCTGATCCAGTCCAGCCCAGCCCGGTGGCAGATACAGAGTGACAGCTCACATTGCTAGGTGGGCAGCCAGGGCCAGCCACAAACCATCACTGGGCTGTCTTCCCTGTTGATCTATAATTGGCGAGTCTGTGATAGAGCTACCAATTATCTTTAGGCCCCCTGTATTTAGTTCACAGACAAAGGGAAGCAGGAGAGACCAGTTAGTAATGAGTAAGTAATGGCCACTAAAATACATTGTATCTTACGGAGCTGCTTCGGCAGGAAAAGCCATTCGGAAAATAAAAAGTGAAAGAATAAAATAAGCTAGAGAAACTCAATTTTATTCTCCCTTCCTCCCAAAGCCACACTTAGGATAAAATGAGGTTTGTGCAGGTTAATCCTTATGAGGTAAGAAAAAAATGATTAAATACATTAAAAAAATCAATTGTACATTAAACCAAATCCAGGAACTGCAAAAACAAACACCACAGCGTTCCTCCAGCCAGTATTAGCTCTGCCAGGCTGGTCAGTGGGGGATACCCCACCTGATGGAGCCCGCTGAGGCCAAGGAAGACAAGCAGAAAGGGGAGAGAATAGATCTGGGGGTGGCGGTCCAGGGGGAGGACTACAGATCTGGATTTCACTGGAATAAAGTTATTTTCTAGACATGACGAAGAAAGAGATAAAATGCTGCATCAATGGGGCTCTGGAGACCAGGCTGAATTCTTCAAAAATCCAATAGAAATAAGAATAATAATAATTATAATCACTTGATAAACAGAAGTTATAAACCACTTCACTGTCAAACGACTTGCCACTATTTCTAGTTATTTCTTCTGTTCATTAGCAGATTCTATTAACTGCCATTTTTCAGAGAGAGACAACAGAGAGAGCGCTGGGGAGGTGAGGTGAAGAGGCATGCCTTTGTCTTTGAGGAAAGCTACTCTCAGAGCATGGCAACTCCCACCCTTCCCCGGGGCTCAGGGGTCCTCAGATGAAAGCCTGCAAGCAGGCAGCGCCCGAGAGCGGCCATCAGTTACCAGCTCCTCCCACAGCGGAGTCAGGGCTGAGAATTCTTAGCTAATCCTAAATAAACCTCCCAGGGCTGAAATGTCGTGGCCAATTTGTTTCTCGGTGTGTACTGCAACCATCCGGTTCTGCCTGCAACCAAGCCTTCCCCTTTCTGTCACCCGAGGGAGCCACACAGCTGGGAGATCTGAGGGCCAGGGCCTGTGGGGGGGAGGCTGCTTGTCACTCACTGCAACAAGGCCCAAGCTGGCCCTGCGTCAGGCTTGGGCCCCAACGTCTAAAACAACGGGCAAATCCAAAGTCTCCCTTCAATGTGCTCGACCGTGCTCCAGAAGTGAGTCATTTAGAACCGAAAACACACCTCTGTAAACCCAGCTTGGGGTGCGGGAGAGAAGGGGAGGGAAGCGCCCAGAGGAAGAACAGGTAATCAAGCATAGGACAGTCGTGTTCCCAACAGAGTAAAGACACGTGCCCACAGGCGAAAATTTCAAAACAGCTACACATGATTAGAGTGGGTTATCAATGGCAACAAGTGAGATCTGACAAAGAGATTTTACCCTCTTAAAGACATCTCTATGTCTCTTATCTTCAAAGCAAGTGAACTCCGCTGTTAACTCTGACAGTGACGGATTTATGGACCTTGATGGGGACGCAGATAAAGGATCTCCCCCAGCGGGGCAGAGAGAGCAAGGATGGAATACCCTGGATCCTGCCGTCTCCTTACTTGTGTGGATTCCGGCGACTCCCCGAAGGCCTGCACAGCCCCAGCACCACTAAGAGCTGGAGTTCGAAGCCAAGCGCTCAGTTGTGGCGGCGTCCCTCCGCCCGCAGGAGGTAAACCGGCAAGCAGCTGCTGCCCCCTAGAAGCCAGCAGGGACACAGCACCTTGCTCTAGAGACGCAGATGAAAAGATCCTATTATCTCGCCTCGATCTCTTAACCTGTCATTAGTGAGGTACATGGGTGCAGACGCCTCCTCCAGCACGAGGAGGCCCACATCACCTGTGATAAATTAATAGGTGCCTTTTCAACAGCTCAGATGCGTACAAAAGACTCCAACCGGGGAGCGCACGAAGGCAGCAGCCTCACCAGGCAGCCCCCGACCAGAGCCGGAGCCCCTCTGGCGGTCCCTGCCTGTGACCCAGACGAGAGAGGCTTGGCTGTCCGCACCTGGGGCTTCAATCCCAGTCCTGCCCCTCACAAACTGTAGGAACTGGACTGCCCTGGGCTGGTTTCCTCGTCGTAAACTGAGGCAAACAGTAGTTCCCACCCGTTTCACGTTAGGATGAAATAAGCTAACAAAAATAAAGAGACCAGCGCCAAGGCCAGCAAAATGCACCCGAGAAGCCCTCCTGACCTAGGTCATCAGAGCTGGTAATTGGTCAGTTAATCGAAAAATCGGTTAAAGCCGGGCATCATTAAAAATGGAGCCTACTCTACATACCTTAAACATTTTACATTAACTTAAAACCTATAAACGTACAGTCATTTGCTAATCTTTTGATGTGGAGCCAAGACCTTCTCTTTGAGTGTGGGCCCACAGACTGAAGTTCCCAGACGTCTTTCTTGCATAAACCCCACCCATGACACACCCTTCACAATTTCTAAAGCAAAGTGAGAACTTAAAAACAGTAGGAACGCAAATCAAAGTACTGAATACTTCCAGATTTTTACGATCTTCCCCTAGTTTAACTGTCTATCTTGCTCACACCTGAAAAGACATTCTACTTGCAATTCACATTTACCAGAGCATTCAGCTTAGCTTTCACAGAAACTTCTTTTCACATTTATGTTTATAAAACACACTATATTTGTAGTTCCCTCTGTTCACTTTTGTATTTCACCTGTCTACAGCATTCACTAACAAATACACCGGCTGATGACCTCTTGGTCTGCAGAATAGGGGTGAACGTAATGGGCTGCGAGCCGCCCACTGAGAGCACCCCGGGCCTCCTGGAGCGGCTTCCACGGTGCCGTAACAGCGGGTCCGTCGCTTCGAGGAGTGTGTCTAATGTGAGCTCTTGATACTTTAAAAAAATATGTATTTACTGATGCTGCCGCTTCATGTGACAAGAGGTTTGAAATAACTCTCGAAAGTACACACAAGCCAAAAGGACGAAGCAACAAGAAAGAAGGAAAGGGGAGAAAAGCTGTTTAATATATGTTGTCTTCTTTTTCCCCTTCTCCATCAAAATCCAACTGCAGTGAAGTGTGGAAAAGCTAAACCACCGATACAAATCATCACCTTGCCTGGCTGATCCTGTTAGCAGCTCCTCCCCACCAGGCTGCAGAAAGCTGCCCTGCCCAAAGACCCTCTTGCTGTGGCCCCGGGGCCACAGGGGACAGACAGAGAGAGCGACAGGGAGGGAGGGAGAGGGAGGGAGAGGGACAGCAACAGAGAAAGACAGAGAAAGGCCTCCTGACAGACACTGCGGGGGTGAAGGGTGTGACTGTGACCCAGAGCGCCACCCCACAGACTCAGTAAGCACCAGCAGGCCCCTGTGCCACCAGGGACACTGCTAAGGCAAGAGGTCACAAAGGTGGCAGCACGTCTTTTTCTCGACAGGGGCAATTTATCCGATCCACTGGGGGCTATGAGTCAGCTCCTCCGTGACTCTGAGCGTCAGAGAGTGCCCCCGGGTAGATTTACCTCAAGAATCACTCAGTGTGGGCCCCATCTCTAGACTGTTCAGACAAACTCATAATGGCAGGGAGAAGATTTGTGGAGCAACAAGCATAAATCTTGGTTATAACTACAAACCATAAAAGAAAGGAGAGCTGGGAGGGAAGAAGGAAGGGCGGCGAACACGTCCTCCTGCAAAGCACCACTTCATCTTCCTGCGGCTTCTCACAGCACAGAAGTGGGATTAACTACAAGATCGTATTTTTCAAACCCAAACTGGTCTGCACGGTTTGAGAACGCGCGAAAATATTTCAACTGAAATCATCCTGGAAAACGCAGGGCACCTGGCAGTCCTCGGCACAACATGACATTCAGCGGTTCTCAAACCAGGGGCTCGTGGGAGAGTCACAGTTTGCCGCAGGGAATACCCATCCTTTAGGTGGCACTTAAAAAAAAAAAAAAAAAACGCTTCTAGGTGAAAAGTCTTTCAAATAAGATGATTGATCTTAAGCGAAAGAAGAACCTCTGAACGTCCCTCCGCCCAGATAAGAGCTTCCTCTCCCCCCTCCTCAGCAGTGACCAAAGGCACCTGAAGAACTCTGAGACCATCTCCAGGAGACAGGGGGCAACCGTGGCCTGGCCTTCTGGAAGAATGATGCGGGCGACGAGATTACAGACTGAATTCGCCCCACCTGTGCCCGGCTCTGCACAAGGCAGAGGCGCTTGGCTCCCGAGTCCCCAGGACCCTCGCCGGGTTGGTCAGCCGACAGTCAGGGCCTCTGACAGCAGGAACTATAACAACTAGCAAGACTTACTGTGAAAGCCAGGAACCCAAAGTATAAACAAAGCTGAGTAACTATTTCAAATTCCATTGCCCTAATTATTACTCCTAAGAGTTTCGATTCGTCTAATAATTATTTGTAAAAGGATACCTTAAAACTGAAGAAAACCACCTCTTCATTTATCTGAAAGAGGAAAGAACTTAAAGGGCCCCACCTAGTCTATTCAATAAACCTCGTCCAGAACAGGAGGGACGAAGTAGGGAGAGACAGTAATTTCAAAATCAGTAAGTGGCCTAGAGATTATAGACAAGCCACCCAGAGCCGGAATGAGGCTTTTCTCAAGTTCATCCAGCTCGGAGGACTCTCAACAGCTTCCTCCCCACATGATCTGTGGGGCTCTCTGGCACCCTCCCCAGAAGGAGGGTGTCAAAAGAGAGCATTTTCATCACTGAAGGATTTCCACCACTGATAAGAGTGGGGAAGGAGGAGAGCCAACCACCTTCCCTATCTGAAAGGCACCAGGCCTCAGGCCTGCTCCCAGGACAAGGCGTCCTCAGAGGGGTGTCCCACCAGCCCCACCCTTCAGTTGTCTACTCTTGATTTCAGTCCCAAGTTTCTCAGCAGCAGTTGTGAGGGGTTCACCCCTGCCATGTGCTGCTAGTAGTGGTTTAAGTACTAAAATCTGCAGATGGTTCGCTTTTTAAAAATAAATAAGTAGAAGAGATTTAGGATTATCCCTATGATGTCACCCCCACTCATCCGCATCCAGACAGAGGTCCCTGAGTGGAAATTACGGCTCACTTGAGTAACCTAACTCAGCAAAGGAATCAACCACGACAGATTCTTACAATAATAATGCTTACTACTTTAGATTTGCCATATTGATTTATTTTTCCTGAAAAAAATGACAATTTCTGAAATCTCTAAATGGGCCAGTTTCATTACCCCTGTGCTTGTGGATACATCTTCATGAATATGACATTAAAATGAATTTGGGAAGCCTGGCTGGCTCAGTCGCTAGAACATGTGACGCTTGATCTCGGGTTGTGAGTTTGAGCCCCACATCAGGTACAGAGATTACTTAAAAATAAAATCTTTTTTTAAAAATCCATTTTATCTCTCCACCAATTGCTTTGAAGTTTACGAAATACATGCATCGTATGTTCTAGACATGTACATACACATACACACATATGCACACGCTATACACAGAGAAACGGGTTGAGCATGTGAATGTCATCCTTCAGAGATTTTTGGTGGGGACAAAACACAAGAAGCACCTGTCCCCGGTGAGCTTGCCAGCGAGTACGACCGAAGTACGCCAGCCACTAAAGATACAAATACAGGGTGAGTGTCAGGAATACACCCGCAAGGTCTTTAGGAGACAGGCAACTAGCCACAGGTATTCTTAAAGAAGAGCTCACGGACTAACACCCTGAATTCATGAAGATATTAATGGCCTTTTGATTACCGGCCTCTGGTTAACTGACTTAAAAACCAAAGAGAAAATCTTCGGTGACCCAGGCATAAGGTAGATGAGCTCCCCAAGAAGGATTAAGATCAGATCCATGATGTAGGACACCCCCGCCCTGGACAAGATTCCGTCAGCCTCAGGGAGAAACCAGAGGCCACAGGATACTTCTGTACTTAGAGGGCAAAGCTGAGACATGGCCTGGCTCTGTGAGTGGAGAGCATCCTTATTATTAATAATTCAGCCTACTAAAAAAGATTAATCCTAGGGAAGGTGATAAAGTAGAAATGACCATCATATTTTATAAAAATAAATTCATTGTAGTTTGGGACTATTGGGGTGGAGGGATGCAGGGAAAGGATAAAAACCAAAACAGAACCAAAAAACTATACCTGTTAAGTCAGAGGAAGAAAGAACTGGCGGAAGACTCATCCATTAGGAAGAACCTGGTGTCAAAGGGCAAAAAGCCAAAATGCTAGTTTCACCCAAATGCGTAAGCTTGTATGAAACAGGTGGCCTGCAGTACTGCTGGATATTGAGGAACCTGTGCTGAAACAAGTGAGCACGGTGCAAACGAAACCTTATTTATTGCTCACTTCAAATAACCTCAACTCAGATGACTAAAAGGACTCTCAGCCGGTTACTTAACCCTAGTTTCTGAATCCCAGCAGGACAGGCAAACAACTGTCCGCCCATTTAAAGACCCATCGGCCAGGTGGGGCTTGATCCTGCGCGAGGACCCCGCCCGGGGCCGAGAACATGCCCACACAGGGGACCAGAAAACTCAGGTCTGAGAGAATTTACAGAAGGTTTTCAACAGGTCATGGTGGGGAGGATGGGCAGGGAAGCTGGAGGCTAATCTGTCAAAACTCCTTGCCCCAGGAGGCAAAGCTCAGAGACGAAAAGTAAGGAAGAAGAAAAAGCAATCGGCCATTTTAACTTTGGCAGAGTTTTATCATCAATAATAAGGGAATTTCAACTGGGAGTTTACAGAATTTATCAAGACCGGTCTGTTCACCAATCTCCAGCCCTGAGGGCATTACAACATTATAGAGCAACCATCTCACTAATATGGCTAGGGTTGCCGGGGTGGTTTTTTCATGGTAGGGAGGCCTGAGGGGCAAGAGAAGGTAACATGTAGTCACTATGTGGGTGGAACCCAGACAAGGGGGTGACTAAAGACACCAGTGTGTCATCTCAAGACTACAAGACAATGCTCCTCACCACCAAATCACAAGACCGTTTTTCTGGTCCGGAGAGGGCAGAAACGAAAATCAGGCCCTCCTGCTCTAGGAGATAAAGCAGAAAACTAATGTGAACCCCCAAATATCACCCGTCCATGCCATCTGCATTGTACTGACCACTCTATGGAGCCTCTCTTGTCAGAACTCACTTCTCTAATAAAGGGAAAAATTACTCCGAAGTGATCACCTGGTTCGGGAGACCAGGAATAAGATACGCCTTCAGTATCCCATGCTTAGCCCTTTCGGTGTAAAGAATAGGCAGCTTCCACGAAACAACGGTAGGGAAAATATGCTCTCAGTTAAAAACAAAAACAAAAGCAACTTAGCAGGGTGTTCCCCCAACACTGGAAAATCCTATTCCTCAAGACCTGGCTTCAAGTTTCACAAAAAAACATCCCTAAGTATACCCCGGGCAGAACTCTTCCTTCTCTGAATAATGAGGGCTCTTATACTCCCAGCCAGGCAATTCTGCACCAAATTATATGCGATTTTGTACCGTTTGCTAAAATTATATATGGTCTTGTGCTGTCTGCTAATTGTTTCATGTGTACAAATGCCTTTTCTTCCCCAATAAAATACATAAATTACTTAAGAAGGAGGCTTAATTTTATTCTTTGTCTGTTCCTTCTAAGCATCCAAGAGACGGCTAATGCACGTGCCTGAGAAACCTCCCCTAGGGCAGGGGGCCTCGGACCCAGGGCTGTGGGCTTTCTGTGGGTGGGGGATACCACTCCATCCCTTCGCCAGCACCCTGTGACTCTCATCCAGCCTACTGCCCGCTCAAAGTCCTATAACCTGACCCGCCACGAGTCCTCGCCAGTGCTTGGGGGGCCCTGCTGCCTGGCACCCTCCCACCGCTGCTCTCAAGAGACAGAAGTAGCTCACACAAGACCATACAACGCGGCTGGTGCCCTCATTTAATCAGGCTGCTGCGAATGGTTGGCCAAAAGCAATAAGGCCATAACTGAGAGACTGTGGGAGTTTAATATAAAAAAATTAATATAAAAAAAAAAAGAAGGGAAGGAGAAAGGGTCCACCTTTTAATAGGGCCCTAATTACCCAACTCATAGGATCAGCCCAAATGAGATGGGAGTTTATTTCGGGGTTTTTTTTTAATTATTGTTTTTTTTATATATATATAAATTGCTGCTATGTGTTTTCTTTCCTCTGAGCAATTATGTAGCAAGTACGTAAAGAGGGGAAAAAATATTAATTAAATATAAGGTAATTGTAGAGTTGGCCTGGAGAGAATGAGTCTGAACTCTGGACGATCACAGGCTACTAGGGTTTGAAGCCTGCTCGGGGCCTCCCAGAAAAGAAAGAAAAGAAAATACAACCAAACAACAAGCAGATGCAGAGGACAGCAGGAAAAGAGCAGCATCCAGAAACGTTCGTGGAGCAAAGGGGCTGCAGGGCTCCAAACACCCAGAAATCACCCAGGCTGCTGTTGCTTAGGGCTCGCTGCTAGAAAGAACCCCCCCGAGTTTAGCCAATCATGCTGCAGAAGAAGGACCAGCCAGCTCTGCCGGGGATCAGAAGTTAAGTCAGTAGATAAAATGTAAAAGGAGACCGAGGAGGTAAAGGGCTGCAGAGGACTACAGCATTCGATTTGGACTTTAGTCCAAAACCAAGCACAACTCCAGCCCTGGGGCACTGATGGCCCCAGGGGAACACTCCAGCTCCCTAGTTAAGGGCCTGGCAAAGCAAAGCCCTTCTGAAGCCTCTGGCTTTCCCACCACCCTGACCTCTAGGACAAACCCAGGCAACACCAAGAGTGAAATGAAGCCACTGTGGGGCGTGGTGGGAAGGGAGCCGGACTTGGTTAACACTTGGTAACAGCGAGTGTCACAGAAGACAACCGCGTTTCCCTGAAACAGCCCCAACAGGGCTTGCGTCACCCTGGTCGTTCAGCCTCAGCCAAATCCAACTCACCTTCTGCCTTGGAAAGGCTGAGTACGGGCTAGAATTCAGGCCTGTTCATGCCAGCTAAGGACCTCACATCACCTCTTCCCACTACTGCTGGAGGAGAGGCAAGAAAACGAGGCCTGGGAAACCAAAGCTGGGCGGTGCAACCCTGAGCTCGTTATCGCCATCCAAACAAAGACAAAGCTCTGAAAGCTGGCCCTCCTAAAACGTCTCTGGTTAGTGCAGAACAGGTCTTGCTACCCAACCAACAGGATTTGTGGCAGGCCCTGCAATGCAAGCTAGGATGAAAGTGGGGGGTGCTGGCAGGGACTGGGGCTCAGACCACCAAAGCAAAAGCACTTCGTGAAGAAAGTTGCCTTCAGTGCTCGGGAGGCCGTTTCCCGTCAATACCGTGAGCAGATAATGTTGGTAGCGAGCGGCACACATTACCGACCAGGCAAAAACAGAACTCCCTGCCTTACCTGTTCCTCAAAGGCCACCTGACAGCGCTCTCACCCTGAAGGGCAAAACGGCTATTTCAGACAATCAAGCAGCAACCTCGTCCCAAGCCCACCTCCAAAGGGTTCAGGCATCCCACTGATTACTACTGATCAGCAACAAACAAAGTGCTGCACCACGCCCTGAGCTAGATGCTTTCTGTTCCAGAAAAGACCAGCCTTTACTAAGGAGAGAGCCCACTAACCCCTGCCTGCCAGAAAAGAAGTCAGAAGTCAAAGGTCACTAGGTTAGTCTCCACACAGCACCTCCTTTCGAAGAGACACTAATGATGCAAAACTATAGGGTCCTAGGGTTTCTCCACACTCACACAGTATTTTCATGATTAGAAAATGATACTATATATCTTGGGTACTTACCAGAGGCTCTCGAGGCACCACATTTTCACTTCCTGGAGTAGAGCTTGGCTGCAAAGAAAAACAGAAACAAAAATAAGATCACAGTGCCACCCAATGGACACCAAAAAACCAAAATCACTCCATTCTCAAGCAACACACACCAACACCTATTCCTCCTATTTCTCACCAGCTTCTCAGACTGCAGAATGTTCCGTGGTGGGCTGCCTGTAAGAAGCAGCCCACCGTGGAGTCTGAATTTGCCAGTGAACGTGAAGAGACTGCTTCTGGGTTCACTGCCACAGCACCTCAAGGAGAAGGCTAGGTTTGGCTTAGGAGGGCCCGAGGTCAGCAGCTGAGCAGCAAGGGCTGGGGACCATCACAAGATTCACAGGAATAGCAAAGTCCAGAGGAAAGGCTTCATGTGAGAGCAAAACTTCCCTTTTGCCATCTTCCCACCGACTGACTGACCCCGGAAAAGCAGAGCCGAAGTGGAGAACCAGATCCAGCCACAAGGGGGCCCCAGGTGCCCACACTCTGGATTTTCTCCGGGCATCTACTTGGAGCCAGGAAGCACAGAAACTATGGACACTGGTTCCTATTTATCACCCGTCACGGAGGACACCAACCCCCAGTGGTAAGGAAGCTTGAATCTGTTGTATAAACAAGCCAGTGACAGGCCGAAAGACCAACCGGCAGGTAGGGAGCCTGTGGCCCCCTCGCCTGGCTCCACTCTGTTACCCTCTCCTCTGTCTGGATCTCACATTTGCCTTCAACCCAGGGCTGATGATCTGCCCAAATCCAGAGAAAGGGAGAGACAGAGACAGACAGACTCGGAGGAAACTCACAAATCTCCAAAAGAATAGAACAAGCAGTTTGAGAGAGTTATGATTAGTTTACTGTTACTGATGTTCAAGCCAATTTCCAATTATCTACAGATAATATCCAGACAAGTGCAGCTGATCTGTGGGTCTCAGGAGCCAGCTTCCAGCCTCGATACTCCTCCCAGCTCGTTCAGATGGCAAGTGCCAGGCCTCTGGTGCGGGGAACAAAGAAGGTGGGAGAGGAAAGAGTCCAGTCCACGGAGGGTCCCCAAAGATCTCCTCACACCCCGTTGCCCCCGCACGGCTGGCACACAGCACAGTGACAAGAACTCTGCCGGGAGAAGGACTCTGTCCCCTCATCCAAAGTCCCAGAGTGAGGTCAGCCTGCATGAAACCAAGTGGAAAGTCTCAGGGAATCTGAGCACGTGTTCCCTGCCTCCCTTCCCCCCACCATCTCCCTCCCTCCTGAGGCTCCCAGCAGGCAGCGGTAAGGGGCAGCAGGGATAACCTCCCGCATTTAGATCTCTAGCCCAGGCCCCACCTCAGAGTTCTCCATCCAGCGGCCTTCCAGCCTCCTCTGGACTCAACAAGTTCCTCCCTCTGCCACACGTATCCTCTTCCAGTGTTCCCCTATCTGCGAGAATGGCACAACCCTCCACCAAAATATACAAACCAGAGTCCAAAGGAACGTTCTGGACAGCTCTTTCTCCCCCACTCACCAGAGCTAACACATTATCAAGTTCTGCCAACATTCCTTCGTAAATATCCATGGAATCAGTCCATCCACTTCTCTCCACTTCTACTACCATCACTTGGGTCAAAGCTTCCAAAATCTCCTCCCTGGACCACTGCCAAGAGCCTTCACATTGGTTCACCCACATCCATGCTGGCTCTCTTCTAATTCATTTTCCACACTGCAAACAGACCATCATTTCAAAACGGTAATAATCAGATCTCACCCCCCCACACACCCCCAGTAAACCACTATAACAACGGCTCTAATACAGAAAACCCTCTCAACATAGCCACTGGCTGCAGTTCAGGTGTGTGTGACACCACGCTGCCCAGCTCTGCCCACCAGACACCCAGGCCTTCGCACATGCTACCCCTGCCCGTGCCTCTGACAGTTTAACACATCCTTCAGATTTCAGCTACGTCACTTTCTTGGGGAAGCATTTGGTCTTCGACATCCAAGACAGGCTGAACTCTCCCTACTATATGCTAACACCATCCACCTCTCTTTTAGGGACTGAGCAGGACGGCAGCTTGACTTGTGTGATTATCTGACTGAGGTCTGTGTCCCTCACCAGATTAGGACTCTGCAGGGGCAGAAACTGTGTGCCTCTTACTGCAGCCCGGGGGCTGAGGACAGTATCAGGCACCGATTAGGCCTTCCACAGATATTTGCTGAATGAATGAAAGGCAACAAAGAATAAAACATGGTTCTTACTCAACTGAATGCATTATAGATTCAAGTTCATTATCTCCCTGAGGGCTTCCTCCACTCCACTTGGCAAATATAAAATGCTAACATTTCTTTACCTCTTTCTTCATTTAGCTCTACAATAAGTGTCTGAAATTATTGCTGATGAGAAACTGAGGCACAGGAGCTTAAATTATGTGCCCGTAATGACTCAGCCAGTACCTGGGACTGAAGGGATTTGAAGCATTCTACTTAAAATCATCGAGTTTTGTCTAGACCACATTTCATTAAGCGACACTCTTAATGCTACCCCCCAAATAATAATGTGAGTTATTTGACTCAACAAAACTCAAACAGCTTTAATATTTATGAAGCCTCCTTCTGACTTAACCCAAAGTTTTCCTCTTCCTGAAATACAACTCACCACTGTGAATCATTATCACCAAGGAACTTCCCTTAAGATTAGTTCATCTCTTGAATAGCTAGTATTTGCCAGAGGGAAAACAGTACACTACTGCACTGTAGTGGAAGTGGAGAGAAATGGATGTACTAAGAAGTCTCTTTCACCATATACCCTTTTGTATCTTTTTAAACTGTGAGCCACAGAAGTGAACTCTCTGTTTTAAAAATATATATACTAAAATTTTTAAAAAGCTTCTCTCTCATTCCAACACTCCCCTCTTCCTTGGGGGACCCACCACTGACGCTGGCTCCTTACAGATTCTTCCAGGGACATTCAAAGCATTTAAGAACCCACATGTGTGGCATACCCCGATCAAGGAATCTGAATAGCGACACTCTCCAGACTCCTGAAGTCTTGACTTCCAGAGCCTTCCTCTGCACACCAACGCCAGGACTCCAAGCCCAGCCTCAGGGCTGCTAAGAGGAGCAACATTTCCCCGCACCCTGTTTGAACTCACAGGACTACTGAGGTCTGTCAGGCCGGATCAGTGAGCTCACAGAGGACCTCTCACAGTCTGGGAATTGCCCAACACTGATTATATTCTAGATGATTCTCCAGCTCATTTTGGAAGACCTGCAGTCTAGAATGGACCACGCCCCATTTCTCATCTCAGTGTTCTTTAGAAAATGGTTTCTTGATAACCAAAACAGCCTTCATCCTTACTACGCTCCACACTGATTTCCTTGATAATACAATCTGAGATTCTTCATTTGATAACTAGTTTATCACCTCTCTATCCCCACTAGATTTTAAGCTCCTTAAAGGAAGGCACTTTACCATCTTACTGAAGGCTGATCTTCGGCACTTAAAATATCACCAGTACCCAATAAATATGATCTTAAGCTTTTTTTAACTAAAAAAAGCTAAAACAAAGCGATCACTTCATATACAAACGCACAAAAGAAGCAAGCAGAGAACCACAGCAGGACACGTGTCCGTCCCTGGGACATTTCCTCTGCAACTTAACACAAACCTGGCCTACTCCCCAGCGCAGTGTTGTGGTCCAGTGGTTCTCAACCCCAGAGCAGAATCACCCCCCACGCACACACCCCAGAGGGGCATCTGAAAATGTCGGGGGGGGGGGTTCTGCTGTCACAATGACCAGGGAATCTCTCACTGGCATTTAGAAGGCAGAGGCCTGGGAGGCTCTATGTCCAGGACTGCATGCAATGAAGAACTGTTCCATCCAAACACCAACAGGACCCCTTGGAGAATGCTGACCATCTTTCACAGGCAGCTCTAGGTGTCGCTTCAAAGAAGGGCAAAGGTCTGAGCAGACAACTGCCTGTCAGAAGCTCCACCCCAGCACGTGCAGGTCCGTCCGGCTCACTAACCCAGCTTTTATGAAAGCCCAACACTTCTCAAACACCTACCCCTGCATCAACCCCTCTTTTTTTTTTTTTTTTAAAGATTTTATTTATTTATTCGACAGAGATAGAGACAGCCAGAGAGAGAGGGAACACAAGCAGGGGGAGTGGGAGAAGCAGGCTCATAGCGGAGGAGCCTGATGTGGGGCTCGATCCCATAACGCCGGGATCACGCCCTGAGCCGAAGGCAGATGCTTAACCGCTATGCCACCCAGGCGCCCCCTGCATCAACCCCTCTTAAGTGGTCAAGTCTATCTTCTGGCTTGAGACAAATCTCTACAAATTAAATTTCACCTTGATCCTGGAAATTCTGACAGGGTGGTCTTGACTTTAAAAATAATACTAATAGTAAGGCTTAGAAATCACCAGCTGAAGCCCACTGCAAAGGTGTAAGAAACACGCTCTAAAGCAATGCACCGTCAGGATCCTTAGCGGCCAGAATGCAGACAGCAGGAAGGAAACAAGAGCAGGAGCGTAAGGCGGTGTTAAAAAACGAACACACAGGGGCGCCTGGGTGGCACAGCGGTTAAGCGTCTGCCTCCGGCTCAGGGCGTGATCCTGGAGTCCTGGGATCGAGCCCCACATCCGGCTCCCTGCTCCAATGGGAGCTTGCTTCTTCCTCTCCCACTCCCCCTGCTTGTGTTCCCTCTCTCGCTGGCTGTCTCTCTCTGTCAAATAAATAATTAAAAAAAAAAAAAAAAAACGAACAGACAGAAAAAGACCAGAGTGGCAGAGAGAAATGCTCCCAGTTTATTAGGCACAAAGTCGCTCTCAGTCCTGCTGCCCAGGCGCTGACCTTCCCCAGCCAGAAGGTGTCCCCAAGCACTGGCCCGGAGGCACAGCAAAGACCGACGGTACACGCAGCTCAGATCCGAGCACTTGACAGAACATCCCGTCCCACACCGGCCATGTGGCTGTGTAACTCTGAGTATGTCCTGTGTCGGTCTGGCCTGCAGCTCTTCGCAGAGTAGAATACGGTTCAATTCAACAGTTATTTTTTGAGAGGCACTGGCATAGAGGCAAGTGCATGAACTTTGGCACCAGGAACAGAGCGACTGCGGGTACAGCACTCAACCTCCCTGAACCTCAGTCTCCCCATCCGTGGGAATAATGGGAAAAATACCTCCACCTCACGTTCAGGGTGAGATGACAGAAATTATATCCTAACGCCCCTCTGCTCAAAATCGACCTACAGACTTCTGCTCTGTCTGTGATGGAGTCATCAGGATCAGACTTAACCTCCCACTGTGAACAATTAGAAAACTAAACCAAATACATGATACCACTGTTTGTAGACACTGGACAGTAGTGATTCCTGACAGAACAGAAACAAATGATGTGAGCCCTAAGGTCACTCTGGTTTTCTGCCAAGAGGCATGTTTCAGACTAAGAAAGGGGGTGTGGGGGAGGGAATCCCAGCAGAGCATAGCGGTCTCTTGTTGAGTTGAGGAAACAGAGATTAGGGTTCAGGGAGACTAAGGCAGCTGAGAGCTGCAGACAGAGTTCCAGAGAGGAGAGGGCTACGCCCAAAGAGAGTTCCAGAAATCTGCACAGAGGTTCCCTTACGTCTTGCTGTACAGTAAAACGTGTGCACGCACAGAGTGAAACTCCACAAGGCTGAGAAACAGCAGTGAAGAAGCCATGAGGTTAATGGCTCCCAAAGTCCTCAAAGGCCTCATGAGCCACCAGCACCAGAGTGGGGTGTGCTCACTGCTCCGTCCGAGCACTCAGTAGAGACCTGGAGGGCCACATCCTGGTAGGGAAGGGCAGCTTATCCCGAGGGTGAAGGCCACCCTAGATCCACCGTAACAAAGCTTAAAAACGGGACTTGACAGAATCAAAATGAACCAAAAGTAACTTAACTACCCACCAGAACAAATCTCAACACTCTTTAAAGTAAGACCACAAAATCCAGACCCTCAATAATGTAAAATTCACAGCATCAGCACTCAATAATCTCAAAGACATCAAGAGGCAGGGAAGTGTGATCCATAATAGTAAGAAAAATTAGAAGAAATCATTCACAGACAACATTAAGATAAGCGTTAACAACCTTATTCAAGAACTTAATGCAGTTTTAAAAACACATACACTGAATCAATATGTTACACGCCTGAAACTAATATACACATGTCAATTATGCCTCAATAAAAAGAAAATTCAAAGGAAAACTGGATCATAGTAAGAGAGAAATATATCGCATAAAAAGAAAGCAGAACTTCTAGAGATGAAAATATAATATCGGAAATAAAAATTTCACTGAATGGGAGTGACAGATTAGATTCTGCAGAAGAAAAGGTAAGTGCACTTGAAGAAACAGCAACAGAAACTGACCAAAATGAAGGACAAAGGGGAAAAAAAGGAAAAAGAATGAAAAATATTTGAAGAAATAATGGCTGAAAATTTTCCAAGTTTGATGAAAATGACAACCTCCCAAATGCAAGAAGCTCAACAAACCCTAAGCAAACACAAAAGCATTCTAACGCACTAGACAATCAAATTGCTAAAAACTCATGAAAAGGGGGAAATCTTACAAGCAGCCAGAAAAAAAGAGAACCACTACCTACAAATATTAATCAAGACTAAGAATGACTTCACGCTTCTGATCAGAAGACCTGCAAGCCCAATAAAAAACACAGTAGCACTGTATCTTTAAAATGCCTGTGAGGGGAAAATCTGTCAACCTAGAATTCTATAGCCAGTGAAAATATATCTCAAAAATAAACACAAAATAAAATATGTGCTTGCTTCAACAGCACATATACTAAAATTGGAACAACAGAGAAGATTTGCACGGCCCCTGCACAAAGATGACATGCAAATTTGTGAAGCATTCCATGTTTTTTTGTAATGTGTAGAATTTTTCATTTCTTTCTTTCCTTCTGTTTTGGGTTTCATTTGCTCTTATTTCTCTAGCATATTTTCTAAAGTTAGTATGGTACTCAAAATGTTATTTCCTTCCCAGCACCGCTCTGGTTGTAGTCCACAAATTTAAATTATATTGTTTTCATTTTTGTGCAGCTCAGAATATTTTCTTACTTCCCCTATGATTTCTTCTTTCACCCTTAATTTAGAAATCTGTTGTTTAATTTCCAAACATTTGGGATTTTTCCAGATTTTTTCCTATTATCAATTCTCGTTTACTTACTTATTTAGATTTTTTAAAGAGTCTGCTTGAGATTCTATCTCCCTCTGCCCTCCCCCTGCTCTTGTGCTCTCTCTCTCTAAATAAATAAAATCTTTAAAAATAAATAAATAAATAATTTAAAAAATTAAAAATAAATTAAGTATGTAATGAAACTTAAAAAAGAAAATTCTAGGCCCAGGTGGCTTCACTGGTGAATTCAAGTAAACATTTAAGGAAAAAGTAATGCCAATCTTACAGACTATTTCAGAAAAAAGAAAAAATGGTAAGATTTCCCAACTCCATCTATGAGGCCCACATTACCTAATAGCAAAACTAGACAAAGATTTCACAGACACACACAAAACTACAAATCAATACCTCTCTTAAACAAAAATGAAGAAACCCTTAACAATACTAACAAACCAAATCCAGCAATATATAAAATGGATCATACATCGTAACCAAGTGGAATTTATCCAACAAACAGAAAGTCGGTTTAACATTTGAAAATCAATCAATATGAATCATCATATTAATCAAGAAAACAACAGGATCAACAGACAGCAAAAAGAACACGGGACAACAGTCAAAACACACATAATTTTTTTAAAAACACTCAACAAATGAAAAAGTTGAAAAAAAATAATTCCTTCCATTTGATAAAGGGCACCTTCAAAAAAACTTACAGCTAATAACATATTTAAATGTGAAGACTGACTGAATTTTCTCCAAAGATCAAGAATAAGGCAAGAATGTCTATTCTCAATATTCCTCTTAACATTGTATGAGAAGTCCTAGAGAGTATATAAATTGGAAAGCAGTAAGCAAAGCTATCTTTATTTGCAGATGACAGGATCATCTACAGAGAAATCACACAATCTACAAAAAAAAAGCTATTAGAATTTTAAAGTGAGTGTAACAAGGTTACAGATACGAGACCAACATACAAACTCAATTTTATTTATTTTTATCACGATAAGTACACTCTTTAATCCCTGTTACCTATTTCACCCATCCCCCCACCTCTAGCAACCATCAGTTTGTTCTCTATAGTTAAGAGTCTGTTTCTTGATTTGTCTCTCTTGTTTTTCCTTTGCCTTTGTCCTTAAATTCCACATACGAGGGAAATCATATGGTATTTGTCTTTCTCCAACTTCTTTCACTTAGCATTATACTCTCCAGCTCTACCTATGTTGCTGCAAATGGCAAGATTTCATCCTTTTTTATAGCTGAATAATATTCCATTATATGTATTCATATGTGTGTGTATGTGTATATATATAAAATGCATATATATATATAAATATATATCACATCTTCTTTATTCATTTACCTATCAGTGCACATTTGGGCTGTTTCCATAGTACGACCATTGTAAACAATGATACAATTTTATTTCTATACACTAGCATTCAACAATTAAAAATGAAATTTCAGCATGACATCCATAAACAGCATGCCAAAATAGAGAAATTTAACAAAATGTGTACATGACCTCCAAACTTAAAGCTACAAAACACTACTGAAAATTTAAAAGACAACATAAATGAGATACATGTGTTAATGAATTAGAAGATCAATATTGAAAAGATGTCAATTCTCCCCCAAATTGATCTATAGATTCCACACAATCCCAATAAAAATCCCAACAAGCTTTTTTGTAAGAATTGATAAACTGATTCTAAAATTTGTATGGAAATGCAATGGACCAAAGCTGAAACAATTCTGAAAAACAATAAAGTCAAAAGACACTACACTACCTGATTTTAAGACTTACTATAAATCTACCGCAATCAAGACAGTGTTTCATTTGCATTAGGATAGACAGAGATATGAAACAAAACAGAGCTCAGAAACTGACCTATGTATATACAATTTTTTAATTTTTTTAAAGATTTATTTATTTGAGAGAGAGAGCAAGAGTAGGGTGAAGGGCAGAGGGAGAAAATGACTCCCCACTGAGCAAGGAGCCCAATGTGGGGCTTGATTCCTGGACTGGATCCAGGATCACAACATGAGTCGAAGGCAGATGCCTAACCGACTGAGCCACCCAGGTGCCCCCAATTTTTTAATTTTTGACAAAGGTGGCAAGATAATTCAATGGAGAAAGGGTAACCTGTTCAACAAATGATACTGGAATAAGTCATATCCATATGGGGGAAAAAAAATGAACCCCAGCCTCTACCAGTAAGCACATGAAAAGATCCTAATGTTATTAGTCATCACAAAGATGTAAATTAAAACCACAAAGAAATACCACTACACACTCAGTAGAATGGCTAAAATTAAAAAGACACAATACCAAGTGTGGGTGTGGATGTAGGACAAGTGGAATGTTCATATACTGCTGGTGAGAATAAAAAATAGTAAAACTTTGCAAAAACACTTAGGCAATTTATTATAAGACTAAACATATACTTACCATATGACCCAGCAATTCCACTCATAAGTATTTACCGAAAAAAAATGAGAATATATCTCCTCACAATACATGAGTATTTATAGTAGCCCCAAACTAGAACCAATCATGTGGGGAAACAGACTCTAAGGTGACTGCCAGGATCCCCACCTCCTAGTATTCTGCCCTTGTGTGGTCCCACTGAGTGTGGGTGGGACCTGTGACTTGCTTCCAGCCAACCGGACATGGCAAAGATGACAGGATGAATGTAATTACATGTATGTGGTTACACTATGTAAGACTGTAATGTCCATTTTGCTAAGAGACTCTTCCTTACTGGCTTTGAGGAAGCCAAGTGACTATGTTAGGAAGACCCCTGTGGCAAAAAAATGAGGGCAGCCTCTGGCTGACTGCCAATAACAAACTGAGGTACTCAGTCTTCAGGCCACAAGGAACTAAATGTTGCCAATAGCCACATGAGCTAGGAAGCAGATCCTTCTCCAGTCGAGACCCAGATGAGATCACAGCCCCAGCAGACACCTTGATTTCTTGCCTTGTCAGACTCAGCTAAACTGTGTCCTGACTCACAGAAACTGAAACAAAAAAAATGTGTGCTCTTTTTGGTAATTTGTGTAAATTTGTTGTAATACTGTTATGCAGCAATAGATAATTAACAGAATCCAAATGTCCATAAACTGGTGAACAGATCAATAAATTGTGATATATCTATATGAGAGAATATTACCAATAAAAAGTAATGAATTACTGATACAACAATGTTAAGTTTCACAAACATTACTCTGAGCAAAAGAAGTGAGACACAAAATACATACATTATGAATTCATTCATATGTAATTCTAGGAAAGACAAATATAATCAATAGTGACAGAAAGCAGTTCAGATTTCCTGAGGCCAAAGGCTAGGGCTTACTGGGACACAGCAAAAGGGAACATTTACAAATACTGGAATTGTTTCGATCTTGATTGTGGTGGTGGTTACACAGGTATATACATATACACAGGTATATACACAGGTATATACATATACACAGGTATATACATACACAGGTATATACATATACAAGTCGAAACTCATTAAACTGACCACAACACACCTATTAGAATTCCGCAGTAAAGTTTTTGGCCATAAGGACTTTGTCACTCAATAAGCTACTAAATTAATCTATGACTTTTAAGTCAGGATAGGGGCAACCTTTAGGGGGTTGGGCAGTGACAGGAAGGACACCAGGGGGGCTTCTGAGGTCCTGGTAATGTTTGAATTCTTAATGTAAGTACTGGTTACACAAGTATGTTCCCTCTGAAAATTCACCAAGCTGGACACATAATTTGTGTGCTTTCTGGGTATATGTTAAACTTCAGTTAAAAAAAAAAAAAGAAAAAATTTAAAGACGAGGGGATCATTCTAGATTAAAGCATACTAAAGAGAAAAATCAACCCCTATTTCTTGATTGGATTTGGATTTGTCTTAATTGGGAGAATCTGAATGTGGACTGTATTATCAAATAATATTTTATCAATACTAAATTTCTTGTGTGATAATGGTATTACGGTTATATAAGAGAATAACCTCACTCTTATGACAAGGTGAGGTATTCTAGGATGGAGTACCGTGATGTCTGTAACTCACTCTCAAATCTTTAAAAAAATACATGTAAAGAGACAGAAATAAAGCAAATCTGGCAAAATGTAAACAGTGTATCTTGAAGTTTTTATAGGAGTTTTACAAGAGCTCTCTGTATTATTTTTTCAACATTTCTAAAGGTTGGAAGTTTTTCAAAATAGAAAAGAGTTGAGGGGGAAAATATCTCATTTGAACTACCGTTATTCAAGAGCTCAGCAGACTTCCAAAACTGCCCACAGATTCTTGGAGAAGGAAACTAACATTCACCGAGCACTGACTGTGCAGCAGATGCTCTTTACATCCACGATTTCAGTCAACCCTCAGAACAACCCTTTAGGGTAATTATTATTTTACAAAGGGGAAAACAGGGTCAGAGATGTGGAGTAGCAAGTCCAAGAGCGAGTGAGTGCTGGAGTTCAAAGTCTGTCTCGATACAAGGCCATGCTCTTCTACTCCTTACTGTCTTCACCGTGTTCTTCTCCCTTCCCAGGTTCTGTGTTCCCGCAATCCCAAATGCACTATATCCAGGGAATCTCAACAGATTTGAAATCTATGTTCTCTAATATATTCAATATTCAATAACCACTAAACAAGCTCTTCATTGACGACAACTGGTGGAGAAGTACAGAAATAGGGATAGTAGCACCCACTCCAATGGGCCATACCATGTACAGACTAGAAAGGGCCTCTCATAAGAGATCAACCATGCAAACTAGAGTAACATGGGGAAAACAGAACAAGGACAGGAAGCAATAAATGTGATTTCTAACTCCAACAGACCATCTTGAAGAAAGACTAAAAAGACCGCCATCATGAAAAAAGCAAGTATGTCACTGATATCTAAAAGTCACAAAGGACAACTAGGATAAACACCAGCATTCAGGGTATTCCTTTAAATTGGACGGAAGTTACTCCGGAACAAATAAAAAATTTTAGTGGGCCAGTAGCCAATATATGAAAAAAAAAAATACCCCCCCAAAAATTATAATAAGGCTTAAAGAAAGATTTCTCGCTTGTGAGTGAAAATCCAGAGTTTAATGAATCCAATAATACCAGATAACACACTATGTCAGGCACTGTTCTAAAATTAAGTTAATTTAGGGACACCTAGGTGGCTCAATTGGTTAAGTGTCCGACTCTTGGTTTTGGCTCAGATCGTGATCTCAGGATCATGGGATCAAGCCTCCATCAGGCTCCACATTCAGTGGGGAGTTTGCTTGAGACTCTTTCTCCCTCTCCCTCTGCCCCTCCCCTGCTTGCACACACATGTGTACACTCTCTCTTTCAAATAAATAAATCTTTAAAATAAATAAATAAAATAAAATAAGTTAATTTATTTACCCTCAGAGAAACCCTATGAGATAGGCACAAGTATTATTCCCGGTTTGCAACTGGAGAAACGAGAGCCAAAGAATTACCTTGTCCAAGATCACCCAGCTGTAAGTAGTGGGGCTGGGATTCTAAGCCAATGGGGATGGCCTGGGAGCGCATACCACTGTTCTACACTGCCTCTCAAAGGAAGAAAGGGTTGGCTATCACCCTGTATCTTTCAAAATGAGAGACTGAGGCTCCACAAGGCCAACCAACAAACCTTCTATGAAACAAATACTGACTCAGCCCCAAAGGCAAAATGTGTTCTTTCTTACAAACCAGGTTTGCGGGAAATTCTCCAAATAGTTCTTCAATTCCACTCTGCTTTGACTAGAGAAATGGGAAGCCAAGTAGATCAGGACTTGAAAATAAAATGATAATCAACTGCTGAGGAGAGCTGGTTCACTTCATAAGTGTGCATTTGCAGCTTATTGTTAGACAGTGACAGAAGTTGGCATGAAGAACTCAAATTTTCCCAAAACTGTCAGTGTACTCTGATGCAATCCCATCTCTACCAGCTTTGGGAAAGAGGGCAAAGGAGAAGCAGAACTGAAAACCAAACAAGTGCTGGCCAAACACCCTCAAAGGACCTTAGGTCCCTTCCACATGTACAGAGGACAATTTCCAGAACCAAGGGAATCCTTGGGCACTACAATGGTTCCAAGTGGCAAGCTTTTTAGTAACCTTCACAGCACTGGCAAATTAAAAGTCCTGGAGGAATCAGGGACGGAAGGCACCTTTAATCCCTGGCTGTGGGCATTCCTAACATATAACAGTTCAGAAAAGCCCAGATTCTGAGGAGCCTTAGCATAGCAGCAAGCTAAGTGGGATAAGGCAAGAAAGGAGGGCCCCTCCTCTGAGACACTCCCACACTCCAGAATTTCTGACAGTGAGAAGGCCAGAATCAGCCCTAGTTATTTCCCTTATTTTACAATCCAGACATCTTCTTTCTGAATCACCCGCTCTGCTAACAGAAGCTGGTCTGGGGAACACACAGCTCCTTTAAGTGCTATTCCTGTAATACACGTATCATGAAGAATACAACAGCAAGAAACTTTAAGGAGTGTTCTTCTGCCAAGGAACGAAGTGAAATACCAGTAGGCTGTGAAAAGACTACAGGTGTTTCAAGGAGGTGAGAGGTGAATGATGAAGTCCAGACTGAAACCATTTTCTTCTTCCTCTGTCTAATCTTAACTAAATTTAAGCATGTGTGGCTAACTGGTGGAGTTACGCACATCTGGGTTTAAATCCAGACCCAATCTGGCACATGATTTAGGGCATGTTACAGACCTTTAGCATCCACTTCTGTGAAATGGTGGTTAATAGCCTGATTTTCATAAAGGTCGTAATGAGCACTAAATGAGATGGTAAACGTTAATTTGTCCCCAGCATCACAGCACACCCTCAGTAAATGCAAGGTACCGCTTACCCCATCCACCTCACTCCAGCCTACCCCACCTTTGAATTTCACATCCTTTCATAGGCCTTATCATCCACTGCTTCCTGACAGCAGACGTACAGGCAAGAACACTGGTCCTCAAGGTCCCCTTAATGGAGTGGGATTTGGCTGAATCTGTGGCTGAAAAGCTAGAGCAGAGTCCTTTGGTCAAGAAAACCAAACTGTGGGAAGCAAGGACGGATCCTCAGCCAAAAGCCCGGCGGCGTCTGTTGTTTACAAGTGAGTCCCCTTCCTACCAACGCACTGAGAGGGTCCGAGTACATTTCCGACCCTCCCAATTTGGCAGAGAAGGCGCAAAGGTGACGAAGAGGCTGGCAGTGGGGCCACCTCAGCAAGGCTGAGACTGTTGGGAGAGTGGGAACCTTGATGGAGTCTGGGCCCTCCTGGGAGGGGACAACCGAGAATGATCGAGCTTCTCACCCCTCTCTCCTCAAGCAGGGGCCCTTGCAGCTCAAGGCTGGAAGCTTCTCAAGGGTCCTGCCACCGTCCCGGCCGAGTGCAAGCGGGGCCCGAGGGGCCCTCAGGCTGGAAGGAGGGGCCCGCGGGCGCCCCCGAGCCCTGGCTCGGGAATGTGGTCTAAGAGGGGTCACCGGGGGAGGGGCCTGGAGGCGAGGACCTGGGGAGGGGCGGGGCCCAGGAGGGGGCAAGAGGTCGGGGCCACCGGCTGGGGAGGCTCAGGGCCTCCGCCCGGCTCCTAACCGCACGCCGAGCGCCCCCTCCAGCCGGGGTCCCCGCCACTACGGCGGGGCAGTCCCACTCCCCTTACCTGGCTCGGCTGCTCTGCCTGCTCCGAGGACGCCATCTTTCTGAGGCCTAACTAATCTATCGCCGCTGGGCGAGGCTTCTCCCAAGCGCCCTCGCTCTTTCTCACCCGCCCAGACCAAAGTAGCCGGAACTGAGCCGGTCGATGGCGGGCAAGTAGGGAAGATGAGCGAACTCCCACGTCTGGGTCACCTCGCACTATTGCCGTTCGGTCTCCGCTGGCCAGGAAGATCCTAAGTCCGTCCTTTTTGCATTTTTATATGTGTATTATTCTCATTGAATTAAATCTCTGTCCATCCCCACGGTGCCTTGGGCACAAGCAGGGACTCGCTAAGTCTTTAATAAATGAATGAATGGGAAGAAACTTGGAAATTAATTAATAAATGGTTCAGTTCAGTACCATTTGTTGAGCGCCTATTATTTGCCAGGCACTTTGGTAGCCACTAGAAATAAAAAGATCCAAAACCCAGCTCCTGCACACATAATTACAGCATCTTGGAGATAGGAGTCTGATAACGGTTTGCAGATCTATTAGGAGAACACTGAACGGGGCTTTTAAGAGAAGAGAGGCTTCTACATTCTTACTTTATAGTGGTTGAGTTGTTAAATTTTAAGCTAAGTATAAAATTACACGAAAAGTTTGCATGTATTAGAACTACCGGTCAGTTCGTATTGCAGTTGTGTTTTGATTGATTATGGAGTATTCAAAAGGGTTGCCTCAAGTAACAATTCCCCCTACCAAACGCTTTTTTAAATGCCTACCCTTTTCTTATGAGGTAATATCTTATTTTCTTATAAACAAAATATGAGAGACTCTGAATGAATATAGGCTATTTCTCGTTTACGTAATATGCCCCCCCTTTTAAGGGAGGAACCTTTTTGATTTTTTAATTATTATTTTAATGTTAAATTTTTTCAGAGGCGGTAAATATTAGAACGAAGTATTAGAACGAAGATGAATTTATTACCAAGCAGCATCTGGACAGTCTCAAACAGTGATGAGGTTCTCATTTTCCCTTTCCCCTCTGATTTCTTTGAGACCTTAATGTTTAATTTAGTTATGTAAGCATTTTGTTCTGGGATCCCAACCCAATTTGCGCAGCTAAAGCAGGGAATCGAACTGGTGGAAATGTGCGAGTATCTTATGCTTCTCTGTCACATTTTCAGCAGGACTGAAAACTACACTCATCAATTTTAAAAATTGACTTCCTTCAGATTATCCTGAGGGTTGGGACGTCTTACATATATTTTCAGTTTGGAGAGGGAAAACAAATTAATACAGTACAAAGACAGACTGTTTCGTTTAAATATTAATAAGCATCTATATATGTAAACAAGAGTGCTCTAAAAACCCAAGGAAGTATACATGCGTGTCCTTCATAATGCAAAATAAATCCCTATTGACCTCATTTTGATCCCGCTATTGAAACTCCTAAATATAAAGTAGAAAAACACTCCTCTGGGCGGATTTGAGCAACATAACATAGTCGGTTTCGAACCCAGAGACTACAGCTACCGGCATGCCCCCGGAGCCAAACGTGATAAGCGGCAACTAGAACTACATCTCCCGGCGTGCCTTGGTCCCACGCGTGCTTTGCCGCAAAGAGAACTACAACTCCCGGCACGCCGCAGGACCGGGGAGGGCGCCCCGCAGAGCCGCCTAGACTTCCCCGAGTCAGTCAGGTTCCACCCTGAAGAGGATGGAGGTGGCTGAGGAAGCCGAGACTGAGACCCGGGCTCTGAAACCGTGTCTGCTGCGCCGCAACCACAGCCGCGAGCAGCACGGCGTGGCGGCCTCTTGCCTGGAGGAGCTGAGGAGCAAGGGTGGGCCCGGGGCGCGGGCGGAGGTTGTGGGGGCCGGGGCGGGGGCTGCGGGGAGCCGGGCAGGGTGAGGATGTCTGGCAGGGGCAAGGAGGGGTCAGCAGGAGCGACTTGGGACAGAAATAACCGACGTGGGCAGAGCGATTGACAAATTTCAAAGCGATTACGTCGTGTGAGACTCCTAATGGTGGGAAGGTAGACGGGAAGCAATATGCAAATCAAGACCGACTCGACTTAGGTGCCTTGCCTAAAAATCACTCAGATCTTGGACCAGACCCAGCCACCGGGTTCCCTACGGTGATACCGGCGCCCCCCCCCCCCGGCTGATCCCCCGGCGGGGTGGGAGCGCCTTTCCACCGTCAGTTCTGGCAGGCACTTGTGCGGCGAAGAGGGAGCTGCTGCCGACCATTCCGGAGTTCCAGACAAGGAGCAGGTGCTGTGAGTGACCAGAGTTCGGAGTCCCGGCCCCACACTTACTAGCTGCTTGACCTTGTACTTAAGCAGCCCGTGACCCTCAGTTTTCTCATCAGCAAAATGGGTATAATATTTCCAGCCCTGCTTTACAGGATTGTTGGAACTCTCAAGGCAGATGCTATATTTACAGGACTTAAAAGTATTAGGAGCCGGTAGCTCTGTGGATTGTTTATCCACAGAAGTTCTACTGGGCCGAGTGTTCCCCGGGAATGTAGTCAAAGGGGGTGTCAGTGTTCAGTGCTTCCTCTCAGAGCCACCAAGACCCAAAAGGTACCAGACAGAAATCTTTCAGAGACCCAGGAGCAGCCAAAGCATTATAAATGCTTTAGTGAGATGGTTTTTGCCATATTAACATTCACGTATTTTTTTTCTTAGCATTAGGGTACTGAAGTTTTTGTTCCCCTTGAGCGCATTGGCTGTATGCACTTGGCACAGAGCTTGTGTTAAGTGTTTATGTTCTCTGGAGCTCAGCCTTTGCAAGGCTTACTGCTCTATTTGGGTGCTGGACAACATCGCCCAACCATATATGCAGTCTCGTGGCTACTTTGCTTCTCTCTTTTATCCCATTTGCATTTTAGGCTTTGTCATCACTAAATGGGATGGTACAGGCCTGCCCCGGACAAGCTTCTTGCCCTTTGACAATAAAGATGAGAAGCTACCGACACAAACTTGTACTTCTCTTGTGCCTTCCTATAGGTTAGAAAGGCTGCAAAGAACGAGGCTACAAAGAACACAAAGCATTTCCTTTTTTTCTATTCTTTTCCTTCTTTCTTTTGATGTTTGACACAGGAGAATTTAAGATGACCACTGAGTAAATGAGTGAAAGACTGCTCATTCACAAGGAATCAGATCAGCCTTTGGTTTGTTTTTCATCCAAGTAAAGATGCGAGGGCCTTTTAATGTGGAGGCAGAGCAGCTGCAGGAGACTTTTTCAGAAGTCAGGCTGTGGGATTAAATCTCAGCTCTGACACTTACTGTGTGATTTTGGACAAGTTACTTAACCTCCCTGAGCTTTGGGTTTGACATCTGTAAAATGGGAATAACAATCGTACATACCTTATAGGATTTTTAGGAGAATACTGTATACAAAAAGCGCTTAGTACCAGGCATGTGGGAAGTTGTATATTAGTGCTAGTAGTTGTAGTTACTATTAACTACCGGGAATTCTGCTATGCTCTGGGAGCATATGTGTGTGTGTGTGTGTGTGTGTGTGTGTGTGTGTGTGTATAGTGAGAGTACAGGGATAGATGTAATTTCCTTATGGATACTTGTCAATTGCCAAATATTTTATTCCTCTCAGCCTGTGACATTCTGGCCATTGATAAGTCCCTGGCACCAGTCACCCTGGTCCTGGCAGAGGATGGCACCATCGTTGATGATGACGATTACTTCCTGTGTCTACCTTCCAATACTAAGTTTGTAGCGTTGGCCAGTAATGAGAAGTGGGCATACAGCAATTCAGGTAAGAAACTCTGGCCACATACAAAGTTATCTTTGCAATACAGCATCCACCGTGATTCTTCTTACTGCACAGGCACCAGGTTGCTGTTTGTCTGGTTCAGCATCTATGCCACCAACATTTACTGAGCACCTTCTGCATGCCAAGGCATGGTGCTGGGTCTCGGGGTAAAGAGGAATGAGACGCGGGCCTGGTTCTCAAATAACTACAGACCAACAGTAACTAAAATGCAGCATGGCAGAGAGATCAGTGCCACAGGCAGAGTCAGGCTGCCTGGTTTCACTCCAGACTATTATTTACTAGCCATGTGACCTTGGGCAAGTTATCTAACTTCTTAGCATGTTACTGAGGTAATAATTATAGTACTTCTCTCTGCTCAGGTGTTGTAGGGCTGATAGAACATAATATATATCAAACCAGGGTTTCCCAACAATACTATTGACATTTCGTGCTGGAGAATTCTTTGCTGTGGGGGCCGTCCTGTCCATTGCAGGGTATTTAGCAGCAACCTCGGCCTTTGCCACTAGATGCCGGTAGTATCTCTTTACCCCAGTTACGACGACCAAAAATGCTTTCAGACATTGTCAAATGTGTTCTGCGGGGAGGCAAAATCACTCCCAGTTGAGAACCACTGATAAAAAGCATTTAGATCTTACCTGACACACACAAAGGGCTCAGTAAATGTTATACCATCATCACTACTGGAGATACAAAGGGAACTAATTAGTGATGAGCAAGGATCAAAGGCTAAAAAAGTGTCCCCTTAGAAAGTCCCCATGCCACTAAATTGAGGAAGTCACCCTTCAGCAGTGGCTCTGCCAGCCACCTTTGTACTCAGCCCCAGGGACAGCAAACAGTGGCTACAGCTCCTCCAGTCAAGGATGAGAATAATCCCCAAGCACAAGAGAAGTGCTGCTGACAATGAGTGTTTTTGTGTACAAAAACGGAGCACACCCAGAGACACAACAACTCACCTAAAGGAAAGTCGGTAGGATCCTGGGTGTGCGTGACCATGCATCAGGTTTAAAGTGGCCTCTTCCCATAAGAAAGGTACAGAGCAGTTTCACACAGAAATAAATTGAAGGTGGAAGAGAAGGGAAAATGTAGGTCCTAGATTAGCACTTTAGGTTACCCTGTGATTGGCTTCTTCTCCCCTTGTCAGATGGAGGCACGGCTTGGATTTCCCAGGAGTCCTTTGATGTGGATGAAACAGACAGTGGGGGAGGGCTGAAGTGGAAGAATGTGGCCAGGCAGCTGAAAGAAGATCTGTCCAGCATCATCCTCCTGTCTGAGGAAGACCTCCAGGTAAGCCCCCTCCACAACCCGCAGCCACGCTCATCTGGCCTCCGCTGCCCCCAGCCCCTTAGTTTCCATGCGTCTTGCCACAATAATTTCATTATTTCTTCATTTTCAAACCATGCTTTGATGACAAGCAAGGCTCTTCTAGTTCTCACACCTAGGGTAGAAAATACAGATGCGCACGGGGAGCACAGTCGGATAAATGTCCGACTCTTGATTTTGGCTCAGGTCATGATCTCAGGGTCGTAAGATGGAGCCCCGCATCCGGCTCTGTGCTCAGCATGGAATCTGCTTGAGATTCTTTCTCTCCCTCTGCTCTTCCCCCTGCTCTCTTGCTCTCTCTCTCAAAATAAATAAATAAAATATTTTTTAAAAAAGAAAGGGAGGGAGGGAGGGAGGGAGGGAGAAAATACAGATGCGCAGGCCCCACCTATTTAGGCTTACTGCGGGGGGCGGGGGGAGTTAAGGATGTAGTCCCAAAGAATACGGAGTTGGGAGGAGCCGAATTAAATCCCAGCTCTATCGCTATGACTTTGAGCCAGTAACTTAGCCTCTTTGCCTACATTTCCTGTCCTGTAAAATTGGGATAAAAATAGTATGTGTTAATTCCAAAAAATATTTCTTGAGCCCCTGCCCTGTGCCTGGCAGGATTCTGTCCAGGGGGGTACAGTGGTGGACAAGCCAGACACAGAATTCTGATGGAGGGAAGCATCTTAGGTGGGTAGTAGGTGAGGCAGTGTGCCGAGAGCGGCAGGGCTAGTAGTCTCGATTGGGAGGTCAAGGGAGTCCCCTCCAAGGAGGTGGCTTTTTGGTAATATTTTAAACTTACAAACTTATATATTTGAATAAATAACATGAATACATTCACATGGTTCAAAATCCACGAGGTACAGAAGGATATTATACCGGTAGCCCAAAAGCAAAACCAACCCAAATGTCCGTGCACTGATGAATTGCTCAATAAAATGTGGTCTAGACACACAATGGAATATTATTCAGCCCTTAAAAGGAATGAAGTACAAACACATGCTGTCACATGGATAAGCCTTCAAAATATTGTGCTAAGTGAGAGAAGCCAGACATGAAAGGCCACAGATTTTATAGGTACATTTATATGACGTGGCCGAAATAGGCAAATCCATAGCGACAGAAGGTAGGTGAGCAGCTGCCTAGGACTGGGTTGGGGCAGCTTTGAGAAGAAATAGGGAGTAACTGCTAATGGGTACAGTTCTTTTCGGCTTGGTGAAAATGGTATAAACTGGCGATGACTGCACAACTCTGTGAATGTACTAAACCCACCTAGGTATACCCTTCATATGGGTGAATCGTGTGGTGTGTGAATTACATCTCAAGGGGGGAGGGAGGAGCTACGTGAAAAATCTGACTCCTGCTCCTAGCCACCAGGTTTCCCTTCCCAGAGGTCACCAATCTTTCAATTTCCTATTCTAGAGATATTTTAAGTACCAGCAAATAAAAATATTTTTTCTCCTTCCCTATATTACACAAGTGGAAGCATATCCACTTTTTAAAATTTTTTTTATTTTTTTTTAAGATTTTATTTATTTATTTGACAGAGAGAGAGAGAGACAGCCAGGGAGAGAGGGAACACAAGCAGGGGGAGTGGGAGAGGAAGAAGCAGGCTCCTAGCAGAGGAGCCCAATGCGGGGCTCGATCCCAGGACTCCGGGATCACGCCCTGAGCCGAAGGCAGACACTTAACGACTGAGCCACCCAGGCGCCCCTACTTTTTTTTAAAGAAATATTTGGAGAGGGGCACCTGGGTGGCTCTGTTGGTCGAGCCTCCAACTCCTGATTTTGGCTCAAGTCGTGATCTCAGGGTCATGAGATCAAGCCCCGCTACAGGCTCCGTGCTCAGCAGGGAGGCTGGTGGAGATTCTCTCTCCCTGTCTCTCTATGCCCCCCACCACAGCTCACGCACCCACGTGTGCACTCTCTCTCTAAAATAAATAAATAAATCTTTTTAAAAAAATATTTGGAGAGTATTCCAGATCAGTATATAAAAGACACTTCTTTTTCACCACTGCATAGTACTCCCTTTTGTGCATGTACCGTGACTTATTTAAAGAGTCGTCCCCATTGGTGGACCTTTGGGTTGTCATCAGTCCTGCTGATCCCAGACAGCGCGACAAAAAACTTAGACCAGTGTCATCTCACACACGTGCTTGTCCGTAGAATAAACTCCCAGAAGTGTAGCTGGCAAACATTGGCGGGTTCCCTAGAGGCGGCAGGGACACGGATTGCTGAAGGAAGGAGGGAGCCTGCTGTGGACGGGTCGGGGCCATTGTGTTTTGAAAGATGGTTAGGTTTGTTAAAGTCCGTCTTTGCTTATTAGGTGCTCATTGACGTTCCGTGTTCGGACCTGGCTCAGGAACTATGCCAAAGTTGCGGCACGGTGCAGGGGCTCCAGAACACCCTCCAGCAGGTACTTGACCAGAGGGAGGAAGCCCGTCAGTCCAAGCAGCTCTTGGAGCTTTACCTCCAGGCTTTGGAGAAGGAGGGCAGCGTCTTGTCAAAGCAGCAAGGTAGGACTCCCTGGCCAGGGGAGTCCCCCTGAGGGCTGAGGGCCTGGCAAGCCTTTTTCCTGGGGAGAGAACCAGTGTTTATAACGGGATCAAACAAGGAGGAAGCCACAGCTGCGGGCGTCTTGCCTGACTGACTGTGGTGTGCGCGGCGGTGCGCTCACACCGTGTCTCAGCTCTGTCTCACGTCTGCTTTGCAGAGTCCGACGCTGGCTTCAGTGACAAGATGGATGCAGTCGACGCGGGGAGTAACCGCGAGAGCTCCTCCGGAATTACCCTTGCCAGCCAGGTCCTTACGGCACTGAAGAAGCCGGCCCCAGAGCTGAGTCTGTCTAGTTGGGATTTGGAGGTGGGCGAGAACCAGGGACCCTGAGCTGCGCCGAGCCCTCCCCCTGGGGGTGCGTGTTGCCCTGCAGAGGCACGCGCCAGAGTGCTTTTCACCTCGGCAGACCCTGGCTCACAGCTGCCCATTTACGAAACATCTCATTTAATCTATATCAAAATGGCTTGAACAAAACGGGGTGCACCCCCTCGGATGTCAAACATTATTCTCTGGGGCACGGCGGGTTATGGAACGAGCAAAGATAGGGAGGGGTGGCAGGGCTCAAGCCTCTGGTTCTGTTGGCCCTCGAGGGGGATCTGTAGTCCATCAAGACACATGCACGGTCATAGTGAAAGGAGCGCCTGAGGGGGTCCTCTCGTGCTGGCTCCGCAGCCAGGGAACCAGAAGCCTGATGCAGAATCCCTGAGTGGGCGCCGCTTCTCTTGCTTCATCCTTGTCCCCCGTGCTGCTGGGAGGGAGGAAACCTGCTGACTTGGGCAGGGCTACGGTTCCTGTAAGTGGAGGACCTTACTTTCTAGAGATCTTTCCTGGCGGTGTTGGAGGGTAAGAAGAGGCCCGTGACCGCTGAAGGTGAAAGAACTCTGGCATTTCAGCGCCAGGATGTAACATAAGCTGGTACTGCCTGGTCTCGCTCCCCTAAAGAAACTCAGGGAGCCGGAGAGCAGTAGGTGAGGAGAGCAGAGGTCATGGTTCTCAGAGGTTCTTATTCTTGCCGCAGTTGGTCACCAAGGAAGACCCCAAAGCGCTCGCTGTTGCCTTGAACTGGGGCCTAAAGAAGACAGAAACAGTGCAGCAGGCCTGTCACCAGGAGCTCAGCCTGCGTCTCCAGCAGGTGCAGAGCCTACGTTCTCTCCGGAGCGTGTCAGCAAGGAGGAGCTCGCTGCCCGGAGAACCGCGGGAGCCCAAGCGAGCCAGACAAGAGCCCACGTAGCCACCGCCGCTGCCAGAAAGCCTGCGACCTTATTCGTATTCGCAGTAAATACCGTCAGCCTGATTACCCAAGCTGCCGCCTTACCACTGGCCCCCCTGCCTTACAGCACATTCTCCTGGAACAGGCTGGAAGACCAGCCTCCTGTCCCTTCCAGAAGAGCCCTTCCACCTGTTTTGAATGAGGAGGCTGTATCCACAGTACCCCACCTCTTCTGATGACCCCTTCTTACGTTCTCCATGTGAAAGAAACTGTCAAGGACAGTGAAGAGCAATTGTCGCATTTCAGACTCACTATCCGTGTGCTGAAGCCAGAAGTGCAGAATTTTAAACACAAATGATGGTCAAGAAGGTGACAGAACAGAGTTGATTTATGGCCACAAACTTGTGTCTCGAGTTAATGAGTTTTTTGGTTTGTGTAAAGGCGCATATTAAGTTTGCAGACCGCAGGGACATACGGGGAGTGTAATTCGCCATTTCTAATTGTGAAATTATATCTGTTACCACTGTGAGACTGTTTCCAGTTTTCTAATATGTTTTATCAGCAGGGGGGATGAAAGGTCATTAAATTGATCTCCATGTGATGTGACTGTGAGTCTCTCTGGGTACAAAGCAGAGCCTTCTGGTTTATAGACTTCCTGTTTCTGTACAAACTTGGTCTTTGGGTTTTGTCCTCTAATTTGGAACAGATTTTCATCCAGGTGAATGTCCAGCGTGACATTCAAATCCATGCAGGATACGGGCTGATTTCTTCATGACGCAGGGTCATCCTGTTTGTGGCAGAACTGGCACCGCACCCCCACCCGCGCAATGCCAGTGGCAGCCTGCAGGCCCCAGGACAACTGAAAACATCCCCGCGCACTTTCAGAATCCCCCTGGAGGGGCACTAATGCCAGCTGGGGATTTTTCTAGCAGTTTGCCGTCTGCTCCACATTAGCAGTCACCGTACCGGGGCCTGAGTGAGCTGGCCAGGGCGTGGCTTGTCGTCTCACGCAACATGAGCCAAGTGGTGCTCGGTGAGGTGCAGAGATTTGCCCCATGTCACGAGGCTAATTGGAGGGCCAGGATCCTGGTTCTAATTCCAGTGCTCTTCCCACTTAATTTTTAAAAGATTTTATTTATCAGCGCGCATGCACACGCACAAGCAGGGGAGGGGGGCAGAGGGGGAGGGAGAAGCGGACTCCCTGCTGAGCAGGGAGCCCGATGCGGGACTGGATCCCAGGACCCTGGGATCATGACCTGAGCCGAAGGCAGACGCTTCACCGACTGAGGCGCTCAGCGCTCTTCCCACTCGTGTGTTTTCTCTTAGGTCCACACACTCTTCTCCCTTCCACCTCCAGATCACTGGTTTTGTCACATCAACATAATAAGCTGGAGTCAACCAGAACCGGAAAAGACCTCCTGTGTCTACAACGTAACTGCCAAAAGATTTCTGACCGCAGGCACAGTGCCGGTGGTATAGGAGAAGTAAATAGCCCCGTGAACACTGTACACTTAGCCCAGTGGTAAAGGAAGCCTGGATTCCAGAAACAGAATGGTACCTCTACTCACCAATTCTAACAACATTCTCCACCTTCGCCCTACTGAATTAAAAATACTGTCTTGAATCGCGTCTGTCAGATACACAGGAGCGCTTGAGCTGGCTGGCCGGGGTGTGGGTATTGGTGCGCTCTACTAGAACCCGATCCACCAAGCATCTTGGCTGCATAGAATAATGGAGAAAGTACTGCAGGCTTGAAGGGAGCGAAGCCCACGGTTGAAAGGGTTAAATGAAGTAGTGTCTGAGGAGGAGCCGGGTACCTAGCACAGGCTGCAGAGGGCGATTTCGGGGATGGGGGGAGCAGGAGCGAAACAGAGCTGTGTGAGGAGGCCCCTATCTATGGGTCTACAAGGCAAAGACCTTAGCCCGCAAACTCGGGCCCAAAACGTGTAGCGCGCGGCTGCAAACACATTATATCGCCCCTGGTGCCGTTTACCTTCCCTGCGCCACCGTGCCTCCAGGCCTTCTAGACTAGAAATGCAGCAGCACAGCAATATGTCTAAAAATAGGAGAGTGCGAGCAGGGCAGCCTGTTCTTACGGTGGGAGAAAAGAATGTCGACGGAAGCAGCTGGGACTAATGAACTCCGCATTAGCCATATTCCATTCTTTCAACTCAAGTCAAATGTCGGTCCCCATTAGGCAATTGGCTTTGACAGGAGCTGTGCTAATTACCACTTACCAACCTTTAATTTCTGGGGAAAAGCAAAAGGAAAAAAAACTAATGGGTTTTTCATTTTCCAGAGAGAAAGGGATAAAATAATAGTAGTCTCGGAAAAGAAAACCTGCATTAATTACAAAAATGATTAATGTGACTTCACTAACCAGATTGTTTAGCTGTTTTATTTCTTAGCTATCCACTCAATTTTTTTATTTTTTATTTATTTTTTTGCCTTCAGGGTTTTTCTCCATTCTATTTTATTTGTACGGTTTTGCCTTAAGTTATCTTGCTGTGTCTTGTATTACTTGAAGTTTTTAAGGACCTTGTAAGTGATGTGTTCTGAACACCCAGCCACTGCCTGAGTCCTCAGACAGTGGGGTCCCCCGTCCTGCTGGAAGGCCTCCAACGAGGGGGAAAGACTCGTTCCCAGGAAATGGCACTGAATTTTAGATTGCAGAACCTCAGAGTTCATTGTTTGCTCAAATGGAATCAGAACACCCTTTGCAGGGGCGCCCGGCCAGCTCTGTCGGTATAGAACATGTTACTCTGGGGGCGCCTGGGTGGCTCAGTCGTTAAGCATCTGCCTTTGGCTCACGGCGTGATCCCAGAGTCCTGGGATCGAGCCTCACATCGGGCTCCTCTGCTGGGAGCCTGCTTCTTCCTGTCCTGTTCCCCCTGCTTGTGTTCCCTCTCTCACTGGCTGTCTCTCTGTCAAATAAATAAATAAAATCTTTAAAAAAAAAACAAACAAACATGTTACTCCGGATCTCAGGGTTGTGAGTTCAAGCCCCATGCCGGGTGTAGGGATTACCTGAAAATAAAATCTTTTTTAAAAGAACACACTTTGCAATTACAAGGAAGTGAAGTAACGGGTTAATGCATAGATACTGGATTTTCCTCAGTATTTCCCAATACCACGTTCCAAGATCTATCACCAAAAATTTAGCTTTTCCTCCAGTTTACAATTATTTTAACAAGACAAGCACACGTATTTTTGATCACTTAACTAATTATAAGTGGAAAAGACAAATTAGCGTTACTTTTATTAGGGTTATGACAAGCTAGAAATAGTGGGTAGCCCAGCTGCCCTTTGCCTCTTCCTTTCTCATCTAGAAACAGAAAATTTCCTTCTTTCTAATACCTACCTTTCCCTCTTCTGATTTGTTCAAAATGGAACGCAGGGGCTCCTGGCTGGCTCAGTTAGAAGAGCAATTCTCTCCGTCTGCCCCTCGCCCCTGCTCATGTGTGCTTTTCTCTCTCTCTCTCTCTCAAATCAATGAATAAATCTTTAAAAAAGATACGTGCAAGAATGAATTGCAAGTTGTCCAGGTGCCGACGACCACATCTACGTAACTGTCTATATTGAACTACACCAAGGTATGCTCTGAGAAAAGTACCCAAAACCGGATGGTAGAAAATTACCCTAATATACCCATTTCACCCTAATGTATTCATCACGAGCATATTAATCTAGTCTGCCATGCAGTTGATGCCAGTTAACATTTTATCAAGCCCCCTGAACTAAGGTAAGCTTAGACTTGACGGATTTCCTGCCAGTCTCATTAGCATAGTCTCATTATCCTTCAGATATTACTTAGTTCAAAGTTGTAAGTCCCCAATCCTAAGGACTGTGTATGTATGACCCCAACTGAAACTGAAAAACAATGAGCATGCTTTTCTTCTAGAAAAATCTTAAAAGACAAAGTTCTGAAGGTTAGCTGGCCTTTCAGGCCGGCATCTTGCACCAGTGCACTGACCCAATTACTGGTCTCTTAAAGCTGCTGTGTTTGGAAATGAGGGTGCTATTAAGTCTCCTCCATCACATTATACTTTACTCAGCTAGTAATTATGAATATGAGCTCAGCTCTGCAGAAAACAGAACAGAACGGTCAGCAGTCATACTCCGCGTCTGCTCCCCCGGTGTCCAGAGAAAAGAAGATTTGTGCTACTCCAGCCAGCCTTTGCCAATTTCCCTCATGTTAGGCCCGACCCTCAGAAACTTCCGGTAACTCCAGGTATGATCTCTGAACTTTAAAGTTTAGCATCTAAACAGCTTGACCCTGGAACTTTTCTTTAGAGTCTGTCATTCGAGAGCCATAAACAATATGTCATCAAGGAAGGATTTTGGTGCTATGGGGGAGAACTAAGATTTGATCAGGGTTTTGAAACTGAGTGACTTGTTCACTCCTCATGTCATTTGAGCAGCCCCAAATCCTGGTCCACATGGGGCTTGACGGCTGCTCGGCCTTATCTCACAGAAAAAGGAACTCCCCTCCTGTGTAGCCGTCACTCATTGACCCTTCTGTGGAAATGCTTGGGGAATGGGAAAATATCACAATTATACGTGTCATGTATATAATTCATACATGCACGGGAGGTGGCTGGGTGGCTCAGTCGGTGAAGCATCTGCCTTCGGCTCAGGTCATGATCCCGGGGTCCTGGCATCGAGTCCGCTTCGGGCTCCCGGCTCAGAGGGAAGCCTGCTTCTCCCTCTGCCTGCCGCTCCCCCTGCTTGTGCACGCGCTCTCTAAACAAAATCTTTAAAAAAAAACCACATGGAACAAAGTCTGAATCCTGGGATCCTGAAAGTCTTGAATTAGAAGTTGAGGCAAGCAGGCCACAGGCTCGACAGCAGCCCTGCTCTGTATTTGGTTTGAAATGAGGCCTTTAAACAAACAGACTTCATTCTTCACGACGCAAACATAGACGCTCTGATCCACGAAAGAACTGCAACAAATTAAAATTAACTTACTAATGAAATCCAGTATGGGTATTTTATCAGAGCAGGTTTGAATGTAACTCTTCTTACAAGTATGTGAACATGAGATCATGTTTGAGACCATGACATCTGTTTTTAAATTGGTTTTCGCCAAAACACAAGGAATAATCATTTTGCTCTTTGAGCACAATCTTAAAAATTAGCTTTTAATATGAGGGAAATATTTTTTAAATTAGATGATTTCTATGAAAAAAACTGAAATAAGATGTTATTCTGGATTCTTAAATATGTTGCCTTTAGCCATCTTAAATCAAAGGAAGGGAGACAAGGGCAGAACTTCCAAGCACACAACAAAGGTGGAAAGAAAGCCCAGTGGGTACACGACAGCAGAAAACACAAAAATCTTAATCAGAAACGTTCACTTTGGGGAGCGCCTGTCTGGCTCAGCTCGTGGAACACAGGACTTTTGATCTCAGGGTTGTGAGTTCAAGCCCCAGGCTGGGTGTGGAGATTACTAAAAATAAAATATTTTTTAAATAAATAAAGCTTTTTAAATTACACGGAAAGGAGAAGACAACTGTGTGAAGAAGAAAGATCACGGCTGTTAATACATTTTATTCAGATCCATCCTTAACACTCCTTTGCATGATTGATCGGGGTTGGAATTTTATTTGCAGGAGGAGAAGGTCTTCCAGAAGAAATCCTTGCAGGGTGTCTTCGCCCGCAAGGACCGCTGAGGGGGGGGGACTTCCTGCCGCTTGGCCGCCTCCCCGGCTGCCCCTCCTGTGAAGGGTGCTGCACCCGCCCGGGAGACCCACTGGCACCACCCAGCCAGGAAAGTCAAGAGGCTGTTTTTCTTCATTTCTACCACCTCCTGCAGATGCTTTTAAAAAGAAGCAGAGGACAAAGGAAAGAAAAATAATCAACCATCTGGTTCAGCCAGCATTGAAAGATCCATAATTCCTTCCTCAAAAAAAAAAAAGGATGCTTCAGAAGAATAAATCACATTTCCATTTAAAGGATGCAAAAGTTAAAAAATGAAGGGGGGTTAAACAGAAGGAGGAATGAACCATGAGAGACTGTGGACTCTGGGAAACAAACTGAGGGCTTCAGAGGGGAGGGGGGTGGGGGAATGGGATAGGCCGGTGATGGGTACTAAGGAGGGCACGTATTGCATGGAGCACTGGGTGTTATACGCAAATAACGAATCATGGAACTTTACATCAAAAACTAAAAATGTACTGTATGGTGACTAACATAACATAATAAAAATTAATTTTTAAAAAATCTGAAAAGAAAAAGTTAAAAAATAAAATAAAGGATGAGAAAGTTAAGAGAGCACCTTAATGAAATTGTTCTAGTTAGAGAGGGAAAAGCTAAGAATTTTCAGTCAAGGAAAAAAAACGGCTAGTTTGGCCCATAATCTTGGCTGAGGTCAGGAAATCTATCATTTTCCCTGCCGCCAAGTGCCTGGTCTGACTCCTGAAGGTTCACAAATTACTCTTTGAGACAGATCAGATTGAGACGTGATATTCCCCTCTTTCAAATTCCTTAGAAAGCTTCTAGGAGTAACCTGATGATAAATGACTTGTCTGAAACTCATCTGGTAATTTTAGAGAAAAACCCATTTTTAATGGCCAACTTTATGTACTCTTTCTTGGAACTTTTTCAAAATGGGAAAAAAAAGAGAAAAATAAATCACTTCACAAAGTTACGAATTCTCACGACGGAAACTATAATGATGTCAATGAATCTGAGCCAGTGAAGAGTCCCATACCTATAAATTAAGATTCTAGAAGCACGTGTGACTAACGCGGGCCGTCGGCGGCCCCGTGACCGCCCTGCGATAGACTGGCACGATCGCGTAACGTTTCAAAGACTAGCAGATGGAGATCGCTGGCAGGGAGCCCCCCCTTGAGTTTCAGAGCTCTCTGCAGGTTGTTGGGACCACTGAGGGTAAACAAGAACCCGTGGTCTAAAGGGGACATCCCAGGACGGGTGGCAGCTGCGGGGCGCCGCACAAAGGTCAGCCCTGCCTTCTGTCTACAGCCACTCGGCCCTGGAGACGCTGGCGATCCCCAGGCCAGAGAGGCCAAGGAACGAGCCAGCCAGAAAGTGGGCTAGCCTGCGGCCCCGGCACACTACTCACCCGGCTGTCCTGTCCGGCGAGGCCACCCTCCAAGGGCAGGGCGGCGGTGGCCGTGGCCCCCCGAGAGCAGCAGCAGGAGCAGGCAGAGGGGCGGCGGCATTCTGCGGGCTGACCAGCACTTCTCTCCGCTGCTCATCTCCGGCAGCCTCGAAATCGCTGTTTTGTGCACTTGGGTCTCGCGGAGGGGAGGGGTGGGGGGCATTTTAATTAAGCTCCACCTGCAGCTGTTTTTTTTGTCTCTGTACCTGTCAAAAGCCTGTACCCCCACTTCCCTCCCTCTCAAGCAGTGCTGCACCTGCCTAAGCCAGCAGCCCACAAAAGCGCTTTTGGATCAGAGTTAACCCCTTCATTAACGCCTCCGACGGTCTCCGAGTTTAGAGCGGATTTGCTTACTTTGGAGGACACGTGCGCTCACTCCTGAAGTCCCGCGTCCTCACGGTCACGCCCACAGTCCGCAGAAGCCAGGAGCACAAAGCCAAGCGATTTCACACAATAGAAAATTCGCTGTGCATGAGGAGCTGAGGCTCTGAAATTCTGCCCGTGTAAGGTCTGATGGACTCCGCCGTGGGCCCAAGAGACAAGGGGGATGAGGGGGGTACAGGGGGGCGCCCCAAGAACCCGCCGGTTCTCACCGAATCGCAGGCAAGGAGGCTAAAAACCGGGGCAAGAGGGCAGGTTTGGGCACGGGGTGATCGGGAAGGAGCCGAGAGCCTGGGGATGCTGGCCCTGGAGGGCCTGGCTACTTCTGACTCAAGGACCTGCACTTGCCCCGCTTTCCCAGGAAAGCCGGAGCGTGGAGGCCTCCTCCGTGCTGCCCCCCAGGGCATCCCCTCCCTGGTCCCAGTTTCAGAATCCCACAAGCAAAGCCGCAGACCCTCTTCATCCAACTGAGACAGCCGGTAAACTGAGTCACTGGCCACAAACCTGCCACTTGGGGCCAGGAGCCACGGCAAGTTCCAAGCAGAAGTAAAGCAACCGAACTGACAGCTCTCTCCAAAAGTGAAGGCTGACCCTTTCAGTTTTCCAATTTCCTGGCTCACACCCCTCCCCCAAGGGCAATTTCCATCTTAAATTCCAGCAGAGGCTTGTAGAGATTCTAGGCAAAATGGGCATGGCCCGAGGAGTCATGGCTCATTACTGCATGTTGCTTCGTCATTTTTTTCTATACGAAAATAATTTTTTAGCCTAAGAAAATTCCTATAAATGGTATTAAAAACTGAGACTTTTTTTTTTTAATTCAGTAGACTCCATGCCCAACATGGGGCTTGAACTCATAGCCCTGAGATCAAGGGTCCCTTCCTCTACCAAGGGGCTGCCAGGGGCCTCCAAAAAGGAGAGTCTCACAAATGAAAATTGACAGCAGCTCAGCCAGCTTCTTATACCCTTAGTATATTTTGCAGATTTTACTGGACGGACTCCTCAGACACTCTGAGCACCCAGAGCTTACACTGAACTACAAAGGACCCACGCCAGCAGGGCTGTGAGAGCCTGCCTAGCCAGGGGGCAAGACTCAGTGCCTAGGAATGGAAGCACATCTCCAGGGCAACCAGGGCGCTGGGAGTGGGCCAGGGAGGGCCGGGTGCCGCGGGTGGAGGAAGGCCACGCGCCCTCTTATTACTGGCTGCTTTCGAGCAGGCGGCCACCCGTCTGGTACTTCAAGGCAAGGGCTGAAGACTAAAACCCTGGCTTTGCTCCTGGCCTCTCTGTGGCTGTTTTCTCATCTGTAAAATGGGGATAAAAGAAAAAATTGGACCTACTGCCCCCATCAGAGAGCTGTTGTGAGGACTGAAGAGGGTCCCGTAAAGCACCCGGCCCACGTGGAGCTCACAGCAGGCACGCACGTCCAGCAACGCTAAGACGACATCCTCAATCCTTCTCCTTGCTCCCCAGGGTACAGAGAAGAGCCGCGCACCACAACACGTGGGGGCCCCCCAACAGGGGCCATGCAACCCAAGGGCTCCCACTTATTCCACCAGCATATCTTACACGCCAGGGTCCAAGTATCTCGGGGTGCTTCCCGCGAGCGCCGCACTGCACAAGGCACCAGCGATCACGTTCTCCAGGCCTAGAGCCTGCCCTCTGGGAGCTGATAACCTAAGGTCTTAGGCAAGAACGTGTTCCTGAAAAGACATCAAATGGGAACTTTCGATTAAAAGGAACTCAGTCCTGAATTATTTTGAAAAACAAAGAATGCTCCTTCTAAAGGTCCAAATGGAACCAAGAGAGAGGTTAGAGGGTGGAAGACTTTTCTCTAAGTACAGAAGAAACCGAACAGTGAGAGTCCCGTCACCGGACGGACTCTGTCCCTGGAGAACGCTGCACGAGTTCCTAGGTGGTGGGGAGCCTGGACTAAACGACCCCTAGGGGCTCTTCAGAAATTCAACAATTCGGTAAAGAAAGAAGCATGTCCCGATGCAGCCTTTCTGGGACATCCAGGTTTTGAAGTATCCGCTGTGTGCGAGCCAGTGCAGACCTTTCCGGCGCATTCCAGCTGCTGCTGCATGCGGAGAGGGATGCTTTCCAGCTCCCTGGCTCCGGTTAATTTCGGTAGTAACACATTACCACGGGCCCTTTATTTCAAGCACTTCGAGGAACCACTGTGACAAGAAGATGACAAATACTACAAATGTTAAGTTGCCCCCGTCTATGTGACCAGGACACATTCCTTCCAAAGACACCCGCTTCTTTATTTGGTTCGTCATCTGGTAAAGGTTAATAGGTTCAAGTTTAGAGGAGCTTCCAGGACTCTGAGGAAGCCAGCCCACAAACAGGGCCCTCCAGAGGTCCTTTCTGCCATCTGTCGCCAAAGATGGACTCGCACAGGATGACCGACATCACTGCGGATTCTCCAGAGTGAGCGAAGCGCCCCCGGAGCATGCAGTGGGGAAGAGGCAGCTCCCAGAACCCAGGAGATGGAGTCAGCTCCTCCTCACCGTCCGACCGCTCCTGTCACAAGCCCTGAAACACGTGTCGTAAGCCTGCTCACCGGAAGTATAAACAGGGCGCGTGGGTGGCTCAGTTGAAGTGTCTGCCTTCGGCTCAGGTCATGATCCCGGGCTCCTGGGATCGAGTCCCACACTGGGCTCCCTGCTCCGAGCGGAGTCTGCTTCTCCCTCTCTTCCCCGCTCACGCTCTATCTCTGTCCCTCTCAAATAAATGAAATCTTTTAAAAAATAAAGTATAAACACATCGTACATAAATATGCAAATACACCCAAAGATTACATGAACATCAAGTCGAGTTTCTGATTTGGCTAGAAAACTCCACATCAAATACCCAGGCCAGGGACAGGGGGCCTCTCCGGCCCTGGAACCAGACTGGACACCGTGGCGCACACGGAGTTCGCCACTTCCAATCCCGTGTGTGCCGAGTTTGGAGAGCTACGGAAATCCATAAAAACAAGACCCACGACAACAGTCCTCCCCATTTCCTCTTCCTGTCACATACGCCCTATGTCGCTCATGAAAACACAAAGCTACGGAAAGTCACACCGCCACTAGAGTCGCAGGACCCGGAAGCAAATCCGCGTCTGGGGACCTGCGGCAAGTCCACAGCGGCCAGGGTCCAACCTCGCCTGACGTGGACTTACAGAGCTTACCCGAAAAGGAAGGTGCTCACACAGGGATCTCGGCAGGAAGGGACTGTCAGGACGGAAGCTTTAGGATTCCCTTTTCTTTTTTTTTTTTTTTTTTTTTTAAGATTTTTTTTTTATTTATTTATTCGACAGAGATAGAGACAGCCAGCGAGAGAGGGAACACAAGCAGGGGGAGTGGGAGAGGAAGAAGCAGGCTCATAGCGGAGGAGCCTGATGTGGGGCTCGATCCCAGATCGCCGGGATCACGCCCTGAGCCGAAGGCAGACGCTTAACCGCTGTGCCACCCAGGCGCCCCTAGGATTCCCTTTTCTTACCTGACGTGACACATGGATGTCACAGTCACTTTGAGGTGAAAGGAGGAGGCATTTGCAGACCCTAAGACTGTGAAGCTTGATTTCAGAGCTTTCCCGTGACCAGCTTATCATGGCCCCTCGAGAGCCAAACTGTGGGGTGTCTTTTGCTGATCGGTATCCGTTCTATCCAGAACCCCTGTCCTGTTCTCTCTCACCCGCTCTTTAGTCAGCACCCCCAGGGTGAATACCATCTCGACTGGTCAGCAGACCTGGGCAGCGCACAGACCTCTTCAAGCCTCGGTCTGCACATCAGTAAAACGGGAAGAATCAGATCCGCCCCATAAGGCTGGGAGGACGCACTGAGGTCCTATATGGAGCCCCGGGGCAGCCTGGCACAGAGAGGGCTCCCAAATGCAGTGCCGTCCCTTATGCCTCCTGCCCCAGCCGGGAAAGGCATGCCCTGGGCCCCCTGACACCCCACAGAGAAGACAGCAGGACTAGAAGCTCCAGGCCTCACAGACCGAGCCAGGGCACCACACACAGGAGTGTTTGGGAAGAGAGCGGGTTTTCCTCTCAAGCAAAACCTCTGCCCCACAGAACCATAGTTAAATTACAAAATAGCCAAAGAAAAGTTGCATAAACTGTGTTTCTGGAGAAAATCACCTTCAGAAAGTAAAACGGACATGCACCTGCGAGCACCACACTTACCTTGTGGTCACACATGATACAGGTTTAAAAACCGCACTGGAGATCGAAAGAGCTTTGTTCATCTTTCAGGGACTGTCAGCCCGAAGAACCACGTAGAAGAATGAAGAGATAACGAAGATGTTTCCTTGAAAAGTCGGCCACATCTCCTTGCTGACACAACCTTAGTAATGGCAACAGATACCGTTTCCGAGCCCTGCCCCCAGACTCCTGTGTTAGCGCAGGGGACACGCGGAGCGTTTGCGCGAGCGTCTCGGGCTCTCTGACACGAGCTTTTGCAGCCAATGACTCGGAGAACACAGCCCAGCAAGCCTCTTAGCCTTTTTATTTTACTCTCTACTGATCCCTTCGAAAACCCCTCTGTGGCAGCGGGGCTCCCGGCCGCCCTCCCCGCTCAAGGCTGCTTCTGCCGGTGGCGACAGAGTCAAGAACCGTCCTTTCCGGCCGCTGCAGCCTCTGCCGGTGCCACTGATTTTGTGTTGTCATCCTCTAGCTTCTTCTTCTTCTTTGCTTTTTGTTCTGTGTTAAACTGAGTGAGTTCTTCATTTTTCTCTGAGATGTATTTTAGCTACCAAAAAAAAAAAAAATTTAAAGAATCACATTTTTACCTGGTTGCGAAGCCACTCTACAAACCTGGGGCAGCAGAGGGGAATCTAAGCCCCTCCTAACCACTCCCGCCCTAGGAATTTGGGTGGAAAAGCCTGGTTACGTTCCTGAGAGTGAAACAGATCTTCCAATTTTTCCTGGAAGAAGCAACCATCTACAAAAATCAACCGACTGCTGCCCACACTCCTACCCAACAGGCAGGAGTTTCTTGAGTAATCAAGAGTTCAACTGTGGAGCGTGCACAAGACAAGCGAGGCCTCAATATACCCCACCAAGCACCAGCACAATGAACGCCCCCCGAAATGTATCCAACTAACATCGCTGAGCAGCGACGATGCACCGGGTCCTAGGGACACAGGGTAAATAATGCAGGTCCCTGCCGTCGGGGAGGATTTTATCAAACGCATAAATTTAGCTGCAACTCTGTCATGAAAAAAAAAATTAAGAGCCCCAAATAAACACAGGATTGGGAAGTAAACGAATGTGCAATAAGCAGGTAACTTCCCAGTTAATGTTCTAAGATGACTGGCACTGCCCATTCCTTTGCAAAAGGAAGAAAGGGCTCACCGCAGCCAGCCAGCTCCCAGCCATGACCCGCACAGAACGGATGGGGAGAGAGAAGTGTCTCCCCCGCGGATACACAGCACCGCCAGCCACCTTAGCTGTTTCCTTAGCAATCACACCATCTTTAACCTTGACTTCGACTTTGGAGGGAGGGTATTAGAAGAGGAGGGGGAAAAGGGAGCCCAGTGGAAGCAGTGCTAGAGCCTGGCCTAGACGGTTTGCTTTCGGCCACCCGCCCGAGGGCTCCGTGTTCAGCTCTGCGAAGTTCCTAACTCCGGCGGCCTCCCCTGTAAAATCGGGCTAATCAATCATGTTATGAAAAACCCTCGGAGGCAGGCTGTGAGGTTTGAAATAATACAAGTAAAATAATAACTATAAAAGCCCCCCGTAAACTGTCAAGTGCTATACAAACTCCTTCAGCAACTATGTACTGAGCACCTGCTGTATGCCAGGCCGTATTTTAGGCAGGGCAGATGAAGCAGAGATGAGACAAAGGTCCCTGTCCTGGTGGAACTCACAGGATGAGGGACAGAAAGTGTTCTCACTGCTAGGATTAGACAAGGTCAGAAAACCTCACAGATGCCCTGCGTCTGCCCCGGGCCATGGCCACGAGGCAGGGATGACCACAGCATCACCTGTAAAATGAGGGCGTGGTCAAGATGACTTCTAGATTTCTTTGGACAGACAGAAAACGTGCTCCGTTTTCTGCCCATCCCAGCCGTGCAGACACTCCTTCCACACCTGGCCCATGAGAGCTGTGCACACGGCAACACAACTCTCCCCACACGCTCCAGCCGCTGGCCTGTCTCTGACACCACGCTGTAAATGAAACTCAGGGCCAAAGTTTTGAGATGTTACGAAAAAGGCAAATTATGAAATCCAGAGAGTGCTGATTAGAAAATTTCAAATTGGCTTAGCGAGATCCATCATGATGAAAGAGAGACTATAAATTGTGGGCAGGTCTGAATGGTTCAACCATCTCTCGTTTTTAATGCAAGGTGCCCTGGGGAATCGCTTCATGGCTGCAAGTGATTAATTGGGAATAATGTATTCTGATGGGAAAGGGGAGTGAGGAAAGAAATTCATCTCTCACCAGTGAATTACTCCTCCTGGCTAAGAGCTTCACATCTTCGGTGTTAATTGTGCTTCTTTTCGCATGTCTGTAGAAAGGGCAGGAACAATTCACCAAAATGTTTAGTATCACTTCAAGTTTTGATGAAACCCAAAAGTTCATGGTCAGACTCCAAACTAGCAAGGATCTCTAAGTAGCCCATCTTTTTAGATTAAATTCATTACACAACAATGACATAAAAATGAGCGAAGTGACTTTGCCAAGATACTAATTAAATAAAGAGACCAAGGAAAGCAGCAGCCATCTGTCCACCCCCACCGAGGCCACGGGTGCCTGAGCGGGGACTTGCTTAGGCACAACGGTCACAGCAAACACCACAGAAAGAGCACGCAGCCCGTCCGCGCACCCCTTTAGTGAAAAGAGAAAATGGCACAATATCTCACACCACAAAGATCGCCTCTGCTTAAACAGATGGGAAGTGGAACAACAAAGATACCAAGATCCCGAAGCTCTTCTCCGAGGGCTACGTTACAGGCAGATGCCCCCCCCCCCACAAGGAGGTAATGCGCTCCCTCAACAACAGCCGAGCCGGAACAAAGAACATCCTTTAAACTGGAGTCTGTGTCTTGCTTACAACCTGGACTCCTATTCTCATTCCAGTCCTCTTATCTTTGCTTTCAAAGGTAATTTTAGGGGCCCCTGGGTGGCTCAGTCGGTTAAGCGTCTGCCTTTGGCTCAGGTCGTGGTCCCAGGGTCCTGGGATGGAACCCCACATCTGGCTCCTTGCTCAGCAAGGAGTCTGCTTCTCCCTCTGCCTGCTGCTTCCCCTGCTTGTGTGCTCTCTGTCTCTGACACATAAAGAAAAAAAATATTTTAAAAATAAATAAAATAAAAGGTAATTTCAGATAATAAGCTCTATTCAATAACTTATTGCTCTAATTACACCATTTCTTGCCATTTCTCACTTCCTCCAAAAGTAAGTAGAAACTTTGTACACAGGAGTGAGTAGACATCTTTGTATCCTTAATAACCCCAGTAAAGTGGCCAACACACAGTCCTCACCAAGTATCTGTTCTGTTAACAATAAAATCACACAGAAATTACACTCCATAATTTGAATTAATTCACACCCTGCTAAATGTGCAGGTGGCATGTGTCGTCTCCTCACGACTGACAGCATCTGCCTGTGCCAACAGTATCCACTGCAGGAGACAACTTCTCATTAGCCATTCGCAAGGGCCAGGAGAGAAGGGGAACAGTCAGAAGGGGAGGTCAGAGCGGCCACAGAGTAGAAGCCGGGCCACAGATGTACCAGGGGGAGGCGGTTAGGTGCCACGGACACAGTGTGGACCTGAGTCACAAGATCGGGCCGCTCTGCCGGTTTTCACATTCTTCACAAAATGCCACAAACAGAAGAACAGAAGGAAGCAGCACAGTGACCTGTTCACAGAGTAAGAGGCGATCTGTTCACAAGGCAGCGTTCAGGAAACGGCAAAGCCAAGCCTCTAACTACTCGGCGTGGTATCTGCCCCCTCCGCACCATGTTTTCATGCCAACACGTCCCTAACCGGAGGGGCAGGTATATCGGAGGCTGGCCTCCTCACACCTAAATCAGGCCTCTGACCCCAGAAAATGACTCGAGGGAAAATTACGAAGCCGTTTTTCAAGTAACACTGTTAGCAACGCAGGTTTTGAAGACTCTTCCCAAAATGTTCCTAGAATCAACTTACTAGTATCTGTCTTCTTCAGAACGTTACGTCTTTAATATATTAACAATATTAGGTGACTAGAGATTTCAGAGCTAAATTAAAGGAAATTTGCAACTTAAATTGGGAGATGATTTTCCAAAGTTTACAGGCGAATTAGCTCAAATTTAAACACATTTTCTCATAGAAACAATGTTACAAATACTGGTTAGGTTCCCAGCCAGCCTACAAAGACCATTTAATATACAGCTGGCCTGAAACAGTCCTTCAGACTGCTTGTAGGACTCACAGTTCTAGACAGTGGCCTCGGGGAAAACACAAGGCCACAGGATAAACGAAGCTGACCTTCTGGGAATATCAATTTTATTCCGTGAAAAACTTTATTTTTTTTTTTTAAGATTTTATTTATTTGAGAGAGAGAGCGCAAGCAAGCCCAAGCAGGGAGGAGGGGCAGAGGCAGAGGGAGAAGGAGACTCCCCCACTGAGCAGGGAGCCCGACGCAGGACTCGATCCCAGGACCCCGGGATCACAACCTGAGCCGAAGGCAGACGCTTCACCGACTGAGCCGCCCAGGTGCCCCGCCCCCAACCCCTACCCCACGATAAACTTTCAAACAGGATTTTTTTTTTTTTAATGACTGCAAACTGAAGTATTACGAAGATCAGTGTGAAATTAGACAAGGGGAGTCTTCAAAGTAAATCTGCACTTGTGTTGGCTCGGGGGGCGGGGGGAGCGTGAAGAGCGCCAGAGGACACCCCGGGACACGCGGAAGGGGAGGCATCTCGTCGTCAGTAAGCCTCTGCCTCTCTCAGTTAGACAACAGCAGCTTGGCAGCCTTGACTTGATGATGCCCTTGCCTGGGGAGCTTACAGGCTAAGTGACGCACACAGCAAGCAAGTACCCTCACCAGCAAGTACCCAGCAAAGGAAACCCAACCTCTTAACGTAATCATAAAACAGACTACCTGAAAGCTCAGTGTATTATGTGCTAAATATTTCCAATTTCGTTCTTATTTCTAGTATCTTTACAGAACCACCTAAAAACATGTGTTGTCTTTCCCACAGCTAACACAGAAATGGCTGGAAAAGTCATGACCGGGGATTTACTGCTGGCGTCCACCAGGGAGAGGCCAGAGAAGCCCATCAGCGCCCTGCACGGCACAGTCCCCACCACAACCCAGAAGGCGCCGGCCCAGAATGTCCACGGTGCTGAGATGGAGAAACCCGGCTCGATGTTGATAAACTTCACGTTCAAATCAAATAATCGTGGGCTTACATATTTACATTTTTGTGCCATCCTTTGTAATAAAAAGAAGTTGTATTTTCCGAAAAAAGGAAAGACGGGGCAAGAGGGGTGACACATGTTATTTCGCACGAGGCGCGGGGGCTTCGGGGGAGTTAATGGGCGCCACGTAAGGAGCCACCACCTCAATTAAGAGTGAAGAAACCACAGGAGCTATTAGTATCCCGTGAGACGACCCTACCCTTCGGCCAAGCTGGCGATGCTAAGCGGTTTTTAGGGATTCATATACACGGGGACAGGACAGATGTAGAGTCCGCCCTCTGAGAACCTACGGCTCTAACTCATCCAAAGCACTCACCGAGCCACAAAGAGCTAGCGGCGGCGAGGTGAAAAGCTCGGGTGCGGAGCGGCCGGCACCGACTCAGACGTGCGAGCGGACTGCAAAGCTCTAGCCCTTTCCGGCCTCCGCCATTCAAACTGCTTCGTAAAAGCAATTGGGCGCGATTGTTCTCAATTACCTGAGGTACTAATCGAAGAGATGAGCGTAAATCACCTGTAAGAGCTCGAGCCTCCCCGCTGGAAGCAAGTCACCCGCCTTTCACGGCGCGTGTGCCTCTGGTGACGGACGCCGCGACCCCGAGGCTGAGGGCGCTGGCTGCTGGGTGCTGTCACCGCCGGGCACGCAGCGCGCACACGCCCTGCACGTTCACAGCCCTCGTGTAGCCGGGAGCCGAGCAGCTCCGCTTCTCTGACAAAAAGTACTCAGAAGATGTCACAAAAGTGCCAAATCAAGTCTGAATGGACGTGATTACAGCAGATGTTATATTCTTGCGGAATCATGACGGCAGAGGAGCCTGCAATAAACCCACCCACCCACGCACACAAAAGCCTAAAGCTCTCCCGAACACACCGCCGGACGGGGAGGAGGCACAGCACGTCGACGCACACAGCATCAGACACGCAACTCTTGACCCACCTTGCGAACATTTCAAGGTCTTTGGCAAAAGTTTCTGAAAGAGAAGAAGATGTGCTTTAGCTATCCTCATGCCAATCTTATCTCAGAAGGAGGGCAAGTGCAACCTCAGTTCCCACAACCCAGTGACTAACACGACAGACCCTTTCTGCGGAGAGAGGATGCACTTCAGGCCGCCCCATCCCCGGACGGGAGCCTTCAGCCTAGGTTGTGTGAGTTATTCATATGGCCTCCCTGTCATAAGTGTGGTAATTGTGGCCACACCTCTCCTTCCATGACACTAGCCCTTAATCTTAAATTTTGCTACAAGTTATGGCTTGAGAGGACATTAATTTCCTTGGACGTCAAGCAGATACCAATGTCACAAGCTCGGCTGTCATAGAAACCATGGCATGGGCGATATAAAAATGTTATAAAGCAACGAGATAAAAATGTAATGTCTAATGTTCCAGGCAGTTTAAAACAGAACAAAATAAAGGGGTTCATGCCCAGTGTTAGGTAATAGAAATAGATGTTTCCATAAAACATCCGAATCTTACAGCTTAGAAATGAAATGTTTCATGAATAGCGCCCTATGGTTATGTTCTCCGCCTGTTGCTAAGACGAGCCATGGTACCCGGCCACACGTTTCTCCTGGGCAAAAACAACTTGGGGGATTTCCACCCACAGAGAGAAAGGTCCCGCTTCGTACCGCACTGCCGGAAGGTCAGCTCTGAGATCGCTGCGATGGTTTGTTTGCTGAATGGAATCTCTCTGTCCGATGCAACTTCCTCGCAGAGACAACCAACAGTGTAGTGGACGGCTGCTTTCAGCCTCTGAAGCAAAAAGTCAAAATACTTCATGGGTGAGGCTGCAAATAAGAGCTTTCCACATCTTCAAAAATTAAGACCAAGGAGAGGGTCTGCTCAGCCTAATTCCTTCAGCACTTTCCACAATGGCTGAGTGACTTTTCAAGTGTACTAATAAATTAATGAGGCCCTCTGGAGTGTGACTTGGAGAAACATTACTTTCTTGTTAATGGTTATGATTTAGGTCAAATAAAGATAAGGAATTACAACGACAGGTCAGCGGGGAGCAAAGTCAGACTTGCACTTGCAAAGTATCTGCATGACTTTAGATAGTCCACAAATGTGTACCCATTCCTACTGAGCAAAGGCACATGCTAGGTGTTTCTGGAACAATGAAAAACCAGACAGGGCTTACTCTAGTGAAATGCAAAAGGATCCCATCCCTCTGCTCTAAGTCACTGGGGCCCCAGGCCTGCACGTGACCAAGGACAAACGCTCGGGACCATGCCGGGAAAGGCCTGTGAGGACACGTCTGACCCTCCTTTGATTTGTTGGCTTGCTAGCCCACCTCACTAGGACCCTCGCTGTTCCTTAGCAACCCTTCTAGATACTGAAGAACATAGCTTTCCCAGGCAGAGAAGCAAAGAAGCAAAACAAAGCCAAGCCAAGATCTCAGCATGCTGTCAACAAACTTACTGCGCCCCTGGGGGTGCTCCTCTATGCTGGAGACAGAACTGAACTGGACAGGGGACAGCTGAACCCCAAACAGCAAGTGTTCACAGCTGAGACAGGATGAGGAGGACCTAGAGAAACACAGCTCCAGGAGCCCAGAGTAGAGGCCAGGCAGACAAGCAAGGGTAACGACCTTTCTTGGTTTCAGATGTCAAAAGACAAGGTAAGTTGAGGCTTGTGGTAGAAGGAGACAAAGGGACCATCGCCCTGGGAAGGGATAAAGAGCCCCCACGGTCATCTTTTTTTAGGTATGTGTGGTGTTGTCATTAGAGGAACAGGACAGGGAGGCTTCTGAACGTTCCACAGATTTTTTTGTCCCTCCTTTTGCCCGCCTCCTGGGCCGGGCCAAGTGCCTTCTTCAATGTTGCAGACAACACTGCACTTCGAGGCTCAATCCCTAGATCCCAAATTCCTCAAGGGCAGGACCCTGTCAGTTTTGTTCCCTACTGTCCACCTAGCGCCAAGAACAGCTGCATGAATGAGTGACGGGACCCTCAACTTGCTCACCAACTTCTCAGCCCATCTTTGCAGCCGTACTCATTGCTTCAGTAAGCTGAGAATAGGAAAATGAGGACAGCCTCAGCTCTCAGGGTTTATCTCCCACTACTTTTGCCATCAGTGGACTCTTCAAAACCATCAATGTCAGGAAAGACAAAAAGGGTGGAGAACTCCCAGGGAAGATCAAAGAGACAGGACTACTAAATGCAAGTTATGACCCTTGACTGGATCCTGGATGAAAGAAAAAAAGACCAGAAGAAACAGCTTTGGGACACACTGGGGACACGTGCCTATGGACTGAACATCAGGTAATAGGATTTTACCAATACTAAACTTTCTGAGTGTGATACTTGAGGTTATGTACAAAAATACCCCTCTTGTGGCGAGAGGCATACGAAAGTACTAAAACTTAAAGGGAAAGTGTCAAGGTACCTGCAATTAAATCTCAAATGATTCAGGAAAAAAAGAGAGCAAAGGAGTAAATATAGCCAAGTGTTAACAACTGGTGAATCCAGGTGAGGAGCCTATGGCTGCTGAGTGCACTATCCTTGCAGCTTTTCCTGAAACCTTGCGCTTCCCAAAAGAAAGGGAGGCGGTGGGTAAGCAGCTTCTGAAACGAACCCTGGCAGGAGGACACTCCCGTGCACCGAGCTCACTCCCGGTCTTCACCCTCTTTGAGGTGGCCGCCCTGGTTCTTGCTTTTTACCTCTTCAGGGCGTTCTGGCTCGTTCTCACGACTCCGCCCGGTGCGCTTGTTCCAGGCGCTGCCCGCAACCGCCCTGGGAGGTTCCTACTACTCGGATTCTGCATGCGGGAGAGCTGGGCTGGAGCAGAGCCGCGCGCCGCCCGGGCTGCGGAGCCAGGGCTGGGACCCACGCGGGAAGGAGCCCGCGCGGCATCCGGGCTCGCAGCGCGTCCCCGCGTCTGCAGGGCGGAGCGCGCACCTCACGGCGGCCACGCGCCGGGCCCCGCGCTACGTGCTTTGCCTGGATCCCCTTCCAGGGCGCACACCCTATTCTCCCGACAGCCCTGTCTGAGAAGGGAGACCGCCGCTCCCAGCCCGAGGTGGCCCCCGGGCGCCAGACTCCGACCCGCGTTACCCTGGAGACCGCCTCCCAGCACCCCCCGCGGCAGGCCAGGCCAGCTGGCGCAGGCGCAGGCGGCCGGAGCGCGCTCTCCGCTCGGGGGGACGCGCCCCGAGAGGCGCCCGGCGGAGGCTTCGAGGCCTTTCCCTCTCCAGAAGCTCGACGCCGTCCTCCCCCAGCCCGGCAGGGACCCGACTTTCCTGTACCTGTCGGTAGGAGAATTGCTGCTGCTCCTCGGCCGCCCCGTCCTCCTCCACCTCCATCGCAGCAGGGCCGACCCGGGCAGGCGCGCGAGGGCTGAAGGAGGCGGCGGCCGGGAGGAGTCTGTCGTATTTCCCGCCGCGGCGCCGGGCGACGGGCCGCGCGGGGGGACAAAGCGCGAAGCTCCTCGCCGCCGCGCCGCGCGCGCCCTCTGGCGGCCGCTCCGGGAAAGGCCCTTCGCGGTCGGGGGCGGGCACCCCACCGGCTCCCCGGGGCTCAGCGCCTGGCTTGAGGCTCCCACGAGCCCTCCTTGGAAAGAAGGCGTGTGTGCAGGGACAGCGTTGTCGGGCGGCACCCTTCCCTGTAAATTCCGTGTGGCTCTAACCTCCGCAGGCCTTGCAAAAGCCACCCAGTGTCTGTAACTGTGTCACCAACAGTAGTGTTAGGGCATCAGCCTGCAGGAAAGTGCTGGATGACTGTCCCATTCAGCAGCGCAGGCAGTGAGTAGGTGACACAACGAGGCTCACTCACTCAGCAGCAGTACCAGGGCCCCCAATTTAAAAAAATTTTTAAGCTCTGCCCAACATGGGGCTCGAACTCACACACGCAGAGATGCTTGCTCTTCCAACTGAGCCAGCCAGGCGCTCCAGGGCCCCCAACTTTTTTTTTCTTTTAACATTTAAAAAAAAAGACTTTTTTAAATTAATTAATTAATTTATTTATTTTAAAGATTTATTTTATTTAAAGATTTATTTTTAAGATTTTATTGATTTATTGATTTAAAAGAGAGAGAGAGACAGAGTGAGCACATGGGCAGAGGGAGAAGGAGAAAGCCGAGTCAGAGCCCCACAGAGCCTGAGCTCATGACCTGCACCGAAATCAAGAGTCCATGCTCAGTGGAGGGAGCCAGCCTGGTGTCCCAGGGCCCCCAGTTTTTTAAAAAGGGCTTTGACTTGCTTATGTATTTTCCAAAGTCTCGCTGCAGTCATCAGGGAGAAAACAACACTCCTTGGACGTCCTCCCACTTAGGGCTCAGGGTTGTGTTCACTTTTGACTGCATAGGGAGGCGAGCGTTGAGACCTCCTGAGGGTATTCCGAACACCTTCCAGTGCCCTGAAAATCATCGGCCTTTCCTGACTAATCTGAAACTAAGGAAGAAAAGAAGGGTGCTCAACTGAAAGAATCCACAGGCAACCTCCCCTCTTGACACCTCTGTGGAGAAAGTCAGGGATGGGCGGGGGTGAAGGGAGAAATTGTGGGGGCAGAATCCCACAAGGATTTGCTTTTGGCCCCTCACCTGCAACTGTCCCACATCTTTGCTGAATCCTAAGTGGGGGGGTCGAGGAGGCAGAGATTTGACATACAAAGTTATTAGGGGTGATTATTTGTGTAACCTGAAGATTTTATTCTTCAAAATAATCTATAAAGGGTTCTTAGAAACCTGAAGCGCTAACATATTTTAATTGCCAGTTTATAGAATGAGGACATTAAGGGATAGAAAACTTGCAGACCGGTATGAACCGACTAACCTTTTTTTTTGTTTTAAAAGAAGAGCATATGCATCCATATAGAGATGTGGGATATTTGAAAGGAATAGAAAGAGCTGGAAGGATACATGACAAATACAGTTAACTTCTGAGCAGTGAGTTGAAGAGAAGGCAATAAAGACACTCAGATTTTCACTTAATATATTTCTGTATTCTGCATTTCTTTTTTTTTTTTAAAGATTTTATTTATTTATTTGACAGAGAGAGAGACAGCCAGAGAGAGAGGGAACACAAGCAGGGGGAGTGAGAGAGGAAGAAGCAGGCTTCCAGCAGAGGAGCCTGATGTGGGGCTCGATCCCAGAGCGCTGGGATCACGCCCTGAGCCGAAGGCAAATGCTTAACGACTGAGCCACCCAGGCGCCCCTGTATTCTGCATTTCTTAACTAGTGTGTGTGTGTCTTTTACAATTAAAGGGAAGCCCACAGGCCCCTCTTGGTCTTCCTCTTCCACGGAAGTGCCCCCAAGCCTCACAAGTGTGCCGAAGGCCGAAACCCAGAGAAACTCTTTTTGGAGGAATCCGCCTTCTGATCGATTTCCACTGCGTCTGAGATGACAGGTGCCTCTGGCCTCTTCTCCCCACTGCTCCCTGAGAGAGTCCCGGTGTCCCGTCCCCTGGGATGGTCCCCAGTGCCATGCAGGACAGGCCTCTCACGGTATGTCGCTGATATGCAGCCTGTGCCTTGGCAGGCCCAGTTCTGCCCTTCACACTGCCACTCTCTGGTCTCCAGCAGGAAAGAAGGGAGCCGGCAGCATGGAGTGGGCTGGGAGCAGGTAGAGAGCTCCAGCCGTAGGCCCAGAACTCGGGTTCAGAGCCCAGCCCCTATCACGAGCTTTGGGAGCCAGGGCGAGCCACAGAAACTCTCCAAGCCCCAGTTCCTGCATTTACAGAGTGGGGGCCCTAGTACTAACATCAGAGAGTGGTTGTGAGGCCGAAATTGCACCTAAGTGCTCAAAAATAGTCACGGTTATCTCCTGGGCAGTTTCTATGCTTTGTACCTTGCATGTTATCTCATTTTAAAGCAGTTGCTTCCCAGGGCGCCTGGGTGGCTCAGTCGGTTAGGCATCTGACTCTTGATTTTGGCTCAGGTCCTGATCTCAGGATCCTGAGACTGAGACCCACATCGGGCTGCGCACTGTGTGGGGAGTCCGCTTGGGATTCTCTCACTCCCTCCCCCTCTGCCACCCCGCCCTCTCTAAAAAAAAATTATATACACATATATATGTGCAAATAAAGCAGTGGCTTTATTCTAGTTATTCTAGTGGTCTGCGGAGTACCCACGGACTTCAGAGTCTGATAGAGGAAGGTCCAGAGCTGAGGTATTTCATCACCGAGAATGGATCTGTTTGGAGGGAGGGATTTTGCCCGGTAAGGAACCAGCCACGCCCACTGGCCACTAGATGTCAGCGTTGTGCCACGTTGTGAAATAAGACTGGCCCTGCCGGCAGTGATGCTACCTTCCCCAGGGCTTACTAGCTCCTGGGCTGTTCTAGACGCCTGTTTCATCTCTCAGCTGCCCTCACAGGTAGGTACTGGTACCCCATTTGATATGTGAGGGAACAAGGTCACAGAGGTGAGAGGACTTGGTCCCAGAGCACAGAGATTAACATGCTGGGAAGTGGTGGAGCCCAGATCGGATTAGCCGCAGCCTGGCTTCCGAGCGCACGCCCTCAGCGTAGGTAAAATGGGGACATTTGCGGGCTTCCTGGATCCTTTTCAGCTGCGTTAAAAAGGGGGCCATGACTTAAACTTCAATAACGGTCATCATTTTTTTCCTCTAAAATTGCCCTGTAAAATGCTGATTCTAAACAATCAATCTCCCTTGGCTGTCGTGTGGATTCTGTCAGCTCCCGAGGTCAGGACTGCTGCCCTCCCCATGGACACGCCGTCCCTGGCCCAGCGCTCGGCACGTGGCAGGTGCTCCGGAAGCGTGCCGGTGGCCGAGCGGAGGCGTGGATTGTGCACGCGAGCAGGACGGCGGTGCAGGGGTCGAGTGCAGGGGCTCTGGCGGCCGTGTTCTGGTTACAGTGCGTCAGGGGTAACCAGACCATCCGTGTGCTTGGTTTGTACCCTGGGCGGAGTGACAGTACCTGCTTCAGAGGGCGTGGTGTTGATGGAGTTCACCTCCAACGGCGCCTGGCGCACAGTTATTATTCTATTCCTGTATGTGCCATTTATACAGTGGGAGACACTCAGGAAAACGCCCAAATAGGGCCAGAGGTCCTGACTCCTCCATGTCACAAATTGTCTTTTTCTGGGGAAGCATAGGTGACAGATACCGGCTCGAAAAATCGAGCCAATATCTCTTGACCCACGTGCTCCTCTAGAACGTGGCCCACGCTGCCATCGAGGGGTAGCGTCTCGTCCTCCACCCGTTGAATCTGGGGTGCTTATGACTTGCTTGTAACTGACGTAAAGTGGCGGAAATAACGCTGTGCGGCGCCCACGGTTCGGTCTTCAAAGGCAACGTCGTGCCTGCTTTGTTACCCGGAACACCCAGCTTGGGAGCCGAGCCCCCGGGGAAGAAGGTCGCCGCGCCGGAGGCTGCCATGCCGTGAGGCAGCCCGAGGCCACACGGCGAGGCCACATCTCAGCCCTAGCTGAGGTCCCCGCAGCCAGCATCGACCACCAGATGAATGAAGCGGACAGACCCCCTCCGAGTGACCGCAGCCACGGAGTGGTCCCGAGCTTTCAAGCCTTTGCTGAGGCCCAGATACTGTGGAACAGAGACAAGCTATGCCCCCGTGCCCTTCCAGCTCCCAAGCCACAGAATTAGGATAAAGATGGTTATTACCTGAGTTTAGGGCAGTTTCCTATACACCGCTCAGCGGTAACTGGAGCAACGTGCAGCGTTCCTGGACTGTGGACATGTTACGTATATACTAACATACGTGCTAAGAGAAGGACACCTGTCCTGAAGCCCCTCTGCCTCTCCTGAAAGGAGGGGCTCCACGTCGGCGTCGGTGAATGTCTAACACCTGTCAGTCCCCTGCCTGAAGTCCCCTTGCTGAGAAATCCTGTCTGCTCCCATGTCTGATGCATCGGTCTTTACCAACAACCTCTCTGTCCCAAATGAAGCAGAAGCTGTGGCTGAAGCCATTAGTGGGCCTAGGATTTCTGCCCAGAGAGGCCCTTTCCTGGAGTAGCCACCAGTCTGTCCCCGCATGGGCCAGAACCCCTGTGTGCTCACCTCCAGCACGTTCAGAGCTGCTGGCCCGCCACCTGGCACAGGAGCTGGTAAGTGACAGCCAACCCTGCAGAGCTGTCCCTGTGGGGCGGGCACTGATGTCGGCCTCAGAACAGCTCTGTGAGGGAGTCTCACCGCCCCTTCTGTGCAGACGAGAAAGTACACGGGCACAGAGGGGCAGCGATGTGCAGAGCAACGGAGAGGTCACGGCGGGGCTGACCTTCCAGGGGCGAACCGAGGTTTCACTGATCTGTTTTTCAGGTCCGTCCCAGGATGTAAAACTCAAACAGCACGAGCGCCTTTCTAGTAAAAACAGTCACCCCAGCAAGGGCCTCGGCAAAAGACTGTCACTTTCCTTAACAGGACAAACAGCTTCCTCTTATTGTGCCCTCGCTGTGTGCCGGGTGCTGTGCCAAGTACCTGTGTGATCTCACTCATCGCCCCGGTAACCTGGGGAAGTAGTTCCCAGCCCCGCTGTGCAGATGAAGAACTGGCAGGTGGAGGCCTTGGGCGCTGCTGCCGAGTCCACCTGTGCGCTCGGATCTTCTGTCTGGTCCGTGGCCCGCGTGGCATCGCCTGGGAGCCAGTTAGAAACGCCCAGTGCGGGGCCTTACCCCGTCCTGCTGAATCCGAATCTGCCCTTTTCCTCAAGACCCACCCCCGGCGCTAGGGGCTTGTGTAGTTTGAGAAGCTCCCCCGGCCTCCACCGCCCCCTGGAAGGCGTTTGTCCCAACTGCCACGCCCGGCCGTGTGGCACACGGAGGACGCCACCAGGACCGTCCTGAGGCTGGGCTTGCAGAGCGAACTCACCGCTGGGCGCTGAGACGTAAACTGGTGTCTAAACCGCAGAAGTCCCGCTGCTTCAGGGACAGGTGCGGCCTGCAGTGGCAATAACGCCACACAGAGGTGCTTATTACCTCCAGGCCCTGGCCTGTTCTTCACTCCATGAATGCACAAAACAGCCTTGAGGAGACAGGTACTATTATCCCGTCTTACAAATGAGAAAACTGGGAGCAGGGATGGTAAATAATTTGCCGAAAGCCCTACAGCTAGTGGGGGGGTTGCTGATCTGAGGCTTCATAGCTTCTGGATGCTGAGCAGAGCCTAGTTCTATTGCACGTGATCGGTAGGATTTCAGACGGTCCAGCTTTACATTCCACGCTTTCGACGCTTAGCCTCTCACCCCGCACTTCGCGTCTCTTCGGAGGAACGCGCTCTCCATCCTAGCAGCGCCTGTCCGCCTCAGAGCGAGTGGTCAGAGATCACCTGGGAGGAAAGCTGCATCGAGGGGTTCACATCCCTTAAAAAAAAAAAAAACCCTGTCGGGGTGCCTGGGTGGCTCAGCTGGTGAAGCGTCTGCCTTCGGCTCAGGTCACGATCCCAGGGTCCTGGGATCGAGTCCCAGGTCGGGCTCCCTGCTCAGCGAGGAGCCTGCTTCTTCCTCTGCTGGCCGCTCCCCTTGCTTGTGCTCTCTCCTTCCCTCTCTCTGACAAATAAAATCTTCAAAAGAAAAACAAAATGCTGTCTTGAGCAGTGACTCAGCACCTCTACTTGAAGGCGGGGGTGGGGAAGGGTGACAGAGCCACGTCCAGCTAAGTACTCACATCCAGGTTGAGAGCTTCAAAAGCTAAACATTTAATGAAAAGGATCGCCTCCCATGTCAGCTCTGCGAGCCCCTGCACTTTCCTGAAAGAGGTCAGAGGTCAGATTACACACCAGCTGTCAAAACAAGGAAGCCCTTTGCTCTATTCTAGGATACTCGCAGGACTTTGTAAGCATTCCAGAGAAATCTTCTGGAGTTAAGCTGCTGGAATAAAACAATTACCTGGCGCCAGGCCACACGACACTATCAGTAAGTACGCCAGCAGGACGTCTTAAGTAAACAAGATGGAGTGAAAAGGCCGGATTCAAGGAGTAGGCTTAGGTTGCTAACGTTCCCACCCCACGCCCCTGCGCCGGGCTTAGGGACGAACAGAAAGAGGCGGGCCCAGGAGGGGGAATGAGGCAGGGCACACTGAGCCCCCCGTGTCACTGAAATGTAGCTCCCTAAAACATTTCGTACGAAGCGTGGCACACAACACACAAAAGGCACGAAGACTGTGTCGGTGAACATCCGTGGACCCAGCGCCCAACCTGAGAAAACACTCGGGTCCCTGTGTCGCCTCCTCGTCCTTCCCGGCACAGTTCATCAGGATCCTAACTTTGGTGTTTCTCGTATTGTTCTGGAGGGGTTTTTGTTGTTGTTGTTGTTGTTGTTGTTTTAATGGAGAGGAAAAAGTGAACAAGGCTAGAAGGAAACAGGCTCCCATGTGCCGAAACGGGCCGCAGACCTTTCTGCCAGTGGGGAGAATGGCTCAGTGTGGCCGAGGGGAGATACAGAAGAGTCTAGAGAAGAAGCAGACATTGAAAGTACCTTTTATTAAGTAGAGAAAAATGGGGAATCTACGACGTGATACAAAGGTTCCAGTTTGAGCAAATCCCACAGAAGCCCTTCCCATCTGCGGGTGCCTCTAGCAGGGGAACCGCCCCGCCTCCCTCAGCACAGGGACGCGTGGAAAACGGCTCCCCGGAGCTGATTCACGCCAGCGCGCACATGCTCGCCTCCTGCTCGGCCCTGGGAGGCTAGGGCAGAGGGCACAGTGCTCCTTGCAGAGCTCCTTCACACGTGCGCGCACGGTGACTTTCAGGATCTCTTATGGGACTTTATCTTCTGAGGTCTGAGCAGAGGAGGGCGGAGGGCTGTGTAAGCAGTGTCGTGCGGCCAGTGGAATGTCCCAGTCCGGGGGATCGTGGCGGGGGACCGGCCTGATCAGGCATTGTAGGAAGAGGACGACACGCTGCCACCATGGCCTGTCCAGTTAGTGTGGATAAACTGTCCAGGTTTGGCTAAGAGTTCGTAAGTGTGAGCCCCGAAGTAATCCCGCTGAGCCTGGAAAACGAGAAGTCGGTTTGGTTGGAATAACGCGTGGACAGGCCGCCGTGAGGCACCAGCCGGGTTACCGTCCATCACCTGCTCGGAAAGCTCACCTGGATGAGGTTGGCCGGGAGCATCTCGTGTCTGTAGCCGTCATAGAAGGAAAGGGCCGTGGTGAAGCAGGGCATGGGGATGCCCGCCTGGACCCCGGTGCTCACCGCCCGCCGCCACGAGCCCTGAGCCAAAACAAGCCAAAGACGAGGGGTCAGCCCACGGAGACGAGAGCCGCTTCCTTTCTAAGCGACAGAACCCCATGTGCACCGAGGCAGGGAAGTGAAAAAACAAAATTCCCAGCACCCAGCTCTGCGCGGCCTACCTGGCAGTCTTCGACAGCTGACTTAAAGAAGTCGTCGAGTAGCAGATTCTGAAGTTGTGGGTTCCGATCAAATGCGTCCTTTATCTTTCCTAGGAACACGCTGAAATGATCAAGAGGGAAGAAATCATGAATCTTAACCTCCGCACGCTGAGTGCCCGGCAGAAAGCAGGGGGACAAACCGGAAGCGGACACGCACCCTAGCGACACACCAAGTTACTCCTCACCCCTCAGAGCCAGCTGTTCGCTCAGTGAAAACAGGGAGCCAGAGTCCCAAGACGCAAGGCCAGAGGGCGCGACGGTTCTCACAGAGCTACTTTAAAGGGTGTAGACAATGTAGTCAGAACGGCTGACATACAGGAAAAAAGTGGGACGTGACCACCTACACCTGTCCTGTCGCCAGTTAGGGGACTCACGGCGCCAGTCCCAGGGCCACCGTCCACACAGATGCAGAGACCACCACTCTCAGCACGGTGGCGTGGTGTGTGGCCCGCACTCACCTCCTGATGATGCAGCCCCCTCTCCACATCAGGGCGATGCCACCGTAGTTGAGGGTCCAGCCAAATTCCGTGGCCGCCTGTCTTAGCAGCATAAAGCCTTGTGCATACGAGATGATCTTGGAAGCGTAGAGGGCCTGAAGAAGGACGGACACCCCAGAGCTGGAGTTAGCCACGTCCTCCCCGCCGGCAGTGCGGGTCCTAGCGTGGACAGTGGTACCAGGACAGGGCAGGACTCTGCCACCCCCGCCCGGGCCTCCCGCGTCCTCCCATCCCCACTGCCACCCGAGGCACCCACGACCACCGCGGAACGGACTGGGCCCCACCTTCCGAATATCCTCCAGGAATGCTTTCTTATCGCCTTCAAACTGAATCTTTTGGGGACCCTTCAGCTTTTTGCTAGCTTGAATCCTCTCATCCTTCAGAGACGATAAGCATCGAGCAAACACTGCTTCTCCTGCGTAGGGGAGGGGATCGAAGGTCACTCGTAAAACCGGAGAGAAAAGAGTACACGCAAGCCAGAGAGGATGAGGAAAATTAGAAAAAGAGCTGGATTTCCAATTGTACAAAGAGCTGGAAGTGTCAGTGTTAGGCCACAAAATTTAACCTGGCTCAGAAAGAACTTTTAAACTTATAAAAAGTTTTGAACTTATAAAAACCTCTAGACAGTTAATTTGGTAACTAAAACTCCAAACAAGTCAATCTTCCAACATAAATGTAGATATCAATCCCAAAGACCAACATGAAATTCAAAAGGGGAGTTCCGAGAGCCTGGCAGGCTCGGTCGTGGCTCCTGTGACTCATCATCTCGGGGCTGTAAGTTCGAGTCCCACGCTGGGTGTGGAGATCACTTAAAAATAAAATCTTTAAAAAAAAAATAAAAGGGAGGAGTTCTGGGGAAAAAACAAGGAAGCAAAACCACTATTATTCAGAATTACTCTGTTGGGCCACACGTAAAATTATAATTTCACTTGACAGGACTTTAATTTTTAAATGCTCACCAAAGACTCTTCTTGAGAAGCACTCACTACCCCTTGAAAACTAGTTAGTAACAGGCAGCCTTGGAATTCGGCCAGATGCTCAACGACGGTGGCCCTGCCTTGACATGGGGTTGTCTGAAACTGCAGGACACTGAGAAATAACAGACTCGCCCCTCAAAAACTCCATTTTCTTTTTTTAAAAGATTTTATTAATTTTTGACAGAAAAAGAGAGAGAGAGCATGAGCAGGAGGGGAGGGGTGGAGGTAGAGGGAGAAGCAGGCTCTCTGCCGAGCAGGGAGCCCGACGCGGGGCTCGATCCTAGGACCCCAGGATCATGACCTGAGCCGAAGGCAGACACTTAACCGACTGAGCCACCCAGGTGCCCCAAAAGCTCCATTTTCTAATTATTGAAGTTTAGTTTCCAGTACACCGATGACCACAATTTTGTTTCATTTGAGTAAGCATTTCAATGCAGTACTTTAATGTCAAGACACTTAACATCTTCAAAAATTAGCCTTTGGAAAAGGCGACCTGCTCAACTGATAATTTATAGAATCAGAGTAAATTACTCTAACTAATCCTTCCCCTGCACAAAATGAAGTAAAACCTCCGGACTTCGGTTTCGAGGAACGGGGACGGCCATCCACTTGACAGCACTGCCCACACTCGGAACCCACGAGCCACCATCGCTGTCCTCGGGCAGCACCCCCCCCCCCGGCCGTGCACACTCACGATGACTGGGCGCCGGGGCCGGAAGCGTCGCTGTCACACAGCTGGTGCAAGGAGGCCGGGGTGGCGCAACCCTCCCGGTTACCCAAGCGTCAGCTCGAAGACGTGCTTCCCCATGAGTTCAACGAACACGAAGGGCGCCCCCCCGGGGATGAAGCCTGGCCTGCCTTCCACTGGGGGAAGGGGTGCGGAGCCCCTCACACGAACCTACCATACTCTCCAGAGCAGTCAGCGGACACTCCTGCCACTGTCGTGCCCTCGGTCCCCTGCCCGCGGCCCAGAGCTGCCTCAGCAACGCGCGCCTCCTCACGGCGCCCTGGCCGCAGGGAGCCCCACCGCACGAGGGCAGCAGGGAGGGCAGCAGGGAGGGCAGCAGGGAGACAAAGGCAACTGTAACCGGACGAGCAGGGAGGAAAACCTCTGTTTTATGGGCGGGGGAGCCGTTCTGCCAGGAGCAAGGATGAGCCTTTCACTCAGCACGCGAGGCACCTTGTTTCACTGTCCGTTTTCGATCCTGCCAGAAGTGCACCTATTTTATTCCTAAAGGACCAACTCGTGGTTTTATAAATCCTCTTATTATTTGTTCTCTGTTTATTTCTACTTTCTAGGATTTCCTTCGCCCCACGTCTTCTTGAGTTTACTGCTTAGCTCGCTCCTCTAAAAGAATCGTGTGAAAAGGACACACACCAATGGTCAGGATAGTGGCTTTCTTCTAAACAAAGGGGAAGGAGGGGCGCCGGGGTGGCTCAGTGGTTAAGCGTCTGCCTTCGGCTCAGGGCGTGATCCCAGGATCCTGGGATCGAGCCCCGCATCGGGCTCCCTGCTCCCTGCTCCGCTGTGAGCCTGCTTCTCCCTCTCCCACTCCCCCTGCTTGTGTTCCCTCTCTCGCTGGCTGTCTCTCTGTCAAATAAATAAAATCTTTAAAAAAAAAGGGGGGGGGGAAGGAAAGAAGGAAGAGAATATTAAAGGACCTGAAATGTATAGGTAATATTTTATTTTAAAAATATCTGGGGGAAGGGCGCCTGGCTGGCTCAGTAGGAAGAGCATGTGACTTTGATCTCAGGGTCATGAGTTCAAGCCCCATGTTGGGTATAGAGATTACTTAAAAATAAATAAATAACCTTTAAATAAAATAAAGTAATAAATAAATAAAATATTGGGGGGGAACCTAATGAAAATATTAACAATTAATGCTGAGGACGTGAGCTTATGTCATCTGGTGAACTCTGGTATGAAGAATTTCGTTACCGTGACCTTCCCCATTAGGAAGTCATGGAGGTCACTGACCACAGCTCAATCCTAAGACCACAGCTATCCCAAAGGTCGAAGTGGATGAGAAAGCCAGGAGCTCCCACCTGCATCTCAAAGCCCGCGTGACTGGGAGAAGCTTATCAGGAACAGATTCAAGAGGGTCGCCTCTCACGCCGCGGAGCAGAAGGCACCGCGCGCTGACGAAGGCTGCACACGTCCTCCCCAAGGCCCCGTCCTCGGCGGCCGGTCTACACCAACCCCCAGAAGGACAGCAAGAGCGAAACAGCGAGACGAGGGGCTTCGGCCGGAGGCCGCACGTTACCGATGAGGGTGACGGGAACGCCGTGCTCCAGGGCTGAGATGGCGGTCCACTTCCCCGTGCCCTTCTGCCCCGCGCTGTCCCTGATCTTCGGCAGCAGGTGCCCGCCGTCGCCGTCCCGGAACTTGAGAATGCTGGCCGTGATTTCAATGAGGAATGAGTCGAGCTCCGTCTCGTTCCACTCCTCGAACGCCTAGTGCAGGGCGTGAGACGCACAGCGTGAGCGGAGCCGGCCACGCGGAGGCCCGACCTGGCTCACCGCCCTCCCCTCGGGTGCTGGCCGGGGCTCACGGTCTGCTCCGCCCTCGAGGCTCACGGCTCTGAGCCCAGCTCCCCGGGTTGCGTTTTCTGCTCCCCACGAGTCGGTCTGATTTGATTTGAGCCTGGTGATGCTGGCTGCTGACCAGCACGGTTCTCCCCTCAGACCCACACCATCGCCTCCTCGGAGGCCTTCCCTGCTCACTGACCTACTCCTCACCCCCGTTTCCTCTTCTGTTTAACAGTCACTACCAGCTGGTGTTACATTGTCCGTGGAGTTACCACCATGTCTTCCCAGCTCCGTGCGGGCAGGGACTTGGGTTTTCTCGCTACCACATCCCCAACACTTAGGACAGTTCCTGGCATACAGAACAGCGCTTGTATATAAAAATACGTTACGTTTTAAGTAAATCAATTACATTTGAACACACAAAAAGAAAAGCACTGTTTCTATGAAAATAAAGTTAAACTGTTTTGGAAAGAAGAGTAAAGGCAAGCCAGTGAAATGAAGTGGGGACGACACGTTTGAAAGTTAGGAGGAGGGGCGCCCAGGGGGCTCCGTCAGTGGGGGGTACAACTCTTGATCTTGGGGTTGTGAGTTCAAGCCCCATGCTGGGTGTAGAGATTCCTAAAAAAATAATAAACTTTAAAACAAAAAAATAAGGAGGAAAAGCTGTAAAATACCAGGAAGGATTCTGCAGTGTGCACCTTGCAAACAAGTGTCCCTAAATCATGTTCCACTCAAAGTCACCGGAAGTGGAAATTCTAGATGATGAGAAAGAGGACGATGATGGCCAGCAGAGCCAAACTTCGAGGAAAGGACTGGACTGGCGATGAATGTGGCTTCCTCTATTTTCAGTTAAAATAAATGTTTACCTAGGAACGATGCTGAAGTCTTCAGAGAAAAGAGTACTGGTGTTTACCTTGAAATGTATTTTTAGAAGATCAACTGATAGAGGGAGGGACAGACATCCGATAAAGCACGAGTAGTAAAATGCTAGCCGGAGAATGTGGGGGCGTGTGCACCAGTGTCCACTACCAAGTTCTTTCAGCTTTGCTGTGTGTTTGAACATCGGGCTCATAATATGTTGGGGGGGAATGTTTGTTTCCCCCACTCTGACTAACTTTTGATTAACTGTCAAACAGCCAGTCCCAACCTGACCAGGAAAGCGAGCTTCTTTGCCACCTCCCCTACAGGACAATGGGGGGAACCAAACGAGGTAATGACCATAAAAGGACACAGGCCTGACACCGGAAGGGCCACTAAATGGTGGTTAATGATCACCGCCACGATTCTCTGGGGACTTCCGGCTCAGGGGCTCGCTATCCTATGGGACAGCTTCCCTTAAATCAGCTGGGTCCATCTTTTTTTATTTTTTTTTTAAATTTATTTACTTAAGAGAGTGAGAGTGAGAGGGAGAAGGAGGCTCTCACCTAAGCAGAGAGCCCGACGTAGGCCTCGATCCCAGGGCCCTGAGATCGCCACCTGAGCCGAAGGCTGACGCTTCACCCGCTGAGCCGCCCGCGCCCCTGGGGCCGAGTCCATCCTGCCACCAGCAGGACCACATAAAGGAGGTGGCGGAAGGCTTCACTGTCACCGGCAAACCCCTCTCACCTGAGCAGGGCTCGGCTGCTGCAGCCCGGAGGCAGGGCCCAGGACTCACCTTTGCCATCTCGTCGTGCCCCATGCCCAGCACGTCCCTCATCAGGTGGTACGCCTCGCAGATGAGCTGCATGTCCCCGTACTCGATCCCATTGTGCACCATCTTCACGAAATGCCCCGCTCCTTCGTCTCCCACCTGTCGGGGCGACGGGCACCAGGGGGCCTTCAGAGGCAGGGAACACCCCAGAAACACCCGCATCAAATTCTTTGGCGAGGCTCCCTCCCCATACAAAAAATAACAAATAGGAAGCAAATATCTGTAGTATTTTTAAAATTAAGCATCACTATGTAACAATTCAATACAAGCTTCACACCCGTCCAGTGTTCCTTCAAACTCACTCTGAATTCGTTCCTCCCAAGGCTTTTCCAAGCCTCCACGCCCACAGCTCGTCAGCCTGCATTTCCCACCCTCCCTCGTTATGAAGGCCCCTGGCTCCCAGCCCTGCCCTCAAGTGAAAGGCCTCCTCTTCCCGAGGTCAGCACTCTCCTAGCCACCGGGGGTTACGGTAAGTTGGCTAACTAAACCACTGGCACTGTTAAAAATATATAAATGTGTTGTAGTTGTTTCTAATGGCTACCAAGGGGTAAAATGACCTGAGACCCTGGTCTGGCCCGCAGCCTGGTAAGCCCAGAAACGTGTCCGTGCCAGCGTCTCACAGCTGACAAGATACGGATTTATAATAAAGTCGGCAAGATGTCTACAGTCAGAATGCCAGCTTATGAATTTAGGGTAAGAAACTTAACTATGGATTTTAGTAGTTACAAGTGTTAGCCCGACGGCACATTCTGTCCCTACAGACGAGCTGCGCGGGGAACCAAATCCTCTGAAAATCGCTTAGTGGGCCAGGAATCAGAACAAAGGGAGTATCGGGGTCAAATATTCGGCGGCAGCGGGCTCTGCATCAGCCACACCCATCTCCACGACAGGCGTCCACCCGCGCCGTGGACCCGGGCTCGGCTTGACCCGAGCGTCTCTGCTGTCACCGCCGGGGTCCACACGGTGGAGTTCACATCAGAGACTTCCGCCGTCCGAGCTTCCACACCGACCTGCCCCCTTCTGATTCTGACACCTCTGTGGCTGCTTAGCAACATGGCTAATAACATCTTACTTCACCCCATCCTTCCTGTAACTTCAAGAACGAACGAAGGAGTGCCTGCTTTCAGTATCTGTACCCGTTTTCTCAATATCCTGAGAGTGAGCCTTGAGGCCATGGAACGTCAACCCCCGACTCGATCAAGACACAGCAGGGCCAGTCCTGGTTTTCCTTCATGATTCTGTCCTAAGTGTGTCTACAAAGGAGTGACCGTGGCTGTCCTTTTACTGTAGTAAAATCGACTGTCGAGGCCTGAAAGTTCCCTTCCCAGTCCTTCATACTAATGAGAAAATCCTCAACCCTCCAAATCCAGCCCAGCCTCTCTCCACCCTAAGCAGACTTTGCCCGACTCAGGAACCACGGGTTAAGATGGAGGGACCAGCACCGGGGTCTACAGCTGCCATCACCGGGTGTGGTCAGGCCTCCCCTCATTCCTCATACGCCTCAGGACTTCTTCCATCTTTTACCCCCCTCATATGAAATAAAACTAATAAAGGGGATTAGGAGCTAAAGAGACCTCGGAGACCACCCAGCCCACCCCTCATATGCTACGGACAAGAACACTTTTCTGACTGACTCGCTAATGTCCCACAGTGAACAGAGAGCCAGAGTCACAGGTCAGGTCTCTCAGCCTAGTGCTCCTCCCGCCCACGGCCTGGACTGAGGCTGCAGTCGGGATGAAACTGGTTTCAGCAGCCACACAAAATGCAGGAAGGGAGGCCTACAGGAGTGAGCACAGGCCTCCCTCCCGTGTTGTGAAGGCAAAAGGCCATGCGCCGCATACTCTGTTCCAGCGCAGAATACCTGCGTCCCAAGCTACAGGAAAGAGATTTTCCACATCCGTGGCCAGGACATCGGACAGCACCAGCCATTCAGTCCTCCTTCCATGCAGGCCGTCAGAGCCCACCTTTGATTCTGACATTTTCTTCATTTTCATGAAGTCACGCTGCTAATAAAACAAGTCTCACTTCACCTCATCCCTGCTGTGCCTTCTTAAGAATTCCAACTCTTACATGAACTGAGGAGGGCTGTTTTTAATACCAACCTCAAGGCTCTGAAATAGTCAGATAAGACGCAAGGACACGTAAAACAGGCATGAATCTTAGGCCTCAGCTGTGCTAGCGACTTCAAGATTGAGAAGCTTGTCACAAAACTAACTGTTGGCACCAAGGTGGTCCTGGCTCTGCGCACTTTGTCATGTCTGTGCCTGTGTTACCGGCTGGCTTGAAAGAAGAGCCAGAACTTGCCCAGTCACAGCAGGGTTCCCCCGTTCCCACTTTCGCAGCGATGCCTTGGAAGATTGTCTTGATGTGGGGCCTGTGGGAAGGAACCGTGTAGTTTAGCTGCTGAAAAGAGGGACTGATATCTCAATTAAATACTCAAGGACCCCCCCCTAATCTTTTTCTTTCAAATGGGAGGTGCAAGTGCCCTCCCACCTTCAAAAAAGTAATGACTGTGCCAAGTGCCCGAGGTAAGCCCTCAGAGGCTGCAGACTATCTGGTTAGAGAAGACAGAAAGGCCAGCTGGAAGCATCAAAGCCAGGAGAAATTTCTTTTGCACTATAAAAGGAGCTGTGACTCCAAACAGCAAGCAACAGGGAAGTTCCTGTGGAGACGCCTTTCCTCGGTCTGCCAGCGTGTTATCAGGCTCAGCATGACTCCGCATGCGCAGAACCCAGCAAGACTTCCCAGAGAAAAAGCAGCTGCGCTCCACCCCCCCCACTGCCCCACGAGGCTTTCTGCTTCTGTTCTCCTCACTACTGACCAATACAGGCTTCTTCGCGAAAAGTTTTTGGTAAAGACACAGGCCTGCCGGGGTTGCTCAGGGTCAGAGCTAAGACAGCTGCGCGTGAAGCTTTAGAACTTCACTGAACTCGAACTGAGCATTTCAGGTAACGGCGCCACTTCTACTTCCGCTGGGGCTTGATCTCACCACCCTGAGACCGTCACCCGAGCCGAAATCGAGAGTTGGACGCTTAACCGACTCAGCTACCCAGGCGACCCCACATTAAGCACTGTACTAACCATCATTCCTGTTACTTTTAGCAAACGATTTGAATGAGTCTTATATATGCTCAAGTTTGCCAGACAGTCTGAGAAACTGAGTCAATGAGCACCTGGAGCACCTCTGCGTTGTCAAATATTTTCATGTGTATCGGCTGCGTGTCCACCCAAGATAAACGTTTGTAAACTTCTGAGAAGCAGGAAGGCCTCTATCTACTTCTAGATTTCACATACTGCAGGGGCGCCTGGGTGGCTCAGGGGGTTAGCCTCCGACTCGATGTCAGCTCAGGTCGTGATCTCTGGGTTGTGAGATTAAGACCGATGTTGGGCTCTGCACTCAACGGGGAGTCTGCTTGGGATCCCCCCCCCAGCTGACATGCACGCGCGCTCTCTCTCTCCCTCTCTCAAACAAACAAACAAATAAATAAAATCTTTAGATTTCACGTACTGCAGAGAATCCCCAGACTTACTCATCAGAGGTCATTTGAAGAATAACCTTCCCCGGGAAACCCTTCGCCTCTGGGAATTAGGTTTGACCACTCCTTACTTTAACACATACCACAGTTTTAGCGCATCTGGAAATCAAACTCCTCCAGAAAAGAATGGTACCTCTCCACATGTCCCTCTGAAGGATGCCTCCTTTTCTGTTTCTCTCTCTCCTGCTCACCCCCCTCCCTCCGTCCGGCCGCCCCCTCTGCAGTCTCAGCAGCGGCTTCCCCTCAGTCTGCACGTCGGCTGTGACTATTCCTTGCACCTTTCATTTTGATTCTGTCCCGCTCAGCCCCCTACCCTTATGCCTTATGCACCCCCGCTCTTACATCACCGCCACCCCCCCGTGACCAATACTTCCTCTTATGTACAGCACAGTGAACAGTATAAAACTTGTTTTCTCCCCAAGTCAGATACAAAACTTCCACCTCACTTTCCCAGGGACAAAACAGGCCCTGTCAGATTTTTCCATTACTCAGACGATTATTAAATAAACAGTTATTTTAGGGTTCTACATCACTGAGAGAGGCAGACTTGACTTCTAAGTCCAGACAGTGCCTAGGACATTATTCGAACGGCTTCCTTAAAGCCTCTGAACTCTGTAAGCCTGTGCAGAACTTCTAGTATCAGTCTTGGAGGGAATAACAGAGAACACACACATATATGATGTCAAAGCAGCAAAATGTATGGAGAAAGGAACAATTCCCATCCTCTCCACCGCTCCGGCCCACAGAGATCAGGGCGGCAGAGATGCCCACAGCCCCCCTCCCCCCGCCACAGCTCAGGCTCCCTTGTGCTGAAATGGGGGTGGCACCTTGATACTCACCAGGCTTCTTTGTCCCCTCCTGGCATAAGTGAGGGACCATACCGGGCCCCCTCCTCTCCACCACTGACTCCGCTCCCCACAAACAAGATTCCCTTGGCCTTGAGGCTGCGACATCGTCTCTACACGAGAGAAAAATAATTTCATTATGCTTCCATAAACAGTTTCTCCCAGGGGCACCTGGATGGCTCAGTCAGTTAAGTGTCTGCCTTCGGCTCAGGTCATGATCTCAGCGTCCTGGGATCGAGCCCCGCATTGGGCTCCCTGCTCAGCAGACAGTCTGCTTCTCCCTCTGCCTCTGCCCCTCCACCTGCTTGTGCTCTCTGTCAGATAAATAAATAAAATCTTTACAAATTAAAAAAACAAACAGAACAGTTTCTCCCAATGAATGAGAGGAGGTGTAAGACAGGTATGGAGAACCCACGCTGGACTTGAAATGACCCAAGGATCCAAGAATGACCTGATCATTCAGGGAACTTTATCCCGGGGCGCCTGGCTGGCTCAGTGGTAGAGCACGCAACTTTTGATCTCAGGGTCTTCACTTCAAGCCCCATACTGGGTGTGGAGCCTACTTAAAAAAATAAATAAATACTAAAATAAATAATTTTAAAAAGAAATTTAATCCTCTCAGTTGGGAGTTAGGAAAAAAAAAAAAAATCCAGGGAGCCTGGCTGGCTCAGTCAGTAAAGCATGTGACTCTTGATCTCGGGGTTGTGAGTTTGAGTCCCATGTTGGGTACAGAGATTACTTAATAAAAAGAAAAAATAAATCTATGGAAGTTTAAAATAGCTAACCTTCCCCCAAAGGGAAATAATAAATAAAGCCAAACATACATCCTCGTTTTCCTGGAAGATCTAGGACCATAGGACCCCATTAAGAGTTGGTGGATTTGGGGAAGGTGTTTTGGTTTTTAAGAGCTGGTTTCCTACGAGTATGACTTCCTGCCACTCAGCACTTGAGGTGGTACAGGGTCTCCCTCCAGCACACGAGGCCACTCAAGCCGTGGTTCTCAACCACGCTGTGCGCTGACGTGGCGTGGGCTGCTGGTGGAGGAGGGAAGAGCTAAGCACGAACCGCCTGCCTGCTGCATCTAAGCAGGAGTCCTTCCTAGGAGACCTCAGGTACGTCTCAGCAGAAGCAGAGGCTGAGGACAGCAGCGTCCGCACAAAGCCCCGGGATCAGCACTGCAGAAGGACAGTCCCCTCTTTCATCACGTGTGTTGATACTTTTTTCTAGAATGTTGTCAGAACTGGGAAGAATTTAGACTGAAGAATACTTACTGTGGTGTCTCTGTATTCAGAATTTCCTCCATCAATGATGATGTCACCAGTGTCCAACAATGGTACCTGTAACCAGACGCTAGCATTAAGTTGGGTCAAAGAAATGAAAGACAAAATAGAACGTATCTTGACCAATTAAAACAAACAAGACTGTCTCCCAGATAAATCCAATCTAAAAGCACATGTTGTTTTCATTTTCAGTAATCCTCCCTGTGGCTGCAGCTGAGCCTTAGGCGCCAGGTTGGGGCTAGCTACCCTGTCAGAACTCTCCACAACGAAGATGGTTCTCTTTAAAATTTTACGACAACCAAAACCTAGTTGAAAAATTTTGTATTTCCACTGTGTGCCACTGGCTGCTTTCCAGTCCCGAACACTGGGAACGGGACTCATTCTAAAGGATCCCATCATTTCCTATAAAATCTGACCAGAGCAGAGTAGGGCTCCAGAAGCAGCCATCAGCTGGTTTGGTGCCTGACTCGGTGACGTGATCAGCCCTGTCTGGAGATGGCAGGAGACCAGGCCACGAACAAGCACATCTTCCTGCAGTGCCCAACGAGGCTGACTTTATTAGTTATTATTCAGTCTCCCTGCACAAGGATCCGGTGAACATGACTTCATATTTTCTTATGCTTTAGAATAAGCTACCACCTTCCAGTCCCTTCCATCTATAGCTAATCGTGACCAGCTTACATGTCGCTACACAAAAAGCTTGGTACGTCCTTCCCTTATCACAGTGTTCTTCCTTTCTAGGTCATTTTTTCTTAATGGTAGGGCACTGGTTACAAATTCCTCTCCCTGCAGAGTCACGCGCACTGTTAACAGGACTCCCGTAGAAAAGGAATGTTCATCCCTTGGCTTTGTGTATTGTCACTACATTCTCACAGCGAAACGTTTCTTCCCATCAGCTAATGCTTTGGTTTTTCCGGAGCTATTACTGAGAATGGTTTTGCGTATCTCCGTAAGTTATTTCCACACGTTCCCCTTCACCCATATGCTGTGTGTGGTTTTGTGGGTTTTGCTGGAGGGAGAAGCACCCAAGGTCGCAGGGCACTGGCAGTGAGCTTGTCTCCACTGACGGCCTGTCAGTGAGGTGTGTTGAGGGAAGGGGCCCCAGAGGCGCCCCAGAAACCACGCGCAGCAACAGCGCTTCAACCAGACGCTGCCGGGCACATTCCCTTGGGAAGAACCTGTCATCGTCATTGGCTCCTCCTCTCCCACTGCCACCCCGGTGGGTGAGTGGCCATCGGCCCTTCTGTGAGAGGACAGCTTGGGGAAGACAGAGTGAGCCCACCACCCCCTAGCCCTAGGGCCGTGGGGGAGAGACTAAAGGAGGGGTCAGACTAAGATGTGTTAAAGAACCAGAATTAGCAGCTACACAAAGCACGGCCCCTTCAGCTAATGCTCAGGGTCAGAAGTGCAACAAAGGCCCGCTCTGGGGCACTCAGCCCCGGGTCACCCGCCTGCCCTAGCATGCCCACTGCAGCCCATACACATATGTTTTCTCTTCCAAAAAAGATATATTTTCTAGAGCCAACAAATCATTCAGAAATAAGTACCGAGCACGTAGTCCTAGGATTCCCTAAGGGGATCTCATCATTTATAAATATTAAATTATACAACGATTTACATACTGTTACTTCATACAAACGCTGAAAAAAGTGAAATCTACGCCTAAGTTTGGACACTAAGTTTATTAGTGAATAGCACTAAACATGCATAGTGCACACCCAAACAGTAAGTTTTTTGGAGTATCAAAGATAGACACCGAGGTTACTACTCTTCTGTTCCTACTGTTAATGAATTCTAATTGAAATGTCTCTTGGTGTCCCAGAAATTCATACATATGGCATTATTACCACCTGAGGATAATTAGTGGACTTACTTAGTGCCAATCAAGTTAACCAACACTGAGACACTGAAGCACTGTTGTGTCTGAACTAAGCAGTTCACATCCAGACATTGAAGAGAAAAAAAAAATCTCTTAAGGAAAAACTGGTGAAACAGCTGTAGGACTGAAGGAGAAAAGCTGCCCCACCAGCAGCAGCTGGGAGCAGAGCTGGCCTCACCAATCTGTCAATGAAATCGTCAACAGCCTGACCAGCCTTCACGAGCAGTATGATCCGCCGCGGGGTCTTCAGCTTGGAGACCATCTCCTCCAAGGAGTGAGCACCAACCACTTTAGTTCCCTTTGCCTCATTGGCCAAGAAATCATCAACTTTGGAGACTGTCCTATTGAAAGCACAAACCTAGAAGGACAAAAGGTCTGATTAGGAGATCCAGAACCCAGAACTTCAGATCCTGGATTAAGTGACAATGAAACTTCTACTCATACCCACGCAGAGAAATGACTATAAGCAAAGGTCAGCTGCCCGAGGAAAATCAGGCTGCAGTCTGTCACTAGCTGATTGGGACTCACTCAAATCAAGGAAGCAGCTGCTGCAAACTGTTATCTTTTGTCACCCATACTCTTTGTATCGAAACAAGCTCCGAGTTTATACTATTTAAACTTTCACTCACCCCAGTTCTCATTAGGCAATAAAGTTAGAGTTCTAGGAACCCAGTGTGGATTCCTCCTCCTTAAGATACGGGTAAGATGGGGCACCTGGTGGCTCAGTCAGTTAAGTGTCTGCCTTCGGCTCAGGTCATGATCCTGGGGTCCTGGGATGGAGCTCAGCAGGGAGTCTGCTTCTTCCTCTCCCTCTGCCCCTCCCCCGCTCGTGCTTTCTCTCTCCCTTTCTCTCAAATAAATTCTTAAAAAAAAAAAAAAAGATCTGGGTAACTTTATTCAGGCTGCAACCTTACAAAACTGTCAGATGTATTCAGCAAGACTGTCCTTCAGAGAACGGTGGAGCTGCACACACACACACACACACACACACACACCCCGTGAACTGGTGCTTCTCCTTCCTTTGCAAAAACCTCATGGGCAGCAACAGGGACTACATCAAGAGAAATAAGTTCAAGTTGTATAGGATCTTGGAGATCAGCAGCGGTGCTCCAATGCACACCAAGAACCCACAAGAGGAGTGTGTGTCCTCCTGACTTACCACGAAGCCATGGTCATTCATGTTCAAAATTAAGTTCTGGCCCATAACAGCCAGTCCAATCAGTGCAATGTCAGCTCTAAAAGACCAGGAAAGGAAACAAAGAAAAATGTATCAGTTCCACCTAATCCATTCCAACTCAGGGACCCAAGAGTGTCCTAGTTCTTGCTATGAATAATCTGCCTTCCTTTTCCCGTCCCCCTACTCCCTTTCACCTCTGAGAACCCAGGCACGCACCTCCCAGGCCACTACAGACAGGCCACCCTACACTCTGCCACTTCAAAGGACCTCAGGTTCTCTTGAGATCAACTAATCCTGCACGGAAGAGGGCACGCAATCTTTGCTGCGCTCCAGTCTACCCGGTAATGACTCATTGCGGGTGTCCTCGTCTCCCACACTGGGGAGAAGCCCCTGCAGGCACAGCCGCCGACCGTCCAGCCACTTCCCCTCCGGCTCGGGCCCTGGCTTCCCTCGGCCATGCCGGTCCCCTCCCCGCCGAGCCCTTTCTGGAAACGGGGATCCGCCCGGCGGCGCCGCGAGGGGCAGAGGGCCTGGGCCCGACGGGGCTGAGACCCTGAAGGTCCGGGGGTCCGGGCGCCACGAGGCCGGGCTCCCGCGACCCCCGTGGTCAAGGCGACGCCAGGGGTGGCTCCGCCCTCCGCGCCAGCCCTCGGAAAGTTCCCCAGCGGTCTGCAGGCCGTCACTCACTGGGCCATGGCTGCAGCAGCGGCGGCAGACTGGGAAAAAGCGTGCGGAGCCGAAGAACTGAGAGCGCGCGGAGCCGAAGAACTGAGAGCGCGCGGCGCGGCTACAGAGGCTGAGTTCCGCTCCCGCAAGGGCCCCCAGGCCCTGGCCGCGGCCTTCCGGCGCTGACCAATCGGAAGGAAGGGGCGGAGCTATGCAGCTACGCCATTGGCTCTCCCCAGCGCCTGTTAGCCCACCTGAGGCAAACGGGCCCGCCCACTCTCGGGGGGCCGGCTCAGAAGAGTGCCGAGCACATCGATGGCAACGCCGAGGCAGGGGGTGCGCGGGGGCGCCTGGGACCGGCACAGGGGGGCTGGGCGATGGGTTGGGATCCTGGGACAGGTGGAGGAGGCCGGGTAGGGAGAAGGGGGCACCCGGGACGGGCATAGGGTCCTGGGAAGGGCGAGGGCACCGGTGGAGGGACGGGGGGGGGGGGGGCGCCCAGGACAGGCACAGGGGGGCGGGGCCGGGGGTACCAGGGACATAGTGAGGCTGGGGGTGCTAGCCGAGAAGCACTGGGACAGAGGAGGGGGGCCGGGAGGAGAGCAGGGGACACCCGGGACAGGCACAGGGGCCTGGGCGGGGCACGGGCACCAGTGGAGGGACGGTGGGCGCCGGGACAGACACAGGGCCAGGGGCTGGGGCGCCGGGACAGGTGAGGGGGCCGGGTCGGGAGCGGGGACGCCCGGGACTGACCCAGGGGCGGAGTGGGGGGCTCCCGGGACAGGCAATGGGGACCGGGTAGGGCGTGGGCACAAATGGAGGGGGTGGGGGGCGCGAGCCTAAAGGCGCTGGGACAGAAGAGGGGGATGGGCACGGGGGGCCGGGGGTGCGGGGTGCAGGGGGCCGGGCGGGGGGGGCGCCCGGGACAGGCAGAGGGCGTCGGGGGTGCGGGGCGCAGGCGTAGCTGCCCGGGCGGCTTGGCGCCTCGCGATCACTGGTGGAGGGGGCGGGGGACGCGAGCCAGGAGGCGCTGGGACAGCGAAGGGGGTCGGGCGCAGATCCGGGAGCCGCGGCGGAGGCCGGGCGGGCGGCTCCACCCGGACCCGGGAGCAGAAGACACGGGGCTCGGTTGGAAGGATGGCAGCTCACTCCGGGCTGTGCTTTCCACTGTCCCGGCACTCAGACGCCCTTTGCCTGAGTGTCCCTCGTCCCTTCCTCCCAACGCTGCGGCGCACTGTGGGGTCAATCCCGTCGGGGACCCGGATTCGTTCTGGCATGTGGGTGTAATGAGTGCCAGGAAATGTGGCTCCTCACCCAAGACCCTGCGCGGGGAACGTGCGGCCCCTGCTTGCTGGAGAAGCAGCAGGCGCAGAGCGGGCGGTGAACGAACTTGTTGGGGTGTGATGGAGGCGTCACTGAACTTCCCGTACAGCTGAGGCACTAGAGGCGACCCCACAGCCCTCTCAGAAGCCCCCCCCCCCCCCGCACACTCCTCCCCCGCCCCGCGTTGCTCCAGGCATCTTCTCATCAGCACTGAACCCTCCTGCCTCTCACAGCAGATGCTGGTGAACCAGGATTGGCGCCTCCAGTCCATTTTAGGATTTTTTTTTTCTGTAAATGCTTCATATCTCTAACATGCCCCTTGCACATAGTAAGTGCTCGCCAGAAACAAAAGTCACACAGCTGTTTAATGGCTAGTTAGTGGCCCAGTTGTGCCCGATTCAAGGCCAAAGCTAGTTCCATCACACCAATTGCACAAGTTACTTTGTAATACAGGTTTTAACAGATACACTACAGTAACTTACATGTAAGCCTGTGTCCCACTATCCTGGTTTTTTCCTACTAGAAGTTGGGTATGAGTAAATCACAGTTAATATTTTTGAATCCAGTATGGAATCTCACTCTGAATATTTAAATGCTCACAATCTATCTTACATGTAAAAATGCTCCTGTATTGTTTCTGCACTAAAGGCATTCTGTTAATCTGTTCTTTTCCTTGAGTTGCTTCCCTTTTGCTGGTTTTGTACCCACCAGGGCTTACACTCCTGAAGGTCGACTTTTCCTTCCGCTGCTCTCCGGTGTGGAGCACGGTGTTCATGGGCTCTGTGGTTGACTCGCTGTACAATGTCCAGGTGGGGCCAAGATTAGAACAGAACTTCCTCCTGAAGAACAAAGTCCCTGTCCCATGAGGCCCTTCCCTTCATTCCTTCTTGCTTTTCCTGGATGCAGACATATACAACTGGAAGCAAGCCCAGAATTTATTCTGACTATTTATTGGTTCAACATTAGTCATTTTTTAAATTCCAGTATAGCGAACATGCAGTATTATAATATGTCTCAAGTATACAGCGTAGTGACTCAATAATTCTATACATTACTCAGTGCTCATCGTAATAAGCGTACCCTTTTTCTTAAAGTAATCTTTGCCCCCAAAGAGGGGTTTGAACTCATGACCCCAAGATCAAGAGTTACACGCTCTACCAACTAAGCCAGCCGGGCGCCCCACAATAAGTATGCTCTTAATCCCCTTCACCTATTTCACCAATCCCCCCACCCACCTCCCCTCTGGTGACTATTAGTTTATTCTCTATAGTTAAGAGTCTGTTTTTTGGTTTGTCTCTGTTTTTCATTTGTTTTGTTTCTTAAATTCCACATGAGTGAAATCATATGGTATTTGTCTTTCTCTGACTTATTTCACTTAGGATAATACTCTCTAGATCCATTCATGTTGCAAATGGCAAGATTTCGTTCTTTTTTATGGCTAAGTAATATTCATATATATATATATATATAACATATATTTACCACATTTTCTTTATCCATTCATCTATCGATGGCCACTTGGGCTGCTTCAGTGGTTTGGTTACTGGAAATGATACTGCTATAAACATAGGGGTGCATACATCTTTTCTAATTATTTTTTTCTTTCTTTTTTTTCAAGTAGTCTCCCTGCGCAGCATGGAGCCCAACTCAGGGCTTGAACTCATGACCCTGAGATCAAGACTGAGCTGAGATCAAGTGTCGGATGCTTAACCAACTGAGCCACCCAGGTACCCCTCGAATTAGTAATTTCTTATTCTTTGGGTAAATACCCAGTAGTGGAATTATTGGATCATAGGGTAGATCTATTTTTAATTTTTTGAGGAACCTCCATACTGTCTTCCAGAGTGGCCACACCAGTTTGCATTCCCACCAACAATGCACGAAGGTTCCTTTTCCTCCACATCCTCACCAACACCTGTTGTTTCTTGTGTTTTTGATTTTCGCCAGTAAACCCAGAATTTATATATTTATTTTAAAGACCTTATGTATTTATTTGACAGAGAGACAGTGAGAGAGGGAACACAAGCAGGGGGAGTGGGAGAGGGAGAAGCAGGCCTCCTGCCGAGCAGAGAACCCAACGTGGGGCTCGATCTGAGGACCCTGGGATCATGACCTGAGCCGAAGGCAGATGCTTAACGACTGAGCCCCCCAGACCCCCCAGCCCAGAATGTATTTTAAAGCTACACACGAGATGCCTGGCTGCTCTCAATACTTCCTTGAAAGGAGAAGGAAGTGAATATGGGAGGTGATGGAGCCAGGCAAAACCAGGGAGAGCAGAGCTGCTTCCGCCACTGGCCACTGGTCATTCTGAGGCATGGGGACCTAGGTCTTAACCCCAGTTTTGGCGACTTTATAGTTTTGGATGAACCAGGCTGGCAGGAATCTTGGGGCTCTCCCAACCAAGTGTCTCCACACTCCAGTTGTGCAAGGAAGCTTGATAAACGTGAACTCCGATTCCATAGATCTGGGGTAGGCCAGGAAGGCGTTTTATCACCCCTGGTGATTCTCACTGCAGATTGTCTCTGGGCCACCTTTTGAAATAGTTCTTAAAGGGTGGTCCACGACCCCTGGAGGTCCCTGGTATCCTTTCAGGGAGAAGTGGGCACAAAACTATTTCAATAGCACTAGCAAGATCTGACTTGCCTTTTTCATTCTCGTTTTCTTACAGGTGTCCAGTGGAGTTTTCTAGAGGCTCTGTGACACGTGATCTGGAAGAGATTAAATGCAGAAGCAAGAGAATCCAGCTGTCTTAAACTGTAGTAAGCCAGACATTAGAGAGACTTCAAAACTGTCAAACAATGACACATATCACTGAATTTCCTTTTGTTTGGGGAAATTGTTACTCAAAAGTTTCTCAGTTTCAATTTCTAAAATGGTAAATATTGATAAAACTCACAAAAATGAAAGCTCTTTGTCTCATCAGTCCTTTTTAAGAGTATAAAAGGGTCTGAGAGCAGTGGTTTGTGAACCACAGATCTAGCCCAACTTCTGTTTTAGAGAGGAGGAAATTGGGGTTCAGAGAGCTGAGGCTTGCTTAATCAGAGACGCACATCAGAGCTGCCCGTCTGGGGACAGATTAGATGCTCTCCGAGGTCCCTCTCAGTGGCCCCGGGGATTTGGAGCCGGATTCAGTGGTAGGACAGCACCATATCGCAGGAGTCAGATCAGACAGCTGCTTGATAGAGAAGGGGAGGAATGGGTCCTGGTGTCACTGTCCTTGGCGTGCTCTGGTTCCCCTTCTTTCGAGCTGTGCAATTTGGGGCAAGTTACTGATTCTCAAGAGTTTCATGTGTAAAACAGGAAGGACAAAACCTCAGGGGCACTCTAGGGTGAAATGACACAGACAAGGACTTGCATCTGGACTGAGTACCCAGATGCTAGCCTCTGTCTTTTTTATGGAAAGGACACAGAAGAGACACAAACTGTAGAGGAAAATAGGATTGAATCAAAACACTTCTCCCAGGCTTCGCTGTGCAACCTTCTGGGGACAGAAGCTGAAAAGCAACTCTGCAGCTTGCAGCAAAGCGTCTGAGCAGTTCTAACTCAGCTGGTGATAAAATGCTCCATTGAGTTGTTTGCTATGGAAAACCTTCCCCTTTGACAATGACTGACCCATGAATCTCGCAATACCTGTCTTCCTCGTCCAAATGCCTATTATCCCAAGCATCCTATCCTCTTCTCCATAGTCATTACCTCTGCTCTACATCCCTTTAGGGGGCCCTAAGTAGGGTGCGCCAGCATAGACACCATGTCTATCTTGCTCCTGTGTGTTTCTGCCACCTTCCTGTGCCTTTTACACAACAGATGGCCACTAACTGTTGCTGTCAGATGTCTGGTTTATACCAGTTTTTTTTGTTTTGTTAAGGGGTACGATTCATGCAGATAGTATGGTTCGGTTCTCATTCACCCCTGTTTTCCTGCATAGCTTTAGTAGCAATCCTTTTCACTCTCAAAATTGTTCTGTTTTGAGGGGCTCCTGGGTGGCTCAGTCAGTTAAGCATCTGCCTTTGGCTCAGGTCATGATCCCAGGGTCCTGGGATTGAGCCCCACATTGGGCTCGCTGCTCAGTGGGGAGTCTGCTTCTCTCTCTTCCTCTGCCTGCCACACCCCCTGCTTGCGCGCACTCTCTCTCTCTCTCTCTCTCTCTCTCTCTCGCTATCTCTTTCTCTGTCAAATAAATAAAATCTAAAAAAAAAAAAGAATTGTTCTGCTTTGAATGATAAATTCTATTGGCAACCTGCCTTAAAATCGTATGCTGGGGCGCCCGGCGGGCTCAGCTGGTGGCATGTGTGACTCCTGTTCTCGGGGTTGTGAGTTTGAGCCCCACGTTAGGCATAGAGCTTACTTAAAAAAAAAATATGTCACAACTTCTTCATAGTATTGTCCCTAAAAAAGAAATGATCTATTGAAGTCTAGGGGAGTGGGGGAAAATAAGAAGAGACCGGTAAAAGGATACCAACTTTCAGCTATGAGATGTTCAAGGTCTGAGGATCTAATGTTAACGTGGCTACTAAACTTGGTAACACTAAACTGTATAACTGACACTTGCTGAGAGAGTAGAACTTAAATGTTTTCCCAAAGATACATACATATACAAATAATATGAGATGACGGATGTGTTGACTAGCTGGGACGTATCCTTTCACAGCGTATGCGTATATCAAATCATCAGGAGTACACGGTACATTTCTCACTGTACCTCAATAAAGCCGAAACAAAGATTTCTGAGGTATAGTTTACGTGCTGTACAATCCCTAGACTGTAGGTGTACGGTCGACGACTTTTAGTTAATTTATGCAGTGGTGTGACACTCACCACAGTCTGTCACCCCCAGAATGTTCGCTTGTGCCTATCTGTAGTCAACCTCTGCTCCCAACCCCCAGCCTCAGGCAACCTCTGGTCTCTACAGTTTTGCCTGTCCTAGAAATTTCGTGTAATTGGACTATGTAATGTTTCTGTCTGGCTTCCTCCACTTGGCGTGTTTTTGAGGTTGTCCGTGATGCCACACAAATGAACGGTGCGTTGCTGCTTACTGCTGAGCGGTACTCCATTGTACATCATTTATCCACATCACTTGTTTGTCTGTTGATGGACACTTGGATTCTTTCTCCGTTGGGCAGTAAATAAAGAATAAATCTTGTTTTGAACAGTCACGTACAAATTGTTGTGTGGGCATGTTTTCTTCTCTCTTGGGTAGACCCTTAGGAGAAAGTGCCGGCTCCTGTGGTGTGTGGTTCACTACGGAGGAGCTGCTAAGCTACTTTCCCCTCCCGCGAGCAGTGCGTGAGGGTTCCCGTTTCTCCACATTCTCCACTCGCCGCACTTGACACTGTCCGTGTGATTAGAGCCATCCTAGTGGCTGTGAAGTGGTATCTCATGGTGGCTTCAATCTGCATCTCCCTAATGACTGATGGTGTTGAGCATGTTTCCAAATGCTCGCTTGCTATTCACATATTGTCTCTGGTGAAATATCCATTCAAATCTTTTCCGTGTGTGTGTGTGTGTGTGTGTGTGTGTGTGTGTGTGTGTGTGTTTAGAGAGAGGGAGGAAAGGAGGGAGGGAGAGGGAGAGAGAGAATCTGAAGCAGGCTCCACACCCAGTGCAGAGCCTGATGAGGGTCTCGATCTCATGACCCCGAGATCATGACCTGAGCCAAAACCAAGAGTCAGAGGCGCTTAACCATCTGAGCCACCCAGGTGCCCCTTCCTTCCTTGTTCATTTTTAATAAATTTTAGAATAGATTTATTAAAAAGTCGCAGAAATTCAGAGAGTAACCTTACAGGCTTTACCTAGTTCGCCCTGTGGTAAACATCTTGACATCACCATGGTATATTTCTCACAGTGAAGAAACCAACATTGGTATAATACTGTTAACCGAACTCCAGACTTCATTACAAGTGCGTTTTCTACAAATGCGCTTTTCCTGTTTGGGGCTATCCAGGATACATTATAGTTAGTTATCTTGTCTACTTAGTTTCCTCTGGACTGTGACAATTTCTTGGTCTTTTCTTGTTTTTAATGACCTTCATTTTTTTTTTTTTAAGATTTTATTCTTAAGTTATGTCTGCTCCCAACGTGGGGCTTGAACTTACAAACCCGAGATCAAGTCGCATGCTCCACCGACTTAGTCGGCCAGGTGCCCCTCGTGACCTTCGATTTTGAGGAATGCTGGTCAGGTATTTTATAGAATGTCCTTCAATTTGGACTTTTTGGGGGGGATGTTTTTTCCCCATGGTTATCCTGGGATTGTGGGTTTTGTGAAGAGTACCACGGAGGTCAAGCGCCATTCTCTAGACATCATATCAGAGGTACATGCTATCAATGGGGATGATACTACTCCTGACCACTAGCCAAGGCAGTTTGTCCAGCTTCCCCACTATAAAGTTATTTCTTTCCTCCTTTCCATGTTGTATTCTTTGCAAGCCATTCACTAAGTACAGCCTACTTCTGCCTGTTTCTTTCTTTCTTTTTTTTTTTTTTAAAGATTTTATTTATTTTTATTTGACAGAGATAGAGACAGCCAGTGAGAGAGGGAACACAAGCAGGGGGAGTAGGAGAGGAAGAAGCAGGCTCCTAGCAGAGAAGCCTGATGTGGGACTCGATCCCATAAACGCCGGGATCACGCCCTGAGCCGAAGGCAGACGCTTAACCGCGGTGCCACCCAGGCGCCCCTGCCTGTTTGTTTCTTAAATACACTTGTCTTACTGTTAAAAGTTTATGTGTATTCTATTTTTTGTTTTTTTACAATTTTATTTGACAGAGAGAAATAGTGAGAGAGGGAGCACAAGCAGGAGGAGTGGCAGGCAGAGGGAGAAGCAGGCTCAACGTGGGGCTCGATCCCAGGACCTGGGATCATGACAGTCGCTTAACCGACTGAGCCACCCAGGCACCCCTTTGTGTATTCTAAATACAAGTTCTTTATTAGATATATGATTTGCAAATATTTTCTCCCAGTTTGGGGCTTTTCATTTTCTCAGTGGTGTCTTCTGAAGAGTAAAGATTTCTGATTTTGATGAAGTCCAATTTATCATGCTTTCGGTGACATATCTAAAAAATCTTTGCCTAACCCAAGGTCACAAAGATTTTCTCCTAGGTTCTCATCGAGAATTCTTAGTTTTAGCTCTTACATGAAGATCCGTGATCCATTTTGAGTTAATTTTTGTATAACATGTAAGGTAAGGGTCTAAGTTCATATTTTTTGCATATGGATAGCCAATCGTTCAAGCAACACTTGTCGGAAAGACTTTTATTGAATTGCCTTGGCATCTTTGTAAAAAATCCGTTGACCTCAAACGGGAATTTGTGTTTCTGGATTTTCTATTGTGTTCCACTGATTTGATGCCAGCACCACACTGCCTTGATTACTGTAGCGTACGGTAAGTTGTATGATCAGGTAATTTAAGTTCTTCAACTGAGTTTTTCTTCTCCAATTTTTTTTGGGGGGGGGCTATTCTAGCTCTTTTGCCATTTCCATATAAATTTCAGGATAAGCTTGTCAATTTCTACAGAGAAGCGCCCTGGGAGTTTCTGGGGGAGTGTGCTGCATCTATAAGTTAATTTGGGGAGAATGGCCATCTTCAGGATATCAAGTCTTCCAAGCCGTGAACGTGTTATAATGTTTCCATGTATTCAGATCTTAATTTGCTTCAGCAATGTGTGTAGTTTCAGGGCAGGGGCTTTGCCCTTTCGTTAACTGAATTCCAAATACTCCTTTTGGTTTTATTGTGAATGGGACTTTCCCATGTGCAGTATTAGACTGTTTTCATTATTGGTACATAGAAACACAACTAATTGTTGTTCGTTGATCTTGTGTCCCGACGCCTTGTCATCTGTGATCACGTTATCTGTGAATGAACACAATTTTAACTCTTCCTTTCCAATCTGACCGCCTTTTATTTTCCTTGCTTTTTGCACTGGAGACCACCTCGAGTATAATGTCATGTTGATGCAGTAAAAGGAGATACATTTGCCTTGTTCCCAATCTCAGGAGGAAAGCTTCCATTTTTCACTACTGAGTATGATGTTTTAGGTTTTTCGTAGGTGCCTTTCACTATGTTGAGAAATTTCTCTTCTATTTCTAATTTGCTGAGAATTATTACCATGAATTTTCAGTTGCCCGTTCCTCTTTTCGCTTGTCTTTGCCTCACGTATTACGCCCCTGATGCTAGATGCACATAATGGTTATAATGGATATAATCGATGGATACATCGATCCCTCACCATCATGAAATGTTCCTCTTTGGATCTGTTAAGTAACAGAAATTCAACCAAGTACTTTTATTTATTTATTAAGATCTTATTTATTTATTTAGTGATCTCTCCACCCAAAGTGGGGCTTGAATTTACAACCCCAAGAACAGCAGTTGCACGATCTGCTGACTGAGCCAGCAAGCCGCCCCCAAGTACATTTTTTTTTTAAAGATTTTATTTATTTATATATCTCAGAGAGAGAGCACAAGGAGGGGGGTTGGCAGGCAGAGGGAGAAGCAGGCTCGCTGCTGAGCAGGGAGCCCGGCACGGGACTCGATCCCTGGGCCCTCGGATCATGACCTGAGCTGAAGGCAGATGCTTAACTGACTGAGCCACCCAGGCACCCTTATTTATTTTAAAGATGTTTATTTGAGAGAGCACGCGCGCACCAGAGAGAGAGCAAGCATGAGTGGGGAGAGAGGAGCAGAGAGAGAGGGAGTAGATGACTCCCAGCTGAGCAGGGAGCCTGACGTGGGACTCGATCCTAGGACCCTGAGACTGTGACCTGAGCCAAAATGAAGTCGGCTACTCAATCATCTGAGCCACCCAGGCACCCCCCAAAATAAACTTAATAAATAAATTAAATAAACAAAAAAACCCACCCATGTTTATTAGCGACCCAAACTTATCTGTAGTTTCTCTGTAATAAGGAAGCCAGAAGTAGATAAACCTATGTTTAGTAACTAGTATTTTAGTATTATGTCTTATTTGGAAACGATCTACATATTTAATGAATTTAACTTATTTCATCATTTAACCTAACTCAGCAAAACTTCAAGATTTTAGATTACCAAAATCTCTATGGGGACATAGAAACGTTAGGAGACATCAAAGTTCATCATTCTTTTGAGCTATTTAAAAAATACACAAAAACCATTTTGTGTAAGAGATCATGATATCAACCTATTTGAGTTTCCATAAACCCAGGCAGAATGAAAGCTCTAATTTTAATGCTGGTAACTCTAGAGACAAGTCTATTTTAATTAAACCAACTGAATATTTTCCCAGGTCACGTGAACTTGAAAAAGCATTTGGACTAGCTTTCGTGTGTCTGAGAGTTTTAGAATGCCCCATCCTTACAAGCACCTGTCCAACTAAATAGAGCTCTTCGACAAACTAATTTTAGCAATACTATCGGAGGTGGAAAAATCTAGTTCTAATATTGGCGAAGAAGATTTTCAAGACTTGTCTTTGTTCTTGGAATTGATGGTAAGGAAGAAGTGCTGGAGTCTGGGCAGGAGAACCCTTTTAGCAGTTTATATTATAAAAAGGCCTCTTTCCCTCTTTTCCCCCCTCAATCTCAGGTGATTGTGGGCTATGTTTACATTTCAAAGTCCTGACAGGATGTGCTAAGTTTGAGGGACAGAGAAAGAATGCACGTTCCTCTAGAAGGACTTTGGTTTCCTAAAGCCAATAGTTTACAAGGGGTTTAAGATAGTTAGGAGAAGTTTGGGGATTGGGAAAGGAATAGGGGAACTTTGAATTGCCTCTAGAGCTGCATTTCTAGTTCTGTGAAGATTTGAAAGATAAGGATAGTTGCTTTCAGTTCCTCAAACAATCGGATTATAACTTAAATGATATCATGGGTCATCCACCTACCCAACTACAGTATCTCAATTTGCTTGTTTCCCTCTGGGTACAGAGTTCTTTTTTTTTTTTTTTTTAAAGATTTTATTCATTTATTTGAGAGAGGGAGAGAGCATTGTGGGGGGGGGCAGAGGGGCAGAGGGAGCGGGAGAAGCAGACTCCCCACTGACAGCAAGGAGCCCCATACGATCGAGGCTCTATCCCAGGACCCTGAGATCATGACCTGAGCCAAAGGCAGCCGCTTAACCAACTGAGCCACCCAGGCTCCCCTGGGTACATAGTTCTAATTTTAAATATTTCTGGCAGTATTCAGTAATCGCCCCTTTGGTGTAAGACGGTCCACAAAGAGGGTGCAAAGGATAGTAGCTTTCCAAGCTCCAGAGTTACTCCCAATGAGAGCCAAAAGAAAGAAACACAACCACAAAGTCCCGGGCAGACAGAAAGCCAAGCCCGGCTGTGCCAACAAGAGGAACAAGGCGCCGGCAGCTGGGACACGAAGGATCAATGACCAATGGGTCTGGATTTGGAAAGGGACAACGTGAAATTTTCCCCTCACAACTGGGCACTGCAGACAGAGACGCAGGAGAGCTGATTCCGGTAAGAACTTCCACCCTTTGCTGGCTTCTGCCAGTTTTTCCAGGATCCCCTCTGCTGGCTCTGGGATCTACCAGAGTTTCCCCTTGGCTGTTTACCTAGAAAACCCCTCCGTTTGGTCAACTCTGGAGGGACCCATGTGGCAGGCCTTCTTTGAAGGTGGATATGGGGGCGTGTGTAAGGCCCTTCACTTGGTGGACTTCTGTTTACGGTTCTGTAGTCCTTTCCAAGTGTTAAAACAATTCAGAGGATGAGTACAGTGAGCACTGAAAGGATGACAGGAGCAGAGGAGTGGGGGCTTTATCAGTCTTCCAGGCTTTTGTTTTAGGCCCCTCTTACATCTGCAATTTTTCATTAGCCTCTTGCAATGAAATCTTTTAAAGAAACCACGTTGGGGTTTTGAAACCTTTTAGAGGCTTCTGTTTGCCAATTAAAACAGGTATCCCATTTGGCTTAATTGGGGAACCTTTGCTTCCAAGGGTGCTTCCTAAATGATCTTTTCTAATTGGAATGTTCCCCATGGGACCATTGTATTTTTAGGCTGTAATTCTGACAGCTTGCAGCAGCTCCCTAGGACCCTGGCTGCAAATGGAGTTAACTCCCATTTTTGCACAGCCATATCCAACCGCCCAAGGGGGGCAACTCACATTTCTGTCTGGCCTTGTTTTGGGGCCTCCAGCCTGATGGTTACAGAACCAAATTCCACAGCACACAAAAGAAGCCCAGTAAGATTTTGCTGTTTTTGCTAGCCATCTGCAACTTCTAAGAAAACCTTCTGTTTTTCTTAGACATAAAATAAGCAGGTGTGCTGGAAGGTTGAGCACATGACTCTTTAGAATTTAAGGATCCCATTAGCTAAGACTTTGGGTTTCTCGGAGCCAAAATGATGCCTAAATGGGGTGTGCGGCAAGGCTGAGGACTGTGTGTGTTTGACAGTGTACCTCGTTGCACGGAAGTTTTCTTGAGGCTGGTGGGTGACCTGATGTCAATCTAACCTGGTCTGTGACCAACTTATCCTACCACGGGAGTCTTTTGAAGGTGGCAAGTACTCTAACTGTCTTCAAATGTTCACCTTGGGCCCACTGATTTTTGTGGCTTTTTGGGCCCCTTCTGAGAACCCCACTAGTAAGCCTGTATCTATATAAAACCAGATAAACAAACATGTGCATCTTAATGCATCGGCAGTAAGAGACGTTACAGTACCCTGGCCGCAAGATGGCCCCGTGCACGCCACCACCACTACCTGTGGTCACTTGCTGAGGTTTCCATCCACAAATCCATAGGGCGATTTGTGACCGGAAAGGCTAGGGGGCTTGGCTCTGGGCATAACTCTCCGCCACTCAAACGGACCTGCCCTGTAAAGAAAAGCTGATTAGATCAGGAGCCTGAACACAAAAAGGGCAGAGCTTAGATCCGGGAGGAACTCACCAACAGCCCTCAGAAACAGCGAGAAAGGCAGTGAACTCAAACGGTTCACAGGTATCACACTAGTTTTTCGTTGTCCCCAAATGCTGCTGGAAGTTTGCTTGGATCCCACTGCTGCCACCAAATCTGTTAAATAACAAAAATTCAACCAAATACATTTTAAAGATCTAACTGGCTCTCTTAATTGATTCATGAATCGGCAGCATCCTGTCTAGCAAGTACAGGGGAGCTCCAAAGGGCTACAGGAGAGGAAAGGCTTTTAAAGGTAGAGAGGAGAGTGGAAAAAAAGGAAATTGTTAGCAAAGAATTTGTTATTTTAGGCAAGGTCGCCCTCCCAAGGGGAACTCAAGGGTCCACCAGTACCTTTCGTCATGCTGACCAGGAAATTCCCACGTTTACTGGTTAACAGATACATTTCTAGGGGGTTTCAGGTTAGGTACTGAGGGTTGGTTTACTGATTTGTGCAGGTCCCTGGCAGCCTGGGAGGTGCTGAGCGCTTACCCATTCCTACAGCACTCTCACTTCCATGGTCTCCCCGATAAATTTCTGACTCCTCGGCTGCCTAGACCTCAGGCTAGCAAGCCTCGGGTTTTTCCCCATTCATTTCTCACCGCCTTTGCTGCTTTGGGCTGATAAAAAACCTACAGCTCTCCTCCGTGACCCTCAAACAACACATGATCAAGTATGCCCCCTTCAGAGCAGAGCCCTGATCTGGTAAAACTGCTTCCCTTACCAAGAGAGAGAGGGCAGGGGTGGGCAGCAGCCCCAGGCAAGAGGGCTGCAGGCCTCCACTGCTCTTACATGAGACTCAGTAGGTTTTCCCAAGAATAAATGTTTTTTAATTTGTCTACATTTGGTTGATTTCCAGAGCCTGGAAACATTTTTTTTTTAAGACTGATTTATTTAGAGAGAGAGAGAGAGCGAGCACACAAGCGGGAGGGGCAGAGGGAGAGGGAGAGAGAATCTGAAGCAGATTCCGTGGTGAGCATTAAGCCTGATGTGGGGCTCGATCTCATAACCCTGAGGTCACGACCCAAGCTGAAACCAAGAGTCGGCTGCTTAACCAACTGAGTCACCCAGGCACCCCACCTTGAAACATTTTTAATACTTCTTCCAAATGTTATGCTTTTTAAATTTTTTTGCAGAGAGCACTGCCTATCCTCTCCACACCGCCAGAGCCCACAGTCCCTCCACAGCACTGTCCTTCTGTCTGCGGTGAGGGTCTTCACCGTGAGTCTGCCAGAGAGTGGTCCGGGCCTGGGACTTTCCAGACACGGATCTGGGGGCAAACTGAGACAAACAGACTCTGTGCTGGGGCTGCCTCCACTGGTATTCCTCTCTTGCAAGCTGCATTCAGCACCTCAGCCTCATAGCAGAGGAGGAGGGCCACCAAGAAGCAGAACATGCAGGGAGAAGCTTCGAACCTCCCCCAATTCTGGTTATTCTCCAGGGGCTAACAAGAGCTTGCAGGGTCCTTCGGGTGCCTGGCTGGCTCAGTCAGTAGAGCATGCAACTCTTGATCTTGGGGTTGTGAGTTTGAGCCCCACGCTGGGCAGAGTTTATTTAAAAAAAAAAAAAAAAAGCTTGTAGGGTCCTTGACTGCAGGGGTACCACCTCCTGTCTGTCCTGCCTCCTTCCCAGGGTGGGCAGATCAAAGTGAGCTAATATATAGGAAAGTTCCTTGCAAACTTCAAATTGCTACAGGGTTTGTTTTGGGTTTGAGAAAGAGCATGGGGGGCAGGGTAGAGACAGAGAGAGAGAGAGCAGCAGACTCCTCACTGAGGGCAGCGGAGCCCAACATCAGGCTCCATCTCACAACCCTGAGATCATGACCTGAGCAGAAATCAACAGTCGGACACTTAACTGACTGAGCCACCCAGGCGGCCCTCAAGATGCCGTTATTATCTAACGTGACAAGGAGACTCAGCGCGGGGAAGCTGACTTCCTCAGCCAGTTAGACGCAGAATGGAACTTAGGCCAAGTCGGCTAAGGCAGAGCCCAGCACTCCGTCCTCATGGGAGTAGCAGGCCATCGTCAGGCAGGCTCACAGAGATACGTTTCCCCGGCGAAACTGGGTTTAGCTGCATATTAGTGACCTTTAGTTGACTTTAAAAGGAAAGCCAAATCAAAACGGCCTTTCTGTGACTAGTTTTGGAGAACAAACCACCCTTCTGGAAATTGTACAGGTAGGACTTGACACGGTGGCTCCCTCCAAGAGGGCCTCGGTGCCCGCACACCTCTCAGCTTTGTTGCAAGGATTCCCCCTTTCTGTGGGGCTCGGCTGCAAGGAAAGCTGACCACCAGGTTTCGTTGCAGGAACAAATTGATTGCTCTAGTCTGAGATTTGGCAAGCGAGAGAAATTATGCTGAGTCAATGTGACTCAACATCTGGACACACCCAAGTTATTACTGAATAGGCGTTGCTTTAGGCAAACATGTTTAAATATCTAATCCAACAGCCCCCATCTGCTTCCTTCTATTACTAATGTTACATGCGGCATAGCCGTCCCATTTCTTTGCTAAGGTGCTAATAACCAGCAAAACACGCTGTTTCCCAGGACTGTTGGCAAACTACCGCAAACCCGTTTAGGAGAGGGCAGGTGTCAGGACAGTGACAATTGGGGTTTCTCTTTTTTCTAAGTGCCTGACACTTAAGCTTTGATGGCGCTCTCAAAAATAATGCTTTACCAGCCAGGCCACTAGATAAAGAGCCAGTCCCCCCGACCCCACCCGACTCCCCGGGCTCCTCTGTTTTAGAGATCTTGGTTAACTGACCATTCGGGCCACTTGTTTTTTCTTCCCCCTTTAAATTCCTGCTTTTGTTTTAAATTCACCAATAAAGAGTGAGCCCAGCTAAACCCTGGATCCCCTCCACCCCTAATAAAAGCAGAACCCCAGGCCTGGGTGTTCTAACTATAACCTTGCTGGGTGGCCCCAGGAGTGCCAGGTAATTTCCAGGTCCTGTAAAAATAATGAACCTTTTTTGTTGTTGTTCCCCAGTTTCCTGATTGTTACTGCTGAAGGGCACCTTGCAATCAAAATAACCCCAGGGCTGGTCTAGCCACAACATTGGTTATTGATAGGCTGAGACCAGCACACGACTGCAGGGCTGGGACAAAGGCAAGTCTCTCCCAGAGACGAGTGGAGTAGAGCCAAGGCTTCCCAGAGCCAGGGCAAGCTGACCTTTAATTTTTAGAAAATCCTCAAATGCTTGGCTTACAATGCTTAAGGAAATCAACTCACGTTATTATTCACCTTAACTTTTCGCCTTGCCCTAAAATCCCCAAATCCCAAATCAAAACATGGGCATGAATTCTACAAAAACAGCCCTTCTGTGCAACTCTCCCAGGACAGAATCCTTTGTTGGACTTACGTAAGAGGGTGTCTAAGTTAACAAACATACTAGTTGGGGCAGATTTGATAATCTCAGCTCTGCCACTCACTCGCTGTAATTCGTGCAACGAACTCAAAGGACTCGTTCGCTGCCAGGTAGAAGGAGCAACTATGGAAAAAACCAGGAGACCATATATTCAAACGCCAGAGGAGCAAGCAGGTGATGTCCTCAGAAAAGCTAAATTAGAGGGACTGTGCAGAGACAAAGAGTTCCTAAGGGACGTGAAGAATCTCCCCCCCTCCCCGCCCTGACCACAAGTGGAATGACAAGAAATACCAGGTAGAAAGTAATGCATTCAGTGTGCACCGTTCCGGGGGACCTCGTGATGTTCCGTGCCGTCAGCTTTGTGAGAGACACGGCGACTCTCAAGAGAGCGACCTTGGTGAGGGACCAAGCCTACGCGAGCTTGGGTGAGGTCTGGTTGCAGGAGACCCCCAACTCTGTAAGACTAAGTCAGTGTCGGCGCAAATCCAGTGGAGTCCGGGAAGGCACGGCCCGACATGACCCCCCGAGGGGACTTACCTTCTAAGGCTGAGGAGTCCCACGGAGGGAAACTGTAGCCGTCAGAAGAGGCCCGGGCGTGTAGCACTGCCGCCCACCGCGCCTTGCCTCCGGGGGCCCCCCAGGGGACCTGAGACCCAGTGCGCCACCGCACCAGCCTACAGGGTAGGGATCTAGCAAAGCGCTCCACGCTGGTCTCTTCCCCGTGCCAGGTTTCCCTTCCTGCTCACTCATCCAGTCTGCGCGCACACACGTTCATATGGAAAGCTTTCCTTTCTTTAAACAAAAACGTCTCCTTGACTCCATATCCTCATCCTTCTCCCCTGTATGGTACAAATCTCGGAAAGAATCATCTGTACTATTTCAACCTCCTCTCCTCCCCCTTCCCCTGGAACCTACCCCAGGTATGCTTTCTGTGGCACCACTCAAGAAAATGCCACTCTAGCCACCAATGACCTTGCTAGGGCAGAGACACTCCTAATGTCTCCTCCCATGTGAAGAGGGCTCCATTACTGGAAACTTCCTGCTCCTGCCAGCCCCTCACAGACCCCCGGGAGAGAAGTGATAACTGCGAGTTTGGAAAGCATGGACAGCCTGGCCGCGTCCTCCCCTTTAAAAAGACTCACCTGCCTCCCGAGAACAGTCTGTTCTTCCTCTATCCTTTGGCTCCTCAGAGGAGACCCACGACAGCAGCACTGATGTCCCCCTTGGAAGCTGATAAGAAATGCAGAATTTCGGGCCACACCTCAGACTGCTCGGCCAGAATCCATGTTCAGCGTGACCGCAGGCGAGTCTGGCGCACCAACGCTCTAATCGTCATGTTCTCGAACCTTTAATAGTAATCAAGGAGACTATTTTGATCTGCCATGCGCCTTATTGTTTCTCGGTTGGCTCTGAAACTCAGAAAATGTGATGGTATTCTCTGGCTCCCTTAAACTTCCTAGACCTCCCTGTTGCCAAAACCTGTGGTCGCTGCCCAGTTCTGACCTTAACCTGTCACGGCTGCACTGGACACAGTTCTCACTGCCTCCATCTTCAAACAGGTCCTCAACCTGGTTGCCAAATGTCCCTCTCTCTCCACGGCCCTTCCTTCATGTTCGTCTTCTCCCTCCTGACTTGTCCTGGTGGCGGTGTTCTGGGACCTGAGCCTTGGTTCTCACCAGCTACTCATTCCCAAGCCTCGTCGCCTCCTGCCTTTCTCTGTCACCCTCACAGTGACAACTCCCAAACGTGCGTCTCCGGCCCCACCTCTCTCCCCTGAATCCAGCTGCCTCGGCAGCTGTTAAGTCAGGTGGAAAGGTCGGGGTCGGGGTCTCCAAGTGAACATGACCAGAACCAAATCCTTCACTGAGCCCCCCCCCCATTCTCCCAATCTTCATTTCAGGCAATTGCCACGCGTTCTTCACGCTCAGGCACATGTCCCGAGTTACCTCTCTCCCTGACTGCACGCAGTGGCTGAGCCAATCTGTTAGCTGACGTTAGAATGTCCTGACTCTGACCACATCTCCCGCCTTCACTGCTGCTACTTGGGTCCCAGCTGCCACCGTCCCCCGGGGACATTGGGAAACAATTTATTTTGTCTCCCTTCCTTCATTGGTCCCCCATCTGTTGCCCCCACAGGCTGTTTTTCACTCAGCAGTCAGAATGGTCTTTTGAAAACACAACTAGGACCATGTGACTCATGTCCCCCAAACCCTTCACTGGCTTCCTGCTTCACACTAACGAAATTAGAGTTACCTAAGCCTTAAACCACCAGATCTTTGGCTACTTGCTGCCGCCAAGGCTCTAGCGCTCTCCTCCTTACCCAGCAGGGCCTCTCTGCCATCTTTGGAACCCACAGAGGACACTGCTGCCCCAAGGGCTTAGCTTCTCTGCCTGGAGACCTCCTTGCCCAGGGCTTTGCATGCAGATGCGTTCCCTCATTCAAAAGTCCTCTGGCAACACAGGCCTTCCCTGACGACAAGATCTAGAAGGATGCCTCCCTCCCATCCCTTCCCACCTCCCATTCAGCTGCCATTTGCTGTCACCGACCGCTTGACATGACACATTCCACATTCATGACACAAAAGTCTTTCCTCAAGGGGACAGGAAAGCTGGGGCACGTTCTGTTTGCTGCTGAGTTATCACAACCTGGGTGCGGGCATGGGATGGGCGCTCAGATGGGCACTGACCCAATCACTGACCTTTGCCTGAACGCTGCTTCCCCCTCCCTTCTTGTCTCCCCCCAAACAACCAGGTCAGTGGTCCCTGCTCATGCTCTGCTCACAATGGGAACTTGTTAAATGAAGCAGATAGTGTGAACGATTCAACCTTTCCACCCAGAAAAACCACCACCGGAGAATCACTGGTAGGTATATAAGGAGAGGCTTCAGGAGAACCCAGACAACACTCGAGAGGAAAACACTGTCAAAGAAACAGCACAAAGAAACAGCACCTGACATTGTAATAACCCTACTGTGAATGATCAGAAAAGAACAGGTAGGTCACACCACAGTAATACCTTTGCAAGTCAAGAAAAGAAATCTTGTGTAACTGCCTTTCAAAGGATGCAAGAATAAATGCACATCAAGAGCCTTCTGATGCACTGGCTGTACCTTTATTATGTTTACCTCGTTCACTAAGAGTTCCGTGATGCAAGGTTACCATACACAGTTAGATAATGTCCGCATTGCACATCTAAGGCTATACAGCAAAAGAACCAGAATTAGTACAAATACAAGAACTATATTTACATTCTGTATACTCAAGCTCCAAACATCAGATAATATTTACATAATAAAACATGAAAATGAAAATCCGAAATTAATAATGTACATTGTTGCTAATGTGCTCAACTCCTTACTGGGGAGAGATCAGTTTGCAAAGTCTTGGTTCAAAAAGGCCACATGTGCTCCACGGGTTCCGTGGCAGCACACATGGGTGGTGAGAAGAGACCCGAAATCCCGCCGGGTGGCGCCTTGCACGCGAGAAGGCTGATGGAGTCCTCAGGCAAACCGATGCCAGAATGTGCAGCCTGGAAAAAGGGAACTTGAAGACATGAAGACGACACGCAACAGCCAGGGTTTGGCAAGAGACCAACCTCAGCTCGGACTTTCTGAGCACAGCTTTTAACATGACATTTGTATCAACTCTCATTCTTTCCTTTAAATGATCAGAGAAGCTTTCCTAAGATCTCTTGGGGCTCAAATCCGAATTTCATGAATGGCCTTTTGAACAACTGTAGATAATCTCTCAGCTGACATTTCCATTTCCTAAGGAAGCACTATCAGTACAGCCCTGCTACCCAGTCCTGGTTTGGCCGCACACTGGGCTGAGTGGTTACTGGCCGTGCCGGGCAGCGCAGTGCACACGAGTCAGAGTCCTCTTACAAACACATTCAGCAAACCTTCTGAGAGCAGCAGATTCCAGAATTAGTGTCTTCTTTTTAAGGAGCAGGTTAATAATCACATTTTAGAAAGGGAACCCAAGCGAAAACGAAGGACCCAAGTCACACAGACAGACAAGCCCTGACCCCATCCTGGACGACCCGAGTGGACGCAGCGTGAGGAAATGGGAGCGTACCGGAGCTGCTATGCACTCGGTCATCCGTTCTTTCCCAGTCCAATGTGCAATTAATTACAGCTGTATAAATATACAAATACCTTACAAAATTAAATATCCCTGTAAATCACAACAAGCAGCAGGCAACAAAGTCTTTGCTTTGAAATATGTGCCAGGAGAAGTCATTTTATTTTTAGATCCCTAAAGATCTTTCACAATGATTTAACTTATTCCTTCATCTTAAAAGAGCTGAAAAACCCCACTGAAAATATGAGTAGTTGTAAAAATTCAATGCACTTAAGGGCAAAAAAATGTAAAACAATAGTAGTTTCTTAGCCGGGAAAAATCATTTTCCTTCCCCTCACAGTGAAGGCTCGGGGGTTTTAACGATGCACTAGAATTTGGGTGCCCACCCCGCTGCCCATAGCAGCCCTTCCCCACACCCCTGGCTGTGTGCACGGCTGCTCGGCCCTGCACAGCCTGGCCCAAGAGCTGGCTGACTCCCAGGCAGGCGCAGAGGTGAGGAGGCTGTGGGCACTGGTTTGCTGTGGGCTGAGGTCATGTTTTGCTTTGGCAGGAGACAGGAGGGCCAGGAAGGAGGGGAGGACATGATTACTTTCAGCTAGCACTCAGTTCTCCTTAATTTGTGTAAGAGCTTTTTCTTTCCTTTTGTTTTTTTGCTTGTTTTAAGGAGTGCTTTAGGAAAAAAAAAACACGTAAAAAACCCTCAAAAGGTAGTTTCCTTAAATACTAATATAATATTAATATTATATTAATATTAAATATCAACTTTCCTGCCACCATGGCTTCAGCTAAAGCCTAAGTAGTTCCTGCCATAAATACTCTCTCAGCTTCGAGGTGGGGATGGATCTGTCCAGAAAGGGACATTAATCCTGAAACTGTTCCAACTCCGACCTGGACATGAGCCACTAGAGGAAAAGGGGTGAACAAATAAGGGCTGTCCTCAGATGGTGGAAAGCATACCCGCCAGAGACCCCTGTAGGACGCAGACGTCCTGCTTCCTCAGGGGCCCTCTCACCCAGGGGCATTACCAACAGTCCAGTTCTACCCGTTCTAATCTCTGACACCTCCAAAGCAAAGACTTTCCAAGCCAGTTTTGAGTTAGAAGAAAAACCAAACGTTATTTCAGTGTATCACATGATTTTACTCCCCCTCAGCCCTCCCCACCTCCCTCTGTCACAGACATGGGTCCCTCTGTCAGACTTCGTGACAAACAGCAGTGGCACCCGTGACTTCATTCTAAAATGTAACCTTCGAATTTCATCTTCATTTCCCTGAAATCAGATTTCATTCCAGGCCAGGAGCAGTCTCGAAGCACCAACAGATCCTGGATTTGAGTCTACACCAGAAGGGCATATTGTGTCCATTAGACAATGAAGGAACCTCTAACTACATTAAAAATCTCACGCATCGCTTAGAAAACAAATAATATCACAGTTAATGACCTATGTTTTAAGGAGAGGAAGGAAGTTAAAAAAAAAAAAAACCTACTGTAGAATTTTTATTGATCACTTTTCAGCTAAGGTCACAGCCTGGGATTTCTATCCTTTTAAGTGCCACAATTCACTTTTCCTCCTCTTTGCAAGGCAACTCTACCGAAGCCAGGAGACCTCTTCTTAGAGAAGAGCCCAACCAGGAAGTCAGGAGCAAGGGTCTGCTGACACGCACCTGCCCAGCTCTGTTCCACAGCGTGCATGCGCCCCGCCCCCTGCTGCCTGAAGCAGAAAATCCGCAGGTCCCCACCTCCTAAGAGTCAGCAACTTCAAGGCTGGAGACCCTCAGTCTCTGCAAGGTGGGAGAGGGCAGACACTTTCCTAAATGCCCGAGGAATGGTCAAACAGAGGTGTGGTGAGGGAGGTAAAGGATGGTACAAAATACCCCAGGTCAACTGGCAAAGCAACTGAATTAACCTGCAGGACTTCTTTTCCCCAGGCCATTCCTATAAAACTAACGGGCAGCTCAAGGAGAAAGAGTATCTTCTTCCATGATGGTGTCTGCATGCAGATGACCCTGTTCTGTCAGAGAAGGAGACTGTCAGCAGCGAGCTTCCTCCTTCCTCCTCTGGCAGTATTTCCACATCCCATGAAGATAACCAAGCTCTGAGGCAAGGCGGAGGCGGCAGCAAGCCACTGGGGCCCGGGCTTAGGTGCTTAGGTGCGGCTCTTCTCTGCCCCCAGGTGTCCTTTTGGTTTTTTTAGTGGTGGGAGGGGATTCTTTTAATCCCAGGATCCAGAAGGCAAAGCCTGCCGTGTCTGCTGATTTACGATTATAGGGGGAGAAGCATTACTGAAAGTATTTTCAATTTGACAAGGATCATTGGAAATGACCACTGGATTCAGGAGACTTCCAAGACTCTCCTTGAAAGTCACATTTCTTTGTGCAAAGGGAGCTACAACAATGACAAGGTCACTACTCAGCATTACCATAATTATAATGACAGCAAGGACCATCAAGTTCAATACCGGAAAGTGAGTCACTCCCCCCTTGTGGGACCTTTGTGTATGACAGAGCGCTAATTCCAAACTGTACCACCATCACTAATGCCGAGAAGAGAAATGAGAAACGGAGAGAAAAGCAGTTCACGGAGTGCTGCTGTGAGGAACTACCCTCATCCCAGCGTCCGCCCGCCTTCATGACCCACTGTCAAATCCCACGGTCCTCTCAAATCCAATGGCAATATCCTTGGCTCTTCCCTTTCTTACAAGGTCAGCAGCAGCCACAGTTCCAGGCCCACTAAGAAGTCCTCCCTTCTCTCTTCCACTAAAAGAAAACTGCATAACTATATTCTACATAAGCTTTCAGAGAACACACCTGTGCCATTTGTAAGCTCACCACAACCTCTTCCCTGAATGGAAAATGCAGGGATTAGCAATGGTAAAAAGAGATGGAAAGGGAAAAGGTAAGTTTTTTCCTTTTAAGGTTCTAAAAAAAGCCAGATGTTTCCTCCCGTAGTCTCTAAGCCACCCCCCACCCAAAATTAAAGTGATATCACAAATACAGAAAAGGAAAAAAATATTATGTTGTCTTAAAAAACAGACAAAGATATCCAAAGACAGCAGTACAGACATCACAGGTGGTCACAATGGGGACCTATCATACAGAAGGAAGCCAAAAGATGGAAAAATAACTTGGGAGATTCACTGGGTCCCCTCTGGGTTGTGTTTGTTTTTCTTCCTTTTGTTAGGCCACATGCTACTACCAAGATTCTCAGCACAGGAAAAAAGAGAAGGGTACACAGCAATGGAGACGGGGACCAGGAGAGCTAGAAAGAATGCTGACAGGAGGGAAAGCAGTTACTCCACAGGCTTACACACGAGAGGGGCCATCAAGAATCACAGAGAGAAGTGAGAGGCAACACTTTCTTTATCTCTCGAAGGCGAGCGAGGGTGCTCAGCAGTCACTTAGTACTTCGGTTCGCTGGGGCATCTGCGGGACAGTTTTGACCTACAGGTGACAGAGGAAGAGGACGGATTAGAAAGCTGGGTGCAGATGTCCCCCCCTCACAGGTCTCTCTCCTGTGCGGTTCTCTTGGGCTTCTTCCCCTTCAGCACTCCAGGCCCAGGTCTCTAGGCTCCCTGAAGAAGCAGGCTTAGCTGTGGGGGCCCCTGGGACAAAAGCCCCTCACAAGAGCAGAGGCTGGATCACAGAGTGGAATACTGGGAGACCACGAAGGTTCTCACCACCTTCCCCTGACTCAGTCAAAAAATAAAAAAGTAAAATAAAATCTTGGGAAAAAAAAAAATCAAAGCAGGACATTAACTGAATGCAAATGTGACCAGGTTCCCTTAGTCATTCAGGACACCAGGTGACACCTTATGAGAAGTGGAGGCCTCATCATCACCTTACAACCACACTTACACCGCTGTCCTTCCTCTATCCTCAACCCACCTTTTGGGAACAAGACTTCCTTCTCGATTAACACTGACCAAAAGCCAAGAGGAAGAAGGAAACACGAGGACAACTTCTTACCGTATCGTGCCAGCAAGGAGTGGGTTAAAGGCATATAACCAGTCGTTCATGTCTTTGTCATTGAGAGCCTGTAAAAGGACCCCACGATGCTTTGTGCATACAGCAAAGATGTTAGGTGTCTGAAAGAGACACAGGGAGACAGGAAAGTTACGATGGCTCCTGACAACGGGGACCACCCTGCCATATTCCCAGGCACACAGCACTGCACACTGAAGGGTCAGGGAGACCAGACACATAGGAAGTATGCCATACCACACAACGGAGAATTTAGAACTCAGAAGGGAAGGGTGCAGGTGGCAATTAGTAGCCAAGAGAGCAAGACTGACCTTCACCATGGCCTGCTGGTCCTCACTGTATTCCACCTGTGCTGTGGACAGGTTAATGATGCCACGCTCCACTGGGTCTTTGTCACTGTTATAGATGAAGACATAAGGGCGACGGACCACGACAAAATGTTTCGCCCAGGTGCTGTAAAGTGGCTCCTTGAAATGCAGGTATCCTTTCTTAGAGACCACGGAGCTAAAAAGGACAGCATGAGAGACGTTAGTTTCTCACAAAAAGAAGTGATCATGGCCTGAGGAACGTGAAAATACGTCTCACCTAGGCCCAGCCCCTAGGATGAACAAAACAGGCAAAAGATCTGTTTGGCCTAGAATCTTCTCTGCTAAAATAACACAGCAAAAGAACACAAAGTCCCACCCCCACAGCATACTGTGGTGTGGTGGAGATGCCTGACAGGACACAAGCGGGGCAGGAACCCGGCCTGGCTCTTCCCTCCAGATTCCATTGGCATTAGACAGTAACAGTCACCGCAAGTACAAGAGCAGAGAGTAAATTACCGCGATTTGTCTTTTATACCTGGCATCTCTGGTCAATACAGTACTCACCCTGGTCTAATTTCTTCAATATCTGGAACAAGATTGAGAAATTCATTTTTTCCTGCTCGGGCCAAATAGGGTGTTTCCACAGTTGGGACAATCTGAAACTGTTCAAATTCTGGGCAGGGACTAGAGGCCCGGGAATTGGCTTCTGGGGTCCTTTAAAAGAGAAAGGTTAGGGGTAACAGGAGCTTCAGCAAGGTCAACGCGTAATGTGTACAACCCTCTCACCGGGAGGAACAAGCCCTCCCCTTAAGAGCAGGGGCCTTGCAAACATCAGTTTCAGAGAGCTCGGCTGAGAAGACAAGCTGGTGTCAGAAAGTTAATTCCAACTTCAACTGGGGTCATCCTTTAGAAGTTACAGAAGTCACCAAGTCACGCAGTCCCTCTTCCTAATCTGAAGCCCTCTGAACGGAAGTGTCTGGGGCAGGAACTCCATTTCCTTACGTGTTTCTATTTCGTTCCAAGGCCATAACTAGGGCAGTGGTTCTCAAAGTGTAATCCCTGACCAGCAGCACCTGGGAACTTGCTAGAAATTCAAATTCTCAGGCTCCAACCCAGACCTACAGAATCAGGGACGATGAGTGGAGTTCAGCCACCTGTACTTTAACAAGCCTCCCAGGTGACACTGGTGTGTGCTGACATCCGAGAACCACCGCCAGAAGGGGCTGGCAGGGAAGAAGCTGGCTTCCCGAACGACCAGGGACCAAAAGCAGTCCGGACCCTGACGTGAGAAGGAGCTCCTTCCTCCACTCTGCACTATGAGTTATCATAGAGCAGCTTAGCCTGATGAATTGTATCTCCCCAATTCTAAAAAGCCCGTTTTTTAATACTTCACCATTTCTTGAGTTGGGATGCAGCTTACAATTGATGACAGGTCCCATTTTGGTTGGCAGTGCTTTTTTCTTTCTTAGTGGCACATAAAATAATGTTATGGTTGATGACATCCCAAATTAATTAAATTACCTGGTTGCGTTATTTTCTCAGCCACACTCAACTGTGCCCATGTTGGTACAGTAAGACAGACAGCTGGACAATACCCAGGTGGGCTCTGACAGGGGAGCACAGTGAACAGAGATGGGCACAGGAATGTGATGGTGGGTCACAAACAAGTGATTATGGTGATGAATTCATGGGCTCTAGACTAAATTTGTCTCTATTATTCTTACCAATATGTTTCGTTGTGCCATCAAAATATTTTTTCCAAATGAGTTTTACACCGTTTTCCCCAAGATGGGGCTTGTTCTGTCTGGTATGACCGGGGAACCAAGCAGGAGTGGGGACAGAAGGCCAAAATGGGCAGGGGAGGGATTCGGAAGAGGAACCAAGGGTTTTCATGCAGAAAGCTGGTCAGACGTGGTGTCAGAAGGTACAGGAGCATCTCCCTGGGGCTGTGATATCCAGAAAAGGCCCCCACATATTTCTGAGTGCTGCCGAGAGGGACAGTCCTGCTCTCAGAGGAGAACCACTGAGCAAGAGGAAGCCTGGTGTTTCTTTGGTTCTTAGACTTGCTTCTCTCAGTGAAGTCTGGGTACTCGTGGCTTCTTTTGTCCCCCAAGTTTTTTATCGATTGATCGATCAATTGATTGTAATCATTACCACCAACGTGGGGCTTGAACTCAAGACCCCAAGATGAAGAGTTGCATCCTCCACCAACTGGGCCAGCCAGGCGCCTCTTTTATTTTACTTTTTTTAAGTAAACTAGGGTACTTACTTCTGATCCAGAGAGTTGCTCCTAGCCTCTACCAGAGAAGGGCAGGTGGAGGAGGGAGTGAGGGTCGCACTGCTGAAACTGGACACAGAGGGATCCCGTCCAATAGGAGAGATATCAGACAACTGGAGGCAAACAGAAGACAGCAAGTGAGATTCAGCTGAAAGCCCAAAATGCCTCTGCAACGAGGAGCTTTGACACCCAGTGACCTCACGTTCATAAATCTGCTGCAGGTCATTCAAGAAGGTGACTTATGGCCTGAGTGTCACAGCAGGAATCATTTACAAAAGAGGGAAGACTGGCTTTTTATTTTGTGACTGTCCTGCATTAATTAAATGAGCCTATCTCTATGAGCCCACTATTTAGAACAACAGGCACTAGTCTAAGAATATGGCACAAGCCCTGCCCTCCTGGAGCTTACGTTCTACGTGGAGAAGGCAGGCAAACAAATCAACACTTCGAGCAGTATCAGGTAGTCCTTTGATCCAGTAATTCTACTACTGGGTATTTACCCAAAGAAAACGAGAACACTAACTCAAAAAGACATACGCACATGATGTTCATTGCAGCATTATCTACAATAGCTAAGATGTGAAAGCAACTCAAGTGCATCAATAGATGAATGTATAAAGAAGATGTGGTCTACACACATGATGGAATATCATTCAGCCATAAAAATGAACGAGACCTTGTCATTTGTGACAAGATGGATGGACCGACGGGGTATTATGGTAAGTGTATTAGAGAAAGACAAATACCATATGATTTTACTTATATGTGGAACCTAAAAACCAAACCAAACCAAAACAAAAAAAGCAAAAAACCAGACTTTTAAATACAGAAAACAAACTGAGGGGAGATTAGTGAGGGGATGGGGAAACAGATGAAGGGGATGAAGAGGTACAGACTTCCAGTTATAAAATAAATAAGTCATGGGGACGAAGTACAGCATCGGGAATATAGCCAGTAATACTGTAATAACATCGCGTAGTGCCAGATGGGGACCACACTTACCGTGGGGTGAGCACTGGGTAATGTACACAATTGTTCAATCACTATGTTGTATGCCTAAAGCTAATTTAACACCTCATTCTTCGTTGAAGGCAACAACATTTAATGCCACCAAGAACTTCGGAACCTCTGGTGTCCTGCCACGCAGTGACATACCAGCCTCTACAGGATTTTCTCCGTGGGATTCGGGGAAAAGCCAAAATGTTTCCCATCTAATAACACTCTAAGAGACACAGGGTGATACCTTTATCTGCAGAAGTCAGTGTTCTGACTCTGAAAAGTTGAATACATACAAGAGCCGTACACTCGTCTGAAGCCACCTCAAAGCAGGGAACCTGGGACGGGAAATCCGAGCTGCTCACCTTACAGTCACTGACGCTGCCGTGCACCTGGCTGAACTCTCGGTTGAAAGTGTGGGTGAGAAGTTGCAGGCACTAGGGAAGAGAGGAATTATGTGAGTTTCGATGGTTAAATGAAGCCCTGGATGCAAGAGAGGAAGAGAAAACAACAGGCTAACATCCACAGTGGGGCTCAGGTGCTGCCCCAACAGCTCCAGAATTAAGAATTCAGCAAGGGGAGCCTGGCGTACGCCTAAGAAAGACAAATTAAGTGGATAAAAAAGCCATTCTCAAGACGACAAAAGCTGCCAACACCACAGTTTAGAAGTGCTCAAGAACACAGCAGTGTCCCTTCCGATTCACCTTGGTACTAAAAGCCATGGAGACTTCTGGATGGACACATTTTTCTAAACTGACTAGAAGACTGTTCGGTTATTGAAACAACACGACACGAAAGCCCTCTCACCTCTATATTCCATGTGAGCCAGTTGCCCAGACACCATATGCCTGGGAGTCATCCTCGGCGACACCTCTGTCTCCCCCACCCTCTCCAGGCAACAAGGAGTACCGACTCTACCTCCCCAATGTCTCTTCTGTGACGACTCCTCCTCTTCACCCTGCAGCCTCCCGCCTCCGATGAGACCCACACCATTCAACTGGATCACCGCAGCGAAGAGCTCTTTGTGCCTCCAGTCTTTGTCACCCCAAACCCACCCTCTTTCTTGCTGCCACAACAGCCTTCCTAAAACATGAACACCTGTTTAAAATATTTCCACATCAACCCCAGGACACGCTACAATCTAGTCCAGTCCTCAGATCCTGCAAGAGCTGCTCCTGCCCCATGTCTCAGACTCCATCTCCTGCCTCTCCCCACGTCCCCCGTGTGATTCCCTAGCGCGGAAGGTGTAGCCCACGTGGCTCCTGCTGGTGCAGCCTTCTGAGCTCAGCTCACCAGCACCAGCCCATGGAGGCCTCTCCTCTGGCTCCCCCAGACTCCAGACACATAGCTCCACTATATGCTTGTCACCAAGTCACCTGTGAGTTCAGTAAGGGTAGAAATGGAGTCTTCTTTATTTCTACTTTCACAGCTAGTACAGGCCTTGAAACAGAGGCCCTCAAAGAAAGATGAAAATGAAAAATCCAACCAGCTCACAGGGCTCTCACGGTGGGAAAGTGCTCAGCAAATAGGAAGGGAGTCACACCTTGGTAGCTAGCTCCTTCTCTCGATCCACCAGGCTTTCAATGTCTGCCGAGTCGTAGCCGCTGCTCTCGCTGGGGGTGATGGCGCTTTCAAAGGTGGTGGTAGAGATCTGAGAGGAGATGCTGGTGGAGGTGCTGAGGGTTCCACTGCTGAGGCTGGGGGACAACGAGTCACTCAGGGATTTGGGGATGCTGTCACCAAGTCTCTCACGCAGCAGCAGGAAGTGGCGAGTTTTCTCCACCTAAGAAAATCAACACAACCGCCTCAGCAAACATAAAGCTTGTTAAGATTCTTTTTTTTTTTTAAGATTTATTTGAGAAAGAGAGAGAGAGTGCACGCACATGTGAGCAGGGTGGAGGGGCAGAGGGAGACTGGAAGGGACAGAGAATTTTCAGCAGACTCCCTGCTAAGCAAGGACCCTGACATGGGGCTCGATCTCACAACCCCAAGATCATGACCTGAGCCGGAATCAAGAGTTGGACACTCAACTAATGAGCCACCCAGGTGCCCCAAAGCTCATTAGGATCCTAATAAGCAATATATGCCTCCATCATGACTGAAAGCTGAAAAGCCAAGATCACAAAGAGAAAGTGAGTGTGTGTCTGATACTTCGGGAGTTGTGCTCAAGAGTTCATCTGAGCGTTTCCTGCCCTTGGATACCTCGTGAAGGAGCTCCAGCTTCTCTAACTCCCACTGGTGCTCAAGGATGAGACTGTCCCCTCGGGGCCGCCAGCCTGCTAAGTTCTCTTCTCCCCGCACATACGCCACTGATGTATCCAAGATTTTTCTTCTCCTCCTCTGCATGCCTGAGACAAGAGGAATTTTTTTTTTAAGAGAAAAATCTGATTGCATTTTTAGCTCAAAACAAATAAATAATTCATATACACAGCAAACCGAGACACTTAGTCAAGATACATGGGATTTTGTTTAATAAAAATTCACCCCTTTTCCCCCAAAGCAATTCTCTGAACTTCTTTTAAAACTGAGTTTTATATTTTTTGATAACTATGAAGATGCAACTTGAGAAGATGCCCAAGTTATTGTGTTAAGTGAAAATATAGAAAGACTGAATAGTCTATACCCTATGGTTCCAAATATATGGAAATACACCCATATGAAAAAAGTAGGAAAGGACCATTCTCCATCCTCCCCACCCCCCGCACACACCCCACATTCAGGAGCACAGGACTGCAGATGACAGAAGGTTTCAGCCCCATCATTTCCCATTAATTTAAAAAAATGTTATACCGTTTTTACATATCAAAGACACAAATTTATGTTAATTAAGAAAGTTTCTCAAGGAAGTATCTGGACACTATAATTAGCTGCTATTGAGACTTGGATTCATACTCAAATTCTTTTTTTAATCTAAATCTTACCTGTTGGACCTGACCTTCTTCTGTATGTGTTCTCTAAAATGATTTAAACTCACCTTAATCAAATGTGTTTTAAAAACCCTGACTTTTGTCCACGTTCTGGTTTACAAACATAGAAATGCAAAGGGCTGCTCAAGACCACCAAGCTAGAGGAACAGCAGCAGTCCAAAGTGACATCAAAAAGGACCAGCACAAATTCAACTTAATAATTTGTCTTCCTAGAGCACAGGAAGTTTGAATTCTAGCTTGACAGCACCTGTAAAGTTACCCTGCCAAGGTATCTTTGGCGCTAACGTGGAAAGGGAAAGGGTTATGAAGTTTGCCAAGCCAAATTTTTTATAATATGTTGCAACCTCGTGACATTTTGTTCACTACAGTTTTTATAACAGTTTCGCAGGTCACAAACCAAACGGTGTTGTAACTCAGAAAAAGGTAACTCTCACTGCCACCAAAAAACTGGCTTATAAAATATATCTGGTTTCTAAAGAATTTTCTATCTATCCCACATGGGTAGGAGAGATTTTTGACATAATATACTCCAAACACAGGCAAAGATAATTATCACCTCCCCAATCCATAAGCGCTTACCTGGACTACCCGTGTCTGCCATTTTGCATAAACTGAGTTCATAAATTCCAGTGACTCGATTGCTATTCAAATTAAAACAAACAACTGTTTAACTTCTTATAGCACAAAAACAGGAAAATCTCAATTCCTTCTACTTAAAACACTGTCTCCTGTGTAGGGACTGCAGCCCACCCTCAAATATAATTACAGACATTTCTTGTTTCATTTCTTATTCTGAACTTAAGAAGCATATTTTTCCTAGAAGGAGTTTGTTTTCATCCCAATCTTTTGAATTACTTCAACAGGAGGAATAAAATTGAATGATAAACCAAAACCTTATAATACAAATATAAAAATTAAAAATCTGCCTTACCACAAGAGAAGAGATGAGGGGGAAAGTCTGACTAGAATGAAATGAGGAGCATCGAATTGGGCGCATGTGATTGTGAAGGGTACTGAACCTTCCACGTATTAGTAACACTTATTGTTTAGGCTGGGTAGCGAGGCACAGGTAATCTGTGTTAGTCTTGACATATTTTGATATATCTTAAATAGGAATAAATCTTTAAAAGAAGAAAATCCCAGTGGTAATCAGTTAGAATTAATGACATCTGAAAGAACATTTAGTCCCTGCAAAACTGTTCTGCGAGTGTTCACAATGTAATACTCCTTCCTTCCTTCACACACTCATGTATCCGTCAGGATTTTGGTAAATGCCAACACCTCCAAGTTACCGCACTCCCGGTAGCAGGTGGCAAGCCAACCCGGAAAGAGCAAGCCAGGGACCCCGAGGACTCTGCTGATTCTATAGTGGGCAAACCAACCGGAAGCTACACACAAATGTAGCTCAGAAACTTACGAGTCTGGGGACTTTGAGTAGCCGCTGCCAAAGAGGCTGCGCAGAGAGCGTGGCGGCGAGATCTTGGCATCCCGGGAGTAGAAGACCATGCACACGTCCTTAGTGATGACCGCTGGCTGGATGCAATGATCCAACTGAAAGCACAAGGCAGTGGCCTCCAGTTAAATGCAGACAGAGCATCTGCGGCAGGACTCTGAGCACCAGCATAGTCGGAAAGCTGGTTGCAGAGGTGCGGGCTGGACGGTTTCAGCTCTACCAATGACTTCAACAGCAGCTCAGCAGATAGTACGCGCAAGATCAGGTTGTAGTCCTTGCAGCTGCTTTATTTTCCCCAACTTTTTAAAAAAACTTTCTTTTGAAATAATGGCTAATAGTTATTATTTGTTATGTGCCAAGCACTGTTCTAATGCTTTTGTATATGACCTCTGAGGTAAATGCCATCATTATCACTCCTATTTAAGAGATGAGGGAACTGAGGCACAGAGAGAGTCCCTGTGGAGGGACACGCTGGCAGTAAGTGGCAGCACAGGGACCCGAACTCAGACAGGCTGGTTCCAGGGTCTGTGCTGTTAATCACTACAGGCTCTGCTCACAGCCGTGAAAACAAGAGGCCAAGTTTTCTTAAAATTGTACCTTCTTTGAAGAAGGTGATTAGGTTACTAAAACTGAAGTTATAATAGAAGCCATATGACTTTCTTGAAGTTTATTTTTTTTTTTTAGTAATCTCTACACCCAACATGGTGCTCGAACTCACAACCCCAAGATCAAGAGTCGCTCACTCTTCTGACTGAGCCAGCCAGGCGCCCTGTTGTAGGACTTCGTGATTACACAGAGACTAGGAACAGAAGCTAATACAATCAGAACAGTAGCAAACAGCTGACCAAAAAAATCAGTCGAATCTTTCCTCCTCCTTTCTTGGGGTAACCTGCCCACTGCCCAGGCCTAGCCATTTGTGGTGATGTAGGCGCAGAGTCTCCTCACCTCTAGGTACGCTGACAAGGTCATGTAGATCTTTTCCCCGTAGGGCGTCACTCGGTTCAGAAGGAGAGAGTTATGGAGGGAGCTGTCCCACACGGCCTCGAAACGGTAGAAGGTCCTGAGGTCAGAAAGGCAAGAGGGAGTCATCAAGAAGCGAAGCCACCTTAGTCCAGGTACTCTGTCGATAACACTACCGAATTCTACACCAACGAAAACTTGCAACATATCAAAGTCTAACGACACAGTGGAGCCCTTATCCTCTGGAAGGAAAAGGCAGGCCCCCAGTCTCTGGCCCCACCCACCATCCAGGAGCACTTAGCTATGTTTTTTTTTTTCTCGACAAGCCTGCTTCTCTGCCTATAAACATAAAAATAGATCAATCAAAGAGATTAAGATGAAAAAGATAAGTGCCTGTGGATAGAAACTAAAGGAAGAAAGCCTAAGTAAGCACCTCTGTCAGTCAACAAAGAGCAGAAAGCAAATCCTCAGGAGCCTGCAAGCCTATCTTCACATCCCAGTCCAGCTTCACTGGGCCCTCGAGATGTCACCAACACCTGTGAGGCCTGACGGAGGAAACACGCAGAACAATTTAAGTACAGAGAATCTAATTTTAAATAAAGGAACAAGAGGCTATTCTCAGCTGATGTTACAGTAAAAGAATGATTTTATTATTTTTTTAAAAGATTTTTTTATTTATTTATGTGACAGAGAGACAGCCAGCGAGAGAGGGAACACAGCAGGGGAGTGGGAGAGGAAGAAGCAGGCTCCCAGGGGAGGAGCCCGATGTGGGGCTCGATCCCGGAACGCCAGGATCACGCCCTGAGCCGAAGGCAGACGCTTAAAGACTGCGCTACCCAGGCGCCCCAAGAATGATTTTAATACGAAAGCTGGCTAACTACTATTTTTCACTTTTCAAAAAAAAATCCACATGAAAACCAATCTTACGCTTCCATAACAACTAGAAGCTTGACTTGGTAAGTACCCAGAAACTGTTTAAGTTGTTCTAATATCTTCCTTTCTTCCTACTGGTAAAGCCCTGCAGACCTGACCTGACCTGACATCCGTTGTGCAGCCTCGTCCAAAGCGCTGCACTGAGTGACAGCCCAGCTTCCAGCTCTGCCCGCGGTCCCCACCCGCCCCGGGGCCCCATGAGAAGTGTCTACTCTGCACATGTTCCATCACTACTGGCTCTCACCCGGTTCAGAGAGAAAGACTTCCTGCACACTTTGCCTCCTTCCACATTCCTCCTCGCTCCTTCCCAAATGGTAGCCTTGTTATTGCTGTCTTTTCTAGATTTCCTATGACAAATAACTTCCCTCGATGATGAGAGATGGGAAAAGACTTCCTTCACTACTGAACCAGGATCTTTTTTCTACCCCGAAAGAAGAAAATAAATAGAGACTAGCAGCTCTGACAGCAGAAAGAGAAATGTTTAAAAATAAACAAGCTATTTCTCATAGACTCAGCTGCCCAAATAGCCAAACTGGTCTCTACTACCTCACAGACAAAACCAAGAAAACAGTGAATAATTATGCAAAGCTACAGAGCAACAAAACTTCAAGCCTGTGACAGAGAGAGGACAGACAAAGAGAAGAACAGAAGACTCAGCCTGAGATTCCATATGAAAGGAGGGAGGAACACTCTAATTCGTTATCTTGCAGAGGAAAACCTGAAGGTGCTTAAGAATGAAATGGACAAGTTTAGTCCATGGAACGAGAAAAGGAGAGCTCTACCAATCACTAAAAAAGCTGTATGTGAAATTGTACACGCATCAGGAAAAGCCAGGGCACAGAGGGTACAGGATAAGGTGGGGCTGCTCTATCCTAGGTCTGCATGGGGAAAAACTACTAAATTAAAACAGTAGTCTAAGCAACATAAGACATAAAGCATTTGATAAACTAGAATCTTTATGTGCAAAAAAGCAAACAGAAAATACCTAGGAATATCCTTATCAAGAAAGAGCCTGCAAAAACATAGAAAAGGCTTTCGTTAGTGCAGTAGCAGAAAAAAAAGCAAAGGAAAAAGGAAAGAAAAGCAAAAGAGAAAACAGTATATAAAAGAAGACAAATTTGCTGTTAAGCAAAGTGAATCCAACTGGACAATTAACAGAGAACTCCATGGGGCACAATTTGATAGACAGCTTACAATGACATGGGTCCCTCTCCTGAGACATTTACTTAAGGAACATGCTGGGCATAGAAGGGATGGTGGACACCACCTCTATTAACACCCTGTCTGCAGGCGACTCAGTACTGGAAACGGTAGGAAGCTGCTGTGGAGTGAAGGGAAAACCAAGTCAATCAGGTAACACAGAAGCAGGACTGGGAAGAAAAGCAGCAGTGGACCCCTGTGGGCTACACACCACTATCAGGATGCCGGAAGAGCTCTCATAGGTAAATGTGCGTCGCACACCCACACTGGAGTTTTTTTTTTTTTTTTTAAGATTTTATTTATTTATTCGACAGAGATAGAAACAGCCAGCAAGAGAGGGAACACAAGCAGGGGGAGTGGGAGAGGAAGAAGCAGGCTCATAGCGGAGGAGCCTGATGTGGGGCTCGATCCCATAACGCCGGGATCACACCCTGAGCCGGAGGCAGATGCTTAACCGCTGTGCCACCCAGGCGCCCCCACACTGGAGTTCTTTAAGGTCAACTTTCAACATTACACCTTAGGCAAACAGAACAAAAGCTCTCTTAACCAAATTCCACTTAGCAACTTGCCAAATTAACTTATGCTCTCCGTATTCCTAAAATGTAAAGCAGGATGTCCATTTCGCCCTGAGCATCCTAAACTAGTGGTATCTCATATGCCAGACAGTTTGCTTCCAAGAGCTGAGTGGTGCGCTTATCAAGTATTAATAGTATTTGGTCCTGAACCTGTTTATAAAATCGTACTTACTATAATCATCTAATTTAATCAAATATTAGGCAAATCCATGAAACACGAGGGCAAAAGGAATTTTTGTTTAGTGCGAAACAAAACTAAGTTGAATGTTTTTTGTTTGTTTGTTTGTTTTTTGAGAGCAAGACAGCATGAGCGAGCAGGGGGAGGGGCAGAGAGAGAGAATCCCACGCAGGCTCCAGGGTCAGAACGGAGCCAGACGCAAGGCTTGATCTCATGACCCTGAGCTCATGACCTGATCTAAAATCAAGAGTCAGACACCCAACCAACTGAGCCACCCGGGCGCCCCAAGTTCAACGTTTTTTAAAAGATGTGATAACGCTGAGTTGTTTAAAAAACAATTGTTTTTTAAGTCTGGGTGCAATCAATATAAAAAAAGGGGGGGCAAATAATAAAATTTTAATGATAAATGAGAAAAAGTTTAAAGGATTTTGCATTTAGATTCTTTATAGGTTTCTAGTTCTTGTTCTACCAAATTAAAAATCAGATGATGAATTATGGGCATGGTCTTGCAAGAAAGACAATCAGAAGTTCAGTAAGTAAGGCTACAATTTAAGGAAAGGCCTTGGCCCTACACTAAGAGCTTCACAAATTAGTGCACATTTATATAGCTTAAATTAAAATGTTTAAAGTGCATATCCTTTTATTATACTTGACTTTAGCTAAGTTTTTTGATTAATTAACTCTCAACTTCTTCTGTGAAAGAAGCTGCTTCTAACAAAGGCCAAATTAATCTCCTACAGCATCTGATCCATGGCTGGGTATGAATCAAAGGACTTCTGAAGGTTACTCGAATGTAGGCAACCAAACATCATTGTTCTGTGTATTTTGCTAAGTATTCTAGGGAAATTAAAGATCTATTTCTCAGAGTTGCAAAGAAAACATGGTGAATGCCGGCTGAATATCTGCTATTGGTGTCCAGCTGGAGAAAATACCCTGTGGGGTTAGTGCTGACTTCAGAGAAACGGGTTTGTTCACAATTCTGCCCAGGAAGAGACCGGGCAGGGCCACAGCATGCCTCTTGACCTCTGCCCCCCTCCATGCAGGCACACTCTCAGATTCCTTCCCTCCCTCTCACAGTGCCTGCAGCTCCTCCTACAGGCAAAAAGCAGACATTTGCTTTTTTTCCTCTTCTCTATGTAAAACTGTCACACAAGGAAACAATGGGGAAAAAATGAATCCTGGCCCAAACTTTTTTTTTTTTTTTACGATTTTATTTATTTATTTGACAGAGAGAGAGACAGCCAGCGAGAAAGGGAACACAAGCAGGGGGAGTGGGAGAGGAAGAAGCAGGATCCCAGCAGAGTAGGGAGCCTGATGTGGGGCTCGATCCCAGCACCCTGGGATCAGGCCCTGGGCTGAAAGCAGATGCTTAACAACTGAGCCACCCAGGCGCCCCCTTGGCCCAAACTTTTAATCCTGTTTCTGCTTTTTGTCTCATTTTTCTCCTCTCTCTAACACAGATGTGAGCACATTTTTCAGGAACAGACAGAGGTATAAAGAAGTCCTAATGTAACACAGAGGCCACCCCACTTCCCAGCCCTTGCCACATACTGGACTGGGGTCTGCGCACAATGACATATCTTCTTTCCTGGGGAAGGAGTGGGGGCCCCAGTAGATTTATCTCCAGTCGGACATGGGAAAGCAGACTGGCTAGGTACTTTACGCACTGTCATCACTTGATTATAAAATGGAATTTTAAGGGAAACTAATTTAAAATTAAAAATAAAATTCCTTATTTATAGCAGACAACCTTGTTCAGAAGAGTTTATATATATTAATTTATCATCTTTATGAGTAAATGAAAATGAAAAGCAAACACTGAGACTCCTGGAGTCTCTGCTGGCAGCAGCCAAGGCTAAACACAAGAGGGTTTGCTATGCTGGGGAGAGCACGTTTCCATGACACTCAGGACCAACAGACCTTTCTCCACAGCAACCCCTTCACAGGAAAACACTCAGTCTCAGCAATGATTAATTTGTACTTTTAAACCCTTGGGTAGCATGCTGCATTTTCTTTTTCTGTTCTTGTCTCTCAGACTGTGTTACATCTACTCAAACTCCACACACGACAGAACGTTTTCATTCTATACGGGTAGCTGACCCACATCCCCGATCTCTATTGACTTATTTACTTTTGGAGAGCAGGGCAGCAGGGAGGAAAGGGATGTCTGAAGTAAGAAAGAAATTTGTTTCTGCACCTGAAGCACAGTCACTGGTGAACAAGGAATCTGATGGAGGAGCCACCAACTCCCCCAGGGCGGACTCATCGGGCTGCACGGGGGCCCTACCTGCTGGAGTTGTGGGAGGACTTCAGGTACTTGGCAGAGATAATATTTAGAGAGAGGATGGCATCAACCGCAGCCTCATCCACCTCAGCCTTATTCCTGATCCGGCCTACAAGGAAGAATAAAGAAACTAGGACACGGTACACTTAGAAACACAACAGAAATTCATTCAGCCAAAGAGAGACTTTTAAACTCTGGTACCTTTGGGTGTTGGAAGGGTCACGTGGCTCACCACCGAGTGGTCTCCCACGATTCTCCGTGTCCCCTGCCACTTAATTCCCACCTTTAGTCCACTGTGAAACCTGGCTGATTCTCTGTTCAAAAAGTTTCTCATATTCATCTCAACTTTTATTTCCAATACCACCACCCGCTCACAAAGGCCATCCCCTTCCTGTCCAGAACACTGCGGTGGCCATAGCACTGGTCTCCTGGCTGCGCACCTCTCCCCCTCTCCAATCCACGCTATGCTCCAGTTACATAAACTTCTTAAGCCCCTGCCTTCATTATACCGCCTTCTTGTTCAAAACCGTTTTCAAATGAACACTAAGGGAACCCCAGGGGATGTACGGCACAGAGGTCAAGAGCACAGCCTATGGAGCTGGACTGCCTGGGTTCACATCTCAGCTTCAACACTTTCTGGCTGTGAGGCTTGGGCATATTGCTCAACCTCTCTGAGCCTCATCTGTGAGGTGGGATTAACAATTCTCGGGGCGCCTGGGTGGCTCAGTCGTTAAGTGTCTGCCTTCAGCCCGGGGCGTGATCCCAGGGTCCTGGGATCGAGCCCCACATCCGGCTCCCTGCCTGGCGGGAAGCCTGCTTCTTCCTCTCCCACTCCCCCTGCTTGTGTTCCCTCTCTTGCTGGCTGTCTCTCTCTGTCAAATAAATAAATAAAATCTTAAAAAAAAAAACAAAATAATTCTGCCCTCACATGATTCTTACACCCATGTTATATGTTTGCTATGTTATATGAAATAAACTAATATTTTCAGAGCATTCAGAAATGTACCTGCTACGGAGAAAGCACTATACTAAGTGTTCATTAAAAAAAAAGCTTGAAAACAACTACCCTAGACAGAAGAGAGTACAATCTCCCTTCTAGCAGTTCTTAATCTGGTCCATAGATACTCAGAGTCTATGTATAGAATTCAGGAGGTCCATGTGCTTAAATGGGAAAAAAAATTACAACTTTATTTTCATGAACCTCTGACTGAAATTTCGCATTTCCTTCAATTATGAAGGGAGGGGTCAATCCACAGGAAAATCAGCAGTACCTGTGACTCTGTCCACAGTAGAAATCACAGAAGGTTTCATATCACACTAAGGTAAAATATCCTGACATTCATCACACCCTGAATGATAGAAATTAGACCCACTGCTTCTTTAATGCACTTAATGCATTAATATAAGGAGCAGTTTATATTATAAATCTGTTTCGTATTTGAACAATTTCAGTACCATTAGTTCCCTGTGCAATCCTGTATACAGCTCACCCTTGAACAACATGGGCGTGAACTGCAGGGGTCCACTTACACACAGATTTCTTTCGATAAATACACTCAGCATTGTACATGTATTTTCTCTTCCTTCCTTTTCTTTTTTTTTAGAGAGAGTGCAATTGCCTGAGCTGAGGGGAGCAGAGGAAGAGGGAGAGAAAGAATTTTAAGCAGGCCCCAAGCCCACCACAGAGCCCGACACGGGGCCTGATCTCATGATCCTGAGCCAAAATCAAGAGACATTTAACCGACTGAGCTACCCAGGCGCCCCCTTACAATTTTCTTAATAACATTTTCTTTTCTCTAGCTTACTTTAAGAATACAGTATATAACACATAATAACATACAAAATATGCGTTAATTGACTAAGTTATCAGGAAGGCTCTGGTCAATAGCTGGCTGTTAGCAGTTAAGTCCTGGGGAGTCAAAAGTTACAAGTGAATACTCAACTGTGCTTCAACCCTCGTGTTGTTTAGGGGTCAACGGTACTTTGTTTTCTACGCTTAAAAACATAATTCTGAGGATTCGCCACTGCCAAAGGGGTTCAGGGCAATAAAAGATTCAGAACCCTGCCTTAGACTCTAAAGCTTATATGGTTTAGTCAATTTTTTCTTTTCATCATGTGACCTGGGCCATGGGTTTCTAGCCATTTGCATGCTAGAGACATTCCTGACTCTCTTACTCTAGATGTTTCTGTGTGTGGAAAACAAAACAAAACAGATGAAAACACTCTCATTCCTCCTGCATCTATTCAGACCCTCCTGGATCCTTTTTGTTGTTTGCTCTCAGCACAGATCTTTCTCACTTGCCCTCATTTTGCCACTTACTCATCAGACTGCTTTATTTATTTGCTATTTTTTTGAAAGTATATATATTTAAGTACTCTCTACACCCAGGATGGGGCTTGAACTCATGACGCTGAAAGGAAGAGTCTCACACTCCACCAACTGAGCCAGCCAGGTACCCTGAACTGTTTTAAACATACATACGTTGTCTCCTCAACAAAACTGCAAGCTCACAATAAGCAGAAACTTCTCTTATGCCCTCTCCAAACCTCTAGCACAGAACCAGTCCCACAGTAACTGAGTAAAATAACGGCTGATTGAATAACATACCCCCAAGGCTGGGGGCTGAGAAACAAGAGTAGTTTCAAACTCAAGGCCACATGTTCTCCACACTCTGTGTTCTCCAGTACTCTTTCCCCACATTCCCTGCGTTCCTCGAAAAAGCCTGGCTCCAACCTCAGCCGATGGAATGTACTCACCTACCACCAGCTCACGAACATCCTTCCAATGGAGTTCACTCCCCTTCTCATGGATGATGGTCACCGTGACCCTTCGCTGGATGCCCTAGGTAACGGAGCAAGGCTGCAATTTAGCTGGGACAATCTAAGATTTCCTCTTGTGTGTTGTTTTCTGGATTGTATGGTGTAGGGCTGGGCAAGAGGAGAGGTCTGGAGAGAGGGGGAAATGCTGTCCCCACTGTTACTCTAAACAAGGGATATAGGTCAGGGGCTGAGGAAGAACCAGGTTCTGACATGGCTTTAAGAACAGATGACCAGTTCGTATGACCCAGAATGTGAGAACCTCAGCTCCTACGCCCGCCTGGGTCATAAGCATTTTCTTTAAAGATTTTATTTTTAAGTAATCTCTACACCCAATGTGGGGCCTCCACTCAGAACCCTGAGATCAAGAGTCCCATGCTCCACAGACTGAGCCAGCCAGGCGCCCTAGTCAAGCATTTTTGAGCACTGACTGAATCTACTTTTGATTTACCAAAGGAGGACCTACATTTCATGGCCAGATTTTTAGTCCATTGCAACTTCAATCCTCTACCTCCATTAAGAACTTTTAACTGTGAAAGAACAGTTTCCAAACATGAAAACCGTATACAAGAAAACAGAATTGTATAAAATGACATTGGGACATGCACAAATTATAGTAATTGAATAAAACAAAAATATATTTACATATATAAGCAAGGGTATAATATAAGCCAAGGTCTGAGAAAGAAACATTAAAAAACAAACATACAAAAAAAGAAAAAAAAAAAAAAGGACAAGGTCTCTTCAATCCCCAAATCCACTTAAAGTGGAGAGGAAAAGCAGAGAAACAGAAAGAGCTCTGTGCCCGTCCTCTCCTAGGCCCTCTCTGGCTCCCTCATTAGTACCTGATGAAGCAAAAACGTCCCCTGGCAGGGCAAGCCTGCTGTGTGGTCAACCACAGCCGGGATGTACCTATAAAAACAGAAACGCACGAGAAAGCAGTTAGATGGGAAGCTTGTGCTGAGTGCCACCTCATCCACAAGGTCCTCCCTGTCGCTACAGCCCCCGTGGTCTCTGCTTCCCCTGTCCTCCTCGCCATCTGGGCACTTCACCACACAGTCATTTGCATTTAATGAATTTTTTCGCTTATCCATGCCACACCACCCTCACTAGACCGAAGGGCTCACAGCACAGTAACATCCTTCGGCTCCATCCCATCCTCTTGCGTAACAGATATTCCATAAATAAATGTACAAGTGCAACAGGAGGTGTCAAGAGGGAAGAAAGGGGTCGTTTCAGATTTTAGGTAGTTTTTAAGAATCAGAACGCAATGCACTCAGTAAATTACCATAACTATGTCTCCCTCATAATGCAAGTTATAATCACATTATAGATCTGTCTATGAAAAGTACAATTTCTTAAAGTAATGTCACTACTGACAATTAAATATAGGACTGATACGGCCATATCTCACACAGAGTAGGAACTCAAAAAATATTCCATGGAGATGATCGTGACGGCGGTACTCAGCATTATCATCAGGGTAACATTTATTCCCTACCCTTTATATGAACTGATAAAGCCCCTTGCCTCCGTTTCGGAATGGGATCTTTTCTGTGTGTTTTTCCAAGAGTATTTTCAAGACAACTGTGAACAACAATTACATTCACCCCTTACTCTAACACAGCTCACTCAGAGAAAGCAAGCTGATGTTGATTATTCTGATATAGGTTAACAATCCTCAACTGGGGGTGATTTGCAATGTCTGAAGACATCTGTGGTTGTCACACTGGAGGGGAGGTGCTACCAGCATCTTGTGGGTAGAGGCCAGGGATGCGGCTCAATGTCCTACAGGACAGTCCCCCCTGACAAAGGTTATTATCCAGACCAAAACGGTGCCAAGGTTGAGAAGCCCTGGTCTAAAGAAACATTCTGCCCCCAATCCTCTCACTGAGATTATTAAGGTAAGTCCTGACTATATTATGTGCAATATGCTTCTGACCCCCTTTACTTTGATGCTGATGGAATCCGCTCTGTACGTTTTCTTTCCCCATACGGAGTGCCAGTCTCTGTGTCCTTGCTGTTGCTAATACTAAGGCAAATTCTTACTCTGGACGGTCATTTCTTTGACAAACATCTAATTCAAAGAATAATACCAACACCACCAAAAATTCAATTCAAAACTGGAATTCAACAGTGACAATGATTCTTTAACCTGAATATGAGGAAACTCAAAATTACGTTTTCTAACTTTGAAAAACTTAGCCTTTGTTTAAAAATTTAGAAAGTTGGACTTACTCTCCTGTAGGCTCCAGTTCACTGATCTCAAACCAAACCAGAAGATCATACTTGCTCATGCTCTGGCCAAGGCTGGTTTTGCTCATGGTGTTTAACTTAGTAGCTGGAACTTTAAAAAGTTTTTAGAAAATGTCAAAATATGGTCCAAGTCTACTTAGTAAAAGCATAAGCTCTTTAAGGACACACTTGGGAAAGGTAACAAGAGTAGAAGACCCAGATAAACGTCACCATCTACGACATTAGTGCCTCTAAATTCAGAGAACTGGGAAAATGGAGAGTTGGTATCTTTCTCCCTCTGAGCAAACAGTATCTATTGACAAGAAAACAGGTTTTGCACAGAGTAAATGTGCTCACAAAACCATTCAAAAACCTTCCTTAGACTCTCCTATTTTTGGGCATGCTGAGCATGGAAATGATGTGGGAGAGACAATGTGGGCAGAGCCTCACACCTCACGGGGTCTCCTCAAAGCTGGAGTGCATGAGGGAAGACCTGTGCTCCAGCCCGGTGGTTCCCAAACCTGCAAAAGGGATCTTAAACCGAAGCCCAGGCAATTAAATGACAATCTCCATGGGTGGGACCCAGTCTGCTGAGAGGACTGAAATCCCTCCAGGTGATTCTAATGTGCACGTTCTCTGCTCAGAACCTGGGAGCACTGGAGTGAGAGTCCAGTGACTTGGGATCTACTACTATTCAACTGCAACCATAAGGCGACTTTGGTTGAGTCGCTTAATCTCTGGAAGTACGTCTCCTCATCTACAAAAAGTAGATTCGAATATTTAGCCTGCCATCTTAAAAAGGTATCGTGATGACCCACTGACACGAGGTACCTAAAGGGACCTTATGACCCATATAGTATAGTCAAATATTAGCCTATCTGCACTATTCACTCCAGCTGAATTCCACATGAGTTGGTGCTGCTAGTCAAGAAAAAAATTAGTGTCACTGACTCTGGTAGTTATCGGAGGGCCAAAAAGCAAAATCTGAAGCATTAAAAAAACCCACCTACTAGTAAAAATCTTTAAAATTAAAGAACCATTGCCAAGAATCCAAGTGAACAAACATATGGGAGATTCCCGCCAGCACCCTCGGGTGATGTGAAAAAGGCACAAGCAGACAAGGTGTGTCCTCACATCTCTCCAAAGGAAACGTATTCTGGACAATGTGCTAGACCCTAGATGCGGTTCAAGCAGCAAACAGCAGTGCCAGTGTTTCCTACACAGAGAGCCAGGCTTCAGAGTAAGTCCCTGAGGACGGTTCTACATCTAAGGCAGAGCTCAGTCAGCTACTAACCATCTCGTTTGGGTGCCCTCTCACTCTGGCAGCCTGGAACTGGCAGAGAGAGAAAAGGCAGCCCTGGGTCCGCCCCCTCCTGGAAGGTGGCAACAGCGCTGGAAGCAAGTGCATTGGCGTGCTCAGAAAATGCGTCCAACACATGCGCATTCACATAGTCCGCTATGAGAAACCGAACCAGTTCAATCTTTCTCTCATGGTCTGAAGGCAGGATGGAGAGCGGGAGTACGGAGGTGGAGAACAAGTACAGGGTGGGGGCGGGGGGGAAGGTGGCAAGTGGGCAATGAGGAAAAAGGATGAAAATAAAGAAAAAGCAAAACAAGATGAATGAACATGCAGAATACATATGATAAGCAAAGAAATGCCCAATCACCCAACAGTTAGGAGGAGCTGCATATAAAGCAGAGAGATTTAGGAAGAGGGAGTTTATCAAAATCTCCAATAAGAAGACCAGAGAGTTGGCAGGGAAGGAGCCCTATCGTTTCTTAACTTATTTAAATCAGGAACCAAGAATTCCAGTTCCTGCTAGACACAGGAATATGTAAGGATACACGGGAGTGGAACGGGCATGTAAAAATGATTTCTGTCTGAAAAGCCATCAGAATAAGAGCCGTGTCACCCAGAGAAGGGCTCACCTGGCTTGGAGAGCGGCATGGGCGGAGGGAAGAAGCGACGAGATGGCTGAGGTGGGCTGCAAAGTAAGGAAACAAAGTTCAAGGCTGAGAAAGGGTCCCATGTTGACATTAATGGCATGTTTAAAACCCCTCTAGAAACAGATCATTTGCACTTTCAGATAAGGCATGATATCAGACATCAGACATAATCCCACAAAGTGAAACTGAGGCTCAGATATTTTAATAAAAGTCCCCTGTGGATCTTAGCTAGTAAGTGCAATATGAGAAATGTTCTGTTAACACCAACACTCTGCCACCACCCAAAGGCCCCACTGTTGCTCTCCTCACCAACTGTGATGTCTCCACCTATCTCATGCTCCCTAAAGTTCTGGGTAGTGACAAATAATTACACACAAGCCTCATGTTTTATCCCCACACTTTCTAAGCTGTTTGAAGTCTCTTCCTACAGAAGAGATGGTACTCCAGATCAGCTGGGCAAAATTCAATGTGCTTTACCTATAATGAGTGGTTCAGTGGGTTACAAAAAAGGTGGTGATGTTTCTAAAGAGGAAACACCAGGTAACATAGAAAACTGTTCTTCGGTTATCTTAATTCCTTAAAAGATTTCTTCCTTCCCGGCAAGCGGGGATAGGAGTAACAACAAGACGAACAACAAGAATCTTTGCTTCTCTGGTTCAAACCTGTTAAGCTCCTGTCCTTGCAGATGAAGTGGGTGCTGCTGATAATGCCCAAAGACTTCAAATACTATCGGCTTGGTTTTGATATATTCCACAAATGATTCAGTGACCTCCACTGCAATCTAGTAAGGAAGAAAGCCAAGATAGATTAAGCAAAGAATGATTGTAACAAACACACACGTTTGGTGCAATCAGAATTTTAGCACTTTTGAGTAGCCAGTATGTGCTGGGTATTTGACTCTGCAGGCCTCCCACACCAAGACAGGGGCTCCTCCCCGGTTTTTCTTCTAAAGCAAATTTACCGAGTTCTAGGCCTTCAAGACCCTCCATCATCTGCCCCTTCACACACTTACTGTTTAGGCACAAACTCACCCGCTGCTCCTCCTGCCTGCGCTTCGCTCCCCTGTGGTGCCTGAGGACTGGCCCAGGCTACAGCTCTGCCTGGAAGGCCTGCCCCCGTCTCTGTGCCTCTAAGTCATTCCCATACTTCAAGTCCCGGATTTAATAGTAACAACAGTGAGAAAAACATGACTATTGACCAGGCACCAGGTACAATACCAAGTTCAACCACCTTTACTATTACACCATATCCTTCAGGAAGTTCCCCACCTCCTTTTTCCACCCAACATAACTCAAAGTATCCTTCTATTAATGGAAATAACCTTCCCTTCTTTCTACTCCCTTTGCATTTAAGGAATACCTTTCTAGATCGTGCGCTACTGCTGTTCACATATGCATTTTATTTCCCCTAAGCTCTTGGGGGCATAGTCCTCTGTGATTCATCCTCACTCCCCAGCCGGGCCAGGCACAGTCCTTATGCACACTATCCCAATGAATATTTATCAGATACATGCATGCTTATATTCATGCAATTAAACGTTAAAAAAGAAAACAGGGTGTTTTGTGTTTGCTGTTCCATTTTCAGTGTTGTCCTTTCTGCTCGTACTTTAGAGAGTGGATATGGTTAGCAAGATAATGAGAGTGTTTCCTGTCGTGGTGAAGATCCTGGACACCAGAGCCACACTGCTCTGGGCTTAAACCCTAACTCTGCCTCTTCCTAGCTCTGTCACCGTAGTGAGTGACTTTAACTGCTCTGTGCCTGTTATCTCAGCTGTCATACGGGGGTTATGATGGTCTATGGTATAAAGGTGAGGATTAAATGAATGAAGACACACAAAAGGCATTCAGAACAGTGACTGACACGAAATAAGCTCTCAAAGAATGTTAGCTATTGTGATGAGGACCATGACTTTGAACAGAGTCTCGGTGACCCTTCCTAGAAGAGACGGAAGGCCTGTTGTCTTACTCCACAAATGAAAGCTATAAGGGGCACTAATGGATTCATCATACCATCAGCTGCAAGGAAAAGAGACTGCATCTTAATTTAGCTACGAAAGATAATTTAATTTTTTCTACAGCTAAGCAATCTAAGAATCTTATAGTTTAAAGGACAACACGTTAAATTTAACAAAACTCACTAAATGCACTTATTTTTCTAGGAAGGAAACACTAGAAACAACTCACTACGTTCAAACTGATGGAACATTTTATTGGCAGCCCAACCCCCACACCACTCATGGGGCCCATTGTAACTCGGAGAAGGCTGGCCACTCAGTCCACTGAGGATTACCTCACTGCTTGGGCCACTCCCTCCATTGTCTATTCTCACCACAAAGCAGCTTGGATAATCCTCCTTCCAGGGCTGAGAAAGCCAACGGCCACCCACACAGGATGACTGCCTAACACCAGCCTCTCAAACAACCCCCAGACCTGCAGTGCATTTGGCAAAAATGTCCATGTCACTTACATTCTGCACGTGATAAAAGCCCAGAGGACTTCCTCTGCCGTTGTTTTTGAGGGGCTCAGTGGAGAATGCTTCATCATGGCGATGCAAAAAGCTTAATAAAAAAATAAGACACACGAATTTCGCATTACACAGTTTCATCAAGATCCATGTTTTAAGAACCTGACTTGCCGGGGTGCTTGGGTGGCTCAGTCGGTTAAACATCCGACTCTTGATTTCAGCTCAGGTCATGATCTCGGGGTCGTGAGATAGAGCCCCGAGTTGGGCAGGGAGCCTGCTTAAGATTCTCTCTTTCTCTCCCTCTGCCCCCTCCGACCACCCCCCTAAAAAAAAAAACAACAAAAAAAAGAACTTGACTTGGATCCTATGGAAAGCAGCAGACTACTTAAGCAGAGTCTTTAACTGAGTCAAGTAATTTGCAGTTTCTTGTAATATACATTTTCCATTATCACTCAGATACCATTTTAGATTTTATTTCAAAAATGGCTGAAATATTAACTGACCCTGACCGACATGACATGGACACATATGCAAGAATATCTGAGAGAGCATCAAGAGCGAATTCAGTGAATTCCTATCTCTTTGTAGGAACATTTTTTTTACTGAGAATAAAAATTATGAAATCATTTCGTGAAGAAAAGATCTGGCAGATTCAAGCTTCCATAAGGTAGTACTAAAGCCTGTGTTTGGTGTTCTTGCCTAGGAAGAGTCTCTGATGACCTGCAAAGATTAAAATGTCACCTCTTCCTGGAAGCCTTCCCTGACTCACCCAAACAGTCATGTCTTCCCACAGCACTAGGGACCCATTTTTCTTCAACAGCAATGGTTTCACTCTTTGTCATAATGTATTTATATTCCTGTCTCCCTGAAAGACAGTGAGTATCTCCTATAGTGCTCCAGATATAGAAATAGTCCTGAAATATTTGTGAAGCAGTAAACTACGTTTATTTATTCTCACAGAAAGTGAGTTTTTTACTTCTCTCTCCCTCCCTATTAGTCTGAAATAAACAGAGTAGAGAATTAAAGAATACTGAATACAAAGATTTACTCCCAGAGAGAAGTATCTGTCAGAAGGGCATCCCACACCCCACAAGAAAAAAGGGGGAAAAGGGAATACTTTGAATAGGGTAGAGAAACCAGGATTATGAACTCCCTGTCTTCCACATCAGTTCACTGAGTCTGAGGACAGCAGTGTGCTTTTGTCCCGCACTCCCTGTCCCATGCCACCTGTTACTAGCACTGAAGCAGTCCGTACTACAGGTACCTCCTTCTATTTGCTTTCTTTCCTCTCACTCTTCTTACGCCTCTCTCTCCTTTTTGTACTTTTTTTAAAAAAGATTTTATTTATTTGAGAGAGAGAAAGAGAGCTCATGAGAGAGCACAAGCAAGGGGAGGGATTCAGGGAGAGGAAGAAGCAGACTCCCCGCTAAGCAGGGAACCTGACTTAGGGCTCGATCCCAGGACCCCAGGATCATGACCTGAGCCAAAGGCCGACGCTCAACCGACTGAGCCGCCCAGGTGCCCCTCTCCTTCTTGTACTTCTTACTCTCTTTTTTTCCTTCCAATTCTTTCCTCTCCAGACCATAAGCTGTATGTGCCAGGGGCATTACTTGATTTGTGATCCTCACTCCTCAATGCTCTGATTAGAGCAGGTAAAACATCCTGGGGCTCCACACTGGTGACGCATGAAATCATTCATACTGCTCGACAGCTGTGTCTTCTCTATATGGGCCAGACGAGAGTTTGTAAAAGCTCGAGAAGAATCTGAGCCTTCTTTCAGTATACAATGCCCTCTTCTCCAGAGCTGACACCAGGTGGAGATGGTGCTCCCTTGCTGGAGATTTTAGGACAAAAGATCGACATAACATTACTGGCATTTCAGATGCCAGTTAACCAAATGGGTCTTTTCCATAAAATATTGCAGTTGCAGGGCACCTGGGTGGCTCAGTCAGTTAAGTGTCTGCCTTCGGTCCAGGTAATCATCTTGGGGTCCCGGGACTGAGCCCCACGTCGGGCTCCCCGTGCAGTGGGGAGTCTGCTTCTCCCTTTCCTTCTGCCCCGCCCCCCTGCTCATTCCCTCTCTCTCTCAAATAAAATCTTAAAAAAAATATTTCAGTTGCCTAACTAGTATAATAATGAAAGCTCAAAGCAAATGGATCATCTAGCCAACTCCACCCCCCCATGTTAATTTAGGGCTACTAGTGAAAACACACTGAATGGGCAAAATCAACACTGGATAATCGATAATACTTCAACAACTGTGAGTTATAGAAAATGATATTAGTGGCTTACTATGCAGTAATCACATTTGATTGGGGACTTGGCAAAAATCTCCATAAAGGCAGTGCTTTGTCAACTGTATTAGGACCCCTAGGAAGGCAGAGGGACACATTCTGAGAAAGAGGGATGGCAGAACTCAAGAGCAGCCTCCTGGTGGCGCCAGGGGCCAAATGCGGACTTGAGGAACGAGCCGAGTGAGACAGCACTCTGGACTGTGGCCCTTCACAAGGCCTGAAAAGATATACTGATGTCTGGAGATATTAAAACTGAAGACTGTCAAAAAAAGTGTTTTCCAAGGGGGCTCATGAGAAGAAAAACTCCAGAGTTCCAGACGGTTATAGGATAGAAAGAGCTTGTAAATGGCTAAGGAATGAAACCTGTCACATCTTCTCTACATACCAGTTACTTTTCAGTTGACCTGGAATTTTACTGCTGTTTATATTATATAAATTTTTCCCCCCAAGTATTGAACAGGCATAACTGGTGCCTAGATAATTCATGGCCTTCAGATTTGTTTATTAGTAAGATATTTGCCCATGAAGAGCATTAAAAAGACAAATAAACAGGCCTATCTACACAGATCCTATATTTCCAGCAGAAGGGGACAGGCCACAGTGGAACCCTCTTAGCGGGATGCATGGTCACACTCCTCTCCACAGTGAACTCTATTTCGTACCATTCTAGGTTTCTGGTTCTTACTCCCCCCTGGAGTAAAGAAAGCCGTTTTATTTCAGAAACTGGTAGTTGTTTCCCTCTTGAGAGTGTTAACACCTCACATATGTCAAGTAGAGCACTGGGTGGTGCACAAAGGATGTCCCCTGGGTCAAGAGCTAGGTAGGCAGGCAGAGGGGGGCTTACTTGAACTGACAGAAGATGTCTGCATACTCGGGGAGGATCCCACTGGCCTGCAGCACAGTTACTCGGAAAGTGAAGGCACTGCCCAGTTTCAGGTGGTTGCCGATCTCTTCAGAAAACCCTTCCATGACCATCTTACCGTCCAGCAAAGTGCCTGACTTCAAATCTAAAGAGGGTCAAATGAACACACATATGGTTCAAATATGGCACAGACCACCTTTCAAAGAGGAGAGGAGGGCATTCTTTCCATTCCTAGTCAATGACAGCAACGACTCCCTTGACGGTGGTCAATGTTTTGCCCCCTTTGAGAATGTCCCCAGTCACAGTAAACTGTCTACATACCCAAGTCATTCATTCGATTGACTTCTTCTGGAGGAGTGATGACCTCAGAACTCTGACCCTGTCCTTCCACAATCCTCAGTTCCTCCATGGACAGCCCAGAACGAGTCATTGCAACTGAAGAAAAGTCACTCTGAAACCAAGGCAGGGGCAGGTAGACGATCCAGCAGCACAACAGCGCGTTCCCCGCAACCTCCCAACTTATGTCTATTTGCCCGACAAGTAACGGTGACTGGAAAGTTATGTGGAGTAAGAGGTGCCTGAGAAAAGGCAATACGATGAAACAGAAGTAGCTTTACCTCTGTAATTGTTAGACACGTCCTGTGCCCTACGGAACAAACCCGTGGTTACCTATCTCTTGTGGTTCTAGGCAGAAGAACTGTTTTCCAGTGCACGTCCTCCTTACAAACCTGTCTTCTACTTTTTCCTTCTATGAGTTTTTCTCTCCCTGGAAGGCTTCTCACCTGATTAAAGTACTCGTTATCAAAAGATATTTTGGCTGTTCCTGATTGGCGAATTCCGGAGCCATAATCAGGAGCTTCTTCATCCGCTAAGTAGAAAAACAACAACAAAGAGAAGGATCAAATGAGACTACTAATGTGGGCCAGAGGAATGGCTCTTGTTGGATCATGAAATGAACAGGAAAGTAGCGGAGCCTTCAGGGTTCGAGGACTTTAGTACGAGGAGATGCTAAAGAACAATCTTGTGCCAAGACAGGAAGGAAGAGCTGGAGGCAGGAAAGTCACAGGGGCTGCTTCCAACTCTGCTCAGGTATCCTTACCAACCTGCTTAGCTCAGACTCGTTAATAAAGAACCGGTTTTATTCTTGATATGGTTCAAATGTCACACCTAGAAACACCGATCCTTCACTTGGCAAGATGACGTTCAATACTACCCAGCAAATATTTGAAGGTATTCGACTGTACTTGTGGAAACTTTCATAAACTCAACCCTGGTGACCGTGCCACAGATTTCCATGGGGAAAAGCTGCAATGTCACTCCACACCGCATGGCATTTGGAAATTAAAAGAGAAAAATTACAGGAAATGGCCACATTCTTTCCCCAGAATGTAGGCTGGATCATGGAGAAGTGTAAAATATCAGAATCTTGATCCATAAACAACAAAATAGTAGTCAAAGGACCGACGTGTCTGGTACAAGTACCGTGAGAGAAAATTAAGCAAGAAAAAGTTCTGAATATCCTTTGTTGCTTCTGAGGCAGTTTTATAAATGACTTTTATAAAGTTAATCCAAGAGTTGTTCCTTATGTTAAAGGAAATCCCTTCATCCCATTACTCCAAAATAGCTGTGGCCCAGACTAAACAGAATCTATTTATGATACTGGGGAATAATAACTAAAAGGAAGCGATAAAAGCTTTCTCCAAGACAGATAAGCCATCATGCAACTGAAGTGTGGCCCACACAGAACCGGCCTGCTTTGTGTCTAGGCAAAGAACCCACAGCTCTCACCCAGAAGAGGGTCACCTACCTGCAATGGCTTGCACAGCCACACGCAGAAACCCCCGCACTTCACCTTTCTCACTGACAATGGCCACCCTATGAATCAGGGGCACAGGATACAGCAGGTTGCTCAGGTAAACAAATGCCCTAGAGACAGAAACCGGGAGACAAACATCTGAGCACCCCGCAGACAGAGAAGCTGGCGTTCAGATTTCCCGAGAGTATCTTCAGGGCTTCTGGGCCCTGTCTTAAGGTCACCTTTCTGTTCTGTACTACCAGACTGCCTCCCATTGCTTTTTCAGCACAGATAATACAGCAAGAAATGCAAATGCTTGGTAAAGCAGTTGACAAAGACCAACTTACACCAAATTACTCTGTATAAAAATGAGTAGTTAAAAAAAAATGACTGGTGTAGGTAGAAGAGTAACAATTGGAAATAGACTTTCAAGATGACTGTCCTATGGATACTGCTAAGGGTGGAGAAAAGGGAACCCACTGAAGAGCTTAACCTTTTAACATAAAGGTGTTTTATTTCTCCCAAGAGATAAAACAGAAATCAGGAGACAATAAAGGCAGGAAATGTGCCTGAAATATAGTTATAATAACTCTAAAATTTCAAGTCACAGCATTATGGAAATGCTCTAGGAAATGACTACTATTTTCAGGCAGGTGACTGACACATACAGAGAGGCTTTATAGCCAGAAGTTTCTGAGTAGCAGGCTTATAGGAGACTCTAGCTGGACATGGGGACAAATATCCAGTGAGAAGACAGCTCATCCCTAAAGGACTGCTTTTGTTCCTGGAGTCCAAAACTTAACTCAAAAATGGAAACATAAAAGGGAAGTTATAGACCTGATATTGTCTATTTCAGACAAACCAGCAGAGTCCCATCCCATTTGTACTCTTTTTACTTCTTTCATTATTTTGTAGTAATTGATTTTTTTTAACAATAAAAATGTGATCACAAAGCTTGGGCGTGTTCATTTCAACTGGTGGATCTGATACAGAATCTAGTTCCTACTGTTACTCTTGCCTTTCCACTGGGTATATGCTGATCTTTGAACACAAGGCAAGACAAAGAGTAAACATCTGCACCAAGAAATCAAACATAACTGAGTGTGACACGTATGCCTGTCTGCTGCTTTTCCTGCTCTGTATCTACATTAGAACAAAGAGAAACAGAAGGCGGAGTGAATTTGCAGGATTTCAACTCAAAGTAATGAAAAAAATACTGAAAACAGACAAAATACGCCACAGAAAAACATACGTTAATAAAACTTTAAGAGCATAAATGAAATGTGAATGAAAAGTAAAACAAAAACAACTGTAAGTAAAACACTGAATCAGATCAAATGAAGTCTACTTCCCTTTCAGTCTGCTCCAAAGGTGGGGAAGGAAAGGCTAAGAAACAGAGGTTAAAGCTTTGTTGTATAAAAATTAAAAAATGAAAAGTCTTCTAAAAAAGATTACAAACCAGACTCTCAAATATCAGCTACTGTGACAGAGTTTAAAGACTAAGAATTTGGCATACGGTACCAAATGGACTGCTTCACTTCCCCAGTCAGCACCATACAGACCACCTTTGTCTCTTAATGGCATTCCAGCCACACTTGCTCGCTTTCAATGCCTCGCTATTACAGAGTCACAGCACAGACTTGTCCCCTGCGCGAGTCCTCCCTGAACTCTACTACCCACCTCACTTCCTTTGATTTCACATCTGCAGGTCTTATTCTGAACACCGCTCTCATGACAGGTTCCCCCAGTGCTAAGTGATCTCAGTAACACACATGATTCCATCATTGCTATGATTTACATTTATGTGACTGTTTGTCTTGTCTCACCCACCAGACTGCAAACCGGTGAGAGCAGGAATCATGCCTGATTTTGCTTGCCACTGTCTACAGAGGGTCTGGCATATTTATTAAGTACACGTGACATTCAATCAACATGACTGAACATTCTATGTACATAAGTGAACAGAAAATGATTTGTCCTGTAAGTAGAAGTGGAACATTTTCCAGAAAAATGGGTTACAGCAGAAGTAGAGAAGCAAAGCCATCCAACTTTATATACTAGGCTGATTTTTCTAAGATATTCTCAAGATGGATATTAACTGTAGAAAACATGTTTAGGTTCCTAACTATGTTTAATTTGTAATAGCTGTTTTTACACTTACATCAGGAACGCCTGTTTCTAATTCTCAAAAACCTTCCCACTTGAAGGCGCTGAACGTCATGTTCACACACACATTACAACAAAGTACTGTTTGACCACACATTTAAGACAGGAACCTCCTTTCCACCTACGGCAATGGTTATTCCAAAGGTGAAAGGACAGAAAGTATTCTTGTGTATTTCCCATTTTAGAAAAGACTTCTGAAATTCTCTGGCACTGGCACGGGGGCTACACAACTGCATGGTCACTAGCCAGCTCTTCCTGTCCTATTATCAGAAGACAGTCCTTAGCCCAAAGTCAATGCCGTAGAAGCTCTCCTCTGAAGTTTTTTAATAAGCTGGAATTTTTATAAATACTCTGCATTCTTGAGAGTCCTTATACTTTGACCTAGCAGACTGAAGGAGAACAGGGATGAGAGAGGGGAAGATGTAAAGGGTATATTAGCATAAGTTCTGTGAAGTTACATCAAAAAGGGAAACAAATTTGGTCAACATAAAGATAAGACAAATCAGCATAATTATGGTTCTAGTTACAGAACACAATGTCAGTTCAGGCTTAGGTGTCAGAATAACCATCTCATATCTGCCCCCTCTTAACCCAGAAAACTAGCTTAAATATTTTACATTTCATCCCAAATTACACTGGATGGTTCATAACATCCCAGCATGCCATAAGAGAATAGCTAAAGGGACAAGCTCTTTTCATTTTCATACAAAAATTCACCAGAGGCAGCCAAGGCCAAGAAACATAACCTACAAATGGAATTTCATAAGAAACTGAAAATTTTTTCAAGTGAATTGTATTTGCAATTATGCGCCAATATGGGAAATCCAATCCTGTGAATCACAAAAACAGGAAAGAAGTTACTTCCCTTACGCACACAATGCCCACTACATGTCTGGGTGATGTTGCACAGTTATCAGTTCTGATTGTAGATGAGAGATGTAGTCAAGGGTGGAAAGTAAAGAGCTATCCTTCACTTTACTGATGGCCAGGATTTCACCTCCTCCACTAACCTCTTCCTTGAAAGTTAAACTTAGTTTTAGAACCTGGGAAGCCAAACATATATATGGAAATTACTTGAAAATCAAAGCAGACCTGATTGCTTTATACCTACACTTAAATCTGATATGATTAAAATGAATAAAACAACAGAGAAAATAATGCATATATTTTAAGCCAGTGAATGTGCATATTAAGTGGGATTCTGACTTAAGTTCTCCATACAAGTGACTCAAAATACAAATGCTTTGGAGAACTCTTAACCAGGATAGGCACTTTGCTAGCTTGGATGACAGAATCTGAAAGACAAAAAAGATCTTTAAGGATCTCTGTTTTCCTAACTCCTCATTTATACTTGAGAACCCGACGAGCCTCGGTTTAAGTTAAGCTGACGTTAGGCCCCAGACATCTCTTCGCCTCAGCGTTCTTCCTGATGTGCCATGGCAGATGAAGCTGCATCTTCCTCCCTGTGCGATGGTGCACAGCACAGACGAGCAGCATTGGAAACTGCACAACTGGCACCAGGACCAAGCAGTTTATGAACAGAAACTTGGTTCTAACTTCCAACCCTTTTAGAACACACACAGCCATAAAATAAGAAAAAGCACTATGGTCCCATTATTTGCACAAAGAACTCTGTTCTCAGTTTTAATATAAATCAGCTTCTCCGAAATTCTAAGCCTCTATTCCTGGCAATACACCAATAGAAAACAATACTCATGGCTGCATAATCCCTTAATGTTTATTCATGGAAAAACTGAAGAGATGCCCCCTCCGCTATCATAAAACCCCGAGATGGTCTAATATTAAATTACAACCCATGGTCACAATCGAGGTTTTCATGTCTACCAGAGAGCTGGTCTTTCCTTCTTTCCACTACAGTGATCCTAGGCTACAGTAGCTACTTAGTGCTTGTCAGGTGCTCAGTGTTAGAACCTTACCTCCCTACTGGGTAGGATACTTGCTGCGCTTTAATTTTTAGAGAACTGCGCTTATCTGTTTAACACTGGCATAATTCCCTATTTTTAAAGGATTCAGCAATATGTGGTTCTAACACACTGTTAAGATTCAATTTCATACCTTAAAACCTGGACATACCTTTGGTTAATCCAGCAAGTGCTGCACTGTTGATTTTGTAATAAAATTACTTCAGCATGAAGATTGGGTGTAGACAAAGACTCCAGTATGAGGAGTGTGTGCGTGAGAGCCCTGCATCACTGACAGATGGAGTCAGAGACAAGGCCTCAGTTTGGAAAACCAGACTTAACACAAAGCAGTTTCATGGAGTGCTGAACAAATATCCATTGTTGATGGTGTCAATAGATAATTTCATGAGATTCATCATTACAAAACCTATAGGTAAAATTCTGGCAGAAGCCAACGATCTACAGAGAGGCTCAGTGAAACTGGCCAAAGAAAAGCATCCATTTCAGACAAAAGGAAACTTCATGTTCCTGATTCTTTTTCTGACTCAAAGTAAAAAATAAACCTAACACTACTCCTTTATATTTACTTATTTTTTAAGATTTTTAAGTAATCTCTACGCCCAACTTGGGGTTTGGACTCAAAACCCCAAGATCAAGAGTCGCACACTCTACTGAGCCAGCCAGGCGCCCCCTATCTATCTATCTATCTATCTATCTATCTATCTATCTATCTATCTACATCTTATTTTTAAGCACCCTAACACTACTCCTGATTCCACTTTTGTCCTCTTGAGTCCTGCTGGTGTCACACATCCTTTACTCGAACCTTGGCTTTGCTCTGCTCTCCTTCTCACGTCATCCCCATATGCTTCTTCACTCATTCCTAACAAAAAGGAAGCATCAGAACATAGTAATATTCTTTGACCTTGTAATATTAGACTCTTAGCTTTAATTACTTTCTCTTCTGGGGTTTTCTCCTTCAGAAGAAATTACTGGGCAGTTTAAGACAAGGGTCCTCCACATAGAGCCTTCACACATTGCCACATGCTGTACCAAGCAGACTGCGTACCTCACAAACACTGCCTCAGGGCTCTCCCTAGCCAGATCGGCATGTCACAAATTGAATCTGCTAAGGAAAGATCATCCAAAATTGCACAAGGAGCCTCTTTAAAGCAAGAGCTGGTCCCTTTTCGCCCTTCTCACAATAACCTCACCAACCTTCCCACTAAAATGAACCATGGGGATCGGTCGTAAAACGGGTCATGCCCGTCACTGAAGAGATCTGATCCCTCCTCCGTCCCTGCGTCAGAGCCGGTGTCATCCACGAATGCCTCATCATCAAAATCCTCCATTTCATCTTGCTGCTCGTCAGCCAGCTCAGTGATGTCGGAATCGGCCGTGGAAAAAGTGGGGGAGGGTGTGCGGTCAGCAAGGCGCTCATTCACACAGCCGTGGAAAATGGGGGAGCTAGACACCAGGGAAGACGCCAAGGGACACAGCCAAGGAAGGAGAGAGGAATAGTTGGTTAAACAGGAAGCTATAGGTGTCAACAGGACAGAACCCACTGGGGAATCAACACAATAAAAGCAAGTGGAAAAGCAAAAGGATAAAATGAGCATAAATCATCTGGTTCAGGTGAAAGGGAACAAGGACTCGTCCTTAGAATAAGAAAAGCAAAGGAAATACATGAGTAGAAGATCCCAGGTAAATAGTGTGCTGTAAAAATGTTTGTATTTTCCAGTTCACACAAAAAGATCAGCAGCCAGGCCTCAAAGGAGCCATTCAACATTTGGTGAAATAAAAAGGTTTAGATCTTTATTCCAATCCCCACTTCATCTCGGAGCAGAAAACAAAATGGATGGAATGGTATATGGCAAAGCAAGTATGTGCCTTGCTTGGATAAGATGTGTTTGGCCAATTCAACTCTTTAGAAACACCCCACTATCAGAGTGGAATGGAACAGAGTAACTTCATTTCTACAAAATACTATGACTTCAGCTCTTCCTTTCCTCCTAGTTCCTTTAAAACTGCCAGAAAAATTTTGCAACTGAAAAACAATTCAAATTCCGAAATTAAGCTCAAAACCTACATCTCTCTGCTTTTTAAATTCTAAACCTCTAAGAACTTGGACTCAGTATGGATTCACAGGGGCACTACTTGTTTTCATTACATGTTGAAATTTATGTATACACAAAAGAGGCTCAGGCAGATGACCAAGAAATGCAGTTGGCTCACCCTTGGCAAAGACTAATGTGAGATAAATTGCCTTAAAAAAAAAAAAAATGAGGACATGTCGGGTCAAGGAGAGGTTGCAGGCTGGTAAGCTGTAAGTCATACTATGATTTTAAACTGTGCGGGATACAGACACAGGTTTTCTTTTTCTTTTAAATCTATCCTCTTCAACTGTAAGAGGCAGGGAAGGCTGTCAATTACTCTGGATGAAAGATGAGACTTAAGTACACACACTGAATGAAACGAAGGGAAGTATACCAGATGACACAGTGGCTGTGTCTGAGTGGATAAGATTATACATGGAGCATTTTTGCACACTTTTCTTTTAACTTTCTGTAATATCTGCTGAGGTTTTTAACAAGCTCATTCACTATTTAAAAAGAAGACATTGATGCAATCATTACGTACCTTCCTACTAGTTTGAACCAATGGAACCGATCATAAAACGGATCGCTGCCAGTCACGGTGGCTTCGCTTTCATCCTGGGCACCGGAGGCCATCTCGCCTGCCCTGTCATACATCTCTCGCATCAAATCCAGCCTCTGCCTGCATAAGCATAAAGTGCACAGGCTTAATATCATGAGGTTGCAGTCAAATTTCACTTTGGAAGTATTTTCCATGCAAGATTAAAAACAAAAAAGCTGCTCCCACCACTTAATGATATTAAAAAAGAAAAAGGCCAAAAGTACAGAAACTCAAAACACTCAATATCCAAAGTGTCTGAGTCTAGAGACAAGCCACCAAAAGTAAAAAAATGGACACCTAACCTCTACCGAACCATAATCTCAAATATACTGTAACAGTAGAAAATACCTCACCATGTTAAAAGCAAAGGAAAGCACATTATAACTTCCCTGGTTATGACTGATCATCAGATCCAGAACAAAAAAGATAAATAATCACTAGACCCAAGACAGAAATAGGTATCTTGAGACTGGAACATTTAAAATGTAAGAGGTTCTATGGAGGGTAAATTTAAATCCTATCTACAAATGACAACGGTGCTAGCAGAGTGGGATTCATTCACTTGGAAGAAGATCGACGGACAGTAGTATCACTGGTGAGCAACAGCATTTAGCACCACAGAAAAGGAAGCAACAGTGACATCAAACAGCAAAGAGCTCGGGAGAGCCCACCTGAGCAATTCATTATTATTTCCTAAATAAACAACTGGCTTTATGAGGAATGTTTTCATACTTGAGTTTCTCCAAAGACCAATAATGTGTCGCTCCATTCTTCAGATCCTGGACTTCTACTGCCACGACAGTGCGAGGGAAAGGCCTGTCTTCATGAGTTTTTTCCATCTCAGTGGGAAGTAATTCCGGAGGCAAAGGGGAGTACAACGTGTCCGTCAGCAGGACAAACTGAAACTGCACCTGTGTGGAAAGAAGAAACCATCCAAATGGCCTTTATATTTTCAGCAAGTCAGCTTCAGACATGAGGCGATATAATCATGCCCCACGGGACAGAGGTCAAATGTGTAGTATGTGCTCAATGAACAGCTTGTGATTAACTGGGGGAAAAATGGCCACTTGTATACTAGTTGTAGTGAATAATCCTAATTTCAAATTAAGCTATTTACAGACTTTGTGCTTCTGGTGTGGTGCAGTGTTTTTACACAAACTAAAATCTCAGTACATATATTTTGGTTGACTGAATTTACACAAGAGAACAAAAGTCGGACCCATGAGGACATCTCTAGCTGCTCACGGAGCGGGGGAGGAAATGTCACAGTTGGTTTTCTGTCCTAAATTCAAGAATCACAAGTGCTGCTCCTGAAAGTGCTTACCACACGGTAAGTGCTTCGCGTGCACCATGTCACTGATTTCTTGCTACCACCTCATATTTTCACCCACAAATATTAAGCAAATGCTAAGTACAGCAGCAAGAAGAAAACACATAGTCCCCTGCCTGCATTTCGTCTACCTGAAGAGAGGGGTAAAAATGAAATGGGTTGCTGAGATTTAATGAAGAAGGTATCTTACCCTATTTTACAGACCAGAATATAGCCCTACGGGAAGAGAATGAATCTCCCCAAGGTTGAGCAGTCTGTGCTCTTTCCTGCCATGTGATACTGCCCCCCGCTGTCATCCTGTAGCCTCCAGACCACTCAACAGTGGGACGTACAGAACAATCAATCTAAGATGTGGCATGACGTTCTGGTAATGAGGAAAATCAGTGACATTTACTGCCTTTTACCATGTCCAAGAGCTATTTCAGCTCTTTACATCTACTCCTTCTTTCACGCCTCATAGAACCGTAGGTGGCAGGGGCCGCTGCCAAGCCCATCCTGAGGGAATGAGGGAATGGAGGCACAGGGCCCTTAGGGTCAACACACGAGGAGCACTGGAACTGGAGCCTGGCTGAGTGCAGAGGGCCTGTCCACTGCATACACCTGCCTCTCAGACCCTAGAGCAGGAAGGGAACTTAGGACTTACAGGTGCAAATGTAATGGTAGAAAACTAAAAGAAAATTGAGATTTTCAGGAAGGCAAGACTAGCATTCTCCTATTAATATGTTTCCTAGCTCTTGTCAGAATACAGTTTCCTCAGTTGTAAATAAGATAGAAAACACATTATTTTTTAAATGTTGTGTAATAAATATTTAATGAGTACCTACTATGTTCCAGGCATGTATGGTAAATAAAGGCGTATAACACCCTGTTTCACAGCAAACCGCCACTGAGTTCACCCAAGGGAAAGGCTAGCTCAAGATGAGAGCCATGAGCCCCCCGAGAGTCATCTGCAGTCCAGATGACCCACGGCCTCCCGCCCTGCATACCTTCTTCTTCAGTTCCACACTGATGGCGTTGGCCTCCTTCAAGTAAACAGCATTGCCCCAGAGTAAGTCCCTTAGTGAAGTAAACTGGTGAGACTTCCACTTCCGGAAGGCCCACTGGGCCAGCTCAAATTCATGTTGTGTCCAAGGAGCTGAAGGAGCAAATGGAGCGTAACAAATGGTGACCTCATAACTATGCAGAAATTACACCTCCCCTCCACCTCATCTCTCTAATAAGGTTAGAGTATTTCCCATGTTTCTCCATTCAGCTGCTTTTGTTTTCTGCTTTTCAGTAAAGCTCACTAAATTCTGTTGATATTATGAAGATAGTATATACATTTTAGAAAACCTAAAAAAATCCTATTTAAAACAGTGCATGAAAGAAAAAGACTTCTCTTTTTAAATAAACATATACATTTAATACATGGCTTATAATAAAGAAGAACCCTCCAGTATATTGTACAACTTCATATATATCTATTTTTCTTGCTAGTACAAGAAATAAAAAGGTCATATTTTACTTTGATATTAAAAATAATGAATTTAGTACATAAATTAGAGCTTCTCCAAAGTTAATCTAAAGACTTGAGGTTACTGGGAGGTTGGGTAGAGAAACAAAATGTGATCAATATTCATACTGTATTATAAGGCAATAGCAAACAATTAAAGTCCTGATTCAGCTAAGAAATTCTGAAAAACTTACGGCAGGTAGGCATGACTAAGCAGTATGATTAGAAATCTGCCAGAAATGGCTTTAATATACATTAATATATTCCAAAGTCCTTTCTGGGTAATCCTGGGCATAAATCATAGATCAGCAAATAAAAGAGTATCTTAACAAAGATTAAGGTCTGTATTTATCTGCAACGCATACACGAGCTTCACATGTACAGTAATTTGAGACAGTGTATGTAAACTGCCCAAGAGATCTCTATAAAGACCAAGCTAAGAAATCTTGTATTCTAAGGAACACAATCAGCCCCCACTCCCACCTCAGAGAGCACAGCCTGTGTTCTCAGCATTGAGAATCTTTTGAATCACCTTTAAACTGGCTCGGTAAAAAAATCAATAAATGGTAGTAGGGTCAACTATGATCAAATGCAGCTTTGATCACAGGTGAAAGGCTAATCTGATAGTACAGAACCAAAAGCTATACAGAAGGAAGTTTCCATCTCCAGATTTCACCTTCTTCCTCTTCTTCCTCCTCTTCCGTTGTCTCTGCAGCAAGGGAGCGGGTCTCAACCTGCTTCTGCAAGGCCTGCAACTTACTCTCATAGTCCTGGATGAAAAGAGAGGAGAGGACATGTGGGAGAGGGAGGAAGTGGACGGAGGGGAGGAGGAATGAGAGCAGTGTTGGGGAAAGCAGAGAAAGCAAAAGATAAAAAAGAAGACAGAGGCAGGAAACAACAATAAAGAGACATACAGAGAAATTTGGGAAAAACCCACAAAGCACACAAAATAGTCTGTAAGGGGTAAATGCTGAGGAAAGCGAACTGCAGTCTCTTTCTACTCCCTCAGACTCAAGAGTTCTTTATTTAGGGTTGAGTTCCAGACAGGGGGGCTCTGAGGGGAAAAACACATGTATCCCTTAAATTTATTTAATAGTAGTATTTAAGTAGTATCTTCACACATCAGGGAATTCCAGAAAAAAACCCAATACTGGAAAATTCACCAATACCACCAACAGTTCTGATTATCTAGCTGTCTGGATGGGAACCGTGGACTCTGAACTCTCTGTGGATGAAATGTTACTATTTTTGCAGCTATAGGATACAGCCTTCAGGTAACTGAAAGATCACAGTGCTATTAGGGCCAAAATAATCTATAGATTGTATTTAGTTATTCAAGAAAGATATTTTAAAACATACTATCATAATACAAAATGTGTTATTATAATACAATCAGATGTATCCTTCATTTCTCCAGCTACGCACTCCACACATTCTCAGTCAGGGGGCTATCACCTTGAAGAGGGCAAAAAAATGGTTCTCGAAGGATACAAACAATCTTATTCTTTTCATACATAAAGCACAAATATACATACAGTATGTAAACAGATATACTATATATCTGAGGTATTAAAATTTCATGGTGGGGAGATTAAGGAAAAAATATCTAAAAAGTTTCCTTGGGGGCGCCTGGGTGGCTCAGTGGGGCGCATGGGTAGCTCAGTCGTTAAGCGTCTGCCTTTGGCTCAGGGCCTGATCCCAGAGTCCTGGGATCGAGCCCCACATCAGGCTCCTCCGCTGGGAGCCTGCTTCTTCCTTTCCCACTCCGCCTGCCTGTGTTCCCTCTCTCTCTGGCCGTCTCGCTCTCTGTCAAATAAATAAATAAAATCTTAAAAAAAAAAAAAAGGTTTCCTTGGAGTGGTAATTTTAAAAAGCTTGTATTATTTGGAAATAAATCAAGTAAAGTTAAGAACAGAGACCTTCACATAATAAAATACCAAATCACAGCATAAGCAGAGTATTTTAAGATATACTGCCTGGGTGTCCTGCTTCATTGGAGTGACCCAATTAGAGGCTGTCGTGAGACAGAGGGATTAGGTATGGCCAAGTACTGTTTTCAAACAGAGCTCTCCCCAAGTCGTAAGTCAAATATTCTTTTCATTACAAAGGACCACTGAAAGCCTCCTAGCGAACTCTATTGAAAGGAGCTCCCAATGGCAAAGCTAACTAAGACGGATGCAAACATTCTCAAGGCTCCTCATTTATCACTTAGTCTCACAGAGAAGCTCTCTCTCTTCAGTGGAGCTGGCCCTGAGCAGGAGCCAGTGACACCGCTTCGGTGATATCGAAACACACTTTTTAGGAGACTATGTACTGTGTCCAAAAAAAAAAAAAATTTTTTTTTTTTGACTTGCAGGTAAAAGTTTTACCCCTGCTCTTACTGGTCTTATGATTTTGGGAAAGTTAAATCCTTTCTACACTTCATTTGTGTCATCTTTAAAATGAGCACTCTAGTATCTGACCTGCCTCCCACACAGGACAGAAGGAAGAACAAAATGATGAACCATTCAGGGGCGCCTGGGTGGCACAGCGGTTAAGCGTCTGCCTTCGGCTCAGGGCGTGATCCCGGCGTTCTGGGATCGAGCCCCACATCAGGCTCCTCCACTATGAGCCTGCTTCTTCCTCTCCCACTCCCCCTGCTTGTGTTCCCTCTCTCGCTGGCTGTCTCTATCTCTGTCAAATAAATAAATAAAATCTTAAAAAAAAAAAAAAAAGATGAACCATTCAAAAGCGCATGGGAAAGTCCTCTTAATTGGTAATGACAATGTCAAAGTGACACGCCATGTTTTAAAAAGTTTATTTTCTGGGGCGCCTGGGTGGCTCAGTCGGTTAGGCATCTCACATCGGTTCAGGTCATGATCCTGGGGTTCTGGGATCCAGCCCCACACTGGGCTCCGAGCTCAGTGGGGCGTCTGCTTGTCCCTCTCCCTCTCCCACTGCCCCTCCCTCCGTTCATGCTCTTGAGCTCTCTCAAATAAATAAAAATCTTAAAAATAAATAAATAAAAATAAAAAGTTTATTTCCTACGTATACCCAGCACCCAGATCTTGGTTTCTAAATACTATTCCTCACTAAAAGGAACCAGGGCTCCCTGGGAAAACCGATTCCAGGTCTGAAGCAAGGAAAGTACAAGGTGAGGTCAGAATATCTTGTGCCAAAAAAGCACAGAAGTGCTCCAACACTGAGGGGGCCATTTCCAAAGTGCACAGAATCGCAATAGCCAGTAAATTAGAATGATAACAGAAACACGATACAGCACACTGGGTATCAAAAGGATACCCAGGAGTCCACAGGGCTGCTAAAAGGGGGGGGGAGAAGAAGCTCTTCTTAGCTCCCCTGCAAAAGCCAGCTAATAAACAAATGCAAAGGAATGGAGATTAGAAAAACTACACTGCAGCCCCAGATGTAATGACTGAATCAAGCAAGAATCATTAATAAATGCAAAACAACCGAATGAAAGGTGGATGGAGAATAGAATAGTCACACAATCCCAAGAGCCGCCCTAGATACCTGTTAAGACAGAAAGAGCTGGGAAACGTCACATTAAATTTATAAACTTTAACATTACTGATAACAGGACAACTGGACATTTTGTCTGCCAGTGTGACAGGAGGGAAGTATACCAATGTCACCTTGACAGCTTTCTTATCAAACATGCTTAACCTAAATCTAATCTTGAGGAAATAATCAGACTAATCAAAATGTAGCCAAGACTATTCAAAAGTACCTATGTAATAAAAGAGAAAAGAAACATCATAACCAAATGTAATACACAAACTTCGCTTGGAACTGGGATTAAAACACACACACACATATTTCTAAACCATTGCATTTTTTAGACAATTAGGAAAATTTGAAAATGGACAGTATATTATATAATACTGAATCAGTACTGAATTTTTTGGATAGATTAATGGTATTAAGAGAATATCCTTGATTTTAGGAGATACACAGGGCAGTATTTAGGAGTAAGCTGCATGATGCCTGCAACTTACCTTCAAATGATTCAGAAAAAATACATAAATATGGGTATACGAAAGTTCATTATACTATCTTTTTAGCTTGGTATGCTTGAAATACTTAAAAATAAAAGGTTGGGGAAGGGGTACTTTTTTCCCCTTAGAAAACCTATATGTTCTATGGGATCCTTTCAGTAAATAAGAGAAAGATGGCTGGTTTACCTAAAAATCCTCAGGTGGGAAAATGTTAATATTTTATCTTGAGGATTTTTTCTGTTTTTCATTTCCCCCCAATTTTTTATTATAGTAAAATGCATGTAACATAAAATTTACCATCTGAGCCATTTTCAAGTGCACCATTCAGTGGTGGAAATACATTCACACTGTTGGGCCACCACCACCACCATCCACCTGCAACACTCTTCCCATCTTGCAAAACTGAAACTCCATACCCATTAAACACTAACTCTCCATTCTCCCTTTCCCCCTCCCCTGGCAACTACCATTCTACTTTCTGTCTATGATTTTAACTACTCTAAGTATCCCATATAAGTGGAATCACGTAATTTTAGTTTTATTTTATTTTATTTTATTTTATTTTATTTATTTGAGAGGGAAAGAGAAAGATGACCAGGGGCAGAGGGAGAGGGAGAAGGCAGACTCCTCGCCGAGCCCGACGTGGGGCTCGATCCCAAGACCCCGGGATCATGACCTGAGCAGAAGACAGACGCTTAACCAACTGAGCCACTCAGGCGCCCCAATTTTAGCTTTTAGCGACTAGCTTTTTTTGAGGCTTTCTTCAAGAATAAGTTTACAAGCTGGTCAAACTACCAATAAAAACAAAATCCTTAGATTCTGAAAGTTAAGGTATGAAGATGACCTTCCCTTTAAAGGCTCTGGTTCTGCTTTAGTGGCTGTAAAGCTGACATAAAAAGATTTCCTGTAATACTATGGACCTAGAATTTTAACTGCATTTTGACTCAGGAAAATTTCTATCAGCAGTTGACAGTCCAAATATCAACACTATAACCTGAATTGGTCCTCCTCTTCCCCGAACCAGGCTGTATACCAACCTCCAACAAGGACATTTTGTATGTCTAAAAACTCTAGGTATTGGGTTTTCCTACAACAAATGGATAAATAGATTTAAATACTATTGTTCTGTTGATTTCATGGTGGAAACTAGGATAATTACGGAAAGCACACCAAATAACAACATATTTATCAGTAGCCTTTTGTGTTTATAAGAAGTCCCAACTGGTTAGATAAATCCCCATATTTTAAAGATACCACACTGGCTGTTCCCGCTTCTAGATGTTCTCTCTCTCCCGTCCATCCTTGTTTTTAAGCTTACTCTGTGCCAGGAACTGTTCTTAATATCTTGTATAGATTAACCTAAGAACCCTATGAAGATGGTACTAGTGTTACATCCTGATGTTAAAGAAAAAGACTTAAAGAAATTAAGCAATTTTACAAAGATCAGAGTTAGTAAGCATGGATATGGGATTTGAACTCAGACAACTGGACTCCAGAGCATGCTCTTTTAACCACTATCACTCCTACTACATGCAGGTGTTAGGGGCACAGTGGTCAATAAGACAAAAGTCTCACTGGTGAAAGAGAGAGAGATGATCAATAGTAAACAGACACAAGACACACCATGATTTCAGTAGCAAGAAGTACTACGAAGGAAAATGAAGGTTGGTAGGTATGGGGGCTGACAGGGAGGTGAGAGGAACGGGAGGAACTCTTAGATTAGGTACTCAGGAAAGGTCTGTCTGCAGAGAGGACATTTAATCAGAGATCTAAGCAGGCATGTTGAGAGATCTCGGGGGGGGGGGGAGGGGTGGCAGTGGTGATGATTCCAATCGAAACAGAATTAACAGCAAGTACAATGGTCCTGAGAGGGAAAGGAGCCTGGTGTGTTTTAAAAAAAAACAACAAGAAAACTTGTGTGGGTTGAATGAGGAACGAGAAGGCTCGGAGATGCAGCTGTGAAGGAGGCAGACAGGGACTGGGTTATGGACGGCCTTATGGGACATGGTTAAGACTGGATTTCATTTTAAGGGAAGCCACTGGCCAGTTTAGAGCTGAGAAGTAATATGGGTCTAGTACATTTTTTTTTTAATTTATAAAGATTTTATTTATTTGACAGAGTGAGAGAGAGCGCAAGCGGGGGGAGCAGCAGGCAGAGGGAGAAGCAGCCCCGCCAGGACCCTGGGATCATGACCCGAGCCAAAGGCAGTCACTTAACTGACTGAGCCACCCAGGTGCCCTAGTAAATGTTTTAAAAACATTAAAAACATCTATGGAGGAAAGCCTGGGGACAGCAGTCATGATGCTGTCACAGCAGTGCTGAGGGAGATGGTAGTAGGTGGCCTAGGGTATCAGTAGTAAAGGTGGTGAACTGAGAATGGAGCTGGTGTATGCTTTATAGGTAAAGAAAATACAACTCACTGATGATGTGGTCATGGGGTATGAGAAAAAAAGGGGAAACTGAGGCTGGCTCTTGGATTTTGGGCCTGAGCTGGTTGCCAGTCAGCTATACGGCTGTCAGGTCATAGCTGCGTGTCAGCGTCTTGAAGACAGGGCAGAGGACTGAGAAAACACTACTGGGTTTGTCACCGTGGAGATCTCTGGTGGCCCTGAGAAGAGTGGCTTCAGTGTGGTGATGTGGAATAGGAGTCTGACTAGAGTGAGTTCAAGCAAGAATGGGGAAAAGAAACAACAGAAGAACAATAAAAAAAAATAATGGGGGTGGATGAGTGGGAAATAATAGAGCAAACTCTTTCAAGGAGCATTTCTATAAAAAACAACAGAGAAATGGAATGGTGGCTCTCGGGCAACATGGGAGTGTTTTGAAAGTGGTAAAACAAAGCCATGCTCGAATGGAAGTGTTCAAGAGGAGGGTAAATGCACGGTGAGTTCTTGAGAGGGAGCTGGAAGATGGAATGCAGGGAAAATGGGCGGGGCTCAGGTAGGAGCAAGGCCAGGCCAACCACCACCAGAAGGGAAGGATGCATGATGGATGCACAAACTATTAGTGGGTAGAAAAGGAGGTTTTCTTAGGATCACTTCTTTTCCCTCAGTGCGGCAAAATGGAGGTCATCAGCTGAGAGCAAGGAAAGGCCACCTTTCATTCCCAGAGTCTCCTGGTTGTAAACTTTCAGAGCATCTCGCATTTTTCCCTGACAGCATTTGTCACAAATATATCCTAAAGCTATTGGTGTGACTATTCGTCTAATGGCTATCTTGTCCACAGCTGTGAACTTCCCGAGGCTACGGATCTGCCAATCACCAGGGAATCATCAGCAGCTGGTGCGTATCTGTCTTCCAGATCAGATACACAAAAACACACTAAGCTCCTAGTGGAAATTCTCAAAAGTGACCATCTTGTAGATCGGGGTTGGCACACTACAGGCTATGCAACAAATCCAGCCCCCTATTTTTTGTAAATGAAGTTTTTACTGGAACATAGCCACACCCATGCCTTTGCACACTGCTGCTATTTAGCTGTGACAGTGGGGTTGAGCAGTTGCAGCAGAGACCATGGGACCCGCGGAGCCGGAAATATTCACTATCTGGTCCTTTACATAAAAGGTTTGCCAACCCCCATTCTAGATCAGTGGCTCTCAGAGGTGGGTGCTGGTCCAGCAAAATCAGCATCACCTGGGAACTTATCATAAATGCAAATTACAGGGTATCTGGGTGGCTCAGATGGTTAAGCGTCCCAGTCCTGATTTCAGCTCAGCTCATGATCTCAGGGTCCTGAGATCAAGCCCCACGTCAGGCTCTGTGCTGCTTAGAATTCTCTGTCCCTATGCCCCTCTGCCTCTGCCCTCCCCCATCTCTCTCTGTCTCTCTCTCTCTCTCTCTCTCTCTCTCTCTCGAAAGAAAAGAAAAGAAAAGAAAAGAAAAGAAAAGAAAAGAAAAAAGAAAAATGCAAATGATCAGGCCCTTCCCCAGACCTCCTGAACCAGAAACTCTGGAGGCGGGCCCAGCAAGCTCTGTTCTCATGCACCCCCAGGGAATTCTGATGCACATCAGTTTTAGACCACTCTTCTGGGTAATGCGTAGGGAACGGTGGAGCTAACAAGACAGGTAAGGCATTTATTCTAGGTGAGTTTACGTTCCCACGGAAGAACCAAACAGGCACAAACACAACTACAGACTGTCATTATTAACCTGTGAGAGCTGGCCTGGCGTGGGCGGGGGCAGAAGCGCCTATGAGCGCAGGTCTGAAGGAGTCACACACGACGAGGAAGGACTCCGGTGTTGGGAAAGTGCAAAAGCCCAGAGGTGGGGACACACTTGGCATGTTCAAGGAACAAAAAGTTCAAAACGCTTGCAGTGTGGGAATGTTAAGAGATGAAGTCAGAGAGGCAGGCAAGCAGCCAGCACACGGAACACTCTGGAGGCTATGGTAAGAAGGTTAGAGCTGAAAGCACCACGGGAAGAAACCACAGGCCACTGACAGGATCTGACTTTTGTTTTTACAAGATGATGCTGGTTGCTATGCGGACAGCGGCTTACGGTCCAGGACAGAAGCGAAGAGACAAGGTAGGAAGCCCAAGAGAGGCTGGTGCCACACTGGAGCATCTCCAAGGTGATGCTGGGATTTAAGGTGAAATCAACGTCACCATTCTTGTTTCTTGTTAGGTCTGTTTTTGACATTAGAGACGGCTCCTTTTGCTAATATTGCCTTCCTCTTGTAAGGGCAGATTATAATTAGCAAGCAATAGCCAGAAGGGAGGTAGCCACACCCTGGTTCTTGTCAGCACCTAACCTTGCTCCCCACCTGCTGCAATGTGAAGATGCAGCCTCAGACCTCTCCCCCCAAGGATCCCACAACACCTCTTCACACAGCTGAGTGTCTCCTATTTTCTCGCAGTCCCCCAGGGCCTTCTTGGTCTCGCTTTCCAACCATGATCCACGTGAGAGCATTCATCACCTTTCGGGCGTACACACAGGGTTTATCCCACCACAAACTGATTTGTTGATTCTACCTCCAATCAGAGTCTTTTCCTCTCTCCTTTGTCCCTGCCTTTGGAAAGTATAGTTTCTAATTTAGTCCATACAGCAACTTCTCAACTGGGTCACTGGGCTTTGAACTTGCCTCCTTCCAACTCAAACTTTAACCATTTCTAAAAGGTGAATCTAATCATGCAATCCTCCTGTATGAAATCATTTGGTAGCTTCCCATCACACTCAGGATAAAATCCCAACTCCTTAGCATGCCATCATGTGGCCCTGATTCCCCCAGTCCTCCTCGTCTGTCACCTCTCCCTGGCACACAGCTGCTGTTCTGACCACCTCGGGTTACTCACAGGTACTCACAGTTCGTGGGACCTGACATGCCGCTTCTCTCACCCTGCCCTTCTTCACTTGATAAATTCCCAGTTGTACTCTGGGACTCTGCCCTTGGTTCAGGGCCGCCTCCTTCAAACACCCTTCCCCACCCTCCCCCTGGGAACACGACTATCACCGCACACCTCATACTACACTGGAATCGTCTGTGTCACCCTAGAAATGGTCAGTCAGATCTTGGCAACTTTTCTACCAGTTTCTCCAAAAGCACAGAAATACAAAGCACCCTGAGGGACAGAGTATAAGCCCCGAAGCATACCAATCCAAGTATAACATTTCTCTCAAGTTCCAAATTTCATATCATAAACTCACAGGGGGGAAAAAAGAGACTCGTGTAGATTTTGTATTCTACTCCATAATACACAATTGTGTCATTTTTCAGTATAAAAAATGTCATGTCCAAATGACCATTAAGACTGATAGCCCACTCCAGAAAACTCTTCTGCTTTATCCTGTGTCACCTCTAGCACACCACGAATACTCTGGGTGGAGAAGAGCAGCAATCCAGGGAAAAAGAGTAGCTTCTCTTTTTGTTACTGAAAGCTTTGTAGAAATTCAGTTTCTATCCATATGAAGGGAACTATACTATTTCATTTTAAAAACCGTCAGATTATATGATAAAAAGACTGAAAACACAGCTAAGGTAAACTCAACTTATACTAGACAAGTCTTTATTTAAATAAAATGTGGCATAAAGTAGGGGGTAAAGATCCTGTTTAAGATAGAATTTTGATAAACAGAAAAGGGAACAGAAGCAAAAGCTTTAAATGAATCAAGTTCATGCAGAAATACATTAAAAAAAAAGATTTGGTTTGCAAACATCTTCCGATGAAAAAGTAATAAATAAAAGTCAAGACCAGACTTAATTAGCACCACCCTGTTTCACTTTTCCTCCTTCCCACATCAGAGAGAAATCACACTCTTAAAAGATGGTTTCAGCTTTTATTGAACAAGGACTTTATTATCTAACATTACAAACTAACTCTCCCTTTCTGAAAAGGTAGATCTCACACTCAAGGACAATCTTCAAGCATTTAATTTTAGAAATTGGGGGAGAAATCCATAGTTCATGAACAAGATTCACAACTTCTTTTTACAGTAATGATGGCAGGAAACCAATACATTTCACAACCTAGAGTGGTTCAAACTAAGTTATCGAGAGCAGATTTCGAAATCTTGGAAAGATGAGATAAACTGGACGATTATGAATACTGCTCCTAATGCAGACTCTGGCTCTAACAGTTTCAGACAAACATTGGCTCTACACTGCACCTGAGAAGGTGTCTTCACTACGGGACATTTCCACACCAGGACACGGCAGCTTCCCCTCCTCCCAGGCTTCTGAACAAATCATTAAGGCAAGTCTACAACGGACCAGTCGGGCACAGGGGTACAGCAGCTGACCAGAGGAAATCTGTAACTTCCTGTAGTCTGACAGCCTTTAATGCAGACATCAGTGTGGCAAACTGTGCTGTGTTGTGTTTGTTTTCAGCACCAACCTGCACCTAAAGCACAAGAGGTCACTTCAAGTCACTTCAACGGAATAAACGATCCCCATTCATTGCACTTCCAGTGAATGGAGAAAACAATCTGAAGCGCTAGAAAGGATTAGAGGCAAAAATAAAGGAAAAGCCCTTTGGTTTAGACTTATTAGATGAACAGAATGTCTTTAACTCTTCAGGGAATACCATTGTGGTATACAAAATTATTCTAATTAAGTAGCACTCCTTCACATTTTCATAATTTTCAGATCATTATATAATTTCAGTAGCACACCTTCTCCATTTTTCTATGATAATAGCTATGAATACTTCAATCATATAATAATGACCATTTCTCTTTGGTCACATAGTATTTAGGCTTAGGGAGAGATCCTGTTAAATTTAAAAACAAACAAAATAATATAAGCTATACCAATAGCTCAAAAAAGCATGGCACTAGTAGCTTATTTAGTAAAAAAGTCAATGAAGTCACTTTATTCACCCAAAGTTATTTTCTAAGATAAGCATCTGCTCTGAAACGCAGGAGGGCACATATGTGGCAATCAATCCAACCTTGGTTCATTTCTTTCAGGTCATCTGACATTAAGGGCTCCTTTAGAGATCTTAACATTTTAGCAGTTTGGGGGCACCTAGATCAGCGGATGAAGCACAAACACAAACCTAATTCTTTGGAATATCAGTGTGGGCACAGTGCTTACCACAACCCACATCTGTAAATGAAAATGCTGCATTACTTTTCATTCTATAATGTCACCTGATCACCAGCAGAAACTCATTCCCATTGTTTAGTGGAAAAGAAGATTAAAAGGCCACCATAAAAATGAAAATATGTAGGCCCATCCTATGGTATTTCAAGTTAGGGAAGCAAGACCCCACTTTTGCTACGGAGTTGAAAGCTGAGTCAATTATTACTAGTATTAATACAGGTATCCCCTGCATTTTGAAAGTGTGTTAAGCCACACTGCTTCTATGAAAGACCCTATGTTAGTACCTGTTTTACTAACCGCAGTGAGCCAGTGTAGAGCTAGTGGGCACACCCCGAGCAGCTAGTGGTCCCGCCCAGCTCTTTCCCCGGGAAAGACACACAGCAGCTCAGCATCCAGCCACGAGAGCTCTGAACCGTGTCTGTAGGCATTTGTGCTTTATCTCAATTTATTTTGCACATCCATCAGCAAGATGTGTCATAAGGTATCAGAAGAGCCTAAGAGAGGTTATTTTTTTGAGTCTGAGAACCCTCAAAAATTTTTTCCATATAAATTAATGGTAATGGCTTCTGCACTTTACACCATTTTCAGCTTATGAAAGGTTTCACAGAAACAAACACTCTACTTTCAGATAGCAGGATAAACCTGTCATAGAGAATGAATTTTTTGCAGGAAAGGAACAATTAATATATCTGTTTCTAAGAATCATAAAGAAGAACAACTGGGGGCTTACACAAGATGCACTGAAGTGACTGAAGTAGCCTAGTGAGTTCATTCAAACCACATGGTACAGGATTGTCTCAATTAAGTCCACCCATTATAACATCATTCACCCTAATCTGTCTAATCTATCTAATCTGCCATAAAACCTCAGCTGAAGACTAGAACCATTCTAGCTACGAAAGCAAAAATATTCCCGAAGTTAATCAGAAGCAACTTTCTGTGCATTAAGAAAGCATTTTCTTAGAAGCAAAAACACTAAAAATAAAAAAAAAAACTATGATTAAAAATAATGTGTTCTAATTAGGCATAGAGCCCACACGCAAAGGAAAAGAAAACCATATCATCACGATCTTTAAGGCTTCCTTGAACGCTACTCGCTATGTTGGCTGCAATTCCACACTGTCTGGAAGACAAGTGTTGGGCAGGTGACTCCGTGACTGACAGGAGTCGTCAAAATGACGTCCATCAGGCAGTATCACAGACATCTCTGGATCTTCACACCGCCTCTAAAAAAAGTGGCTGATAAGTTCAAGAGATGAGGAAGGATGTAGAAAACTATTCTTTTCTTCCCATTAATATCCATCTTTTTCAGTGGATTCTCCAGTGAGGCAAACTGAGACCACGACATGGTAAAATGAGGTATTGATACAATAAACGTTCATCAGGACTTCTCTCCTTGCTTGAGCATCTGCGAGCATTACTACTGTTACGCAAAGACTCGTTCATTATACATCATCTCCTTTATTCTCAATCCAGCCAAAGTTAACTTATTTCATGATGTCATCAATCTACTGAAAATAAACAGCACAGAGCCATATGCTGTGGCCTTCTCCCCACGTCCCACCTCGTCCCTCTCCACCAAATAACCTCCCTGTGAACTCACACACACCGCTCAAAGCGCCATACAAGTATTCTGTTGGCATTTATGTTGGCATGGTTTTGGTGAATGGTTCAGAGTGTGTGTGTGCGTGTGCATCTGTGCACGTGTGTGTCTGTGTATGTGAGAAATGATAATTTAAACTTCAAAAAGCAAACTACAAACAAATCCAGAAACGGTGCCAATTTAAAGATTTCAGTATTATGACAAATTTCATACACATACATTCAGAAGAAAAACACAAACAAACCTACTGAAACAGTTCTATGTAAAATATGGTAGAAGAAGAAGATGGGGAAATTCTGCGGAAGGATGCAAAGCTGTGTACTATAAACTCTGTCCGAAGACATTTAGTTTTGGCTTATGAAAATTCCAATTATATTTAAAGATGGAACAGACATGGATGAGAAATCCAAAGCTGTGTCCACATAGTCGAATGTTATTAAACTAATGTCTAACATTTATGGGGAACTAATAGACACTTAATTCTGTATATCAAATTCCCCTTTTGAATGTCTGCATAAACCAAGAGGCAGGGCTTTCTGGGTATCAGATCAGTTTACAGGCATTATAAAAACATAACAAACTTACACCAAACCAAGACCAGTCTGTGTAAGTGTATTATCTAGGCACCAAGAAAGGAGGAAAGTCTCAGAAAAATAAGGGAGGTCTCAGTGTTTTGTCCAAAATTCCAGAAACTGCCCATTTATGGCATACAAACAAAAGGGAGGTGCTGAAATGTCTACCAGTGTTTTATGTTTTAACAATATTAAAATCAGTTAGGATTTGTAGGAACGCAACATTAAAACCATAATGTAAAGAGTAGGAACTCAAGGCCAAGGCTAGAACCAACTCAAATCATGAGCTAACATTGCCTGTTTCCTCCACCAAGATTTCAAGTTTGTCCAGTAATTTACACTGTGGTTTCTCGACCAGCTTTGAGATTGGGTGCCGAGAACTGGCGCCTCATCCTTGGAGGTGTCACAAACTGGCTACAGTGGTTGGGCTTGTCCGTCTGCTTCTGAAAGGAACTGGCTGCACTGCCCTCTAACTGACCTCCAGTGTTATAATTACAGTAAGACTGACGGTGCTGGTGAATATGGCGCTTCGCCTGGAAAGTCTGCAGATCAGCAGTGGGCTGACCACTGTGGGAATTTAATGATTCTGAGGAGGCAGATGCCTGGCAGCGCGTACTTTTCGGTTGGCCATTATTGAGAGAATTGCTTCTCCAGCGTAACTGAGGTGGCTGTTGTTGAGTGTTAATATGCTGCTTGCTAACTTGGATGTGATCTTGACTTCGCATGCCCTGAGCGCCCCATGGTAACTGGGGATCCTTAGAAGTTGCTCTACCCCCTTTTTCTTGGCTCTCCTCTTTATTTCCTTTCCTTCCGTCTTCATCTTTTGGGATTCTAAGCTCTATGACCTCATCTTCTGTTATGATGATATGCGTCCCAGGGCTCCAAGAGTTTCTGTGTTTAGGGTTGCTCTTAAAGGGGAACCGGGGCTTGCGGTTCTCAGGAGGGATGAACCTATGAGGTACGTTCTGCCTACGAAGCTGCTTTGCTATCTCCTGCTGTTGCAGATTCTTAAAGCGGATTTGCTCTTGCCTCATCCAGCGCAGACGTCCACGTCTGAAAGCTGGATCCCCATTCATCAGCTGGGAAACACGCTCTTCTTTCCCAAGTTCTCCACTGTCCCCTCTGCTTCCGTCATTTTCAGACTTGCTACTGACACCAGCACCAACAGGCTCCTTTGCTCGGTGGTTTCCTTGGCTTTTCTGTTCCTGAGATCCAATCAGTGGCAAGACTTTCTCCATTTTGAGCATTTTGTTTCTTAGGACTTTTATTTCCTCATCTTTCATGTTATTTTGCTTTTTGACTTCTTGCAAAATATCTTCCAGCTTGTCAATATGAACCTTGAGGTCATCTACATCAGTTCCACCTTTACCACTGGCCATCACGTCCTCAATCTTCTCATCCCCTACACCAACAGTGTCCCAGACATCCCTGGCCACTGCCCTCCAGGAGTCCCGCTCATTGGGATCTTTCTTCCCATACATGGCACAAAGCTCCTTCATCTTAACAATGGCCAAGGCTTCAATCTCCTGCCGACTGTGCCTAAAATCGTTGAGCGCAACCTCATAGCATATCTCTTTTACAGCCTGAATCTTAAGATCTGAGATGGTGACCCACTTGGAATCTTTACTCAGGCGCCTTCTTTGGGGGATTTGATACATTTTAATTGGCTCTCGTTTCTTCCCACTGCTAGGGAGGCCACATTTTTTAACAATCGTTTGCAACTTGCTGGGAGGTAGCTTTTCTCTCAGAGAAGTAATCAGTTTCCAGCTCTCTTCACAGGACCTCTTGTCAGAATCGTCCCCGCTATCAGAATCCGCGTCCTTTGGAAAAACAAAATCAAAAAATGGCCCCAAAATAACCAAAATTAAAATGTAAAAAAGGAAAATCAAATTGAAGAAAAAAACAAGCAAAAAAGCCTTAACCAAATTTAAAGCCAAAACCAAAAAAATAAGTAAATAAATAAAACTAAAAAAAAAAAAAAAAAAAAGATAAAACAAAAAACCCCCTAAGTGGTGTGTAAGTTTATCAAGACTTATGTAATATATATATATGGCATTAATATAAAGATTTGCTTTTTTAGTAACACTAACGTGAATTCCCACTTTCTGGCTTAGGTGATGAAATCTGCAATCCAATTTCTTAGGAGGATTGATAGAGTGACCTTTCCCTCTAAGGTCATGTGAAGTTATTAACAAAATGCTGTGAAGTAACACCTCCACCATCCTGTGGAAATGCAGTAAAACCTACGCCCCACACATGCTAACACCGCATGCAGCCATGTCCCCACATTTGCCTTGGTTATTGCTGTTGCTTCTTCCAGAAACTCTTTCCCCCATGAGTGAGCACAGATGCCATACAAGATGTGACGAGCAGGCGGATTAACAAAGGTTAGTAAGGCTGTAGGATGCCACGTTTTGTTTAGCTTTACTAAAAAGAGCAGCCCTAGAAAAAAGTTAGAAGAGGAGAAGGTAGAAAAAGAAGCAGTCAAACAGGGATGATGTTAAAAATGAATCCCTATTACAGAATACATGGGGTTCTTACCAACCAAACTGTGTTTTCTAGAAGACAAGTGAGTTTTGAAACTAGTCCTTCCAGGAGCATACACTGGATTTACTATTTTCTTGTCATGCTAAATCGATGCGCTACATTTGTACAATTAACGTTTGTGATCCAGAGAACAAGGAAGCATAAAAAAAGGATCCTCATAATGGCTCTGCTTTTTTGTTTTCACACACTGTAAACCAATATACACTTCACCTCCAAAATTTTAAGAGGTTTCCAGAACATAAATTAAGCTAGGCAAATATACTTTCATTAATCATCATTTAAAATTCCCCAAGCAACATTTTAATAAAGATGACCTAAAGATGTTTTCTATCTACGAAAACCCCTGGCATTTCTAGCTATTTGAGGAGTATCACTTTAAGTGACAACTCTTCCTATTAGCACATAAAACAGAAAGATTATATTCTGCTTATGTAAAATAGATCTACTCTAATACGCTGTCTCTAATTCTGTCTTTCCGGCTATGTTTGCACTTAACCATTTTTTAAAAACTTAAGTTGGGCAGTCAGGCTGCTGTTTTACTTCTGTTTTAGGCCCAAGTAAAACAGTAGCCCAGGGGCGCCTGGGTGGCCCAGTCAGTTAAGCTCCTGCCTTTGGCTCAGGTCATGATCCCAGGGTCCTGGGATTGAGACCTGAGTTGGGCTCCCTGCTCAGCAGGCAGCCTGCTTTTCCCTTTCCCTCTGCCGCTCTCTCACTCTCTCAAATAAATCAATAAAATCTTAAAAACAAAAACAAAACAGCAGCCTGACTGTCCAACTAACGGGCTATCTGGATAATAATCAGTTGTTCTTAAATAACACAAGCGCATCTTTATAACATGAAAGCAATGCTGGATCTACACGAAAACAATGTTAGATTTAGAATTCCCTGTGGAATTAAGGAAGGCTTAAGAAAGAATTTCTATTCAGGAAACAAGTTCCTTGGAAAAGAAACTATTCACTTAGAAGAGTAGTTCAGGATAGTCTAGCTAAAAAAAAAAAAAAAAAATCTAATACTCTCTTTTACTTGGCTGTGATCACCAAAATTATCTCTAGTAAATGGTATCTTGCTTTCTAGGCCAAAGATTCCTATGTACAGTTACTTTCTATGAACAGTTATTTCTAAATAATAAATTTTAACAATAATGACAATAAATTGATCCCTGAATTTGGAGGTGTTGATCTGTATTATTTCTGTTGGTCTATAAATGGGTACTAAGTCCATTTATAAGCCCTACCTAGTTGGAAATTTAATAAAAAGCAGAAAGAGTTTAATTTATAGACTCTACTACACTATTATTTTCATTTTTAGTTTAAACCTCAGAATGTCTAATCTGAAGTGATAAAAGAGAACATTAATAGGGACGCCTGGGTGGCTCAGTCGTTAAGTGTCTGCCTTCGGCTCAGGTCATGATCCCAGGGTCCTGGGATCGAGCCCCACATCGGGCTCCCTGCTCAGCAGGAAGCCTGCTTCTCCCTCTCCCACTCCCTCTGCTGGTGTTCCCTCTCTTGCTGTCTCTCTCTCTGTCAAATAAATAAATAAAATCTTAAAAAAAAAGAAAAGGAGGACATAAATAAACATTAGAGGAAAAAATGTGTCTGACTCCTAAAAAAGGTCGTCTTACCAGTACGTATAAACTAAGTTTTACATAACATAATATACTCTGACTGTTCTGACGTAACTGACAACTATCACTGTATCCCCACCCAGCTTCTTTTCTTTTCAAGATTGCTCAAGGATGAAATGAATACTACCTAATCTACAAAATAGCAAATATTCTAGTCACTGCTTTCATATCATGCTTGAGAGACAGAGATTAGGTCTTTAAACTCTAAAATAAAACATAAATAAATAAGAAAGTCTAATTAAATTAAGTGGCCATAATTTTCACTCTTTTTAAAATACTGTCACATTGGGGGCGCCTCGGTGGCTCAGTCAGTTAAGCATCCAACTCTTGATTTTGGCTCAGGTTATGATCTCAGGGTTGTGAGATTAAGCCCCACATCAGGCTCCACGCTGGGCGTGGAACCTGCTTAACATTCTCTCTCTCTCCTCTGCTCCTCCCGAACCCCCCCAATAAAGAAAATAAAGTAAGATAAAATAAAATACTACTATATTGTCTTTATAGAATAGGTTCTCCTTATAGCCCCCATATCACATACTGACTACGATATTAAAAATTCTGTATGCAAAATCTATGTGCCAAGACGTACACCCTATCTCATGGCAAAAAAGATTTAAAGATATTTAGATTCACTTATTACAGGGTTGGAAAAACTACTCAGGTCTGGCCAATTCAAGTCACTAAATGATGCTTCGGTTTTCATTAAATCCCAATGCAAAGGCCTCCTGAAGAGACTCTGCAAGAAGCTTGTGCAGATAGAAGAAAGAAGGTACCTAAAAGACACAGGTGAAAAAGCAGGCACAGAAAGGACCAGGTGTGTAATAGAGCACTAACTAGAAGAGAATGTGCAGCAGTGCGACAATATGACGCATTCGGGGAACTATCATAATCGAAAAGTCATGAGCCTGAATTCCATTTTTTAATGTTGTCATTATGCAAAAATGATTACATAAAATATTAAATACATATTTACTGAGTAATTACGCCTTTGTATCCTCTCAGTGTTATTTTCATAGGGTGCATTCAAAATGTATCTGTTGTTGGTCGACCAATACAGGGTCATAAAAATACATTTTCCATTCAGTATTGTTACTGCTAGATATTCTTCAGGCTAAGGCATTAGAAATCAATTCCTCTGGAGGACAAGAAATCTGAGTGGAACAGACAGTTCGACTTAGGGGAGGAAAGAAACCTTCTTACTTTAAGTAGCTGCTCTTGAAATCCTAGCTTGCTTTCAGATACACAGAACATAGGACATCCAGAACCTTATCACTTGCAGACTAACTATGTCCCCTGGAAACTCAGTATGTCTTAGAGACATTTACTTTCTCTTTATTTGATGGTCATCATCTTTATTTCAGAGCAAAGAATGATCATCAGCTCTTGGTTATGGAGAGCACCAGCCATCATCAGTCTTTCTCACCTGGTTATTCAAAGGCTGGTCTTGGGAGCAGCAGCACTGGCACCACCTGGGAGCTTGTTAGAAATGAAGACTCTCAGGTCCCACCCCAGACCCACCGAATCAGCATCTGCATTTTAATAGGACTCCCAGCTGGTGAAGAAACACTGCTCATACTGAACAGAAAAAAAACTGAAGCAATTCAGAAGCCCCAAGATTAAGCCTCAGACCCATGACTTAACAGGTGTTTAAGAGTGAGCAAGACAGCATTTTTTAGCCTTGGTTTCCTCAACTATAAATTGGAGGTAATATTACTCATTTTATTTACACACACACCTATCAAGGAGGGCTGTTCTGGGAATTAAAAAAAAAAAAAAAGATGATGTTAAAGCTCCCTGTAAATTATAAAGCACTCTACAAATACAAGGCACTACTGTTAATGATATATACACTTAATGATACCTGTCCTCATCTGATCTGTCACAGACCATCAGAGACATGTTATTAGATTGTACATTATTAAGATAAAAGGCTCCTCATGTGTCACAAACCTTTCAAGCTCCTAATCACACTGTAGTCAAATCCTTCTGTTTTCATTAAAAACTAAATGTCAACTAGGCCTCGTAAAGGGATTTGAACACTGCTATTATCTTGCCCCAAATACTTGATTTATTCTTTCTTGGACTTCACTATAGCTTCCAAGATAACAAACTGACTGGTTTAACCCACTGCCAGGCCTAAGAAATGAGTGGCCCTGGAAAAGGTAGCTTTTGCTCAAGCCCTTGGCATTTCTGGCCCATTTAGCACCAGCCTTTCTTCTCCAAAGCAGAGCATGACCAGAAGGCTGCAGTTTACACACAGTATTTTAGATGCTATGTTTTATGCTAAGGGAAGAAATCAGTATCCCAGCTTTCTCCCTAATACCCCCTTATCTTACAAGAAGTCTTTGAGTCTTAAAAAATCCTAAACTGTATCCACAGTACCCAAAGGTTTATTATATCTTTTTCTTACACATCGAATGAATGCCAAGAAGCAGCTTTTTATAACCAGGGCTTTGTTAACCAAAGCTGGATGGCTTTATAAATGAAAATCTAACTAATGGGTCAACTTATTTATTCATGAGATTCAGTTTCTATCAAACTTAGAGAATCAATTTACATCATAAAATGCTAAACCCATTAGCATTATAAGCTGCAACCTTAAACCAACTTTTCAGCTGCTCACTCACATCTCTCTCAGCCTGGAGAAACCAGGCTTCTTTCTACTAACTGAGTTGGTTGTGTAGACCCTGCTTCCACTGTCATCCCACACGCCACGGAGACCCTTACTGAGAATTCAGACTCCATGCAGGGAACAGAAAAGGATTAACACATGCAACTGTGCAGCAACACTTTTAGACACAGTTTAACTAAAAAAAGAAAAAGAAAAAGAAAAAAAAAAAAAAAAAGTCTGCCCAGCACAAGAAAAATCCCCAAGTCAGCCCAAGAGCAGAGAATTAGTACTATCAGGTGATCAGAAACAAAACCAAGGCAAACACCCACCAAATTCAATATTCAATATAATTATCATTAAAAGAATCATCACTGATGCATTCTCAAAAACCACGATCAAGAGGCAAAGCCTACCAGAAAGGCTCCCACTAGTTCCTCAAAAAGCACTTGGTTTTGCTAGAACTAAAGATTTAACTTTAAGACATAAAAGGCACAAAACTGTACCTTTATGGATACTTTTTCAGGCTAAGGTTACCAGGAGACATAAGTTCATTCTCCATTAAGGAAATGAGAGAATAGCATATGGTATCAGTGAAAGCTGGACCAGCCATTGGGCGAGTGCTCATCTGTGGAACAGGGAAGGTATGAGAGCAAGCTGCCCTTTTCCTAACAGAGGATTCAGGATGGACTCCTACCAGTCTCTGCTGCTCCAAGAGAAGATCTGCTTCTTCCTTCTCCTTTTTGTATAGGATCTCCATCTCCTGTAGTCTAGAAGGAAAAGGAAAACAAGAGAGGAAAGAATGAATTGTGAAATCACTGGGCTGTTCCATGAGTGTTATATACTGTATGTTTAAGAGGTGGTGGTCATGGGGGCCACAGTGTACTTGTGCATTACCTTTTCTCCATCTCCTGCTTCATATCAATCCCTTGTTTTTCCAGAAGCTCTCTCTGGGCAAACGTCCAGTCCACAGGCTCAGAGGGGGTCTCAGCAGAAGGAGTCTTCTCCCGCTCTGCCCGTGCTTGCTCCGGGTGGTTGAAACGAAACACGTGATTTTTACCCATGATGATACGGTTTCCTAGCACAAAACAGAAAGAGTTAAGAAGCCATTTATACATTTAAAAAATGTATACCTATCTAGGTTAATAATCTCACTCTCCCTCCCTTTCCCTGAGGCAAAAAGACAGCTTTTGGAGTTTTACAAGAACAGAAATCCTAATACTATCATACTTCAGTCTTTAAACAAGCAGTCAAAAATTAAAGAGTTGCTCTCACAAACCACGTGTTCTTTACTGAAGACTTCAAACCTTTCCCAGTCTCAGGGGCACCTGGTTGTCTCAGGCTCAGTTGGTTAAGCATTCTTGATTTCAGCTCTGGTCACAATCTCAGGGTCCTGAGATTGAGCCCCATGTGGGGCTCCCCACTCAACAGGGAGTCTGCTTCGTCCTTCTCCCTTTGTCCCTCCCCCAACTTGCATGCACTCTCTCTCAAATAAATGAATAAAATCTTAAAAAAAAGGGGGGGGGAAGCAAAGGACTTTAAAAAAACAAAACAAAACAACTTTCCCAGTCTCACCTGAGCGCAGCTGAACAGGCTGGGCCACCCTCTTGCCATTTACGTAGGTTTCTGAGCGTTCACAGGGCTCTAGGGTCACAATAACTAAGAGGAACAAATTAGTATTAGCATCACAAACCACTAGAATAAAACAACGGGAAGAAGATGACCGTGAGGATTCGAGTAACTAGAATACAGTCCTGCAACCAACCAAGTGGCAGAGGGTCTACATGACAGTTCATTTCAGGGCATCAAAACCAGGGGCGTGGCTAAGAGAAACATTTAAATGAATTTGACAAACCTCAGAAGTAGATGGGAAATGTTAGTTTTGGTGATATCTGACAGCTCAGTCCATAAAACTGAAAACCATCAGAAATCTTAAGATACAGGTACTAACCAGAAACGTAAGATCAAAAGCAGCTAATATTTTGATTACAGGAATGAGTCATATAGCACAAAAATACCATTAGATTATTGTTTTGTTAGTAACCCAGGCAAAAATCAAGATTGACTATTTCTTCCCTTTTAGATAAAAATAAGTTCTGGGTTAAGATTAGAGGTCCTTCAAATCTCCCACTACCCAGGATATTTGTTCTTTTCTTACTTGTCTATTAAATAATTAACATTCAAGACCAAGCCTAATTGCCTATGTCCCGCTCAGTTCTTGGCAGTTACAAAAGGGCTCCTTTTGTCCAGGCTATTTTCATGTAAAATAGCTATGTCTGTCCCTGCATTTGTAAGCAGGCCAGGTTTCTCCATTTTCAAATATTAGATTGTACAAGAAAGTATCACTGAGAGAGACGGGGGACAGCAAGCCCTGGGGATTTCTAGTAATATAGAATGAAAAGGTTGTTGGAAAAGCTACGCCAGGAACTCTCACCGTCGCCACTGTTGTTTCTCTCACTCCGGAAGATACAATGCTCTTCTTGAATGTGAGCCCCACTCAGCACGATGTCCTGGCGCCGCTCAGCATCTGCTTGGCCAACCCTGAACACAAGGGAAAGTGTTTCCCAGGGAAATTCAGACACAAAAAGCACTGAAAACAATGAACCTCTTTCTCCCAAAGAATATTCTTTGGTATGTACAAAAAAGGTATCGCTTCTTTCTATTAGAGGCTTTCAACTGCAAATTTTATTTTCACATATGATCAACCTCCCTACATTAGAATAAGAAACCAAGGAGCAAGGACACATCAATGTAACTCACTCAGCTTTATAAAAAGACACAAGTGAACTAATCTCCCTAATGAATTCATATAAGAAGTTAGAAAAAAAATTTTTTACTTAGGGTTTTTAGGGAAAACTACATGTTAACTGGTTCAGATGGCTAAAGCACTTACGTAATTTGGGAAGACAGACAGGATAGTTGTAGTTATTTCAGACACGGAAAACAGCAAATCATTATAACAAATTTTTCAACAAGCAACTTCCCTGGAGTTATTCAATCATTTAAGAGAACAGAAAACAGTAAGTGACCAAAATAAACAAATATACCTTGTAATTCCATCTTTGATGTAATAAAGCAGGCATTCGGACATTAGTGGGTCCTCATTGAGGTTAACAAGATGTGGGGTCTGAAAAAGGGTACAGATGATCAATTTGGAGCACGTACCACTGAGCGGGTGGTGACAGTAACAGTGACCTACAGGAGCCCAATGGCTTCCTGGATTATCCACAGTCCCTAGAAGAGGGATGTCTTTTATTCCTAGTTCCTAGCTGCAATTCCACTACAAAAAGAAAACACTCTCTTCAGGCCTTCGCTAACTGTACTAATATATTCTATTTAAAAACATGAGTTCAGGGATAAAGAACAAGATCCGATTCTTGATTAAGGTCAAAGCATGAAGAATACAAAAGAAAAATAAGGACAGGACGATTCTCTGGATGGGTTAATCATAATTTTTGTAACTATCTGGACAAAAATCTTGAAGGGTAACAAAATATCCCACCCCAACATTTGCCACTTTGACATATTATTTTGAGCTGAAGGCACCTGAAAAACAGCAAACACAGGGAGATGCTTTTTTTGAACCCCCTCTCCTGCCTGAAGACAGGTCCTCCTAAATGGCCTCGGCTGTCATGCCCCCTTGGGAGTCCATCAACCAGGGAGGAGGGACTCATATCCCGGGAAAGGAAACCAGAAGTCGACACCACACTCAGACAGACTTTGTCACAAACGATCACACCTCCCATCTATTCTCCCAAGGGCCCCTTCATCTTTCCTGAAAATCATTTATTGCCACCTGAGAGGCCTACATCCCCACTCCCCATACTAGGATGGTATTTGAGTCTGAATTCTAAGCCATCTTGGGGAGTCACTCACTTTCCCTTGGGTAGCTCCCACACATACAAGAGGCAGACAAGTTAATAAGCTTATTTTTCTTTTTCTCTTATTAACCTTTTATTACAGGGCTCTCAGCCAAGAACTCAAAATAGTAGAGGGAAAATTATCTTCCTACAATCTCCAGAAATACTTAATTTTTCATTTACTTTATAAAAATGCTTTATTTTTAAAAATTTTTCAAGATTTTATTTATTCATGAGAGAGAGAGAGATAGTGATAGAGAGAGCACAAGCAGGGGGAGAGGCACAGAGGGAGAAGCAGACTCCCTGGCAAGGAGGGAGCCCAATGCGGGGGGGGGGGGGGGGCGCACCTCCATCCCAGGATCCTGAGATCATGACCTGAGCTGAAGGCAGACACTTAACCCACTAAGCCACCCAGGCACCCCTATAAAAATGCTTTTAAAAATGGGGTGACTGGGTGGCACAGTCAGTTGAGCATCCAACTCTTGGTTTTGGTTCGGGTCATGATCTCAGAGTTGAGGGATCGAGCCCCGCATTGGGCTCGGTGTTCGGTATGGAGTCTGCTTGAGATTCTCTCACGTCCTCCACCTAAAATAAATACATCTTAAAAAAAAAAAAAATGTCCCCACATCCCCTGGTATTTCCCTCTAAAATTTTTATCGCTTCTTCCATGGTCCCAGTTATTGTCTTTAGTTTATTAGTCTTTACCTTAAAGAAGAAATTAAAATTACTGACATTCAACAATATACACTTCTTGTAAAAATCCTCTTCATCTAACTCTAATATTTCTAAAATCTTTGAAAAACCAACCTTCTTTGGTGAGAATACCCCACTGGAATCCAAAAATAAGTCACATGGTCTTGGGGTCAAAATCTACTCAAGACAGTGCCAGCAAATGTGGAAAAATGAAAGAAGAATCAGATGAGAGGGTTAAGAACAGGTAATGAGAAAGACGATTAAACAAATTAGAAAAAATCCTACATCAGCATCTGTGTCTGTAGTTTAAGAGCTCTGCTGGTTTGAGAAAGTCAAGGCCCTCTGTGGGCAATGTTCTTTAAAGCCCATCATGACGCCTCAGAAAAAGGGAATATTGGAAACAGAGTTTGCCTGTTTACCCCCTGCCTTAAAAGTATTTCCCTCCAACCAGGTTTTATGGAGATATGATTGACAAGTAAAGACTGTATACAATTAGGTTGTACAACATGATTTTTTTAAGGTGTCGAATGTGTCAATTTAATATACATATACATCATGCAATGATTACCACAATCAAGTTAACACATCAGAAACAGGTTCTAAAACTGAATTTAGGTGTAGCCAGTGGTGTATCCCTTCCTTTCCTGAGGAAGTCTAGAAAGTTAAAACAAGATGCATAAAATTAAAGTAAGAAAATGCTTTGAAACAGAGATCTCAGTGTGGAATTCCATGCTGTTTCTATCACAACACTTACATAAATTATTTATGACTTGTGTTAAATGCCATAGTTTTACAAGTCGTTACAAAAATTTTCCATATAGTTCTTAACACTCAAAGATGTTGTAAAATCTCAATATACACAAAGGCACAAACCTGATCAAACCTATAACTGCTAAAATCCTAAGTATGCTACAATCCTAAGTATGCTATCTCAATAAATAATGCCTCCCTGAAGGAAACACTATTAAACTGAAAATCACAGACCGCTGGTAATACAGGCATACAAAATACTGTTTTTATGATTCTAGCTCTACAGTGTGTACCGAAAATGTCTTTAAAACAATCTTCTTTGTTGAAAATAATGCAATGGAATTCTTAAAAAAAAAGTTATGTGACCTTGACAGAAAAAGCAAACCTAAAGAATCCTAGTAAAAACCATGAATATTTCCTATCCCATAAAAACAAAAATGGAAGCCCCCGCGCCCATCTATGCCAACCTAGAGAGATCACCATCAGACCCTGCAGAACACTGTAAGTCTTTGACAGCCAAGCTGGGGTCACCCGAAACGAAGAACTCTTTATTACCAGCATGAATATATTTGCTTTGTAAATCAATGTATGTTTTCTTATTGTCATATAAGAAGCACACAAAAATAATTACCTTATAATAGTTTTCCAATATCTAAGAATAACTAGGAAGCAACTTAGTAAAACAAAACAAAACCAAAAACCCCCAAAAAACAAAACCTACCTTACTATTCTAATTAGCTACAAGGTATCTACTACCTAACAACTAAGATTACGTAAGTGTGAGGGTAACTACTGGAGTCATTAAAAAAAAAAAAAAAAAAAAAACAAAACGAAGAAAGGAGCAGAGGAGGCTAGAAGGGTGAGGACAGGAATTGCTTTTACTCAGTTATAATGGTTGTCTGTAACACAAACTACAGAGACAAACTTGCGTGGTATTTTTCTACACAAACCTGAACAGCTGAAATTGCTTCCAAAGAGTTATAAATCAGGGCTGCGGGCATCTGTGGGAAAATCTACATGGAAAGAGTAGCCAAACTGAAGCAAGGTGTGCTAGGAGAGAGGCTGGGAATTTAAGAGAAAGCAACACTGCAGACGAGTAAACATACTGAATCGTGACCGAAAGTTAGATTTACTGCCGTGGGTTTTATTCTGTAAAAAGCAAACACGATAGGCATTTTAGAAATAGGCTGCCCCTGTACTTTACGATGAAACCAGAAACGTCTGAAATTAAGCCAAATCTCAAGATAAAATGAAGGGAGGAGGGGCCAGCCCCGAAAAGACCAGAAGTGCCTCAGTGACCAAGACAAATAGGAAGTGCTTCTGTTGGGTTGAGTTTCACAACAGTTTCCTACCTTCTTAGGTGAAAAAACTCCCAGGGTTCCTCCGTCTTCACGAATGGCCACTCCCATCTCAGCCAACAAGGCCTCTCTAGAAAAACAACAAGCACATCAGAATACCAATACCAAAATGTCAATTAAATCAGTCTCCTATGAACTGGAAAGTAAAGCATGCAGAGCAAAACTACTGTCTGCGTCAGTAATACAAATGTGAAAAATCTGTCTATCCCATCATTCGTGAGAATTCAAGGGAAACAGCACATTCAAAATAAGTTCTGTTCCCATGTTAGGTGAAGTTGTATTCACCCAAATAAGAACTTTGTCTCATCTGACTTTGGAGGCAGACAGTAATTCATAAATAATAGGTCTATTAATGTAAAAAAAGGAAGACAGGGATATTCCTTAAGCCCATTCCTTAAGCTCAAGAACGATTTCTTCAAAATCTAAGAAAGCAATCAGAAAGTAACTTGGATATATGAAGACTGTCTATAAACATGATGTTCCCGTGCCCAACATATTGATTCAACAATCCCTATAATAAGAGTATTCTAATTGTCTGATCCATCCACTGCATCAATACACCAGCACTCACTTCCACTTCATCTTCCATGAAGGGGGAAGACAGGCCTGACCTTTTTTTAAGGTATATTCATCCCCTGCTTGGGATTCTCTCTCCCCCTCTGCCCCTCCCCCACTCTAAAAAAATAAAATGTTTTTAAAAAAACCCAAAACCCTCTATCCTTTGATGTCTTCCATTTGACATGGACACCGAACACCGTGCAGTATGGTAATGAGCACAGGACTCCCTAGAGAACATCTGACTGTGTAAGCTCCGCTGGGGGAAGGCCCAAAGCAGGCTGAGTTCTGTTCTGTTCTGTGGTTGGTGAGGGGGCCCTTCATTTTTACTTCCAGCTCAACTTCTCCTTCTATAAAAGGAATCCCAGTTCCCCTGAGAATGTGCAGACAACCCGAGAGCTTAACTTGCTGACCTCTCCATTCTGATGGCCTCTGTTTTACGCAGCTTCTCTTCCCAGGTCTCATTCAGCTCAGCAATGATCTTCTCCGATTCCTAAGAGGAAGTCCAGAGTTAAAGTGGAGAAGAGCCTTATGATGTAACATGCTATGTCTAGGAAGGACAGCAAAAAGCACACGATGCCCTTTGTGGGTATGAGGCAGAATCTAACACAAAGGGATTTTTTTCCTTTCTTAATATTATGTGCAATAAAGGTCTAACATTAAATCAGCCCTATATATATAAAGTCTCCTAAGTCCTAATAAAAATACCTACTAATGAGGGAGCGTGTATATGTATGTGTAAGAAAGTGTATGCAAGACACTATTTCTGACAGCCACTTCTATGAAAGAATAAAGCCACCAAAGGTATTTATTGCTTTTGTTTCACTCTAATTTGACCACAGCAACTGATGGCGCTCAGAGCATGTTCCCCTAAAATGTGGCATCTTGGCACACTGACTATTGTTAAGCTGAAGTAATTTGAGAAATGGCATCTGCAGGAAGGACTCTGAGCTCCTCAAGCAAGTTTTAAGACCCTCATGAGAGGAGCCTCCCTACACCTGGAGGAAAGGAACATCTTCACCTCCAAAGATGGAGGAACACCAAGAGGAATCTGAACAAACAGGCCGTGATAAGCTTCCCCCAGGTCCTACCATAATTTCCCACGACTCTTCCCTCTTTATCAAACTTAGCAAAAAAATGCTCAGGTTTAACACTTCTTTTGGACTTTATTTCCTTATGAAGGCTCCTGTGTCACATAAAACTTATATTAAATAAATTTGTATACCTTTCTCTTAATAACCTGTCTTTTGTTTGTAGAAGTCCCAGCCAAGAACCCGAAGGGTAAATGAATATTTTAATTTCTCTACAACACAATACCCTTCTGAACACAACCCCAGTACCTAATATAGAAAGGGTTAGTATTAATCTCAGCCGAAGGCATATAGCCACTGAAATGACAGTTTTCCAGTCTCCCGCTGGGTTTTTATGAATGCCAGGAATATAAGAACTAAAACATGTTTCTTGCTCTCAAGGAGTTTACTGTATACGAGGGAGAGAGAAGTAACTGATGATTCATTCATTCAATAATTATACATAACTACATTACACGTCAAGCCCTGTTTTGGGCAACTAGGGATGTGCCAGGGAACAAAATCCCTGATTTTATGAGACTTACGTTCTAGTAAAGAGACTGAGGTAATCGATTTTAATCAGTAATTCAAATATACAGTACATCAGATGCGGCAAGCGCCTTGGAGGAAAAGCAAGAAAGGGACGGGGTAAACGAGGGAGCGCTCTGGAGTAGTCAGAAGTCTGGGGTTGTCAGAACACGGCTCGCTGACGAGGCTCTGTGTGAGCAGAGACAAAGAGCAGGCGCTACCGCATGGACATGTGAGGGAAGAGGGAAGAAATGCCTGGCTTTTTCCAGGAACCACAGTGTGGCCAGCGCAGCGTGCTCGCAGACTGAATGGGCAGGGCAGGAGACAACAACAGAACACTGCGCCACGTGCTAGAACTGAAGTGTTCACAGGTCGCTGGGGAAGGGGTGAGCATGAGAATGATGCTCAGACGGAGGAGTGAAGGACAAGCAGGGATCAATTCGGTGAAAAATGGAGGGAGGAGGACGAGCTGAAAGGGTGACGAACACATGCAAGAAGCAGAAGAAGATCTAGTCATGGAGACGAAATTAGAAAGTCAAATGATGATGCCGAGGAGCAAAAACAGTGATGAGCTGACAGTTCTGATGACAGCAGTGCGAGTGATTCAGGATGAAAACCCTGCACAGTTTACACAACAGCTCACTGCTTGATTCATTTAACAGGCCATTGTAAGAAGCCTCTGGGATCTGAAAACATAATTATCTACACAGAAAGAAACAGTGAGCATGTAATACAATCAATCCTAAGGTGTCTGCCATTCGGGTTTCCGGAAGGAGGCACGGGAGCATGTAGAAAAGCCACGAGTGAAAACTCCAGGCGGCAGCTGCAAAAGCGAGGAGTACAGGAGTCAGGAGAAACAAACCGCAGACCATCACGATGACGACGGTGAAGAACAACTAGCAAAGCGGGCGAAGAGCTAAACTGATGACCGAGTTAGGAAAGTTAGAAACAGCATGGGCATCAGGGCGGTCCACATAAAGGGGGCCACCGAAAAGGTACTCGTTCAGAAAAGGGTCAGTCACAAAGTGGGAGATGCTAGAACAAGTCTGCAGAGGGAGTGGGGAGCGTGGAGAGGGAGAGACAAAACCAGGTGAACTGGCTATCCTGAACCCTCCAAACGCCCAGAGGCTGAAAGACTGAAACAGCTACCTGAAGGGCATCTCTCCCGCGGCCTCCAAGAGGACTGATCTAGCATGCGGCGCACGCATCCCTCCCAAGCTAAGAGAGGAAACAGCGTGCTGCGCTAGAGGGCCAGCAGCCGAAAACAGCCATACGATTTCAGCAAGGCGGGAGATGGCCAGGAACCAAGTGGTCAGGAAGCACCACAAAAGTTATTCCAACAACGCTAACAGAGTAGTACTGAATGCTTTTGCATGGGACCGTGAGAGGGCAAATACAAGACAAGCCGGCAGCATATCCTATATGATAGTAAGGCTTACTAAAGACAGCTGTTAGAAACCTTTACAACCTCAAAATGGTAACTTCAAAAGAAAGGACTAGGACAATAGGCTGCCCAAACCCGAGCATCTAGACTAGTGCTTATCATACAGAGAGTGGCCCATGAGCCTCTGATGCTGGTGATGGAATACAAACTAACCCAGGAGAAACTTCAATATTTTTTTTCTCCTGGTTGGTTATTTTCAGGAAAAGATCATGTCTGATAAGAGATTTATCTGACTGTATGAAAGCTATTCTATTTGGGGCAACTGTAAACTCACCCCAAGGGAGCAAAATCACTGTCTAGGGATCCTGCTGTCACTCTGATGCCAAGTCTAATGTGAACTCTCTAATGTTACTTCCCACCTGGAGGGTAAATTAGGGCATGATCTCTTGTAAAAAAGAGATTTAATGAGTTAGCTGAATATGGTACTACTTTTATTTTTCATTACAGCTTCACGCTGCAATTTTTATGTTGGCTAAAAAGCTATTTTTTAGGGGCGCCTGGGTGGCTCAGTCAGTTAAGCGTCTGCCTTCAGCTCAGATCATGATCCCCAGCTCCTGGCATGGAGCCCGCATCATCGAGAATCCCTGCTCAGCACAGAGTCTGTTTCTCTCTCTCTGCACCCCCCGCCCCACCGCCCTTGTTCTCTCTCCCTCAAATAAATAAATAAAATCTTTTTTTAAAAAAGCTCTTTTTTAAAAAAAAAACTGAAAAAAGGTTAAAGAAAATGATATTAAGCAAAAGTTCAGTGCTAGAAAAAGCCATGTACTCCAGAAGCATTCTAGAGATAAAGACACTGGGGACCAGAGAAGCTAAGAGACTAACCTGAGACCACACTACACCCTGAGCCACTAAACCCTACAGTGGGGTTTCCTGACTCGTGATGCTCTTTCTTCAATTAAAGCAGAATCACTAGGCTTTAAAGAAAATATTCTACAAAACAGCTCACCATCAATTAAGAAAGAGTGAAGGATATTATTTCTTCAAGCCTGAATAGCAAACTTAGCATAAATAAAACTGAGATGCCAACAGGAGATAACTACTGATCTCTGAGTTGTCAACTTACTCTGTGGGCAGGCCTGGCACACTGGTGCCCAGTGCTGCCCATAACGCACTCTAGAAACCCAACTTACAAGATTAAATTGAAATTGGGATGCATGCTTCAGAAATGAGGAGTCCAGACAATCTGTAAGGGTCCTTCCTTCCCACAGGTAGTACACACACAAATTCTTATAAAGTGACATCAGGAAACTTTTTTTAAAGCTCCAAGAAATGTTGGGCTCAGGCACCATTCAACTTTGGTCTCACATCACAAATGTCTAGTTATCTATGCAGCACTCATTACTAATTATGTTCACACAGCTAAACACATTTAATTTCTTTGTCATGATTCGGTTAAGGTGGCAGAGGAATCCACAGAACAAGTCAGAAATATTTCCATGAAAAAAATTACAGTTTCAACTGTCATATTTAAAAGGTTAAATGCTTACTACATGGAACATTCCCTGAAGCCATCAGATAGCCAAGGTTTTACTGTACTGAACACAGTATGCTCCACAAGTGTGTTCCAAGTGTGGGGCCCTCGGCCGCCTAGCACAGCATCTGCCCTTGCGTGCTTCTGTAACGGATACTTGCGGGTATTTATAGCCCAGGCCTAGGCGATGGCACTCATAGTACTGACTCTGATGCCAGACTAATAAACAAACGCCAGAGCCACCACACAGTAGCTACAGTTAGGAATTTCAAACCTTACTGAATAAGAATCCAAATCAAGGATACATACATCCCAACTCAGTTTGAGTTGTGATTAAAAAATGAAAGCAATTACATTTCACTCTCATTTGCCAGAGAGGTTTGTGGAGAAGTCGAGATCCTTTATGATGGGGTACCCGAGTCTCTTCCATATGGAAAAAAGCTATTCAAAAAACGAAGCAGTAGCAACACGCTGTGCAAAAGTATTTTACCAACATATCATATTTTTGAAGTCAAAAGTAAAGCAAAGCAAAGGGAAATGAAATGTTAGGAAAGTGAATGAATCTCCTCTGCTACGGCAGTTTTCTCCCGCAGCAGTATCATGTCTCAGGACCGCAGCTCCTAAACACTCAACAACGAAGGAGTCCAAAAACGAAGAATTCTCAAGCATTTCTGTTGTATAACCACGGCCTTGCGCTGGGCCTGCGAGACGCAGTCTGCCTGAGGCATGACAATGCAGGTCTGCTGGACTGAATTCTCACCATTCACAAAACAGGAGCAGAACGAAGGCACTTATGCCTCAGTGGACTGCCGTGCTGCATTAAAAACCCAAGATCCAATGCAAAACTATCAAAAAACAATTTTCTAAAGGTAGGGAAAATGGACAATTTCACTTATGTTGACTTAAAGGAAAACTAAAGCAGAGAAATTTATTTTCTGATGAAAGTAATATAGTTTTGTTTTGGTCTTGGTGCGAAGTAGGAAGGTTGGGGGGAGGGTTCCCTGAATAATGGCAGTGTTATTCCCCAGAAGCTACTTGGAAGACATTGGGTGACCTAATTCTTAAAAGAGTCTGGTTAGTATCTTGACTCCTAACATTCAACGTTATTTTCGGTTGGTCCCACTTGGCAGTTAGGAAAATTTTTTCTTTTACACCAAGATGTAAGTTAATGAAAATTATAATCTTATTTGTACACCAAGGCTTTAATAGGAGATATAGTAAGATTCAAAATCCCTAAAGAAAAAGAACATTTTATATTAAATAGTAAGTAGGCAATTTCACTTCCTTCCCCCGGAACCCCTGCATTTCCCCCACTGGCCCAAACAGAACCCTGTACAACAACTTTGTCACCAATGCCCATCGTGAAAACACACACACATAAAGCTGTCCTGCACAGGCTTCACTAATGTCTTTATTACAATTTCAAAGGCAATTTTACAAAGGCAGGAATTACCCTCTGATCTGCAACAATCAATGAAATGAATATATTTGTCACCCTTCTCCCTTTGCTAGGTATTTCAGAACTTTACCCGCTTCCTACAAACATATTCTGAAGGAAGGAACAAGATCATTACTTTTGTTTCTGAAGCACCTTAGGTTAGAAGTGAGTAAAAAAATGCCAAGGGAAAAAGTAGGCTGAAGAAGAAGCAGAGGCCCATTCTTCATATAAAATCTTTCCTGGCCTCACCTGAAAACTGAAATGAAAGCATCTGCCATCTTCAACTATTAAGCTTCACTCCCTTTTAGTGGTGAAAAGCTCAGCAAACCTCCTCCATCATTCATTCGTCAAAGCGTGTCCCTGTTCTCAGCAGCGCTCGAGCAAGCGGCGGCCGTGGAGCGCGGTGTGTGCAACACAGACAGGCCTGCTGGCTGCAAGCACAACGGCAATTTCCCAGCTCCTAGAACACTTCTCTGCCCTCCCAGTTTTCCCTGCCCTGGCACTTGAGAATACAAAGGCCCAAAGGTGTGGATGAAAAGATCACCCTGGAGGCAATGAGCAGGCAAAGACAAAGCATCTGGGATACTGTCACAGCGATCTGATGGATGGATGCACCGTCTGTTCTCGCTGCAGTCAGTCGCTGAGGGGAAGTCGGGGGGTGCCGCTACCGCTCACTTTCTCATTCACGAAGAGAGACAAGAATGTCCCCCCCGGAGCCAACCACAGACTGGGAAAGCGAAGCCAGGGGCCATGGCAGGTCGACCCGCACATGCAGGATCCGAGCGCACAGCACAGCACGGAGGCCCCTGGTCCCATGGCACAGGCACAGGAGGAGGCAGCCCTCCCATGGCAGAGAGAACAGGGTCCAAGACTTCCTATGAGCTCCCACAAATTATCATTTCACATGTCTCTGAATAAACCTGGTACAGCTACTCGCATGCTCAAACCTTCTTTTGGTTGTCTATATATTTTACTAACACAAACATGGCTCTATACAGAATTCCATCTTCAAATGAATCCAAGTGCTTCTAACAAATTAGTTTCCAACTCAATGTCTAACAATTTCCCTGTGACTTATAAACTACCTCGGAATTAAAGGACATTATCTATTTATCAGTTATTTTCGTGGCCAACCTGTGATCTGGCCACACATCTCTCTAATCTCTGCCTGGCCACGTCAGACTCAAGCATTCTGGTAAAAAGAAATTAATTATCTTAGAAAGCAGCAAATTCCATTTTCAGAACACCTCTAAGAGTTCGAAAGTTGTTCCGTATCCTGAACAAAAATCTCAGTGATTTTTAAGACCAGCTCTGCTTTGTGGAGCTACACAGAACACCTCCCTTCCATTTGAATTATTACTTACCTTCAGACGTTCAATGGCTTCTTCTCCTCCAGGCGTAGACATGATCCTCTCCTGAATACTGGTCACAGATGTCAAGCCCACCTGACTATTGAGTGAGCAGGAAGATGGAGATGAAGTAAGGGACCCCATGGATGCTGTGGAAAAATTGCCAGGGCGTTGATTCTCAGAGGCTAGCAAGTACCTATGCTTATTGTTCTGAAAATCTTTCAGATCTGGGAGACAGAAAGAAGGGAAGGCAGAAAAAGTGGAAAAGAGGGAAAGGAGCAGAGGGAGAAAAAAGACAGGAAGGAACACCAGCGTAAGAAAGGATAGCATTAAAGCGCCAAGACAAAGACGTGTTATAATACAAAGACGAGTTATAATTGTTCTAGATGGCAGTTCTAAAACACGTCTGTCTTTAACACTGGTATCCTAGAGGTTAAGAACCACTTCTGAAACTAAAAAATTTAGAAACTAAAAAATTTCAGGGTGGGTTAACATGGTATTTGGTGGGGGGTAACCAGAGCCTCAAAGGATAACGCTCAGGCACTCTCCGTAAACAGGACATGCTACATCCTTTCTATTCCTTCTACAGCTCCAATACTACAATGTTTTAGATTTTCACTACTCTTAAATCCCAGTAGTTTGTAATGGTACAGGAAAAAAGATGAACATTTATTTATCAGTAGTATCAACCTGGCCCAGTATTTTATGGCATTCAGCAAAAATTCCCAAGAAGATACTACGGTTAACACAGAAACCCGTAGTGTCCTTCGTAGAACAACATGTCAACACGCCAAACAGCGTCTTTAAACAGTAGAGGTCCATGTAGAAATCACAAGAATTTTGTGTAAGTTCTGGTTGAGAACTCAGGGCCAATTACCTCAACAGGGAAGAACAATTAGCAAATTAATGAAGTTGGTATAGTTTACACTCATCTATCAGAGCAAACAAAAATCAAGGCTGATTATTTGCTAATTATTGCAAAATAAGGCTCTTACTCTGCCCAACAGTACTACCAAGAGTCACTGGTAAGCTGAGTTCCTAGTATGAATTTCAAGTTTCAAGGACATACTTTCACTTACTAAGGTCTTTAATAGAACTGTAAGTTTTGTTTTTTAAATTTAGTTTTGATAAAAAGAGCCACAAACAACAAAATTCATTAATTTGCTGTTGTACTTTCCTTCATTAGTCATCCTTGTCAGACACCAGAGAAAAACCATAGGTATTGATGGATTTCTATTTTAAAATTAGCTCATGTTTAAAAATTTGGGAAAACCTACATTGCTTAAAATTCATACCAAAACTAAGTTAAGTTTTCCTTAAATGATACGAGTTAATGCAGAGTTAATGCTCTCTCTGGGTCTACTCATCTCTACTTCATCAAAGCCAGTTCTTGAAACCCCTTAAAACCAGTGGATGCTTCAAGACAGTTTGAAAACCACCATCTGCAAATATAGAACATAGGAAAACAAGCAAGTTTTAAAAGGGGGATAGGAACTGGAGCAAAAAATCAGCCATCAGGAGACGGCAGCAAGGTAGGAAAGAATAGAATGGGTGGAGTTTAGAAGGTCCGATGGACACATGCAAGCCCTAAAAGAAATTAAGAGTAGTAGATTGAAATGGAAATTCAGAAGTAGCCAGGGCTGCTTTCCTGCATGGAGACAAAATTAAAACTTAGTCATGCATAGCTTTTTGGGAGATGCCAAAACTGCTCAGAAAAGAGTGAGGCAACAAGCTGATAGCAGCACCACCTGGAGCACAAAAGCAACAACAAGATGGTGTCTTTCTCACATCAGTATCGGTCAGCTTTGGAAATCTCAGACAGAGCCGTTCCAGTCCAAGAGTCACTCCGTATTGGAGTGTTAATGTGTCTTCAAGGCCTAGCCTCATCACAGCGGCCGGGGCTACATTTGCTCTCTCCTATGTATTTCCTCCCTTCAAGCCCTATTAACATGCCTCATTAAATGAACAAGCAAATCAATTAAAATCTAAAACTTAACCAAAAGGTCAAGATTCTTCATTTCTTCTAAGATAAAAATCCCCTAGTGAATTATCTTAGAAGGGTAAGAAATCATGTCCTCACCAACTTAATGGTATCTGGAGAGAACAACGAGGTGTGATCCTTCATAAAAATGTCCTCATTTCGAACATACATTTTAGACACCCAAGTTTTTAAAATTTAATTTGTAACTCCAGAAAAGGAGAAAAAAAATTTCCTAACCACCATGTAAGCTGAGGCCCAAGTTACGGAGGAAACTAACTTAGCCTAAGCACAGGTGAGTGCTAGCCCGGTACTCACAGAACTACTCAGCAACGGATAGTTTAGCCAACTGGAAGTAATTGTTTTTAATTGTACATACACCAAGGCTCAGAATTACACAGCTAATTTAAAAGGATTTTTCTATTAAATAATCAGACCCTTGAAAGATCTCAAGAGGCCAAAAAGGTATAGTAATGATTTTAAAAGCCGGGGCTCTGAGTTACACTATCCAATCTTAAGTACACAGAAACCATGGGATCTCAGTAGCAAATTAACCACCCCAGGCAAGTAGAGTCCTCATGGGTAAAATGGGCATAAAAGAACCTTTTCCAGAATCAGTGACAGGGTTAAATGAGATAATACATTCAAGGTCCCTAGAATGGGGCCCAGTACACTATAAACACTCAGGAAATGTGACCTGCTGTCATCGCTATCATCATCCTCTACGACTTTGGATTCAGTTTAATCACATAAGTGGAAAAACTGAAGCGCAGAAGCATCAAGAGACTCTTAAGCCTCTAGACTACTTAATTCACAAACTGAAATTCAGCAGTGTTTGCTAAATAGAGAAGGGCAAAAACAGGATCATTTCTGAATCTATAGTATGCTCTGTCTGGGATTTCCCTGCTAGGATTGCTGGCATGCAAAGCTCATTTTAAAGCTGATCCAGCAGAGGCAGATTAGCAAATCAGAGTACTGGAAATAACCAATACATGAAATACACACATTTGCCTCCACTTCCAGAGTAATCATCGATCAATGGATCAACTGAAGGTAAGCAGGAGGGAAAATACAAGAAAGGTCAAAGATCAGGTTCAGCAATGACACAGAGAGGGAACAGAGCAGCACGTGGCATTTGGGAAGATGGAAAAAATTAACACTTAGAATATATTGTAATTTTGTATACTGTAGTCACTTAAACTCAGGTGCTAATCAGTAAGAAGAACTAGACTTTGAAAATCTTATTAGAATTTCAAACAATATTAATTTTTCACTCAAAAATAAAAATATGCTTTATCAAATAAACCCATATAGTATTCTACCTGAATCATTCAGTTAACCTCTGACTAGACATTATGCGGGCAGATCACAGAGGTTAAAAAAAAGATACATTTTAAGACAACATAGTAAAATAATATTCCCTGTAAGGATTGACAGGAAATGGTATTTTTCCCTTCGTGTGTTCATAGGGAGCCAGGTGGGGAGTGTTCTTCAATTATTTTGCAGGGGGGGAAGATACCACTCAAAGGTAAATCCTTCCTGAAAGGGGACTAGAATAGCGGGTTTGTTACACATATATTACCACTACTACATTAATCAAGAGAAGCCCCTAATACAAAAACAAAAATTTTAAGTAACAATTTTATAAAGTGATTAATTTCTCAGTGAGAATAAACTCAACATTCCAAATAAACTTCACTGCTGATCTAAAATGAAAATCTAATAAAAATACAAGCAGTGACATATTGACATTTTAAAAACTAATTTCATGAGTTCAGTTCGATAGCCTGGTACATACTACATAAAGATTCTGATACCATTTTTGTTGGATTTTTTTAAAAGAAAAAACAAAACCCAAAAAAAACCCTTTTCTACCATCTAACTTCATCATGTTCTTTGAATCTAAGTTGAAATAGAAGAACCCTGAAGAGGAAAAGATTAGAATTCATGTTGATCCTTAATTCACTTACTATCAATAATATCTCCCAGCCCCTGAGCACGAAGAAGGTCCTTCAGCCGTGTCACCTCCTCCTTTAATTCACGAACCAGTTTGGCATTGGGGTCCTCATTGATAACAGCATTGCACTTAATCTGCTTTGCACGATCTGCATATCTATATCCAAAAGGAACACGCATTTTTGCCATTCCTCAGACACTCTACTTCTCATAAGTCACATACCATTATTTCTCTCTCTAAATCAAACAGCTTGAGTATTTACACATTTTATGAGCCTTACTAATAACATACGCATAGCAAGTTTTATAGTATCTTTTCAAGATGAGGAAAAAGGCTCAGATGAATTTTAGTGATTTACCCAAAATCATAAAAGAAATAAATACCAGAAAGGGGACTCAAAATGCATTTATCAGACTGTATAGGGTTCCTTCCATCACTGGGAGAAGAGTAGAAAGTTCCACATTAAAGTGATGAAAACTATTCATATATAGAAATACAGCTGACCCTTGAACAACATAGGTTAAAACAAATGGCATGGGTCCACTTAGAATCATATTTTTTTCGATAAATACAGTCCAGTACTGTAAATGTATTTTCTCTTCCTTACAATTTTCTTAATAACATGTTCTCTCACTTTGTTATAAGAACACAGTATGGCATTTGTATATGTATATACATATGTATATGTATATACAAAATATTTTGTAACATACAAAATAAGTGTTAATCAAATGTTTATGTTATCAGTAAGGCTTCTGGTCAACAGTAGGCTGTTAATAGTTGAGTTTTTGGGGAGTCAAGTTGTATGTGGACTTTTGACTGTGCAGAGGGTTGGCACCCCTAACCACTGTGTTGTTCAACAGTCAACTATATTTTACTAATGAATATTCTGTAATTTTTTTAACACTATGTGTACTCATAATTGTATTACTCGTTAAGAGTTGAGCATCTCTATAATGACAAACCATAAGGGAACTTCTTTTTACAGAAATGAAAATCATAACAAAGTGAAACTGAAAACCATAAACAGGTAAATTCTATTACAATAAAAATCTCCCCTGCCCAAAACAAATAAAATAAATAAAAATAAAAATCTCCCCCAACCCATGTTTTCCCTGTTATGAGAGGAATGGATCATTATCTACATAAAAAATTATCCATACAGCATAAGAAAACCAATGGCATAACAAAATGACTTATGGTGGCACAGTATTCTATTTAGCAATCAAGATCAACTGGAGTACCTCAGAGTGCTCAAAGTTTCGTCATAGTTGATATCTGCTGGGCTCAGAGCAGCAACCATCGCAGTCCGAGAATTGCCACCTAAGAAGATGAATCATGGTTATCGCAAATCATACTTCTTTTAGAAAGAAGAATTTTATTAAATTTATGTCAAATTAGATAACACCATCTCAGATCCTAAGATTTAATCAAGAGTCAACAAACGTCTTGAATGTCTCCATGCACTGTTATACTGTTAATCTTGGTGTTTGGATCTACTGGGACCAGTTTCCCTCTCCCCACTCAAGACCTCAGCCACTACACCAAAGTGCTCTTAGTGAGTCAAAGCACAGTGATGTGGACAGTCCAGCAGGCCATTCTCAGTCTTTCCCTTCTATCAGCGACATTTGATATAGCTGATCACTCCCTTCTCATAGGAAGGAGAGAAAGAGGCTAACAGAACAGAGAATAAAGAGAATGACCTGAAGGTCCAAAACCATCAGCAAAAAGGTAACATGGAGTTTCCAAAGAGGTGTGAAGAAGGAGTGATAGTTTGAAGCAGGTGTGGTTAGGAAGAAAACCACACCACAGTCCATGTCCCGAGGTCAACAAGATAGGGGAGAAAACCCTGATTAAAAAGTGAGCAAATCCAACCAGTTTAAATCAAGAGTAACACGGATGTCTGGAGATTATTCTTCTCCAAAACAAACATACAAGACAATTAACCACAAAAGATAATCAGTAAACAGCTTTAAAAAGATAACTTCACACCAGTGATCAACGTACCTAGATTTTCTCGAAGAAGCCAAGTAAGAACAGAATCCCTGTAAGGAATAAAATCAGTCTTCTTCTTCTTCTTACTCTATTAAACAAAAAGAAATGGTCTTAGCATTAGTAGGGAGGAAAAATTCACATGAAAAGCAAATCAGTCTAAAATTCCTAAGTAAACTATAGAACCCCATCACTGTTGAAATTTAACATTTACGGCTTCAACTTGTCACAATACCCAAAATTCATGCAGTAATTTTTTCTTTTTATATTTTATTTTGAAAAATTTACAACACACACATAACAGTTTAGAAAGTAGCATAGTAAGTCATTTAGTTAACAAATTTACCTGGCCAATCACCAAATCATCAAGTGGACTGCTGCATCTCTAACAACTCTTGTAAAAGTATACATTTGGTTTCTTTAGAAGGAAATTACACCCCAAATAAATCCAACCAACAGAGTTAGTACTCAGACTGAAAAGGTCTAAGACAGTGACGTGATTTGCTAATCTGGAGATCCGTAAAGACTGCAAGATGAATTGTCTGTGTATATATATGTATCAAGCATTTACTTATACAGCTGTGACCCTTCTCATTATCATGGGATAGACCAAAAGACACCAGTACAAAGCCAGTACTAAAGTGGAGGAAATTATATCCTTTGAAAGTAAAAATTAATGCAAACCCTTTGGAGATAACAGCCACTGCAGTACGTCCTGGCTGACGACTAGGTGGTGATAATTTAAGAAGCCATCAAGGGGAAGCCAGGGTTCACTGATACACATCTCTCCCCAGTCCTGGTATAATCTGAGGTTAAACTAAGGACCACCTAGTTCTTGTGAAGGCATGAGTATTCAGAAAAAGAGTACTAAGTAGCTGACCTCTGGTCTGTTGAAGAGGAAAGGAAGTAGGCAAGTAGCACTTCAATTCTATCTCTTACCAAAAACGTCCCCTCCGATTCATCCTATTCCACCCACAGACACACTTTCCACCAATGAGAAAGTCATTTCCCATAGCAGGATCTATTTCTAAATGACACAGACCTGTGGGAAGAATTAACCCTCTCAGTCTTTCACAGCTTAGTGGGACTATTAGTCCACTGCAAAATTCTTGAGGCCTGAGACTTCAATTCTTCCTTCTCTAGCCCCTCACCACACCTGAACACTTCACTTTGCCTACAGTTAGTACCGAAAATGCTGCAAGATCTAAAGTGCGTCAGTTACAAGGACTGCAAATAGTACTACAAAAATAAGCGTGGTCTCTTTGCCAAAAAATGTTCTATTTTCATTTTGGTCAATTATACTAAATTAAGAAGGAGTAGCTAAATAAAGAAGCATAAATAGAACTTCCATCTTTTCCATTTGAAAATATCTCAGAATTTTAGCCACTTCTTTTCTATTTGCTCTCTTACACAAATTAATCTCATCTATTCTCACAAATAAGGGCCTAGTAACTACCTAAAAAGGTTTACTTACTTACATCACTAGTCCCTCTAAAAAGCAGTACTATCAAATATAGACAGTAATAATCCTGTTTCTCTCCCCAGTGGGAATAAAGTACATTTTAATTCACCAAAAATTATGCTTATTACATAAAAACTAAAATTTGTCTTTGACCTGTTATAGTTACGGCATAGATGCAAAGTTCTAAACTGGATTTTCCAAAACCAGTTCTTAAAAAAGTCATTTGCAAATTATTGTGGCACGGAGCAATATGGGAAAAATGCAGATAAATACTTTGTAAACTCTTCCTTTGGGTGATAATGAGCGTTAAAATGAGCAAATGGACAGGACAAGTTAGAAAAACCACTAAATTTTAACAGCTTTCATGGTTCTGGGACTTAGATATCTGAAGAATATCCACACATGCATAATATCAAATAACAGACTTTTTAAATCTAAGGCAGCTTCTTCCAATAAGCCAAAAGAAACAGAAAAAAAGCATTATTTTTTATTAAGTAATTTTTGTACAAGTAGATAATCTATATATTTTAAAATACGAGTATAAAAGATTTCATTGCAGGGACACCTGGGTAGCTCAGTCAGTGAAGCATCTGCCTTCGGCTCAGGTCATGATCTCAGGGTCCTAGGATCAAGCCCTGTGTCGGGTTCCCTGCTCACTGGGGAGTCTGCTTATCCCATTCCCTTTGCCTCTGTCCCTCCCCTCTGCTCATTCTCTGTCTCTCTTGCTCTCAAATAAATACATAAAAATCTTAAAAAAATAAAATTCATTGTAGATACTGCCTTTTCTCCAATGTTACTCATGTGATCCAGAACTGCTGAGTGCTCTATTATTAACGCAAAATAGTACCAAGAAATTTTAGAGTATTTGTATAGAAATATAAGGAAAAGTCTACTGTATTTGGATTAGAAGGATGCAAAGAGCATGTGCTCTAGATAGAGAGTTTAACTTGATTCTATAGCCTTCACTTTATGTACAACCAAAGAGTAGGAAAAAAAATTTTTTTAACAATTTAAATGATCATGACTTTTCATGACAAGAAACAAGATTACATAAAGAGGTTTAAGAAAAATACCCTAATAATTTCAAGAAGGCAGCTATGTTTTAGAATAGTACCCATAAGAAATATCTTTATTGCCCTTTCAAAAGGTTTATAGGTGACTTCTTCAAGTGACAGTCCTACAGATCACTAGGAGAAACATCATTAAAATAACACAACATAGAAGCTTCCTCAATTTCTCTCTTGTTCCTTTATTCTGAATTCCTTCTCCAAAGCACATCATGTTCCCTAAATAGGGTTTGGTGTGCAGTCTCACGATTCATGGTCACTCTAAACAGCAATTCTAAATTCCAGAGCCAGAAAGCAAGTAACAAAAAGCTATTTTTCATGGTTCCGTTCCTACTTATGCCTCCACACATCCTGCTGAGGATTTACAATCATCACAACTGATTCTACAGCTAGTTCGTTCCTACCAAAGCCCACCGTACCTTGCTGGTGCAGTTATCCTACAGATGAAGCATTGAAAAGAAAGAATGAGAACACAGGATAAGCCTTCAAACAAAAAGTACTTTAAAGTAATAAACTGAGTATGACTTTTCAGAAACAAGCAAGAAAGCATTTGATTCTTTTTAGGGATTTAAATGACATACTAAACTAGATTGCACAATGACTAGTACTTCCGTAGCCTTGAAACTAAAAAATGCAGCCCCTGATACAAAACTGTTTCAGATTTAGTGTCCCACTGTTAAAGAATAGGAAAGAATAGCACAATTAAAAAAAATATATTATTGGGAGTGCCTGGGTGGCTCAGCCATTAAATGTCTGCCTTCAGCTCAGGGTGATCCCAGAGTCCTGGGATCGAGCCCCGCATCGGGCTCCTCTGCTGGGAGCCTGCTTCTTCCTCTCCCACTCCCCCTGCTTGTGTTCCCTCTCTCGCTGGCTGTCTCTCTGTCAAATAAATGGATAAAATCTTTAAAAAAAAATATATATATATATATATATATATACATATATATATAATTGGCCCCCAAATCAACAGCATTCACCAAGGCGAATGCTTAAAAAACTCCAAAAGCATCCTACTTAAAAAAGATTGTACAGGAAAAGAATATGCAACAAAGCCCCTGGGTTTTGATGAGAGATCTGAAGTAAGGCTCAAAAAAGCAATCAAACCCTAGGTCTTTGTAAAGAGCGAGTTTTCAGTCTAGCCTTTACAGATCCATGTTCACTTTCACTCTCCTTAATCTCTTTTACGTTCAGTAGAAAGTCAAAGTATGTTATACCTAGTATCTTATCTGAAAAGCTCTAAAAGAAGAAAAGCAAGATTACACAAAAGGGCCAAAAAGGTCAGTCTTCATAAACACATAAAACGTCATCAAGTGCATTTGCTGAACAGACAAGTTTTCCCGTGTAACCAAGTATATAATACTTACCACCTCTGCCAAGGCTGAAATGACTTTGCCCAGAGTTGTGAGAGACTTATTAATATTCGCTCCTTCCTGAAATCAATACCAAACATGAAAGAATTATGATGAAGAATTTCTTCTACTGCCACATCATCTATAATGCATAGGATACAACTAAGCCTTGTGCTAGCACTTTTGTTTACTTATGACCACAAGTTCTAAAAACATTTTTTAGTTCTTAGTCTCTCCCCTGTTCATTTAATGCCATGCCAGGACCACACGCCTAACTCACAGTCCCAAGTATCGGCAAGACGGCTTGCCCCAAAAGCTTACAGACAGCCTTCTTCCCCCAACTCACCAACATGTAATTTCTGCTCTTGTTAAGTAAGTGTCCCTCTGGAGAGGGCTATGTGTGTTCTCACATTTGGATCTTATGTATCCCTGTCCCATTAGTGTCGCTTCCATCTAGCCCGTTCCTCAAAACACCTTTCAGCTCTCACCTTGACCATCAAGTCCTCCTTAATTATTACGTTACGTTACTTATCTTTCATTGAACTTATAGATCAGGCATCAACAAAATGTTTCTGTAAAGGTTTTGCAGGCCATGTGGCCTCTGTCACAAGCTCTTAGCCTTACTGTTGTGGACAACACATGAACAAATAGAGGTGGCTGTGTCCCAGTAAAATTTTATTTACAACAACAGGTGGTGGGTCAGATTTGACCTACTGGCCATAGTTTGTTGACCTATGTTACAGAACATTTATTGACTAGGTCAACTGTTTGATAATATAAATACCTTTAATCGAGTCCCTTTGGCACCAGTTGAATCAGCTCGTTCACTTCCTGCCAGGTCCACCAAGCTGATTTTACTGACCTGGTCAAGAACATTGGGGCAATTCAAAATAAGCAAAGTAGAACCAGAAAACATTAAGAAGCAGGAAATTTAAAATTAGGCATGAAGAAGACTATAAATATTAGTTAGGGCTCTTACATATGGCACGAGAAGACACAGCATGCACAAAAGTTCACAGCAATTATCTTGGTTCAAAATAAGTAATTTTAAGATACACATGACATATTTTGTAACAGTGTGTCATAAAAATATAAAACTCATTAACCCATTAAATGGCATATTAAATATGAAGCCTCCAGCACCTGGAACTCTCACACACTGCTGGTGGGAGTATAAAATGATACAATTACTCTGGAAGACAGTTTAGCAGAGTTGCAGACCTACAGAGCTAAACATATACCCACCTACCATAAGACTCAACCATTCTACTCCCAGGTATTTACCAAGCGAAACAAAAGCAAATATCCACATAAAGACTTATACACAAATGTTCACTGCATCATCATTTTCATGATCAAAATCTGGAAACAATTCCACTGCCCACCAACAGGCGAGTTAATGCACTAATTGTGATACATCTGTATGATGGAATACTAATCAGCAATGAAAACAAGTGAACAACTGATGCACGAGACAACACAGATGAATTTCAAAATTATGCTAGGTGAAAGAAGCAAGAAAATAGTACATACTATGTAATTCCATTCATATAAAATTCTGGAAAATGTAAACTAATCTGTAGTGACAAAAAGCAGATCAGAACTGCCTAAGTGCCAGGGTGGAAGAAGTGATACTTCAGATTATAAAGCGGCATGAGGCAACTTTCCCAGATAATGGAAGCGGTTATGACCTGGACTATGATACTGGTTTTATAGATGCATATGCAGTAACTCAATTTTATACTTTAAATATGTGCGGTCTCTTGTACTTCAACAAATCAATAAAGTTGTTAAAAAAAAAAAAGCTTCAGGGAAATTAGACAAAAGTATCCAAAATGGATTATCAAAGAAGCTATGGTTACAGGATTAACATCATTATTTTTGTAGATGTGACATCTTAGAAAAAAGGAAAAAATGCTTTCACACAAGATGTACTAAACAGCATTAATACTGTAACCAGCTAAGCAGTGTCAGGTTATTTGATCATCTATATGAAAGGTATTTTTTTTTAAATAATTTTCAGCTAGGGAGACAAACCATAAGAGACTCTGAACTACAGGAAACAAACTGAGGGTTGCTGGAGGGGAGGGGAGTGGGGGAATGGGGTAACTGGGTGATGGGCATTAAGCAGGGGACTTGATATGATGAGCACTGGGTGTTACATGCAACTGATGAATCACTAAATTCTACCTCTGAAACTAATAATATAGTATATGTTAACTAAATTGAATTTAAATCAAAAATTTAAAAATTAAAATAATTTTCAGCTAAAAACAAGTCACCAAGTAAAACGTGATCCTAGTTTTTAGTGATGTCAGTATCACAAACTACTCAGTTTAATAAGGCAAAGGATCTTTTATCACTGCAGTATAATAAAGCTAACTTTAGGCTTAAAAATCCAGCTGCATGCTACTTAGGTATGTAGGCAGAGAAGAATTCAACATAAATGTATTACTAACGATAATAACACTAAAATTCACATTTATTGAATGGTTACTCTGAGGCAGGCACTATTACAAGCACTAACCTGTATCAATATTTAATCATCTTAACAATCCAATGAGGTTGGGAAAACTGAGGCACAAAGAGGTTAAGTAACTTGCCCAAGGTAATAGTGCAGTAAAGTGGCAGAGGCAGGATCTAAAGCCAAGCAGTTTAACTCCAAAGTCTACTATATTTAACTACTGTAGAAAAGGAGACATTAGCAAGCTATTCGAAAAGCATCAGGACTGCTCTGCAGTCCTTTACTTTCCAAGGAAAAACACATCTTGTCTGCTTAATTGTTTGCTTAAATATTTAATCCCACAATAACATTATCAGAGCTCAAAACAAACAAAAAGACCTACATACCAAACAAGCAATTAAGAGGTTCTAGTCAAGAAGAAAAAAAGGTTAAGATTTTCTCCCCACAGAACTGCTTAACTCTATTGCACAGAGTAGTTTCTGAGACCCAAAGGCTTTGTTTTTTCTTAACCCTATTTTCTACCTTGCAATTTCACTCAAAAACACATATACTCAAAACTGGTTTTGAGTGGGAATAAAAACGACAAGCAAAAAATAAAAAATATTCCCTGTTAAGTAAAAGGGCAACTTTCTCCCCTCCATAAAATGCAGAGGGTAGCAAGAGGGACTTCTGAAAATCCCCATTCTATACAACTCAAGCTTGGACACTGAAGTTGTCCTACCTTCTCAGTGGAAAGGTTGGTCTCAGTATCATGTTTCTTCTGGGTGAAAACAATGGTAAACACAGCATGGGAACGGCTACTTGTTTCATTCATGTTGGTAGCCGCCACCGTCCTAAATAAACATAAAGGTGACATGTGACAATGGAATTCTTGGATGAAAGTTCAAACGGACAGCAGGCTCCACGTAACTATAACAATCACAGGCAACAGCTTTATTCATAGATCATGAGATTGTCACTTACACAAATTGTTCTCAATACGCCTTATTTGTGAGCCTATCAAGTGATGCCCAACTCCAAAGGTTCTGCATCAGAATCATTTTTCATACCTCAGTTGTCCCTTTAGAAGCCAGCGAGGCATTTAATCTGTACTCTTTATTCTGCAATTACTTCCATAGGCATGTGATTATCCAACATTTTACATGACTTAATCAAAACCTGATATTAAAACTTAACCAAAGTTCTGATATGTTTCAGCACTGCATTGTTTTGATGAGAAGACGCTGAATATGCTGAAGCCCTTACTTTTTACCCCAGCACAGCCACAGGGTCAGAGGATCTACAATTAAAGCAACCTTCATAAGAATAAATGTGGTCTCAAATCCTTAACTGGGAACAAAGGAACTGAAAATGTGCCAAAGCCTTCAGTCATTAGTCTATTTCTACCATACCTGGCTTTGTTCCCAGCATCCATGAGGTCAGCAATGTCTGTGTAGGAAGTGACTGCCAGCTTGGACAGATCCTCCACATATGGGCCAAGAAGTGGGTGTTCACGCACACGCAAATGACCCTTGTTTTTTGGATTTAGCAGGTCTCGTACTCTTTCACAGTAAATTTCCATGTAGCTCACCTAGGAACAAATTATTAAAGTGAACTGGAGGACTTTGAAAAAGAAATCCTACACATTAAAAAAAATTTTTTTTACAGCTTTTACTAAAAGCTCTACAACTGGGGGGCGCCTGAGTGGCACAGTCGTTAAGCGTCTGCCTTTGGCTCAGGGCGTGATCCCGGCGTTCTGGGATCGAGCCCCACATCAGGCTTCTGCGCTAGGAGCCTGCTTCTTCCTCTCCCACTCCCCCTGCTTGTGTTCCCTCTCTCGCTGGCTGTCTCTGTCAAATAAATAAATAAAATCTTTAAAAAAAAAAAAAAAAGCTCTACAATTGGGGTGCCTACAATTGGGTGGCTCAGTCAGTTAAGTGTCTGCCTTCGGCTCAGGTCATGATCTCAGGTTCCTGCGAATGAGCCCCTCATCAGGCTCCCTGCTCAGTGGCGAGCCCGCTTCTCCCTCTCCCTCTGTGGCTCCCCCTGCTTGTGCGCTCTCTCTCTCTCTCTGCCAAATAAATAAAATCTTTAAAAAAAAAAAAAAACAACAACAACAAACTCTACAATTAGGGGTGCCTGGCTGGCTCAGCCAGTAGAACACACAACTCTTGATCTTGGGGTCTGGAGTTCGAGATCTACACGGGGCGCAGAGATTACTTTAAATAAAAACTCTACAATGAGAGATCAGCAATCTTTACAAAGGGAAATGCCACAGGTCTAGTCCATTTTATTCTATTAATATTTGCAAAGACATCACTGACTAGCTTAGAACCAGCCTTCTGACGGTCTCAGGAAAGAAAAGGAGGTAAGAAGGCTACCTTGGCAGTTGGTAGCTGCTACTTGTCTAAGTCAGAAAAAATACCATTTTTAGTAGCAACTTACCAGTAACTAATACACTTCTAAAAATGTATGCTGTTGTCAATAATTGAGGATTACAGTGAGGTTACTCTAAAAGCTTGGAAATAAAAATTCTATTAGTGTTAAAACCATGAAACACTATCAATATTCCGGGGCAGGGAAGACAAAAGAGAGCAGCAACCCTAGTACTGTAAGACTGACCACACACAAACCATGTATCTGCCACAAGGAGAGAGCACTGGTCAGCATGGAGCCTGACGGCATGGCAGGACCCGTCCCCGACTTGTGAGGGAAGAGGAAGCCTCAGCTAACACACTGCCGGAACTCTCGTCCCACCAGCAGGACCGTTCCTACCTATCGTGGAGATGAAGGTCTCAGACTATCCTTTCTTTACCTGAGGCAAGCAAACATCTCAGTCATCTAGTCATCTCCTCCCTCTCTAATTCCATGCTCACTAAAAAACCAACAGGATTCCAACAGACGTCTGTCCACAGGAAGGCAAGAAGATAATGTACCAGGCTTGCTAATGTTGAGTGTTCTGATCTAGAGAAAAATTTTCCTCAAGGGAAAGTAACAAAAATAGTGGCTTCATAACATAAGTTAAATGAGCTTCACTCAAGAGTCTGGCTTTGAAGGATGCTTCTGGTCCTGACTGATCTATAAAATCAGACTTCTAAGCAAATAAGGCTCTGGACTGGGGGAAATTCACCACGGGAAGCCTCATTATGGTCTTCCCTTGCATACACCGAGCTACTCAAGCACACAAAATTTCGGCACTTGTCAACTTTAAATTTCAATAGACACATTTCGGAGCGTCTGAAACAACAGAATCTCCTTTTCTATTGCTTTTTTCTTTCACTCAGTCTCAGATCTGACTGAATATTTATACTGTATTTTTAAATCAGTTTTTTAAATATTGAGAACCCTTGAAGTAATGGATCCCTTATGAGATTAAAACAACAGGATAACAAGTATTCCTTCTTAAAGCAGGTCTTCATACAAAGTGAAATAGTACTTTAATCATTCTTGAAACTTGGACATACACTCCAGAATCCCAGAAAGATGCCATATCTTCTTGGAAAACTTGTCTCTTTTCACACAGGTGTGGGAGCATGAGGACCCAAGTAACCTAGGTAAAGGCTGCTGTGCTCTGCTACTTATTCTCGAACATGCAAACCCACCTCAAGCCAGCACTAGCTCTTTTCCTTCTGAGCCAACCATTACAGACCCCACTTGGCAAATTCAATTCACTGAGCAGCATTATCGTCCAGACACTTTCTAGGCACGTGGCATACGTCAGTAAATAAAACAGACAAAAATCCCTGCCCCAGCGAGCTTATGACTCTAAATAAAATAAACAACAAATACATAAATAAACAGAATTATAAAGTAGGTTAGAACACGATGAGTACTATGGGGGAAAAAAGAACAAGACAAGAGAGACCAGGAGTGCTGGAGTGGAGGACAAGTTGCAGTATTAAATAAGGTGGTCAAAGTAAGCTTTGTTGAGAGGTTAAGACTTGAGCAAATGACCTGAAGGAGCTGAAACACTTCGAAAAAAAGATATTCAAGGGAAGAAAATTTCAGGTAGAAAAAAAAAGTAAATGTAAAGGTCCTGAGGTAGGAAAGTTCCTATTGTTCCAGAAACAGCTTAGCCAGTGTGGCTGAAGCAAATGAAGGAGGGAGGCAGGAGAGGAGGCAAAGGCCCCACAAACCTAAGGAACCACAGTATCAACTAGGGATCTACACTGCACTCCAAGCAAGCCTGTGAACTCCAATACGAAAGGAAATGGCATCTTCTTTTATTATCTATAAGCTCAAAAAATTGTCACATTCTGTCACTCTCTCTATCCTCTGAATTCATTTAAAATATGTGCTATTTTAGTAAGAATAAAAATCTACTGAATTTTCATTCAGTATACATTTAGTCTTCAAAAAGAATAGTTATAGGATGAGACAAGTTATTTAGAGAATTAATTTTAACAAAAAAATATTTTTAGAGCAGCACATTCCCCTCTTGGTATATGATAGTCACAAGGCAGAATTCTCTAAAGTTTATAAATGTATGCAACACTTTATAGGTAAAGAAAAAAACCCAAACCAGCTAAGTGGGTCAACTAGGAATTGTGTAAGTCCTATAGAAAATCACAATACATACATTAAAAAAAAAGTTTGCTTAAAAAACAGCTTCATGTCTCAGAACAACAGGCTCATGTAAACAGAACATTTTAGTAATTTCAGTTACCACAGAACTGAGTATCAAAACTGGAGGTAAGTGAAACAACAGCTTCAAAAAGCACATATCAACGAGTAGAAATGTTTATCAAATAAATTAATGTATATAATGTGATTCTATAGGTCTCTTAGAGTATACACTGGATGAAGAATAAGACTATAAGCAATTATAAAAGGGGGGGAGAGATCTGTTTATATAGATTTTAAAAACCAATGCCTGTCAAAAATCACTATTAATAAATATGAAAGGGGAAAAGAGTTCACACAAATGATTAAGATAAACACTGCAATCCCAAAATGTAAACAAGCATACGCATAATTTACAAGATGTTCAATTACACTAATCATCAAAGAAACTCTAATTTAAATAAGTGAGAAAGAGTGCCCTTATCAAGTTGGCAGAGAAAAAACAAAAATACTAGAAGTTGGGAAGGACACAATGGGTGCTTATACCCTACTGATGGGACTGGAAGTTGGTACAGTGTTTCTTTCTAAAAAGCCATTGCTAATTTACATGTATTGTTTGACAACTGGATACATAAAGGAAACAACTAAAAAATAAAGCTTATGAACAAGCTGCTGACTTACCAACAAGGATTTAATTGCAACATTATTCATGATGAACCAAAACGTAGAAGAATACAAAACTGGGGGAGTGGTTAAGTGATCTACAGCACAGTCCTCATCTGCGACCACTGAAAAGTAACATTGGAGGGAATGGAGTCCAGAGGCCTGTGGCTTTAACCCACGGTTGTACTCACCTCTACAGAGTAAGACATTTCTTCATTACAGTTGTCATTGATTTTCTCGAATAGTTCTTCACATAACTACAGAAGCAGAAGGAGAGAGGTGTGGACAGCATAAATGAGAGAAGTACAAAGATACCCATGAGTGCTAAACAAATTAGTGAGATCCCTTTTCTCTTTCTCAAAATATTAATGGCAACAACATCAAAGGAGAATGCTCTGAATGAAATAAAAGGGCAGTTGTGAATGCATTCTCCTCCTCTCATCTTTATTCTCCCTTGATGACAGCATCTCAGAAATGTTTCCTTAGAAAGCAAGCCACATTTAGGGGATGAGGAGGAGTTCTGTCTCTTCCTGTGTTAGGTCCCTGGCACATTAAATTTATGTGAATTCAATTCTTCACACTATCCTAGAGTAACTGTGACTCTACTATTAGTATTATTATGTAGCAAGCTACTATTAAACTACATTTGGGGATCCTGGGTGGCTCTTTCAGTTAAGTGTCTGCCTTCGACTGCAGTCATGATCCCAGGGTCCTGGGATCAAGTCCTGCATCGGGTCCTTGCTTAGTGGGGAGCCTGCTTCTCCCTCTGCCTGCTGCTCCCCCTGCTTGTGCGCACAAGTGCGCGCGCTCGCTCTCTGACAAAAACAAAACAAAAAGGGGCGCCTGGGTGGCATAGCGGTTAAGCGTCTGCCTTCGGCTCAGGGCGTGATCCCGGCGATCTGGGATCGAGCCCCACATCAGGCTCTTCTGCTGTAAGCCTGCTTCTTCCTCTCCCACTCCCCCTGCTTGTGTTCCCTCTCTTGCTGGCTGTCTCTATCTCTGTCGAATAAATAAATAAAATCTTTAAAAAAAACAAAACAAAACAAAACAAAAAACAACAAAAAACCCTACATTTTGCACGCATTTTATTTATCATGCTACATAAATTTTATCTTACATTGTCAGTTACTATATACATTCCAAATCATACATACATATGTATAAAGACAGAATGCGTACTATTTCAAGGGAGTAAATGAAGGTATTTAAGAGTAACTTTGACTGTATGGGGGCGCCTGGCTGGCTCAATCAGTGGAACATGCAACTCTTGATCTCAAGGTTGTGAGTTCAAGCCCCTCATTGGGTGTAGAGATTACTTAAAAATAAAATCTTAAAAAAAAAAAAAGAAGAAGAAGAAGAATTTTGACTGTTTAAAATTTTACCCTTTACCTGTGTCTTAGGATTCCAAGCCCTTTATAAGAGGCTACTCATCACACAGCGACATTTCCAATAGAAAACATTAATTTTTCTAGATCAGGAAAATCATAAAATTTCACTCTCCCCATCCTTTGAATTTATTCAAACTATGTGATAGTTTAATAGGAATACTTACTAAAATCCTATTGAATTTTCATTTGCTATACATTCAATGTTTAGGAAATCAATAAAGCTTTGGAAAATGAACTATATGTGATTCCCTAGAAGTCTAAAGAGAATTCAAAATTTATTATAAATGGCACTTTCTAAATGATAATCCTGTTTTAAAAAATTATGCTTTTGCATTAAAATAAAATGTTTCAAAATTCTACCAGGAAAGAGATACATATGTAATTATACAAAAACAAATTAAGGAGAAGGAAGGAGAAACTAAGTATAATGATGGAATAAACAGGATTGTTTAATGTAACTTGCTATAGTCTACAAAAAATTATCTCACTGCTAAAGAAGGATTACACAGTAGTAAGAGCAAAGCCTCCAGAACCACCTTGCCTGCATTTGGATTATGGCTCTGCCACTCCCTTGGGCAAGTGACATGACCTCTCTGTGCCTTGTTTCCTCTTCTTTAAAATGAGGGAAACAAATAAAATAAAAGTAACAACTGCATCTACTTCTTAGGGTCAAACTAGGAGGATTAGCAGAGTGAATATCTGTAAAACACTTAGACCAGTGCTTGCACATGGTGAATGCACACAGTATTTTCTCTAATTATAATTACTGCTATTCCTATATATAAAGGACAATTCCCAAGTATATGTCTTAATATTGACATATATTTTTTACAGAAGAAAATATTCTAGAAGAAAATTCTTCATCTTTACTGATAGTTAAGCATTTCAATTATACAGTTGAATTTAAAATTATAGTCCAACAATCCATTAGAAAAAGTAGCTATTGGGGCGCCTGGGTGGCACAGCGGTTAAGCATCAGCCTTCGGCTCAGGGCGTGATCCCGGTGTTCTGGGATCGAGCCCCGCATCAGGCTCCTCTGCTGTGAGCCTGCTTCTTCCTCTCCCACTCCCCCTGCTTGTGTTCCCTCTCTCGCTGGCTGTCTCTATCTCTGTCGAATAAATAAATAAAATCTTTAAAAAAAAAAAAAAAAGAAAAAGTAGCTATTGCTCTCTTATGTATTTTATTCTCAGAATACAGAGAGGTCATACTAGACCTATAGTAAAAAAACAAAAACAAAAAACAAAAAAACACTTTAAAATTAATTCTAAATAACACCAATAACAGCAAACCACATTTCTGTTATTAATGAGAGAAGTTCCTTCTAAATACCTATGCCACAACTTTTCTCCATTCCAAACAATACAAGGTCAAAAGATACTGCTCTTAAGAATTCTCAGACTGTTCAAGCTTAACACGATAGTATTAAATTAATAAGATAAAAGGAAAATATCTCTGATAAGGCAATCGAAAAACTAAAAAATAATCACATGCTTAAAAGGTGATCTATAAATGGGACTTGGGAAAAAAATCTGACCAACAACATGGGTTAGGTGTTCCCAGGATTCAGAACAAAGCCTGGTACATACGACCATCTTTTTTAAGGAGTCGGTAACACTGTTCAAACCCAGACAGGGGTATACAGGAAAACCTTTACAGAATGGCAACTTGCCCACCTTTAAAAACAGACATGTATACAAGTCAGTCTTTTCCATTAGACTATTAACTCCTTTGAGGGAAAGGAACAAGTGATTTATTTTTGTGCCTTGCATATGATAGTCCCTGAACAAATGTTTGCTAAATAAAAACAACTCTTACGGCAGTCAAAGACTAAGAGTAATATTAAACAGAGGTCTTTTGTTGTTTTTTGTTTTTTTACCTGTGGAATGATGCCAGCCTGACTTTCTTCTTGTTTACCCATCATTGTATAAGATTTCCCAGCACCAGTCTGCCCATAGGCAAAAATACAGACATTATATCCCTCAAAGGCATGTAAGAGCATTTCCTTTCCAATGTCATTGTACACACGGTTTTGAGATGCAAAACAGGGATCTTCAGGCTGTAAAGATTAAAAGGAAAAACAAATGGCATTTTATTCGTATTCTTTCCTATGCTTATTTGATTACTACTATAATAAATTTAAGTGTTTGGAATCTCAACAGTCACCTATTAAAATACATTATAAAGTTTTTAAGTCCCTCCTACACATAGCTTATTTTTCTCTTATTAAACACACACACACACACACACACACACACACACACACACACAGTCATCCAGCTCAGCCATACACAAAAACATCTACATGACATTATCTCAGTTGATTACATGTCACTTTCCATAACCTTAAAAGTATCACTCTTCCATTCATAGAAAGGTGCAAGACAATTTTCTTAATGGAAAATGGTACTAAAAGCTCAAAGGTCAAGTCCACGTATAAAAATACTTCTCTGCACTCACTCCAGGTAGTATGGCTATTTCTCAATAAACCTAGCTTTCAGTGACAAATGTTGTCCAATCCCCTTCACAGGCCCTTCTGTTGGCCATCAGGCTCTGTCAATAGTTTAAAACCTCTCCTACCTACTCCAGCACAAAACAGAAAAACAAACAAACAAACAAAAAACATGTAATGAAGAGAAGCAGTGCAAACTGTAGTTCAGGAACAATCCCTAGAAGCCAGCAAGATTTGGGGTTCTTTACTAAGAAGGGTACTGCAAAGGTACTCTCCATTTTCCTAGGTGTTGGTCATCTCGGTACTCCTGGACCTTCAAGCTCTTTCAAAACTATTCACAACCTGCACTGTTGTATTACACTACACCTTAGTAAGTATACTCACCGAGGTGTGAGACCAGTAGGAGTAGTCGAAACTAAAGGACTTTGGAGCTTCCTTTGGGTTCTTTGGGTTAATAATACCTAGAGAATGAAAATGATTTGATTTTATAAGTCACACAGTTACATGTTCTTTAGTTCAACATGATATTATATTGTAAGTTGAAAACATCCAAATCAGTAAATTCATCCCACTGAATCTGAAGAAGGCAATCAAAAAACAAAAATAATCACATTTTTAATAGGCAGGATCTGTATACAGAACTTAAAAGAATCAGACCATCAACATTCATTGGGTGCCACCAGGATTCAGAACACAGCCTGGCACATAGCAGGTGCTCAGTAAATATTTTATGGCTGAACCATAGGTAAATAAGCAGCCAAAATTCAGAAACGGGCCACATAACTATTTGCATAAATATTTCAATATATTAGAAATAAAAATTAGAGAATTACTGAATACAACTACTGCCTGCAATAAACCCTTTTTAAAGATCTTTTTCATCAGAAAGACAGTCTTTTTTCTGAAATCCACATTTGATAAAAACATGTTATATATATATGTATGTATACATGTACATGTGTGTATTATGTGTGTATACAGTGGAATCACAGACCACAAATCATCTGCAGAATGTTGTAGGCGACAAAATTACTTTTTCTTTAAAGATTTTATTTATTTGAGAGAGAGAGAGACAGAGACAGAGACAGAGAGCATGTGCAAGTACGAGCAGGGGGGAGGGACAAAGGGGAGCAGCAGACTCCTCGCTGAGCAGGGAATCTGACTTGGGCTTGATCCCAGAACCCCGGGATCATGACCTGAGCTGAAGTCAGACGCTTAACAAACTGAGCCACACAGGCGCCCCTAGACAGCAAAATTACTTTTTGACTGAAAAGCACGAAGCCTTACTGCCCCTAATGAAAGTATTTCTTGTGTGATTAATCCAGTCACACTATACTTCAGGGACTGTCTGAATGCTGAGGCTTAGCCTCTCTTACTTTCTCATACACACAAAGCGTTAGCGCCTCATATTTCATATTCTATAAAGAACAGAATCTTTATAACATATGGTCATGGAATCTCCTCAAAGACCAGACATCTCCACCCATCCACTTCTCTAAGGCACGGCCACATCCCAGGCTATCAGTGAGATCAGGATTAAAAAATAAATCTGTCCAGGGCAGCTGCTGCTCAGGACACAAATAGCAACAGTTGCTATGGTGCTTAGTTCTCGCTCTTGCTGGATTCCACCGGGTATGGCCACACACGTACGTTCAAACCTCAACTGCTGACGGAGTATGAATAAGGTTTGCATTGCACATCATCATGTGACAAGGAGACACGGTTCCAGAAAGAACATCTCCCCACACGCAAACAGCAACCTAAGCAACGAAGTGTGCTTCTAACCAAAAGGCACTAGGGACAAGATTTAAATAATAGCCAACACTCGTGGAGCACTGTAAGCACTCTAAGCGCTGAGCTCTTAAGAACTTCCTCTGTACTAATCCTCCCTACCACTAAGGCAGATAGAAGTTTTATTACCACTGCTGTATAGAGACACCATCACAAAGAGGTTAAGTAACTTAACCAAGGCTACAGAGCTAGCTAGTGGAATCCAGGATGTGGACTTGGACAGTTTAGTCCCAGAGCCACCACTCTTAGCCAAGACAGCCATCATCTATAGGCTTATTCTCTGCCTGTATGTAACGACTGCCAAGGCAAACACGGCAAGGCATTTGTATGCATATGCATATATATGTGTGCATGTATGCACATGCATATGATCACCCCGCTAAAATTTCACCACGGGCATTGTTTAAAACTCTCCTTACCCATTTAAAACTAAGAACTATGAGGATTACAGCTCCTCAAAGATGAATGACTACACACAAACTCTACCAAGCAAATGAAAATTAGTGCCACACTACGTGCACCAGATTCAGGTTTCAGTGGCTCAGCAATAAAGACAATGACAAGACATCAGATATGACCCCTAAAGTAGTCTTCACTACTCAAAAACAGGGTTAATATGAACACTTTCTAACCTCTAGGAAATCTGCTGTCATACAACTTTGAAGCCATATTTCACTCAGTCTTTTAGCTACTCACTGGTGGTACAATTCCGCCAAGAACAACTTAAGAAAGGCTAGTTTTCAGTTTTCCCACCTCTTTGTTCTCTTTTCCCTAGTACTAAGAAGCAGAAACACTACACCAGCGAGCAATTTTCTTGATTCACAGGAAATCCTTTTCCTCTTCCTCAAGACTCCCACCTTCCAGATCTTCACAACTTCTGAATCTAATAAAGTCTCTTAACTTACAGATTTGAAACCAAGCCGCCTTTCAAGTAATTGCCTGTATGTAGACAAAACCCTTTTTATTTTAACATAGATAAGCAAATCAGAATATAATTCTGAAGAGCTATTTTCGTAATAGTTATGTCAAACAAGATGAGATTTACCCACAATATTTAAAAGATTTTAATTCCTAAATGAAAGATATTGACAGAAAACACCTTAGAACAATGTAACTCAATACTGTTGTTACCTGTTTGAGGGGGTAGTGTAAGCCCCAGAAGGCATGGATAATTTCTATGTTAGCTGGGGAGTACTGAATAGGATAGTCTGTTCTATATGATTCTTTGTATTTATACATGCATTGTACTATCTTGAATATATGAAATGTTTCCTAATAAAAATTTTCAAAACTTCCCAACTCTGCAAATGAAAACACTGTTATAAAAGTATCAGTAATAGCCCTTGACCTCATCAGAAGCCCATGAACTTCATCATTATTTCCAAGGACAACAAACTAATGTTTTCTAATGTGCCAAAGGTTTTCTCTTTCTGACTTAGTAACAGTTGAAGTCTAACTTACTTCCTTTAACCCAACTAAGAAACAGGATGTTTCCAACTATGAATAAAAGGGGGGAGAGGGACACAGTACATGTAATGGAAAGGGCATGGGATTTGGATCAAAGAACCATTGACAATACGTTAATATTCTAAACATATGATGAACACTTAATATATTTAGAATTTTTTGTTACCTTAGGTATCACTGCACTTTTGAGTCCTCCCTAAAACTGAGATAATACCTAGTTCACAGGAGTGAATGAGTAAAGCACTACACAAATGCTAATTTTCAAAAATAGGTATTTCATCTTGTTTTTAACTCTCTGTGTTTTGGTGGATATGTTAACCTTATTCCATGGTCCTTAAACCAAAGTGAGGAAAGTTCATCCACTAACTGATAAAATAAGAATTCTATTTCTTGGCAAGAATCAAAAGTACTACATTGGGGTCCTACAGCTGGGTCACCAAATCTCTGGTGTTCCTACCACATTACAAATCCCTTCAGTATAGGGACCATATCTTGTGGATCCTTGCAATGCCCTACACCAAACAGGCCCTCAGATGCATGTCCTTCTTTTGTTGTGTATAATTTTAATTTCATTAAATCCTATACCATTTTCAGGAGCATAAAAAGAAAAATAAAAACAGTGCATACCTATGCAATATACACATAAAATACCTGTTCATTCCATCAACTTTCACAGAAAGAATATAGAGAGAATTGTAGTACTGCAAGATTAGGCAATACTTAAAACGATGGTTCTCTGTTTCCAAGTCTACTGAGCTAAGAAAGCACGTAAGAATGCAATAATAGTAATTAATGAATATCTTCAACATATAAACTATTTTCACCAATATAAAAGCTGTTACAAATGCAGCATGCCTCCCAGGGCCACATGTCATCAGTGCGCAGGCTTTGTTTAGGATAAATCACCACTTTTTCTGCAATGAATGGACTCCAGGAGTACTTTGAGGACTAGAGTCAGAACATAACTCTATTTTAAGTATTGTACCCCTCATACTGCTTTATTTCCTACAAAAACACCTTTCATGCCACTTGTCAAGGTCCCTTTTAAGGAACTTCCACACTTGAGGCCTCCCCTCCTATTGAGACTTCTCTGGACACAGTATACTCCAGACCTAGACCCATCTCCACAAGTAACTTTTCATAGATGATCATAAGAGTCACCTCTAACTTTCTTATTTCATACCCCACATCTGATCTATCCTCTCAGCTCTACTTTCAAAATGCACCTAGAATCCCATGGCTTCTCACCACACCATCATTACCACCCTGGTCCAAGCCACCCCTCTCTCACCTGGAGCCACCCCTCTCTCACCTGGAAGATAACAATAACTCCTAACTGGGCTCCCGGCTTCCCCCTGGGCCCCTGGAGAGTCTTATCTCCACACTGCAAACAGTGGTCCTTTTCTTATACTAACCCAGACCATATCTACATCATGCCTCTGGTGAACACTCCAACAGCTTCCCAACATACACTGAAGAAAACTCTACTCCCTCTCTGACTGATTCATCCCCTATTCCAGCCCCGCTGCCCTTCTCATTGAAGATATACTCTCATCTTGGGGCCTTTGCACTTTGGCCCTACCAGGAATGCTACTCTCCCAGGTATTTGAACAGCCCACTCCCAAACTTCATACAGGTCTCTGCTCAAACATCACCATATCAGATGGTCCTTTTCTTTCTTTCTTTCTTTTTTAAAGATTTTACTTATTTATTTGACAGAGATAGAGACAGCCAGTGAGAGAGGGAACACAAGCAGGGGGAGTGGGAGAGGAAGAAGCAGGCTTCCAGCAGAGGACCCTGACATGGGGCTCGATCCCAGAACACCGGGATCACGCCCTGAGCCGAAGGCAGATGCTTAACGATTGAGCTACCCAGGCGCCCCCAGATGGTCCTTTTCTGATCATCCTACTTAAACAGCATGCCTTCACTCTCCATCTGCTTACCCTGCTTTATTTGTCTTCACTGCACTCCTGACTACCTGACTTATTATGTGAGTCACTGGAATGTAGGTTCCATGACAGAAGAACTTCTGTTTCATCTACTGCTATATCCCAGCTCCAAGGAGACCACCTGCCACATGGTAGATACTCAATATATACCCAAAGAACCAATGACCATGTTAGTTTTATCTTTCCTTACAGATTGTTACTTCCTTGTAGCTGGAAACCATGACTCCTCTTTCTGCATCACTCACAGTGTTGACTTCATAAACAGGTGATGCTTATTTGTGGACTGGTACATAGCTCTCCCAACACAACTTGCTTCCTGAGTCTTTTCTCCCTGAGCAGCCAACTCACTCAACTTCTGGCAAGAAAGTTCATCTCTGGGAGAAGAGGAATCTAAATTTCTATTTCAGGAGTAGAAACATAACTTCTAGGAAACAGCAGTAATGGGTAAACAGAGGACAGAAGGAAAGATGTCCAGGTTTTAAATAGGAAGATGTGCTGATATGGGTTACCAGGAAAGACAAGGGTAAAGGAAAATATAATGGGAAGCAGAAGAGTGGGGAGGTACTGGAAATCCCTCTTCTTCCCCAGGTCTTTAGAACTGTCTCTTATAGTATGCTTTTCACAGGAAATATGGAATCTCAGATCAGACACACAAACCTTACCACTCAAATTTATTGCTGTAAAGTTTTCTCCAGTGTTCTAGATATGACAAGCTTGACCTGCATAAGGATTCTCGCATGGGTGGGAAACAGATTCTTGACCTCACACTCAAGAAACACACCCAAGAGGCCGTGCCATATGATAAACACCAACAGACATAAATAAATGCTAATATTCTCAGCATTCATCTTCCCAAGCAGTTCCTCTGAGACATACAGTCAATTAGAAGGGTGAGGTGCAGGGACTCAGTAAGTACTGTTTGAGTCACTGCTGAATACAATTGTATCTAGGATGGTGCATCAATCAAAGATCTTCAACAAAAATACTTTGTTGGATGCCATTCAACTGAATAAGTCCATTTTCCTGATCCTTCTGCCTGTCTTCCAACGGACCCTGCCCCTTTGCCTTCTGTACTTTTACTCACTGTGCTCAGCTTTCCAAGTCTCCCAAGTTGGAAATAATGCTAGCTTCCATGCTAACATTCACCATTCTCAAAAGAAGCATTATTGGGGCACCTGGGTGGCTCAGTCAGTTAAGCATCCAACTTTTGATTTTGGCTCAGGTCATGACTCATTGTCGTGAGATCAAGCCTCACGTTGGGCTCCGCAATGGGAATGGAGATTCTCTCTCCCTCTCTTCCTCTGGCCCCTCCTCCCCCTAAAAAAAAAAAGCAGCAGCAGCACTATTGCAAAAGATCCCAAGATTCTATTTTAAGAAAGGAAAAGTTAAACAGCACTTTCATTCTCTGGGCACATTTATTAAGCACAAACTATGTGCCAGGCAATGTGCTGGAGATACAATTGCAAGCAAACAAGTTATTTCTGCCCTTCTAGGGCTAACAGCCAATGGAGGATACAGACATATAATCACACAAAATAAATAAACACTTTCAAATTATGATAAGAGCCATGCGAGATAAGCATGGAGTCCTGGAAGAACACAGAAACAGGTATGTATAAAAAGAAACTTTTAAGAGAGATGATTTTTGAGTCAGTAAACTCTGATTTGATAAAACAGAAAAGGCTGGGGTGAGGATAAATATGAGACAGCCAGGGAAAGTGGAGAGATAACCACAGCTAACACTTATTCAATGCTTACTATGTTCCAAGCACTGGGCTAAAGCATTACATTACATTACATTACATTACATTACATTACATTACATTACATTACATTACATTACATTAAATGTTCACTCACTTAGTCCTTATAATAACCTTATAAGACAGGTACTATTATCATCTTCATTTTACATTTGAGGCACCAAAGAAGAAGGCACTTGCCCAAGGCCAGAGGCTGGACTAGAGTTTGGAACATGTGGCTCCAAGGCTCCAAACCACTGGGCCGTTCGCATCCCAAGCCAGGAAGGAAGCCCTGGGGCAAAAAGACACATGTGGCATCTAGACACTGGTTTGGCAGGTGTGGCTCAAGTACAAGGAACACAAAGGGTTAGAAAGGCACTAAAATCTCAAGGTCAAATCATCAATGGACCTCAAGGAGTTGGTGAACCCCTGGTACAATAAGAAGCCACTGGAATGACTTGATTACATTTATAGACTACAGTTTGGAGAGTGGACTGGAGGAAGGCATGAATGAAAGTATAGAGACCAATTATACAGAACACAGCAACCACTGCAGAATGTTTGAGAAATTTTGCCTGCCATTTATAGAATGACTCCCATGAGAATGCATTTGGCATCAGAAATCCATGAGTTCCACTATGTAGCATCTGTGGGGGCAGGGAGAAAGAAAGGTCCATTCCTATAACAAAAACATTGTGACTCTTGATCCAAAACTGAATTTTGTCTTACAGTATGACTCAATAGTCAATGATCAAAATACAAGTTGACCTAGAAACAGAAAATATTTTTAGAAGACATTTTCAAGGACTTTAGCAATGAAGGAAATAGAATACTACAGAGGCTTTAATCTACCCTCCCCCAAGTATCCAGTATTTATCCTAGTGTCCAACTATAACTTGGGCATATAACAAAGTCTTTAAGCCTCAATTTTCTTATCTGTAAAATGGGTACAATAATAATAATACCTAACTTTTTAGAATTGTTGTAGGCATTAATGACTAGTCCATGTCAAGAATTCTAACGCAAAGCAAATGTTCAAAATATTCTTTCATTTAACAAATATTTGAGTGCCTACCATTGCCCCAGACCTGAAGTAGCTAGTGAAAAACAGTCTCTTATCTTCAAGGAGCCTAATGACTGAGCCACCCAGGTGCCCCGGCAGAGGTGGCTTTTAAAAGTGAGCCGATTGCTACCTCTGGGGCAGTGTAGTCGGTTGAGCATCCCAATTCTTGGTTTTGGCTCAACGTCATGTACTCAGGGTCATGAGATCGAGCCCCACTTAGGGCTCCACACTAAGTATGGAGTCTGCTTCAGCCTCTCTCTCCCCCACTCCCACCTAAAATCTATCTATCATCTATCTATCTATCTATCTATCTATCTATCTATCTATCTATCTATCATCTTTTTCTTCTTTTAAAGGTAAGCAGACTGTCACCTCTGAGAAGGTAATATTTAAGCAGTGTCCTTAGTAACATTTAAAGAAAAGTAAGACCACCACTGTAGCCAGAAAAAAGTAAATAATGATGAGATGTAGGGTGCCTGGGTGGCTCAGCCAGTTAAACGTCTGCTTCAGCTCAGGTTATGATCCCAGAGTCCCAGGATGGAGTCCCTGCTCAGTAGGGAGTCGTCTTCTCCCTCTGCCCCTCACCCTGCTCTCGTGCTCTCTCTAATAAATAAATAAAATCTTTAAAAAAAAATAATGATGAGATGTCTAATCAGATAACTAGCCAGATGACAAATTCTGTGGGGCCCTGTGACCAAAGTAAGGATTTTCAGTTTTATTCTAAAAGTGACAAGAAGTCAACAAAGGATTTGAAGCACAGAGGTGACATAATCTGATTTACACTCCAAATAGGTCTCCAGCTACTCTATAGGAATCAAGGCAGAAGCTACTGCTGCACTGACTCAGGCTAGAGTAGGAATGGTAAAAAGTAACTGGATTCGGGACACACTGTGAAGGCAGAGAGGACAGGCCTTACTGATGGGCGGTAGGCAGCCTGTAAGAGAGAGAGATGGCCAGAGTGACTCCGATATTTGGTTTGAGAAACTAAAAAGAATGGGTGAGAATGATGGAAGGGCCACTTGAGGTACACAGGGAGGAGAAAACAACAGTTCTATTGAGGACATATTAAGTTTAAGACAGTTCTTAGGCTTTTAAGTAGGGTTAGGTTAGCAGCTGGGTGGACAATTCTTGAGATCTACAGAGAGGTCAATCCAGGCTGGAGAAATGAATCTGGGAGTTACTGTCACCTCATGACCCTTAAAGCCTTGAGCCTGAATGAAATCACCTAGGGGGTCTGTCTTCTCTGGAGACATAGGAGAGATCAAAGAAAAGAGACAAAATCCTGGTACACTTTTAACCTAGGAGGTGAGGAAGAATGGAGGGAGAAGGGCCTGTGAGGGAGGAAGGCAATAGGGAGAGCACAGGGACCTGAGAGCGAAGGGAGGAGAAGGAAATGTTTCATGGAGGAAGTCAAGCTATGCTACCTATTATTATGACAATGCTGATTAGCACAAGCTTCTCTGGCCCCCTGGAGGAATGAGTCTTTGTTCCAGGGATCTCCTAACTTCCTGATGAACAACTCCATTCTGCTCGCCCTCACCTCTGTGCCTTGGTTCCCATCATCATCCAGATCTCATTCGGCTTCAAGGCTCTTTTCTTAAGGCCCCTTCACAAATCAGAAAAGCAGCTTCAGCACTGAAGGTCTGACTGGATCTTTTCCCCAGTCCAGGGAAGAGGATCTTGTGTTTCCCTCTCCCTATGCCCTACACACCTTTCCCCTTTGTCTCCAAAGGTTTTATTCCTCATGCTGTAGCTGACACTCCTTACCTCTGGAGAGCTAAAGAAGAGTGAAGAACAGGACAGCCTCTTTCATGGGAAGGTTTACCTGAAGACCCTTATCCAAGAAAAATGGAAATGCTTTTAAAATGATTATCACAAAATGTTCTATAGGTATTAGTTTATTGATGAACCATAAGACAGACCATCTTCTCTTTCTTAGAGACCCTTCCAGTCAAAATTGGCCTTACAAAGTCTGTTAAGTGCCCTAACTTTACCCCTTTTTTCTTTGCCTTCTTCCCAACTTTACTTCAGCATAAAGATGCAGACATAATGTTTTAATTACTAAGCCCTAGAAAACAAGGCAGTCAAAACAAGATTTATACTTAAAACCCTTTTTATTCTCCAGAATGAATTTGTTTATCTAATTTCTCAAAGTCTCTATGTAGCAATTATACTGTTGTTGGCAAACTATGAAAGATTTTGCCCACAACTACAATTAACTTATCATTGTGCAACACTGTAACTTTATATTAACTTTTCTAACAGCAATGTTTGGGGCTTGTTAAAAATCCCAGTGACATCTTCAGTACAAACTTCCTCTTCCAAAACCTTCTATACCCAAAATTTTTTAAAAACTGTACACAATAAAGCCATTTTGTACACCTGTTCCAAAACCATAAAACCAAAACCCATAAGCAGTTCTCTCCCCTACTCAGAAAAACATATTTCTGGAAACATATTAAAATGACAGAAAAGCATATTGCCATAAAGTATAACTGAGCAGAAGAACTATAATCTAAAGTTCCTTCATCATTTAAAGTAACAAACTTAGCTTCCAAATCCTATAAACAATATAAATGTACTATAGGCATTCACTATGTACTTAATCCCAGAGTATTAAACATAAATACAAAGTAGGGGGGAAAAAAACCCTACCAACTCTGTAATGTCACAATGTCATCAACCGGATATAAAATAAATATGCTAGCTATAATAAACATTTTGTTTTAAAGATTTTTTTTAAAGTAATCTCTACACCCAACATGGGGCTAGAACTCACAACCCCAAGATCAAGAGTCATATATACTCTACCAACTGAGCCAGCCAGGTGTCCCAAGCTATAATAAACACTGAACAAACCCCCAGTTAACAACTATTCCCAAGCAAACATTGAATGATTGGGAAGGGAGATGCTCTAGAAGGCCTAGCTCTCCCTCAGTCCAAGTGGCACAAAGATGGTGGAACTAATAACCATGCTCTTGTTATTCATAATTACCCTGCATCAAGAAGGGTCATCAAAATACATTTTAACCTAACAGTTAAGTTCAAATAGTAAAACTTACTATTTTGAGAGGCACTATGTACTGGACAGAGGTTAAGAGAGAGGTTCTGGAGCCAGACAGCACAAGTTCATTTTCTAGTTCTCCCAATTCTTAAGACACGTGACCCCAGACAAGTCATCAGGGAAATGGGGAAAATAGGAGTATCAGCCCTAGAATTATTGTGAGGACTAAATGAGTTAAAATCTGTAAGTGCCTGACTATGGCTGGCAGAGCTTAAGTGTTTATTACAGTTTTTGTTGTTGTTAATTACTAATCATGGTTTGGTTTTTCCCCCACTAACAGGCATTTAAAAAGCTGCTTTTGTTTCTTCCTTTACCCATTTTAGCTCCTCACGTTTATTCAGAGTTACAAAATGAACTCTTGGCATCAGAGCAGAACAATGTCATAAGGAGACAGTAAATGTAGTTCAGTCGTTCACATAGCTTCTGCTAATTCTAGCCATACGGTTTTCTGTTCTGCCAAAACAAAAAGTCTCCCCAGACATTCCCTACCTTTCCTGGTCCTATCCCTCAATTATTCAGATGTGTCTCCTCAATGTTTTCGTGAGTCATCACACTGCTGTGATTATTTCTCTCTCAGGCTCTGAGAGCCTGGTGGCCTAGTGGCCTCCCAGCCTATGCTTGCTGAGTAACAAAAACCTAATGTCATATTTCTTATTCTTACCATCTGTATGTACAGAACATTCATTCCCAAGCAATGCAGCTAAGAACTGGGTTTTTTTTAGCTCACTGGAAATGATTTTGACAAAATAAGCAATTGTTAATATACTACCAAAAATTAAATCTAAATACCTACCTTGCCTACCATACAAGCAAATGTGGCAGGCCCTTTCCTGGTCTCACTAGCAGCTCTCCACACCTTGCTAGCTCCCATTACAGCACTTCACCGGGCAACTACCAAAAGCAATCAGCATCATGTTATCAGCATGGACTTTTAAAAATGAACTCCAAAACATCTCTTAAGAATTGCAAGGAAGGAAGGAAGGGAAGCCTGGGGATGGTTGCTTTCCCTTTTGGAAAAAACAACAACAATAACAAATGAATATATTAAGGCCACATGAAGTACAGTTTGGATTTAATGAAGGCAACCTCAAAAGACTAGAACAGAAAGATGCTAACTGGCACAGAAAAAGGACTAGTTTTCCTACAAGATTTCAGCTAGTCTTCTCTTCACTGTTTTGGAATCTAGGTGGCAGATTTTTTTAGGCAATTGAAGAAATTTAAATTATAAAATGTAATACAAAGCAGTTGCAAATACACAATACCAAAGGCCTCCTCCAACTTGGGGACAGGTACCATTGTTTCTGCCTTTAAATTTATATTCCCGTTGAAAATAACAATTTAGGTACCAAAACTAACCACAAAAAAACAAGTTAACAAGTAACTTTTTAAATACCATCTTATGCAGTATAGCTGATTCCATCTGATCCTCACAGCAACCCTGGGATATTAGGCTAGATAGGCACCAGCAACATTCTCACTGAATAAACTAAAGACTTAAGGTTCAAGCGTCTGATCACAGAGGAGGAGCTAAGTAAGGTATTCTTCATAAATACAACAGAAGACCATGTAGCCACTAAATCACATTCTTAAAGAATACATGGGGAAATGTACCCAATACACTATTAAGTAAAAGACCAAGGAGGCTACAGGGGCTTTAAGGGAGAGGAGAGGCCAATGAACAAACTTTAGCTTTTATTCTGAGTGAAATGGGAACCATCTTAAGAGTTTTGTGGAAAAAAAAAACAAAAAACAATCGGACTTCCATTCTAAAAGGACTGCTCTAGCTGCTCTGTCAAGAAGAGAGTCCTAGAAAACAAGGGTTGAAGCCCGAAGACTTGCTGTGAGGTGACTGCGGTTGGTGGCAGTAGGGAGAAGAGTGGTCAGATCCTGAATATCTTCTGAGGCAGAGCCCACAGGCCTTTCTGACACAGGGAGAATAGGAGAGAAGTCAAGGACAATTACATGATTTTTGCCCTGAGCAACCACAAAGACAGAATTTCCACTGAGCTGAAGGAGAGTGCAGGGGAGCAGGACTGGAAGAGGACTACTAGGAATTCAGTTTTGAATATGTTGAGTTCAACATGTTTATCAGGCAGAGAGAGAAGCCAGGTAGACAGCTGCATATAAACTGCCTTCTAGAAACAATTCCCTTCCCTACCTGTGTGGGCTTACACTCTTCTTTACAGCAGGCCTAAGAAGCGGTTTTAAAGCTCAATTGTTTGATAATAGGGGATTAGCTAAATAAATTATGGCTTATTAATACAATAAAGAGGGTACAATACAGGGATACATTCCAGGATGTCAGCTTAGTAAGTTGCCACATGAGAAGTCATCGTGTCAGATGTAGAAGAAAATACAAAGTCTGTTTTGGACCTGAGGAAAGGGAGGCAAAAGCTGCTTTAAAGGCTGACAGGGGGCAGCAGACGGTCAGGGTGTGAAAAGGTACACAGCAAAGCCAGCGGCCAGCGGCCAGTGCTATGCTGAGAAGGCTAGCTTCAAAAGTCATCTAAAGGTCATTCTAAAGAACAAACTCATTCTCAGTCAACTCCAACGGAGTAAATGTAGTCTCATTTCTGGGGCACCTCTGTTCCCCAACCCCAGCACACACCTCCCTTCCCCACCCCCCTCACTGCTGTAGCTCTAAGTCCTGACTACAGGAAAAGTGTTTCATTTCAAATTTTTAAAAAAGTTTAATGCCACTGGTACCCAAGTTGATTTCAGTAGATTTTACTCAGCTCTTCTCCCAGTGCCATAGAGGCCCCTTGTTGCTGCTTACCTTCTTCCACTCCAGTGACCAAATGAGTGTCATTTAAAAAATATGGACATGCCACTTAAAGAGTGAAAAAGTGTCTTAAAGGAGTGAAAAGTGTCTAGAAGGATTCAGAGAGAGGGGCAGAGGAAAAATTTCATGGGCTTGTGCCATCACATGAGAAGCCCTGGTCACTGATGTAAAAAGGCACGGTACATAGCAGCTCTATTTGCAAGGTAAGGACCTTGTTTTTTCCCTTTGTTTGTATACTTTTCAAATTAAGTACTTAGTATACAAACAGTAGATTCATAAAATTTGTAATTTATAGGGGCGCCTGGGTAGCTCAGTTGGTTGAGCGTCCAACTCTTGCTTTCGACTCAGGTCATGATCTCAGGGTCGTGAGATTAAGCCCCACGTTGGGGTCTATGCTCAGCGCAGAGTTTGCGTGGGACTCTCCCTCTCCCTCTGCCCCCCGCCAAGTCCCCCACTCGTGCACGTGCACGCTCTCTCTCTTAAAATAAATAAATCTTAATATATATTTATTTTTTTAATAAAATGCACAAGCTGTGACAATAGGACAAACCCAGGTACCCACCAGACAGTTACAGAATAGGATTCGTACCTCTGCAGCTCTGTCTGACCCTCCCAGATCTCTCTGCCCGCCATCTCATCTCGGAAGCATGCTGAATTTTGTCATTATTGCCTTACTTTTCTTCATAGTTTTATCCGTGTGTTTGTACAGCACGGATGTAGAGAGAACAGCTCCGCATGCTTTGAAATTTATATAAATACACCAATTTCTTTTTTGAGTTGCTTGTATAGTTACAGTTTATTATTTGCGTGTGTGCATATAGTAATTCTTCTCTGCTCTATTTTATTTTATGTAAATCTACCATGATTTTTTCATCCATTCCCCTGCTGATGGATATTGGGGTTGTTTCCAGTTTTTTGCTCTAAGAAAAAATCGTGCTGCTGAGTTTAAATGCCCAAGTGGCGCCTGAGTGGCTCAGTCAGTTAAGCACCTGACTCTTGATCTCAGCTCAGGTCTTGATCTCAGGGTCGTGAGTTCAAGGCCCACGTTGGGCTCCATGCCAGGTATGCAGCTTACATGCCAGGAAAAAAAAAAAAAGTCTAAACGCCCAAATCTTCAGCAGTAGTTTTAGTGATTCAGTGAAATGGTAGCAGGTTACAGAGACAGATGACTGGGCATGAATGAGATAAGCAGCTCAGAGAATGCACCCTGAGAAAGGGTAGGTTAAGAACTACTGAGCATTCCATCTCTAAGGTTAGAGCACATGGGGTGGAGGTGGAGAAGCACTGCTGAAGAACTGGCCTTACCCACATCTCCAGCCACACTGGAAAGCACGCTGGTTGCTGTGTTACGGAGTTTACACCTCAGTCTGATCTAACTGATTACGGCTTATCCCAGAAAAGACTTAAAGAGACCTCATTCTGATTGTCGCCTAGAAAACACAGAGTTAAAAGAATTCCTTTCAAAAGTCTTTCTTTCCAAACCTCCACTTTGTTCCTTCCTCCATCCCAAATTTTCATTAATGGACATGAAGTCATTCTTTGTACCAGTTGTGATGTGCAGCATTTCATTTAGAAATGTACACGTGTGGGGGCGCCTGGGTGGCACAGCGGTTAAGCGTCTGCCTTCGGCTCAGGGCGTGATCCCGGCGTTATGGGATCGAGCCCCACATCAGACTCCTCCGCTGGGAGCCTGCTTCTTCCTCTCCCACTCCCCTGCTGTGTTCCCTCTCTCGCTGGCTGTGTCTATCTCTGTCGAATAAATAAATAAAATCTTTAAAAAAAAAATGTACATGTGTGAATGAAAAAGCCCTTAAAAATGTACCATGTTAGTAATGAACAGGGGGTTAAACAGGTCCTTCTATACTACTAAGATTTGGGCACTAAAAAACAAAAAGGCCCCGGGCAAAAGAAGATTGATAAATACATGAAGGAGACTTACCAAAGGGCCAGCTAGAGACAGATTCCTGTGGTTGAAGACAAAGCAAATGTTCACAATGTAATCACCTAGCGGACGGTGTCCAAGCTGGCCTTACCCACCCTCCTGTTTTTCAGAGGTTTATTCATGCAGTTTCAAAGTCTCCAGATCTACCATAAATGTGAGCAGTTCAGCCCTTAATTCCGCCCCACTTGCCTTTCATAGAGTAATTAGACAATAAAAGAATGCTTCCAAAGTGGGAGAACCTTGGAATATAATGGGGTATTTTTAAACAAAGCCATTTGTACGCACTTGGATCTACAAAATGTCAAGGCAGTAACATTTATCTGTGCCACGGAAAATATTCTCTCTGAGACCAGAAAGCGCTTAAATAAAACTGCTACTACTCAGTTTTCAGATTTGGCACGTTCCCTAAAGTACTCTTCACCCTCTTCTACTTTTTCATAGGAGACCTTATGGCAGGAACATTCCACTGCATTCCATGTGCAATCAGCTATAATCCCTGTGAGCAACAGTCCAGGCCAGCTTGCCAGCACAGCGGTCTCTTAATGCAGCTAACACATGTGGCTATCACAAATTCATTTCATTTTTTGCAACAGAATGCATGCTTTCTCCCAATCTTAGGCCCAGCCTTTTTTTTTTAATAAGCCATTAATATTTTCTAACAGAGCAAATAGTTTGCTTAAAATCTCTCATATAAAATTATCTGGATTATATTTTAGTCAAATTACTAAAATTGCCATATAAAATTGAAGAGAAAAAGAAAACATTAGTAGAAAACTGAAGCCACCAAAAATTCTAGAGGAGAAAGTCTCTCATACAATTAATTAGTTTTCCAAGAACAAATACCTTTCAAAGGAACCAAAATTACCCCAAAATTTCTGAGCTATAACAAAGTAAGTATTTAGTTAGAAAACCAACCCTACTTTTTCCAAAGCTAATTCATCAAATGAGGATTTTTGTTTTAGTAGACTAATGTTAATTTAAGAGTCACACATTTCTGGGGGTGCCTGGCTGGCTCAGTTGGTAAAGCGTGTGACTCTTGGTCTTGGGGTTGTGAGTTCAAGCTGGGGGTGGAGCCTACTTTCAAACAAATGTTAAATAAATAAATAAATAAATAAATAAATAAATGTCACAAATTTCTCCTGCTAAATGTTTATGTGCAGAAAGGCAAAGTGGTGCAGCCAGATGAAGGTCAGGAATACCATATCTAGTCATAACACTAACAAGTTCTAAAAAGCGAAATTTTCTCCAAACATCCTGGACGAAAGTTTAGTTTAAACCCTCCTTACTCCACAAGGTCCAGCTGAAATGCCCTATCATACATGTGTCCTTTGCCAAGCTCACATCTGCACTTTTTAAAAACCCTTGTTTATGGCAATTATCACTTTGATCACTTTTACTTTGTACTGAGTTTATTTCAATACGTCCTGTGTCTTCTACTACACACGTTTAGAACTCCTGAAAGGCAGGGTCCTATAGTACATACAACTCTGTGATTCCTATAGATTCACATTAGAGCAAACTCGCAAGAGGGAAAAAAAAAAGGTAAGGCAGAACAGAGCCACCCAGCCTGTTGTCTACAACAGTTTTAAACAAAGTATGATGGAAAAACCATTTGGTAGTTCAGCACCGTGCTTAACATGGTCCAAAGACTGGTTCTCATATGACCAGTACAAGATGCCCATGCCTACTATAACCAAACTATTACTTTTGATAAAAACTAGGCATTTCTTCATGAATATTTCATAAAAAGGTAAATCAATATGTCCAATAATTCTGGAGAGATTTTTGTAGGAGAGAAGCAAGACTGGTGAACAGAACTTACATCCTCATGAACTATAAGATATACGGCCCTATCCTCAAAAGGTGTACAACTAGGGATCTTATTTTCCCCTTCAGTTTGCTACCTACTACAAGTGAAAACATTTGACATTTTTCAACCAGAGTGAAAATCATATTTGGATAATTTTATTTTTTCCCGTAAACCGACAGTACTTTCTATACAATCAAAACAACAAGGTCAAAAAGAAATCTATGTATCTTAGAAACAATGAGCTCTAACACCTTTTTTGTAATCCATTAATAATTTCTTAGTGCGCTTTTAGTCTGTATGATCAAACAAACAACAAAGTCAGAAAACCTAGCACACCCAGATCCATTTCTCAAACTATGCAGAACTACAGAAAAACTTTAAATTTTACTGCATACGGTAATAGTTTTCTTCTCCTAGATGGTCAGTTGATTATTTTTTTTTGATACTCTATTTAGTATTCATTCCGTTACATATATAGTCGATATAAAACCCTACTAACTTACATGGATATTCTTTCATGCTAAAATCTCAAAGGAAACAACTATTACAAATTATAAACATGAACTGTATTATTCAGGTATTTAAAACATATGCTGCTGGGGGAAGGGGTAATAAAATAAATAAATAAAACATACAAATCAGTCAAGACTGAAAAGTAAGCTAAAATTATAACTTGTCACTAATTAAAATGGTAAAAAAAAAAAACTATCTTAGAAAAAGATATTGTGCTGCTTACACTATCTCTGGAAGGAAATGAAACACAAGTTGCTTCTGGGGAGAGAAACAGGTTGGCTACATGATAAGTGAGAGGAAGTGTTTTAACTGTATATTCTTTATACCTTTTGAATTTTATACCATGTGAATGAAGGTTTCACCTAATCACAAAAATAAAACTGTGGGAAAATGAACACAATGTATTTGACTTTGACAATGAATATAAACATAAGTTTATAATTGGCTATAAAGCCAATTTAAGATGTGGGCATTCTAAAACAATTTGTCATCCAGGAAAAAACCACTAGTATCATTATGTATATTAATAAGACTTTTCCATTTGTTTTTGTTATATAATAAATTGATTTTTGCATTTCATGAATATGGCCTTTTAATACTCATTTTCTACTTACAAGTTTTTAGTAAGATTTGCAACCCTATAAGGAAAGTAGCAACAGATACCCGTGACACTGGGATTTCTCCTGGATAGCTTAGTATGCAAAACATCACAGAGAAAAGTAGTTCTTTTTAGGATTAATTCTGGCTCCTGATCCAGGATTTCCTAAAGTCTACGTTTTAAAGGAACTTGTGATATGCACCAGCATTTTTAGAGGCAATGCCAACAGCCAAAAATGCCTCCAAACTAAGTTATAATTAAATACATTTTGCAGAGAGAAACAAGAGCTCAATAATAAGGATTTAGTGGGTTCACTTCAGCAGCACATATACTAAAATTGGACTGCTACAAATTAGCATGGCCCCTGAGCAAAGATTCAGTTATCTACTGTGTAAAATTTAACTCTTAAAATGAAGCACAAATAATAACATAGCTTAAATGAGTGACATTTAAGACCAGAAACATTTGTTCTCAGGCACCTGGGTGGCTCAGTTGGTTAAGCGTCTAACTTCAGCTCAGGTAATGATCTCGGGGACTCCAGGAGGCAGTCTGCTTGTCCCTCTGCCCCTCCCCACCCCTCCCCCATTCCGTTCGTGCTCTCTCAAATAAATAAAATTGTTTATAAGTAAATAAACAAACAAACATACATTTGTTCTCTAGTTCAATTACTAATCTAGCTCAAACTTTAAGGAGCAAATGATCAATACTGCCCTTTCTTAAAAAACTTAAAATTTCATACCCTACAAAGTTCACCTTTCACCCATTTAAAGTGTACAATTCAATACTACATTTTGCATCTTTTTCTTCTACAATTACTCATAGGATATAATTCATGGACTCAGGGGCGCCTGGGTGGCTCAGTGGTTAAGTGTCTGCCTTTGGCTTGGGGCGTGATCCCAGGGTCCTGGGATCGAGCCCCACATCGGGGTCCCTGCTCTGCTGGGAGCCTGCTGCTTCGTCTCCCACTCCCCTGCTTGTGTTGCCTCTCTCGCTGGCTGTCTCTCTCTCTGTCAAAAAATGGATAAAATCTTTAAATAATAATAATAATAAATTATTAATTAATAATTTATTGTTATTATTATTATTATTCATGGACTCATATCTTTTTAAAAAATCAAATAAAGAGGCAAACTCATAGTAACAGAGAACAGAATGGTGGTTACCAGAGGGTAGGGATGGGGGCAAAGGGGAGATATTGATCAAAGGATACAAACTTTTAGTCCTGAGATGATAAGTCCTGGAGACCTAATGTGCAGCACAGTGACTACAGTTAATAATAAAGTATTGTATACTTAAAATTTGCTGAGAAATAGATCTCCAGTGTTTTTATTTTAAGATTTATTTATTTATCTATTTAATAGAGAGAGAGAGCGCACACACAAGCATGGGGAGCAGCAGGCAGAGGAAGAAGCGGGTGCCCCGCTGAGCAAGGAGCTCGATGTGGGACTTAATCCCAGGACCCTGGGATCATGACCTGTGCCAAAGGCAGATACTTAACTGGCTGAGCCACCAAGGCATCTCAGATCTCCAGTGTTGTCACCATGCACACACACAAAAAGGGCAACTATCAGAGGTGGTGGATACATTAATTACTGTGGATTGTGGTAATCATTTTGCAATGTGTACCTATATCAGAACATCACATTGCACACCTTAAATATATACAATTTTATTTTCCACTGATAGAATCCTCTACAGAGAACACTGGCAAATGGCCCACAAATAGATGAAATCAGAGTGGTTTCCCTAACAACTCAGTATTAACGTGTGTCTGGAAGAGCAATGATTCTGCTTTATCAAAAAGTTGTAGGTTTCAAGACAGCAGAACCTATCACTACTTTAATAATTTGCCTACAAATCCATTTCAAGGCATTATTAATTCAAGTACAAAATAAACTAGCTTAAGTCATTTTTCACTTAAGCAATAAATATGAAGAAAGAAGCTAAAAAGCAATGACTCAAATTTCATTAATAAATCATCTTAATTGTAAAAAAATTATAAGCAAATTATTACTTATAACTTTAGTAATAAATTTACAAGTTTATTATCGATTGCAGCTATATCTGTTGTTCAACTCAAAGAACTACTGTAAGGAAGGAGAGTAAGTTAAGACCATCTTGGCAAGCTCAAGTACCATTTAAAATCAAGAAAGAAAAATAATTTTAGAGCCTCAATAGATACATTTCATATCATGATTTAGTAAAAAATCACTGCTTACACCTTTATTATCATAAAGATTTCAACGTAGTAACTTTAGCTAAATTAGGGTAGTTCTCCAGGGATTTCTCTATTGTGAAGAACAAAATAAACAGTCCATACTTAAATATACTATCACAAATACCACAGGGGGAAGCATTTAGTGGATCAGAGTAGCAAAGTTCGAAGTGTTACTACACAAATGTTCGTTTATTCTGTTCACAGTAAGGGAACAGAGAAAGGACAGGAAGATGAGATATAATTAATAGAAAATAGCATGTACTCACTGGTCGAGTTGCCTTGCATCTGAATGATGCACTTGGACTCTTTGCTGGTCTCCCGAGAATTGAAGGGCCGAACCCGCACAGCCACTTTCACTGAGGCTCCCGACATTCTGATGGTCTTATTATATATATGCAGTCCAGGAATAAAGAATCAAATCTTCTTTTGAAGTTATGTTCAAGTTTCCTCTAAAAAGAAAGCAATCCACACAGGTAGTCAGAATTTAAAAAAGCATGGGCTAACACGAGCATAAAGGCTACTCCCCTACGTCTCTGGACTATTTCTATTTCCGTTTCTAAAAATCTCGTCCCTTTTCTTCCCATAGATCTTATATTCTCAAAAATTTCCAAATAGAAAATTAAAGACTGAGACTTATTTTCCTATTCCATTATCTCTTTCCCATACCTAAAAAGTCCCTAAACTTAATAATAATAAAATAATAACAACAACAATAATAAATATAACTGCAGTAACAGGCATCTTTCTTGTTCTCTGTTTTTCTGGATCAATCTTCAGTAATATATGAAAAGTACCAAATGCTTATCTGTTACACAGAGTTCCTTACACAAGTAACTTCCTATCTGCAAAACTCATCACCTTCCTTTAAAGAAATGCTCTGAACTTCTATACTTCAATTGCAGTTTGAAACATTCAGTTACATGATATATAATTAAACAGCAAAGGACAAAGATAAACTCCAGCATCTCCTTCCACTTCTAAGTACCCAGGGATTCCTTTAATTTCCACATGTACCTCATGTGACCCTTACAAACATCCTTTACAATGAGCAGAGAAGTTTCCAGAGAAGGTTCTACCCTTGGATGTGCCACTGACTCATGGCAAAATCAAATCACTACATTTCACTATTAAATGAAGCCAGAGGAAAAAATGTGAATATTTTTCAGGGGAATAGTTTCCCTCCCAACAGAACAAAACAAACACTATTCTGTGAAAAAAAACCCACGTAAGTAACCTCCACAAGAAACGACAGATCTCAATCTGCACTCTATCCATTATATAAACGTCTTCAAGAGGAACCAAACAAAAGAAAAAACTGAAAAAGAAAACCACATATAAGTCCAATTATCAGGGAACCCCAATAAAACTTCAATCTCATTTTCCCCACATAATTAAGTAGAGATTAGCAATCCTAAACTACAGCAGCACAACTACTACTGCTTTCCAATAAGAAAAGTAAAAAATCAATCAAAACAAAACAAAACAAAATAAAAACCAAAAAGCCACTCTCTACCTCACTACCCTCTCTTATTTTCTAACGGCACTATTTGAAATTCTTGTTTTTTTTGGAACACATCTATTGTCCATCTCTCATGCCTCCATCTGAATCCTCAGAGATCTTGTTTGCTACCACTTAGACCAGTGCCTGATGAAAGAGCGCAGTAAATGTTTGTTGAAGGAGTGAATTAATGAATTGCACTTGACCAATGAACAATATGGGCTTGAAATGCGCAGGTCCACTTGCACGTGGATTTTTTTCGACAAACACTGTAAGGTATTGTAAATATATTTTCTCTTCGTTATAATTTTCTTAACATTTTCTTCTCTTTTTTCTAAGAATATAGTACATAACACATGTATCACACAAAATATCTGTTCATCAACTCGTTATATTGGGCTCTGGTCAACAGTGGGCTGTTAGCAGTTAAATTTTGGGGAGTCACAAGTTATATATGTATTTTCCCCTACACTGGGGGGGGGGAGCACCCCTAACCCCTACGTTGTTCAAGGGTTAACTGTATATTTCCCAGTTGTGAGAATTACCTGTTCAAGTCCTTTGCCTGGTTTGCTGACATTTTTTTGGTTTTGTTTCAAATAATTGTAGTATTTATTGATATTAAGGTTTTTTATATTTGCTGTGATGTTTTTCCAGTCTGTTTCCCATTTTATTTAACATTAAACAGATGGTTCTTGCTTAATATATCAAACCTTTATTGTAATCACATTTATCAAATGAAAGTTTAGAGTTATTAACTCTCCCAGTCAATAGAGCATCACCTATAGTCACTAGCTGAGTACTCTGCCAAAAGAGCGAATGAAGTATTCAGAAAAAGCAAGACACAGAACACACTTCAATCCCCACCCAAAGTTCACTGTGATATACAGCCACATCTGAACTCTCAACACGCCTCATTATCTTCTCCCCCAAACTATCAATCTCTGTCAATCTTCCCACTTTTATCTGACCCCATATCATAAACCTTGCCGTCATCTTTGTTTCTTTCTCTTTGAATCCTTTTATTAGTGTTAACATTATTAATGATATAGCATAGCAAAACTTTAAAAACATAAGTTTGCATATTTCTATCAATTCCTTCCTCTCATTCCCATTGCCATTACCCCCCCCCCCCCACTGCCACTGCCTAATCTAGTCCTCACTACCTCATGCCTACCATACTTGGAATAGTGGAACTGATCTTTGAGCTTTTCATTTTAATCCAATAGTCCTTACACAGGGTTGCACAAAACTGAACCACACAGCGGTCTTATGAAAAACAAATGAGCCTGGTATTCAACAGCTCTGAAATTGGAGTTTTTGTTTTTCATTTTCCAAAGATTATGTTGTACATTCTTAACCTCGCTGCAAGTTAACCTTTCTAAAGCATGACTTTCAAATTCACTTTCAAACTCAAGAACCTTCTCTTATTCCCCATGCTTACAACATCAAGACCAAAGTCGAGGTACTCGGTGTTCTAGTCAAGCTCCTTTACCATCCCCTACACATGCTCTTTCACATTTCCTAACAATTTCTCCCCTACATTGGGGACATGAATTTTCATTCTTCTATTTGTTGGGCAGCTTTAGTCTTACCTCTTACTAAATGACTACCCAAATATTCCAGGAATCACTGGTATTTCCTACAGCACTTATAGCCCCAAACACATTATGAGAACCCTGCTATCATTTCATGTGACTGCATTCTATCTCAAACTGTTCTTTAATAGCTTCCCAAAGTGAAACTCCTATTGCCTCAAGAAACTCTTTGAACTTGGGCTCCTTGAAAAAACGGCTAATTCCAAGGCTGGGCAAGAAATTTCAAGATGGGGGCGCCTGGGTGGCTCAGTTGTTGAGCGTCTGCCTTCGACTCAGGGCGTGATCCTGGCGTTATGGGATCGAGCCCCACATCAGGCTCCTCTGCTGGGAGACTGCCTCTTCCTCTCCCACTCCCCCTGCTTCTGTTCCCTCTCTCGCTGGCTGTCTCTCTCTCTGTCAAATAAATAATAAATAAAATCTTAAAAAAAAAAAAAAAAGAAATTTCAAGATGATCCTGGGACATTGTATTGTGATCACAAGCACGAAATCTATCAAAGATGAACAGTCATGGCAAAAGGACACAAGTGCCAACTCAAAGGGGCTCCCAAACACGGAATAATTAGAGCATAAAAATAAATACGTTCATACAAACCACAAATGGACTGAAGAACATCAAATATATAAATTCACAAGTTCATATTTTAAAAAGCCTCATTATTCTGAAAACTGGCAAATAAAAAAGTAAGCATACACCCAGTCTGTATATCCTGTATAAACTATACTCCAGGACAGCCAAATAGTCAATGAGGACAAGTTCTTTTCACAAAAAAAAAAAGTCCGGCTAATAACTGCAGAAGAGATGACAGAATTGGAATGTCACCATTTTCCAACCCTACTGATATAAAGGCTCTCTGCAACAACTGTCACTAGCTACAAAAAAAAAAAAAAAAAAAAGCCTTAGATGAATGGCTGGTTGATGTGGGAACATTTTATTGCTTGGATTAGGGTGACAGTAACTAAGCCAAACAATCAATCTGAACATCCCTAAAAATGGGACACCTGGGTGGTCTATGCTTCCACATGTATTATAATGGGAAACACACAGCACCACCTAGGAAGTACTCTTATCCTACCCCTTTAAAAAAAAAAAAATGAAGAGAATGAGCCTCAGCTCAGACTACCAGTTACAGGACACTTAGGGGAGCAAATGAAAAATTTAAATGACACCTGAAAGATACAATCAGCCAAACCCAGAATATGGAAAAATCTACAGGTCATGTCACCCAGTTTCTTAAAATAAATAGCATGGGGGAGGGGGTGTAATAAAAGAGACTTGTGTTAGTTACCAACCAAATGCAATGATTTTTTTAATCAAGAAACTCCTCAAAAAAAAACATTTCTTAGATATCAGATTAGTCTGAACATAGACTGGGTATCAGATAATGTTAAGAAATTTGTAAGGGAAGATAGAATAAACAAGTTTGCCAAAATGACAATTATTGAATACTGTAGATATTTAAGTTAAAAAAACCAAAAACTTCTTCTTTTGTATGCTATCCAAGGCCTGCCAAAGTGTTGAATGCTTCTGACTGATTTACAAACAGACAACAAAGGCTGAAACGTTGCGGGGATTTAGATAGCAAGAACCATGCATTTGTGACTAGGAACCAAACCACTAACATCTCCAACACCTGCTTGCTTCTTCTATTTGTCTAATCAACTGCCAAATTACATAGCTTCTACCTATAAAATTTCTTTCCATTTCTATCCCTGCCATCCCTTTTAGATCTTCAACATTTCTTACCCAAGACTGTTAACCTTACCACTTTCTCTTGCTTCCTTCTACCCCAACCATACTGCACAACACTGCCACATTCATCGACTCCATTCACACCACGCAGCACTGACAAACTGGCCTTCCTGAAGCACAGGTCTGTTCATATCAGTGTCCACTTAAAAATCCTCAAAGTTCCTCTACTGTCTCCCAAGCAATGACTGCACTTCCCACATGGCGTTCAATGTGTCCTGCGACATAAACCACCTATCTTTACAAGCCCACAAAACACTGCCTTCCATCCACATTCCTTAACAACCACCCACCACGGGCTTCCTGAAATTATCTCATGCTTTTCTGTCCCTCTGCCTTTGCTCCAACGTTCCAGAAGGAACACTGTGCCCTTCGTCGTCTACCATTCTTCTCAAAATCCAATTTATTCTTCTAAGGACCGCTCGTATGTCACCTATTTCTAAAGCCTTCACAGAATCTCCCCACTTTCCAAACCAAATGCTAATGCCTCTCCATTTATTACTACTCAGCTCACCAACCTGAGGCCAAGGAAGTTATTTACTTTTCTTATCTCTACTATATATTTTAAGTTCCTCGTGGACAAGAACTGAATTTTAGTCATGTTTCTAATCCCCTAGATACAGGGTCTTGAATATACTAGTTAAAATATTTTAGTTGAATTCCTGGTTATTGTGTCAATAGGCTCATGCCTGAATGGCATTAATAAAAACCGTAAGTCGTTCCAAAATAGAGACAAGTCATTTGATCAAAGGAAAAAGGATAAAATTGATTTTGAATTCCTTCCTAATTAAAAAAGCTAACAGTCATTCTTTTTTGGAAGTGATAAGTACATAGGCTGGTGATGGGTAGTAAGGAGGGCACGTATTGCATGGTGCACTGGGTGTTATACGCAAGTAATGAATCATGGAACTTTACATCAAAAACGTGAAATGTACTGTATGGTGACTAACATAATAAAAAATTATTATTAAAAAAATTTTTTTAATTACTTCCCCCAAATAAATTACTTTTCTCAAACAATTTGAATCTATATATATATATATATATATTTTTTTTTTTTTTTCTGATTTAACTGTCTTGAGGTAAACCTGCAAACATCTTCACAAGTAAGTTAAAATTTTACACAGTAGGGGCACGTGGGTGGCTCAGTCAGTTAAGCGCTGCCTTCTGCTCAGATCATGATCCTGGGATCCTGGGACGGAGCCTGGCATGGCATCAGGCTTCCTGCTTGGTGGGGAGTCGGCTTCTCCCTCTGCCCCTCACCCCTGCTCATTCTCTCTCTCTCTCTCAAATAAATAAAATGTTTAAAAAAATTTTTTACACAGTAATAGGAAACTACAGTTAAATAAACCACAGAAAGTGTTACTTTGTTACTTCTCTACTACTATAAACAGTATAATAGAATTACAGCAAAGAATTACAGCTTCAAAATTCCCTGGCTCTTTAAGAAAAATTACCAATTATATAAGTCTGAAATCAGGCTTAAGTTCCAGTTGGAAACAATAATTACAGAATACTTTTAGGAAGTTATAGGAAAACAATACTTGTTTTAATTAGCATAAAAACTATTCTCCGAGCTTTGAGCAGCCAAAGGAAGAAAGGAAGGTAGGAAAGATAATCACACATACTCTAAATCACTTACACAGCCTCAGTTCTAGACTGTTCCTCTGACCAGTTTTCCTTCCTATGACACAATTAGAAGCATCAGGAAAGTGGAATGGAGCAAAAATTCCAGAAGCATTCACACAATGAAGGGATAATAAAACAGGCCCAAATGTATTTGAATTTTTCTGAATTTTTGCCCAATTGCTTAACTTTGATCTTGTGCAATTGAACTTGCCCTGAGGTTCCCTGGACAATTAGGAGCCTAAGGAGAAGATTAATTCTCAAACTGACCTTTCAGCAGTGAAGAAACAGAAATGAAATAATACTAGTTTTTGGTTGGTTTGCTTTTGTAATATTCCTTTTCTATAGAAAACAGCCAGAATTATATTCCTAAAACAGAAGTCAGTTCATGTCATTTCCTCTACTTAAAAACCTTCCATTGGTTTCCGTGGCCTCAAAACATAACCTAAAAACTCAAGGGCCTCCACAATCCAAACTCTTCCCCAGCCTCCGTTTTCATTGCCCAGCTTCAAGCCTTCTCCACCAAGCACCCTCTTACTGCACCAAACACACTACTCCTGGAAGCTCAATCTCGCTTCTCAACCTATTACAAGTCCGTATCTTTTGAGGACAAGGTCAAATATCACCACGAAGCAGGAAGCGTTAAGTCACATGTTCCTTAATGTGCCCCTTTCTGAGGCAAAAGTGATACCTTCTTTCTCTTTGCTCCTTAAAAACGTGTTGATTCATTTTCCTACTTACTCCATCTGCCCTATGTTGCAGCCAGTAGTTCACTTAACTCTCATGCACTGATAACAGTATTCAGTACATGTTTGTCACAAATGAAAATAGAATTTAACCAAGAAACTCAGTCTTTTAAATTCAATATTCACACAATTTACTATACAGTATCAAATTTACAATAGCAACAAGCAGTCTATTTAAAAGATCTTTTCCAATGAATTATGGCTTAAAAAATGAACTATAACTTAAAGAATGAATGGGTCCCCACAAGTAAATATCTGTAGCCAGTGAGCCCATTTTGAGATGCTATGAAAACTTCGTTATTGTAAGTTTTGCATCTCTCAGGCCAATAATTTCCACGAGGACCAAGCAGATTTTAGGACTCTTGTCACTGGCCATGGTTATTCTGATAAAATGCCCCCCTCAAAAGTAAAAAATTATTTTTCTATGTGTATGAATTACCTGTCTATTCTTGGTCTTCGACTCTATGAATAAAAATCAGCCATGAGCCAAACTGTGAAAGCTCAAAATGAGTCACATGTTGGAAAAGCTTCCTTCTGCATTTTAACCCAATGCCAAGAATCAGACTGCACAGGAAAAGTCTCCTGACAGATCAGATTTTCAATCTCAAATGGGGTTAAACTAGCTCACCCAGACTCTCCAACTGCTTTCTTTAAACCACTATCTAAAATAAGTCTTTGGACTTATTAGACACACGTCATCCTGTCACTGAAATTAATAAACCAAGGATCTTCCTTTTCACCAATAACATGATTTTATTCATAAACCAAGAGGTGCATCAAGAGACAACAGCTCCTAGGGGCACTTGGCTGGCTCAGTCGGTAAAGCATGTGACTCCTGATCTCAGGGCCATGAGTTCAAACCCCACACTGAGCATACAGCTTAAAAAATAAAAATAAATTAAAAAGAGACAACAGCTATTCTAAATGAAAGTGATTTTTTTTTCTTCCAAAGTCTAGTTGGTTAATACTAAACTCGATCTAGTAAGTCAATTCGTTCTAATATCTGAAGCTGTCTCATAATTTTATTTTAGCAGCTCTGCTGGGAATTCTGCCACTCAAATCCCACATTCCACTGAAGCTCTTCTATTGTCAAAGTGCATCGATGACAGACAACACCTTCTCCTGGAATTGTCCAGTCTAAAATGAAGTCAGCTCAGCTATAGTGTAGAAAGGGTAAGTTTCAATCAGAGGTTAATTCAAATTTGGTATGAGCTGAGCCCCTGCCCTTAAAGAGACGGCATGACCAAAAAAAAAAAAAAAAAGTAAAGAAAAAATCTGGTATGAGCCAAGGTTCCCTCCTTCTAAAACTTCCCCATGACCACACCTCTGCAGCTACCAGCCTGGGAGGTAGCTCACCAACTGGGCAAGAAAGCAGGTCAGACTTTTCCATGTGTCAACAATGTGTCAATCTTTCCACATGATAAACAGATACAGAAAGTTTAATAGGCATGTTTTCATTTAGATGACAATACAAGTATTCCAGACTCTCACAAGGGATAAATAATGAGTTTTCTGCAGGGAAATTCAGGTTTATCTTTATACAGAGTTAATATCTGAATCATACTAGTCATACCCTTCACAAAAAAGACTCTGTTTATAGTTTAGTGTTGTATCTTCAGTTTGGAAAGCAGGTGGATTACTTTTTTTAAAAAGGTCTTTGAAGAACATTTTTTCCTTTTACTTAAAGACCTGTTGAAAACACTTCGTATGTACATCGTTATATCAGGATGTAACACTTTCCTCTTACAGTTTTAGAATTTATTACCAAAAAAAAAAAAAGTTTCTCCTGATGAACCATTATATATATATACATACATATATATGTATATTTTCTTTCCCTTTCTACCTTGACTTCTAAAAGTTTCAAAACTAAATTATAATAACCACGTTACGCAAATTGCTGTAATTTATTTATTTAGTTTTTCCTCCTGTTACACAGAGTTTTCTTTCTTATCAATACTTTAACAGCCCCCTTGTATTTATGGATTTGTGGTAGGCTGCTTAAAACCTTTTTAGAAGCTGTAAGCAGTAGAAATTATACACAAAAAAGTTCCTGCAATAAACCTATTCTGCTACTTAACATCAGAAATATGTCAAAGTTCTAGTTCCTAAAAACAAAAGACTTTAAAAATTACACAAAAATTTGTGTTGAATGAATTTGGTAACAGTGTGAGTGGCCAGAAAAGCAGGCCAAGATCTGAAACCAGATCCACCAAACAGAAGCAGACAAAAGTTCAATGAAGGAGGGAGTGTGAAGTAAGCAATGCTTCCAGTGCAGCAAAGGCATGAAGTGTGTCGCCTGGTTTCAGCAATAACAGGCTAGAAACCCGGGCAAGAGCAGGTGTTGGTGAAGGGAGGGCCACTGAAGCCCATCGATGGTGGGCTGGGGAGTAATTAGGAGGCTAGAAATGGAAATACAAGAACCCTCTTGCTTCCAGAACTTGGCTATGAGGGGCAGGAGAGTGACAGCTAGGAGGGAACAGGAACAAGGGAAGGATTTTTCTTCCTGCTTCCCCATTTTTATTCGGAGAGATCTGCATGTTTCTATACTTTATTCAACAGCTACTTATTAGGTACCTACCATGTGATAGGCAGCTCCAGGAGTCTGGGATAAATCAATGAATGAAACAGATAAATATCCCTGCCATGGAGGAGCTTACATTCTAATTCTAGTAGGCGAAGTGGGGACATTAAAACAATAATTTCTACAGAATGCTGTGTGATAATAAGCATTACCAGGGAGAGAAAGTACAGCAAAGGCAGGCGGCTCAGGAGGATGGTGGGGAGGAACACTGTGCACGTGCATAAATGAGGTTAGGGTAGGCCTGTTGAGGTGGTGGGCTTTAAGCAAAAACTTGAAGAAGGTGAAGGAGTTAGCCAAGCGACTTTCAGGGGAGGAGTACTAAACTTCTGTAACTACCTTTATCCATAAAATTCCTTGACTTCAGCTCAAGCAAACGTTAGCTTCATGCTGTTCCAGTAACTCAGTATTGTGGCCCCGTCTTCTACCTTGTCATCACCTTTGGATCTGTCTTAATGTCAGGTTCTAGATAGAAGAGTCAGAGCAAAGGCCCTACGGTGGGAGTACAGGGAAACAGCAAAAGGGGAAAAGAGTAACCAAATACATCAAGTCCCTAAAGATTACAAGACAATGACATCCAGAACACAGGCCAAGGGATTAGTTGAAGTCTGGAGAGTAACCTTTTCTCTAAGACTGGAGGAAAGAAGGTAAGAAAGAAGCCAGAGAATTCTTTACGTAGAGAAGAGGAAGGGGGGGGGCTTGCCTTTTTTCCCCAATGAGATGTTAGGTAAGGTTTTAAGCCAAGCATGGGGCAGCAGTGGGGAGGCTTGAGTAAAGCAGTCAAAATTTTGACGTCACTGTGGAGAACAGGGGAGGGAACTGAACAGAATTACTTCAACAAACACCAAAGACAGATTTAGAGGAGACCTAAGATTACACATTAATTGTGGCACTAACCCCCAGCACCGTGTGAGATTTCTCCACGGCAGACTAAAAACAGAAGGTACGGGTAGTAGGAAGGATGTAAGGCTGCCATCTGCATAACGGGTCTTGCAGAATAATAAAGAATTAAAGATTGCCAGTGCTGGCAAGAAAAGAGCTGAAGCAGTGCACTCCAGAAGTCACAGCGTACTAAAGGAAGACAAGTAAAATGTGGAAGAGGCTGATGGACCAGGAGACGATGTGGGAGAGCACACGGGAGACTACAAAAGTGAGAACTATAAATGATCGGAGCTTCAGATCTGAAGAACAACCTGACATTACGACAGATCCAGAGGTGATGACAAGGCAGAAGACGGGGCCACAATACTGAGTTACTGGAACAGCATGAGGCTAACGTTTGCTTGAGCTGAAGTCAAGGAATTTTATGGATAAAGGTAGTTACAGAAGTTTAGTACAGTAGTTACGTACTCATTTCCAGTGACCTGGGGGAAGTCATTTACTAACTGTTTCTTCATTTGTAAAATAGGGGGTAAGAGCATGTATTTCATATGGTTGTTAAAAGGATTAAATTAGCGAACAATGTAAAGTGCTTGGAAAAGAGCCTAGCACACAGAAAGGGCTCAATATGAGTGAGCTATTTTGTCACTATTGTTGTTGTTATTGTTTATACAGTCATTGACATCTGCCAGGATGATGTCAGAAATTCAGACCGAGGGAGAACTAAGTCAAGTATCAAAGACATCACACAGAGCAATGGTAGAGGATGGTATTAAAAAATTTCTTTAATCCATCAGACATTTACAATCTTCTGACTTCAAACACATACACAAACAACCACAAAGCAATCATAAAAGTACCGAATGACCGTTAGGTAAGTATTATATGGCAATACAAAAGGGAAAAGGCTCTAGGGGCGCCTGGGTGGCACAGCGGTTAAGCGTCTGCCTTCGGCTCAGGGCGTGATCCCGGCGTTCTGGGATCGAGCCCCACATCAGGCTCCTCCGCTGGGAACCTGCTTCTTCCTCTCCCACTCCCCCTGCTTGTGTTCCCTCTCTCGCTGGCTGTCTCTATCTCTGTTGAATAAATAAATAAAATCTTTAAAAAAAAAAAAAAAAAGGGAAAAGGCTCTGACTATAAAAACCATGGAAACTACCGCGGTATGGACTAAATTGTACTCAACCACTAAACTGTACTGAAACGGAAAACACCTTGAGTTAACTTTATCTTACCATGTCTGCATACGAATGGTAAAGTGTAAATTCCTTGAGAGTGAAGAACTAAATCTCTATATGCACTGTCAATAAACTGGTAATGCAGATCATAAAAGTGAGCGTAAATGAATCACTGGGCCATTAACCAGAAAGCCCACCTCAAAGGGAAGTCCCAGGACCCTTCTGTATGGTTTTTCTTGTCACAGTCACATCCGCTTCATTTATCTTCTATTCTAACGAGCTGCACGCAGAAACGTTCTGAAAGCATGTATATTTACCCACACTTTTATGAACTCCAGAAATTCATTAGTTTGTTCCAACAAGGCCATCTTTCAAAGAGAACTACATGAAGTAGACAGGCTACACCTTTCACATCAGAGCCTTGTAAAATTATATCCTATCAGTTTACAAGTTCAAAAGGATATGCTTCACTCCTGGAAAAGTCCTGCTGTGATTAGCAGCCCGAGAAGGGGTTTACAAACTAGAAGGCAGGGGCCCATTGTTGTCCTTTACTTTGTACCCAGAACAAGACCATGGCAGGGAAGCGGGCTAGAAAGCTTTGGCCTGGGAGAGACTATTGGCACTCTTCTTGAGAGTTTATTCCCTGAACAAATTCAAAGTGGGAAAGAGAAAAAAGGAAAGCTGCATTCATATCTGGTCTTGGAAGGAAAAATGGTCTGTTTAAAGCCTTCGAAGCTGTACTTAATTGGATAAATTTTGGAAAAACATTCATCAGAGCAGAGCTGCAGGGATTCGTAAGACTCTGCCACCAAATCAGATTCACAATCAGGTCTGATTTTACCAAATGCTGAAATTATATTTAACCACAATTCTTCAGATCTTTTTTTGCTAATCAAGTAACTGTAAAAATTTAAAACTTAGAAATAGTTTTTAATTGGGGCATGAAATTTTAAAACAGACATTCTGGATTTCTCTCATGTTAAAGTAATACAAAAAGCACTAGTTTCTACTGACACCATTTTTCATTCAACTAAGTTTTAAAAGGAAAGCTTAACGGTAGAAATACAAAAATAGGGTATTAAGACTCTTCTTAGAAAACCCTGACTGAAAATTTTTAGCTAGTTCAACTTAAGTTACAGGAATTTGTTCATTAAGAAATGGAGTTTGAAAGCAAAGGGCACAAAGACAGGCATGCCACTCTCCAGGTCCTATAAACATCAAGCATGTAGGAGAAGGCAGATTTACAGGCTCACACTGAATTCGGTTATTGATCATTTCCAGATCTGCTTTACAACCCCAAGGTGTGTGCAGTCCTCATACTCCATCCTTACACAGTACATTTAACTCCACCTGCCTCATAATCCAACAGCCACACCAAGTTAATTAGAAAGCACCACCTCAAAAGAACACAAGCTAAGATTTTATTATGACTAAGCTGACAAAATGCCAGCCTTTAAATAAAATATCCACCATGATATCACTTAAGAGCTATTCGAATCCAATCACCACACTTTCATGGGGCTCAGACAGACCCATCTATGACACAAAGCGACATATTCAATGTCGGCAGAACAGCTGCCTAGAACAGTAAGATATGTGAGCAAGGGATCTGTTGACAATCTAATTTCAGCTACCTCCAGATTCCACAAAGATGACAACCTGCATCCTCAGAAATACTGCTGCATGCCTCTCCCACTGTCAGAATATGCCAGGTTACTAAATCTCTGCATGGTGAGCTACTCTGAAAATCTACCCATCCAATGCAATATACTAACTCGAAGCCTCCCTACTGGTAAACTGGCCTTAGCAATCCTCAGATCTGCCTGTGTACATGTAAGGTATGATCATCAGGCCTCCACGTCCACAGCACTGGTCATACAAGATGAACAGAGAAACACAGTATTTCACCCCAACAAGAATGGAATCCTCACGGCACTTGAGCACAGAAGCTCATTTAGCAATTCACCAAGGAGAAAAAGTGATTTGGGAGTTCAATTCTGGTTTTAGGGCCGGTATGTGTTGTGTTGCATGAACAATGACTAGCTTGCTCGAGCAGGCTCCCAACCCCCACAACTTGGCTTCTGGCGCGGCCAGTCACCCTGAAAGCTGCCAGGGCTGTCACTCGGTGCCTTCCAGCAACCGGACTTGGCTACTAAAGGATTTGTCAGATCATCCTCCCAATATGGCTGCCAGAGTGATCCTGAGCTGCTGAACGCCGAGACCACACCAGCCTTCCTCGCGGCTGGCCGGCATCCCACACGCCCCCTCCCTTTCCATCGCGCCCCTCTCTCCGGTCCTCGCGCCATCGGCTTCCCCTGCGCCACGCCAAGCCCCCTCCTACCTTCATCTGGCAAAAGGGCATAATCCCATTCCCAGGCTCAGCTCCGACGCCAACCATAATGGGGGAGAGGGGATGGGGGGGAAACGAGCACCGGCGCTTCCAAACGGCGCGGCGCCCGCTCCACAGGGATGCAGTGTGCGCAGAGAACACAGGCAGCCGACAGCGGCGGGCCGGCGGACCGCTGGGCACAGCCCGAGTCCGGCGGCTCAGGGGCAGCCGAGGGCTGGTGTGGGACACTGCGGGCGACCCAGCAGGCCGCTGGACCCGAAGCCGGGGCTCGCCAGCCAGGGAGGGTCCCCCGCCCCGCCCCACCCCGCGCCCCGGTGCGCGGCGCGGCTCCCGCCCGGCCCGGCGTTTCCTCCGCTCGGACCCCGCCCGGCCCCGGCCCGGCCTCCTCTCCCCCGAGAGGGCCCCCTCCCCAGCCCTGGCGGCCGCGGCGCCAACCGCCGCCCGCCCCCCGCCTTACCTCAGCCGCGCTGCGGACGGACGGGCGGACGGACGGGCCGGGTCAGCAGGCGCCGCGGCGCGCGGGGGCGCGGGGGGCCCGGCACCGACGCTCCTCAGAGAGAGCAGCGGCCGCCGCGAGCCGCAGGGCGCCGCTCCGGAGCCCCATCACGCAGCGGCCCGGCCCCGCATCTAGGGCCGCGGCGCGGGGAGGGCGGGAGTGCGGGAGGCCGGGGCGCGGCGACGAGCCGGCGGTGGCAGCTGCGGCGGACGGGAGCGGCTCGGACTCGCGCTGGCGCCTCCCAAGGCGGCCGCCGTCTGACTGCCCCGCGTCGGTCCTCGCGAAGCTCCGCCCGCAGCCGCCCGCGCCGGACACCGCCCCGAGCCCGGCCGCGGTGCGTCACCTCGGCCCGTCCCGACGTCCGCGACTGACGCGGGAGGCGGCCAATCGGGACTTAGAGCTCGGGGCGGCCGGCCAATCGCAGGGAGAGCCAGAGAGGGGTTGGGGCGAGGAGCTGCAGAGATGCCCGGGCGCCTCCTGGTGGCCCGGGCGCCCGCGCGGGTGTGGGGGTGCGGAGCTGCGGGGTTGGGGAGGCCCGCGGCCAGAGTCCCCTCCCGGGTGACCCGCGAAGGACGTTATTCGGCAGCAGTCGCGCCTGGCCCACCTGATGATCCGCCTTGTAAGGGAACAAAGCTTGGCCAAGTGGAGCGGGGCGGGACTGTGGAGGCCAGGCGCCTGCGGAGGGGCTGAGATGAATATGGGAGGCGGCCGAGTGTGCAGTCATAGTCGGTTTGGAAAGCTTCTCGCTGGGTGAAGCCGCCAAACACGGCGCAGTCGGAATTGAAACACGCAAAGGGATGAGTGTATTATCCCGCAGCAAGCTTCCCGGCCTATTCTTATCGAGCCCGATCACAACACCTCCCACACGCCACCTTGGGAGAAAAGGCGGAATGAGTAATGGAAAAGCATGACTTAGTGGGCATTCAACTTGTCTCCTTGGGAGACCGGGTAAGGGCCGTGAGTAAAAGAACAAAACGCTTTGTATGTCCCTGAGCTAATGACCCGAGCTCCCTTCCGGGAGGATGCCCTTGAAGGAGGGTTGTTGGAATTCAGCAACCCGGACAACGCGAGCACTCTAGTAGCGATTTTCTAAAAATCAGATTTAGATACGGCTCGAAAGGGGAAAAGCCCACGACTGTTCATGAGTGGTCCAATTCAGTACCTAATGAAATAAAATATTCAACGGCATATATGTGCAATTATCGTGCCAAGCACCGTTATTTTATAAGGTGTGAAATGTTTTTTTATTTACTAACAAAGTAAAATTGGATTTTCCCCCTGAATTCAGTACAGGTTTGGGTGTTTTACTTATAAGCAGACACTAAAACATCAAAATTAATTTCCTACACTAATGAGTTTGGAGAATCTGCATCCCCACTAAAGTCGTCATACTCTCCATCCGGTCAACATTTATCGAACATTTCTCATTTTATGTAGAATTTAAACTCCACCTACCCACAAAAGGATTTGAAGTAACTTCCATGGAAGCATATAAGGAATAAAACTATAACATTAACATAGGAGTAAAATTAATAATTTAAAAAAACACAAATAATAAGAGTCTATATGGTGGGAGAGAAAGGCTATATGAATAAGCCCAGTGCATAGAAAGAAAAGTCATATTAAAGGGGCGCCTGGGTGGCTCAGTCCTTAAGCGTCTGCCTTCGGCTCAGGGCGTGATCCCAGAGTCCTGGGATGGAGCCCCACATCAGGCTCATCCGCTGGGAGTCTGCTTCTTCCTCTCCAGCTCCCCCTGTCTGTGTTCCCTCTCGCACTGGCTGTCTATCTCTCTCTGTCAAATAAATAAAATCTTTAAAAATAAAAATAAAAAGCAGAGTCAGGGAATGTGCTACCACTGAGGACAAAACTCAGCTCTTAGCTTCCTGAAAGTCAGAACAAAAATGATATTCCAATGGGTTAATGAACAGAAGGTCATCAATTCATCAGTAGACCCCGAGTGTTTCCTAGGTTGGAGCTCTTTGTGTAAGTACTATGATAAGCACCATGGAGAGTTACAAAAACCTGGATGTTAGTTAATATTGTTTGAGCTCTCAATGGAGCTCATTCTAAAAAGAATCTAAAACGAAGTGAAGGTTATGTGGTGGTAATCATCACTGAAATTAGGCAAAAGCACAATGAGAAGGGTCAACAGAGGCAGGTAAGGCTGTTCAAGTTTTCAAGTCCAAAATGGCCCGCTCTACATAAGCCTTTTGCCCTTTTGATAGATGAAGTTACTCTGCAGGGCCATTCAATTTCTCTGTCATCTAAAAGATTACAGATTTTGTCCAAAGGCACCTTTTAAAACTTGTCAGGTTCTAGAAAATTGAATTTAGCCATGGCCCCATTGGGTTATCCCTGGAATGCAAGAAAATAACATTAAAAGATCTAGTAATGGGATGCACACACCCATACTACTATAACTAATAAGATTTCTGGATACGAGATCAATATACAAAAATCCAAAATCAATAGAAATAGACAATTAGAAAATGTGATTTTAAAAGATCTCATTAAATCATTAAATATGGCAGTAAAACTATTAAATATGTAAGGTTAGGTTGACAAAAGATGATCAAGACCCGTATGGAAAAAAATATACGGCTGTATTGATGAAACACTTAAAGAATACCTATTGTAGCAATATTATCCTAGATCTGTCTCCTCAGGCAAGGGAAATAAAAGTAAAAATAAACTATTGGGACAACATCAAAATAAAAAGCTTCTGCACAGCAAAGGAAACAATCAACAAAACTAAAAGACAACCTCTGATTGGGAGAGATATATCCGATGAAGAGTCAGTATCCAAAATACATTAAGAACTTACACAAAATGGGCAGAAGACATGAACAGACATTTCTCCAAAGAAGATATACAGGGGCACCCGGCTGGCTCAACTGGTGGAGCTTTTGAGTCTTGATCTCGGTGTTGTGAGTTCAAGCCCCATGTTGGGTGTGGAGATTGCTTAAAAATTAAATCTTTTAAAAATTTTAGAAAAAGACATCCGGATGGCCAACAGACACATGGGAAGATGCTCAACATCATTCGTTATCAGGGAAATGCAACTAAAAACCACAATGAGATATTACCTCACACCTATCAGACTGGTTCAAATCAAAAACACAAGAAACAAAAAGTATTGGCAAGGACATAGAGAAAAAGGAACCCTCATGAAATGTTGGTGGGAATGCAAACTGGTGCAGCCACTGTGGAAGACAGCATGAAGTTTCCCCCAAAAATTGAAAATAGAATTACCATACGATCCAGTTATTCCACTACTGGGTATTTACCCAAAGAATACAAAAACACTAATTCAAAAGAATATATACACCCCTATGTTTATTGCAGCATTATTTATAAGAGCCAAATTATGGACGCAGCCCACGTGTCTATCAACTGATGAATGAATAACGAAAAGTGTGTGTGTGTGTGTACATATATACACATATACACACATATGTATGTATATATGCGTATGTATATGTATATATACACATATATGTGTATATATACAATGGAATATTACTCAGCCATAAAAAACAGTGAAATCTTGCCATTTATAACAACATGGATAGAACTAGAGAATATAATGCTAAGTGACAGAAGTCAGTCAGAGAAAGACAAATCCCATATGATTTCACTCATATGTGGAATTCAAGAAACAAACAGTGGCACCTGGCTGGCTCAGTCAGTAGAGCATACAGCTCTTGATCTTGGGGTCATGAGTTCAAGCCCTATGTTGGGGGTAGAGCTTACAAAAAAGAAAGGAAAGGAAGGAAAGGAAGGAAGGAAGGAAGGGAGGAAGGAAAAAGGAAAGAAAAGAAAAAAAGAAAGAAAGAGGAAAAAACAGGCTCTTAACCATAGAGAACAAACGGATAGTTACCAGAGGGGAGGTGGGTTGAGGGATGGGTGAAATAGGAGAAGGGGATTAAGAGTACATTTATTGTGATGAGCATTGAGTAATGTATAGAATTGTTGAATCACTACATTGTACACTGAAGAAAATCTAACAGTGTATGTGAATTATACTGGAATTAAAATAAAATAAAATAAAAATAAAATCAGGGCACCTGGGTGGTTCAGTTGGTTGAGCAACTACCTTCGGCTCTGGTCATGATCCCTGGGTCCTGGGATCGAGCCCCACATCGGGGGCCCTGCTTCTCCCTCTCCTTCTGCACCTCCCCCACTACTTGCGTTTTCTCTCTCTCTCTCTCAAATAAATAAATCTTTTAAAAAATTAATTAATTAAAATAAAAATTCATCTTATCACCAAAAAGTAGAGGGAGAGATAGTCCTTATTTTTGGACAGGAAGAAAATATTATGAAGTTGTCAATCCTCTCCAGGATTAATTTACAAAGTTAATTTAATTTCAATGAATACTTCAATAGGATTTTTCATGGAATTGGACAAGGTAATGGTAAAATTAAATAATAAATCTCTCCCATGTCCATTTAAAAAAATTCATATGTTAGAATGAAGCCAAGATTATCCATGACAATGTTTAAGAACGAGATGCGGGGGGGTGCCTGGGTGGCGCAGTCTTTAAGCGTCTGCCTTCAGCTCAGGGCGTGATCCCTGCGTTCTGAAATCGAGCCCCACATCAGGCTCCTTCGCTAGGAGCGTGCTTCTTCCTCTCCCACTCCCTCTGCTTGTGTTCCCTCTCTCGCTGGCTGTCTCTGTCAAATAAATAAAATAAAATCTTTAAAAAGAAAAAAAAGAACGAGATGTGGGGACTTGCCCATAAGTTAGCAAGATTTTCTGTAACATCATTCTAATTAGAATTCTGTTGCATTGGCACATGAATATACGAGTCCAGAAATGGAACAAAGTCCAGACCACACGCATATGGTAACACAACATATGACAGCACTGGCATCACAAATCAGTGGGAAAATGGTAAACTATACATTGTAATAAATGATGCTGGAATAATTGTTTACCTATACAGTTAAAAATGTGCTCCTTATACTGTATAAAAAATAAATTCCAGGCAGAATGCACACCTGAATCAGAAAAACAAAGCTTTAAATATTTTAGTAGAAAATAGAAAATATTTTATGATGTTGAGATAAAGAAAAATATATCTTTCTAAATTTTTATTTATTTACTTTATTTTTTTAAATAAACTTTACACCCAACTTGGGGCTCGAATTCACGACCCCAAGATCCAGAGTTGCATGCTCCACCAACTGAGCCAGCCAGGTGGCCCCGATAAAGAAAAATATTTTAAGCAAGAAACAAAAACCACTAAACAAAAAAGACTGATGAACTTGACTATAATTTTAAAACAAACACACACATACCATGAAACAAAGCAAACAACAAACCATAGATTGGACAAATATATTTGCAACACCTATTAACCAGGGTTCAGAATATATAAAGAAATCCAATCAATTTATAATAATATAAACCAATATGAAAAATACAAGCAACTTAACAGAAAAACAATGTGCGAAAGGATGAGTAGGCAATCCCCGGAGGAAAGAATAGAAAGACACGTAAATCATGGAAATGAGATACCGTGCCAAATCCATCAGATTGCCAGCAATGGCAAGCGTAACAGTACCCAGTGAGGGAAGGGAAGGCAATGGGACAGCTATTTTGGAAAACCTGTTAGCAGCCAGGCAAGTGGAAGATGGGCACAGCCCTGTAACCAGGGACTCCAGGAGATACTCTAGGGAAACTCTTGCACAGGTTAAGTGAGGAAACAGGTCCGAGAATGCGGTCTTTCCATTGTTTGCGATAAGGAAAAATCGAAATGCCCATCAACAAGAGAACGGATGAATAAATTGTGCCGGAGCCACAGGAGGGAATACCGTGCTGCAACTACAATTAATGGTCCAGCAGCTAAAGGTAATGGAGCAGTCAGCGCCCAGTTAGAAACCACAGTAGTCATGACAAACGCAGGAGATTAGAGGAACTGGTTATGCAGATGTTGCAAGCTTGAAGAGGAAAAAAAAAAAAAAAGGAGAAGGGATGGTAATTGGGAGACTAGAGCAGGAAGGTGCTACAGTCCTAGCACTGGGAGAAAAAATGAGGAGGGAGTGTTCCGGAAGCTAGGAGACTGGGGGAGGAGCCAGGACTGGAGCTGGGGGAGGGGGGTGGGGGGGAAGAGGCGGCAGCATCAGGAAAAATCACCAGAAGGAGAAGGGAAAGAGCAAAAGAGAAAGGAAAACTAAGACTTCTGTCCACCTCTCAACACCTCCTACTGGCAGAACCCAAAAGGAAACCAACTGGCAAAGAAGCTTGAGGAATACAAACAATATGGAAGGTTGGGCACAGGGCTGAGAAAGAATAAGCAAACAGCCAGTGCAATGAGTAAATCTCAAAAACGTAAAGCTGAGCAGAAAAAATAGAGTTTCAGAATAATGTGTGCGGTATAATGCCATTTATGCATAAAGTTTGAAAACATACGAGGCAGAACGCTAGCGCCCAGGACTACATTCCTGGGAAAATTCCTACATTCCAAGTAGGAAAACCTGCACGGGAAACGGTCGTCAACAAATTCAGGATAGAGGTTACCCTAGGAGAGAAGAAAGAAAGGAAGCAGGAAGCAAGACACAGGAAGCTTCAAGGTCTCTGTAATATTTTATTTCTTGGGGGGAAAAAAAAAGACACAGACACAGGATGGAAATGTTCAGAGAGGGGGGCGGTGGGATGGGTACATGGGTGGGTGCCGTTTCGTTAGTCTCTACACTGCGTGTTAGAAAATATTTCATCGTTTAAACATGGTATTTGTCCAAAGGCATCCCAGCTGCGATCCCACCAGTAATCTTCTGCCCGCTGGGTCAGCAGCTGGATCAGAGGGGCCAGGACTCACCCGTGGCAGCTGGGCGAGCCTGGGGGGCTGAGTGGGCGGGAGGCTATAAGCCATAATCCTCTCTCTGACCTGGTTTTAAGGTGCCCTAGTCCCACAGCCTGCCCTGCGAAAGGTCACTGCATCTTGGCCAAACAGGAGGCCTTCCTGACTCAGAGTCCATATTCATTCAAAACCGCCACAGGCCGCCACTTGCACTGATGACAGTGTAGGGAGAATTAAGACCCCAGTCCTCTGCAGGACTGTCTGTGCCCATAAAGAGAATTATCTTCCGGTTATTTTAACCAAGGTCAGGTAACACATGTACTTAAGTCCTGGATCATGCTGCATACTTAAAAATAGGAATTGCTGGAAAAAAATAAAAAAAGAATTGCTTATATATTTGAACATATAAGGAGGCTACTGGGTTGACGCTGGAACGTATCTGTTTTTTAAGACAAAAGTCCTTGTAAATATTAATTAATGTCTATTTGATAGAAGTATGTGTGTACAGATTTATTGAACACTGTATTAAGTAACAAAAACACAGAGCTGGAGATACATCAATAAAGCCTCTGTTTTTTTCCGTGAATACTTAGGATGCGATCTGATCTAATTCATTAATATTAACATACAGTGGCACGACTTCTCCTGAGGTTATTTGGAATCAGAGAATCAAAACGGGAAGACGCTTTAGCACGGGACTGGCCCTCCCGGTCAGGAAATTGATGAGCACAGCAAGCCTCCAGTTTGCTGAGGACTGATCTTTATTTGGTCGCTTCAACTACCCAGAATCCAGAAGGAAAGAAAAGAAAATCAGCCAAGATAGATGTCATAAAACTCATGCTTCTTACTCACTGCAAAGTTCCTCAAGCCTGCATTCAGTGTCACTTAAACTTATCTTTTCACCACTGATTCTAACAAGCTCTGGGCTGCCTGAATTCTTTGCTAATGAGATTGGTAGGAACAAATAGGAAACGGGAAATAGGGGAGTGAGCTGCTGGAAGAAGTGAGTCTTATTCCAACAAAGATTAAACATGTAAAAAGCATGTGTAAGATCTCAGAAGACGTAGCTACCTGACAACGTTTGGATCTACATGACTCCTGGCTATCTCCAAAAGCCAGATTAATACAAAAAGTGAATTCTGGTACTGCCTAGAATAGTCAAAATCCTGCTGCAGGATACAAACACAAATCTAGAAAGGTAATTTCAAAAATATGTGGAGTAGGACAAAACGTACGCCTTTGAAAATAAGTTTCTAGTCTTCTTGGGAAGCCTTGAAGAAAAAAAAAGTTCTCTGCCTCGCCCACGTTTTCTCAAGTCCTAAAGGCAGTAGCAAAATCCATTGATGTCATTTATTTTCTTTGCCTGCAGTGTTTAATTATATTGAAATGAGTATCAGTTTCTAAGGAATCCGTAGATCACAAGGCAGATTAGCACAATTGCTGAGACCCCACGGCCCGAGGACCCCACGGCCCGAGGACCCCACGGCCCGAGGACCCCACGGTAAGTACCAACATGGTATTTACCGTGCGGGAGTAATGAGTCAAGAACCAAACACTGATATTTGATATTTTTGTGAAGACCCAGAGAATGGGGAATTTTAATTTGGTGTGTTCCCTTAGTTCCCCGCGAATAGTGCGAGGTTTTGTTTTAACCAGCTGTTGGCTCTTTGCAAACACAGTCAGCTATAATCAGCGTGTCTGGCTGTTTCCCCTGGTCACGACTGGGGAGCTATCATTTCAGCCAGATAAGAATACTCTGCATAGATTCCCCTCTTCTGAATTGTAGTTTATGTATACATCATTTTTCTGTAACAGGCATTTTTTACTAATTAGGAACAACCTTGTATCAATTAACTTTGGTCTTAAAGCCATGATTAAAGAAACCAAATTGTTGTTTCTGGGAATTGCCATGCCAGTGACAGATGGCCCCGGAACACACGGGCAGAATATGGTGCCTGAAATGGGCTTCCTACGGCTCCAGGGAGTCCAGCCGTCAGGAACGGTGCCTGGGACACGAGAATAGGGAGGACCTGGGCAGAATGCAGAGCTGGGAGCACAATGTCCACAGCTGAACAGTGCTCAGCAGGGTCAGGATATCTCAAATAACCCTGCCTTTTCCACCATTCCCAAATCCCCAGTCCAAGGAGACTACCCTAAAGACATAGCCCTCTCCAAAGCCCCGGCTCTCAGACAGTGTCTCCTGGAAATTGCATTTTCTTACTCTCGCTTACAGCATAAGCACTTGAGATGAACACATAACTCATGCTGAGAAAGCATCTACTGGGAAGACGGAGTATGGAGGGTCGAGAGCACCCAGTCTTTACAGTCCAACTGTTTGGATTCTCTCACTTGCTATGTGCCCTTGAGCATGTAACCCCCGGTGTCCTCATCTCTAAAACGGGAATGAAGATACTACCTAATTCTCTCTTCACGTTGAATCTTTATTTTCTCTCTCCTTCTCTTTCCCTAAGTGATCCCCTACCATCCCTTTCCTTCAGTTTCCCTCTCTGCCGATTATAGAGTCATAGTATCTAATATGTTACAATGGAGGCACCTGCGATAAGCATGTCAGATAAGTGTCTGCCTTTGGCTCAGGTCATGATCTGAGGGTCCTGGGATCAAGCCCCGGATTGGGTTCCCCACTCACTGGGGAATCTGCTTCTCCGTCTCCCATGGCCCCACCCCCTGCTTGTGCTGTCTGTCTCTCTTTCAAATAAATAAATAAAATCTTTTTAAAAATTAAAAATAAAATAAAATGTTACAACTAAAGACACCTGGGTGGCTCAGTTGGTTGGACATCCCAACTCTTGATCTCGGCTCAGGTCTTGATCTCAGGGTCATGAGCTCAAGGCCCGCACTGGGCTCCATGCTGGGCGTGGAGCCTACTTTAAATGAATGAATGAATGAATGAATGAATGAATGAATGAATGAATAAAATATTACAATGAAATAAATCTGCTTCATTCTAGCTGTGGGATCCTGGGCAAGTCAATGCCTCTAGACTTCAGTTTTTAATCTATATGTCAGAGGAGATGAATTCTAAAGTGTGTCCGGGTTCAACTCTCTCAGCATTCTGTGCTTACTGGATTTGTCTGATCCTCTCCAAGTGAGGGGAAGAATTTAAGTAGATGATGGTGATGACGATGTAGGGGAAGGGATGATGGCAGCTGGTATTTATCGAGCATGGACTCTAAACCAAGAACTACGTTAAGCACCCCACATTCATTGTCTTGTTTAATCCTCGCCACAGTCCTATAAAACGGGCACTCTTACTGTTCCCATATGAGGAAACTCAGAAAGGTTGTGGGGGGCTGAAAAATGGCCCCCCAGTGATACCAGGTCCTCATCCCTGGGACCTGCCAATATCACCTTATAAGGAAACAGGGTCTTTGTAGATCCGTTAAGGATTTTAAGATGCAGAGATTATCCTGAGCTATCATGATCGGCCCTCACTGCAATCCTATGTATCCTTATAAAAGGGAGGCAGGCGGACATTTGATGGCACACATAGACGTGCAGATAGCAGTGTGACCACGGGAAGCAGAGCCTGGAGGGATGCAACCCCGAGCCTAGGAACACCAGCAGCCCCCAGAAGCTGGAAGAGGCAAGAAACACATTTTCCCCTAGAGTCTCTGGAAGGAGCACAGCCCAGTCAACACTTAGGATTTTTCGGCCCCAGTGATACCGATTTTGGGCTTCTGGCCTCCAGAAATGTGAAAGGATATAAAATTTCTGTTGTTTTAAGTCACGTGGTTTATAATTTTTTTAAAGAAGTGTTTATTTATTTTTGAGAGAGAGAGAAAGAGAGAGATTGCACACAAGAGTTGGGGAGGGGGAAGAGGGAGAGGGAGAAAAAGAGAGAAAATCCCAAGCAGATTCCCCACTGAGCGTGGAGCCCGACACGGGGTTCCATCCCAGGACCCTGAGATCATGACCTGAGTTGAAATCAAGAGTTGGGCACTTAACCGACTGAGCCACCCAGACACCATGTAAGTGACCCGGTTTATTGTTACAGCAGCCCCAGGAAACTCACACCGAGATGAAGTAATTTACTCAAGGTCACAGCCAGTAAGTGGTGGTAGAGTCAGGATTCAAATCCGTGAACATCTGACTCCAAACCTCACGCTCTTCAGCACAGCACTGTATGCCCCTTAGAACACCTAAAACAAACAGAAAATGCACTAACTATGAACTAAGAAAAAAGAAGGAAAAAGCCCTGGAATTCTATCAGTAGCAAGGCAGCATTCTAAGTGCTGGATTCAACCACATTCATTCTGCGACTGCGAACATCTCGGCTTTGGAAGCACTGCTTTAAAAGTTGATTCTCCCACACACTTGACATCGGAATTAGGTCATACCGGCATCCCAGCCAAGAATGTGTGTGCTTCAACGAGAAGATACACTTTGTGAAAAGAGAAAAGGTGATATATTTAGTTTATAGCCGAAGAGGTTACTTGGCAGCAATTTGGGACCCGGTCCACTCTGGGCAATCAGAGAAGCAGAAGCCGCTTATCTTTTTAAAGAGTTTTTTTCCTTTTTCCCCCCCTTACAATTGGGACTCTGTCTTCGATTTTCTCAAAAGGAAAGGGAGTAAGAAGTAAGAACTTGATTTTTATTCCCCTCACTTTCTACCTTTCCGACTGTTTGAGTTCCCAGGCAAATCAACTCATGGGAGAGTCGGGATTTGGGGTTTGAATTTAATCCTAATCTACAAATGAGCCCACATTTTTCTCTATAGGAACGGGACCTTCAGTTCATACTCCTAACACTCATTAAACCTTCTAGTTTATACTCGGAGCCTGGAGTAGTCAGCAGTCCACTGACTTTATTCATTTTATCCACTCCCCCTCCCCCTTTGGCCATTTAAATGGACATGCACAACGTTTGAAGATGAATGGTCATAATAAGTTGGTCTGCAGTGCTCTAAATTAGAAGTTCTCCTCCCAAAAGTAAGGCCCTAAAGCAGTGAGCGGGCAGAGAACTGAGGGTGGGACCCTCTTGGCTGCCGCAGTATTTCTCAATCATCCTAGAGAAATGAGCTGGAAAAGAAAAATGTTTCCGCATCACTGACGGCCTCAGCAGGTTGTGGTTTGAAAGGACAATAAAGCACAGCCTTCTAAGACAAGGAGCCAGCCTCTAAGGAAGAAGCATTTAGATCTATCATATTTATATAAAGAGCTGACTCCATGGTTTTGGCTAGAAATTAACCCTATTTATGTATAATGTGCTTTTCTTTATAGGGCTCAAATTTTTTTTTTTTTTTGCTTTAAAAAAAGGTCCATTACATCAGCAATTTCCTTCCAACCATATAATGTTGATAGGTAACATGCTCATTTTACAAAGAAACTGAAAGGTACAGAAATAGTCTCCAAAGGCTATAAACCCAGCTGTGACAACCAACCAACTCTCTCCTTCTCTCTCCCTTTCTCTCGTTCTATCCTTCTCTCTCTCTCTCATACACACACACACACACACACACACACACACACACACACACACACACACACAGCTTGCTCGAAAAGAACCTCAAGGTACCAGGGTCGGAGATACTATGTTTCGTTTTTTTCTAAATCACAGTCCAGTCGGCCTATCCACTTTCTACCCTCCGACGAGTGGCAATTTACCCAACATGCTTAGCTTTCAACAAAACAGTATAAATAATTTAAACCTCCATAAAAAGTGATACATGAGACAAAAGGGCAAAAGATTCAAAGGGGACCGTCTCCTGGAAATCAGCAACAACACTGTTCCTTTGTCCATCCCAGGATCCCACGGGGTTTGGAAATGGCTGAAGCAAAGCTCTCGTCCACATTTCTTTATTTTGGGGACAGACGACTCCAAAGAGTGGGTGACAGCCTTCGCAGGCAGAGAGGAAGCGATGAGCCTCAGATCTGCACTTAGCAGCCGTGCGGTTGCAGGCAAATACTGTAAGCCCTCTGCAGTTCGGTTTCAACCTGGAGAAAGACGTGGATAATAGGATCCGCCACGAGGGTTCTTGGGCGATGGGATGAGGCTGTCACGTACGCCACGGAACCCTGCCATGGAGAGGCCAGAGTCGAGAGGGGGCAGGTGATGCCGAGAAACCAGAAATGGAGAAATGCAAGAGGGAGAGAAGGGGGTTGGGCTTGAGGAGCGAGGGTGATGGCGGCAGGGAGCAGACCGGGATGTGGGCCCGGGGGGAGGGGAGGCTGGGGAAGGGCTGTTGTGCTCCTCTCCCTCCCCGTGTTGTCTCTGCTGGCTCTGCTTGGGGTGCAGGAGCAGTTTGCGGGAGGCACAGATGCCCGGCTGTGGGGGGCAGCAGGTGGCTCAAGGCAGAGGATGGCCACATCCCAACTGTTCCCCTCTCCTCCTCCATTCCCTCAGGACCACGTGAGGACTGAAGAGACCCCTAGAGAAGAACTGCCCGTTGGGACACCTGGCTGGCTCAGTTGGTAAAGCATATGACTCTTCATGTTGGGGTCGTGAGTTCAAGCCCCATGTTGGGCTTGGAGCCTATTTAAAACAAAAAAACTGCTTGAAAGAGATATAGGAAGGTTTCTTGAAGGGCACAGTGACCTGGAGGGAAGGTCCATGGGGACTTATGAGACCTGTAATTTAATGCCACCAACTCTACCCTCTGACAGCCCCCCAACACACACGCACATCGCACCAGGAGGGCAGAAACTGGGGCCCAGCTTTAGCCTTGCTCACTACACATGACCACTACCATCCTGGTCGTTTCTGACGCCCACGGGAAGACGAGCTCATGTGAAAATAATTGTACATCTAAGGAGCAAAACAGCCATATTCTAAATCAGAGACAATAAACTAAAAAGCTTATATCTGCGGAGGCAGGATTAATGGAGTAGACCCAACAAGGACTTCAAATACCTTCAAAGAGGTGGGCTGAGTGGCTCCGTCAGTTAAGCATCTGACACCTGATCTCAGCTCAGGTCTTGATCTCACGGTCGTGAGTTCAAGCCCTGCACTGGGCTCCACGTTGCGTGTGGAACCTACTTAAAAAAAAAAAATCGAAGAATAGGCTATTGGTAACAGGTCATGAAATAAGCAGTTATTAAAAAACCAAACAGCTAATTGGAAAGAAAGGGTTCGATCAGAAAATGCGTACAAAGAAGGAATTAGTGACCTAGAAAACCAGACTGAGAAACTCCGTCAGAAGATACCAAGAAGGGGGGCGCCTGGGTGGCACAGCAGTTCAGCGCCTGCCTTCGGCTCAAGGCGTGATCCCGGCGTTGCGGGATCGAGCCCCACATCAGGCTCCTCTGCTGGGAGCCTGCTCTTCCTCTCCCACTCCCCCTGCTTGTGTTCCCTCTCTCACTGGCTGTCTCTATCTCTGTCAAATAAATAAATAAAATCTTTAAAAAAAAAAAGAAGAAGATACCAAGAAGGGAACCATTAATATATGTGTAGAAATGGCGTCGTAGGTTATAATGCTGAATCATGCGTTATGCAATGTAGTGATCTGAAAATTGGCATCTCCCATGTGAGAAAAAGTAAGTGGGGAAGCTACTAAAACCAGAAAGAGATACTACAAGAAAAGAAAACTATAAATCAATATCCCTTATGACACAAATGGTGGATATAGAGAAATGCAAAAATCTTTTAAAAGTTTTAGCAAATTGAGGGCGTCTGGGCGGCTCAGTCTGTTGAGCTTCTGCCTTGGGCTCAGATCGTGATCCTGGGGTCCTGGGATCAAGTCCCATGTCCAGCTCCCTGCTCCACGGGGAGTCTGCTTCTCCCTCTGCCCCTCTCCCATTCGTTCTCTCCATTTCTCTCTCTCAAATAAATATTCCTAAATATTTTAGCAAATTGAATCCAACAATATATAAATAGAATAATATATGATATTCTAGTGAGATTCCTCCTAGAATGGCAAGGTTTGTTTAACTTTCAAAAATTAATTGGTGTTACGTCACCATATTAGCCTAAAATTTAAAAACCATATTACCATTTAAACAGATGCAGAAAATGTATTTGACAAAAATCCAAAATCCAACATCAAATGGACCCTGAAACATATTCAAGAATGTTCGCAGCCACATTAGCTGTCATAGTCCCAAACTGGTAACAACCCAGCGTTCCTCAACAGTAAAATGGATACAAAATATTTTGGTATATTTAAACAATGAAGTGTATATAGCAACGAAAGTGCATGAGTCACAGGTAATGCAGCAACCCTGATTATACTTACTCGTATGATATAAGATCAAAACAAGAAAAGCCAGGTTTAAACATATTACCTTCAAATATGTATATATTTTTTTAAAGTTTCTATTTAAGTAATCTCTACAATGTTGGCCTCGAACTCACAACCCCAAGATCAAGAGTTGCACGCCCTTCCAACTGAGCCAGCCAAGTGCGCCACCTTTAAATATATTAATATAACATTTCAAAAAAGGCAAAATTAAACTATAGTGTTTAGGAATATATACCTAAGTGACCAAACCATACCGAAAAGTGAGGAAATGATTACCATGAAAATCAGGATAATGCTTACCTGTGGATGGGGTTGGGCCTGGGAAGAGCAGTAAATGGGCTTCTGGGATACTGGAAATGTTCTGTTTCTTGCCTAAGTGGTAATTACACCAGTATAAGCTTTATATTAGTTAATAAATTTGTGTATCTATGTTTTAGGCATTTTCTAAATAGGTGTAATATTTCATAACAAACAGGTAGGGGGAAAACAAGGGAAAAGAAATATATACTAGGCAGGGGCACCTGGGTGGCACAGCCGTTAAGCGTCTGCCTTCAGCTCAGGTCATGACCCCAGGGTCCCGGGATTGAGCCCCGCATCAGGCTCCCTGCTCAGTGGGGAGGCTGCTTCTCCCTCTCCCATTCCCCCTGCTGTGTTCCCTCTCTCGCTGTCTCTCTCTCTGTTAAATAAATAAATAAAATTTTTAAAAAATACATATATATGTATATACTAGGCAAACATCAACCAAAGCAACACCAAAGTAACAATCTTTTTTTAAAAAAATATTTTATTTATTTATTCGACAGAGATAGAGACAGCCAGCGAGAGAGGGAACACAAGCAGGGGGAGTGGGAGAGGAAGAAGCAGGCTCATAGCAGAGGAGCCTGATGTGGGGCTCGATCCCAGAACACCGGGATCACGCCCTGAGCCGAAGGCAGACGCTTAACCGCTGTGCCACCCAGGCGCCCCCCAAAGTAACAATCTTAATATGAAAATCTTCGTAACAGACAGAGAGATGGCAAAAGGAAAGATAATCAAGAAAATATTATGAGTATATCTCTCTTATAACATAAACTCAGAAGATACAAAGCCATTAGTGATAAAACCACAGAGAGAAAGAGATAAGTCAACAGCTGGAATGGAGATTTTCTCATATAGTCCGGAAATAAATAGATCGAGCAGAAGCCAGACAAAAGGTCAGCAAAAATAGAGAGGGTTTCAATAATACAATCAATAAGCTATAAACAATAAACACAAGTAAAATTCTGTACCTCATAGACAGAGAAGACACACGGAGATCCAGGAAGGGTCACGAAACTTTATCATGAGCAAGGCCACAAAGGAAGCCTCAGAGATTCCCAAGGGTCAACACCGTTTTGACAGTTGTTATCAGAGCATGGTGCAATAAAATGACAAATAAATTTTAAATCGACTTAAATATAAGCATAGATGTGTGTATAGACATTTTTAGTTTTTTACTTTTATTTATTTATTTATTATTCAAGCCCAACATGGGGCTTGAACTCAGAACTCTGAGATCAAAACATCAGAGGCTTAACTGACTGAGCCACCCGGCATCCCTGTATAGCAGTTTTTATTTTTATTACTTCTTTTAGTTTTTCTTTTTAAAGATTTTTTGTTTATTTATTTGACAGAGAGAGAGGGAGAGAGAGAGAGCACAAGCAGGGGGAGCTGCAGAGGGAGAGGGAGAAGCAGGCTCACCACCAAGCAGGGAGCCTGACGTGGGGCTCAATCCCAGGACCACGGGATCATGACCCGAGCCAAAGGCAGATGCTTAATTGACTGAGCCATCCAGGCACTCCTAGTTTTTATTTTTTTTTAAGATTTTATTTATTTATTTGAGAGAGAAAGAGAGAGTGAGTGAGAGCATGAACAGCCAGGAGAGGGAGAAACAAGCTCAACGTTGGGTGTAGAGCTTACTTAAAACAAAACAAAATAAAATATTTACTATGTTCATAGATAAGACTATTTAGGCTCCTGGCTGGCTCAGTCGGTAGAGCATGCGGCCCTTGAACTCGGGGCTGTGAATTTGAGCCCCACACTGGGCGTAGAGTGTAGTTCAAAAGAAAGTGAGAATTACTTAAAAAAAAAAAAAGAATTTAATAACATCTGTGAAATACAGGGATGGTTCCCAAGTTCATCTCTCTAATCTGTACTTCTGCCATGAACTCCAGGCTCAACTCTGCCACTGCCTGTTTGACACGGCCACTTGGATGATTCGAGTCGTCTTCAGTAGAGAATGAACTAAGTGAAGGGGCACCTGGGAGCCAGGGTGGCTTAGTCGGTTAAGCATCTGACTTTGGCTGGGGTCATGATCCCGGGGTCCTGGGATCGAGCCCCACACCGGGCTCCCTGCTCATCAGGGAGTCTGCTTCTCTCTCTCTCCCTCTGCCCCCCACCTGCTTGTGCTCTTTCTCTCTTTCAAATAAATAAATAATATCTTTTAAAAAATGAAACAAAAAATAAATAAAATGAAATAAGTGCAGCAACTGACTTCTCCTACCCCCAAATTACTCTTCTAACTCTCAAGTTGTGCAAGCAAAAACTTTTAGAACCAAATTTAATACCTTTCCTCTCTCGTTCTCCATATCCAGTCCATCGGCAAATCCTCTGGACTCCATCCTCAAATTATATCAGCATCTGCACGCTTCACTACCTCTGCCAGCACTGCCCTGACCTGAGCTTCCTCCGACCTTTCCCGAATTGCTGCACTCGTCTTCTGGGTCGTCTCATGTCTGTGCTTCCGCTCCGGCCCACTCTCTGTTCCCCACGGCAGCCAGAGTTGGAACATCAGAGGACTGCGGCGGGTCCCGTCACTCCTCTGCTCACACCTTCTAATCGCAACGGTTCTCACTCAAGGTAAAAGCACGGTCTTCACAATGGCTACCATGTGTAGCCATCATCTCTCCACCCCCTCTCCTTAAACAAACCGGGAGAACACCTGAGGGAGCTGCTTCTTTTTTTTGAGAGGGATGAGGAGGGGCAGAGGGAGAGGGAGAGACTTACGCAGGCTCCACGCCCGGCACAGAGCCTGACGCGGGGCTCAATCTCACGAACCCGAGACCATGCCCTGAGCTGAAATCGAGAGTCAGATGCTCAACTGACCGAGCCACCCAGGCACCCTTGTGGGAGTTTCTGAGTTTGCTGTTTCCGTGCCCATGGACTACTCTTCCCACAGATCTTTACAGGCCTCTCACCATTACTTTCTCCACGTTTATTTATTTATTTATGATTTTATTTATTTATTTAAGATTTTATTTATTTATTTGAGAGAGACAGCCAGTGAGAGGGAACACAAGCAGGGGGAGTGGGAGAGGGAGAAGCAGGCTCCCAGAGGAGGAGCCCGACGTGGGGCTCGATCCCAGAACGCTGGGATCACGCCCTGAGCTGAAGGCAGACGCGTAACGACTGCGCCACCCAGGCGCCCCACTTTCTCCACATTTAAATGATAGTTTTTCAGAGACCCTGTCCCTGACTTCCTCCCAAAAGAGTTTCTCGTATGTTGCTGGTAAGAAAATAAACGGTACAACCCAGTGGAGGGCGATTTGGCAATCTGTAGCAGAATTAAAATCCTATGTGTTCTTTGATCCTCCAATTCCACTCCTAGGAATTTACCTTCACGTATGTTTGCACACGTGCAAACGTGGTGTATTTATAAGGTTGTTCACCGCAGAGCTGTTGGAGGCAATCCAGATTGCAATCAGCTAACGTGCTATCAGTAATAATAGGATATAGGGGCTGCTGGAAGAGTGGATCCCGAGGCATGTTTTACGTGAAAAAAGCAAGGTGTAGCATAGCGTAGGACTGCCATTTCCACTGAGAAAGAAAACTGGTAAAAAAAAAAAAAAAGAAAAAAGAAAAAGAAAGAAAGAAAGAAAGAGAGGAAAGAAAGAAGAAAGAGAAAGAAGAAAAGAAAGAAAGAGAAAGAAGAAAAGAAAGAAAAAAGAGAAAGAAGAAAAGGAAGGAAGGAAGGAAGGAAGGAAGGAAGGAAGGAAGGAAGGAAGGAAGGAAGGAAGGAAGGAAGGACGAACCAGTATCAGTGCAAGGGTCATGGGAGGCTGGGGGAAGGAGGTGGAGAAGAGGAGGCAGTCCTTTTCCTCCATATTCTTTGGGTTTTGTTTTGTTTTTTTTTTTCATCTTGAACCATGTGTACCTATTTCCTAGTCAAAATATTAAATTAAAAAAACACAGCCCTAAAACCACATCTATAGTTTTGAAACTAGAGAGAGCTGGTCATTGCCCAGCACTGTGGATACACTAAACACCACTGAATTGTACACTGAATTAAATTAAAATGGCTAATTCTACCTCAAAAAATATATAAACAGAAGTATAAATATAACAATACTAACATTCAGAATTTCTGTTTCAAAAAAGAGATCACAACAAAGGTATCAAAGATAACAGACGGCAAGAACACATCCCCAACAACTAAAACGGACTAGGGAGTAAGTCCAAGAAAAATACATAAGAATGCCTGCAAAATATCAAGAAAAGGGGCAGGAAAACAAAAAGGTAAGAACTGACCGTTTACAGAAGGGGGAAACGCTGTGGCTGATTCTATTTTCTAAGATGGCTGTGACAGGATCTCCCATCCACGTGCTATTCTTGAAATGTGACACTGACATTCCTCCCACGGAGAGCTGGGGTCTCCACTCCCTCCCCTGGAACCCGGGCGGGCCTGTGTCTGCAGCAGAAGAGACGCTCTGCGACTCCCGAGGCCGCTAGGTTGTCAAGACCAGTTTCTGCCTGGACCTCTTGGAGTGCTCGCTCTTAGAACCTGGTCACCATGCTGCGTCTGGAAGCCCCGGAGCCCCAGAGAGGCCACGTGTAGGTGTTACAGCCGACGGTCAGAGGGAGGGAGGTGTTTCAGGTGACTTCATCCTGATTGCCACTGTACGGAGTCCCAGAGCGAGAACTGAACTCAGTTCACCCCAGAACCATGACAGATGATAATAAATTAATAGCTGCTGTTTTAAGCCATTAAATGCGGGCGATCTGTTTAGCAGCAGGATTTAGGTCCTGGAAGTGGGTGTGGGTGTAACAAGCCGAAAACACAGGCTTTGGCTTTGGGACTGAATGGTGGACAGAAGACAACTTGAGGATGCTGTTAGCCTAAAGGGCATCAGAAAGGCTTTAAAGGAACATGAGTAAATGTTATTGGGAGCCGAGGGAAAGAGGCCCCTTGTCACGTGGTGGCGGAAATTTTGGTAATGCTGTCATCCGGGCTAGAGGAACAGTAACTGTGGAGGAGTGAACTCAGTGATCGAGGCCGGGAGATTGCGAGGCAAAGTGTCACTTGGCTTCTTCTCGTTGCCTCCGGAAGCCATTTAGAACTTTAGGAACCATCTATAAAACGAGGCCAAGAACGTGACCACAAACCCTTTTAAGATCTCAGAAAGATTTAAGGATTTCACAAGAAATCCCAAGTAGGGAAGAGTTTATCTGGAAGAGCTTTGTGGGTGTAGCTTTTGTTTGATAGAGTCAAGCCCAAGAAGATTCATGGAAAACCCACAAAGTTCCAAGGGAATTGTTCTGGGGAAAGTACCTCTGGCTTAGAGGGAAGGCGACAGAGAAAGCACGACGTGGAAGGACCTCTGAGCCCAACCTCTTTTTATGAACAGGAAACAGACTGAGATGCCTAGTTTCTTGCCATTTGGTTTTGTCATGGAAGAGGGAGGAAGGATTCCGGGGCAAAACTCAAGACCCCCGAGGGTGGAGCTGAGAATCTTGGTGAACAATTAGTGGCTGTAGAAGGAACTGGCAACACGTGCCAGGCGGGATTTCAGAATTACTACGGGCCGGTGACTCCTGTGTGTCCCCATTTTCCAACGTTTGGAATAGGAGCACCTATGATTTTTCCATAGCTGTCCCATCATTGTACGTTGTGTGTGTGTGTGTGCCTGTGTGTAGATAACTTGTATCTTTGGTTCACAGAGCTTTAAATCAGAAGTGGCACTGCAGGGACCGAACCTGAAGAATCACGTCAGAGGAGCCTCCCCTGCGCCTAGCCTTGTTTTGGATGATGAGACACTGGACTTCAAGCTGAAGCCGTAATGGGATGAAATTTGGGAGTCTTTGGGGGAAGAGATGTATTTTGCATACAGGGAGACTGTAGATTGTTGGCAGAAGGGGCACGTGGCAGATCTTAGTTTGCAAGGCGACCAAAACGGTATCTCCCATCTCAGAAGCTGTTCTTACAGGGCGATGCTCACATCCTTCCTGCCGTGAAGTGGCTTCTACATTCCTTCCCCTTACATCCAGGCAGACTTATGACTAAGACAGAAGTCACAGCGTGTGACTTCCAAGCCTCAATTGTAAGAAGTGATACAGCTTCGGTCTGGCCGTCTTGGATGCTTGCTCTTGGAACCTCCAGGACCAAGGAGATAAAATCACCGTTACTGTATCAAGCCACTAAATTTTGGGGTGATCTGGTTCTGCAGCAAGAGATAACTGATCCACCTGGAACGACAAATGCATGGGGAGATCGTTCATTCAGCAAATAGATCGAGCATTCACCCTGTGCCAGGCACCCTTCCCGGTGCTAGGGCTGCACGACAGATTCGAGTCCCGCCCTCCTGGGGCCACACATTCTAGTGGGGGAAACAGACTGTAAATAAGCAATATTGTAAGTTAGCTAATGATAAATGCTAAGGAGAAAATGCAAAGAAAGGGAATCACAAGGGACAGCAAATAGTGCCATTTTAAACAGCAAATAGGAGGACAAGGAAGGACTCATGGAGGTGAGAGTTGAGTAGAGACCTAAAGCCATGAGGGAGTTGTGTTCCAGGTGGATATCTGTGGGAAGAGGATTCCTTGCAGAGGGAGCAATTACAAGGGCCCTAGCAGTGTGGGGAGCAGGTGTGCGGGTTAAGGAGGGCAAGGAGGCCAGGGAGGCTTGGTGGCTGGAGGAAGGGGCAACTGTAGGATTAAGTTCAGAGAGATCACGGAGAGGGACCGTACTGCCTTCTAGGCTGCTGTAAAATCTTTTTTGTTCCTACAAGGATTGGGAAGCCATGGAAGGTTTGAGCGTAGAAACGATGTGATCTTAGTCAAGTGGTTTTTTGTTTCTTGGTTTTTGTAATCTCCACGCCCATTGTGGGGCTTGAACTCATGACCCCGAGATCAAGAGTTGCATGCTCTGACTGAGCCAGCCAGGCACCCCTGATCTTAGGCAAGTTTTAACAAGACCAGTCCAGCTGCTGTTACGAGAGAGAACAAGGAGGGAAACAGGGAGAGCAGTCGGGAAGCTATTGCAATAAGCCAGGTCACTGCTAATGATTCAGACCAGTCATACCAGTGGGCCTGGTGAAAAGTGGCTGAATTCTGGGTACATTCTGCAGGTCGAGCTGAGAAATCTGTGTGCCAACTGGCTAGGAGGAGAGCACAAGAGAGGAATCAAGGATGACTCTCAAGTTTTTGGTCCAAGTGACCTAGCAAGGATGGAGTTGCCATTTACCATGATGGAGAGACAAAGAGTTGCAGGTCAGGGGTGAAACAGAAGGAACTTAACTCAGAACTCTGAAGGCATTGGAGGTGACTAGTGTGTGCAGCGTGGGAGAGAGGCCTGGGCTGGAGATACAAACTTGGGACTTGACAGTGAGTGGCCGGCAAGCAAAGCCCTGAGATTAAAGTTATTTCACCATTTCCCACGAGGGTTGGGTCTGGAGCTGACCCCAAGGCCAAAGCCCCTTCCAGAATCATATGCTGCTTCTATGTATGCCCTCGGGCATTCCGAAGCTGGGCCATTCTGGAATACTGCCGTACAGCAGGAACGGTGGAGGGACCAGACTCTGAAGCCCGTGTGGCTTGGATTCCCATGCCCATCTCACTACACTATCTCCTTCAGACGGCTGCCGAGGACTAAGTGAATTACTCCAGGAAAGAGTGTCTTGCACACAGAACATGCCCACGAAAGACAAGTTATCTACAACCAACGTGGTTTCCTTCAGCCCAACACTCGTGGATATCAAGGCCAAGCTCAGAGGCCACCGTGGAGGTCTCTTTGCCACAAAAACTTAACCTAGTCAGACCAGGCCTCTTTATGTCTTTTCCACTCCAACCAAAACCCGGCGAAATTCACTACTTTCTGCACCAAATCCAAAGGTTAACAAACGTGCACAAAATAATGTGCTCAGCTATCTTTTCAGAAGATATTTTATCAACTCCTTTTAAAAACCCACACAGGAGTGAGTCACAAAACAAGAAGCTATTTTAATCATCTGTCAAGGATTATTTCTCTTCTGCTCATCTGATACTCAGATCCTCCTTGTCTGACCATCTTTCTTGTAGCCAAGACCTACTTTTAAAATATTTTGGAACTTATCTTACTATCCGTAATTAACAGATTGCATCAAACAGAAGCTTCTATGAAACAGTAACCCCGAGACTCTTAACAAATGGAAACACGAATGATCTTGCCCCTAGAGACAGTACAGACAAGAGCCATGTCCTACCCAGCAGATGATCCTTGAAACCTCTGAATTCTGAATGTTCAAAACGCTGAGGGCGTTCAGAGGGATATGGCAGCATCCTATCACGTTCACGGGGACACGCGGACAACACGACAGCTGTGCCTGTGAAGACTTTATAATCTGGTTAAAGAGGAGATAATAATACATATTCATAAGGTAGATAAACAATTAGGCATAGAAGCCCCAAGACATAATGTTATAGGCATACACATATGCAAGCTTAGTAAAAAGTGAACTAGATTAATGGAATTATCTGCATGGTGGGATAATGAATGCATTATATTTTTGGGGGGAGGGGAAGTGATTTAGTACAAATTTGGTCAAGAGAAGTAGTGCATATGGCGGTTGGGGGCATGGGCTTCAGAGCCCGATACTTGATCTTCCACTGACCGACCAGGTGACCTTGAGCAAGATGCCTAAACTCTCCTCACCTCCCACCCTGATGTGTTTAAAAAAAAAAACCTAAGACAATAGCATTGTCTTCTTTATTTTTAAAAGATTTATTTTAGAGAGAGAGAGAGAGAGAGCGTGTGCATGTGTGAGTGTGAGCAGGGGAGGGGCAGAGGGACAGGGAGAGAGAATCTTCAAGCAGACTCCCTGCTCAGTGCGGAGCCCGACGCGGGTCTCGACGCCAGGACCCTGAGATGAGGACCTGAGCTGAAATCAAGAGTCGGCTGCTCAACCCACTGAGCCACCCAGGCGCCCCAAGAGTATCGCCTTCTTAGAGGATGAAGTCATGAATGTGCAAAGCCCCTTGGCGCAGTACCCAGCACACAGCGAATGCTCTGTCGGTGCTCGCTCTTATCATCGCTCGATGACACGGGCCGGCCTTGAGGAAGCACTGGAAGAGTCAGGGAGAAGGTACTGGAGATGGGGAACAAGTTGAGAATCGCAGAGACCGAACGTGACAAAGCTCAACCCCCTCACACACGCCAACAGCGAAATCAGAACCAAATGGAGCGCGGAGACGGATACAAACGGGAAAGTTTTATTTTAAAAATAGCAACTCTTCATTGGCTGCAGACAGGAGGGTTCACACGCAAACTCATTTGGCCCTTGTTCTTCACCCACCCCTTTGCTTTCCGCAAAAAGAAGAGACTCAAAGAAGGTTCCTTCTGAATGTGTATCACCATTTATTGTAGTTTGCGTTAGGAATCGAACAGAGGACATGGTCTGTGGAGAGGGGGGAAAAAGGAAAAGAAAAAGGATGTTCTCGTAGCTTAATTTCTTCAAAACACTTTATGGTTTCAGATCCTTTTTTACCCCAAAGGAAATTCAAGAATTCAAGTATGTTAAGTCGGGAGCAGTAATACAAGAAGTCTTACGTTTCCGTGCATGTGTGGGTGTGTTTGTGTGTGTGTGTTTACAAGCAGACACACGTCCACGTTTCCTGCGCCCCGTTTTTGCTTTGGTAAGGCCAAGCCCCAAGGGACACGTCCTGCAGATGACCCCCTGCCTCGCACTCACAGACCCCAGAGTTGTGGAATTTCTTTTCCCTCCTAGGACAACTGCAATGATTTTGCACTGCTCCCCCCGCCCCCCGCCCCCCCCCCAAAAACCGCGGTGACGTAAACCCTGACACACGTGAACACTCCCTTTGCCGCAGCTGTTCCTCAGGGTCCTAACAGCGGCCTTACGACAAGGGCCAGAGCAGCACGTTCTCTTCACTTTGTTCAGGATAAAAAAACTTCAAAGGGACATTTCAAAAGAAAAAAAAAATAAAAACTGAAATTCGAATTCTGAAAATATCTTGCCTTTTTTATTAATCATGTCATCTAACACCAATTAAAAAAAACAAATATGTGAATATGATATAAAAATACGATCCCAGGATTAACACTTTGTTGCAGGCACAGTTATCTCACAGAGTATATGTTTGGAGGGCCGGGGGAAGGAGTTTATTTTTGTTTTTGCTTCTCTTAAAAAAATCCACAGCAGTGCAAGTAGGGTCAGGAAGGGGCCGGGGGGGGGGGGGCGAGGATTCTTTAGCAGCAAAATGTCCAAGGTTTTCTAATCACAATCAAATCAACGGATATTGGACTGGGGGGGGGGGGGGGAAGATGAACGGGATGCTGCCCAGAGCCGTTTGTCATCAATCACTAAAAGACTTCCATTGCAAAAGCCCCAAAGGGTGACATAGGAAGGACGAGCTTTATTACTCGAGCAATCGTAAAGTGTGTCCCTCAAGCTTTTGACCATGTGTGTCACTTAAATATATGTACAGGAAGGGGGCTCCTCTTCTCATCCACGTCCTTGCAGGTCTCCACCGTCCGGTCACTCTGGGGGGGCTCTCGGCGTCTTCTGCCGTGCGGGGCCTCCAACATTTGAACGGCGTCTCCACCGCCGCCGAGCCTCCGCCTGCCTGGCTGGCCTTGGCTGTGTCGAGCAGAGGGTGGGCGCGGGGGACGGTTTAATGATCACTGTTTTGCTTCTCTCTCATCCAGGCGTGAATCTGTTCTTTCAGTTCCGGCACTGGGAAAAGAAAAGGAGAGGATTAATGGCCCCGGGCGGGAGGGCTCTTCCTAGGAGATGCGGCTTGCGGGTCGGTACGAAGGGAAAGAAAAGGCCATTCACTGCCTCCCTGATACGAAGACTGAGGAAGCAGCAAGACAGAAGGACTGGACTCCCGCAGTGGATCACAGCAAAGACTGTTGCGTGTCTTTTCCATTAAGTGCCGTAAGCCAGGGAGCTTCGGGATCTGATAAATGGCCCCCTTCGGATGCCTGACACAGGACTCGGCGCGGGGCCTCAGGCCGCGCCGTCCTCTACCTGGCTCCAGCATGCTCTCGGTCAGCATCTGTCGGTTGAAGGGGTCCGTGGGGGAGTTCAGCAAGTGCCGCAGGATGATGGAGCGGTCCATGATGGTGCCGGAGGGCAGCCGCACGGGGTCGGTCATCAGGGTGTCCATCAGAGGGTCTACGGAGACAAAGCAAAGCAGACTCATCACAGCGCCCAAAACTGAAACGGAAAACGAAGCAAGGCCCTTCTATCAGTGAAAGGTCCGTCCGCAGACACAACACTCGTACGATCCAACCAGGCCTCCACGTGTAGCCGCAAGTCAGCATGAGATAAACGTGCACACGGTCCCTTTGGGGGAAGCTACAGCTGGGAGGGGGAACAGAGGAAAAGGACCCGGGCTCTGCAAGAAAGACACTGGCCCGAGCCCTTCATCTGAGCCTTTCCAGGACTCTTCTTTGGAAATGCAAATCCCCTCTTGCAAAGGGAAGGCTTGGCGTTTTCACGGTTGTTACTTGGTTTGAAATCAAGATAAGGACTTTTTCCCCCCTTTTAATTTATAACAGGAACTAAAAGTAGGCAAAAGTAATTTTAGGCAATGCGTCTCAAGGGGTGACTCCGGCACACCGGACAATAGTTAAAAGCACAGAACGCCGTCTTTTCATGTTACGCGTCTCCAGGTCACTCAAATCAAAGAATGTGGCACGAAAACAGCGGCCCGCTTGCCTCTGAACTCGTCGGGGGCGTCGCTGTAGTCGATCTCTGCGCGCGCGTTCTTGGCCACGATCTCCTCCACCTTCTCGGCGAGGAGCTTAAACTTCTCGATCGCGATGGTGGATTTGATCCCTGCCTTCCGCATCTTCGAGATCACTTCTTCAAACAACTCTTTGCTGTAGGACCTCTGTGAATGAGGAAAGACAATGTGAGACATCGATATACTTAAAGTGGAAAAAAGCAAGCTGCAGAAAATGCCTGTGTCTTTCTAAAACAAGCCGTAAAATGATAATGTGTATGCAAATACTGTCACCTGGCTATAAACACACACACCGGAAGGACACATACCCAACTGCACGAGGTCGTTAACTCCGAGGAGGGCTTCAGGGTCCAGGCGAGTGAGGGGAATTTTTAAGTTTTGGAATTATTTTTACAGCAAACATGCATCTCCTTTATTAACATTTTTATTTATTTATTTATTTGAGAGAGCGAGCGGGGGAGGGGCACGGGGAGAGGGAGAATCTCAAGCAGACGCCCCGCTGAGCACGGAGCGCGACGCGGGCGGATCCCAGGACCGTGAGATCATGACCCGAGCCAAAATCAAGAGTCAGACACTTAGCTGACCGAGCCACCCAGGCGTCCCGGAAATTTAAATATTAAAGAGAGAATGAAAATCGCGTCTGTTTGAGGCTTTGAAAGGCACTGTGCCCTGCAATAAATGTCAGCTCTTTTCCCTAAAGGTCAACATGGTGAAAACAACGAATATGGTTCGTAATCAAAAGGCGCTTTATCCTGTTCACGGTCAATCTTTCTTCCAGAGCTCTCAGCTCGACACTGGTAAATGCCAGGTGCTCTGCTGAGAGGCGCACGAGGGATGGTGCAGCAGACAAGTGCCCACCACAGACCCAGATGAACTTGGACTTGAGTCCTGGCTCCTCCGTCAGCCCGCTGGGTGGTCCTAGGCAAACCCCTCTGGGCCCCAGTTTCCTCCGGCGTAAAGTGGGGACCGTAACACCCACCTCACATGTGCCTAATCCACAAACATCACAGGCGTTTCAAATACCACAGCATATCCTCATCTGCATTACGGAAAAACACTGGCCACTTGTCGGTTCAGTGACAGTGATGTAAACAGAGGAGAAGACTGATCAAGCCTGAGGCCTGAGACTCCGAATGCTGGCCCTGTCACCCCTGAGCGGTGCTTCCCAGCCAAGGACTCAGGTGAACTTCTATGGGAAGAATTCCTGTCAATACCTGTATTCTCGCAGAGCACGGGGTTGAGATTCCTCAACCTTTCTTCTTAACTTCGGTTTCTACGTAAGTGCACACACTCGCTTCCTCTCTGCATGCACCCATGTGGAAGAGAGAGGGAAGGGCACGAGCTAGCCTCGGCCTGGCAAAAATCCTGAAAGCCATCTTGCACAATCCTGAAAAGTTCAGAGAGCCTCCAGTATAGTTTGCTGAAACTAAATTACTACACGGATCCAGCAAATACCTTATTTGACATCTCCTCCTTAGAAGTCAGGAAGCCACGGTCTCTGTCCCGTTGGGGAGGGGCATGGGGTAAGTGGCCAAAAGATTATAGTAAGATGGTGGAAAGGCAAAGTTAAAATATTGTGCACAGGGACTTATTACGGGTTGGGCATTGCTGGACACGACGAGATGATTCCACCTTGAACTTCTCTTTGTAACAAGGAGCCACTTGCGATCCTCATGAAACATCACCCACCCTATTTCTCAAACGGTGATGAGTTTTTAACCAATTGACTTGTGCTTATTTATAAGTCAACTTCTAAGAGCAGTGTGGTGGGCATTATCAGAAATCAAAGGCAACTTGTGATAAGGGGATGTCGCATTTGGCCTCATGGAGCAATGGCATCAATGCATGGAGCAAAGGCACATCACTGAGCTGCTGCCTCGACTCCGATGTGGGTTGGGTCAGAGACACACAGCAAAGACGCTGTTCTTGTCCTCAAGGATCTTTTTTTTTTTTTAAGATTTTATTTATTTATTCGACAGAGATAGAGACAGCCAGCAAGAGAGGGAACACAAGCAGGGGGAGTGGGAGAGGAAGAAGCAGGCTCCCAGCAGAGGAACCCGATGTGGGGCTCGATCCCAGAACCCTGGGATCACGCCCTGAGCCGAAGGCAGACGCTTAACCGCTGTGCCATCCAGGCGCCCCAAATCATCAAGGATCTTACACAGTCATTCTAAAATTAAACATGGAAATATCTATAAATCATCTATCTGATAAAGGTCTTGGATCCAGAATATATAAAGAACTCCTGCAACTGAACAACATAATACAAAAAAATCCATTAAAAAAAAAAAAAACAAAATGGTGAAGGACCTCAAAAGCCATTTCTCCAAAAAAGACAGACAGATGGCTGAGCAGCCCATGAAACTTGTCATTATGAAAATGTAAATCAGAACCGCAGCAAAGTACCACTTCACTCCCACTAGGGTGGCTATGGAAAAAAATGAAAAAAATAACAAGTGTTGGTGAGGATGTGAAGAAACTGAAATGAGAACCCTTGTCCACTGCTGAGGGGAATGGAAAATGGTGCAGCCACTGTGGGACACAGTGGGTAGGTCCTCGAAAAGTTCAACATCGAATTACCGTAAGATTCAGCAATTCTACTCCTGAGTATATGCCCCCCAAAATTAAAAACAGGTATTCAATACTTGGTCACAAATGCTCAGCGCAGCACCGATTTTAAGCCAAAAGGTAGAAATGACTCAAAGGTCCACCAGTGGGTGAACAGATGAATGCATCATGGTAGACCCATGTAATGAGGTATTATTCAGCCGTAGGAAAGGAATAGATACTGTACATGGGTAAACCTCAAAAACATTATGCTAAATGAAGAAGCCAGACACAAAAGGTAACACAGTGTGCTGTTCCATTTACATGAAATCTCCAGAAGAGGCAAACAGGTAAATCCAAAATTCGGTAAAATGAAGACAGAAAGCAGATCAGTAGTTGCCCACGGCTGGGGTGATGGGGGCGGGGGGGATGGACAGTGCCTGCTTAATGAACATGGCATTTCCTTCTGGGGGTGATGTGTGGATAAGACGTTAGAACTCGAGAGAGGTGGAGGTTGCGTAACACTGGGAACGCACTAAACGCCACCGAATTACACGCTTTAAAATGGTGAATCTTATGTGAATTTCACCTCGATTAAAAAAAAAAACAAACAGGAAAGATGGAAGGGAGAACTGTGACTTCAGATGGGCTCTTTATTCTTTATTTTCATTTTATTTTACTTTTTGAAGATTTTATTTATTTATTTCAGAGAGAGAGAGAGCACTCCAGTGGAAGCAGGGGGAGGGACAGGGGGGAAGGGAGAGAATCTTAAGCTGACTCCACACCCAAGTGTGGAACCCAACGTGGGGCTTGATCTCATGACTGGGAGATCACGACTTGAGCTGATATCCAGAGTCAGACGCTCAACCGACCGAGCCATCCAGGTGCCCCTCTCTGTTCTGTATTTTTTTTTTTAAAGATTTTTTAAAATTTATTTGACAGAGATAGAGACAGCCAGCGAGAGAGGGAACACAAGCAGGGGGAGTGGGAGAGGAAGAAGCAGGCTCACAGCGGAGGAGCCTGATGCGGGGCTCGATCCCATAACGCTGGGATCACGCCCTGAGCCGAAGGCAGACGCTTAACCGCTGGGCCACCCAGGTGCCCCTCTGTTCTGTATTTTTGAACAGACCCCAGTGCTAACAGACAGTGTTTCAGGAACATCAGACCTGCAGTCCATGCACGGAGTCTGTCCACAAGAGCTAGTCCTGCATGGCCGTCAGTGTGGCACACAGAGTCCCCTAGGGCCTCCCTGTCCTGGGCTCCCTCAGCTCCAGGACAACTGTTCTCCTCTGATGAGGGGCTCTCTCCTCCAGTCTGTGAGCATGAAGCTCAGTGGCTCTTTGTGCTGGTCCTCCTGTCACCTCCTCCGGACACTTGTCTTTAGCCCGCTCTTGGCTGACGGGGAGAGATGCTTCTGAGTTTACTTCCTTGCATGGCCACCATTTTCTTCTTCCTTGGTCTTCCCAGATATACCAGACCAAACCAAGACCGCTGCTCCCAAAGGAGAAAACAAAATTCCCCTACTGTTCCTCTGGAGCTTTCTAAGACTTCCAACCTTCCTTCCCCAGCCCCCAAAGCCCTCTTCCGAGACGACCATCAGGGCCCTAACCAGTTTACAGCCACTATAAACGGAAAACGCCTAACACTCAGAACAAACGTCACACTGTAAAAGGAAGCCAAAAGCCCACTTAAAATGGTTTTCTGTCCATGCGGACACTGGCACTTGTGTGTGTTTGCTTCATGAGTCTGCAAGGGCAGGGCCACTTAGACATTCAAGGAAACCCATGTGCCACAGTGTAGAAACTACGGTCCGAGGCTCAAGCCCGGTGCCCCCTCAGGCCCCCGCCACACCCCAGAGGGATACCAGGCGTTCCCCCACTCGGTCTTCGCCATCTCACGGGGTGTGCTGTGTTTATTCACACCGCAAGTCGGTTATGTTCACACTCGTGACGGGGCAGCCACAGCAAGGCCTACCTGCAAGACCCCGCTACGTGACCCTTCCAAGTCCCTCACGGTAAAGAGCGGAAGAGTCTCTGGGGGCTTCTCACGCCCCGATCTCTGGCCGGGCTACAGCAGCCTGGCCGCAGGGCACCTGCTACCCAGGCAGACGCCCCGCCCGGACGGGGCCGCATCTTCGGTTCCTTCGTCTGACTGCAGGCTGCCACTTACCGTCCGTAGGTAAGGATGCGCGGTACTACAGAGCTGGAGGCTAGAAAAACATCTGCGCCCCTCCCCACGATAACTGCAAACTCTTAACCCCTTCCTATACCACCACTTTGTAAAAACTGCTTTAGACATATGTGTTGTCTCCCCTTGTAGGCACTCTGTCAAGACCGATTCTTTTGCTTACATTCAAAAGTACCCATATATGTGAATTGGATCTCAGTAAAACTGTTATTAAAAAAAAATAGCACCTACAATTCCCCTATTTTACTATCATTCCTTTGGATGAGATATGGGTGAAGAATCTTCTAGAACCCCTACTGCTGGTTAACCTGAAACGTGAGCGATATTTGGACAGACAGTATGAACAAAGACAGAAAGACAGATGAGCATGGAACTTTCGGGGTATTTTAAGTAGACGGCAGAGGGGCTGGGAGTACAGGCTCGGGGCCAGACTGCCTGGGTGTGAATCCTGCCTCTATCCCATACTCCCTGTGCCACCTACAGCAAGCTGCTCCGACTCTCTGTGCCTCAGTTTCCTCACGTAAAAACGAGGACTCTAACAGAACGTACGCCCCAGGATTTTGTGAGGATTACGTCAACGAAAACAAGCCAAGTGGCTAACACTTGGTATTCAATTGATAAACGCCAGCTCTTAGGACGCTGCCATGATACAGGACAGAAGACCCAGGGGGTGGGGGAAGCCCTTTATGAGACTGCCGGAGAGTCAGGGGGTGGCAGTGCTTGGACTAAACTGGCGGCTGTGGAAATGACACGGAACCAGTGTCATCACAGTGGACACAAGGAACAGAGCAGAGAGAAGACTGTGAAGGTAACCACAGGAGGTTTGAAACTGGAAGTCCCAGTAACAGCAGCACCAATGTGGGGGGCTTGGGAAGCAGACCTGGACCCGGGAAGGGGGATCTTGGTGGGAAGGTCGTGCATCTGTTGCTTGACGCCCTTGGCAGGATGGGCTAGGAACCATCTGCAGAAGGATCTGGGAGCCAAATCGGCTCTTTTATACCCCAAGGAAAAGAGCTGATTCATCTTCATTTATATCGGACAAGTACCCCTGGCCCGTGCGGTGATTATTCCCATTTATGTACTAAAAACTTCCCAAAGCACAAGTTGAAGAGTATCGCCTTTTCTGATTCCAAGCGGGGAAAATCCAGGGACAGATGGGTCCGCCAGGAAGTCCAGAGAGATGTGAGCTCTGGCCAGCCAGTTGGCAGCCTGAGGCCCAGCGTCCCCCTGAAACGGCCTGCTCCCCTGGGCACTGACCTGGTCGTCAGCAATGGCTTTGGCGAACCGGGCACAGTCCAGCTGCAGGTAAATATCCGTCAGTTGGTCCAACAGCTTCTTTGGTTCAAAGCCGTATTTCTCAGGGTTTTCAACTTTCAGGTCACGGCACTTGGGGCCACAGAGTTGCTGAAGATTAAAGTTCAGCATTGCAGCCAATCGGGGTCCAAGTTCCTAGGAAATCACAGGGTAAGAGGACAATTCATGCTGTTGAGACAAGCAAGAAGGATCAGAACTCCCATCTCAGTGGAGGAACAGGAACTGGCTGGACTGATATTCAAAGAATCCCTTAGCTGTACTGTGAGTCATAAGCCGAAGAAGGACATTTATATTCAACATTTTCTTTATTCTCCATCTCGAATCCAGTAATTCTAACACATAATAAAGTTACAGGTTGGTGGAATATTTATAAATAGGAACAGAAGGCAACCTTTTCTTTAAATTCGCACTTTCAAGGATAAAAACGAGCACCACTCCAAATTCACTGAGAAGCAGGTGAAGAGGAAAAATCATTCATAATTACACCTCAAATAATTTACTATAGTTTCCTAACAATCAAGGACTTGCTGAATTGGGAGTTCCTGAACATAAAATATGTTTTTAGTGCAGGGATTGGCCAACTCTGGCCCGATCCTTGTTTCTATAAAGTTTTATTGAAACTTTTATTGAAAGTTTTACTGAAACAGCCACACTTACTTGTCCATGTATTTTTTCTGCAACCGCTTTCATGCTACAACAGCCAAGTTAAGCAGCTGTGCCAGACTGTGCGGCCCACAACGCCTATTTACTATCTGGGCTTCGGAGGGAAAGTTTATTCCATTTGTAAGCCCCAGGGAAGCAAGGATCTGAACTGTCTCGTTTAAATTAGTTGTGGCGTCTGCGTGCTTTCAGTAGTGAGCTCGGTTTTGTTTCACGATCCTCTGTTCTTTCATGAAGAGATGTGACATGGCAAACGGACAGAGGAGGAGACTCATTGCTGAGAGGCACCCAGGCCAGGGTGTGGCGAGAGTGCTGAGAGGAATGGTGAGCACGGACACTGGAGGAAATGAGCAATAAAATTACGTTCCATCGTAAACTTGTCTCCGTATCTCCAGGCAATTTACGACCAGCTCCCCAGGCCCCTTCCTTGCCTTCCTCACCACGCTTGTCCAGGCCGCACCATAAAGCCTGTGTGCTGTGTGGCACTGGGAGGGCAGGGGGTCAACGCAAAGCAGCGACCTTCAGTTAGGTCGCCTGGTTTCCATTTCAGAAGCAGGACCCAGGTCTTATTGATGGTATCAAGGCCAAATTTCAGACCAGCTTCAATCTATCATAAACCCCAATTACGGCTCTTGTTACCCTTTGGCTTCTTGAGTGTAACAAAGCTTCAACCAGGAGAACCAAAGATCTTACCTGTTATCAATGATTTCTACTTACTATACTCTAATTTCCAACTGACGCTACTTTCTACTTACCCTATAAATAAAATACAGGAATCAATAACGATAGAAAATATGTCACAGCTTCAGCATTAATAATCCCACGTGCTATGTAAGCAGAAAGCGAACTACGTTATCTAGGAAGAGACTGTTCGCAGACGTCGGTCTCTCCCCAGCGCGCTAGATCACTCAGCAGAACCGGGGACAACATCAGCAGCAGGCTTCACTTAGCAGCAACTCCGAGCTGAAATGGCCGGGATCTCAACGACTGCCTTTAGGGACAGGTGCTGGAACCTGACTGTGGAACCCGACGCACAAAAGAAGCGCCCCGAAGTTTCTACTCACCGGTCTGAGGAACGGCTTCTGGACCTGCTTGGTGAGGATATGGAACATGTCCACGGTTTCTGTCGCCAGGGCAAGATAGGAGCGGGACACGCGCTCGTCCTGAGCGAGCTGGGACTGACGGGCTTGCTGCTGATCCTAGGGGACACGGAGCAGAGGCCAAGCAAAGTCAGCACCGGCCGCGAGCTCCCCGGCACGCCGAGCGCGAAGGAAAATGGGACAAGCGCTCAAAAAGCCCACACGCTGAGGGGATGCGAACAACCCACACCAGAGCATCGGCCAGTAACTGAAGTTTATTCTTTTCAGCATGAGAACTCTCTGGGACTGAGTAAGGTGACCGTGGCACGTTGTTTAACTTCCGTGAGACCTGGTTTCCTCGATGATAAAAGAAGTCTTCAACTTCTGCGTGGCATGAAGTAAGTGAATCTCCCATCACGCCAATACCCGTGGCTGCCGATCAAGGACAGTCAGTTTCCCATAATAGCAACTTGTAGTCACCATTAGTTTAAAAGCATGTGTTGTGCTATGCTACGATACTGGGGCCTAGAGGTTTTGCCCCTACACCAAGTGCCTACAGATTGCTAAGGTTCTGAGTTTTCGTCTCGCCACACTGTCAGGCCGTCGCCCCTGACAACTGTCAGCATGCTTGCCTCTGGCCCCGTCCTCCTCCTTCAATTCTGCCAGCGGCTGGGAAACAAGATAATAAGGTGTGTTTGACTCGTGGGTAGAGCAAGGTGGAGCACTGAAGGCTCTGGGATGGAGAAAGCACCCAGAAACAGCAGTAAAGATGGAAATTCTTCCATTTTGGCTCAGAGGCTGTTTTACTTTATGTTGAGGGCAGGGGCTGATGCCGCTGCACGAGGGCCCCCCGGCGCAGTGCCCTCTGAGTTGGTGCTTGGGGGAGGTTTGTGCAGGGGTGCTGGGTACCCTGCTCGCTGCCCCCCCGGCCAAGAATGTGCCTACAGAACACACGCTGAAGCAGGAAGACATAGGACCGAGGTGAGGACCAGTACAATGTGTGTCTGTGTGTCACACGCATCCTCCGCTCACGGTACCCGGGCCCTCGTCCAGGCCAGGCCCACCATCAGGCACTGGGGCGCAGAACACGACCAAGAGGCTCGCAGGCCTCGTGGAGCTTAGGCGGCAGGCAGGGAGGCAAGCAATAAACACCCACACAGATCCATCCCAAGTCTGGTAGTGACGGAGAAAAAGAAAGCAGAAGAAGAAGAGAGAAAGAGTGGTCAGGGACAGCCCCTGAGGAGGTGACATGTAAGTGGACGTCTGAAGGAAGAGAGTCAGCAGAAATCTGGGGCAACAGTGCTCCCGGTCGAGGGAACAGCAAGCGTGTCAGGAGAAGGGCGAGGAGGCCCGTGTGGTTCGGGGAGAGTGAGTGATGGGGAAAATGGTGGGCCAGGGGCCCACTCTAATTCAGGACTGGATGTTGAGTGAGAAGGGAAGCCTGGACCAGTTCTGAGTCAAGTGGTGATAATGAGCAAACGGGTTTTAACAGCATCCGTCTGGTATGGACCCGGACAAGAGTGGAGGCTAAGAGATGGGTCAGAAAGGACACAGCACACCAGGCGAGAGAGGGTTGTGACCTGGAGGTGGGGCAAGAAGTCAGATACGGGCATTTGAAGGTAGAGTCTTGAGGTGTTTGTTGAGGGAGAAGAATCAAGGAAGACTCCAAAGTGTTGAGTCAGAGCTACTAACAGAATGCAGCTGTCACTCACTGAGGCTGGGCAGACCCGGAGCAGAGATGTGGAGGACCCCATCATGGGATACTATTAGACCACCAGGCAGAGGGCCAAGTCAACAGCTGGGTGGTAGGCAGGAGAGAGGAGCTGAGGAGACACATTCTGGAATCTTTTTTTTTTCTAAGATTTTATTTATTTATTTGAGAGACAGAAAATGAGAGAGAAAGAATGGAGAGGGTCAGAAGGAGAAGCAGACTCCCTGCTGAGCAGGAAGCCCGATGCAGGACTCGATCCCGGGACTCCAGGATCATGACCCGAGCCAAAGGCAGTTGCTTAACCAACTGAGCCACCCAGGCACCCTACATTCTGGAGTCTTTAGAATACAGACCGTTAAACCAATGAGATCACCTAGCAGTGATTCTGAGCTAGGGGCTTCAGGCCACGTGTGGGAGTGTTTCTAGCTGCCTGACGACTCGGGGTAGGGGTAGGAGGGTACATCGCTGGCCAGAGATGTTCAGTGTCCTGCCACATACGGTGCAGTGTCTCATAATAATGAATTATTGCTACAGCAAAATTCCGCTGCACTCACAATTGCAACCAGCACCCTCACCGAGAGACACCGACCTCAGCAGCGAGCGTGGGGAGAAGGGAAGTCTGAGGGCCGAGCAGCCCCTCCAGCGTTCAGAGGACGGGGCGGGGAGCAGCAGCAGGCAGGGAGGTGGATGGCAGAAAGGGACTGCAAGGTCAAACAGACATGACTTTGGGAACAGCACCTGTTTGCGATTATTTATGCCGTCTTCTCACCCACGAACATGGAAAAGTCAACAGGAATTGTTCGCTTGTCTCATAAGCAAATGCTAGTAAGCACTGACCGTGAATGAGGCAATGTGCCACAGACCTGTTTCCCCACACCTGCGCCATTATCTGGTCTGAGATGAGCGTCCCAAGCGAGAGGAAGCGGGCGCTACAGAAGCGCAGAGAAAGGGGAGGATGTGCAGCCGCACCAACCGGGGGAGCCCAACCACGAGGGCCTATGTGGACAAGACCTCACTCAAAGAATGGGTAGGATTTTAATACCCAAGAATGGAAAGTCGAGAACTGCGGACAGAAGGAATGTCTCAAGGCACACAGAACAACAGGAGCTACACGGTCCGGAACTACGTTTGTGACATCTACCATTCCTCCTCGTTGCTTTTCTGCAAAGCAGGGATCGTCTCTGGTTCACGAGCAAGGAAACAGAGATTCAAGAACTCTGAAGGCATGGCATGTCCGTTCTCAAACACAGGTGCCCCCCACTCCAAAGCCAGAGCTCTTTCAACCGGCCTCATCTGCTTCCCAGCCTGCTCTGCAAGGGCCTGGGGACCGGTCCCGACTGGAGCCAGCGGACGGGAACAGGAGGTAAGTTTGGAAGGACCTCTTAGAGCTACCGCAGGGGGGGCATGGAGCATCAAGTCCGGGCTGCCTCCCACCTGTGGGACATGGCGAGGTGCGGGAGGGAAGTTTTGCAGGCACAGTAGCAAAACAGTTTAACGGGTGTTCAGACATGAATACGAGGGTAGAGGGTAGGACTTGGGCAGCTGCCAGTGCAGTGCCAAGGACAACCGCCGCATCATCTCGAGAATACGATGAGGGGGTTCCAGCAGTGTGGCAACCCAGCATTCACGGGCCCTGGGGAAAGACGGGACGTTTCCGTCTGTGGTGTAAGCATGTCAGCTCCAGCAAGATGGAGACTTCTCATCAAAGCTGCAGGAATACTGGGAATGCAAACCTTTCCTAAGTGTGCTTTCACACGTGCTCACCTTATCTTAAGATACTTAAGACTCTACAGCATTAGAAGCTCGACAGCAGTTTTGTTTTGAGGATGCTCCCACTAGTCCAGAAAAAGCAGTCCTCCCCACTTTTCCATGAGAACTCTTGTTGGAAAGTGTTCTGACTCTGAGCCCGAGGCCACCAGGCACAGAACGAACCAATGTATGAAGCTACCAGTAGCTGTCGAGGGCTAAGTAACTGATCAGAGAACCATCTACACGGCTGCAACAAACGTCAGAAAAGCGTGTCAGTATGCCGTCACTGGCGCAGCGTGAATTTCTCATGAAACCTGCCAAAACAACCCTCTCTTCCATTAATAACTGAACATAAAAACCAGGATCAACTGGAAGGAAAAAAACCCACCAGAATCCTGCGTGAGTCACATAGTTGTCTAAAGATCACATGAGCAAATCGAACGCCTGTCTGGCACCGCGTTCTAGAGACTGACTTGCTACTTTCGTAAATTGACATCAACACATTCAGACAGTAAAAGTTCTTCTTCAAAAACGCCCTTTAAAATTAAGAAGGCAAGAAAGTTTTCAGGACACATTCTGAACGAGTTCTCAACTCATTTCTTGGCGTTAGAGCAGGTGTCTAAGCTCTCTCCTACCCCAGACCTGGGATCTAACTTTGTGGAAGCCACAGGTGGGAGGTGACAAGAGTGACAAGTCCGTCAGCGCTACGTCGGCAGGGCCCGCGAACGCAGCCCCGAAGCAGAGCTCTGCGCGGGGCCGAAGGCAGCTTCCCGGCCAAGCGGTCCCGGCATCGGCACTGTGTCCTCACCCGGGGCAGCTGGTCCCACTGTTCTTTGTTCTTCATTTCTTCCTGCACTTCGTGGATTCGCTTCAGAGACTCCAGACTTTCATCGAGCAAAAACGTCGTGTCATTTATCAGCATGTTTATATAGCGAACAAACTGCTTCCCCGAACTGAAACGGCAATTACATTGGACACGGTCATACAGCTCCCTGAGGCAAGACGCCGCAGCAGATCCCAAAGACAATGGGCCCCCGCCCGAAGTGCCAACCACGTCGCCCCGTAAGACTGCCCACCTTGGCACCGCTCAGGTACCGCGGAGGTCAAGGACTACGGAGTCTCTCCTTGGATTCTCTTACTCCTTTTAATTAAGTGTGATAAGCTCATTTCAGTGTGCGGTTCATGAGGGCCAATTGCTAATATTTCAGGATTCTATGAGCAGGGTCCTTTGACAGCTTAAATTTGGCAACAGTGGAAGTATTTACATCCCGGAAAACCAGCAAATGCTGAATTTCTCCCCCTTCTACAGAGAACAGGTTTAGCAACACGTCCCTAGCTTACTCTCTCAATGACTTAAAGCAGAAAAGACACTCTTCCAGACTAGAAGATATGCTTAAACTCACCGAGATACAAAGAAAGCACAATTATCCACATCAAAGAGACAAGAGAATTTCCAATACTGCCCTGCGTACCCTGTCCCAGTGGAGGGCTCGCTGGTGCACTGAGGTCCTGGAGCACCGTTAGGCTTTCTAACTACAAGGTTAGTAGAGCAAAGAGGAGCTACTTACACTTCGGATCTACTGGTGTGTAATCAGGGGGCAGTAAGCCCGGGCCTGGGGAAGAGAAGTTCCTGTGAACAAGGGTGGGAAGCTTGGATTTCAGGAACAAGGAAAGTTCAGGGCGAGCACTCCCACTCAGCACCACACAGATCAAGCCACGGGCCTGTCTGGTCTAAGCTCGTGCCAGGCTTTGTGGGAACATAATTCCGACCACAAGAGCAACTCTCAGAAAGTGAATTAACTTGATGAGTTTACTCCGCAGAAACCTGTCTAGCAAACGGTTATTCCACTGGTAATACGAAATCCTACTGACTAGTCATTCAGCTAACAAGTGACAGCTAGACTTGATCATTGATCTAACACGGGTTGCAAAAGATCCAAGCGGATGGGATACATTTTCTCCTGAAGAATAATTCAAGAGTTCAATATTTTCATCTACCTTCTTTTTAAAGCACCTTTCTTTTTAAAATAACTTAGATGAAATGACTAACGTCCAGATTTAAGTAGCCACTAAAATTTCAGGTAGGTAACAAAAAGTCCTTAATCAAGTCCTTATTACAAAGAATGACATTTGAAATGACAACCCCAACCTAATCACTTCCAAATCTAAGTCTTCCTAACATTTCACATCTAAACCTTGACATCATGTTCCAGAACACTCTACGATCTCATTCCAGTCATTCCGACAACTTCACTTAACACTGTAATCGCAGAAACAACAAAAAACCCTTCACGAATCATCTCAGAATATTTATAGATTCTTTATGTACACATACCATCCCCAAAGTGCCTTGACAAATCTAAAGTTTAGCAGTATCTCGCAAGCACAGACATTTAGTTACCTCTGCTCACGTGTAGCAGAACCATATAGAAAACTTAAAGGAGGCTGAGACCAAGCCGACAGTCCAGAAGAACCAGCTTGGAAAGATTTCAGCAGTCACCCTACCTGTGTAATTGCAAGAGAGCAAGCTGTGACAACGGGTGCCCGATACTCACTTGAACTCCTCCATGAAGGTGCCATGGTGAGCTATGTTTTGCCAAAGGCTTTTAAAAATGGTGCTAATGTGATAGCGAATGGTGAACTTGTCGTAGAATTCACTGGTGGCTCCGGTGTGCTCAACATCTAGAGAAGAGAGACAGAGGGACTGAAGGATGGGTACGGTCTTACCTTCCTAAAAGCAGTTACTGAGCCCACAACGTTATTGAGTGTGTACAAATCTGTAAGTTCAGAGATGTGGTAAGACTGTGCACCTATCTCTCACATGTAAGGCAGGAGAGAAATCAGCAGGTGGTTCTGAAGACACAAGCTTTGCAGTGAAGGTCTGGCAATGACACAACGCCGAATGAATCGGGCTTGGAAAGCGGGTTGGCATCACCGACACAGCACCCACTCGCCAATGACCAGAAAAAAAAACTGGGCTGAATTCTCTTAAGGGCCACATACCTATTAAATGTGACGACAGGCCTACCTCATTTTATTGCGCTTTGTAGATACTGTGGTTTTGTTTTTGTTTAACAAATTAAAGGTTTGTGGCAACCATGCATCGAGCAAGTCTATCAGCCCCATTTTTCCAAAAGCATTTGCTCACTTCGTGTCTCTGTATCACATTTTGGTAATTCTCACAATATTTCAAATTTGTTCATTATTATTGTATTTGTTATAGGTGATCTGTGATAATGATTATGACTTGCTGTCCAAAAGACAAACAGCTTATGCATGAGAAGTTCCTGAGTTTATGACAAGTTTTAAAGAGAGGGAAGATTGTCAGGTAAAGACAATAAGGCCCAAGGAAAAAATACAAATGTAAATTAAAATAAGATACCATTTTTACCGACCAACTTAGTGGATATTACAAAAATGACAAAACCCAGCGTGAGAATCTGGGCAAGCGGTACCTTCTGTCTGCTGGTGAGAATAAACAGTGACACAACCTCTTGAAGGCAACGTGACAACTTGTGTCACAAACCATCAACGAGCCCATCTCTCTGACCCGCCAATTCTATTCCAGAAAACGCATGCAGGCAGGTTCAAAGACTGATCTCCCAGGGTACTCTCTACGGTACTATTCGTATTAGAGAAAAAATATAAATGCAAATGCTCAACAGAGAACATGAAAAAATATCTGATAGAGAAGTGAAAAACAGAGGTTACCAAATGAGGCCAATCATATTTAAAGCCACACACACACACACACACAGGCTAAAAAAACACAGCAAAATGTTAACAGAGATTCTGAGTGCAGAGACTATCAATAACTTTTATTTTCTCCCTGGTATTTCCTATATTTTGCAAAGAACATACTTTTTTGGTGACAAGAAAGGTTATTTAAAAATGAGAGGAATAAGATAATTAACACTTACCACACAAAGACTTATGCATATTCATTAAGTCAACCTTTCTTTACAATGAACTAAGTGTCATTTTGTTAACTGTAGAAAAGTGCGAACTGGGGCGTCTGGGTGATCAGTCCTTTAAACGTCCGACGTGGTTTCGGCTCAGGTCGTGATCTCTTGGGTGGTGGGACAGCCCTGCGTAGGGCTCTGCGCTCAGTGGGGAGTCTGCTTGAAGATTCGCTCCCTCTGCCCCGCTCCCTGCTCATGTGCGCTCTTTCGCTCTCTCAAATAAAAAAATAAATCTTTTTTTTTTAAGTGTGAACTACAGTACGGAGAGCTGATTTAAACAGAGTCTACTTGAGAAAGATGCTGGGGGACTGATACAGAGCCTCTCATATCCTCAAAATCACCCATAATACCCGTACCACTTCCTGTGCACAGCAGAAACCAAATAATGCCAACGTTTCAAAAATTTCACTGCTCATGCTCCCTCAAAACTGCAGCAGCCCGAGTTCTACTTTCCAAGTCCGAGTTCTAAGAGGCCTGAGAAGAACCAGATCCTGGCTGGCCTCACTCCCCAGCTACTCACTGTGCTCCATCCCACAGGTCTTCTTGTTCGATTCACTAAGCCGCCCAGGCCTCAGGGCCTTTACACTTGCCGTCCCGGTTGCCTGCCACACTGTGGTGTGATCCGCTCTTTTGTCTCATTTCCAACATTACTCCAAAGTCACCATCCCAGAGACCTTCCCTGCCTGCGCTCCTTAAAGCAGCATCATGCCCTCCACCCACACCCACCATCTGAAAGTATTTTATTTATTGGTTCCGTGTCTATCTCCCAACTAGAACGCATGGTTCACAAGAGCAGTGACTTTGCCGTCTTCACCACTAGGCCTTGGCATCAAAACCAGTGCCGACACAGAGCAGAAACTGCATCAACATTTGTAGAATTAGAGACTGAATCTACTTGGGCTAATGCTGGCTTTGCTGATTCAGATCTGCCTGCGGAAGAGAACAGTCTGGAAGTAAGTCTTAGTTATCAGGGTTTTCTTCTAAGTGCTGAGTAGCCAGCTTGGGAAAGCTGGTCCTTAAGGAACTGACTGCTGGTACAAATAAAATACTCTGATTTTGCTACTTCATTTTATTTCTGAAACAAAAATTTGATCTTAAGCATTTCCAAAGCTAGGATATTCTCTGGGGGTAGAAAACAGGAGCCTGTTCCACATGCCCATCTCTAGTTCACGTCTGAGAGTCAGGACCTAAGTCAGCAGGTCTCAGTATGGGGTTGATGCACGAGTCGGGGGCTGTCTGCAGTGTCCCACTGGAAGGCTCTCCGGGCACCGGTCCCCCTGTTACCACAGCAGTAACAGTGAAGCAGTCAGGAGCACCTGTGCTAAGGTCCACCTGCTAAAGTTGCTGCCACTCACTAGCTGTTGACCTTCAGCAAGCTTCTGGACCTTTCTAAGCTTCAGGTTCCTCATTTAGAAGACGGAGATATTTACAGCACCCATCTTGACGATGGCTGTGCAGATTAAGTGAAAGGATTAGTGAGGATTCGATAAGTGGTGGCTATTATTAGTATGGGTACCATCTCTCTAGGACTACAGACGTGGTCCACGGCCAGAGGGCACACCGCTTGGTGGCAAAGGGGAAAAGGAGCTCCAGGGACCTTACCAGTGGGGCTCTGCTAGGCCCAGAGCTGGTCTCCCAGGAAGAGGCCCACCCCTTGCATGCCTATATCCCACCCCCATGCTTTATTCCAAAGCCACATTGACAGGCCCAGGGCACGCACTTAGTATAAAATACATTTAACTGATCCTTTTTTGCTTTTAATACTAACAATATGTGTTTACTGCAGAATAATTAAGTTCAGATAATTTTTTAAAAAGAGAAAGAAAGAAACCCATTCACAGCTTTACCATTCGAAACTAACCAACTCACTGTTAATATTTTGGTACATATGTCCTTCCGTGCTGTTCTCTATCGTACAGATGTGTACCGACACGTGGTCATGTTGTACATACTGGTTCATTACTTGACATTTTCTTTACTTCTTATTACTCAACCATTTAATGTAAATAACATTATTTTTTTACAGCTCATATAGACCCGCTTTATGGGTAAACTGTAATTTACTTAATTTATCCACAGCTGGAGGAAATTTAGGCTGTTTTTAGTATTTTCCTTACACTGCCTTACAAATGGTGCTGCAGTGAAGATCATTGTCAACACGCACACACATTTATAATTATCCCCACAGAACAGATTGCGAGAAATTAAGTTTACATGCAAAAGGGTGAGCTGTTTATTTAGCTGCTGTCTCTCAGCCTCCAATCCACCCTTTATACTTGGCTTTGCCGGGCTGGGGCTAGGACTCGGCAAGTTTCCCCTTGCCAGCTGGCCCTCTGTTGAGTTTGCCAATAGGGGGCGCTGCAGGAGAAGTGGAAACTACAGGAGAGCAGGGACTTGGTCCCAAGCGGTCGGCTGGCTGCTCCTGTCAACAATGGCTCTTCCTCCCAGCAGCAGACACTTCCAGTTTCCAGCTCAGTTCCACAGTCGCAGAACTAGTAAGTCTGTGTCCAGCCTCAGAGACACGAGCTGGCCGGTGTCCTTCCTCAGAGACCTAGGTCCCAGCTCTGTCCTGGCCCTCATTCGAGTTGCCAGATTTTACTAACTCCAGCCTCTTCCCTGGGTTCCCCCGGCTCTGGAGACAGATGATGGCTGCTTCCTGAACCTATAATCTGCCTTACGCCAAAGCTCTTATTTGCCTTTCTTTTTTTTTTTTTTTTTTTTTAAGATTTTATTTATGTATTTGACAGAGAGAGAGAGACAGCCAGCAAGAGAGGGAACACAAACGGGGAGTGGGAGAGGAAGAAGCAGGTCCCCAGCAGAGCAGGGAGCCCGATGTGGGGCTCGATCCCAGGACCCCGGGATCGTGGCCTGAGCCAACGGCAGACACTTAACGACTGAGCCACCCAGGCGCCCCCTTATTTGCCTTTCTGTCCTCCAGTATCTATTTGACCAGTTCCTTATAGAGTTGCTCCTTGAACAACACGGGTGTGAACTGCATGGGCCCACTTACACATTTTTTTCAATAAACATATATACAGGACTGTAAATGTATTTTCTCTTTCTTATGATTTTCTTTCTTTTTTTAAAAAAGATTTTATTTTTATTTATTTGAGAGACAGCGAGACAGAGAGAGCACGAGCAGGAGCAGAGGGAGAGGGAGAAGCAGACTCCCCGCTCAGCAGGGAGCCAGATGTAGGGCTCGATCCCAGGACTCCGGGATCATGATCTGAGCTGAAGGCAGACATTTAACCGACTGAGCCACCCAGGTGCCCCTCTTCCTTATCATTTTCTTAATAACATTTTCTTTCCTCTAGCTTATTTTCTCATAAGAATATAGTGGTATGATACACATAACATACAAAAGATGTGTTAATTGTTTATGTTACTGATAAGACTTCTGGTCAAGAGTAGGCTGTTAATAATCTGGGGGAGTCAAAAGGTAAAAGTGGGCTTTGGCTGCGTGTGGGGCGTCTCTTAACTCCTACGTTGTTCAAGGGTCAACTGTATTTAAATTCTATTAAGATAACTGGTATATTTCTGTTTTCCTTACTGGACCTTGACTGATACAGAGAATATACACATTTTCGTGGCCGTACTCATGGGCAGCCAGTGTTTCTCCCAAAAGATACAGAGGATATACACATTTAAAGACCAAACTGCCTTCCAAAAATGTTTTACCAATTTACATTCTCATAGGTTCATAGCACGGATTCCGCACACCAGCTACCAGGGAGGTGAAATAGGCACTTGCAGGTTAGTGTAGCTCTCTACAACCACCTTATAAGCACTGGGTGTTCTCATCTTAAAAAATAAATTTAAAAATAAAGAAATGGGTGAAAGGAGATACCTTATTGTTATTTTAAGAAATGTAAAATTATCTTCAACTGAGTCTGATATGTGCAAGACGCTGAATGAGGTTCTGTCCCGTACACATGTAACTCATCATTTGTACCTGAATGGCCCTCTCTACCGGGGAGGGAGGTCCTCCCTACCAGGACTAAGGAATGAAAGAGGACTGCGGAGCTAAGAAGAGGCTTTTTACCCAGGAGTGTTCTCTGCTGTAGCCAAAGTGAAGGAGTTAATACTCTAAGGTGCCTATCCACTTGCTTTAGGTTTAAGAGGGTATCGGTAGGCTGGGAAGAAAAGAAACTCTTTTTTCTTTTCTTTTCTATTTTTTTTTTAAGCAATCTCTATACCCAATGTGGGGCTCGAACTCACAACCCAGAGATTAAGGGTTGCATGCTCTACCAATGGAGTCAGCCAGGCGCCCCAGAGAAACTCTTATTAGATGTTACAAAGCAATGGTGACAAAGGAGAAAGGAGCTAGACGGACTGCCGGAACCCTCAGAAGTAAAGAGAGAGGTGACAGCAGCAAATCCAGATGAACAGGAGCAGGTCCTGGTCAACAGGGAAGGGATGGTTATCACTGATGGCTGTCACACAGATGAGTCCGGCTTCGGTGGCTGCAGTGCACAGCAAGTGGCTGTGCTCATGGACGGCCAGTGTTTCTCCCAAAAGTATGGCAAGTACATTCTACTAAGTGCTAAAGACACATACTGAGTGCCCAGAATGTGCTAGATTCAACACAGGAGAAGACAGACAAGACACACTTCCTTTCCTGCAACATGCAGAAACTGGAAGGAAAATGTGCCATTAGTACAATCCTATGCCTTTGCTGGCAGACAGGTAACAGGTCCCAAGGTAATCAGCTTTATGAAAACACATTTGTAGTTCAAGAGCCAAATTAAGCATAAAAATTCAGAATCCAGTTCTTCCAGAAGTGGAGGACCACCCTGCAGAGTGTCTGACGTGCTCTCTGTCTGCTCACCAGTGTGACCCAGCACCTGGAACGGTGCCTGGCTGTTAGCAGGCACCCGATAAATATGTGTAGATCTAGTGAATGAGAGACGACTCCCTGATATCCAGATTCCATTGATGTGAGTGGGGTTCAAAAATAAACATTTTTAATAAGCTCCTTGTTTTACCCATGCTCTAGAAACTCTGAGTTAGACGACAGATTCATAAAAGTAGCTAGAAGTTCATCTGACTCACAGTGGATCCTGCCGCATCATCAGGGACTAGTGCGCAGAATGGTCAATGGGTCCCACTCTCAGGGAAAGGTGAGCAACAGTACGTGCGCTGCCAGTGATGGCGTTAGTAGCTTCTACTTGTAAGCGGCCATCAGACTATTAGCTACCAGATTTAGAGTAACTCCGTCCACCGGCTTTACGCGACCTTGCCTACCCGATACTCGGAACCTACCTGTATAAAACTTCATCAGCGAAGGGACCAACAATTTGGTGGAGAGAGGATGGTTTTCAATCATTTCAAAAAACTTCTGGGTTCGTGGCTGAACAGCAGGGTTGGTCATGAACATGACTTCTACCAGTTTGGCCACCAAATACGGATTTCGGATGTAGTTCTGGTTACACAACATCACAACGAGGAACATCACAATATCCTGAGTACAGGGCTCATAAAGCACCTGAGGAGAGTATCTGGAGGGAGGCAAGAAGAGCAAGAAATAAAGGTCCCGGAAACTCGAGCTGGGTGGGTGCTGGGGTCTTCAAGCAGGGAACGGGCCAAGAGGTCTAGGAGCCAAGCTACTGAATTCCTTTGAACTTGCTGAGTTTCCAATGACTGTTTACTTTATCACCAGACAGATTTAAAATCTATTGTGTCTGTTGGCTGAAGCATGTTATATTAACTTCTATTATTTTAGGAAATAAACCAAAGCCTCCTTAAATTATGAGGTAAGTTTCATAAAAGAGCTTTGCTACCAGAAAAACTTTAAAAAAATTTTTTTTTAAATTTTATTTTTAAGTAATCTCTATACCCAATGTGGGGCTCAGACTCATAAACCCCGAGATCAAGAGTCACGTGTTCCACTGACTGAGCCAGCCAGGTATCCCTAAAAACTTTTTCTGGTAGTTGTTTTAATTAAAAGAGAAACAAAAACAAAAACAAAACTTCAAACGTCAATTATAAACTCAAACCATTTCTATGTAAGCTTTCTCCAATATTATAATTATATATATATAATTACATATATATATATATAAATATAGATGCAGGTATTTCTGGCTTTTGAATGTTCACTTAGATATTTATAAACTGTTTGCTCCTGTTTCTCAGAAACACACACTCAATTATTAGAAATTCAACTCAATTTTCAGAGAGTACATTCTTATCAGCATTGTTAATCCCGCTTCTGTCTTGAAGATATTATTGGAACTGGCTTGGTGCCATAGTTGGATTTATTTTTCCAGTCTCCAGGCAGCGTTCGGTTACAGCGGTTGCATAAAATTTCAGGCATAAGATGGGGGGCTGCAATATAGTTCATGATACAACGTACACACTAAGTATAAAAACAAACTAGAACCATGTAGTACGTCAAAGGCACTTACTGTACAATAAAAAATAAAAATTCAGCAACATCTTCTACATAAAACTCAGGCAATGCTGCAAATACCTTGGGGACATCTGAGTTTAAAGGCAGTGTTATACTGTCAAAGAGAATAAAAGCGTAAGTTACAAAACAAAATCATGGCACTTGGAAAAAAAACAATAACAGCACCCCGCCCCCAGCCCCAAAAAACCAACCAACCAAACGAACGATAAAACCAAAACCATGGCACCTCAAACTGTAAGGACTATGATATGGCCATTACAAGTAAGTATTTTATTGGGGGAAAAACCTTCTATAACACAAATACAGAAACATACACAAGCCAGGAGACCAGAACCTGAAACGAGCAGGGAAGGATGAAGACAGTGAATGTATTAGGGTGTATAGGAGATGTTTCTCCTTTTATCGATTTTCTGTTAAGGTTAAGGTAGTCAAATAGGAAGGAAACAGGAGGGTCATATTTGGTCATTTTACGCAATTCGAACTGTTTTGTGACAACATATATACTTCAAATAATATTTTCTACTCCTGCAGAGGGCCTTGGGCCAACCTCACCAACATCAGTTGATCCAGAGATCCCGTAGTAACAACAAACTAACAATACCTGGCTGGGTATTTTCCTGGACCCAGTGCTTAAAAGGGCCTAATATCCTGTTATCTCCAGGTTTTAGTTTCCAATTTACAGATTCCCTTTTCTATCAATCTATAGCCAATTTGGAAAAAGGACTAGGTCAAAATTAAACTAATAGGTGCTGACATTCCTTCTTCTTACTCTAATCACTGGGAAAACACATTAATATTACTGATTTTGTAGTCTACACAGGTACAATCTAGAAATTGAAGAATGGTTTGTTGCTAAAGTAACGGTTTGGGTTTTAGCTATCGACTGAAGGACGGTGAACACAACATAGCCTGGGCGAGGAGAGAGGAGGTGAGGAGGAAGGGGCGCACTCACTCGGGATAGGCGGGGTCCAGGATGCGGAGCAGCAGCTGGATGAGAAGGCCATAAAAATTCAGACATCTTCTCAGAAAGCTCTCATCAAGTAAACCAGCGTCAGCACAGGCCTTGCACCGTACCAGTTTCTGTGGAAGGAGGTACACCCCCACCCAGAGATTAGTTGGTAGCCAAGTGCCTGCAGCGATGACTGGCCAGGGAATGAGCCAGGAGCTGGGAATTCAAGGTTCTAGGGTTTTCACCGAGCTTCATCTCTAACTAGCTATAATACACTGGTCACGTCCCAAAAGCTTTCCTTGTTCTGAGAAAAACAAAAGTATGCCACGCAAACCACAGGGTGGAAAGCTGAGCACATAGTTAAGGCTCAAAGAGGTAGTTATTATTGTTACATTTGAATAGCTTGACTGGGGGACAGGGCTGATGGGCATCAGAGATGGCTAGTGGAAAGAAGCCAGACAAATCTGCATCTGAATTCCAGGTCACCACTTATGAGCTTGTCCTGGACAAAATGCTTGTCCACTGAGGGTCCCACACCCGCCTCAGAGGACAGCTGTGAGAAGGAAACCCACGCATGCATGCGCATTGGCACGTCAGTTTAAAGTTTCCAGGCTCCTTCTAACATGTCTGTGGGGTGCTTACGGGGGTCTACAGATGCCAGAAAAGGGCCCCTGGTGTATTTTGCATCTCGAGCAGGTCTAGTCTATTAAATAAAACAAATCTATTTTAACTTGCACCAGAAATCGAAGTTAAAATGTCCACATATCCTCCTACTAATCAACAGAAAGCAGAACCCACTAACATTGTTTTATAATTTATAATTTGAACAAAAACACAAGATAAATGCTTAACTAAGCTGTCTACACTCCCTTGTACAGCCTTTGCCTGGCATCCGTCTTCAGCTGTGTCTCACCGGCTGAAATCTTCCTGTCTACAGTCAGATTCTGTGCAGTGGATCATTTTTAATGACAAATGAAGGAGGAGGGACAAAGGAACAAGGAGGGACAAAGGAACGGGGAGGGTCTTCCCATTGCCACAAATCCATTTGGTCACACAACAAGAAAATGCATGGCTGGCACACTGGGTCACAGGGCCGGGAGGCAGCGGAGGGGGGAGAACCTTGCAGAAGGTTAAGAAAGGCAGGTGATGTCAAACTGAGGACAAGCAAACCAGGAAGAATTCCTTTTGTCACTGGCGTAAGCACCTGCAGGGTCTGTCCTGATTTAAATACTGTATGTAGACCCAGGTGAGATTGTCGACTAGTTTGAAAGTGCCGTGTTTCATCTTCAGGGGAAAGAACAATGAAGGCAAAAGGACACTACGTGGCTCACTCAAAGCACACGTTCTGGCAGGAAAAATCACTACTGTGAGGCTGATCTAGAATGACTCCAATTAACTTTACAAACCTTCAGCTGAGTTTTGCAGCGTTTCAGCATTTCACGGTGTCTTGTTGCCAGTGGGGAATCCTTCCATTGGCTTTCGTTATTTTTCAAATCTTCCACAGTTCTGAAACCAAGGACCAACAGTCAAACACAAGAGGACACGCGGCTCCATCGTATTTATTCATTTTGACCATTTTAATGACTGCCGGATACACACTTCCTCCCACATTTTAGCATCTTTATTTTATTTTTTTTAAAGATTTTATTTATTTATTCGACAGAGATAGAGACAGCCAGCGAGAGAGGGAACACAAGCAGTGGGAGTGGGAGAGGAAGAAGCAGGCTCACAGCGGAGGAGCCTGATGTGGGGCTCGATCCCAGAACGCGGGGATCACGCCCTGAGCCGAAGGCTGATGCTTAACCGCTGTGCCACCCAGGCGCCCCCATTTTAGCATCTTTAAAGTCAGAGTATTTCTTATCATCCATTGGCAGAACTTTTCTTTCTTATTGGTTCCTAATTTAATGAATGTCTTAAAATCGATGGTATTTTAGATTTAGTGAAATATAATAATTTCTTCTGGAAAGAAATGCATTGTTCCCTTATTTTCCTGGGAGGGAGAAAAAGAAGTCCCTCATGAAAATTCAAGGTAGTAACCTTGCCTGGTCAGTTACCCCAAACCAAAGTCTAGTTCAACAATGGCAGTTCCTTTTTCTCTTCTGCAACCGTTCCCTCCGCATGGAATGCTCTTCTCTGAGATTATCTCCGTGGCTGGTTTGCTCCTTCACTTCCTTCGGATGCCCGCCCCAATACCACCTGCCAGTCAGGCCATATGCTGCACACTTTAAAGACTGGCTCACTAAATGCTGTATCAACCCCTCTCTATCAAGACAACGTACAGAAAACTGGAGGTTGGTAAATTTTTTGGAACTACGCTTTCCCAGACTCCCTTGCTGCCAGCGAATCTGCTCATGACCTAGTTTCCATCAAGAGGTGAACCCTCGTTGGAGGCAGACATGAATCCTGGGGAATGGCAGCCACATAGTGTTTCTGGAAGCACAGCGGTGGAGGAGTTCTGCCAGGAGCAGTGACAGAGGCTCTACGGTCAGGATGAACCCTGAAGCAGCTTCCTGCCAGGTCAGGTTCAAAGGTGAACTCTCGGTACGTACCTCACTCCCCAAAACCGATGGCGATCTGACAGACTGATTGCAGCCACTGAGACCACTGCATGGCACCTGTCTCTGCAGCTTATGGGGAGGAGACGGCACTGGAAGATGCTGAGAAGCCCTGAGGGATGGCAGACTGGCCTGAAAGCCCACCTCTAGGGAGCCACACAGGACAGGCTCGTGGAACAATGAGGCAAAGGGCAAGGCAGCCTTGTTCAGCTTCCAAATGGGTGGTCATGACAACAAATGTGGCGACAAATTTGTTTTTCAAACTGCTGTAGATTTCAAAGCACTTGGACTTACTACTTCCCTTCCACATCCCTGGGTCCTTACCATGGAAGGTGACAGAGCTACAGGTTTTATGGGCTGGGACATGAGCATCTTTGGAACATCGTTATTCTACCTACCACATCTGTGGTGAGAGAACATAGGAGTGTGTGTGTGGAATGGATCCTGGAGATGCCTGATCAGCAAGAGTAAACCACGCGAACATCCTTCTAGGACTAAATTCATCGACAAGGTTATACCTACCAGAGATCCTGGATTCAAGATTATCCTGAGCAGCTGGGAGGGGTTTGAAATATGCACCCAGCTAGTGGACTCAAACTTGGAATTCACAGTTACCTATGCTGAGTGAAGATCTGGTATCCCTTGAGAGAATCCAGAGGAAGGAATCTAAAGTTTACGAAGCTGAGAATATTAATATAGATATACCATGTGTGACTGGCTCATTCAACCCCTCCTCTTAAAATATGCCCTCTCAGGGGCGCCTGGGTGGCGCAGTCGTTAAAGCGTCTGCCTTCAGCTCAGGGCGTGATCCTGGCGATCCGGGATCGAGTCCCACATCAGGCTCTTCCGCTGTGAGCCTGCTTCTTCCTCTCCCACTCCCCCTGCTGTGTTCCCTCTCTCGCTGGCTGTCTCTCTGTCACATAAATAAATAAAATCTTTAAAAAAATAAATAAATAAAATAAAATAAAATATGCCCTCTCGTCCCCCATATCCTAGAGGACATCTCTTGTATCACAGCTCTGGAAAGTACACAGGTGAGGGGAACACTGACATCTTTGAGAAGCACAATAGTGACCGTCCACAGTAGGCTGGGAGTGAAAGCATTGATGGTACCATCGAAATGGATCATCCAACGTTAGTAAAAGAGATGGGATCCCAGGGCTCCAACATGAAGAAACAGACAAATTCAAATCACAGTTTGAAACTGTATAAGCCTCTCTCAATAACTGATATTATAAGCTGATAAAATCAGCAGATAGGAGAACAATATGAATAAAAGATGAACAAACCTGACCTAACCGACAAATATGAGACCGTGCAACAAGCAACACCGAAAGCTCATTCTTTTCAGGCCTTTATGGAACATTCACTCATGTACATGTTAGGCTATAAAGCAAATTTCAATACAGTTCAAAGGACACAAATCAGAACATGTCCTCTGACCACAGTGAAATTTAGCTAGGAATCAATAACAAAAGATAAACAGACAAATCCCCCAAGAATCCAGAATTTCAACAACACATTTTTTCAATAACCCACAGGTCAAATAAGAAATAATAAAAATTAGAAAATATTTTGAACTGAAGAGTAAAATGTGACATATCAAAAATGAGGGATGCAGCTAAAACCAGGCTTCGAGGGAAAGAAACAGTCTTAAATGAGTACATAAGGGCTGAAAACGAATGATATAAGTACCAATCTTAACAGGCAATAGAAATATCAACAAAAAAGCAAATTTAAACTAAAAGAAAGTAGAAGGAAATAATGAAGACCCTGCAGACATTAAAATAATAAAAACAAGATATTAAGAACAACTTCAGGCCTAGAAATTTTGAAACTTTAGATGTCATAGAAATACTGACACAAGATGAAATAAAAGTGTAAATAGTCATATATCTAATACTTGAGTAAAACACATAATTAAAAGCTTTTCCATAAAGAAAAAATCTAAGTCCACCTTCATCAATGAATGTTTCCAAACATTTAAGAAAGAAATAACGTTAACTGTTATAGAATAAACTCTTCCAAAGAGAATAAAAAGAAGGAATACTCCCCAACTCGTTCTAAATGGCAAGCATGATACCAAAATCTGAGGAAGACTTAACAAGAAATGAAAGTTAGAAAGTCAATCTGTCTTTTGAACACAGACTCAAAAATCCTAAACACAAGTATTAGTAAACTGAACATCCAATGAGTTATAAAAGCAATAATATAAAAGCTGAGTTTACTCCAGGAATGAAAGACTAGTTTAATATCGGAAAACTAGTTGATGCAGAGGCGCCTGGGTGGCACAGCGGTTGAGCGTCTGCCTTCAGCTCAGGGCCTGATCCCGGCGTTATGGGTTCGAGCCCCACATCAGGCTCCTCTGCTATGAGCCTGCTTCTTCCTCTCCCACTCCCCCTGCTTGTGTTCCCTCTCTTGCTGGCTGTCTCTATCTCTGTCGAATAAATAAATAAAATCTTTAAAAAAAAAAAAAAAGAAAACTAGTTGATGTAAAAAAGAATATAAAAAACTAGTTGGTGTAATTCAACCACATTAACAGAATAGAGGAGAAAAAAATTTCTGCTCTCTCTAACAGCTACGGAAAAAGCATATAACAAAATGCAACTTCTTTTAGGAATAAAACATTTTAAAATACTAGAAATAATGGGAAATGTTCTTCATCTGGTAATAGAAGATATAAAAAACAACTTTCCCCTATTGAATTGGAACAACAGAAAAATTTCAAGAAAGCTGCCTCTATTCCAGATTGCAGAAATTATAGCCAGCATATTAAGGCACAGAAAAAAAAGTATAAGAAAACTGACATCATTTACCAACAACATGAATATGTCTAGCAAGAAAATCTTAAAGCATCTACAGAGTAACTACTGGCATTAAGAGGTGATCAGCAAGATAAATACCCAGAGATATAGAGTTAAGGATGCAGATACGACATACTTTTTCTCATAGCCAGACATGTACATAGGTCCTGGACCAAATGCAGTGGCCACACTATTATTATTCCAGAGGACCTGTTCAAAATGTGTTTGCTTCCTGTTCCCGTGACTTGTTTATTTGGAGGTGCTGGTACATGGGGGGAAAATGCTTAGATTAAGAAACACAACAACGGGGGCGCCTGGGTGGCACAGCGGTTAGGCGTCTGCCTTCGGCTCAGGGCGTGATCCCAGCGTTATGGGATCGAGCCCCACATCAGGCTCCTCCGCTATGAGCCTGCTTCTTCCTCTCCCACTCCCCCTGCTTGTGTTCCCTCTCTCGCTGGCTGTCTCTATCTCTGTCGAATAAATAAAAATCTTTAAAAAAAAAAAAAAAAAGAAACACAACAACGGTGCTAATGAATTGGAAACTGAGGTGCTATCTGGCCATTCTGGGTTCTTTATGTCACAGGACAACATGCAAAAAAGGGAATGCCATGGTGGCAGAACTTAATGATCTCGTTTATCAAGGGAAACTAGAGTTACTGTTTCAGAGTCCAGGGAAGAAGGAGGAAGTCTGGAACCCAGGAGATCCTTTAAAGGGCCTCCTGGTCAATACCATGCTCAGTGAAAAAAGTGAATGGAAGTCTAGTAACCACATACCGAGGGCTGAGAACTCTCAGAAACCAAGGTCAGGTTACTCCGCCACATAAAGAACTCGGGTCAACTGAGGACCGTGGACATGGAAGCAGAAGCAGATGGTTCACTGTAACACATTTACTCCCCGCCTTCAAATCCACTGGTCACACTGGGACTGCGTGTTTTGTGAGAACAAGCGGTACCTCAGGCAATCCCGGGACATGGAGTCACGCACATACCTATTGAGCTCCCGGATGGCCCGGAGTCTGCGGATGTAGCGACGGCAGCTTGGCAGAATGGAGAGGTGGTGGGCGTGCAGGGTAAGAAAAAAGCATTCTGTAGGGAATTTCGGCTCAGAAAATGGAGGCTGATCTCCATCTAGGAAAAATAACATGACTCCCTAAATAAAGTCTCGAACAAGACTAAATCAGGGGAAAAGCACAATTAAGACAGAATTACACTTGAATTTTCAAGAAGTTTACAGATGGTTCTTAAAAAACACTGACTAGTTATAAGCAGCACAGAATTCCTACGAGCTCCATTTAATAACTAGGTCTTCTGCCCCATCTGACTAAATGTTTGTGTGGACGTAATCAACAATCTGTCGTTATGTGCCTTCCTGATGTATTTTATATAACCAGTCCTATAACTCAACACAGGTCATGAAATGTCACCTTGAAACTCAAAACGTTATTAGACTATGTTAATAATCTACAGATTCCATAGCCATTTCCCTACTGTGGGCATGTCTGTCATTTCTAATTTTTCTCTATTATAAATAGTGCTTAGAAGACCTATGTATGAAATATTACTCCCTCACCTCCCCCCTGGAATTGGGAGTCTATTCTAAAATGTAAAATTATTGAGAATGACAGTGTTATAATTTTTGGTATAAATCAGAATTCATTAAATAAATTGATTAAATGCCATCTATTTCTTCACAAACTTACATTCTATCTTATCACTTTGTTTTTGGATTATCTATCTATTTACTTATTTATTTATTTTTAAAGATTTTATTTTTAAGTAATCTCCACACCCAACGTGAGGCTCAAACTCACAACCCTGAGATCAAGAGTCACAAGCCCCACTGACTGAGACAACCAGGTGCCCCCGTTTTCCTATAATTTACAGATATACAACAATAGCCTGAATTTCTTTCAATATGTATCTAATTCGTATTAGTATGTATATTTTTCCAACAAATATATTTTATTTTCTATGATATATACTGCTTACCTTTTTCCCCCCAAAACAAAACTATCTTTCAGTAGAATTTAATTTGGGCTTTATACATAACAGTTCTACATTTTGAAAGGCATGATTCTATCCAACATATGACACATATTTTGCCCCATTTTTAAATTTTACATACTCATTTTGTCTCACTCTACAAAAAGTATATTTATGTATTAAGATACTCTATATCCATATTGTCTCTGATGATATGCTTCATTTCTTTCACCATTATAAATTTGTTTCCTTCAGGGTGGGTCAAATCCTCTGTTTGCTTTTTTCATGTTTTATTTTTATTATATATATGTATATATAAATAAAAGAACATATATAAGGAATACATATATAAAGAATAAATAATATATATAAAGAATATATAAAGATTATATATATAAAGAATATATAAAGATTATATGTATAAAGAATATATATACATGAATATATTTTTTAAAATGTTTAACCCTTTGATTCTTCTGGAATTTACTACTCCATGATATGATTCCAAGATGATACCAGCAATCACTCACTCAAAATGACACTAGTCAAATACTAACTTTATTGTTCATCAGATACTTAGTTCTTATTAAAGTTTACATGTTTCTCTGTAATGTGTGCATGCATCCGATCATGACGCTGCCAGGTAGGCATGGAATCTCTATCCTGTTCCATGAACGACTTTATAATATTAAGAAATACATGCCATACGGTTTTGACGCCTGTCAATAACATGTTCTATAACACAGAAAGGAAAAAGATCAACAATTGTAACACCGTTAAAATATTCATATTTTAATACCAACAATGAATCAAGATCTATGAAATATGTCATGAGAACTTTAATTGGTATATATAAAATCTATATCATAATTAAGTCTCTGCTATCATTTTTATTATATTTCTTTTTCTTCCTTTTTTTTTTTTTTTGGTTTTACTCTGCATAGTGTATTTCCTTCCACTTGTTCTATGTACATGTACCTATTTGACTTTGGCTAAACCAAATAAGAACATTTTACTGCGCTGTTTAGTGTGTATCTCTGGCTTATAAATTCATTTTCTGAGGAGAAAATAATAATTTGTGAGGAATCACTGGCATCCAAATAAAATAAGTTTACAGAAAGTTTTTAAATAAAAGGGCTGCGTTTTGATGACCTCACAATGAACAACGTCACTCACAAAGTTCAGCCAGCCAGTCGTTCACGTCCTCCATCGTCGCGTTCACTCTCGTCTCGTCATTAGGAAGAGTAATCCGACACCTGGGGTGGAATATATACGTGGGATCCACTGTCTCTAACTTGATCTTTGTACTTAGCTGCTGCAGCACCCAAAGGAAATTCAGCATGAATCCGTCTGTAGATACCAATCTGTCATCTGTCTGTGGAAGATGAAAAAAAGGTACTTAAAATAATGATCTAAATGGAAATTCTGGCATGACTTTGTAAGAAAGGAAACCAGACATTCGTCCCAAAGTCAGTGAGAGGACATACACGTCACCGTCGTCGTTTTATCAGGAGGCGCTCTCTGTGGAGTATTAATCCTATGGGAAGCGTTTTACAGGCACTGAACCTTCAGAAGAGCCCTTGGAAGTCAGTGACACTGTCATTCACATTTTACAGAAGGGGAAACGAAGGCTCAGGGAGTTAAGTGACTCGCCCAAGATCTTCAAAATTAAGTAAGTAGAAACACAATAAATGTTGCTTCCTTTCTTTATTTCCCCTCAAGAGCACCAAAACCCTAGTTTCACTCAGCACGATATGACTAACAGTTTCTCTGGCTGACATCATTAGCGAAGTCCTGTATTAATAACATAACAATTACAATAATGGTAGTTAACACCAGTTGTGTGTCCACGGTGCACCAGGCACTGTTCTAACAGCTTTATGGATAATAAGCCACAGTCGGGAACCATTATTACCCACATTTAGCACTTAGGAAACTGAGGCACAGAGAAATAAATGTCAATAAATGTCAAGTACTAACGGTGGGACCACAGCAGGAAACCCAGGCAGTCTCATGCAGGCCCACACTCTTCTCGATACCTTTTTTCTTCCTCTTAGTAGAAACGTCACATCATTCATTCATTACTTATTAGTAATATAGGAAAGATGCCCTTTTAACTTCTCTATCCTTGCAAGGCAGTCCAGGCCACCAGGCTCCTCACCAGATCTGATACACTAATAACCTCTTAACTGGTCTCCTCGGGTCTGTTTCTGTCCCTCCTCCTACTTTCGTCCATTTTCCACACAGCACATTTGGTGGTTTCCTTCCTGCAAAACCCCCAGGGGTGTCCTATTACAGCTCTTACGGCGTCGGCCCCAGCCTGATGGAGCCTCTGCCCGCCCCGCTAGCCATGACCCGCCATTCTCCTCCCTGTACAGTTTTCCCCAGCCACTGAAGTCTGCATGTGGGGCTTGTTCCAAAGCTAGATCATTCCCACCTTGGTGCCTTACACGTGTCTAGAAAAGTCATTACCCAGTCTTGTAATGGCTGACTTTCACATCGGTCTGGTCTCTGACCAAACATCACCTCCTTAAAGGTGTCTTCCCTACCACTTGATCGAAACTCGCCCCCAAGGTTACTCTCATTTCCGCCTTGCTTTATTTGCTTCACAGATTCTACAACTGCCTGAAATAATACGTTTATATGCCGCCTCACTTAGCCTATGGAACAGAAGCTGCACAGAGGTAAGAAGTTTTTCTATCCGGCTCAACACCGTGTCTCCATTTCCTAGAACGATGGCTGGCAGGTACTGAGTGTAGACAAATGAGATGAATGAATTTAGCGAATCAGTAAAGTGGTCTTTAGGAATCTTACCTGCATCTGTGCTTTCTTCATATTGGCATTGACGACAGCTGCCATGTAACTGAGAGCAGCCTCACGGGTCTCACCGTTTAAAAGAATACTATGCAGAATCTTGAAAAGCTCTTGCTGGAATTTATTTTAGAAAGGAAGAAAAAAAATGAAGACTTGACTTTAAAAATGATTCCTTTCGACTTCAAGAACAGCTGGGCTTCATCCCCCTTTCTCTCCTCTCCTTCTGCTCATTTTAACAGAACCTGACTACAAGAGGAACACAAGCGTCCAAATTCAACGGTGTCAAGACAATTCGCATGACAGCAGATGGTGTTGGAGGCAAGTAGTTATCATTCTAATAAAATGGCCTTTGCTACTGCCTTTTCGGGACAGGATCAGACTTACCTTAATCATGCCATCATTAGTCTCTAACTTTGCTGCCAAAAAGTCTCAGAACTGAAGACATACCAATCTACACTTGAGACACATGAGCCACCGAGGAGCACGTGCAAACTAACAGCGCTCGCTCACGCTCGTGTTTTAAAGGCCTACGAGCAGCCTGGAGAGCGAGCACGGCCACTAACCTCAGAACCAGTCCCCAGTGATCCCACATACCACCGTTGTGGCAGTGATTACTCAAGACACAGATTACCTATATCCAGCCTCTCTCTTACTCGTCCTTTGAATTCGTTTTCCAACACCTACCCTTCCCAGCTCCAAGTAATGCTGCAGTGATTGGCTGACCACGCGAGTGTTTTCCAGGGTAATGGCAGGCCCTGAGAAATATTTTTCAACCACTTTAGCCTGCGAAGAGAAGGGGAAAATTCCATCGATATATAATGTACATTTAGGAACGAATCTGAACACTAGAGCAGCAAAGTACAAATGGACACTGTACTTACATCATCTTCTGCAAAGACCGAGAAGCTAAAGAAAGCCCCCAAATAGGAGAGTCTCTGCAGCTCCCTCCCAGAGCCAGGGCTTAAGGATTTAGGCAACCACAACGGCAAAGAAGCCACCTACGCAGAAAAATGGAAGAGGCAAGTCAAGCTGCTGAGTCAGCAAGTGAGGGGAAAATGTAATGCACAGAGTTCTCAGCAGCCGACCTGTTCAGCTGGGGCTCAGCCACCAGTACAACGGCTGACAGTTATCGCACAAAAACCCAAAGCTCACGAACGTGCTAGGATCCCCGCTGGTATTTTCTCATCTCAGATGGAGGCGCAAAAGCCTCCATCTCCGCCACATTTTCACAAGATAGTCTTTTGATTTTTATGTTTCGAGAAGTTCTTTGATAGAGTTCAGACAAACTCTTTTTACACTATCAAAGGCCTCAAGTAAATTTTTCCATAGGGCGTGTTTTCCTACTTGCACAATACTTATACAAAAATCATGGAAGAAAATAAATAGCTTCATCCCAAGCAATAACATACAGGGTTAACCAATTTAACTACTGAGAGTCACCCAGACGTGTAACCTACATCTAATCTAATGTCCTCTAAGAGATGTTTTTTTCACATAATGTCACTTAAGGGATATCTTCCGAGTTACAAGTCCACTGAGTATGCGCAAGTCCACCAGGGAGGCACTCACCAAATTGCACACAGGGTGTGTCTTCCCAAACTTGGTTTCACAAAGCTCACCTAAAGCCTAGAAATAAGATCAGAAAGTGTCACTTAAAAAAAAAAAAAGATTTTATTTATTTATTTGAGACAGAGAGAACGAGCAGGGGGAGGGGCAGAAGGAGAGAGAGAAACAGACTCCTCGCTGAGTGGGGAGCCTAACATGGGCTTGATTCCAGGAACCCAAGATCATGACCTGAGCTGAAGGCACTTGCTTCACCGACTGAGCCACCCAGGTGCCCCGCAGAAAGTGTCATTTAAATGTATTCCATCTTAAACTGATTGCCATGAGTAATATCAAGGAATAGCTCTAAAGCTGTTATAGATATATCCTCATTCCTTCCGAGACAATGAGTTCCACTGTTTTTCTGATGAGTAGCTAATACCTGCACATTGTAAAATAATTTCACATGAAACAGAAATACAAAATGAAACTAAGAATCACTCAAAAACTTTACCCTGATAACCTCTATTGATATCTCAGGTAACAGCTTTCTAGCCATATTTTTGTGCCTATACACACTGAAATAAATGTGTATGTATGTATATATATATTTTAAGATTTTATTTATTTATTTGAGAGAACGCACGAGTGAGAGAGCAGAAGAAGTGGGAGAGGGACAGGGAGAAGCAGGCGATCCCAGGACCCTGGAATCATGACCTGAGCTGAAGGCAGTTGCTTAACCAACTGAGCCACCCATAAATGTGAGTATTTTTACAAAAAATGATTTTTTTCACTTAACATCTTTCCATGTCAAAAAAAAGCTATGCTTCATAAACTTGAGATGGCTACTCTTGCCAGTGCTGAACAGGACTTTAAATCATTACAGTCTAATAAGCTACCAAATTCAGAACATATTTAAAAGCATTACTTGGTTTCAAGATCTCAGATATTTTTGAGAACTCCAACATTTTCCTTTGGAGCTGCAATCATTCTCACATTAGAGAATCAGGAAAAGTAGGTTTTAGGGACATAAACACAGCTTAACACAGCCGGCGTGTTCCAGTCGAACACTATTTTAACACTGAACTTCATTTTCTGTGATTTGAACGTAGCTACCAAAGCTCCCAAGCCGGCCGGCGGAAGCTGCTTCTGAGTCAATGCACGTAGGCTCTGACAGGTCTCGGAGGTGCCGCTGAGAAGGAAGAGTTCTCCCTGCACAGGGCAGGGGTTCCCAAACGGTACCACACGTTAGGAAACACCCAACGCCAGGCCCCATCCTCACCATACCCGCGACCAGCAGAATCACAATGTGTGGGAGCCAGGCATCAGGTGTTTTTAAAGATCCCCAGGTGATTCCAGGGTACAGCAATGTTGGGAGGCACGGAGCCAGAGAACAATCGCGATTGTTTCTGATTCCAGCTCTGGTGGTCTTCCTCTTCCTGCTCCCATTGTCCTTCCTCACACCGCACTCTCTCGGCCGTACAAGCAGCAATAATGGTATAAAATAAAGCTATTGTCTGTCGTAACGGAGGCCTTTGTCTTTTGACCAAGAAGAACATTTTGTTGCTATCTGACACTGAAAGCTCCTCACTGAAACGTCGAGCCAGTTCAGATCACAACAGAAACGCTAACAATTCTGTGAGGGAACATTTACATCATCCGCTGAGAATGAATGTGCACTCGAATATTTCATCACTGGACTCAAACAATCAGATGGTTTCACTTCCTTTTATCTGGCACAGACAGAATAATGCATAAAGATTAACAGAATTTTATCAGAAACCCGAACGGCATGGGCAGTAGGAAGAGTCCTGACATAATCCATTCAAAGTTATTTTTAAAAGTAAGAATTCCCATTTCGCATGCTAATTTCCCCAGCACTATCTTCACCTCTGAGCTCCATTTTGAGTGATTAAACTGGAGACATGCACCGTTCATGTAACCCATGTTGGCATTTATCATGGTGTGATTATCTGCGCTGTTGCAGACTTGAGTTTTGCAGTGGGTCAGGAGCAAGTCGTAGAGAGGTGCCCCAGTGTCTGGCACGGAAGAGGTCCTCGGTGAGTACTGACTTAATGCTAAGGTGTAATTAAGTCAGTAGAATGAGTACAAGGAACAACTATAGTCAAAAGATCGATTTAACCAGGACCTCAAGTTATACGATTGTATTTATTCACAGAGTTAGCGAATTTCGTATTTTGATATCTTTCCCTTCATATCCTAGAGTGAAAAATATTTAGTCATACGTCAAAGTATTTTTCTCCTCAAATTTCCAAGAAGCCAATTCGGAAACAAAAGGGCCCTTTCTTTTCTTTCTGGTTCCAGTGTGTTCACAGCAGTCAAGGCCCTTCGTGAGAGTCTAGGGGATAAAGTCTGCCCACAACTGATGCTTGCTGTAGGTGCCTGAAGGAGCTAAGCAGGTCTGTTTCCCACAGCAAGCTTGAAGGAAACGGGGAAGGGGAATGAGAAAACTACTCCGAGGTTTTGCTGTAGAAAGTCACTGCGTAAAGCTGGATTACTTTTCCTAGTACAACGCTTCCTTTTTACTTGCATCTGTAATAGCTCCTTTGTTAAAAAAATAAATAACAAATTTCATTCCAAGTACGGTATGCCAGTTGCCAGGAGGATCAGAAGGATGCCACCAAGAGTCACGGTTTTGGTAAGCTACACGGTCACACTTCAGCGCCCGCGTCACTGACTCCTGCCTAGGGCTCGCACGCGCGGACTGCGTCCCGGGCTGCCACCTCCCTCGCTTCGCTCGTGCAGCTCACTGCCCACCACACTGCGTGGCCAACACAATGCTTTCAGGTTTTAAGTGTGAAAACAAGGTTGGTCACCTGGAAGAAAAGTGCATGTTAACATCGTCTGCAAGTAAGCGTCTACGGAATGGCTTAAACAAAAAGAACAAAGGTTTACCATGAGGGGGTACTTAAAGTAGTCACTATCGAGGGAGCACTCTTTGGCAGCGAGAGCCAGGCCTTGTAAAATGGGGATAAAGATCTGTAAGAAAAAAGAAAATCGGAAACATGAGTTTAGGAAAACTTAAGAACGGGAGGCATGTTAAAATAAAGTGCTGAATCTGAATTTCTAAGCAGTTCCACCTTCCCCCAGGAAAAGCTGTTTTGTTCATAAAGGAGTCTAGTATCCGGCCACGGAGTGCGGCTCTGTCCTCCGACGAGACTCACCATAAGGGAATACAGCTGAATTTTCCAGAGGTAACAGGATCTGGTGGGCCCTAATTCTCTGGCAGGACTCCGAGTGACTCCATAAAACTCACAGTTTTGAGCCCGCTACAGGAGTCCCCAGGGGTCCTCGTGCTAGGCAACTACGTTCTCTACATCGCGACAGTGAGTAAGTTTCTGATGACCAAGCACCTACAACCTGTAAAGAAACTGGACTAAACGTTCCACTATTTTCTCAACTCTCAGTATTTTAAAAAAGTCTTCATAGCCACTCTCTCACCTCCATCTCATTCTTTCAGTCCTTCCCTGTTTATTTGGAAGAGAACAAAAAAAACCCACCAGCAATGGGTATTATCATTACGTTAACTTTAATTACATAGAGCAGACAGCTGGTAAATGTGGACTATGCAAAAGAAAACTTGACTAGAATGACCGACCTCCATTCCGGGTACGATGAACACACTAACACGACGCTGGAGCTCGAGGACGCCCGCGTCTGTTTCTACAAGTTTACCATCAACACCAGGGCATGCTGTCACCGAACGAGATCTGCTCAGCACAGCTCAGCTACAAATGTCCCAGTGCACTCACTGACCGACTCGTTGAGGGAGTTGGTTGAGATTCAAGACTAATCACATTCAGTAGACGATGGTATAAACAACAGCTGACAATCCGAATGTCAGCAAGCTGAAACGGGAGTGCTCTAGAAAGCTGCTAGAAAATCTGAAAAATTCCCTTTCTGACTAATTTCATCCCATTGTATTGAGCAGCTTGGTCATTTAAGGAGCACAGGATTTTTTTAAAAAGGTGCCCTGGATTATAAAGTTGCCTGTGGAGTGTCTTGAGATAACAAGACAGCTCGGGGAGAGATCACTCCAGTTTTTGCAACTCAGACCAACAGGGTGGAGTAACGTGTTGCAGACGCTAGCTAAAAATGGACAGGGAAAGCTCACGTGCGGGGGTGGGGGAGTGACAACATTACAATCGAGAAAAACAAAATAAATTTCTCAACTGGTCGTCTAGAATAATCTCAACATTTTCTTCCAGAATGCTATAAAGAAAACATCTTTATGTTTTCTAGTAGACTTACCCTCTTTTGCAGGTAGGATTTAATTTATGATAGACAAGGTATTACTAGCTATAATATTTTTCAAATAGTCAAGCATTGTAATACTTGTGTGACTTACATATTTTTTTAAAAGACTTTACTTATTTATTTGAAACAGAGAGAGAACGAGCAGGGGGTAGGGGCAGAGGGAGAGGGAGAAGCAGACTCCTTGCTGAGCAGGGAGCCAGACGCAGGGCTCGATCCCCGGACCCTGAGATCATGACCTGAGCTGAATGCAGATGCTTAACCAACTGAGCCACCCAGGCGCCCCTATTTGGGTGACACGTATTTTAAATGATTCTATTGTTTTCAAATGAATACCTTCAAGCAATGACCAAAAAAATACAAGTATTCATCTCCGATCCTAAATTCTAGCTGTTATTATTTATTTATCTGCGAATATCTCAAACATTAAAAGGAGACTGAAGTTTCAGTCAAAAGATTTAAATAATTCAAATCTGCCAAACTCTTCAGACAAAAAAGTGAAGTGCTGTTTTCCATTCATTCGTCATTTCTCTCTAGAAAAAACACATGGTAACATGAAGATGGAGTGTTCAGGACCGAGTGGCAGAAAAGGCACCAGAATGCTATGATTAAAAAGAAATAGTGGGGGGCACCTGGGTGGTTTAGTTGGTGAAGCGTCCAACTCTGATTTTGGCTCAGGGCATGATCTCAGGGTTGCGTGATTGAGCCCCACGTCGGACTCCACACGCTGCGCGGAGCCTGCTTAAGAGTCTCTTTGCCCCTCCCCGCATTTCTCCCTCTCTGTCTCTGTCCCTAGGGAGAAAAAAAAAAAAAGAACTAGTGGGTGCACAACACTGTGAATATACTAAATGCCACTGTATTGGTTCATTTTATGTTATGTGGATTTCACCTCAATTTAAAAAAAAAAGAGGTTACTTCATAACGTCTGTGCTTCTTCATGAAAAAGACAGACTAACACAGCCCTTTCCGCTGATCGCCGGGCTGATCTCACAGAGCTAAAGCTACTCCGGGGTGCTCAAATGCTATCTTGTAAAACAGGAAAAGTGTTCTCACTTTTTTTTTAAAGATTTTATTTTTTAAGTTCTTTCCCACTCAATGTGGGGCCCGAATGCACAACCCCAAGATCAAGAGTCACACGCTCCACCAACTGAGCCAGCTGGGCACCCCGGGAAAATATTCTAATTAATGTACATCATATACACAACAGAGGGCACCACTTAAACCTTCCATGATGGTTACTTATTCTTTTTTTTTTTTTTTAAGTAGGCTCCATGCTCAGCGTGGAGCCCGACATGGGGCTTGATCCCACGACCCTGAGATCAAGCCGTGAGCCGAGATCCAGTCAGACGCTTAACTGACTGAGCCACCCAGGCGCCCTGACAGTTATTTATTTTCATCAGAGTGCACCTCTCTCTCTAGAGAGGAAAAGCTCTTGAGTATTCCTGCAAGTCAACAAGACCATCATCTAAGAAAAGCAGTCGATGAATTCCTAACACAGTCATGATACTAACTAGGAGTTTTGCTTCTGGATTCTTCTTTTACTAATATCTTGGAAACTGCTAAAAATACAATTCCTGAGATTTCAAATTATTAGTTACAAATAATATTAGGTATAAAAACAAACAAAAAGGAAACTTATCACTTACAGCTACTGCCTCTGTTCTGTGTCGAAAGAAACGATCCTACAGTAAATTGTAAGAAAGTGTCATAAAAATCCTTCCACCACAGCTTACGTGAGAGTTGCTGTGGCCAAGTGCTCACGTACAACACGGGCCGGGATACGGCAACCAAACGTGATGCCGGAGTGTCACCTCACAAGAAACCCGCAAGGCTAAATAAGCAGCTTTATTACTAAATATCCCGTATCTGCATTTTCACTTGACTTCACACAGTGAGATATAAAAATTGTATGAATACTTAATGAAAGAAGCAATTAGCAAGATATGAGACATCGTTCCCAGTTGAGTGGCGAGAAGACAAAAGATTCTGTGTGGTACGCAGACTGCACTGAGCTAATTTCGTCTCGGGTTTACTAATCTCCTTTTTGTAAACTCGGAGAACTAATTTTCAACACGACTCAACTGGCAATGCACGTCGTGTCTTATGCCATCTCTCAGTATTCTTGTGTTAAAGCACCTTGAAATCACGGACAGGGCCTTACACTTCTTCCCTCTCAAGGCACTTAGCACCGTTTAAAATACTAGATGCTTGACTGCTTGAAATGGACAAATGAGCTGAACAATGCAGCTGTGAATCTGATTATCTCAAGAAAGAAATCTCAGGTAGGTCTCTCTGAGCAATTAACACGTGCATGTTCCAATTCTGAAACAGAAGTTTTCAATATATGGTGTCTTTAGAAATCGGCCTTGGCACAGAAGCTCCTAGGGTAAAGGTTCCGGTAGCAAATTCACAAAACCTCACCTGCTTGAACACTTCTTCATCCTGGTGAGTGGTCCTCACCAGCTCCTGCATGAAGCCATACGGGAGATTCCTGCAGAGCATATACGGCACCAGGAAGGACGGCTGCTGCATGGACCTGCAAACCCACAAAAGTCAAGGACCGCGATGGCTCAGCTCATCAGTGTGTGACAACACGGCACACGGGCTGTCACGTCGGCAGAAGTGTCCAGTCAAATACCACACTTCAAATCTCCCAAATATTCTACACAACAGTTTGAGGCAAAAGACCAACCTTCTTAAATTGTTCATAATCACTTTTTGGTCTTTTTAATGACAGACTATAGAAAGTTTCAAAGAATCCATCTCTTCCTACATTCAAGCCCTTTAATAATAAATCATTACCCAAAAAATGAAGCATTATTTATCTGTTTTACTCATTTGTTTATGGTGTATCCAACTGAAAACAAAAGATCAGTGGTGGCTGAGGACTTTAATTCTTGTTAATTTTAACCACAGAATATTTTTTTAGGTTTTGGTCCACGTTTAGCCTTTTCCTTCTTCTTCCTCTTCTTTTTTTTTTTTTTTTTTCCTTTTTAAGGTTCCTTTATTTATGTAATCTCTATACCCAATGTGGGACCTGAACTCACAACCCTGGGAGATCAAGAGTCCCTCGCTCCCAACTAAGCCAGCCAGGCGCCCCATCTTTTCCTTCTTTTTGACAAGTTTCAAAAACAGATGGTTCTGGTACAGAAAATAATAGAAGAACACCCAGAACGAAAAAATGTTGTAACTTTGTCATTTCTTCCTTGGATATTTTTGCATCACTTTTCCTTCAGATATTTTCATAAAAGAAATGAAATATAGAAACACTCTTTATCGAACTGGAAAGCTTGATGGGACCCTCCGAAACAATCCATAATGTAGTATACTTTGGGTGATTCCCAAACTAACTGCTCTCCCACTGTTATTTATCACTGAATAACAGATATTGACTGTATGATACATGGAAAGTGATAACCTGCACTTTTTTTCAAAGATCTCCCCTGATTTCAAGGAGCTGCTTTTGAACTCAATACTAATTTCCTGCCTTGACGTTGACATATTTCAACAGTGGTCTAGAAGTAAAGCAGGGAGTGTTTTATTTTCGGAGTGTTTCAGGAAAAGCGACCTCCTGGGTCATCCACTTTGGTCTTCCAGGTGAGAAAGTGCATTATCCCAGGTGATGCAGGTCGGCTGGACAGCCTGAGGTCCGCCGATGGATCGGGTCCTCTCCCTGCTAACATGAGCGCACACGGTTTTTCCTACCTTGGTTGTGTGAGGGAACCTTGCAGGACTAACGCAGTATGGGATATGCACTGTGAGCGGACATTGCTCAGAAGCTGGCTGACTGCTGGCTGGCTGCACATCTGAAAGAAAAAGGCGGAGGTCAGGACCACAAAAACAAACAAAATAAGCCCGAACTGTTGAAAACTGGTGAGAGTCAGGAGACACCAATCTCCAGGAAATGGCACGCTTTTCTCTTGCTTGAGTCATAATGAACAAACCAGGGTAACTGCATCGTCCACGTATGCTGCGTCCGCTGGAGTCTACAGTCAGAGAATGAGGTGACCAAGTGGGACTCTCAGAGCTGTGTGCTCACTCTCCGCTTTTGCTGCGGTTCAGGGCAACAAACCCCAGAGAGGCCCTTCACAGATATATAACTAACAGGTGGACGAGTGGACTAGTTTGGAAAACTAGAAGCGGACAATGAAGTGGGGATGAAATAATAATAAAGTCAGCATGAAACAGGAGAAAAAGCATAGCTTCTGGAGTTTAAACATGTTTTTGTAACTTTTACGTGATTACAGACAATTACACCGTGTGTCTGAGGTGCATTTGCTTATCCATACAATAAAAACAACGCCTATCTTACACTAGAGTGACTGAGCCACCGTGAGACTCTGAGGTCCTGTAGACAGAGCACAGGGTCGGCCATCTGCAGGCACTCCACCAATGTGGGTTATTACTACACTTGTCACAGACTACCAGAAATTGTCAGGGCCATGTAAGTCTTTGGTGGCAACTGCACTTGCCCCGTCACCTCTTCCTTCCACTAGAATGTGAGTTCCGTGACGGCGGGGATCTTTGTTTTGTTCCCTGATACGCCTTGAGCTCCTAGCACGGTGCCTGGCACATAATACGCGCTGGAGAACCATTTTCCTGATTGAATAAAGGAAGGAATGTTCCTTAAGGGGGCACATGATTATTTATCAAAAAATAACCAGGTTCCTATGGGTTTTTAAAATGGATCTATTTCATGTTACCTTTGGTGCTTTTTTTTCCTCTATTCCAACTCGGTCAAAACACTCGATGAGGTAGTTCAGCATGTCTGTCTCCTTGCAGGTCTCAATGGTGAAATGGTCACTGTAGGAATCCCAAGTACTTGCCCCACCAGAGGCTCCCAAACTTTGGAGAAGAGAAAAGAAAATTGATGATTCTTACCTCTTCTCAGTGAATTATTTCTGACAGAGTTTGCATCTCCGCAGCAGAAAGCCTGTTAGGATCCCTGCACCCACGACAAAGCGCAGACACCCATGCAGCCAAGGTCGGAGCTGACTGCTCGCTGCACCTGCTCACTGCACCTGCTCCAAGTTCAACAACAGTAACTCTTAGCAAACATTTTATTGACCTAAGAAGACAGCTGGATCAGAAACTCAACATCTTATCTTATCGGGAATGGCAACTTACAAAGCCAGGAGGACTAAGAACTGCTACTGTGCTGGGCATTTGAAGGGATAGCACGTGTACTTAACCAAACCGGCCAGCTTCACTCAAGCCAACTTGCAGGTTGAAACCAGCCTATACTACTGCTGTCATCGAAGTCTGCAGGAGTGAAGTTATAAAGGCTAACAAAAAACCCCTTCTCATGACTTCTGGCATAATCTCAAAAGCCTTTATCTAGCATTTGGCAATAGGACCAGAAACGGAAAATTGTCCAGTTATAGAAAAATATAAAACTCTGTCATTAACGAAAGATTTCCAAAACTTTCAGTGAAAAAGGCAAAGTTGTATAGTAAATACAAACCAAACAACATTCCTGCGTAGGGGTATCCAAACTTGGGTTCTATTCCAACTGTACTGCTTGCTTGTTACCTGAACCTAGAGCCTCATCTCCTCTGGAGTGAGGCTTAAAGGAAACCAAACGGAAGTGCTTTGTAAAATATAAGCAGGACACAACATGAAGCACTGTTATGATTAGTGATAACTACTCACCGAGACCAAAGCCAATCATTATCTCAAGGGTTAGGTGTGAGGAAATTAAAGTTTAGATCAACCATCAACAAGTCACGTACCTAATCTGATGTTTAACTCACAAATTTATTTGATATACACAAAAGATACAAAGAGAGTAATCATGGCACAGGGAGAGGCCAGGAATTTTGAAATGAAAAGGAAATGAGAAAACATAAACTTAGCAAAACAATTACATATGAAAGATGATAAAGAATGGGAAGAATATCACAATCTCGAAAGACCCATCCCTACTTCAACTGGGGCAGACAATTAAAGTCTAGAAGCCAACAGGCTAACAGGGATTGAGCTACGAACAATACGTTATGCAGGTAGATGCACAGATACACGTAACTGATTCTGGAATATACGCATGACTGACCTTACTTAGAATTTTAGAAAAATACAGTTGACCCTTGAACAATACAGGGATTCGGGGTGTCACCTCCATGCAACTGAAAATTGCATTTAACTTCTGACTCCCCAAAAACTTAATGACCGATAGCCTACTGTTGACCAGAAGCCTTACTAATAACGTAACAGTCGATTAACACATATTTTTATATGTATTATGTACTGTATTCTTACAGTGTATTCTTAAGTATTATTCTTAAGCTAGAGAAAACAAAATATTATCAAGAAAATCATAAGAAAGAGAAAATACATTTACGGTACTTCACCGTATTTATAAAAAAAAAAAAATCCCCAAATATGTGATTGAACTGCGCAGTTCAAACCCATATTGTTCAGGGGTCAACTGGATATATAATTGACCTTGGAATGAAAGTATATTAAAATTAAAAAGATGAAAACAATACCAGTTTTAAATCCAAGGCTTTCAGGCCAGAGTCTAGTAAATCTGAATCCCTACGACCTGCTCTATAGATCTGACAGAAGGGAAGAGAGAAGAAAGCAGAGGGGGAAGGAAAAAAGCAACCATCAGAACAGAATAGAAAAACCCACCCACAAATATGAGAAGTGTGGTGAATCTCCAAAAGTAGAAAGGGGAAAGGGAGATACCTTCCTACTGCACCATCTCCGTTCCAAGCTATCTGCGACTTTCTCCTCTTCTGTCTGACGTCAGTGACCCAGTGACTCTCCTATTCACTGCGCTGCCGAAGATGAACTTGACCAACACAGGCTTTCCCTACACACAGCTAAGGTTAATTTTCCTTTGAGTGGCTCTGATAGAAGACAACGAAAACCAATCTGCCTCATGTTTAAACTGAAAATTTCAACTATACATTTCCTTGATAATAAAGCCCAAATTTTTCACATTTATACATTTCTGATGAAAAGCATCTTACATCTGATGCCGACAGGTCCTTGCCAGCTGTAAGGGGTCAGTACCCACAGCCAGCAGGCGAAAATCCACATAAAGTCAGCGTGCTTACATGGTGGCTGCTCACACCCTGAAACCAGGCTCCGTTCTTAGCTGACACATCCCACTGAGTCTCCGATGAAATGCGAACACCTCAAAGCCAACCGAGGTACCTTCACAGCTATTTCACTGAGACATGAAAAGTGACAATGTATGTAGAAGACTGCGTGTCTAGTGCCAGGCAATGCAATGAACGGCACCCAGAATATACTAGAGAATTTTCAAAGCCAAAAGAAGTTGGTATATTTTGGTGATCATCTGTCAGACGCCTAACAACATGTCAGCTGACTCTCAAGACAGAATTTAACCCAACAGGAAACGCAGAATAAACTCCAGTATTTGTCCACAGATTACAAATTTTAGGTTGGTCTTAAAGGTGCTACAGTAAACCATGATCTCCTAGCACGAAAAGCGGCCCGTCTCGACAACACTACACACAGGTCTCAATGGTCAAAACACACAATGATCTGTAGGTTCGAAGTGAAAGCGTTGGACTCAAATTTTGAACGCGACACTGAAGGAGAAAGTGGTGTCGTGTTTGTGTGCGTATGTCCATGCTATCAATAAATATTTTTAAAGTTTTAAAATAACATTTCATTTTTCCCTAAACAAGTTATTCCAAAATTCATGAGGCTTTTACAACTGTGACACATGGAGTACCACACTGGAAATATGTCCTATTCAAGTCCTACGAGTATCTACAAACTCATACCTCCTTCTGGGAGAACGCCTGAACCGTTTTCTGGTAACTACATCTCCAGTCCAATTTAATAAAGTGATTACTTCGCCTAACAGAAATACACCTGAATCCTTCTGAAAACACAATGCAAATCTTCCTGGGGAGCCGGCCGTGCATTAGATCTGTGCGAACCGAATCCCATTTGAAATGCACCAAGAGAATGTGTTCCTTGACAACCTCTTCTATAATGGTATGAATAATCTCCCCCCGTATTTAACTCATTTTTTTGAATGCAGACTTTTAGAACATTGTGTTTTCTCAGGGCTGTGCGAGTTCGAGCAACATGAATTCACAAACAAATGTTTGCAGTGTGCTGTGTATCCCAGGCGCTGTTGTAGGCTCTGGGGGCAGCACACTGAATGGAACAGACCCTGCTGGTGTGGCGATTACACTCTAGAGGGGCGGAGAGTCCATAACAATATAGGAATGCTATGAAGAACACTGAAAGCGGGGCGTGGTGACAGACACGGGCAGTAAGCGTGCGTGTGTGCTTTACATAATGTGTAACACAACCCTCTGGGAAGATGGCACGTAGGTGGAGACCCAAGGGCGTTAGGGGAGAAGCCATGCAGCCATCTTGGGGACGGCTGTCCAAAGAGAGGAAGTACGTGTGAAGGCCTAGGGCAGCAGGGAATATACCAGGTGAGGTCAAGAACAGGGTCATGAGCTGCGGAGGGTGTAGGCAAGGGGAGGCACGTGAGGTCAGAAGAGGAATGCATGCGTGTGTGTGTGTGTGTGTGTGTGTGTGTGCGTGCGCACACGTGTATGTGAGATGAAGGGTCTCATGCGCCAGGGCAAGGCTTTGGGTTTTACTCTGTGTGAGTAGGGACATCGGTGGAGGGTTTGGAGACACACATGGTGGGACAGTTTCCAGGTTTCATTTCCAAGTAGTGACGAGCAGCAGAAACGAAGAGTAAATGTTAACATTTTTCACCATTTGCTAATTTTCCCTTTCTCTATTCACACAGGCTCACGACATTCTTGAAGATTCTACCTCCTTCACTGAAATATCTAAGCAGTTACAGATTTCTTTCCTACGAAACGCTTGGAAAAATTTTCCTCAGAGCAAATGCTACGTTATCTTTATTATAAGAGGATTCTCTCACTTCACTCACTCTGCTCCTGCAACAGGTCGATCCTTAATAATTCATAAAACTCTTTTCACAGAGGGCTACAGAACATCACAGAAGGAATGTTCTACCTTTCTTAAATTAATCCTTCTAGTCCCCACTATAGATAATTAACACATGAACGCACGTCCCAGCTATTTCCAAAAACATTCATAATGTATCGACTCCACCAGGCGAGCAGGAGGGGGGCAGGAGGGGGACAGACGTGGCCCCTGCTGATCTTCCACACCAATCTTACTGGGCAAGGAGTAGGTGTTGAAATTGTTGACTTGAAAGTAAATAAAATTCTGGGAAGATCAGCTGGCAAGAAAATAACTTATTTCCTGATCACTCAAATTAACAAGGTTTTTTTGTGACCTCTTCTTGGTTCTGGCCCTATGTGCATTCTTGAGTTCCTCTCTATTTGCTTAATCAGTTATATATTTTTACACATCCTCTCACATTCTGCTTGACAGCTATTCAAAAGCTGTACGTTGCCAAAATCTGGATAGATCAGATTCTGTTTTAACAGCCAGCAAAGGACCTGCCAACTGAATGGAATTTTGTAATTACCGAGTAAAATGCTGGCACTTCCTTGCCAAGGAACAGAGTAGATGCATAAACACTCGGCAGCGAAATAACTAGTAAGGAACGAGAACAACATGAGTCCTGTTGGGGGCACAGCGTGGTGGTGAAGCAGGTGAGTTCTGGACTCAGGCCCTGCCACGTACTTGGTATGTGACTGACCTCCTGTCCCCCAGGTTCCTTCCAGTAACTGGGCGGGCCGCTGTGAGGATAGAGGGATGATGCGTGCAGACTGCTGGCACAGGATCTGGCCCACGATGCTCAGTAAGTATTTGGAGCTATTATGACACAGTTCTCTCTCCTTGCAGCTACAGAATCTCGATCAGAGACAAGGCTGGGATGCTAGGAGTCTAGTGCTAGTGAAAGCAGCACACAATCTGGTATCTTTGTGAGAGCAAGTTGGAATTAAACAGGCCAGGGAGAGAGAGCATTTCTCTCCCAATTTACAGTAGAACAGATAACAGAGCACTTTCATCATGTATGGAAACGGATTCCTAAAAAGGATGCCTGCTGTGTTACTCTAATCGTGCAGTAGGATTGTATCCACGTGAAAAAGACACTTCTACCTTTGGGAAATTTACTTGAGAAACAGTAACACAATGTGCAACCTAATACAAATATCAACCTTCCTGAATCAATATTCAACCTTGCACCAACATTCCTTTCTCTCTTTATGTACTCTAATGATTCTTCTGAACACTGTCAAATTTAATGAAGTGTACCTAACTCCTACTGCCATCTCTATTTATAGCCTAGAGTTATTTTTGAACAGTGCTGAGCACAAATACCAAATCAGTCCAGTGGAAACTTCGATTTAAGAGCAAAATCGTAAGACAATGAGTCAGAGGTTCAGAAAAGAAGGTGCTATTATGTTTTCTTGCCCAAAGTCACCTAGAACACCCAAGCAATCTTTTTTCACACGGTTTTCAGGGGGGAACATTCAGCAGCATCATGAACTAAGTTTTAGCCTCTGCTGTCATTCCAGAGGCTATCTAAACGAGGGTCTAGCTTCACGGAGGTCAAGGAGGTGATCAGGGAAATTTAAGGTTAGAAGTGAAAGCAGAATCAGTTATACCAGACAGGATGGCCCAATATGCTCTTGAACAGATTGTCGGACTGAGCTGGGGGGGAAGGGTGGGGAAACACACACATACACGCACACACGATCCCAGCCCCTCTGCCATTCCCAAGTAGCAGCAATCCATGCACCAGTACGTAAGGAATCATGCCCCACCGAGTACGTGTTGCTCCCATCTGGCAGCTCACGAGAACACTCGCGACAGATAAATGAAGGGTCCCTCATTTCAGAGCTTGGGGTGGGTGAGCTTGATGACTCATCTTTCATCTGTTGTTTGTGTTTCTGACAAATGATTACACGTAAGTTTTCCTCCAAACTTACCATCGGCAACAACGATGAAGATTTTCCTACGTGCCACTTTCCCCCAGGATAAGGTCCTAAAGCCGCGGTACATGCAAGTTGCCCACATCTTGACTCTCCAGGCTGTCTCACTTGACCCTACTCTGCTTAGATTTAAAGCACGCCCCTCATGAGGGCTTATGGAAGTTAGTTCCTAAGCACCTGTGCACATGCAGGGGTAAGACTCCATTCCTCTGATACCTGGACCCAAACTGGACACAAGAAAACTCATCACCACCACCACCACCTTCATCATCACCATCATCACCATCATCATCATCTTCTTCATCTTCATCACTACTGTCGCCAGAAAGTGCGAGGAAGAGGAAGGAGAAAGGATTGTCGTACATACTACCACAACAAAAGCAAAAAAGGTCATCAGGGAACAAAGGAAAAACGAGAGGTGGAAAGCTTTTGCAACTGCTCTCCCTTTTTAATTAAATGTTATGCTAAAAGTTCTGATTACTGACATGCAGAAAAATAATTCACCTCAATGACATAAACGCACAGGTAACACTGGATTAGTGGAATTCTGATATGGCTTCTTTCTAAGAGGCTCATATCAAAGGGTCAAGGCACAAAGACCGGCCCAGCCCAGTGATGAGAGGTAAGGGACACGGGCCCAGACCTGCTCCCACCGCCCCTCGGGCTGACTGTATTTGAGCTACGACCGACAACGGTACAAAGAGCTGAAAAGTGCTCCTGCGAGCCCCAAGTCTCAAATACAAACTGCCCACAGCCTCTAGAATTCATTTGTCATGAGGAATGACACATGAACTACATTGCAAAAAATGAAGTGATTTCTTTTGGTTTTTTTTTTTTTTTGGGCAGGAAGGAAGGAAGAGTGAGGGGTAAGAACAGACCACGGGACGCACAATGGAACACCCACACCTTCTACGGCTATCAAAGCCTGGCAGAAGCATGGACTCCGGGCGCGAGGCCTCCAAACTAGTTAGACACGCAGGTTAATAACCCCAAACAGAAAACCACATGGAACTGAGGTCAGCGTCACACACCAGTTCTTCCAAACCGAGTTAATCGCCTCTGCCTGCACTGCAAACACGCACCCAGCTCTCCTGCTGAATAAATACCTAGGAGAGATCCTTAGGGATGAGGGACGTCTGCTCACGGCACTGGGTGAGGCGGCCAGGGAAGGTGGCCCCAGGCTGCTGGGTCTCGGTCTGGGAGAGCTGGCAGGCACTGCTTGAGGGCTACTAGCGAGGGCAGGGAGGCTGGGCGAGCTGGACAGAATGGAGATGCTGGGGGACCGCGGGCTGGGAGAAGCTGACGATCCCCACGGGTGGGTGACAGTGTAGGGGCGATACCGCGGAGATGAGGGCTGGCTTCCTGCGGCAGTTCCAGAAGCCGCGCCGTGAGGGCTGAGGGAAATGGAAGGCACAGCCGTCGGGCCGGCTGCGCGGGAAGGGGAGGAGGCAAAGGATGGACTCGTCATTGGCACCGAGCTCCAGAAACTTGTAGTGGGAGCTGGGCTAGTTTCATAGAGGCTAAATCAGTTGAGAAAAAGAGGAAAAGAGGAAAGAAGAGAAAATTGAAGAAAAACTTGAAGTAAACAACTAAAATGGAAAATAGCAAGCTTTTAAAGAATAATACAATGACACTTTGTATCTCTAAGCATTCGAGTGTACAGATCTCTCAGACACTCTTCTGAACGGTTATAATCGAATTCTGTACTCCTCAAGAGGCTACATTTACAGTATGATAAAGCGCTCTTTTCAAAGGATAATGTACTATACACAGCCATTTGCTTCTAAAATTTACCGATAGCCTACCCATGGGAAGCCAAACAAACCAATCTGGAAGAGACAAGACCTCCAGCCATGACTACACGCACCCCCCCCACGTACAACACACGCCACAAGACCGGCAAAGGCCCGTGAGTGAGCAGCCCCTTCCCTTACGTACTTCATGGCCCTTTTACAACCAAACTAGATGTGCAAAAGGAACCGCACTGACCTAGAGAAAGAGCTGGCACCGAAGGAACCCACACTGCAGAACATGGGGCTCGTTCCTGGGTTGGAGCCAGTAGTGAGCATGAGATTTCTGTCTGGTGACCGAGCTGCCGCGGCAATTGGCTGTGACGTGGCCGTCAGACTGGCAAATGGATTTTCATCTCTAGTCTGAGTAGACATCATTAGCACTTCCATTAAAATCTGGCCAATCAAGTCCTTAAAATCAGAGAACACTGTTGGAAAGGCAGAATAAAGAAGAGGTTACACACACTTCTTCATATGTGAATGAATCCGCCAAGCTGAACCAGAGGTTTAATGTGGTATCTGGACTGGATTCTGGAAGAGTAAAAGGACATGAGGAGAAAACCCGGTGAAATCCAAATGAAGCCTGAGTTCAGATAATAGTAGTGTCTTAGTTCTGACAGACTATGGTTACATAAGATGTTGACATTAGGGAAACTGGGAGAAGGGTATACGGGAACTTCCTGCATGATCTCCAAAACTTTTCTGTCAGTCTAAAATTATTCCAAAATACAAAACTTATTTAAAAAAAAAGAGAAAGAAAATTGGAGTGCACCCAATGAGAATCACTGCTGATATTAACCATATAGCTATGGTCTTGCTACTCCCAGCTGCAGACATTCATTTATCATACTAGAAATAAAGCTGGGTTAACATCTCTACCTAAGTTTTACATACAGTAAAACTATTTAATGCAAGGTTCAACATATTTTCTGAAGGGTCTAATAAATTAGTCACCATCTGGCTTTCTGGAGCAAATTCTATTTTCAAACTGCTTCCTTTATTCTTTGAAGCTCCCAAATGCTTTACTGTGGGTCTTTATTTTTTTATAGGTTTTTTATTTTTTTAAGATTTTATTTATTTGACAGAGAGAGACACAGCAAGAGAGGGAACACAAGCAGGGGGAGTGGGAGAAGGACAAGCAGGCTTCTTGCCGAGCAGCGAGCATGATGCGGGGCCCGATCCCAGGACCCCGGGATCATAACCTGAGCCAAAGGCAGACGCTTAACGACTGAACCACCCAGGCGCCCCTACTGTAGGTCTTTAGATACATTTTAAATATCACTAAATAAATGAGAGCTGTAACACATGTAAACCTCATCTGATTCAGCTATTAAAAATTACCACTTATATATGTACAAGACAGATTTAAGAATCTTAAGGTTTACAGTAAGAATAACAACAAGGGGGCACCTGGGTGGCTCAGTCAGTTAAGTGTCTGACTCTTGATTTTGGCTCAGGTCATGATCTCAGGGTCATGAGATCAAGCCCCATGTCATGCTCCACGCTGAGCGTGTAGCCTGCTAGAGATTTTCTCTCTCCTCTTCCCTCTTCCCCTCCCCCAGCTCTCTCTCTCTCTCTCTGGAACAAATATATATTTTTTTAAAAAGTAGCTATTACTTAAAAAAAAAAAAAACAAGTGACAGACTTTTGAAACACATGGGTGCTAGGCTCATACCTACAACCAGTTTATCTGAAGATCCCAGTAAAATCAGAAGTACACTATCCATCTGCCAGGAACATAGGAGAGTTTTCCTGCCAGGGAAGATGGGCAACACAAAAAAGGAAAAAATGATCTCCTTTTCATTCACTCATTTAAAGTGCATCTACTGAGGGATTAAGTGCAAGGTGGCGCCCTTCTAGGCACCAGGAATGCAGCACGGAGCAAAACAGACAAAAGCCCCTGACATCAGGGTTGTATTCTAGTGATATGCAAAGGAACCCTACAGCACAACACCCCTGTCTCTTCTGCATTCCGGATGACTCCTGTAAAGAAGAGTGTCAGTGCCCCAAATGCTGGTATCTCGCTAGAAGCTTTACTACTTTGTTATAAAAGTGTGGTTTAGGGTAGCCTCTGAAAATAGAATCCTGGAAACACAGCAAAATATCAATGTTTTATCCTGCTAAGCACTTTAATCAAGGATTTACTCCACTGTCTGCACATGACCTGATAGGCACTTAAAGCAAGTATAGGTCATACAGAGCACCTCTCCCAGGATCCCTGGAGACTGTCCAGTAACTCCTATTTATTAGAGACATTAATAACATCAACTCTGAAACAATGGAGACCATTTACAGTTTTCTTCCAGAGAAATCATGAATGTAAAAAAAAATAATAATTCATCAATAAGATCAGTGGCAAGTGGCCAAGCAGCAGTGACCTCATGAAGGGCTATCGCTGTATTCAATAGAACCCCAAAGCAAGAGAAGGTGAATGTGGGTAACAGAAGGGCAAAGATCTTACATTCAGCCAAGCTAGATTCCTACCTTCTTTTGGGTTCTGCTTAAATTGTGCAGAAAGAGAAGAAAGAAAGATGACATCTCTGTCCCGGTCCTTCCAGGAGACACGAAAGATCTTACAGACCAGCTGTAAGGCCTGTTCTTCAGACACTTCAGAACCCGAGGAAGGCTCCTTGTGAGGAAGAAGATTTGGGGGTTAACTTCGAGTAATTCCTTTATTAATGAGGATATTTTAGAAATACATACAGCCATTCGTTCCCCCACTAAGGGGAAAATAAACTTGTTACTATGACTTTGAAGTACCAACATGGAGGTTTCATGAGCTTACGATGATCTACAGGGGGAGGGTAAACGAGCAGGAACACCACCTGTACTGTGATAAAGAATGTACACACACCCTATTTGTTTACTTTCCCGAACGCCAAAGGATCAGTTTAACATCAGCACAGAACTAATTTTCATCCAAAAACTTTTCCAGAATTTAATGTTACTCACTAGTTTCTGTCACAGAGAAAAATCATATATATAAAAGAATTTTGGAAACACACAAGAACTCTACCGAATAAAGCATCGTGCCACCAGAAGGCCGTAGTCCAACAGATGACCATCACTATGTGCTGCTCACTGCACAGGAAGTGATGCAATTGTGTCTACCAGTTCTACCCCATGACACTCACCAAAATAAACCTCTCTTTGGCCAACTACAGGGAACTGAGCTCCGATGATAACAAAATATAAAGACCTCATGTTTTAAATGAGCGTCTACGTCCTACTGGATTTCATGTATTCTTTTTTTTTTTTTCCATTTGAGAACCTATTTGCATTTCCATCTCATTTATCTTTTCTTTTCTTTTTTTTTTTTTTTTTTTTTTTGTATTCTTGCTTCAATTCCCAGCCACTTTCCTCAGAATCCTACGGAAGATGTGATGACCTACTTGCGTAAACGAAAGACCAACACTAAAAGTTCAAATTAGCGCTAAATTCTTTTTCATTACAAGCTCAATGTGGATCTGAAACCAAGGTAAGTGAAGGATTTGACCAGATGAAAAGATGTGAGCTCTCCTTCCACTAGGGCCTAGGCTACCCATTTCTCCTCAAAAGAAAAAAAAGGTTCACCTAAATAGGACCTGCTGATTTGGGGTGGGGCACTCTAATCGACTCTGCAGGTGCGCAGAGCTGAAAGGGTGTTTGTTCATATTACCTGTGCTAAAAACAGAAGCAAGGGCTTCATCTCTTACCAACCTTATCGCTGAGGCTCCTCTTTTCTCTTCGATCGTTTTCATCAACCTCCATATTTTCAATTCCTGAATCCACATCCACCTGGGACATGCTTTAAGTATAAAAGACAAATAAGGCTTTTACGTTTTATAAATCCACCCAATGTCAGAGCTCCTGGTTGAGGAAAAGTTCTTAAGTATCAGTCAAAATCAGTCAGGAAAGCAAAATAATAAAGATTCATCTTTTTTTCTGATTGACTTCTAAGAGCTCTTCACATATGAGGACATTCTATCGTATTTGCTGGAAATATTTTCCCTAAGTTGGCATTTTCTTAAGCTCACTTTCAAAAGCAAATTAGAGCATATCTCCTATACGTATTATTTTTAAATGGTATACATACAATCAGAGCCTGATTACAAAAATCTGGTTAAGCACGTTTATTTTTTTTCCCCCACATTAAATAATTTTCCCAGCACCATTTATTGAAAAGACCATCTTTTTTATGGTAATATGAGATCACCTCTCATAGGTCCAATGGCCAGGTATGTACGGGTCTTTTTCTGGATATTCATTTCTGTTCCAGCAGATAATCTGCCTGTCTCCAAACAAAAACCACTCTACCTTACTAAAACTTTACAATAAATCTTGATATCTGCTAGGTCAATGTCTCCACCTTACTTTCCTACTTCAAAGGAGTCTTGGCCATTCTTGGCCTTCGGCTCTTCCACACATACTTAAGAATCAGCTTCACAGATTCCTTAAAAATCCTACTGGCATTTTCAACAGAATTTCATTGACTCTGGAGATCAAATTGGGGAGAAAGGACATCATTATGTTATTGAGTCCATAGAAAAGTATCTCTCTCCTAGTATTTAGGTCTTCTTCACGGTCTTTTGATAAGCCTTTTTTTTTTTTTTTTTTAAGTAGGCTCCACAGTCAGCACAGAGCCCAGTGTGGGGCTTGAACTCAAGACCCTGAGATCAAGACCTGAGCAGAGATCAAGAGTTGGACATTCAACTGACTGAGCTGAGCCACCCAGGTGCCCCTGGTCTTTCAATAAACTTTTATAGTTTTCTCTGTAAGTCTTTCACTTCTTTTGCTAAATTTATACCTAGGTACCATATGTTTTTAAACGAAACTGTGAATGGTACCTTTTTAAAAATTAAGTTTTCTAATTTCTTGTTGCTAGTCCATAGTCATGTAACTGATATAGACCCCTTAGAAGCATCTTCTTTACTTATACGTAGGATTTACTAGGTAGAAAATATTTTCATCTCCAAATAATAACTGTTTTATTTCTTCCACTCTAATCCTTATTTGTTTTACTGCACTAGGTAGGATCCCCATGTCGACCAGACGTAGAAATAGCAGCCATCTTTGTTCTTTTTCCTGATCCTAAAGAGAGTGTTTCTAATTTCTCACCCCTGAGTATGAGAGTTGCTGTAGTTTCTTGAGAGACGTCCTTTATATTAGAATAAGGCAGGCTACACTGAGGTTACACACACACACTTGGAAATCTTAGAGGCTTAACACTATAAGGGTTATTTCTTGCTTACGCAAAGTCTGGTGAGAGTGAAGCATCCTTACTCCATCTTTAATCTATGCCATCTGCAATACACAGCCTCCAAGGTCACTGGAGCAAGAGAAGAGAGGGATGGAGGAGGAACATCGGCTCAACTGCCTTCGCCTAGAAGTGACACATGTCACTTCCACTCACAGTCTACTGGACAAAACCAGTTAGTTGGCCCCCATCTAACTGCAAAAGAAACCGTAAATGCCGGGGAGCATGTGCAATATTCGCTGAACTCTGTCTCTGCTATTTGTCAATTTAGGGTGCATCTTTCTGTTTCCTGTTTGCGAAGATTCTTATCATGAACTCATGCTGAATTTTACCAAACTTCCCCAACTACCAAGATTATATGGCTCTTCTCTTTAATATAGAATGTGGCAAATGATATTTATGGATTCACTAATGCTGTACCCTTGCATTCCTGAGATAAACCCAAGTGGCTCACCTTAGGTTATATTATTACTTTTAACTAAACTTACAATTGAAATATCTGTACGGACCTATCCATACATGATCACGTGTGTTTGGCTGAATAAAGCTTCACAGAAGAAATACACTGAGGTAAACAGCACCACATCAAGAAACAGAGCATTACCAGCACCCCAAGAGCACCCTGATGACCCTTGCACAACCGCGCTAGCCCACAGTAGCCACGACCCTGGCATCCAAGCCCACACGAGTTTTGTCTGCTGTTTACGTGTTACAGTGTTTGATTTGTCAGTATCTCAAGATTTCTGCAAATACGTTCATGAGCATGATTACCATCTAATCTTTCTCTTTCATGTTATTCTTGTCTGGTTTTGATATTAAGGTCTTACTAGCTTTGTAAATTGAGCTGGTAAGTAGTCCCTATTTTTTAAAATTCTCTGGAAAAATTTGTGTATAACTGGAATGGTAGAATTTACCCATAAAATCATTTGAGTGAGGGGCTTCCTTTGGAAAATTTTAAAATACTGATTCAATGTATTTCGTGGTTTTTGATCATTCAGGTTTTCGCTCTCCTCTTGAGTCGATTTTGGGAGAATCATGTTTTTCTAGGAGTTTGATTTTCATCCAGATTTTCATGTTTATTTCATGTTGCGTATTTACTTTGTTTTTTCATGGAATTCTCTTTTTTAATAACAAACATTACTGAGATTCCCCTTTCTATGCAGGCATTGCTCTAGTTGTCAGAGAGGTCGATGAACAAACAAAAGGGACAAAACGATCCCTGTGTCAGGGAGGCTACCTTCTAGTTAAGAGGGAGAAAGACACCACTAAACATAATAAACAAGTAAAACCTACCGTATAAGGATAACTGCTACGGAAAAACTAACGAAAAGGCAATTGAGAGTGAGGGCCTTTCCATTTTAAATGGGTGAGCCTCACTGAGAAACATCACATGAACACAAATAGGAGGGGGGTTGGCCGTGCACATATCCAGGGAAAGAGTCTTCCCAGAAAAGGGTTTTTATTTCCAATACTTATTTATCTTCTCCTTTTCCTTGTTTCATTTATAATATATTATAGCTTTACAGTTTCTTCTGAGGACCATTTTACGACATGCAGCTCGCAAAGTGGAGTATTTCTTGTTCAGTTCTAGATCCTTTCAAATTCCTATTACAATTTCTTTGTTGATCTATATTTAGAAGCGTGCTCTGTTTTAAAAATTGCCAAATGTATGACAGAGTTTTTTTAAGTTTTTTTTCTTCTATTAATTACCTAACCTCATGTCCTCGTCGGAAAACATGATCTGTGTGACTCTGCCTCCCGAAACGCACTGGTCGTCGGGTATTAAGAGAGAATGTGCAAAGTTCTGTATCTGTCCATTAGATTCAGCTTTTAGCTGTGTTGTTTAATTTGTTCACATGCTTACTGATGCTCATTCTCTCCGATTTGTCGATGGAGGAAAGGGATGTGTTAAAATCTCCCATTAACGATGTGTCACTTTCTTCTAGTTCTACTGTTACGTGCTTTACTGCTCTTGCCGTCCTCATAGAAACTGTTCAGTGCTGATTTCTAATAATACTTTGTGCCTTAAAGTCTAATTTACGAATATGTTTACCCCGGTTTTCTTTTGTTTAGTACTGTGTGGGGTATCTTTTCCCTTTCTTTCGCTTTCAACGAAAGGTTGAAGATCTAACCTAATGTTTCAGGTGCGCCTTCTGTAAACAAGGATAATAAAGCTGAGTTCTGTTTTGTTTTTTCCCCCAATCTAGGCCTTTTCACTGTGATTCATTGTGATTACTGACCAATTTTCACTTTTTTTGACCTTCTTATTTTGTGCTATTTGTCCCTTTTCTAAAACTTGTGTTTCTTTCTTCCCTCCTTTTGAATTGACTTAAATCCCCCCAAGCTCCCAACTCCCGTTCCATAGTTTCCCTTTACTGGTTAGGAAGATAGACTCCATTCCCATTCTTTTAGTGGCCACCCCTGAAATTTTATCGAGTACCCTTAACTCAAAATCTAAAAGTTGGCCAGTATCTTCACCCCTCTCCCAAGTAAACAGGGACCTTAGAGCTTGCTCTAATCACCCCGCTTCTGGCTTCCCTGCTGCGCTGTCCATCATGCTACATCTAACTCATTGCTTTCCTTCTCTTCCCCAATATCACCTTATATACCATTACAGCTGTTTTGTGCCGCCAGCGTTTGTTTAGATGTACCACATTTATTATTTTCTCCACTCATCCTTCCAGCTTGCACCTCAGACATCAGTCCTGGGACCACTGTCCTCCTTCTTCAACTACATCTGCTAAAATGTGGGGTCCTCTCGTGGCAGACTACCAGGTTGTGTTTGGTTGATTGTTTTCTGAATCGTTAAATGTCTTCATTTCACTCTTGCCCCTGAAAGACAGGCGCATGAGGGTACAAAATTCCCAGTGGGCAGTTCAGCGTTTTCACAAACCCAGGGAAAGAGTCTTCCCAGAAAAGGGTTTGACACTATTTTGACACTGCCTCCATGTGACTTCCGTCATTCAAACATCTAACTATAGTTCTTTGCTAGATAATCTCTTTTCTCTCTCTGGCCACTTTAAAGGTCTTTTGTCTTCAATGTTTGGAAACTTTACTATAAAATGTCCAGACACGAAATTCTGTTCGTTTAATCAGCATGTGAGTTGCTGGGCTTTTTGAACCAGAGGATTCGTATCATTTATCAACTCTACAAAAATTCGTAGCCATTTATCTTTTTGATAATGGCTTCCAAACCAGTAGAGGAAAAAGCAGAGAATAAAGAGGAGTGTGGGGAATTGCTCTAAGTCTCTCTAGTCTCTCCTTTTGAATTTCCATTAGGTGTATATGGGCTCTATGTCCGTTATATCTCTAAATGCACTGCGTAGTTTTCGTCTCTTTTTCTCTTTGTGGAACACTCTGGGTAATTTCTTCAGCTCTACCATTTGATACGTTAACTTCTCTAGCTATGTCTAATCGACGGTCTTAACTCTCACGTCAAGTTTTCAATTTGAATTATCTTTTCATTTCTTGAAATTCTATTTGGTTCTTTTTCAAATGTGCTTGGTTGTTTTTATAGTTGCTTTCCCCATTCATGTTTTCAATTCCCTTTGTAATTTATTTAAACTTATGTATTTTGTATTCTGTATCTGGTAATTCCAAAACCCCAAAATCTCTAGGTGAATAATTCTGTTGTTTCTGATTCTTACTCATGGTGGCTTTTATCTAGTGTGTTCTGTGATTTTTGACCATGAGCTCACACCTCTTGGGAATTTTTCTAAGGAAATCTCTGAAGACATGGATGATTTATGCTGGCTTCTGCTAGAGGCCTTACAGGCATAATAGGCCTGGCTCCAATATATATGGTAGTTCTCAGCTTGACACTTTCAGACTATACCAATAGTATAAATCTAGGTCCTAAACCAATGAAGTCACCCACTGGCCATGAAATTGCAGAGATGACTTGATTTTTTAAAAATATATCTACTCAGAGCTAAGCTAATAAGAACACAATTATTTTTACTCCGCAGGGTTGATTTTTTTTCTACCTGATCTTTTTCCTGAGAATGTAGTCCTTTCTGAATTCTTACCTAATGTGAGGTGATCTCTGATCTGGCTCCTCACCCCAATCCCAAGTGCTGAAGCTCTATGCCAATGCTTCTTAGCCTTTTCCACATCATAACACACATCGAAAATAGTATTTGTCTGGTCCACTGACATAAACTGTGGGAGCTGCTTCAGGGCAGAGAAGACAGGTACTGGGGTGGCAGATGGGGGGAGGGGTTCTGGCCTGCCTAAGCAATAAAGTAATCAGTACCTCAGCCACTCTGTCACCCACTCATGGCACCCTGACAGCACAGGCCGACTCTGCTCTAGGACATCCTGACCTTTATGGAGCTCCTAAGGCATGTGGCTTACCTGTCTGTACCGTTCCAAACTTTCCAATTTCACTGATCAGTAAAATTTTGAAGAAATATTTAGGGACTGACATATGCTTGTCAACATGGGATGTACAAAACAAGGACATTAGAAAAAATTTAAAACAATTTTTTTTACCACTTATACAATTATTTCATTAAAGACATTTCCATACCAAAACCAAAAAAACTTATAAAGAATATTTCAGAATAATACAAAGACCTAAATCTCATCTCGCATTAATTTGCTAAGGACTGGCATGAATCTCTGGGCTGGCACTTGGGACTAGTGGACTAGACTCTTTCCCTTTCCATAATCCCAACAGCTTATTGGAAAACTGGCTTACTTTACCTTTTTTCACAAGAGACACCGTCGATATCCATGCTCTGGGAACGTGAGAGAGACTGAGATTGGGTTTCAAGGCTATTGGAGGGCGAGCTGCTGAGAGAACTGACTCCTTCACTGCTCTGGCTTCGATGAGCTACTCCTAACCAGAAAAGACACGAAAAATTCAGTTTCCTGTGAAGTAACATTAAAGCCATCTGTAACGGCGACAGTCAACACACACAATCAGTATTCAGACCATCATGACAGTCAGCAAATGAGGAATCTCTATCAGGAGACCATGCTAAATGTTTAATATTAAAATCACAGAAACAGCAAGAAATCACAGTTTATCCATATAGGTCATATGAGGTCAGTGACACAGCTATATCTGACAGCCCAAACTGACTCCTCATCATTCGTCTTTCACCAATTCAAATATGGTCCCTGAATACAAATTAGCTTCCATGATGGTCCAGAAAAATCCTTGAAATGTATCAATAATAAGATAAATTAATAAATGGCTACAGAAATATAAAGATGGATAGATCTGTGACACAGCAAATATACCAAAACGTTAATGGTAGGATCTAGATGGTGTATAGATAGATGGTGCCCATTGCAAAATTCTTTCCACTTTGGTTTAGGCTTAAGATTTTCACAACAAAATGCTGAAAACATGCCAATAGAGCCATCTAAGCCATGTCCTTAAATACAGATCAACTCATTTATTGATTGAACGTCTCACTGGATGATAGTTTGGGGAAAATAAAAACCCTGATGCTGCCCTTGCCCTCACGGAGCCTACAGTACAGTGAGCCACAGCGATGAGTACCGGGCAGATTCTTTCTTTCTTTCTTTCTTTCTTTTTTTAAAAGATTTTATTTATTTATTTGACAGAGACAGAGACAGCCAGCGAGAGAGGGAACACAAGCAGGGGGAGTGGGAGAGGAAGAAGCAGGCTCCCAGCAGAGGAGCCCGATGTGGGGCTCGATCCCAGAACGCGGGGATCACGCCCTGAGCCGAAGGCAGCCGCCTAATGACTGAGCCACCCAGGCGCCCCCAAGGCAGATTATTTCTTACCAATGGCTTTAAAACCATGTTTTTCTCATAGAAATAAAAAACTACTCTAACTCTACAAATATCTTTCCACGAAAAACAAAACAAAACAAATTTTACCCAGGCATTTGCAAGTACTTTAAAAAATACATACATATGCTGCTGAAAAGAAAATGAGACTGACACTAATAATACATTATATGTTAATTAACTGAATTTAAATTTTAAAAAATGAGACATTAAAAAAAAACCCAACACAACAACAACTTGAATTACCATTTATAGCTGAAACAAGTACCAAGTGGATAAACTTGAACACTCCCAGCATTACAAGAAAGTAAACTTGCCACCCTTCCCTGTCTCTCGTTGAAGATCAGAAAACATTCATCCATTCCTGATAGCGGGTTTTAACCTGTTTATTAAAGCTTCTGCAGGACTTGTGAAAGAGAAACTAAATCCTCTATTCCTAAGTAGACTCAAGGAGAATACAGAAAAGTACCTAATGTGGTAAAAACACTGAAATAAGCCTGGAGAAGACAGAAAAACTCCAATTCCTGAATTCAAGAATGTCACCCAAAGTAAGTTCTCACTAACTATTTACTGAAGGAATAAATAATACAGCCTCAACAAGGTCCTCAGGAGAATAATATTTTACCTAGCACAATGAGAGGTCTAACAATTTTTTTAAAGGATTTATTTATTTACTTATTTACAGAGACAGTGCACGCATGAGTGAGCGAGTGTGAGCAGGGGGAGGGGCAAAGGGACAGAGATAGAGAGAATCTCAAGTAGACTCCACACTGAACTCAGAGCCCTATGTGGGACTCGATCTCACAACCCTGAGATCATGACCTGAGCTGAAATCAAGGGTTGGACGCTTAACTGACTGAGCCACCCAGGTGCCCCTACTAGCTTTAAATAAAATTAATCAATAATAATAAAGTTCAACAATTTTTACGGAATAGCAATTAAGCAGCTTTAAAATTTCTAGCTTATAAATAAAACCAGTTCTAAAATTAAACAGGGTAAGTTGTTTTAAAAAACCTGTATTGCTAGGGGCACCTGGGTGGCGCAGCGGTTAAGCGTCTGCCTTCGGCTCAGGGCATGATCCCGGCGTTGTGGGATCGAGCCCCACATCAGGCTCCTCTGCTATGAGCCTGCTTCTTCCTCTCCCGCTCCCCCTGCTTGTGTTCCCTCTCTCGCTGGCTGTCTCTGTCTCTGTCAAATAAATAAATAAAATCTTTAAAAAAAAACCAAACCTGTACCGCTAACACAGCACACTGCGCTACGCTATGCGTACAATGACCCTATGGTAATACAACACCGGGTACACCAGACAGTACAGAACACTGTGTTTGCAATATTTTAACACCAAGCATATCATCTGAATTCTTTTTTTCCTGAACCCTCCATGTAATCTTCATGTTCTGGGTCCAGCGGGGCAATTCTCCCCAGAATTTATGATGTATCACAGGGCTCCTCAATCCCACCTAGAAGCTGGCGTGACCCCACTGTTTCCTTAAACTTAAAAAATGGAATGGTGTCTTTGACTTTATTTAGAATCAATATAAATTAAATATTGTGGCTAAAACCAAATCAAAGCAACAGCACAAAATCCTGCTTTGTTTCCAAAGCGCGCGTGCGCACACGCACACACACACACGCACACGCACAGGTGGCTTCTGTGGTGCTCACTCTCTCCCGCTCCTAACTTGGGAAACTGCTGTCAGGAGGCCAAATTTCAAGGAACAGAGATTTCCCCCCTTTCTTCATCTTCATAAAGGCAGGTATTAAAGAATTAAAACAGACATAATCTCCTCCAATTCTCCTTTACAAGATGAGAAATTCTCTGCATTATCAACTTAAAAACAAGTCTTCAAAAAGTGAAGGTGTGTGTAACAAAGAATGGAGAAAGCCATGCCTGCCAAATAAAAGATGAACTACAAACTTTCAAGATGGCAGCTGTCCAAACTTTTATTACTAATAAGAGCTTGTTAAAGGAAAATTATACATTCTGGGTGGGAAGGCCATAATTTTAAAGGAAATAAAGAGGGTTTCGCTTCTCTAAGATTTTCCTCCCAGTACTACAGTATTTCCTGAATGCTATTCCCTTTCAGGTATAAACCAGACCAAATGCCCATTTAAGCTGTAACACTAGATCTAGTCGAGTATTTTACACACACACACACACACACACACACACACACACACACACACACACAGGTTAAGCTGTTAAAAAGGTATGTGTGTGGTGGGGGGTGACTTGGAAGGTCTTGGCCAATCCTCTTCCTTTACTGATGAGAATACTGAGATCTATGAAGTCTAAGAACTTCCCTTATTAGCAAGTTAGAAACAGAGGCAGGATTAAACTACATGTCTCCTGACTGTAAAGAAACTGCTGCTATTTCTGCTGCCCCAAATTGCTGAATACTTCTCTGATCACAGCTATTTTAAACCAAAGCTATATGCTTCATGCATTCTAAAATTACAAAAGCAAAACTTAAAAAGATATTAGTGTTATAAAAAGAACCATCACTCTACTACTGATCAAAATTCTAAGGCTACTTTACATAGGTCTTGACAATGAACTAAGCTAAAGGGTTAACATTCATGGAAAACACAAAGAACGCTCATAGTTTGGCCAATACCTAACCTCACCCCTCGACAGTACTTATAAGGAGTATATTCTATTCCATAAAGCTGACTGATACATTCAGTCAGCAGCTAACTTTCTCTGAAAACATTTTGTTCTTGTGAACTAACACAAACAGAATGAAATTTCAAACCTGAAAAGAAAGAGAGTGGTACCTAAAATATTAAGAGAAGAAAACCAACAACTCAAATTAGAAAGATGATTTAATCGTATTTATGAGGTAGAGTTTCCCTTCTTTCGTGTCAGAAGGGCGAATCATGCAAAGAATCATACACCTGGAATCAAAAGACCTTGACTGCTCCTTAGAGAACTGGCTGAGTGGAGGGCTAGTGCACAGGAAGGACAGGATGAGCCTGCAGCGCCTTACGGTGCCAACGAGACAGTACTCAAAAAAATAAAAAGACGAGCATATCAAACAGAGGAGTCAACCCAAAAGAGCACCCAACGGCCAAAGCTAGAACAATCTGTGTAAAATAATAATGCAAAGATAATTACAGCACTTTGAATTAGAACTCAAAGTACAGGGGCGCCTGGGTGGCTCAGCCTTTAAGCGTCTGCCTTCAGCTCGGGTCATGATCCCAGGGTTCTAGGATCGAGTCCCGCATTGGGCTCCCTACTCAGCAGGAGGCCTGCTTCTCCCTCTCACACTCCCCTTGCTTATGTTCCCTCTCTTGCTGTCTCTGTCAAGTAAATAAACAAAAAATCTTAAAAAAAAAAAAAAAAGAACTCCAAGTAACAAAATAAATATACATGAGTTCATACTGATGTAAGGGAGAAGGGACAAATGTCCCTTACAGAAGAATTCCACACGACATATCTACACGCAGACATTCCCCGCTCCAGAAGGTGAAGCTTAATTCCCACTGCCCGAGTGGGGTAGGCTGGACTTAGGAACTCGATTCCAAAGAATTGAGTGTGGAAAGGGAAAAAACATCCTGACTTCATAGTGGAGAGACGTGGCGATCACCAGCTTAACCAGGTGAAGGTGAACATCACCAGGGGTGTGGTATAGACAGTGTGCACCCGAAGAGGAAGTGATGAGAGGGGCCCTTCGCATGTGTGATTCTCTTCCCTCAAAACCCCAACCCCCAGTCTAATCACAGGAAAAACATCAGACAAAGCCAAATTAAGAGATACTCTACAAAGCTCTTCAAAACTGTCAAGATAATGAAAACCACGGAAAGACTAAGAAACTGTCACAGACCAAAGGAGACTCATCTTTAGTTAACAGCAGTACCCCGAAGATTTTTATGGTTTCAGGCCTCACAGTTAGGGCTAGTTCTTCATATATTTTAAATATTAACCACTTATGAGATATATGATTTGCAAATTATCTTCTCCCATTCTGTAGGTTGCCTTTTCGTTTTGTTGATGGTTTCCTTTACTATGCAGAAGCTTTTTATTTGATGTGGTCCCACTTGTTAATTTTTGCTTTTGCTGCCTTTGCTTTTAGTCAGATCCAAAACACCATCTCCAAGACTGACATCAGGGAACTTACTGCCTGTGTTTTCTGCTAGAAGTTTCACGGTTTCCAGTCTTACAATCAAGTCCTTATCCATTTTGAGCTTTTAATGTATGGTGTAAGGTAGTCTAGTTTCATTCTTTTGCATGTGGCTGTCCAGTTTTCCCAACACCATTTACTGAAGAGACTGTCCTTTCCCCGTTGTACATTCTTGGCTCCTTCACTGTAAATTAATTGACCATATATGGGTGGGTTTACTTCTGGGCTCTCTATTCTGTTCCATTGATCTACGTGAATGTCTTTATGCCAGGCCACACGGTTTTGATTTCTATAGCTTTATAATAGTTTGAAATCAGGTAGTGTGATGCCTCCAGCTTTGTTCTTCCTCAGGATTGTTTTGGCTATTAGGGGTCTTCTGTGGTTCCACACAAATTTTAGGATTCTTTGTTCTGTGGAAAATGCCATTGGAATTTTCATAGGAATTGCGCTGAATCTATAGATTGCTTTAGCTTAGTATGGACATTTTATCAATATTAATTCTTCCAATCCATGAGCACAGATCTTCCCATTTATTTACATCTTCTTTAAATTCTTTCATCAACATCTCGTAGTTTGCAGCGTACAGACCTCCTACCTCCTTGGTTAAATTTATTCCTCAGTATTTTGTTCTTTTTGATGCAACTGTAAATGGGATTTTTTCCCCCCATAGTTTGTTATAACTGTTTAGAAACACAAGAGATTTTTGTAGGGGTGGCTCAGTTGGTTAAGCTTAGGTCATGATTCCGGGTCCAGGGATCGAGCCCCATGTCAGGCTCCCTGCTTAGTGGAGAGTCTGCTTCTCCCCTTCCTTCTGCCCCTTCCCCCTGCTTGTGTGCTCCCTCTCTCAAAAACAAATAAATAAAATCTTTAAAAAACCCAACAAACAAGAAATTTTTATATAGTAAGTTCGTATCCTGCAACCTTACTGAATTCATTCATCAGTTCTAACATTATTTCGGTGGAGTCCTTAGGGTTTTGTACATAGAGTATCAAGTCATCTGCAAATCTGACAATAGTGACAGTTCTACTTTTTCCTTTCCTTTTAGGATGCTTTTTCCCCCCCAATTGCTTTGGTTAGGACTTCCAAAACTATACTGAATAAAAGCAGCAACCACGGGCAACCTTCTTTTGTTCACAATCTTGGAGGAGAAGCTTTTGGCTTTTCATCGCTGAGTTTAACAGCAGCTGTGGACTTATCATACGTGGTCTTTCTTATATTGAGGTACATGTCCTCTATACTCCCTTTTGTTGAAAGTTTTTCTCATAAGTGGATGTTGAGCCCTTATTCTGCAAGCTCACATAATTTTTATCCTGTTTTGTTAATGTGATTCATCGCCCTGACTGATGTGTAGATGTTGAACCCTCCCTGGATCCCTGAAATAAATCTCACATGATGACCACATACGTAAGATCCTTTAATGTACTGTTGGTTTGGGTTAGCTAATATTTTGTCGAGGATTTCTGCACCAATATTCATTGGGGATACTGGTCTACAATTTTCTTTTCCTGTGGTATCCTTTTCTGATTTTGGCACCAGGCTAGTGGCTGGCCTCATAAAATAAGTTTGGAAGTGTTCCCTCCGCCCTTTTTTTTTTTTTTTTTTTTTTTTGGAAGAGTTTGAGAAGGGTCAGTATTAATTCTTTGAATCCGCTAGCGAAGCTGTCTGGTCCTGGACTTTTATTTGTTGGGAGGTTTTTGATTAATGACTCGATCTCCTCACTAGCAATCCGTCTCTTCTGATTTTCTATTTTTTCCATGATTCAGTCTTAGAAGGCTGTATGTCAAAACACTAATTTTTCTTAAATGCACTCCCTCAGACTCCAATTGGGAGACTGGAGACAGATGGCAAGAAAAAGTGCCAGCATATTCCCAAATCAAAAGCAGAGAATTACTTCCTGGACACATACCTACTATAAGCTCAACAGATAGAGAAATACAAGACAGCTTTATTCAGAGTTTTCAATCCAGTCAGGAAAACAAGATAAATGCACACAGAACTACGAACGGCTTGTGCAGCACGATTCCTAAGGGTTATCAGTGTCTGGAGTGAGTATGATGGTGACTAGAATAGGAGCAGAGATGCTCTGAAAACAGAACATGGAGTTAAATGAAGGGGGGCCTGATCAGAGAAGACCCTCAAAGCTCTTGGACTACATTACAGCTGCAAACACGGAGACAAGGAAGACTTCTGAGCAGGTGACATGTCTGATCTCTCCTACTAAGCCATAAATTCCCCAAGAGACAGGAAGTACATTTCATGGAAACCACTCTCACACATTACTGACTTCTGTGCTCTTCCTGGACTTGAAGGCATGACCTAAGCAGTGAAAGTAGTAGTGTCATAATGTTCACATCCCACTGTGTGGGCAGAGTGCTAGTGGGTAGGTTTGGAGTCAGATGCAACAGAAGTTCAAGGACCATGGGGCGCCTGGGTGGCTCAGTTGTTAAGCTTCTGCCTTCGGCTCAGGGCGTGATCCTGGAGTCCTGGGATCGAGCCCCACATCGGGCTCCTCCGCTGGGAGCCTGCCTCTTCCTCTCCCACTCCCCCTGCTTGTGTTCCCTCTCTCGCTGGCTGTCTCTCTGTCATATGAATAAAATAAAATCTTAAAAAAAAAAAAAGAAGTTCAAGGACAAGGTTAGCCTAAATGGGGATAGAGGAGGTGAAGAAAGGGACCAACCCCAGGTCGAAACAGGAAGCTGGTTCCCAGACCTACATCCCTCTAACAAGCTGTCAGCACTCTGCCCAGACTCCCAAAGTAAGTACCACGACCCTAGGAATGACACTCTATAATCCAGCCCGTTATAATAATGCAGCCAGCCCAACAGACAGAACATCCTGCCCCTTTGGGGGCCAAAATACATGTAAAATACAACCCCGTTGGGTGACCAAAAAGCCACTCCTGTGAGATGAAATACCCGCACCAGCAGAGGATACACCGGTCACAACTACAGCGAAAAGGATTTCAACCACCACCAGGAGCCTCCCAAGCCCTGCAGTCTGCAAGGGGTCCCACTGCAGCCCGGGGCTTGGAACTTCTGCCTGAGCCTCTGCCTCCGGCTTGCTTCTGACTCACCCTGGAGCCCTCTTTCCTGCCCTCTCCCAAGCTGCAGACCAAGTGGAAACAATAGGGCTTCTTTCTGAAGAAGAAGAAGAAGAAAAGATTTAAATACCGGATTAGCAATCAAGGGTAGGATGAAAGGTTATAATTTTGTCATTGCTAATAGCATTCTTAGCCAAAGACAATTAACTATGAAAGTGTGGTTTTGTTGAAATTTCTATAAATTGCTGCTTTTTAATAATGATGTTCAGTATCAGAACTAGAGAAGGAAGTTGAGGAGAACTAAAGATGACTGTGCCGTCCCAGGCCTTGCATCAATCATCACCAAGCCCATTTCTGCCCCAGGACCTTTGCATCTGTTGTTCCTTCTTTCAGAAAAGAATGCCCAACAGATAACCACTTGGTTTGCTCCCCAGCTTCATTCAGGCTTCTTTTGAAATGTCATCTTCTTAATGAGGACTACGTCAACTCTCTAACGAAAATAGCAATGCCGGGGCGCCTGGGTGGCACAGCGGTTAAAGCGTCTGCCTTCGGCTCAGGGCGTGATCCCGGCGTTCCGGGTTCGAGCCCCATGTCAGGCTCCTCCTCTATGAGCCTGCTTCTTCCTCTCCCACTCCCCCTGCTTGTGTTCCCTCTCTCACTGGCTGTCTCTATCTCTGTCAAATAAATAAATCTTTAAAAAAAAAAAAAAAAAAAAAAAAAAAAAAAAAAGAAAATAGCAATGCCTTCCTCCCCTGGCAACATAATTCTCTGGTTTCTCCACAATAATTCTCACCACTTGACAGATTTTATGGTTTTTAAAACCTGTTTGTCTTCTCTCACTAGACTAGACCTAGAACAGAACCGAACAGACACACGAAAGCATTTATTTATTTATTTTTATTATTTTTTTTAAAGATTTTATTTATTTATTCCACAGAGATAGAAACAGCCAGCAAGAGAGGGGAACACAAGCAGGGGGAGTGGGAGAGGAAGAAGCAGGCTCATAGCGGAGGAGTCTGATGTGGGGCTCGATCCCATAACGCCGGGATCACGCCCTGAGCCGAAGGCAGAGACCCAACCGCTGTGCCACCCAGGTGCCCCATACGAGAACATTTAAATCAACAGGCAATAAAAGAGGGCAGCATGAGTTCACAGCGTTCAGTAGATCACTGGTACCAACCGGTACAAAATGAAATGTAAAACAGATCATAAAACATGTCAAACGAATCTGGAGGGTTTAGAATAACAAATGTAATGGGATATGGAAGGATGTTCCTTATTTTTAGAAGTAATAATAATCCTAAGTTGTTGACTCCTGCCCGACGAGGGGCCCTCTGACACCCCCACCGAGGCCCGCCCATCTTGGCTTGCAGCCCTGGCTCCTAACACAGTGCCTAGCACACAGAAGGCATTAAACACGTGTTTAAATGTATAAATGGAAGCAGGACGAAGACCATTTTCAAACATAAGAAGAATTTAGGTTAAATTATTATTAAGTATATTAAAGACTAGCAGTCAGACAGAGGAAATGGCTTCTGCGTTTCTAATCCAAACCCTGGAACTAGCCCAGAGGCCAAACATATCATTTGGCTTCTTACTCATTCCAAACAGGCCCCGCCGTTCATTTCTGCTCCCAGAGTAGAGGTTCTTTACAACAGATGGAAACAGAATTCAGGGGGTCGATATTATAGTAGCTGTTCGATTAGCTGCTAGATCTTTTATTTAGAGCATTTAACACAGAAACACAAATTACTATGTCACAATCTTTAAACATATTGTGATAACTATATTTCTATATAATTGGTTTCCTTTGTAATCCTACATTTTATTATCTGCATTTAAAAATATACCTTGAGATGCCGATCACAGGCTTCCCCAGTTTGCCAAAAGAACTCAAGAAAAGACAACAGTCTTTCAAGAACTCCGGCTGGAGAGGGTAGAAAAGGCATCCAGGAAACTTGCTCCACTAGACCTAAGAATTCTGTCAAGATAAAACCAGCTGATAAAGGATTCACTGGGGAACTCTTGTGCAAGAATGGCCACATCTTCAGAGAGGTCACAACAGCCAGGAAGGGTAGGGCTTTAGTCGGATATATGCAAGATGTCCGAGGGGTGGACATCAAAGGGAACAGAAGGAAGAGAAGCATAATTTCAAAACAAGACTGTAAAATAAAAATCGTCCAAGGGGGTTAAGAATCTCTGAAGGCTGGGCAATCACGACCCGATCTAAAGACGGGGGAAGGAACTAAGAAAACCAGTTCGTCCTCCCAGGAATTTATTAAGCATAGGTTCTTAAAAGGAAATGAAAGAACACCTTCTCCCATACTGGATGGTAAGCTCTTCCAAGAAAGAAACTGAGCCTCACTCGTCTTCGCATTCCCGTGACCTAGCACTGGGTCTGGCCTGCCGTAGGCCCTAAATCAACAGGCTGAACTGAAACGTAAAAGCAACATAATCAATGATGACTGTAAAAAAGAGGCAATCAGCTGTAGGAAAAATATCACCCATACTTTTAAAGTTTTCAGACAGGCAAAAGCAATGTCATATTAACAATGAAGCAAAAAAAAAAAAAAAAAGAAGAAATATCTGAGGAAGATAAATGCAAAATTCAGGATAGCAATGGCCTGCTGGTGTGGAAGAGAGGTGCAGAGAGCCAGAGATTCCCCCAGGGGTTCACAGGCGGTGCTGTCTCATGGATGTTATCTATCACGTATGTCCAGAATATTCTATAATAACTTTTTAGTAAAACTCTAGAAAAAAATAGGCTTAGGGATTTTAAAAATTCTTCTTCAGAGTGCCAGGAAAAGCAAAGAGACAGCTGCAGCTAGTCATGGTGAAAGAGTAATGTTCTCTAGAACTCAAGGGGCGCCAGTCTGGCTCAGTCAACGGAGCGTGCAACTCTTGATCTCAGGGTTTTAAATTCGAGCCCCACATTGGGTGTAGAGATTACTTAAAAATAAAATCAATCGATCAATAGAACTGGAGTCTTATTTTGCATCTAACATTCCCAACAAAAAATATTTTTTCATTCATTCAGTTATTTAACTAGTGACACCGACAGAGTACCTACCATGTGCCAGCATGGTACTGGGGAGTGGTTCTGGGGATGGTTCTGGGGATAAGGGAATGAACAGCACTGACGAGGTCCCTGTTCTAACCTTATGTTCTAAGCGGGGGGGGGGGGGTGATTAAAAAAAAAAAAAAAGTCCATAAATGATATTTCCACTGGAAGCAGGGTCTTTGCAGACGTCATGAAGTTAAGATGAGGTCATGCTGCTTAGAGTGGTCCCTAATCCAATAATTGGTGTCCTTGTAAGAACAGGGAAACTTGAACACAGATACACACAGAGGGATGGCCATGAAAAGACAGAGGACATTGGAGTGGTGTGGCCACAAGCTGAGAAACGCCAAGGATGGCCAGCAACCAAGAGAAGCTGGAAGAGGCCAGGGGTCTTCATTGGAGCCTTCTGAGGAAGCACAGCCCCGCCGACACCTTGACTTTCAACTTCCACCCTTCAGAATTGGAGAGAATACCCTGTCGTTCCAAGCCATCAGGTGTGCGATACTTTGCTATGGCAGCCCTAGGAAAGGGGGCATTGCAAGAAGCTGGGACCACCGATGGGAGAAGCAAGTAGCAGGACTCACTGCAGCCTCCCCACCCTTGCTCTAGTGACCTGTAGCAGAAAGCATCTCAACTAAGGAGGCTGCCAAGTGCCCGCCACGTCACTCCTGGATGAAGAACTCCTCCCCACGGGTGCCCGTCCACCCAGGATTTGTGTCTGTCAGAAAGCACTTCTTGATTCTGGAACAGGAGCCTCTCCTTCATATCCAGCAGACAATATATCTACCTATGGGCCTTCCATCTACCATCAAGGACCACAGAAAACAAGCACTCACCTTCAGCTTCCTCACAGCAACTCTTTGCATTTTTTTAATGGAAAGCTACCACATCCTCTTGAGATTTTCTTTTAAGTCATACATGCCATGTTGTTTTGGCCATTTTCTCTTGTGAGTCACTTATCAATTCTCTAGACGAACAGAGTTAACGCGCCCGGCACGGTTAAAGGCACTGGGATACAACGGCCGGTAAAATGGACCCAAGTCCCTGCCCTGTGGCTCACGCTTTAGTAGGGGAAGCTGAGAAAATGGGATCTACAAGTCACGTATGGGCTACGTCAGCTGGCGACAGAGCTCAAAGAAGCAGCATCCATGTCAGAGAGAGATAGCACCTTCACACGGTGTGGCCAAAGAAGGGGACCCTTGCAGAAACATCTGAAGAGCTGAATGAAAAAGCCACGTGGATTTTTAGGGCCCCAGCATTCCAGGCAGAGACAGCAAATAGGAAGGTCCCCAACAGGGGTCATGGCTGGAATGTCCCAGAAAGAGCAAGGAAGCCAGTATGGCTGGAGGAGAGGCAGCAAGGAGAAGGAGCGCAGTGGGAAAGGAGGTCAGAGCCAAAACAGGGCCAGGTCACACACAGCCCCAGGTCAAGGTGAGGACTGTGGCTTTCATTCTTGATGAGGCGGGGAGCCAATGGAGGGAGCCAACAGAAGACTGACGTGGCCCACCTTACAAGGTGCTTATTTTCTGTTTTGTTTAAACTTGTTTATTTAATAAATTGGTGAAAAGTTGTTTATCCGACCTGCCAGGCACACAGCTAATAATATCTGCCTAACCATGATTATGAATAATGGTGATTTGGTGATTATGTGAGAAACATAATCAGGACTGCAGAGCGTAGAGTGCGCGGGCCAGAACTAGCCATCTAGAGCTGCCCAAGTCTTCCAGGAGTTTGTGATGGCAGCGTCACGAGCTTGCTGTGAACAATAACCCTGCGGTTACACGAGATTGTACTTGTGCTTTAGTGCGACCCAGTCCGGGCTACCCTAAGAGACTCAAGTGAAGCGAGGGTAGGCACGGAGACAGCAGTTAGGAGGCCACTCCGATAATCCAGGCAAGACATGCTGGTGCCTTGGACCCCGCTTCTGGCCCACTATTTGTTTTTGTAAATAAAGTTTTACTGAAGCACAGCCACGCTCATCATGCATTGCCTGTGGCCACTTTTGTGCTACAGGGGCTGAAACAAATAGCTGTGACAGAGATTACACAGCCTGCAAAACCAAAAATATTTACTACCTGGTCCTTTACAGAAAGTTTACTGACCCCTGATCTAGACTAGGAGGAAAAAAGAAGAGGTGATGTTTTAGGCTTAAGCAACTAGAAAGAAATCAGCTGCCATTTGTTGAGATGGGATTCTAGGAGAAGACGAGATGTGAGGAAATACCAGGAGCTCAATCTTGGACGTGTAAACTGTGAGATGCTTCTTAGACGATGTAGGAGTCTGAGGTTCAAGGAACAGTTCTGGGCTGGGGAAATCAACCTAGGGGCCAGCAGCTTAGAGATAATAATTAAACCTGGAAAACCAGATAAAATCAGTAAGAGAACCGACACAGATGGAGAGGACAACAGGTTAAATATTGAGCCCTAGACCCCTGACATTTACAGGTCAGAAAAATGAAAAAGAACCATACAGAGCAGCAAGAAGAAACAGAGACAGGATGAAAGCCACGAGAGTGCAGAGCTCTGGAAGCCAAAAGTGCTTCAAGAAGAGGGCCAAAGCCCCATCAACTGAGGCTGAGACGGTGACTCAGAGCAGACCGCAGGAGGCCTCACTCAGCTGGATTCGAATCAGCAGTGGGTGCAAGGACAGACGAAGGAGACAGAGGATAGGCAAGTCACTCCGGAAGTTTTGTTGTGATGCAGAGCCGGTGGGGTGGAAGCTGGCAGGGGAAATGAGATCAAGAGAGTTCCTTTTTATGTATTCCCACGATGGGAGAAGGAACAGCACGTATAATGACTGTTAAAAAAAATAAAAGTTTTCCACTTGAGATAGAAAACCTGACGAAGCAGGAAAGATGGGAAGCGCTGGGGCAGTGGCTCTGAATAGGACAGAGGAGGTGGGATCTGCGGACAGAATTCAGTAAGGGGTGGAGGTTCAAGCTTAACAAGAACCGGCCACGCGTACAGGCAGGTAGGAGGATGCGATGATGGGCAGCTTACGGAGATTCCCTTTCGCTGGTGTCTGTCTTCTCCATGCAATAGGAAGGCAGGCCATCAGGCCAGAGCTGCACAGAGAACGAGGTGCTGCCGACTGAAGGAGGAGGTCTGAGACAGACCTGTGGAGTCGGGGAGTGAAAAGGAAAAGAGTGTGTGACCACAAATCTGAAACGAGACAGATAGCATGGTTCTGAGTTCTTCTCTAGTCTTGTTCCACTGCAGGAGACAGAAAGGAGCCAGGAAATGGGATCTGAAACCAGGAGCACCGACTGGGGTGCCTGGCTGGCTCAGTCAGTAGAGCATGGAACTCTTGATCTCAGGGTTGTGAGTTCAAGCCCCACATTGGGTGTAGAGCTTACTTGAAAATAAAATCTTTAGGGCCGCCTGGGTGGCTCAGTTAAGCGTCCAACTCTTGATTTTGGCTCAGTCATGGTCTCAGGGTCGTGAGATGGAGACCTTCATCAGGCTCCACACCCAGCGAGGAATCCACTTGGGATTCTCTCTCTCCCTGCCTCTGCTCTCCCTCTGCCTATGTGCGCACCTGCTCTCTCCCCCTCTAAAATAAATAAATAAATCTTATAAATAAATAAATAAATAAATAAATAAGCTCTTTATGAAACAAACCAACCAGGAGCACGGTTTAACCAAGAAAATAAGACAAAGTGAGAGGGAGACAAGAGAAAGGAGTGACAATGAATGACTATGGAATTTAAATGGGACAAGGAGGGAAGTGGGGACCCCAGGGGAGTGAGTAGTGAAGACAGTGGCACAGAGGGGGTGAGCCAAAAAGCTGAAGGTGGTGGTCAGAAAGTCACTGAGATGGAAAGGTCTAGAGCATGACCACAGCCATGAGTGGCTGATGCTGGATGGAAGACAAGGTCACTAAGGGAAAGCATCTCAAAAAAGTGAAAGGGCAGAGTCCTGGAAGGTCATCCACGTGGCTACTGAAATCACCATGAATCATGACACGGGCTGTGCTGGGGAGACGGTGGACCAAACGAGGCAGGGGGAGCAGGCTCAGGGGACAGCTGCGACAAGGGCAGGAGTGGGGACTACAGTCTGACGACACAGGTTCAAATCGATGTGTTCTTAGGGAGGAGGAAGAGTGCTCTAGAAGAAATGAGAAAGCACCAGAGGAAGAGTGTGAATTCAGTGGGAGCCCCAGAGGAAGGGCTGTCCACAGAGAAGGATTCTGCCAGGGACTGACCGTGAGCATTTCAGAACTCGGGGTGGGGGGAGAGAGGTGTATAGAACAAGCCTTACAGAGATTAGAGACTGAGAGGTAAGGGTTAGGGTTAGGGAGACTCAGTGGGTGACATAAGCAGGACAGGGCACATGCCGTGATGATTCCTGGTGGTCCCAAAGAGGCACGGTGCCATGACCAGGTGCTACGACCAGAAGCATGCGGAGCTCCGGTCTCCTGCCAGCCCACCGCTGATGCGAAGAGATCTTAGACCCCTCCCCATCCCACTAGCTCTCCCCCAACAATCTCCAGCATTCCAGGTGGGACCTGGTCATGGTGGGACAAACAGCATTGTTGGTAGCACTGTCTCTAAGGAAAGGGTAAAAACCCAACTGGAGTCCCAAGCCTTTCCCCTACCAGAAGACCATCATGGCTTCTCAAAGGTGTACAGAGGAGACACTTCAGGCAAAGGCACTGTTTATTACTAACTGATGGTGCGGCCTAAGCATCTCTCACTTTTATAATCAACAGAAGGGTGTATAAGCAGTTATATTTACATGGGGAAGAGTCCACAACGATGCCTAACAAGAGCTATGGTAAAACTCTGCAAATACTCTTAACTGAGGAGTTACCTAGTTCAGAAAGACAGATTATGTGGAAGGCAACTAAGGGAGTGCATTACATGACTGCAGAACCAACAATCGTATTAAATTATTCAATGACATGATGACGAATGCAGGTCTGAATGCACCTGCTTTTTCAAATTAGAATCCTAATTATAATACTTATTATAATGGTAATAATTCTTATGTTCAATAGAAAAGTTCACTTGATAAAAGACAGATATTTTCAAATATACAGTATGTGTCAATATCACTGTTTCCCAACAAAGACAGTCGTGCATATCAACTGTGAGCCCGTTAATTATAAAGAAAGAAATTTTCACATTAGTTAAATAATTGTCAATGAGATAGCTATAAAACATCCCACCAGGCAAACTTTTATACCCTGAAAATTCAGAGAAAGAGTTACAAGACAGTGTAAAATGAAGATAAGGAAATCCATAATTAGAGGCTTATTTCGACCATTATTTCAATCTTGCATTTTCAGATGATTTTATCATAAAAGAAAAGCACCAACCAAACTCATAAAATCAGCTGAGCCAAATGAAGTCTTAATCGCTTTGCCATCAGAGTAATTAAGACATGACCCTGTTCGAAACAAAGGATGAAAGTTATGGAAAAGGAAAACAATTAGTTTTAACAGATCGCCATCAAAATGAATAGAGATGAACAAAACACAATATAATGATCTTAGTCTTTTAAACTACTGCTTGCAGGATTTTTTTTGTTTTGTTTTTTTGCTTGCAGAACGTTAGAAAGTTGCTGTCCAATTCATTTCACCCTGTCGTGAAAATGTCACAACCGGAAGCCTCCTGGAAAGCTACGACCGAAACGATAAGCGTCTGAAGGGAAGGCTTACCTGATGCACCTATCGGGGAGGTAGCTGGGGTCATGTTGTGGACATTGAGCCCAAGGCTCTGGGAGGGGCCTGGGGCTGACGCTGCTATAGGAGGCCCCAGAGGGTTCTCCCTCTGCGGCGAGGTGAGTGGGGTGGTCGGCTGGGAGGTCTGTCCACCAGCAAGTCGTGCAAGGCGCCTCCGTCGGATCTACAAGAGGAGAGAAAAGACATTCTGTAACTCAACCGCAGAAACACAATTCTGCCCAAGAACAACGTTCACGATGTCAGTAAGCATCGAAAACCACGCTGGAGCTGAACAACTGAATACGCCTTGAGAAAAAGGACTCATTCAAGACAAGTAATAACTTGGCATAGCAGTACTTTCACAAACTACCACCTCACTTTTTAAAAACTGCATCTTATTGCCTTACAATCCTGTTTATCACACTTCCTTAATAGATAGCATGAACATGCCAAGACATGCCACACTTTTAAACACACCGAAGCTTGTCATTTTAATGAAACTACGTAACTTGGTTATTTTAAATAGGTGAGTTGATTTGTTTTGTTTTTGTTTTTTTTGAGAGAGAGGGGGTGGGGGAAACGGCAGAGGGAGAAGGAGAGAGAGAATTCCAACAGGCTCCACACCAACGCAGAGCCCAGCGTGGGGCTCGATCTCACAACCCTTGAGATCATGACCTGAGCAGAAATCAAGAGTCAGATACTCAACCGACTGAGCCACCCAGGCACCCCTAAATAGGTGAGATTTTAAATAAATACTCAATTTAATTTACTAAAGCAAAAGTTTCAAAAGTAACAAACGTTACACTAAGACACAAATTTTGCCATCACTTTCAGGAGCAAAGCAATTCAATTTTTCTTACTTAATTTTCTTACTTAATATAATCTGCCACTTCTCCCTTATAATAACACCCCAGAGTTATCCAGTGATTACAAATATCCACCACAAAATCCCAGTGGATCACAGAAATGTCTCCCTCACATTGGATAATCATTAAATTATAAACAGGCGGTAAACTCTCACCGACCACCTGCTGTCCCAGGCAGTGAGGACATGAACTACTGTGATAAGGCTTCTGGCTCGACACAGGCAGCAAAGAAGCAAACCAACGAGGCTGCTTCACTCATTCCGTTACAAATAAGGACGATGAAAAAGCTAACCTGTGACAAATGCTAACTGGGATGGACCTCATCTGAGCTAAGAATCTGTCATTCCAACACTGCAGAAAATCTGCTCCTTTTATCATTCGAGACAACCAAGGACATCCTGATTCTTGACCCCGAAGCTGAGAAGCCCACTCCTATGCCCCTGCTGCAAATACATCTATCAACGAACTTACACAAAATCCTGATGTTGTCTGGTTGTTCATCGATCTCCTTCACTAGAATTAAATCCCTCAAAGGAAAGATCAGGTCTTAATTATTAAAAATAAACAGTGAGTGGTGCCCAGCTGGCTCAGTTGATTGGGCACGTGACTCCTGATTCTCGGGAGTTTTAAGTTCAAGCCCCAAATTCTGGGGCAGAGATTACAAATTAAAAAAATAAAAAATAAAAATAAATTAAAATTAAATTAATACCGACGCAGCACTTTGTCTTCTAGCAATGGTCTCAGCACCTTGTAAATCCATACTCAGTCCTTATAATGAGCCTTTGTGGGTACTTATGCCCATTTTATATATGAGCAAACTGAGGCACAGAGGTTACATCCTTGCCTGATCAGTAAGTGGCAGAGCTAGAATGTGAGCCCAGGCAATCTGGCTCCAGAGCCTATGCCCTCAGGACTAATCCAATTGTCTGGGATCTCTGGGGATCTCCAAGGCCCCTGCAGAGGGTATGCTGAGGCCAAAGCTACTTTTACAATATCACTAAGACATCTGCCTCTTTCGCTGTCATTCTCAAGTGTCCATATGGAGCTTTCCAGAGACTATGTGACATGTCATGTTGCAACAACTTAAATACAGAATTTAATATGAGAATTCAGCTGTATTCTAGTAAATCAGACATTTAAATGACTTGTAGGAAAAAGAAAAAGACTCGCAGAAGTGAAGATAATGTCACTTTTCTCACCAAATGTGTTTGTTTTGGAAAATGTAGTTTTTTTCATTAAAGATACATTATTTATATTAACATACAATGTTTTTATTATTTTTTTTAGGTTTCTCACTTTTTATTTCTACTACGGTAAATTATCAATGAATAGGACCCACGCAAACAAAAGCTCTTTGAGATCGTCACCATTTCATAAGAGTGTAAAGGAGTCCTGAGACCAAACTCTGAGAACCAGGCCGCTCTCTCTTACTCACCCTTATCTCCCTACTGCCAAGGCCCGCACCTGCTCCCTAACAGGTGCTCAGCGCTCCCTGTCCTGCGCTGAACACAGAATGGTGAAGGTCACCACAAATCATCCAAGGGAGAACTGGGACTGAGATGAAAAACCTCACTGAAAGAAATTATTGAAGTGTTTCTCTCATGAACACTTACCTGGGGTGGAGGGTAGGGAATGTGGACCAGAAATTCCTGATCCAATTATTCAAGCCAGAGACCCAGGATTTGTGTTCACTGCTTCCTCACTTCCCCTCACCTCCTCAAACATCCGGTTTACCACCAAGCTCTGCTCCTTCGACCTGGGTCTACCCTCTCCCCTCAGCTCCTCGGCCACGACCCTATCCAGGCCAGCACCCTCTCTCACCAGGCCCTCTGCCAAAGGTCCCAATGAATCTATCTGTGTCCACTCTAGCCTGGTAAAAGCAAAGGCTCCACATTCCTTTCTTCTAACACTTTCAAAGTTTTAGATTTCTGAAATGCAAATCAAACCACGATGAGATAACACCTCCTACCTCTTAAGATGGCTGCCATCGAAAATAACAAGTGTTCATGAGGACGTGGAGAAACTGAAGCCCTTGTGAACCAGTGGTAGGAATGTCAAATGGTACAGCCACCATTGTAAACAGGTGGGTGGTTCTTCAAAAAATTAAAAAGAATTACCACAGGATCCAGTAATTCCACTCCTAGGAAATACCCAAGAGAACTGAAAGCAGGGATACAAACAGCGAGCTGTTCACCCATGTTCACAACAGCATTATTAGAGCAACCCACGTGACCATCAGCAGATAAATGCATAAACAAAATGTGGCACACACGCACAATGGAACAGTATTCAGCCTTAAAAAGGATGTTCTGACACGTGCTGCAACACGGATGAACCTAGAGGACATGAGGCTAAGTGAGATCAGCCAGTCCCAGAAAGACAGACACTGCACTATTCCACTTACGTAAGGTCTCCAGAGTAGTCAAATTCATAGAGACAGAAAGTAGGAGAGTGGTTGCCAAGGGCTGGGGCGATTTTCAAAATCTAAGTATAGAATAAAATCTGAAGTGATAAGAAAGCATGTTATCCTACTTTCCCCTACAATCTATTCTCCACGCAGCGATCACAGTAATTCTTTAAAAACACAAACCACCCTCCCCTGCTCAAACCATTCAATAGCTTCCCACTGCACTTAGAATAAAAACCAAGTCCTCACCGTGTCCTATGGAGCCACCGGCTGTCTCTCCAAGCCCATGGAACACCACATTAGGTGGCAGCCACGCTGGCCCTCTGACACTTCCTAGAATACCCTAAGCTCTAGAGTACCCTAAGCTCTAGCTTACCTTCAGCCACTTGCAATTCCTTAAGCCTAGAAGCAATTTTTCTAATTCTCGGCATGGCTGATTCTTTCTCTTCCTTCCATTCTCAGCTAAAATGTCACCTCCTCCTGGAGGACTTCCCTGATCACTTTATCCAGCACGATCCTTCCCTCCACACTCATTGATACTGCAGCCCTCCAATCACGTTTCAAGCACTCTGCATGGTCTGTAATTACATTATCTATTTCTTTTGATTTTTTTAAAGATCTATTTATTCATTTCAGAGAGAGAGCGTGTACGCGCATGCACCCACGAGCGGGGGGGGGGGGCAGAGGGAGAGGGACAAGAAGACTCCACGCCGAGGACAGAGCCCCACGTGGGGCTCGATCCCACGACCCCGAGATCATGACCTGAGCTGAAACCAAGAGTCGGATGCTTAACCAACTGAGCCACCCAGGCACCCCTATAATCACATTATCTATTTCTTACTGTCTTGCTTACTGTTTCCCTAGTAGAACGCAAGCTCCATGAGAAAACCACATCTCTGCTGTTTTCACTGGTATCTCCAGCACTGAGTGTAGTGCCAGGCACGTAACAGCTCCGTACATACTGAACAACGGGAAAAAGTAATACATGGAATCAAGACAGGTGAAGACTGAAGCCACACAGAAGAATGTTTAACTGAATAGTCAAAGCCTAGATAGAGTTTCAGACTTCTGACATTAACTCCTCTTCAGATATCCACTCAATCAACAAATCCGCATCAAGTACGGGAAAGTAAACTGAATAGTTCCTGCTCTCGTGGTACACAGATTCCAGCGGAGGCCAAAAGAACAACAGCCCAATGGACAAAAAGAATGCCAGGTGGTCATGAGCACCATGAGAGAGAAATAAAGTAGGGGAGGGAGGGAGAGCAGGGCAGGCTGGGGAGAGGGTGCTGCGATTTTTATATAAGGTGGATGGAAAGGCCTCTCTGGAAAAGGGGGCGTCTGCAAACACGAAGGAAGAGAGGAAGGAAACCAGGTGGGTCTCTGGGAAGTATGGCGGGAGGGTGCTTGGCTCATGCTCAAGGTCAGCAAGCCTTGTGTGGCTAGAGCAAAATGAGCAAGAGAGAAACAGCAGATGATGAGATCAGATGCATGAAGGGGTCTTGTAGGCCGTGGTGAAAACACTGGGAAGCCGCCAGGGGGTTTTGACCAGAAAAGTGACATAACTCAACTCATATTTTTAAATTATTATCTTGGCTGCTATGGAGAAAGGGAATAGGCAGAGAGGCTACGTAGGAGGATGCTGACGACCCGCGCTCGGGTGGGTGGCCGTGAAGATCGTGGTGAGTGGTCACCTGGGATATACTCGGACGGTAGAGCGCAAGCTCACAGGATTTGCTGATGGACTGGGTGTAAGAAGGACAGAATGAAAGCAGGTAAAAAGGCTGACGCCAGCACCTTGGGCCCGAGCAACTTACTGAATCAGTTTCCTGAGACAAAGAAGATGGAGGGACAGAGGAGATAAAAGTTGTTTTAGACACATGATTATTAAACATGCAGCTGGAGTTGTCTTCATGTGAATTCCATGAGTTTTTAATTGAGCATAAGCTAGTAATTTGGGGGCGCCTGGGTGGCTCAGTCAGTGAAGCGTGTGCCTTCAGTTCAGGTCATGATCCCAGGGTCCTGGGATCGAGCCTCTGCTCAGAGGGGAGTCTGCTTCTCCCTCTGCCTCTGCCCCTCCCCGGCTTGTACTCTCTCTCTCTCTCTCGCTCTCGCTCTCAAATAAATGCAGTCTTTTAAAAATAAATAAATAAAATAGTAATTAAATAAATAGCAATTAAAATGAAAACATATGATCTGACACGCAGGACAGAGGGCAGGCTAGGGTGGCCCTTGGAGAGCTGTTAGCTTCCAGACAGCACGGAGAGCCGTGAGCCGGGATGAGGTCACCGAGGCAGTGTGCGCAGACAGTGATTCAGGGGTCTGAGGATGAAGCCCTACGACACCAACAACTGGAGTGGGGGAGGGGAGGCGACACCAATAAAGGAGACCGAGAACGGTGTTGGGAGGCCTCTGGGTTCGCTGGGAGAACGGACGCTGGCTTCCTAGAAACCAGTGAGAGACTTTCAACGGCGATTAACATCACCCTGTGGACAGGCTGAGCAACATGAAGACGGAGAGTTGCCCGTTGGACTTGGCAATGAGGTGGGAACTGAGGGCCTCATCATGACCAATTTTGATGGAATGAAGGGGCTTGAAAGCTTGACTGGAGCAGGTCCCACAAAGAATGGGAGACTGGAAGTACTGATTTCTGAGACTTATCACTGTAAAAAAAAAAAAAAGAAAAAACCAAAAAAGCGTAAGTGGGGGAGGGGAGGGGAGTGAGTCCACCGTGAGGAGGAAGAGAAGGAAAGATGAAAGTGTCTGAAGACAGATGGGCTGCAGACCCTCGTGGTGTCACATGCACAACGCGACAGGAAATGTGGTTGCAGCAGAGTGACATGAACCCAGGATCCGTCAGGAAACCTGCGTTCTGGTGCCGCCACAGACTGGCCACGCTTGCGGGCATCTTGGGTAACACACTTCACTCTTCCCCTAACTCAGCCCTGAACGGCTTTCCCAGGTAGCCATCACAATGAAACGGGGCCGTATATGTTAAAGTACTCTAAAAACTACAGGTGAGGCTAAGTGAACAGTGGTATTGTCCTACGCTGGAGTCCGGGGAGCCACCAGATGAAGGAGCTGGTGTCCTACGCACCAGCCCGGGTGACTCGCACAACAGTACTGAGCAGAAGCAGCGAGATGCGAAAAAGCGCACACTGCATGATTCCATTTGTATCAAGTTCACAAGCAAGAAAAAAGAGGTGCGAGCACGCTTTGAGGGGGCCAGTGGTGGTCTTGTTTTTTAACTGACACTAGTTTCACAGGTGTGTCCACTGTGTGAAAATTCACTGGGCTGCACGCTTTCAATGTGGGTATTCATCTTGTCATAATTTAAATGTCAAATGCAGTCTTTTCTATGTTTCGAACACGATATAATTTTATTTTTTTAACAGATTTTATTTATTGGGGCACTTGGGTGGCTCAGTTGGTTAAGCATCTGCATTCGGCTCAGGTCATGCTGAGATCGAGCCCCACATCGGGCTCTCTGCTCAGCGGGGAGTCTGCTTCTCTCTCTGTGCTCTCCCTTTCTCTCTCACTCTCCCTCAAGTAGATAAATAAAATCTTTAAAAATAAATAGATAAATAATAAAAATAAAGATTTTATTTATCTACTTGAGGGAGAGCGAGAAAGAGAGCATGAGCAGGGAGGCGGGGCAGAGGGACAGGGAGAAGCAGGATCCCCGCTAAGCAGGGAGCCTGATGTGGGGCTCAATCCCAGGACCCTGAGATCATGACCTGAGCCGAAGGCAGAGGCTTAACCGACTCAGCCACCGAGGTGACCCTCAAACATGATATAATTTAAAAAAAATTTTTTTTCATTTATTCATTTGAGAGAGAGACAAAAGAGAGCACAAGCAGGGGGAGGGCAGAGGGAGAGGGAGAAGCAGACCCCCTGACGAGCTGGGAACCCGATGTGGAGCTTGATCCCAGGAACTTGAGATCATGACCTGAGCTGAAGGCAGATGTCCAACCATCTGAGCCACCCAGGCGCCTCAAACATGATATAATTTTTAAAAAATTAATCCTGGGGCGCCTGGGTGGCACAGCGGTTAAGCGTCTGCCTTCAGCTCAGGGCGTGATCCCGGCGTTACGGGATCAAGCCCCACGTCAGGCTCCTCCACTATGAGCCTGCTTCTTCCTCTCCCACTCCCCCTGCTTGTGTTCCCTCTCTCGCTGGCTGTCTCTATCTCTGTCAAATAAATAAATAAAATCTTTAAAAAAATAAAAAAATAAAAAAAATTAAAAATAAAAAAATAAAAAATTAATCCTATTTGTTCTTCAAGGCCTACAAATGCTACATTCTTTGTGTGGGTTCTATAAATTTTTTTTCATTTAGCATAAAACCTAATTAAATAAATAGTAATTAAAATATCTTATATATCTGATACTGAAATTAAACTAGTACTTTAATCTTTAAAATGTTTTTATCTAGGGGCGCCTTGGTGGCTTGGTCAGTTCAGTGTCTGATTCTTGGTTTCAACTCAGGTCATGATCTCAGGGTCATGATCTCAGGGTCGTGGGATTGATTGAACGCCGCGTCAGACTCCGCACTCAGCGCAGAATATGCTTGGGATTCTTTCCCCCTCCCTCTCCCTTCCCCTCTGCTCCTCCTCCTGCTGTCTCTCTCTAAAATAAATAAAATCTTTAAAATGTGTTTATCTATACACACCAATACAACAGAAGGCCTGATGAAGGGAGACTTAAATTTTCACAGAAACCAGCATTTGGGGAGATGTGCTTGAAGTCGAGGTTCATTACCTTCATGGCAGCTAACTTAGGATCCCATGCTTGATTTCAAATTCAAGTTCAACTTTTACTACTTACTACCTTGGTAGGATCAAGATAAGTCACTTAACCCTCTCTGTCCTTCAGTTTCCACATCTGTACAGCGGAGGTGAAAGCTGTAGCCCCCACAGAGTTGTGCGAAAACCACCATCCATGCCCTGTTTTCTACTTCATTTTTCTCCACGGCTCGTATCTGACCTCCTACATATGCAATGTGTATGTACTGCTTACTCACCATTCCCCGACTCCGGGTGTCTTAATGCAAGGACTTCTCTCGGTTTTCCTCTGACGCCTCACCGCTGCCTAGAAGAGTACCTGGCACATGGAAGGTGCTCTCTAAATAGTTGCCAAATTAATATTATCATTATTTTGAAAAGCACGCACACTGAAAAAAATATAAAGCCACTTTAAAATCTGGTGCCAAGTTCAGCCTGAGATGTTAAATTTAAATGTTCTTCTGGGTGAAACAAACATAGAATAAATGTCCTGACTCACTGCAACGAGGGCTTGAAGGAAGGAAGTTTTCTAAGAAAGATTTCCACTGTGCTGGTGTCCCCAATCCCTACCCCCAACACTCCACAAACACAGGTCAGAAAGAAAAAGAGAGAGAGAGAGAGCGAGGGAGAAAGAAAGAAAGAAAGAAAGAAAGAAAGAAAGAAAGAAAGAAAGAAAGGGAAAAGAAAGAAAGAAGAAAGAATCAGGACTTTGTGAAATATACTATGGACTATTAACGAAGACAGAGGAGTGCAGTAAGGGACACAGGCAGGTCCGTGCATGACACGAACTGGTAGGAGATGACTGATAAAACCTGTCCTCATCCACCCCCATCTTAAAGACCTACTGGGAAGAGGAGAAGGAGCCACAAAAGGGCCAGTGCTCTGGGCCGCCTGCACAGCACTCGATGGAGGACAGTGCCCTTCAGGGGACTGACCACTTTCTATGACAGAGTGGCCATGAACTGGTTTAGCAGACCGAGGACCCAGGGAATATCTAGACAGGAGACTCCCAGGAGATGGCTTTGAGCAACTGAAGGTATAAGGGCTTATCTAATTAATTTGACTATTAAGAGATGTGACCTCACTTGATCACAAACAGAACATCACAACATGAGACACAAACTAAAAATAGCTCGACACATCAAAAATATTATTAAACTTTTTTCTCTTTGCTTACTCTACCTCTTTAACCCTAAGCACATAAGATTGGTATAACCTCTCTTAAGTTAAACAAGTCCTTTTTGAAAGAATTCGGTTTTCCCAGATGTCACAAAGAGAAAATACCAAAAGCACAAAAAAACTTACAATTCCTCAACTTATGTCCTGAACTACAATTCAAATCCAAACATACAGACATGAAATCGCATTTCTAGAGTTTTTCTGGTCTTGACTATTTGAGTTCTCATTTCACAAGTGACATTAAAATAGGGCTTTCACCTGAATGGTTCTATCCTGATGCATTTCCTACTCTCACGTTCCTGGTCAACTAAAAATAGATTCAAAACAGCTACTGTTCAAAACAGAAGGGCCTCTGCGCTGGCGCGGGGCAGAGGCTCTGACAGGATGGGCCAAACTGTTCCTCTTATTTTTAGCAGGGTTTTTTTTTTTGGGGGGGGGGGGTGAGAAGCAGTAAATCCAAAAACATTGTTTTAAATTTAGTAAATAGGCATTCTACAAAAGCATTTTTCAATACTCAAAAAAAATTAAATTCCAACATAAACACATTTGAATATTTACTCTTCAGAATGGTGTCCTGGAGATACCACTTATTCTGATTATTGCTGGTTTTGTATCTCAAAGTAAATGCATTCAAATCTGAACATCACACCTCAGTGACCAAAAAATTCACCAGTTGACTTTTAAAAATTCACTATTTTAAATTAATCCTCATTCAAAAGCTCCAAGACTCTTGTCATCTAAATCCCTTCCTCATGTGAAAAAATATATTAAATTCAATCTGCTACTGTCGCTCTATCTATATAGATGAGGCCAAAAATATAGAAAAATCCTTTCTTTTGTTTTAAGTAGGCTCCATACCTAATGTGGATCTTGAATTCAGGACCCTGAGATTAAGGGTCCCATGCTCCATTGACTGACCCAGCCAGGTGCCCCTACAAAAATATTTTTGCTTCAATCTTAACATTATGGCAAGAAATGACTTCAATTCTCCTTCAAAGATTTCAAATGAACACAAGTAAATGTCTCCTTACTTCTCAATACAATCCCATCACCTCCTGTCCTGCAAAAAGGAAGCTAACTGAGCACTCAGATAATAAAGTTTTCTGGGTTATTCGCTGACAACTACTTCCAGAAGGGTGCTGGCAGCTCTGAGACAAAAACAATAATTTTTAATAATATGATTAACTCTTACCTAGCCCTTAAGCCATGTGCCAGATGCTATTCTAAGCACTTTACAGTTTATAAACCTGGTTAATAATCCAAAGAGATCAGTACATTTATCTTTCCGTTTTACAGATGAGGAAACTGAACTCAGAGAGGCTAGGTGACTGCTCAAGGTGACACGGCTAGAAAATGAAAGAGGAGACTGAACCCAGACAGTCTAACTCTGGAGTGCCCTGTATTAACCCAACCCGCTGATCTCTACAGCAGAAAATCCCAGCTGACGTTGACTTGCACACAGAGACGGCCTCACTCCCCTGAGGACACAGTACTTGTTCATATCAGTTATGAATTAATGAATTTATATATTAATGTTAGTATTTCAGCTACTGTATTCAATTCTATCAACGCTGGAGTATCAGTAGGCTCCCTCTTTGATGAATGCATACAATGAAATAAAGAACATTTCTATTTTCTGGTCCCAAGTAGATTACCAATACATAAAACAAACAAAAATGACACTTTATCAACATAATCTTGCCCCCCTCCCAGATTCAGTCCTTTATTGGTTTATTAAATGCACTGAAGTCACTGTAGCAGGCACTCAAGATAAGACAACACCCAAGGGGCACCTGACTCAGTGATTAAACGTCTGCCTTCGGCTCACGTCATGATTCCAGGGTCCTGGGATCGAGCCCCACATCAGGCTCCCTGCTCAGGGGGAGGCCTGCTACTCCCTCTCCCACTCTCCCTGCTTGTGTTCCCTCTCTCGCTGTCTCTCTGTCAAATAAATAAATAAAATCTTAAAAAAAAAAAAAAAAAAAAGACAACACCCGAGACGTAATCGCCACTCTCAAGAATTTCCAGATCCACGGGGGAAAGACATGGACAAAAACCAACAATTAAGATACAGCATGAGAAGGTCTACACAAGATGTAATGCGAGTAGAAAAGACACAAAGGAGGCAACTCAGACCCAAACTCAGTCTGGGGTCTCTGTTATCGCCTCACGGGGAGGTTACAGATGCGGACGTACACACGCGCATACCTACACGTGTGATACACAGGGAGCTCAATAATGCTGTATCTTTAAAAGAAAACGTGTTTTCTTTTTTTTTCTTAAGATTTTACTTATTAGAGGGGCGCCTGGGTAGCGCAGTCATTAGGCGGCTGCCTTCGGCTCAGGGCGTGATCCTGGCGTTCCAGCATCGAGTCCCACATCGGGCTCCTCCGCTGGGAGCCTGCTTCTTCCTCTCCCACTCCCCCTGCTTGTATTCCCTCTCTCACTGGCTGTCTCTCTCTGTCAAATAAATAAATAAAAATCTTAAAAAAAAAAAAAAAAGATTTCACTTATTAGAGAGAGAGAGAGCACAAGCAGGTAGAGCGGGTGAAACAGGCTCCACCCTGAGCAAGGAGCCCGACATGGGGCTCGATCCCAGGACCCCGGGATCATACCTGAGCTGAAGGCACACATTCAACCAATGGAGCCACCCAGGCACCCCCAATGTGTTTTCTATTTACTTCAAGATCTCCTGCTCTTAAAAGGAGGATTTTATTTTTTAAAGATTTTATTTTTAAGCAATCTCCACACCCAACGTGAGGCTCAAACTCACGTTTGAATATCTGAGATCAAGAGTTGCAAGTTCCACCGACTGAGCCAGCCAGGCGCCCCACAGAGAATTATTTTTATCTGTGTTTTACGACAGTACTTTTTAAAATTAAGTTGGAAAAGCAGGTTGCAAAAGGACACACACAATAATTCCATTTGGGCATATTTACATTACAATGGATGTTATTAAGTGCAAATTATACATAAATGAAAACGGCAATGATACATAATAAACTTCTATTTTCTCCCATCTTCGCCTTTCCCACAATTTCTGAAGAAGAAAATGAAACCACCATTATGTCCTGCTATGCCTGTAAAGCCTGAAAACATTCAGATGGAAGTGCAGCTCTGCTCCAGACCATCCTCGCTCCGACACCCAGGACGAAAAAGGAGCCTCCCCAGGGCGCAGGCTGGACTGGCCAGAAGGGACCCACTCATTTCTGCTCACATTTCATTGGCCAGAACAAGTCACATGGCCACACCTACAGCCAGCGGGGTAGAGAAAGAGACCCTTCTCATAGGAAGGGGAACGGAACATCTGAACAAGAACACAGTAGAGTCTCTTTTTTAATTCACCACATACGTGATGTTAGGGGGGGTCACTTACCGTACCGCTGCCTCTGCCCCCCCCTGCCCCCGCACACGGCTCCCCAGGATAACCGCCTGGCATCCCCTCCTCGGCTCTTTGCTCAAATGCTACCTTCCCAGTAAGGCCTTCCCTTACCACCTGCTATTTCCCATCTCTGCTTTATGGTTCTCCACACTTTCAAACCAACAGGTACGTGTATGCACGTACGCACACGTGTATACACGCACACGGGTACATGTGCTCGGACGCATACGCATGTGTACGTGTGCACATGTGTATATACGCATGCGTCCTGAGAGAGAGAAAGTGAATGTGGCAAGAAGGCAACACCAAAAACTGACGCATCTAGGTGACTCAATCAGCCTTTCTGCAGATTTGAAAATTCCCCGAGTAAAAAGTTGAGGGAACAATGAGATCCATTAGCATGGCTGTGTTTCCTCTAGCTGGGCCCGGCTGCACGGAGTAGGCACGAAGCTGGGGTCTCCGGGGCTGCTAAGCGAGGACGCGGAAGGTAATGGGCAAAGTGCACAAGGCGTGAGTATCATGAAGCAGAAACCCAAGGCAAAGGCGGCATCTGGATTCGGGTTCCGGTCTCGTCCTGTGACCCACCCATCCTTCTCTCCTCGGGTTCAGAAAGAACCCCCCCCCCCCCGCCCCGCATCCTTAAAATAAATCTCATTTTGTGCTTCAGCTCCATAAATTGTTCTGTTCCTTACCGTGTGTGTGTGTAACCACTTCAACTCCCCAGAGGCACTCTCAGTGATCTGATTGTGCACACAGTCACCTGGCTTTTCTCACTAGTGGGTTTTCCGGATTCAAATTCACTTACACTGACTATATATTAATGTCAACAAATCATCCTAGGCCGTAATTTGGAAAGTCGAACAACATACAAATGCATACGCTCTGCGTGCACGTCACCTGACCGGAGTTTCTTCTTCGGGACAGGCAGGAGTCGTCAGCCAGGTGAAGGGACAGAGGAGCACTGTCAAAAGCTGGGAGGTTTTACGAGAACATGCCGTGTTTTAGGGACTTCCGAGTTGTTTAAGGATGACTGTGTAGGGCCACGGCAAGACAGAGGCAGGCTGAGACACGCTCACGACGAGGTCTGAACACCATCCTCCCTGAACTTTTTCATGAAGGCAAGGAGGAGATTTTGAAGGATTTAAGCAGAGGAATAACCGGGACAGATTTGTCTTTTAAAACGAATCACTCTACCTACTATGTGGAGAATGGACTGGGGTGGGACAAAGCCAGCCTGGGTGACAGGGACTGTGGAAGGGACAGTTCCAGGGATACTTCATGTGTTGTCACCACAACTTGATCATGATTTGCAAGTGAGATGTGAGGAAGAATGGAGTCTAGATTTCAGACCTAAGTGGATGGTACCATTCCCTAAAATTGAGACCACGGAAGGAGATTTTGAGAAGAGAAGGGGAGTTCTGACTACACTCTGGGGTGAGGCGCCTGTAAGAACGCCCACACAGAATGCCCTACAGGCAGCTAACACAGGTATGGATGTGGATATGGATGGATGGATGGAAATGGTTTCCATTTCCTTGTTCTAGCAAGGATTCAAAGTGATTAACAACACATAAGACATAGTTTTAATTTAACTTAAAATCAAATAGATAAGGAAATTAGGACAGAAGTATAATGATACACGAAATAAGACGAAACCAGAAGTGAGATAAGCACACATTACACGCGTATATCAACACAGCGTGTGACCGACAACGTAAGCCACATATCAACGTCCGCAGAGGTTTAATGCCACCGTACAACTCAGAGAAAGCAATTTTAGAGTGGCCCCAGTGAGGAGACCCACACATCACCTTTGCTGGTGCAGCCTGATTTAAGATAGAGTACCAAGGACAGGTTCAAAATGGGGGGTCAGGAGGGCCTCCAGTTTTCATAAACTTTTCAAAGAGGTCCCTTTCTAAAAAAGATTAAAAGCTACTCTGTTGGGGCATGCATGGGCTGCACAGCCTTCATTCAATCCGCTGTGAAAACGTGCTCCCAACATTACTCTTGAAAAGCGCTGAGCCATGGTGAGTTTTAGTGGCTTTCCAGTGACACCCCCAAGCAGAGCCACGTGTATAAGCACCGCGAGTTGAGAAGCCGGGCTCTGTCCACCATCCTGAGGAAGCTGGAGATCTGGGTGCACACCTCAAGCAGGGGATACGACTGGCGAGGGGACTTGAGGGTCATCAGTATGTACTCAGTACAGTACGCACTGGCAGATAACGATAGGTACTAAGAGGGCAGAACTTTGCTATCTCCCAAGCACTTCAGAACTGAGCATGGACCACAGGAGGTGCTAAATAAGTACTTGGAGAATAAATAAAACGAATGCCCCCAAACAGGACATTCATTCATTCATTCATTCAACAAATGCGCCTGGAAGGTAGGAAACGAAAGGAGAATTAGGAACAGAATCCTGAGAAATATCATCGAGGGTGCATCGGGAAAGAGCAGTCTGCAATAGAGACAGGAAAGTAAGAAAGCTGTATACCCATGGCATCCAGAAGACACTTTCCAAAAGACGTGATCACCAGGGTCAAAAGCCAAAGAGAGCTAAAAGGACATGTTCTGAGAAGTGCCTGGGATCTGGCAATCTTAGCAAGAGCAGTCTGGATGCAGTGATGAAGGGAAAAGCACCCAAAAGAGCACTAGGAAGGAAGGCCCTGGAAATGAGGGGGCCAGGAGATCCACTCTTGTAAGGGTCTGGTCCGTGAAAGGGGAGGACAGGGATAAAGTGACAGGTGGAGGAGAAAGCAGGACCAGAGGTGGCATCTTGCTGTTTTTCGGAATGAACTGGAGAGCTTCTGAATCAAAAGGAGTAGAGAAGGGAAGCAGAAGATTGAATGATTACCAAGAAAGCCAGGCACAGGGCAAGACGGGACAGAATAGAACACTGATGAAGACGCTGCCCTACGTAGCAGAGAGAAAAATCCAGCACTTAGAACAGGGGTTGGTAGCCCATAAATACTTCCCCTCTACCACTACCACAGCTACTATTTTTATTAGGAAGAAGCAGGCTTCATGCAATGAAAATGGAAAGAAGTCAGAGGGAATGAAGGAGGGAGGTAGAAGGAACAGGCACCAAGTGCCGGACTACCATGATTTCCTTGACAAGCAGACGACTATGTCACCTGCAGGGAATGTGGAGGGGCTGTACCTTCAGCAAAGTGAGGGGATGGGGGGAGTGGGCACTTCTAATATTTCTGGAGGGCAGGAGAGCAGCCTGGAGGGCAGTGGAAGGGCAAAGACACATACCTCGTGTCTTCCTAGGTAACTCTGGCTGCTTGAGACTCCTTTTTGCTCTAGCAAGACCCCTGTTTCCTGGACACCGACCATCAGGCAGGTAGGGAGGGCTCAACTAACCACCCGCAAAGGCTAGGTGACCCTGGGCAAGTGACTATCGCTTTCCTTGTGCACACATAAAAGGAGAACACTGACCATACCCTCACTTCACAGGGTCAGTTATCGCCCACGTAAAGTGCTTAGCACATCCTAAGTGTTGGACACATTAGCTATTATTGTTACCATCATTACCATTTCTGGCATGCCAAAAAACCCCCACATTCTTCAAGAAAAGGCCAAAAAAATGGTAATTTGTCATGATAAGTGCTGGATTAGAAAAGATTAGTAAATGGTTTAAAAAAAAGAAAAAGAAGACAAGTGACCCTCAAGACAAGTGAAAGTCAGTCATTCTGAAATATAATTAACATACAAAGAAAAGTAGCCCATGACACTACATTCTCCTTCCAATTATTTTTCTCCACATCTCCTCACAGCCTATTTCTTACCCTAATCCTAACTGAGACTCGGACGGAGCCCCCCAACATGTGTGGCCCCAGGCCAGCCTTGCTGCACTTTCAGGAAATGACGCTTGGTCACAAAGCAGTGACGTCAAAAACACTAGCCCTCCTGAACACTACACCCCCCTGACACTGAGGTAGTAGCCCTACCCCTCTTCTAGAAAACAGTCCGGCTACAGCCTTAAAAGATCATCACACCCTCTGATCCAGTAATTCTGCTTCTAGAAATCTTAGGGAAATTATCAGAAAATAAGGGGCACTGGGGTGGCTCCATCAGTTGAGCAACCGACTCTTGGTTTCGGCTCGGCCACGATCTCAGGGTCATGGGACAGAGGCCCGAGTTGGGCTCCGTGCTCAGCAGGGAGTCTGCTTGGGATTCTCTCTCCCTCTGCCCCTCCCAACAGTGCACGCTCTCACACGCGTGCGCTCTCTCTCCCCCAAATACTAAATAATCTTTAAAAAAAAAAAAAAAAGAAAATCAGAGGTTCATATACAAACTTTCATCACAAAATCATATAGGATATTTAAAAAGAAGGGCTTCTAGCTGGCTTAGTTGGTAGAGGGAGCGACTCTTGATCTCAGGGTGGTAAGTTTGAGCTCTCCATTGGGAGTAGAGTTTATTTTAAAAAATAAAAATAAAAAATTTTTTAAAAAGTTCAAAACTAGGGGTGCCTGGGTGGCACAGCAGTTAAAGTGTCTGCCTTCGGCTCAGGGTGTGATCCCGGCGTTCTGGGATCGAGCCCCACATCAGGCTCCTCCGCTATGAGCCTGTTTCTTCCTCTCCCACTCCCCCTGCTTGTGTTCCCTCTCTCGCTGGCTGTCTCTATCTCTGTCAAATAAATAAATAAAATCTTTAAAAAAAAAAAAGTTCAAAACTAAAGAAATAACATTTAAAAATACATGTATTTAAAAGGAAAAAACTGGGGCGCCTGGGTGGCACAGCGGTTAAGCATCTGCCTTCAGCTCAGGGCGTGATCCCAGCGCTCTGGGATGGAGCCCCATATCAGGCTCCTCTGCTGTGAGCCTGCTTCTTCCTCTCCCACTTCCCCTGCTTGTGTTCCCTCTCTCGCTGGCTGTCTCTATCTCTGTCAAATAAATAAATAAATAATCTTTAAAAAAAAAAAAAAAAAGGAAAAAACTGGGGCACCTGGGTGGTTCAATCAGTTAAGCATCTGCCTTCCGCTCAGGTCATGATCCCAGGGTCCTGGGATTGAGCCCCACATAGGACTCCCTGCTCAGCAGGGAGTCTGCTTCTTCCTCACCCTCTGTCCCCCCATTTGGCTCTCTTGAGCACACACTCTCTCTCTCTAATAAATAAATAAAATCTTCATTTAGAAGGATTTTAAATTTTAAAGTTTTTCAATCTTTGGAAAGATTTTATTATTTAAAAGAGAGAGCGCACACGAGAGACAGCGTGTGTGCGAGGGAGCAGGAGCAGGGGCAGAGGGAGACGGAGAAGTCAACTGGCTGCTGAGCAGGGAGCCCGATGTGGTGCTTGATCCAGGACCCTGGGATCATGACCTGAGCCAAAGGGAGACGCTTAACCAACAGAGATACCCAGGTGTCCCGAATAAATTCTTTAAAAAAAAAAGAAAAAGGAAAAAGAAAAAAAAAATTGACACTACCTGAATTTCCTACATTTGGGGAAAAACTTTTTTTTTTTAAAGATTTTATTTATTTATTTGACAGAGATAGAGACAGCCAGTGAGAGAGGGAACACAAGCAGGGGGAGTGGGAGAGGAAGAAGCAGGCTCATAGTGGAGGAGCCTGATGTGGGGCTCGATCCCAGAACGCTGGGATCACGCCCTGAGCTGAAGGCAGGAGCCTAACCGCTGTGCCACCCAGGCGCCCCTGGGGAAAAACTTTTAATCAGTATACCTAATGATGGAAAAACCTGTAACCATTAAAAATGGTGTTTTAATTTGTAAGGATGCAAGGAAATGCTTATAATGTGATGTTAAGTTAAAATGCAATATATAAAACTGCATACGATATGATTCAAATGATTTATTCATTGATTCCACAAACTTTGACAAAGTCCCAATGTTTCAGGCAGAAATAAATGAGCTTTGGAAATCAAAAACGAATGTGACTTATTCTGTGCTGTCAATCTAGCGGGGGAAACAGACACAAAAGCAGATTGCTCTAATGCAATATGCTAAGAGCAGAAGTGAAGCCAAACCAGAGTGGGGGCCTGCAGGAATGTGACGTGTTGGGGGAAAGGTTCCAGGCGAAGGTGACAAGGCAGCTGAGTCTTAAGAGAGAGAGCTTGTCATGCTCAGGGAGGGGGGGCTTCAGGAAGAGCAGAGATACAGGAGTAAGAACATCAGAATAAATCAAATATACACAGTTAAAAAAAAAAAAAGAGAGAGAGAGACATCAGGCCCATAATGGAGTCACTTGTGCTAAGCCCCATATCAGCAAACCAAGACTTAATATCTCACCTAACAGCACTTTCAACTTTTCCCAGGAACGTAATCTTAAACCAGTAAATCTGGAATTTCCTGACAGCACTAGTGAGGTGATCTGCCTGACAGACCCTTTCTGGCCCCATGGAAAGATGAGGTGCTCTACTCTTTCCTTGTTCCTACACCCCCTTTGCCCATAAAAGTCTGCAATTTTGTTTGGCTCTTGGGAACTCCTTTCCATTTGCTAGATGGGGTGCTGCCCGATTCATGATTCACTGAATAAAACCAACCTGATCTTTAAACTTACTCCTCTGGACTTTTGTTTTTTAACAACACACAGAGAAAATAATGGAAAGCCAAAAAATAATAGGCCAAAAAATTAACGATGATTACCGCTGGATAACAGGATTACAGGTAATTCTTGCTCTTCCCTTAACTCCTGATTTGGAAATCTTCTTATAAAGAATCATACCGAATTCAGTGAATCTATGCTACTGAATTCATAATCAGAAAAAAATCAATTAGAATGAAGAAAGTAGGCTACAAAGATTTCTAAAGTCTTTTCAAGTTCTAAAACTGTGATACTAAGAAAAAAGAGACATTAGAAGATTTAGCTTGGAAAAAAATAAATCCTAACCTAGAAAAAAAAAATAGTATCCTTGGAAGGTGAGATTCTGAACAAAGATTTTGTTTTTACCTTGTTTCCTATTTTCCTTTCTATTTTTGCCTCTTAATACAATGAACCTGAAGTACCTCTAATTGTAGCCTGCACAGCACTCTAATCCTGCCTCTGCTGGCGTGAAAGGGCGACATCGGAAGAGGAGAACGGGCTACTGGTCATTAGCCCGTAACTGTGCACCTAAGTGTTGACACACGTGAATCTGACAGCCCCAACCCTCCTGCCCACGCTGACACATGGAAGGACCAAGCCCCCCAGTCAGCTGAGAATTGCCATGGGATACACCAGGGCACAGTGGAAAGAGAAGAACACAGGAGCACTGTCACCTCTGCAACTTTGGCTTTCCAATCATCTGCCTCCCTTCCCAGATTACTCACCCAGCTCAAACAACGCTGCCTCGAAGTTACGAAGAGCCTGATTTCTTCTCCAAAGGATATTATGACCATGTCCAGGACTGATCCCCAAGTCAAAACCTTTATAAAGCAACTAGGGCTTTTACCCAAATGCTTCCCACCAGCCCCCAAGTGTCAGGGGGACTCTGGGGGCTCCTGTCAAATTCTCCCTCTCAGAAGAGTCCTGGTTTGGATGTGACCATTTCAAGATGATCCTACATCCATCTGACAGTCCTCCCCATACTCCAGCACCTCTCTCTAGCCCCATACCCTCAGTCGGTGGCCATGCTTCCCTTCCCTAAGAAAGGAAAGGAGACAAGGCAAGTTACCTTATTTCCTCCACAAGACCTATTCTAGTTGAATAAATCTCTCAAAAATAAAGTACAAAATTCTTACGAAGGCCAAGTTCTAGCAATTACTAGCACACTACATAACTTTCAAACTTGTCATCTTTTGAACTTCTGCTGCCTTGGCTGCAACAGAACCAAAGAAATGGTTCTACTGTCATCAGAAACAGACTGTGAACTGTATTTTCTTAGAGAGAAAAAAAGGCCGTGGCCCTTACAATTCTCCAATGTAACCCAATGAGTATATTTTTTTCATTACAAGCAGTTTTATAACCTGCAACAATGATTCACACCAATACTTTCTGCCTGATAGTAACACGGAAAATATTAAGGAGGCCTAACCACACTCTGCCAGCTGGCAAGGGCTGAGAATTGAAGGCACGACCCGCCTAATTACCAAAGGCACTTTCTTGAGTCACCTGTAAAGCTGAAAATATTAATATTGTTAGTTCAAATTAGAATAAATAGTTTGTAAGAATAAAGACTTATTCTAGACTCTTCATCAACATTTGCCATTAGAGCCATCTTTTTAAAAAGCATTCCACTTCAGGGCGCCTGGGTGGCTCAGACGGTTAAGCATCTGCCTTCGGCTCAGGTCATGATCCCAGGGTTCTGGGATCGAGCCCCACAATGGGCTCCCTGCTCGGTGGGGAGCCTGCTTTTCCCTCTCCCTGCCGCTCCCCCTGCTTGTACTCTCTCTCTGCGTCAAATAAATAAAATCTTAAAAAAATAATAAAAATATGGGGCGCCTGGGTAGCGCAGTCGTTAAGCGTCTGCCTTCGGCTCAGGGCGTGATCCCGGCGTTCCGGGATCGAGCCCCACATCGGGCTCCTCCGCTATGAGCCTGCTTCTTCCTCTCCCACTCCCCTGCTTGTGTTCCCTCTCTGCTGGCTGCCCCTGCCACATAAATAAATAAAATCTTTTAAAAAAATAAAAAATAAAAAGCATTCCACTTGAAAGTGAGACAAGGGACCAAGAAGTGGATGAGTGAATTGCTGCTGTGTGGCCCCATTTTCACAAAGTCTTTTACACGCCATCGTGGGGCCAGCTCTGGTCACAATCCCAGCTATATCCCTTTCTAGCTGTTACCTCTCTGAGCCTCGGTTTCCCCATTTAGAAGAAGGTGATGACATAAATATCACTTATCTACCAAGAGCCATCAGAGATAAAGGTAATGTAACATACTACATGAATTTTTACCAGTCTTCAGTCTGTCTCCCCCAAGCACAATGTAAGCTCCAAGAGGGCAAACACTTGATGTACTGTATTCCCTGCCAGCTCCCCACTAACTGTAACAATGCCTGATGCAGAGAGCCCACAGTGAGTATTTGTTGAACAAATGACAAGTGTCTACCTGACACCAATGAACAGTTATTACTTTTTTACGTAACTTTCTCCATCCTTTTGCTCTTCTCCATCTTTCTTTTAGGCCCAGACACTGTCTTCTTTGGGCTCAGGGTTCTGTCTCACCCAAATACTAAGACTATGTAGCACAGATACTAAAAATTAGCATCAGATCTGTTAACTGACTGTGACACTGGCAGCAGGAGAAACTACCAGGACCAGGAGCCTAAGTCCACCAACAGCGTACAGCAGAGAAGCATCCGGAAATGCTCTTTAATTACGTCTGGTTTTTGAAAAAATGATTCTTGCAACTACAATTTTATATCCTCACCAAAAATATCCCAAGTGATAGAAAGAGATGATGTGGGTCCCATTCTCATCTTTGATCCCAGCTGGTTAAACAGGCAAGAGGACGAGACCAAGCAGCGGCTACTTCAGACAGCGTTCCATAAAATGGATTCTGGTCACTTGAAAGGGACCAAGTGAAACTGACAGCATCAAACACTTTTAAAGAATTTTTTAAACCCAGGTATAAGGAAAGTGTCTTAAATTGACTCACGAAATAATTACTGCTGAGACCCAAGTGTACATTCTTCTGCAGGAGGGCTCACACCTTCCCCCTGATCACTACCGAAGCTCTACCTTCCCACTCAGTCTGAATACTCAAAGCTAATATTCCAGCAGGTCCAGGCAACAGTGCAGAGTGCGCTCTTTCAGGGAGAGAAAACACTCCTCTGGGCACTGCGTGCCCATCAAGTTCTTGGTGTGAACGCAGGTTTCCTTCCTAATGTGAACTGTTAATGTTAACTTCCTCCTGCAGGGTATGCATCATCAGTCCACCAATGCCAACAGGCCCTTCCAAAAATCAGAAATGGTGGGGCGCCTGGCTGGCTCAGTCACTGGAGCATGCAACGCCTGATCTCAGGGTCATGAGTTCAAGCCCTACGCTGGGTGTAGAGCCTACTTAAAAAAAATTATTTTAGGGGCACCTGGGTGGCTTAGTCAGTTAAGCATCTGTCTTTGGCTCAGGTCATGATCCCGGGGTCCTGGGATGGAGGCCTACACAGGGCCCCCGTGCTCAGTGGGGAGTCTGCTTCTCCTTCTCCCTCTCCCTCTGCCCCTCTCCTCTGCAACTGCACATACTCCCTCTTTCTTTTTTTTTTTTTTTAAAGATTTTATTTATTTATGTGACAGAGAGACAGCCAGCGAGAGAGGGAACACAAGCAGGGGGAGTGGGAGAGGAAGAAGCAGGCTCCCAGCGGAGGAGCCTGATGTGGGGCTTGATCCCAGAACGCCGGGATCACGCCCTGAGCCGAAGGCAGACGCCTAACAACTGCGCTACCCAAGCGCCCCTCCCTCTTTCTAATAATAAAGTCTTTAAAAAAAAATTGTTTTTAAACATTTTTTACATAAATAAATAAAATCAGAAATGGCCTCATTTTCACATAACCATCTCATTCCAGGATGGGTGAATGTGCTTACTATAGGCAATAACATCAAGAAAGGATGAAGAGGTGTCCAACAGGGACACGTCCACAAGCATTTCTTCCACTTGGCATTCACTAAAGTCCTCCCACTCACAAGCCATTCTAATCATAACATCTCGAGGCAAAAACACTGCTTTATTCACATTTCCCTAGGCCATCAGTCACCAAACTTTTTGGAGTGTGAGGTGGTCTGAATAAAGTAAAAATGAATGAACAAACCAGATAGAGCCCTCGTAGATGACCACCTCATCTGCCCCAAACTGTCCTGCAGGGGAAAAAAATGTGGCACTTCTTTCGATGAAACTCCACAGAAACGATATCTGGTCTGTACCCATCGTAAGTAAAAGATTAACAATGTAAAAGTAAAACGTTCATTCATTAATTAATAGTCATCAAACACAAACGTATACGGGCGGTCACACATTAGCAACCTAAGGCAAAACAGCAAAAACGACAATCGAAACATCTACTTTACGTAACTGGTGTTCAAAGCGCAACAGGGCTATAATTTTTTTTAATTGGCCCACAAAATAATTACTGCCGAAATCGATGTGTAAATCCCTCTGGTAGATCTACATACAATACGGAAAAAGTGGCTGAAGTTTCTGGTTTTGTTTTTGGTTTTAACTCCTAGCATTTTTTCCCTTCATCTCGCCTCAAAAAAAATTTATTGTCTGCTTTTTTCTGGTTGTTCATATCTTTCAATACCCTAAACATGACAATTTTATGAGTAAATCAAATCATACACAGAAAGTTCTACCGAGTACATTATAAAGGTTGCTAGATATTTTAAAATTTTCCGTCAATTTTCATTTCTTTCTCAGAAGTGAGTTTTCCCCCCAGGACATCCAGAATCTTCCAGCTCTAATATTAAATGTACTTTATTACTCTTGTCACCTGTACATGATTATTTTTGGGCAGTCATAATACCTGATTGGCCAGAACAAATAAATATTTACAGAGTAACACTAATACTTTAAAAAACCAGCCTTTGGAGGGCATTTTTTTAATTTAAAATTTTTAAAATGTTAAAACCAACATGAGTTGCAGTTTTTTTTTTTTTTTTTTTTTTCCTTTTTAAGTAGGCTCCACACCCAATGTGGGGCTTGAACTCACGACCCTGAGACCAGGAGGTCCACACTCTTTCGACTGAGCCAGCCAGGTGCCCCACATGAGTTATAGCTTTAAATACAACAATTCATATTTCAACAATTCACATTTCACAAAAAGAAGGAAGTGTTTATACTGTAAAAGCATGACTAAGATACATACTGTACTGGGTAAAATACAAAAGAAGTTCTATTGAGATTGGAGAGATAAGATGTACAACATGAAAAAAGATAATACGGAAGTTGCCTCTATGTCAAAAACCCTAATTTTAAAAAAAGTGAATCCACTGGATGAAGTTAAATAAGTTATCCAAAGATTCCATATCACGTGTAAGTAGAAAATTGGTAAAAATTTCAAGAAACTCTGTTAATGACATGGCATTACAGTCAGACACATACTAACATTTTCTCCATAAGAACATGAACATCTCTCTTTGGTGAGTCTTCATATGGTTTTCTATAATCTTGGATCTGGTCAAATTCTTCCCAGACATCTATCCACCTACCCAGAGAAAGTCAGTGACAAAGCAAGACCTGCTACAGAACTGGCGGGGCCTGGCACCAAATGAAAACGCAGGGCCTCTTGCTCAAAATTCATTAGGAATTACAAGACAGCAACAGCAGAGCACTGAACCACACGTGCCTTAAACCGTCTGACTGCAGGTCACATGCCCGTAACACCAGCTGTGGTGACAAGTATAGACACAGGTCTAACAAAAGACCCTGACCTGATAGGATTCTAGAAGAACGCCTGGCAGGTGACAGGTGCTCACTACGCTCTGCTTGGAAGTCCTAGCCGCTCAGCTCCCCAACAGGCCCCTAAAAGTTAAGTACTACTTCGCCTTGTCAGAAAATTGAACTAATTAAATTGCGACACGAGTACACATCTCACATTTATACCAAACACTGACAGGGAACACAGGAACAGTGTGCACTAAATACATTTCACAGTGTTTAATTAGAAAGCTAATTAAGTCAAGGTCCATCACTTAATACTAGGACCCAAAAGATACCTCTCTTCCCAGTCTGACTATTGTCTTCAAAGAAGCATCTTGGACAAGATGCCAAAGATACAGAGCAGCCGGTGAGCAGTTAACACAACACCCCCCAGTCAGAGATTTCCCCTCCCTTCCCAGCACGGCAGGACTGGCAGGCAGTCCTCTAGTTTGGGTAGACTGGGTCACTTTGGGTCTGATGTGTGACGTTGCGTCTGGGACTCCTCAGGTCCTGTCTGCACTTGACTCCCCCTCTTTCAAACCTCCTGGCTCCACTTTCACCCCCTAGTACCTTCAGGCCACCAGATCACTCCCGATTTTAGAAAAAGACGGGCAGGAGGAAGTCTGACAAGCGATAACCGTACGGCTTAATACTGGGTGAGAAGAGACTTCAGGAAGTTTCAGGGATAGAGGGAGAAAATTCCAACCCAACCTTTCACACAAGCCGGGGCCTGTTTGCTACTGTAACCAGTTAAGATATGGCCGTTTACACTCCCGGCTTTATTACAGGCATGCCTCGTTTTATCGCACCCTGCTTTACTGCACTTCGCAGAGACTACGTTTCTCAGATGGAGCGTTTGGGGCAACCATGCATCGAGCAAGTCTACTGGAGCCATTTTTCCAACAGCATTTGCTCACTTCATGTCTCTGTGTCACATTTTGGTAATTCCCGCAGTATTTCAAACTTTTTCATTATTATCATATTTGTTACGGGTCTGTGATCAGGGATTATGACTCACTGAAAGGTCAAATGATGGTTTGCATGTTTGAGCAATAAAGTGTCTTTAAATTAAGGTACGTACATTTTTATGCTTTATTTATATGCATATAAATATACATACTTTTTAAAAAATATACATACTTTCAATGCTGTTGCACACTTAACGGACTACAGTGTAGTATAATCATAACTTTTATTTGCACTGGGAAACCAAAAAATGTGTCTGACTCGCTTTATTCTGATATCTGCTTTATTGCAGTGGTCTGGAATAAAACCTGCAACGTCTCCGAGGTGCGCTGTGCATGCGAGGAGTGTTTTTAGTATTGTATGGGCAGCCAGTAAATTTCGAATTTTTTACAATTCAATCTTACTCCAGAAAAGAGAACTAATATGTCCCAGGAATCTTCTCTGCCAGGGCACTGCGCTAGACAATTTCCATACCACTGCAATTAACCTGAAGAACAATGTCATGAGATCGGTGTTCATATCCCCAGTTTTACAAGTGGAAGAAACCGAGGCTCAGAAGGTCCTTTGCTCAGAGTCCTCCAAATGGCTGATGCACTTAAAACTCAACTTATGTGACTCTGAATTACAATTCTGACAATCAGGTTTCTTTCACGTGCCTACCTTTACCTAACTAATGCAACTTAATGTACTAACAGCAAAAAACAAATTACGATGCCTGGGTCGCTCAGCCGGTTAAGCATCCAACTCTTGGTTTTGGCTCAGGTCATGATCTCAGGGTTGTCAGATCGAGCCCCATGCCGAGCTCCCTGCTCTGCTTGGGATTCTTTCTCCCTCTCCCTCTCCCTCTCTCAAAATAAATAAATAAATCTTAAAAAAAAACAAAAACCCTACAACACAAGAATTGGGACTCACAAAAAGACACCTGGTATTCAATTCACTCATTCAACAAATATTCTTTTTTTTTTTTTTTTTAAGATTTTATTTATTTGAGAGAGAGAGAGACAGAGCATGAAGATAAGCAGTAGGGAGGGTCAGAGGGAGAGAGAAAAGCCGACTCCCCTCTGAGCAGGGAGTCCGATGTGGGGCTCGATCCCAGGACCCTGGGATCATGACCTGAGCTGAAGGCAGATGCTTAATCAACTGAGCCACCCCAGGAGACCCACAAATATTTTCTTTTTAAAGATTTTATTTGAGAGAAAGACAGAGAGCATGAGCAGGGGGAGGGGCAGAGGGAGAGGGAGAGGGAGAGGAAGAACAGTCTCTGCCGAGCGGGGAGCCCAGTGCAGGGCTTGGATCCCAGGACCCTGAGATCCTGACCTGAGCTGAAGTCAGACGCTAACCAACTGAGCCACCCAGGAGCCCCTCAATACATATTGATTGTGTTGGCCACTTTGCGCCAAGCCCTGTGCTAAGAGCTGGTAAGAAACAGTGAATGAGGATAGTCAGGACCTTGGGTTGCACGAGTTGGTACATCACACACACAGACGATTCCAATGCAGTGCGACGGGCATCAGGATAGGAGAAGTAATTTTAATGAAACACCTTTTCTGTTTTCCCTACTTCTCCCCCAGCAGCTCCTCCTTCTGCTTCCGCCGGCTCTTAGTGGTTTAGAGAGTTTGGGGTGACATATCTGGCTGGGCCTGATCCATCATAAAACCTTTCAGATCGGCAAATACAAATCCCTATCAGATTTTTTCACCATCTCCAGTTTTTCCTCAGTGGTTCTCATAATTTCTACAATCAATTTCAAAAGAACGAATGTTAATAGAGTTTGCCCAGAGTACGAAATAACTGAAACGTTTATCCTCAGCACAGATTTTTCTCAATGTCAAAACTCCTGACCATCTTTAAGGACGAACTCGATCCTCCTAGAGGAAACAGTCAGCATGAAGTGCTCCCTCGACGGCACTCCCTTCACTTAAATTTCTAGGGTGGCACCTGAACTCTAGCTGCCTGTGTTCTTGTCTCCCCACTGGAGTATGAGTTCGCGGAAGGAAAAGACCAGGTCTTATTCATACTCAAGATCCCACCTCTACATGTGTATCCCTCAGTACCTAGCAGAGACTAAATACCCCCCCTACACTTGCTGAAAGTAAACAAACAGAATTAATATTTACCATCTACATATTTACCACTGTTTTTTTTATTAAAGGTTGTTTTTTTTTTAATATTTTATTTATTTATTCGACAGAGATAGAGACAGCCAGACAGAGAGGAAACACAAGCAGGGGGAGTGGGAGAGGAAGAAGCAGGCTCATAGCAGAGGAGCCTGATGTGGGGCTCGATCCCGTAACGCCGGGATCACGCCCTGAGCCGAAGGCAGACGCTTAACCGCTGTGCCACCCAGGCGCCCCTTTATTAAAGGTTTTAAAAACTATAATATGATCTAGTGTTCCTCTGGTCATAACTCAAAATTTGTATGTGCAACTCTGCAGGCCCAAGGCATCCTGCTGGAAACAATATACAAAATCCACTTCTACGCTTTTACTTTCTACTTCAGGGCAAGAAAGGAGCAAACACTGAATAAATATTTACTGAATGAAGAAAGGCATTGATGATTATAATAGAGAATGGTAAAAGTTAAATTTTAAAAGAGATCCTCACCAAGTATTTTCTCCCCACTTCTCAAACCCATGTTTCTGCCATTTTCAGGGGGCTCGTCGGCCTATCCCTGGAGCTTACGCCTCACTCCTGAGCTACCTATTCCTTCCTCCCATTCTCTCTTGAACCAATTCTGGTCAGCAGTGAAACCGGCCTTGTCAAAGTCACCAACAATCTCCCGGTTGCCAAACCCTATGGCCAAGGCCTAGTCCTCCTCTAACTCATTTTACTGACATTAAACAGAGTTGAACACTCCCCTCTGGCATGAAACACTTCCTTCTCCATGATCTCCTGACCTTCCTCCTTCCTCAGTGGCCGTCCCTTATCAGTCCTTTTCTGGGTCCTCTTTATCTCCTCCCCACCCCTAACTGCTGCAGCGGCTCAAGGCTCAGTCCTCTCACCTCCTCTCTTCTCTATTTACACTCACTCCCTACGTACTCCGTCCATTCTCATGATTTTATTTCTTTTTAAGATGTATTTATATATTTGAGATAGAGAGAGCACAAGCAGAAGGGGCAGAGGGAGAAGCTCCAGCAGACTGTGCTGAGCGCAGAGCCCAGCGCGGGGCTCAGTCTCACAACCCTGAGATCGTGACCTGAGCCGGTACAAAGAGTCGGAATCTGAACTGACTGTGTCACCAGACGCCCCCATTCTCATGATTCTAAACAACCCTGATTGGTATCCCAACCCCAACCTCCTTCTTGAGCTGCAAACCCAACATGTATCAACAAACTACTTAACATCTCCATGTGGCTAACTGCTAAGCAGTACAATCATAAGATGATCGAAACATAGCTTGGTTTCTTTCTCCGATCTTCTTTCAATTTTTCTCATTTCAGTATACGACAACTCCACTTTTCAAGCTGTGTAGGCTAAAACTCTTGATATGACTGTGGTAGAGATTGCTAGTTGCCTCCTCCTTATTTATTCAGCCACCATTTGGTTGTGGCCATGTGACTAAGTTCTGGCCAAGGTGTCAGAAATGGTGTGTGACATTTTCTGATCATGTCTTCAAGGGATAGGAACATGCCCTCTTCTCCCCATTAGTCCCTAAGTACTGGAACGCAGATGTGAGAGTAGGTGCTGGAGCCGCCATATTGGACTACAAGCTAAGATGCCTCACACCGAGGATGATAGAGCACAAAACAAAATGAGTCTGGCTCCCTAGGAATCGTGAAATTACTAAACCGGCTCTCAACCACCTACTCAGATTTTTACCTGAAAGAAAAATAAGCTTCTACCTTGTTTAAGCCATTATTATTTTGGATCTCTAGGCTCCAGCAGCCGAACCAATATCTTAACTAACGCACAGAATTTGGAATCTGGAAGTAATCAACCCAAACAGACTATAATTATGTGACAATGGCTTGGGGGTCAGCATGGGCATAGATACTGCAGGACAGAAGGCTGGTAACCCTTGTTAGGCCACAACAAAATATTTGGTAAAACCTGTGACATTCAAAAATTGCCTCCATGCCAACGTGGCCTGTAATTCTAGGGGAACTGGTCGAACAATTCCGAATTTGGGTGCTTACTGGCTTCTTGCCCCTTTTTAAGCATGAAGTCCCACAAGAGAATGAGACAGATTCAAGCTACAACCTGCCGATTTGCACGCAGAGATAAAAGGGAATATAGGTCTGCCTAAGGCATGTCCACAGCCTACAGTCTAAGTCTACTCAGAATCTGATAATGCAGGGGCTAAACAGGGTTGATAAAGCCAACTCCTTCAATATCCAGCCCGAAAGAAGCTGGAGAAAGTGTTCATCCCCCCAGAAGGAGATATTCTCCAATGACATATCCCCAGAGGAAAACAGATATGAAAAACCACCACAGAGGGCAAGAGACAAGGGAGCTCCTCCAAGAGAGCAGACCAAGGGCCTCGAAATGAGCAGACAGGAACTCCTACGACTGCCAAGGCAGGAAGACCCCCCAACATGGCCTGGCAGGAGCTAATAATGGCTACGGACCAGCGAGGGGTCTGTACTCCCCATTCTTCCCTTTCCTGAACTGGAGTTCTATTTCCATTATCCTATCCTACTCAATCACAGCACATGGTGGGGGGGGGGGTGTTGGGGGGCACTAGTAAACATCTTGTATTTCAATCTAAAGGTTCCTAGACTATATACCAATCAGCCAGAGATTCTGGGCTCTGAAGCTGACTGAGGGCTGTCTCCTTTGAAAAGTGCACAGTGTGTTCTAGATTTGGGAAGAAGGATCTAGAAAGAAAGGCCTAGACTGTCCTCCCTTTCTAACATAAGAGAACTTTTAGGTGAACATATGGCTACCCAGAGAGCCCGTACTTCTCAGCTTCTCAGCAAGGAGCTGCGGCCATGTGCCCTAGGTTCTGCCTGTATTTTTCATTAGCCAATGGGAGGTGAGCAGAAGAGAGCACACAGCTTCCGAGTTGTGCCATTCAAGAGAAGGAATAGGATTTCTCCTTCCCCTCTCTTCCCTCCTGCTAGAATGCAGACATGTATAGACCAAAAAGATGGAAGCCATATGTTAGGCAAGTTGGTACAATGAGACAGAAGGCACCTGGGCCCCTAATGAGCACAGAGCTGCCTCAGTGGCCCCAGCCTCCTATTTAGAGAGAAAGAAGCTTGATCTGGCGTCAGCAGGTGCAACTGCCCGTCTCTGTTACAAAGGTCCACCCAGTGATACCCCAACTCACACAGCTATTCTCCACTCCACTCTCTCACATGCCATGTCCACCCAATCACCCGGTGCTAGGGGCTCCCGCCCCTATCTGACCGGCCACTATCTGACCCACCACTATCTGACCCTTTGTTACTTCTTCACACTAACCCTGTCCTGAGACTCCTGTGACAGCCTCCTTTCTGCTTTCACCCTTTCCCCTTTCGTCTATGCACTTCACAGCATATAATTCTTTTAAAACATAAATCAGAATGGGGTGCCTGGCTAGCCCGGTCAGCGGAGCATAAGACTCTTGATCTTGGGGTTGTGAGTTCAAGTCCCACACTGGACATACGGATTAATTTTAAAAAGTTAAATAAATAAAGTAAATAAATAAATAAATAAATAAATAAATAAATAAATCAGAATTTAAGACCACGAAGGCAGGGCTTCTGCCTGTACTCTCACGGGAATATCCTCATGGTCTAGAACAAGACTGGACATATATTATATTTCACCAAATTTAAGACATCAGTGATTAGAAGATGCACTACTATTTTTTGCACCGCCAAGGAAAAAGTACTGCCCATTAAATCACAGCAAAATGCCTTAACAACAGACCAGGACAGAGTTGTAAACAGTTACACCAGCCTCCCGTTGTTTGGGATTTCTCTCTGAGGAACGTGGAGTGTCTGCGACCCTTAGCTGCTCTGCCTAGGTATGAAAGGCAATCCTTCTAACTGCATGTTCAAGTTCAAAACGTGGCACAGCTTCGTCAGCGTACGGACTGCCGCCTTTCTAAAGCTCCCTAAAGCACCTCGTTGGTGCTTTGCAATAATATATGGAATTGCAGTCATTCCCCCAACAACAAACATTTTCTTTCCTAGTATCAAACCGAGACCCCACTGCTGTTGCCATTCCTCTCTGCATACAAAGTAACATTTGCTTTTAATTACTGCTGATCAAAGTGTGATTTTGGGGAAGGCACTTAAAATGGCAACTAAATTTAACACCCATGACACTCGACTGAAGGGGCAATAATAGAAACAGGTATAACCAGGTGTGCGCATAACAGGAAATGACAAGTGTGTCAGACCTGCCACCTGGCCAATAGCGATGATACCATTCTAACAAGCATCCCAATGTAATAGATGTTAAAAAGGGGTGGGGAAGGACGTCTCACAATTGACTGAACTCCAGTTATAAGAACTCAAATTTTTGCTGAAAGCACGACTGACTTCTCCCGTGGCCTCGCTCAGCAGGCTCCGACCACCCTGTGCCTCCTTGCTGCTCCTGGAGCAGAGACCCAGGATGCGTTTCCTGCCGCTCCTTGTACCTGGGAACACTTTTCCCCCCAGATGGCTCCCTGTTAGCCTCAAAATTTCTATTCAAAAGCCACCTCCTGGGGCACCTGGGTGGCTCGCCAGTTAAGCGTCCGACTCGTGATTTCGGCTCAGGTCATGATCTCATTCTAGGATGGAGCCCCCGTGCTGGGTTCCACGCTCAGGGTGGAGTCGGCTTGGGATTCTCTCTCTCCCTCTCGCCTCCCACCCCCCACTCATGCTCCCTCTCTCTCTCTCTAACATATAAATAAAATCTAAAAAAAAAAAGTCACCTCCTGAAACGGTACACACCCAGCGTCCCCAGGACTCTCCACCCCTCTTGCTGATTTGGTTTTTCCTGGTAGTCTTATCACCACGTGACATTAAGGGTACATGTTTGTTTATCAGGTTTCCTCCCACTGGAATGAAACTCCATGCAAGCAGGCTCCTGTGGTGTCTGACAAGCAGCGTGTAAACAGTAAACACAGTTCAATGAGCTGCTTCTGGGAAGGCACGTCCACCTAGACGCACTGCGAGCACCTTGCGAGCAAATGCACTCTGCACCAAGCCAAGGCCCGAAGACCCAGGCCTCCCATCACAAGTCTTTCTGTCTTCTTCCCTTACAAGAATAGGGGGCTATTTGATGAATCCACTCTTAAAAATAACTGAGGCTTCCACTTCCCATCTCAAAGGGGGCAGTTAAAATGCTATAAACATCACAATCTTGCTTGGATGAATTCTGTTTTCAAGTAGTTTAGCAAAGGGCTTAAAAACTCTGGAATCAGGAGCGTCTGGGTGGCTCAGTCGGTTAAGCAACTGCCTTCACTCAGGTCATGATCTCAGGATCCTGAGACTGAGCCCCACACTGGGCTTTCTGCTCAGCAGGGAGTCTGCTCCTCCCTCTCCCTCTGTGGTCCCTCCTGTTCTTGCTTTCTCTCAAATAAATAAATAAATAAAATCTTTAAAACAACAATAACAACAACAACAACTCTGGAATCAGGGGCGCCTGAGTGGCTCAGCTGGTTAAGCGTCTGCCTTCGGCTTAGGTCATGATCTTGGGGTCCTGGGATCAAGCCTGCGATCGGGCTTCCTGCTCAGTGAAGAGTCTGCTTCTCCCTCTCCCTCTTCTGCCCCTCCACCCCACCCCACTTGTGCTCTCTCTCAAATGAATAAATAAAATCTTAAAAAATAAAAATAAAAAGAACTCTGGAATCAAACTCTGGATTAGAATCCAGGTTCTGCCAGTTCCTAGCCATCTGTCTTTTAGCAAGTTAGTTAATTTTTTTTTTTAAGATTTTATTTATTTATTCGACAGAGAGAGAGACAGCCCCCGAGAGAGGGAACACAAGCAGGGGGAGCGGGAGAGGAAGAAGCAGGCTCATAGCGGAGGAGCCTGATGTGGGGCTCGATCCCAGAACGCCAGGATCACGCCCTGAGCCGAAGGCAGATGCTTAACCGCTGTGCCACCCAGGCGCCCCAAGTTAGTTAATTTCTATCAGCCTCAACTTTCTTATCTATAAAACCGGGTGATATTACCAAACTTGCTGAGCAAGTTATATGCTTAGCACATATTAAGCACTCAATAAATGTGAGCTGATATCATAATCATTCTCTGTCTCTTGGCTAAGATGAACAAAAAGGGTGGAGAAGGAAAATGGGAGGCTACATCCCACTTTCCTACAAGGCTTGAGGAAGAATCTTAGTTATAAAGTGAGTGGCAGCAATTACCTACTGGGAAAAAAGTGAGCTTAGGTCCTGAGGCCTGTCACAAAGAAAGAAAATGTCAAAGAGGGAGAGGTCAGAGTGGAAGGCCGGGACGGGGGAGGGGTGTCTCTACCCTGGCTCATCTTTTAATGGTCCAAACATCTGCTTGTTCCTTGTCTGGAATTCCTCATCCTCCCTCAATCCATCCTTCTTTCAAGCTAGAAACCAAGGAATCATCTTTTTCTCTCGTCTCCCAGCCCCGCCTTCTTCACATCAATCTGATCACTAGAAGTGCGCTAACTTAGATCCTCAATAGTTCTGGTCTGCCCTCCTCCACCCCCACTGCAATGCCGTCCTCCACTGCGCCGCCGCTGGAGAGCAACACGAGCCTCCTAGTCTGTCTCCCGGCCCGCAGCCGCCTTCTCCCAACCCACTTCCACACCTTGCCAGTCATCTTTCTAACCCCTTCACATGCCTCAAAGGCTTCCTACAGTCTTAGTGACAAAGTTCAAACTCCTAAGTACTTCTGAGACCCTCCAAGATCTGGTGCCGGCCTACCTGCAGCCACTTCCCTAGCAAAATCCTGCCTCCGGGCCCTCATTCTGGCTTTTTCCTGGGCTCCCCAGACTCACGGCCACTTCCAAGAGCCTGTCTGTCGCCTGGCAACTACTGCTCAGCATTCAGTATCACTTTTTCTTGAAAGTCCTCACCACGGCACTGCCCCACCGGGGGTCCCTTCTTGTTTTTCTTAATGTCTCGTGCATCCCTCCGCAACAACGCTTAGTACCCTGTATTGTAACTGCCGGACTTGCTACCTATCTCTGTCTGTACCCCTACCGCCCCCCCCCACCGTTAAATTACAGTTTCTTTAAGAAAAAGGACTGTCTTTCTCCTAAGCTACCTAACACATTGCTGGGGATACACAGCATCTTTAAAAAAAAATGTTTGTGGAGTGAACAATTTTGGAGGGGCCTGATGAAGGAAGGGTTAGTACCAAAAAGACTAGAAAGTCGATCCCATCATGAACACGTTCATGAAAAACAACACTCCTACAGGAAAACTACATAGATCAAGCACGTTAGTAGGATATGTGTATGGAAGCTGCAGTGAATTTACTGTCAGTTGTTAAGCAATAAAATGTAGTAAAAAGAGTTTTCAGATTAGGCACCTTGGGTTTGAATTCCAACTCTGCCACTTCTAAGCCAGATCACCACGGACAAGTCCGTTAACCTAAATCTCGCTTGCCTCATCTATAAAACAAGGAAAACTGAAGGACCTTCCTGATCTCACTGTTGTATTTAATGAGACAACGGTCGCAAAGTGCCTGGCACCGAGCCGGTTTCTAAAGCTGTTCACAGATGTCGGTCCCTTTCCACTTAAAGAACACTGCTAAAAAGGGCAAGGTCACCTATTCTGCATTTGCGAAGGAAGACTTACCACTCTTCCAAAACCTTGACCACACCCTAACTATCCCAGCCAGCCATCTTGAAGATGAACTAGGTCACAAAGAAGAATTAGCCAAAAAAAAAAAAAAAAAAAGCAAGCAAATCATTTCAATGCAGTTTCATCACCACAGTTTTAAAATACCTGTCCTGCCCTACTCATAGCAACATTTTGGTCCAGGAAGAACAACACACGAGTAGGCTACAGACTGAATGTAATGTACCTAATGGAGCCTTGGAATGTAGGTTCCTGAAGAGAATGAACTGAGTCATGGGTCTGCTCCACAGAGCAATGAACTCACTGTAATGTGCCACATAAATAACAAACGACAAGGAACTTAAAGAACTACTGTACACAAGAGAAGACAAGTGTAAGAATTTCGGGTGATCTATGAGAGAAACCCATAACGTAAATTCTTCTAAAGCTACCAGTCTGGTTATACCAACCTCTATTTTGCAGGGACTGTATTCTCAGACATTTTTGATTTTGTTCGAATATAAAACTCTGCCTTACCTAATTGCCTAATTTAAGTGGAAAGATCACTGTCTTACCTGTTTTCGCCCTGAGATGTATGTCTGAATTTTCAGCAAGAAAAATGTCTTATTTTCTAGCCAAATGAATACCACCCACCATACCTGTGACACAGTTTCCTCTAAGCGAGTAACAATAAAAAGGCAAAAGCTCTGGAAATGTCTTTGTTGAGAACTGCTCACTTAATCCCAGAATTAAGGAAATGGATTAAAAAAAAAAAACAAAAAAACCCACCTTAATTTGATCTAGGTTCCGCTGAGAGTGCATTACCAGTTATTGAACTGTTCGTCTTCGTTCAGGCCACCTAATTGTCGAACGTAATTTTATGGTGATCTAATATTAGTGAATTTAATTGTTCACATTTATTTCAATATTCAGTTGACCTTGAAAAATGTTTTTCCGATCTCCTCCACAACGATTACATTTGTTCCTATACAGTCACGAAAAAGTTACAACTTCCTCAAAGACTGCTTAAAGTGAAGTGCCACAGTGTAGATTATGCCGGATCTTTAACTGGTCTCTATGCTTTATTTACTTGACAATTTCTTGGTGAAATCTCAAGTATGTAAAAACCTCTAAACCAGCAGCAACTCAGAGAACGTTAAGAAAAAAAAAAGAATTTCTGGAAGCAAAGGACTACTAAAAAACATAAACTCTTTGCCTTAATTTACCCATTAGAATTACTATTAAAGAAAGGGAGGGCAGATTTTTAAAAATGACCTAAGACAAAGTGCCTTTAAGGGGATCTCTTGAGAGTTCCTACCGGAATGAAGGAAACCGTTCAATATTCTTCTAATTTTAGTTAGATTACATTCCTGATGTATTTGAGAAAACAAAGTCAGTAATACAGAATGAGCAATCCTGACACTCCAGACAGCCAAGCATCACAACCCACAAAATTATTTGTTTCCTTTCCCACCTGACATCTGAGCTCACCACTTGCAAGCCCCATCCCTGGAGAATTTTAGTCCCTAAGTAAATATATTGACTACTCTAGCTAAAACTGAAGCATGTAAGTTTTATAGTTTAGCCAACCTGGTGGATGAGTACTTTCATAGTACTGTAGGGAAAATTACATGAACTGGTGAAAGAAACACGAGGTAGATTGAAGAGAGGGAGGCCAGCAAGGGTACTGAAAGGGAAGCTCCTCGTTTGTAAAAATGAAGGGAAAAGTAAGTATAAACACAGAAAATTCCTTGTACCCTAACTGCCACTGTTTTTCTGACAACCTTACTAAATAATCTTTAAGACATCAAGAAAGAGATCTGTAAAACCCCTTTCAGAAATGATAATAGGGGGAGTTTACAAAGTCATTTGCTACCATTTGCTTCCTGTTCAGTGTTTCCTACAGCAAAAGACAAGTTTGAAAGGGCCAAAAACTTGAAAAAGGCTGAATGAAAGAGAAGTATGTCAGGGGACGTTAGTACTTGTTACATTAAAGAATTTAACTGGAATTCACTAGGCTTTTGAGAAGATATATATTTTGTTAAATATCAGAGAATCTGTCTGTAGGCCACCCCCAAACACAAACGTATGTTTAATCAACTTATACGATGCAATAGCCACACATATTGGGGATTTCAAATACTGCCTTTAAAAATATACACCCATACATTCTAATTCCAACCAAAATTATTTTTTAAATCTCTGCAGTAAGGCGCGCGTACACACACACACACACACACACACACTTAACTTGATGTAAATCTAGCCCTTCTTGCTTAAACACCCTGAGGAAAAGAATGAACGCCTCAATATGCTCTCCTCTTCTTCAGACCTTAGAAGACTCGGAAAGAAGCAAATGGAGTTCAGAACGAAGAAAGAAGGCAAGGTAATACAGGAGAATACAACTGGAGACCCTCTCAGGGACTCATTTTATTCTTGGAAAATGTCATCTCCATTCCTTCCCCAAACCCAAAGGCCAGGCACCACTGGCGCAATACCATCCCTGTCCAAAGCGCCAAAGAGTTGCCAACTAATCTCCCAAGGTGTCCCCCAATCTTCTCACCTCATCTGCGCTCAGCTCCTCCATCGCTTTCCTCTTAATGGTGAAAGGCGTTAGGGAGAGATCCTTCTGTTCTTGAGACCAGGGCGGGAGGAGAGTGGAAGGTGTCTACCGGGCTGTCTGGTCCCCCGAATGGGGGAGGTTTCAGAATTGCATAGTCAGAGGTTAAAAAATAAGAACACGAGAGGCACTGAACCGCCTTGGCGTCGGTCACTCCAATCGCCCCAGAGACTCCTACAGCTGCTTGTGCCCCGAGCAGCCTCCTTTGGCCGCCACTGCCGCTGCTCTGCAGGGTTATCTTAAGGCGCCACTATTGCCCTCTGCTTCCCAGGTTACCCAGACCAGCTCGTCTCGTGCCCTGAGCCTGCTGTGTCTTCGTGGTGGTGGCGCGGCAGGTGCGCTTCCTCCAGCAGATCCTGCTCTTCTTCCTACCCTTTGCCCCAGGCGGGAACTGTTCGACTGCAGAGTGGATGCCCCGAGGTAAGGCGACCCCAGAGCCTCCGAGGCAGAGCCCAGCACTGAAGAGGGAAGCCCCTCCCCTCCCAAAGCAGGCCGGCCACGCCCCGCCTCCACGCTGGAGCCCGGGCAGGGGGGAGGGGGAGGACGGGACTCGCGATGCTCTGGATGGAAGAGTAAATCCTCCTACCCCTCCACCCCTACTCTTACCCCCTCGCCCCACCAAGTATTATTCATCAAAACAACAGGGCGGCCATCTTTGAAAGGGATCACGTGACCCCGCCAGAGAGGCGGGGCTCCTGGCCCCAGGACGAGGCAGCCAATGGGCCGCGGGCGTCGCGCCGCCGATTTCCTCTCGCCTGCGTCTCCTCCCGCCCCCGCCCCACCCCCTCCCCCGCAGCAGCGCCGGGAGGGGGAGGGGCGTGCGGGCTGCGGGCGGGAGGGCGGCGCGCGGGGGGCGGGGCGGCGCGGTGCCATGGCGACGGCCCGGGGGGTGGCGGGCGCGGCAGGCCGGTCCAGGTAGGCTCCCGGGAGAGCCTTGCGGGGCGGGAAGCTGGACGAGAAGGGGATGCCGGCCTGCGCTGCGACCCCCCAGCTCCTCAGTTGTTCCCAGGCGCTTGCGTTTTAGCCACTCCACGATGCAGACCAAGTAAAGAGGGAAGACGTCTTCTTTCTGAGGCCAACGTTCTCTAACGGATTGACCGCTCATATTCTGAAAAACCCTTGGACACTTTTCCACCTCCGCAGAGAAAGCCCATTTGGAAGAAAACTAAGACAAGTACAACTTCATTTTATTCGACTTTCGCCTTTTAGAGAGTTCCTGCTTTGGCTTTTTTTTAAAACGTGTTCCAGAGTGATGGTAAAATTTAAAAGTATAAATGATTGGGAGACCTAGAAAATGTTGACGTGTCTGCACGTATACAAGAAAGGCTTTGGAGTCACTGAAAAGAAACCATCTTTATCTGCTCAAGAATACATTTTTTTAAATTGAGATATAATTGACATATGACATCCTATTCGTTTTAGATGTACAACATAATGATTCATGAGGTTTGGAGGGGTTTTTTTGTTGTTTTTCAAGTTTTTATTTAAATTCCAGTTAGTAAAAAAATACATAAATTCCCATTACTTAATATACAGTGTAATATTAGTTTCAGGTGTACAATGTAGTGATTCAACACTTCCATACATCATGTGGCGCTCATCACAAGTGCCCTCCTTCATCCCCATCACCTATTTCACCCATCCCCCCACCCACCTCTCCTCTGATAACCATCCGTTTGTTTTCCATAGTTGGAAAACATGAGTCTGGTTCTAGGTTTGCCTTTTTTTTTTTTTTTACTTTGCTCATCTGTTTTGTTTCCTAAATTCAACATATGAGTGAAATTATATGGTATTTGTTTCTCTGACCCACTTACTTTGCTTAACATAATACTCTCTAGTTCCATCCATGTTGTTGCAAATGGCAAGATACCATTCTTTTTATGACTGAGTACTAGTCCATTGTGTGTATGTGTGCATACATGTATATACGTGTGTGTGTATATATGTATACGTATATATGTATCTGTATATACTACCTCTTTATCCATTCATCAGTGGATGGACACTTGGGCTGTTTCCATTATTTGGCCATTGTAGATAATGCTGCTATAAACATCATGTAGCCGTTTGAATTAGTATTTTTGTATTCGTTGGGTAAATACATAGTAGTGCAATTGCTGGATCATAGGGTAGTTCTATTTTTAACTTTTTGTGGAACCTCCATGCTATTTTCCAGTAGCTGCACCAATTTGCATTCCCACCAACAGTGCAAGGGGGTTCCCCTTTCTCCACATCCTCACTAACACCTGTTGTTTCTTTGTGTTGTAGATTTTAGCCATTCTGACAGGTGTGAGAGGATATCTCATTGTAGTTACAATTTCCATTACAATGTAATGATTTGATATGTGTATATATATTGTGAAATAATTACTAAAATTGTTTAGTTAACATCTGTCACCACATATAGTTACCATATTTTTTCTTGTGATGAAAGCTTTTAGGAATTATTGTCTTAGCAATTTTCAATACAATATACAATGCAGTATTGTGTATGTGTATATATATATATATATATATATATATATATATATATATATATATGGCAAATCTATAATACAGTATTGTTAACTGTAGTCCCCATGCTCTACATTAAATCCCCAGGACTTACAACTGGAAGTTTGTACCTTTTGACCACCTTACCCATTTGGCCCACCTGTACCCCACTCTGGTGATCACCAATCTGTTCTCTGAAGAATAGAAATATTTTGTAATATAGAAATCTAAACTGAACGGTCAATATAGCGGCATCATGAAATTCCAGATTTTGCCACATACTGAAGAATATATTATATTGGATGATTTACTAAACCATAATCTTAACGATTGTATTGCAGATTTAAAAGAATTTCTCCCCCCCCCCTTTGGTACTTGCTTAGAATAGTAACCTGACAGCTAGATATGCAAGGAATTTGTGAGTGAAATGAGACCGCTGCTGGCTTTGCATATTATCTGCTCTCCAGGAAAGGAATTCTGTGTAAGCCAGAATTTGGACTCCTGGTGACATTGATGTAAATATGTTCACTTCTCACTTCTTTTTTAAAACATCCTTATTGTAATATAATTTACATACCGTACAATTCACTCATTTAAAGTACACAAAGGTCAGTGTATTCACAGTTGTTTGACCATCAGCAATTCTAGAACAATTTCATCACCCCCCAAAAAGACTATATACCTGTTAGCAGTCACTCCCTGTTCTCCCCTCTCCTCCCTGTGGGCAACCAGCAATCTGCCTTCTGTTTCTTGTCTTCTTCTTCTTTTTTTTTTTTTTTAAGATTTTATTTATTTGGGGGCGCCTGGGTGGCTCAGTCATTAAGCGTCTGCCTTCGGCTCAGGGCGTGATCCCGGTGCTCTGGGATCGAGCCCCACATCAGGCTCCTCCGCTAGGAGCCTGCTTCTTCCTCTCCCACTCCCCCTGCTTCTTCCTCTCCCACTCCCCCTGCTTGTGTTCCCCCTCTCGCTGGCTGTCTCTATCTCTGTCAAATAAATAAATAAATAAATAAATAAATAAATAAATATCTTTAAAAAAAAAAAAGATTTTATTTATTTGACAGAGAGAGCGCAAGCAGGGGGGCAGCATGCAGAGGGAGAAGCAGACTCCCCACTGAGCGGGGGTTTGATTCTGGGACTCCGGGACCATGACCTGAGCCAATGGAGAATGCTTAACTGACTGAGCCACCCAGGTACCCCTGCTTTCTGTTTCTATGAATTTTCCTATTCTGGGCAGTTCACATCAATGGAATCCGACACTATGCAGCCTTTCGTGTCTAGCCCTTTCACTTAGCATATGCTTTCAAGGTTTATCTGTGTCGTAGCATATATCAGTACTTCCTTAATGCCAAATAATATTCACTGTATGGCTGTATCACATTTTGCATATCCATTCATCAGTTAATAGACATTTGAGTAGTTCGCACCTTTGGGCTATTATGAACGATGCTGCTATAAACATTCCTGTACAAGTTTTTTGTGTAGACGTGTTCTCATTTCTTTCGGGTGTGTATGTAGAAGGAAAATTGCCGGGTTATATGTTTAACTTTTTTTTTAAGATTTTATTTGTAAGTAATCTTTCCACCCAACATGCTTGAACTCACGACACCCAGATTGAGTTACATGCTCTACTGACTGAACCAGCCAGGTGCCCCGTAGATGTTTGACTTTCTGAACAACTGACAAACTGTTTTGCACAGCAGCTGCACCGTTTTGCCTTTCCACCAGCGATGTATGAGGTTCCCTTTTATCTGCCTCCTCTCCAGCACTTGTTACTGTCTATCTTTTTTATTACAACCACACTAGTAGATATGAACTGGTGTCTCATTGTGGTTCTGCTTTTCATTTCTCTAAGGGCTCATGAAATTGAGCATCTTTTCGTGTGTTTAGTAACCATCTGGCTATCTTCCTTGGCCAAATAGTGTTCATTTTTTAATTGAGTTACTCATCTTTTTATTGTTTTCAGTTGTCAGAGTTTTTTTTATATATTCTAGATAGCAGTCCCTTATCAGATGTGCAATTTGCAAATTTTTTGTAGTACAGTTGACACAGTGGCATGTTAATTTCAGGTATACAACGCAGCGATTCAACAGCTCTGTACATGGTACTGTGCTCACCACAAGTGTGACTGCCATCTGTCACCATGCAGTGCCATTACGGTACCACTGACTGTATTCCCAATGCTGTGCCTTTTGTTCCTGGGACTTATTCATTCCATAGCTGGAAGCCTGTACCTCCGACTCCCCTTCACCCACTTGGCCCATCCCCTCTGACCAGTCGGTTCTCTGTACTTATAGGTCTGATTACAGTTTGCAAGTATGTTTTCCCATCCTGTGGGTGGTCTTTTGACTTTGTTGAGGGAGTCATTTGTAGCACAAAAGTTTTCATTTTGATGTAGTCCAGTTTATCTGTTTTTTTCTCTTGTCATTTACACTTTTGATACAACACATTCACTTTTACAAGGCATGTTTAATCACTTAATATTGTCTTGGCCAGTTTGGGCTGCTGTCATGGAACACCATGGACTGGGACGGGGTGGGGGGGAGGCGGTGGCTTAGAAACAGCAGAAATGTACTACTCGCTTCTGGAGGCTGGAAATCCGAGGTCAGGGTGCCAAAGTGGTGGGGTCTGGTACAGACTGCTGACTTACTGTGTCCCCATGTGACTGAGGGCAGAAAGAGGAAATTAGCTCTCTAGCGACTCTTACGAGGGCACTAATCTCATTCATGAATGCTTCACCTTTATGACCTTATCTAATGCTGATTACCACCCGGAAGTACCGCTGACCCTTGAACAATGAGGGTTCAAATGGTGCCGGTCCCCTCACGTGGAGATTTTTTTCAGTGAAAGCGCTGTGAGGGCACTTTCTCTTCCTTATGATTTTCCTCATTTCTCTAGTTCACTTGATCATAAGGATACAGAGGAGGGGCGCCTGGGCGGCTCAGTCGGTTGAGCATCCGGCTCTTGATTTTGGCTCAGGTCGTGATCTCAGGTTCCTGAGAGTGAGACCCGCAACCACCTCCGTGCTCAGCGGGGAGTCTGCTTGAGGATTCTCTCTCCCTTTCCCTCTGCCCCTCCTCACGTGCGTGCTCTCCCTCTAAGATCAATCGATCAATCTTAAAAAAAAAAACAGTATATAATACATATAACATGCCACATATATGTTAGTCAACTGTTTATGTTATTGGGAAGGCTTCTGGTCAACAGCATGCTATTAATAGTTAAGTTTTGGGGGAGTCAAAAGTTATCCATGAATTTTAGATGGGGGGGTGGTAGCTGGTGCCCCCTAACCCCTACATTGTTCAAGGGTCAACTGTCATACCATCACTTTGAGGGAGTGCGGATAGGGTTTCAACATACGAATTTTAGGGGGGATGCAAATATTTAGTCTATAACAATATTGAAATATTATAAGATATATCCTTCCTATTTTGTGGTTGGAGAAAATAAACGTTAGGGTTAAAGGGCCTGCCCTAAGTCCAACAGGAAAATGATTAGGAATCTTGCTTCCCTTGAATTCTTTTTTTTTTATAGGGTTTTGGGGTTTTTTTTAAGATTTTATTTATTAGAGAGAAAGAGAAAGGGAGAACACAGAGGGAGAGGGAGAAGGAGAAGCAGACTTCCCGGTGAGCAGAGAGTCGGACATGGGACTCGATCCCAGGAGCCTGGGATCATGACCTGAGCCAAGGAAGACGCCCAACCAACTGAGCCACCTAGGTGCCCCTTCCCTTGAATTCTCGCCCTGCCACCCAAATATCTCTGTGTGTTAGAAGAACATAATATCTATGTTTTTACCATTTACAAGGGAACTCTACTCCCTTTCTCTTTCTTCAGCTCTGCGATACTTCCTGCCAATATAAAATAACTTCATAGAATCAAAAAATTAGAGATGAAGTCTCTTTGGTCACATACTCCTATACTCCCAGGGTGTTTTACAGGATGAATACAGGAGTTTTGTGCTTTTTACATTTGTGTTTGAACCTAAGTGCTGGAGTCCTACCACTTCCTTAGGGGATGCTTTCCCACTGTAGTATAATGACAGTGTCTCAGAGGTGTTCATGGTACTTAGCCCATATTTTCATTGTTCTGTTCAGCGTCTTCCATTTGAGCCTTACATCAGCCCCTTTGGACCATGCAAAATAATGTCTGCCTCCCTTGGGAACTACCAAGCATCAGGGTCCAAGACAAATTCGTTCTTAGAATTATCTGGAAGTGAGCAAAAATACTTTTCTTTTTTTAAAGTAGGCTCTACGCCCAGCATGGAGCATAGTGTGGGGCTCGAACACACCACCCTGAGATCAAGACCTAAGCTGAGTTCAAGAGTCAAATACTTAACCAACTGAGCCACCCAGGCACCCCACAGTGCTTTTTAAAGCTAGTAACAGATAAAGGAGGAGACCATAGGACATACTGAAACATGAAACAAAATAAAGGTACACTGTGGGCAGATTTTGTTATTTTATAAAGGGGGAGGAGTTGTGTGGGGTTTTTAGTTTTTCTAGGACTGATAATCTTCTAGCATAGCATTTACTCAGGTGCCAGAGCATAGACAGTTTACTGGATCAAACGTGTCTTCCTAGGGAACCACAAAGCTAGATCTACTCCTGGGTGATCTCCCTTTGGACCTGCAAAGCTACCTACATCTGTACGTGTGTCGCGTTTTCTCCACTGCCATCAAAGACCAACCGCTTCACCTGGACTCTGGATTCCTCTCCTCCCACCTTCTTAAGGACTTTGGTCCGGGATTTATTCCCTTTGTTCTGCACCATTTTCTCCCTCCCTGATGGACACATTATTGGCTCTAGGGAGACCAACTCAAAAAAAAGAAAAAAAAAAAAACTTGGGGCACCTGGGTGGCTCAGTCGGTTAAACAACTGGCTCTTAGTTTCAGCTCAGGTCATGATCTCAGGGTTGTGAGCTCGAGACCCGCTTCAGTTGCAGGAGCCTGCTTGGGATTTTCTCTCTCCCTCCCTCTGCCCCTCCCCACCACTCACACTCTCTCTCTCAGAAATAAACAAAAAACCCAAAAAACCCCACCTTGACTCTACATCCTCCGAACTATGCCTTCTTTCTTTGCCTCCTTGACAGCAAAACATCTCAAAAGAGATTCCTTTTATTATTCCCACTCCCTCCCTTACTCCTATCAGGGTTCTGAGAAAATCCTCTTGTCAAGGTCACCAACGACCTCAGTTAGGCCAAGACAAGTTCCCTTTCTGTGTCCGATACTTACTGGCCTTCTCAACAGCATCCAGCGCAGTTGAGCACCTTTGAAACCCTTTCCGCTATATTGGCTTCCATGAGGCCACACGCTCTGGTTTTCCACTCGAAGCTCTTCCTCAGATTCGTTTGCTGCCTCCTCCACCCAACCTTTAAATGTTGTAGATGGGTGCCTGGCCAGCTCGGTCAGTAGAGCATATGACTCTTAATCTCGGGGTCGTAATTTCGAGCCCCACATTGGGTGTAGAGATGGCTTAAAATCTAAAAAACAAAACAAAACAGAAACCCAAAGACATAAAAATAAATAAATAAATAATACATACATACATACATAAATGTTGCAGGGCTACAGGGTGCAGTGCTGAGCCCTCTCCTCTCTGTTGACGCCCCTTCCCCAAGTCTCGGGCCACAGCTCTGAAGAGCGTGTGCATATGCTGACTGCCAGGATAGATCCGTAGCCAGAATCTCTTCCCTGAATTCCGCTTACATGTCCAGCTGCATAATTGATATTTGTATTGGGCTGCCTAATAGATGGTCTCCACAAATCTGTCCTCTCCTTCTTCCCCCAGAGCAAATGTCATCATTAGCCATCCAAGGGCCCAAGCCCAAAACCTTGGCATCATCCTTGACTCCTCCTTCCCCTCACATTCTATCAGCAAATTAGAGTTGGTTGTACTCCAGATATTCAGGGACTTAACCATTCTTTTCTCTCCAAATCCCCTGCGACCCCAAAATCCAAGCTACCATCATGTCTTGTCTGGCTATTTCCTTGGTCCTGTTTTGCTCCTGCCCCTTTTCAACCTACACTTCAGAAAGCAGGCAGTGTGACCCACTTAAACCATAGATCATGTCATTCATTCATTCAAAATCCCTCAGTGATTCCCATTGTTCATTGACTAAAACCCAAGCTCCTTATCATGACCTGTTAAGATCCTGTGGCATTTGGCCACCTCTGCTTGGCCTGCCTCATCTTACACCACACTCCCCTTCACCTGTGTTTCAACCCCAGTGGCTTTCGCTCTTCAGTAAGACAAACTCTTTCTTTCCTAGAGGACTTCGTACTTGGTATCTCGTTTGCCTGAAAAACTCTTCCCCTGGCTTTTTGCATGGCTGGTTCCTTCTCATTCTTCCGGTCTTAGCTCAAACGTCATCTCCTTGTTTGTGCATTAATCCATTTAACAAGTATTTATTGAGCACCTTGCATCTTAGGCCCTGTTCTAGGTGCTGAGCATACAACACGCATGTTTGCGTGGGTCCTCCGAGAAGCAGACACCCAGACAGGATTAGACGTGTAAGAGATTTATTTGGGGAAATATATGTGAAGGATAAGGGGTAAAGGAGAAGGTGAGGAGAATTTTCAGACTGCATACAGGTCAGCTACCATGGAAAGGGGAGAGGAAAGAGACGAGGTGAGGTTTTGGAATATAGGTGAGGCTCCGTGGGGTGAGGTCCAGAGCTGACGACCAAGAAAGAATTCTTGAGACGTCTTTGTTGCAAAATGGTGGCTTATTAAAGCATGGGGATGGGACCCATGGGCAGATAGAGCTGCTCAACGGGGTGTTGAGGGACTTGGGGGAAGTAAGGAAAAGAGAGGTTTCAAAAGAACTTTCAAATGCTAAAGAGGACAGACCTACAAGATACTGGAGGCCTTGCTGTTGTCAAGTTAAGGTTGTTTTCCCCTCTTGTAAGGTATTAACGTTAAGATAATTGGGACATCCCTTGAAAAATGTCACACATGTCCTACCCAGGAGTGGAGGGTGGGGGGAGGTTGCAGGGTGTCAGCTTGTGCTTTGTCTTCAGCTAGCCTTCTGCTCCCTCATCAGAAAGGAAGCAGCATCCGGTGGAAAGTCTCACTCCACAGAGCAGTTCTGAGAAAGTTTTTGGCCAAGCTGATGGGTCAAAGTTGCCCTTGGAAAAATCCCACCATCCCACCTCTTGCAGGAATGGGCCTGAATTAGCGTTGCACCCTGCAGGTGGGATCAGCCCAGGGGAAGCTTGGCCTCTCTGGCAAACACTGTGGCGGTCTGGAGGGCAACAGCTGGAGTCCTAAATCCACCTCCCTCCCCTCAGCAGCGAATCTGAGTATCCCGGCTGCCACAGCCTGTTAGCACGAAATGCGAGTCTTCCTTCTGTTTCCATGGAAGACAGAATTTGAATGCCACTCCCAGCTGCAGGCTATCATCTCAACTCACTCTTCCCCAGGGCAGGAAGAAGTTAGCTGCTTGTCGAATTTGGAGTAGGAACTGCACATGCTAGACTCGGTGCCACAGGGCTTTTCTCTCTGATACCCTCGTGCTTGCCTGCCTGCAAGGAGTGGAAATTCTGGTCTACTCTCCTTGAGGAGATAAGCAAACTGGGCAGCAGGCTCTATCCCTCTGGGGAAGCCAATGGTTTTCCAACTGCGCCACTGACTCATTTAACATTGATGTTTCTTATTTAGGGGTCAAGTTTTACCTTATTTTATTAGTAATAATGATCATTTTTTAAGGGATGTGGAGCCCAATGCAGGGCTTGAACTCACGACCCTGAGATCAAGACCTGAACTGAAATCATGAGTCAGACACTTAACCCACTGAGCCATCCCTGGCTCCTAGTAAAGACGATTTTTGAAATCTCTACTTTTCCATCTCCTGGGTCCTATTTCCTCAACAGGTTCCAAATTGAGAAGCTCCACCCCCGCCCTGGAAAATCCCGTCAACACTCTAGACAAGACAGGGAAAGTCTGAATACTCATGGGGCTTACATTCTAGGGATGAGTGAGTGAGCCCTCCTGACCATCCTCTCCTAAGTCACCTTCTTTTCTCCGTCATTCCTTTATCATATCCTCTGTTTAGTTCTTTCATGGCACTCAATCAAAATCCGAAATAATTTCATTTGCTTGTTTACTTATTTATAGCCTTCCCTCCTCCCCGCACTATCCTCCACCAAGAGAAAATAAATCCTTTGAGGTCAGAGACCTGGGCTGCCTTGTTTATTGCCAAAATTCCAGTACCTAGGAAAGTGCATGACTCTTCAGGTATTTATTGAACCCTGATGAGGTAAAGAGGTGTAGCAGTGGGAAAACAAAACAAAAAATTCCTCCCCTTGTGAGCTTACACCCTACAGTGGGGAGACAGACAATAAGTTAAGTAAATAAATTATGCCGTATATTTTTAAAAATTGTATAGTATGTTAAAAGGTGATAAGGGCTGTAGATGAAAACAAATCCAAAAAGGGGAATAATGCTGCAGCTGGGTGTTTCCATTTTAAGTACAGTGGTCAGAGAAGACCTGACTGAGCAAGTAACATTTGAAGAAGGACTTGAAGGGAGTGAAGAAGTGAGCCAAGCGGGTATCAGCAGGAGAGCATTCAGAGCAGAGGGAATAGAAGATCCTGAATCAGGAATAGGCCTGGCAGGGCCAAGTATGGCCAAAGCAGAATAAGTGTTACAGCGAGTAGTAGGTGATATCTGTGGCTTTTGACTCTAAGATGGGAGCTGCTGGAGAGTTTCGAACAGAGGACTGACCTGATCCCCTTAGGTTTTAAAAGGATCACTCTGCCAGGTGGAAAACAGATGGGAGGGGAGCAAGAGGAGGAGCATGGAGACCAGTTATGCAAATGGTGCGATGATACAGGTGAGAGGAATGGCCCAGGTAAGAGACGCTGGGGCTGGAACCAAGGTGGCAGCAATGAGGTTAGGGAGAAGTGGTTGGATTCTGGATATATGTTGAAGGAAGAGCCAACCGAATTTGGGAGTGGTTGTGAGAATGAAATAGAAGAGAGAGAGCTCAAGGATGACTGCAACTGTGAATAGTAGGATGATGTTGCCATTCATTGAGATGGGGAGGACTGTGGGTGGAGTAGAATTGAGGAGAAGATAATGGGTTCAGTTTTGGACATACTAAATCTAGGATATGTACGAGAATGGGAAGTAAGGATGTCAAGTAAATAGTTGGATGTAATTGACCTGGAATTTGGGAGAGAGGTCCACACCGGAGACATCAGCTGATCATCTTTGGTGCATAGATGAAATTTAAAGTCATGAAATGGAATGAAATCACCACAGGGGTGATTACAGCAAGAGAGGAAGTCTCTGAACTGAGCCCTGGGGCCTCCAACCCTAAGAAGCAAAGAATGGTTAAGGATGCAGCAACGGAGACTGCCAAGGACTGGCCTGGACTAGGAGGAAAACCAGGGGACTGTGTACCTGTTAAGTTCAGTGAGCAAAGTATTTAAAGACAGAAGGAATGATCCAGTGTTTCAAATGCTGCTGATAGATCCCGTGAGATGAAGATGGAGATTGTCCAGTGAATTTAGCAGCAAGCCGTTTTTTGGTGACCTTCAGAGCAGCTTTGGTTGAATGAGGGAGCAGGAACCTGACTAGAGTGTGCTTAAGAAAGAATGTGAGGGGGGGCGCCTGGGTGGCGCAGTCGTTAAGCGTTAAGCGTCTGCCTTTGGCTCAGGGCGTGATCCCGGCATTCTGGGATCCAGCCCCACATCAGGCTTCTCCGCTGGGAGCCTGCTTCTTCCTCTCCCGCTCCCCCTGCTTGTGTTCCTTCTCTCGCTGGCTGTCTCTCTCTCTGTCAAATAAATAAATAAAATCTTTAAAAAAAATAAAGAATGTGAGGATATACAGAAAGCAATTGCATTTCTGTACACTAACAGTGAGACAGAAGAAAGATAAATTGGAATCAGTCCCACTTACAGTTGCACCAGAAACCATAAGATACCTAGGAATAAGCCTAACCAAAGAGGTAAAGGATCTGTACTCTGAATACTATGGAACACTTATGAAAGAAATTGAGGAAGACACAAAGAAATGGAAAAACATTCCATGCTCATGGACTGGAAGAACAAATATTGTTAAAATGCCTATGCTACCCAGAGCAAGCTACACATTCAATGCAATCCCCATCAAAATACCATCAACATTTCTCACAGAGCTGAAACGAATAATCCTAAAATTTGTATGGAACCAGAAAAACCCATATAGCCAGAGGAAAGCTGGAAAAGAAAACCAAAGCTGGTGGCATCATAATTCCAGACTTCAGGCTCTATTACAAAGCTGTAATCATCAAGACAGTATGATACTGGCACAAAAACAAACACATAGATCAGTGAAACAGAATAGAGAACCCAGAAATGGACTCAGCTCTATGGTCAGCTAATCTTCAACAAAGCAGGAAAGAATACCTAATGAAAAAAAGTCTCTTCAACAAATAGTGTTGGGATAATTGGACAGCCATAAGTAGAAGAATGAAACTGGATCATTTTCTTACACTATACACAAAAAAATAAACTCAAAGTGGATGAAAGACCTACATGTGAGGCAGGATTCCATCAAAAGCCTAGAGGAGAACACAGGCGGCACCCTCTGTGACCTCAGCCACGGCAACTTCTTGCTAGACACGTCTCCAAAGGCAAGGGAAACAAAGGCAAAAATGAACTATTGGGACTTCATCAAGATAAAAAGCTTTTGCACAGCGAAGGAAACAGTCAACAAAACCGAAAGACAACCGACACAATGGGAGATGATATTTGCCAATGTCTCATCAGATAAAGGGTTAGTATCCAAGATCTACAAAGAACTTATCACACTCAACACCCAAAAAAACAAATAATCTGGTCAAGAAGCAGCCAGAAGACATGAACAGACATTTCTCCAAAGAAGACATACAAATGGCCAATAAACACATGAAAAAATGCTCAACATCACTCAGCATCAGGGAAATATCAAAACCACAATGAGACACCACCTCACACCAGTCAGAATGGCTAAAATTAACAAGCCAGGAAACAACAAATGTTAGTAAGGATGTGGAGAAAGGGGAACCCTCTTACACTGCTGATGGGAACGCAAGCTGGTACAACCACTCTGGAAAACAGTATGGAGGTTCCTCAAAAAGTTAAAAAATAGACCTACCCTATGACCCAGCAATTGCACTACAAAGATATAAATGTAGTGATCTGAAGGGGCACCTGCACCCCAATGTTCATAGCAGCAATGTCCACAATAGCCAAACTATGGAAAGAGCCCAGATGTCCACTGACAGATGAATGGATAAAGAAGATATGGTCCATATGTACAATGGAATATTACTCAGCCATCAAAAAATAAAATCTTACCATTTGCAACAATGTGGATGGAACTAGAGGGTATTTTCTTTTGAAGATTTTATTTATTTATTTATTTATTTATTTATTTATTTATTTATTCATTTATTTATTTATTTGTCAGAGAGAGAGAACAAGCAGGGGGAGCGGCAGGCAGAGGGAGAAGCAAGCTCCCTGCTGAGCAAGGAGCCCGATGTGGGACTCAATCCCAGGACCCCGGGATCATGACCTGAGCCAAAGGCTGATGCTTAACTGACTGAGCCATCTAGACATCCCAACTAGAGGGAATTATTAATGCTAAGCAAAATAAGTCAATCAGAGAAAGAATTATCACATGATTTCCCTCATATGTAGAATTTAAGAAACAAAACAGGATCATAGGGGGAGGGAGGGAAAAATAAGACGAAATCAGAGAGGGAGGCAAACTTAAGAGATTCAACTATAGGAAACAAACTGAGGGTTGCTGGAGGGGAGAGGGGTGGGGGTTGGGGTAACTGGGTGATGGGCATTAAGGAGGACACATGATGTAATGAGCACTGGGTGTTATATGCAACTGATGAATCATTGAACTCTACCTCTGAAATGAATAATACACCATATGTTAATTAATTGAATTTAAATAAAATTTTAAAAAATTGAAAAAGAACATGAGGGGGGCACCTGGCTGCCTTAGTTGGCAGAACATGTGACTCTCTCTTTTTTTTTTAAAGATTTTATTTATTTATTCGACAGAGACAGAGACAGCCAGCGAGAGAGGGAACACAAGCAGGGGGAGTGGGAGAGGAAGAAGCAGGCTCATAGCGGAGGAGCCCGATGTGGGGCTCGATCCCAGAACGCCGGGATCACGCCCTGAGCCGAAGGCAGACGCCCAACCGCTGTGCCACCCAGGTGCCTCCAGAACATGTGACTCTTGATCTCAGGGTTGTGAGTTCAAGCCCCATGTTGGGCTAACAGCCTACCTAAAAAAAATTTTAAAAATATAAATAAATAAATAAACAAACAAGGATAGACAACTCTTTCAAGAAGTTTTGGGCAAAAGAGAGCAGAGAAATGGGACATTAGCAAGAAGTGGGTAAAGGTATTTTGTTTTTAAGATTGGGAGAAATAATAACATCTCTTGTGTGTTCATGAGAATTAGTAGTAGAATAGTAGTAGTAGTAGAGAGGGGAAAATATGAAGATTTAGAAAAAAGTAGAGAGAAAACAGGAGCGCTGTTAGATTCTGTGCACTATTCGTGTCTTTGAATTCTTTACTTCTAAGAAGCATATCCTTATCTTATAAATTGGAAAAGGCTATTTGAAGGGAAAATAATAGCAATTTTTTTTCTGACACAAAGCCTTTAAGTACTAGATCTTGTTTGCTGTTGCTGTTACCTTGATGTTAGCAATTTTCTAGATGTTTAACTTTCTCCTTGCGTAAAATGCTGCAGCCGGCTGCCTCCTGCTTTATGAGGCCTCGTTGGGGGCTGTATGTCCTTTTGGCTATAACCACAGGTAGTGCCTGCGATTGAATTAATGCCTCTAAGCTTTAACTATTCTAAATCTGTTTATTCTGACTCTGACTTGGGCTTAGGATTCAGAATTCCTCTTGCTCGGCGCAGGGCTTGATTTCTGTGGGATTACACAGCCACGCCTAATGTCTGGGGTTGTTTGATATGCTCAGCAGATGTGGTTGCCAAAGCCAGGCGGGAAAATGCCGCTGACTCAGTCTCTCATCTATTCTCCCATCCAGTAACCACTAACTGGGCAAAGAGCATTGTGCAAGACACAAAGACGAACTGGAGAATCAGGATACCCCAGGTCCTAGATAGAGTCAGGGAGAGAGAGAAAATACATACAGAACTATAACACATGGTAGAACGTGGTAAGTGCCATGAAAGAAATTCAAGGAAAGCACTAGAAGAGTCCAAAAGAAAAAGAGATTATTCCTTCTGGTTTGGGGGACGGAGCTCTGACTCACTGAAGCAGGCGGGGATTCTAAGGAAATCTACCCATCAGCCTTTCTTCCAATGGGCTCAACTTGTTTTAGTATGTCCCCACATTTTAAATTGTAATGATTCATTTTTTTTTAAGATTTTATTTACTTATTTGACAGAGATAGAGACAGCCAGCGAGAGAGGGAACACAAGCAGGGGGAGTGGGAGAGGAAGAAGCAGGCTCCTAGTGGAGAAGCCTGATGTGGGGCTCGATCCCATAACGCGGGGATCACGCCCTGAGCCGAAGGCAGACGCTTAACGACTGCGCCACCCAGGCACCCCAATGATTCATTTTTTATAATCTCCTGAGAAGCAGGAACATTTTGACCCCCCTTTCTTTCTTTATTCTTTTTCTTTCTTTCTTTCTTTCTCTCTTTTTCTTTCTTTCTTTCTCTCTTTTTCTTTTTCTTTCTTTCTCTCTCTTTCTTTCTTTCTTTCTTTCTTTCTTTCTTTCTTTCTTTCTTTCTTTCTTTCTTTCTTTCTTTCAGATTTTTTTATTTGCAGTCACGAGCAGGGGAGGACCAGAGGGAGACAGAGAAGCAGGTTTTCTGGCTGAGCAGGGAGCCCTACATGGGGCTTGATCCTACGACCCTGAGATCATGGCTTGAGCTGAAGGCACTTACCTGACTGAGCCACCCAGGTGCCCCAACCCACTTTCATTTTACAACCAAATGGACTGATTCCACCTCTTTTTGATAACGTTTTTCCCATTAATATGATATTTAAAATTTAACATTAGAAGAGTTTTATTGAATTTTTAAAGCCTAATGAGTATTTGCATTTTAATAAAAATAAGATTTAATCAGCTGAACCCACTTACGAACTCAATATCTTTATTTCCTTATCAAGTGAAAAAAATGTTATCAGAAGGAAACTACCTCTTGCTATATTTTCATAAGTCACTTACCTTCCTCTCTCTTTGCCTAAAAAAGATTGACAAATGTGTCAGCTAGCATAAGAAAGGAACATGGTGGAAGGTCACTACCTCACGTGGGAGTAAATCAATCATATCAGATTTGAGGGGTTTGGGGAGAGAAGAGAGGTACCTATTATCACAAATAAAAAAATACTAATTGTGACTCCCCTCTTTCTCTCTTAATATTTCCAGTAGCTTCAAATGTGACTTGGCTGATGTCACAGCAGATCCAAGAGAGACAGGAAGAAGTTGTACACTGAATTTAGAAAGCCATCCAAAAAAAGATAATTTGTTTTGTTCTAGAAGGTTATAAGTTGGATGTGAGCGAAGGACAAAGAGAGCATATTCCCACCGCCCCCAGCCTCCAGCATAGTGTGTGTGTGTCATAATTGGAGAGGTGATAGAACTCTTTAGAAGATGGTAAGTCAACCATGTAAATTATAGAACATAAGGCACATTTCTATTTTCATGCAACCACATAAAAATCGCAACTTTTAGAGGCCTGGGTGCCTCAGTCAGTTGAGCATCCAGTTCTAGATTTGGGCTTGGGTCATGATCTCAGGATTGTGAGATTGAGCCCTATGTCAGGCTCCACGCTGGGAGTAAAGTCTGCTTAAGATTCTCTCTCTCCTGGGGCACCTGGGTGTCTCAGTCGGTTAAGTGTCCGACTCTTGGTTTCAGCTCAGGTCATGATCTCAGGGTTGTGAAACTGAGCTCCACATCAGGCTCCATGCTCAGCACAGAGTCTGCTTGAGATTCTCTCCCTCTCCTTCTGCCCCTCCCCCATGACAAAAAATCCCAAGTTTTTATCAATATTTTATATATGTATAAAGAGCTATGAAAAACTTACAAATGAACCTGTTATTTGAACATTGATATCCATTAGCATATTTAGTATTATATCTCTAGCTGATATATATTTTTTCCTTTTTTTTTTAATTTGAGTATAGCTGACATTGACAACATATTTAAAATGAGGTTCCAGAATGCAGTTCTAGTTTACACTATTCTGAGAAACAGGTTTCCAAATGATATTCTGGTGTGTTTCTGTTCAACTGGACTTCATCACAGAGATTGTATCTTTGTTTCTGAAAATTTGTACCAACAGTAAAATAGCAGAGCAAATAATCACAGGAAGTTTTTTTTTTTTTTAAGATTTTATTTATTTATTTGACAGAGAGAGAGACAGCGAGAGAGGGAACACAAGCAGGGGGAGTGGGAGAGGGAGAAGCAGGCTTCCCACTGAGCAAGGAGCCCTATATGGGACTCGATCCCAGGACTCTGGGATCATGACCCAAACCAAAAGCAGATGCTTAACTGATTGAGCCACCCAGGCATCCCACTATAGTCTTTTTCTATAACCTCTTTGTTGTTCAACATTATAAGATTCATCCATGTTATTTTACTTAGCCTGCATAGTCCATTCATGTTTATTGCTGTAAAATATTCCATTGCATGAATTCTATGCCACAACTTATTTACCCATTTTACTCTTTTTACTTTTTTTCAGTTTGCTAATCCTCTCCCTGAAACACGGTGCAATCATTGCAGAATTGTTCCTGCTTGTTGCAAGTGCCAACATTGGCCTTTGCAGTGCCCCTGACTTTCTTCCTTCTGTTTTAGTGTAAAAGTTCACCGTTTTCTTGAGATCTTTTTCTTCTCATACAGCCCATGTCTTGCAAATCAGGGTGGGGTTCATTTTATTGTTTTGCCTAGTCCAAAAAATTGTAAATAATGCTGAAGCCAGTTGTCCTGCAATGCACCAGAATGGGTGCGGAATCCAAATATGACATCTGGTGTGCTCTTGTCCGTTTTAGCTAGCTTCCCCTGAATTTCTCTTGTAGGTACTGTCACTTTCACAGGATGAAGGATGTCGATGACTGATTGTCTGTGCTGAAGTAGTAGTTGGTCATGAACTTCCATCCAGACACTGACTGCATCGTTCATGATGGCAGGCTATCCTTAGGCAGCCGGGGTGGAAAAGAGCCATTTAGTTCTTTCCAGATTTTGGCAACTATAAACAATGTTGTTATGAATATTTTTGGTTTTGTGTCCTGGCACACATGCACATATACATCCCTTTTTCTCTTGACTTGAAAACAACAGTCTCTTCATTATAATGGAACGATTTTTTTTCCTGGCAATTTCTAATATTTTTCTTAGTTTATTTATATTCGTGTGCTTGAATAGAAAGCTCAAGTCATATATTTAATATGTGGATTATATATATCGTGTTTGCTCAATCTGGTGATGCTATCCAACATCATTCAATGTGCAGAAAACAGGAGCACTTACACAGGTGGGCAGCACTATTAAAGCACCATGGTAAATAATGTGGGCTCTAGAATCATGTGGATTTTAAGCAAATTTTAGGCAAATTAAGCTTCTCCGATCTTCAATTTTTTAATCTATGAAATTTGGATAATAATACTTACAATGTTATTGTAAGGCACATCCGCAAGGACTCCTTATGATGCAAGTAGCATGTCCAACTCAACACGTGTTAGATACTAAAGGATTTTATTGACCCACCTGACTTGAAGAAAAAGTGGGAAGCAGGGAATGGGGAATAGCGAGGGGAACAGAGGGAGAATAAAATTTCTTCCTACCATCAATAAATAAAAATATTTCACTCTGAATGGGTGAACTGTGCTCCCATTACCCAACCAAGAACCAATCACTAGGGGCGTGGGAAATGCCAACTACAATCAAAGCAATCACGGCCCTCTCTCAGACCTAGGTGGCTAATTCCATTCTAAGCCTGTGGCTGGGACAAAACAGGAAAAGGACAAAATGGATGTTAGGGAGGCAACCACAATGTCCACTCCACCAGACTGACGAATAACAAGGTACAGGGCTCAGTCTAATGCTTGGGGCTCAACGCCCTCTGTCAGCACTCATTGTTCTAGGGGCTGCCAACACCATAATCTGCCCTGCCATTCTCCATATTCAAATAAGCACTTTTCAAAGTGGTGGGATAAATCTACATGTCCTCATGGAAAAAAAAAAAAAAGGTTATCCTGTAATTTCATGACTGGTGATTCTTATATTTGCAGAAAACATTTTCATAGCATGAATAGGACTGGGAATGTACCTGTTATTTTCACACTCAACCAAAACCTGGTGCTGTTACTGATTAGAAGACTATTTTGCAAAGGGCCAAAAATGTTGCACCCCAAAGATATAATTAAATGCTAATGAGTACACGGAGTAAATATTAAAAGTAAACCTGTCATCTGTGGAGAACTAAAAACCTTTCAAATGAAGGGAGGGGAAGAAAATTAGGGGGAATAGTATCCTACAAAAGATCTCAGGGGAAATAAAGTAGGGATTCTTGCCCTGGGCAGAAAAAGGGGAAAATAAAAACCATCCATTATAAGTATATTCACTGAGTTCACTGTCTGAGACTCCAAACAAAGAGGTTATAACAATAGTCAGCAAACAAGCTGGAAGGAACTTTCTGGAGTGATGGACGTTCTCTGGAATGTCGGGGTATGTGGAGATGGTTGCACAACGGCATAAATTTACTAAAAATTATCAAACTGTACACTTATAATGGGTGGATTTTTATGGTGTATAAATTATAATTCAATAAAGCTGTTAAAATGTTTAAGAACACAAGTCACATTCCAAGAAATTACATTTTTATTACCAGCAACACTGAAATGCTGTTTTTCCTCCTTCTGCCCGTCTTCTTCTCTTCCTTTGTTTTGTGGTTGTTGTTGTTTGTTTGCTTGTTTGTTTGGTTTTTGTTTTTCTTTTAAGAGCATTCAGAAGACAAAGATAATGGAGTGCCTGCTAGGAGACATTCCTTTGCTAAAGATGAGCCCGTCCAGCTAGTTGTCTGACGGGGCCAACATCTGGTAGTGATTTCATGGAAGGATCTTTGATCAGGGCTGCTTGGAGCCAAAACACGAGAGACATAGACAGAGTCGAAGTGTGTGAACCTTCCTTAGAACAGCAGAAGCACTGAGCGTATACATTTCTGAACCAGGGCTATTTTGGGGGACAGGCTTTTTTTTTTTAACTTCAGCCTTATTGAGGTGTAATGGACCTCTATAATAGTGACCTCGATCATGTGATTGATTTGACCTACGTGGCTGGCAGATCAAAACCAGAATGTGGGGGCGCCTGGGTGGTTCAGTCAGTTAAGCGGCCCACTCCTGGTTTCAGCTCAGGTCATGATCGCAGGGTTGTGAGATTGAGCCCCACGTCGGGCTCCACACTCGGCAGGGAGTTTGCCTGTGGGTTCTCTTTCTCCCTCTGCCCCTCCCCCACACTCGTGTTCACTCTCTTTCTCTCAAATAAATAAATCTTAAAACAAACAAAGCACATTCTAGAACATCTCTCCCTGCAGGTCATGCCCTAGCCTGGGAGATGATGGGGTGAAGCTGCCACGTGAAAAGCTTTGAGAAAGAACATATAACTCACAGTATCCAAAGATGGGGAGTTGTGTTTTCAGCTTCCTTGTTGTCGAGTTCTTGCCTTACCTTGCGTCAACAGTCAGACCCAACACCTCTGAATTTGGGAGCAGTGACCTGGGATAAAGGGATGAGACTGCTGTATGTAGGGAGCTTTGGAATTTGCAAAGCATAACTCACTAGAAACGTGAAGTGTCCCTGGGCTCCGAACAACCCGCACATGTGAGCACATAGTAGACACAGGGTATATTGAAAGAATGAAGAAATGAATAATTGAAAAGTTTTCTCAGGGCACCCGGCTGGCTCAGTCGGTAGGCACGCAACTCTTGATCTCAGGGTGGTGAGTTCAAGCTCCATATTGGGCGTGGAACCTACAGAAGGAAGGAAGGAAGGAAGGAAGGAAGGAAGGAAGGAAGGAAGGAAGGAAGGAAGGAAGGAAGGAAGGCGTTTTCTCTCTAGAAATGGTTTCCTTGTGTTCCGGTGGCCCAAATAGCAGAACTAAGAGGAGAAACATATATGAGGAACAAAGCTGCAGCATTTAATGACGCCCCAGCATTGACCCAGGATGAAACGATTCATGACGTGGCACACAGCATATGTATGTTCAGCATAGGGTTACAAATACACACTCTGGAGCCGGATTACCTGATTTCAAACTGACTCCCCCATTTTATTAACGGTGATCTTGAGCAAGTGACTTAACGTAAGGTAATTTGTGTCTCTTTTTGGGGTCCAGGACCCAATTCTGATGGGGAGGAGGTGTTCCCACACACACAACCCAAGCAACTCTCAGACACCAGTGGGGTGTCTGACAATTCAAGTCCGTTCTGACACCATTCACCAGAGATAGCATCAGAGTCCACAGGTGAAGGGCTCAGTCCTTCCAGACTGACCCCCCCCCAACCCCGCACCTTTGCCCCAACACTTCAGATGCCAGTTGCAAGCCCCAGGCTGTTGCCTGTGCCTCTGACTCAACCAGCTACAGATAGGACCTTCCAACGATCCCCTCCTCAGGTTCCTTTAATTTACCAAAGCAGCTCACAGAACTCAGGGAAACACTACGGTTACCAGTTTATTAAAGGATATCATAAAGGATATCAATAGCCTGATGAACAGATGCACAGGGCAAGGTCTGGAGAAAGGGCACAGAGCTTCCATGCCCTCTCCAAGAGTACCATTCTTCCTACTTTCCAGGTGTTCACCAACCCAGGAGCTCTCGAAACCCAGTCTTTCTGGGTTTTTATGGAGACTTCATTGCATAGTCAGGATTGACTAATTGATTCAACCTCCAGTCTCTCTCCCCTCCCTGGAGGTCTGGGGTGGGACTGAAATTTCCAACTCCCCTATCACAGGGTTGGTCACCCCGGTAACCAGCCCTCCACCCTGGGTGAGATCCAAACGTCACCTTCATCAATGCAACAAAAGACACACTTGTCACACTCAACACTTAGGAAATTCCAAGGGTTTAGGGAGCTGTGAGCCAGAACTGTGAATGAAGACCAAATATATATAAGAAATCTATTTTGGTCAACTGACCAGATAAATATTTCTTACAAATCACAATACCCAGGGTCTAAATTGCCCATCTATAAAATGGGAGTAAGAATAGTAGCTATTTCACATATTGTGAAAATTAAATGAGTTGATCTCTGTAAAGTACTTGGAAAATTGCTCAACCCATAGTAAGCATCATAGAAGTGTTTTATTATTATTGCCTATTTTTTCAACTTTCCTTTTAGCGAATAGCACTTTCCAGCCTTTCTTTGTACACCGTACCCTTCCCCACTTCGACCCATCCTTCACTACCAAAGATACGTGTACTTTGCTGAGGTGCTCACTTCTGAATGTGAGTCATGCCTGACGCTTAGCCAGTCTTGGGATTCCTAGTGTCTACAGTGGAAAGATCTGATCATCTACATCAAAGGACATTAATGCCGACAGCCATTAAGAGAACATTAAACCAGCCCAGAAGATGTTTAGTATAGAGGTTAAAGCCTACGATTCTGCTCTGAGCTCTGTCACCAACCCACTTCGTGACCCTCCTAGGAAATCACTCACCCTTTCAGTGACTCAGTGTCCCTCATCTGTCCAACAGGGATAACACTTACCGTGAACACTTCACAGGGTTTGGAGTCTGTTCCCATTAGCAGAGCATGATTGTTCAAACCCAAAGTGTTTTTTACTTACTTATGAAATATTTTAGATAAACAAAATCTGCAAAGAATAATGTGACAACACCCAAGTACCTATTGGTCTAACAAACCAGGCATGACACGCAGAGTGGAAACCCTGGCTTGAAGGATTTTATTTGGTCATATTTGCATTCCTCACCACGTTCCTGTATTGAGAACGTATCTGTATTTTATCATGATCATTCCCCTTATCAATATCTGGGTCATATAAACTAAGGCAAAGAGGCTAGGAAGAATGAGAATCAGTTCCTGCCTATTTTTCACCATTTATGTTCAGAAATGCTTGGGAATTCCCAGTTGCTTCTCTGTAACGAAACTGTGTTTAATTTTTAGGACACTTTCTGTGCAGGTAAAAGAAAAGCATACCTATGGGGCTCCTGGGTGGTTCAGTCGGTTGAGCATCTGACTCTTGGTTTCGGCTCAGGTCATGACCTTAGGGCTGTGGGATTGAGCCCCTTTTGGGCTCCACACTCAGCATGGAGTCTGCTTAAGAGTCTCTCTCTCCCTCTCCCTCCCATTCTACCCCTCCCCCTGCTCCTGTGCGCACACTTTCTCTTTCTGTCTCTAATATAAATAAATAAAATCTTAAAAAGAAAAGCAGACCCAAAACTGGCTTCAACGATAAGTGGATCTTACTGATTTACAGAACTAGAGTCCAAAAGCAGACTTTCAGGTCAGGTTTGTTCTAGGGGCTGAAGAGTGGACCCAATTTTCTTCTTGGTTCTCCCCCTCTGCTTTCTGCCATACCTCTTGCTTCTCCTGGCTGGCTTCCTTCCGGATGTTCAAATGGCCCCCAGGCTGGGGCATATTTCCTCATCCAAGCCCTGCAAGGAAGAGCGATCATCTTTTCCTATCATTCCCAGCTAGAATCCTAAAATCCACCCAGATTAGATAACCTTGGACCACATGCGACAACAAGAAATGTCACGGGACTTAGTCTTGGTCACATGTCATGAATTTCATGTCTGGAGCTTGGGTAGAGTTAACTTCAGCAGAACCAAATCGATACCTTCCTCCCAAAAGAAAGTCCCAGCATCCACCTCAGTAGTTTTTTAGGCGGCAGCTTCTGAGCAGTAAGTGGCTAAATAAACAGTATTAATAAGATGCTATTTTAGATTGTTCCAGTACAGGGACAGACCTAGCTTTTGCAGCACCTTAGGGATGAATTGGGAGGAGTGGTCTCTTGTAAGAAAACGAATACAAAATTAGCTTCAAGTATGACTATTTAGAATGAGAAAAGAGACTTAAAAACTTAGAAAAACAATTTTATTAACTGCCTTTATAATAATTCTTTCTGCAGCTTTGCCTCTCCATATGACAATTTCATAAGATAATTTTTAGGTTCAAATACTAATATTTCTGCTAGCATGGTTGAACAAAACTTACTTGTTATTATTGATAGTTTCCAGAAAGCATCTTGTAGCTTCAAAACTCACTACTGGGGGCCACCTGGGTGGCTCAATCAGTTAAGCATCTGCCTTCGGCTCAGGTCATGATCTCAGGGTCCTGGGATCGAGTGCCAAGAGGGGCTCCCTGCTCGGCGGGAAACCTGCTTCTCCCTCTGCCTGCCGCTACCCCTGCTTGTGCTGTCTCTCTCTCTGTCAAATAAATAAATAATCTTAAAAAAACAAAACAAAACAAAACAAAACCTCACTGTTGGTGGGGTGTGGGTTGCCTGGCTGGCTCAGTTGGTAGGGCATGTGAGTCTTGATCTCAGAGTTGTAAATTCAATCCCCACATTGGGTGTAGGGATTACTTAAAAAAAAAAGAAAAAAGGGACGCCTGGGTGGCTCAGTCAGTTAAGCATCCGCCTTGGGCTCAGGTCTTGATCCCAGGGTCCTGGAATCGGGGCTCCCTTCTTAGTAGGGGAGTCGGCTTCTCCCTCTGCTTCTGCCCCCATTCTCGCTCTGTCTCTCTCTCAAAAATAAATAAGATCTTTAAAAAATAAATAAATAAAAATAAAATAAATAAATAAATAAATAAATAAATAAATAAATAAATAAAACAACCCCTCATTATGGGGAAGGACATGTACTTTTAGGACTGTTTTTACATTTGTGGATATTTCTGTGAAGCTTCAGAGATGAACTGCAAGATTTCAGGGCATTTCAGTTGTTTTTTTTTTTTTTAAAGATTTTATTTATTTGACAGAGATAGAGACAGCCAGCGAGAGAGGGAACACAAGCAGGGGGAGTGGGAGAGGAAGAAGCAGGCTCATAGCAGAAGAGCCTGATGTGGGGCTCGATCCCAGATCGCCGGGATCACGCCCTGAGCCGAAGGCAGACGCTTAACAGCTGTGCCACCCAGGCGCCCCCATTTCAGTTGTTTTTACCCCGTGCTTAGTGGTAATGCTCTGAATGGACGCCATGCATCAGCTGTCGTCGTGATGTGTTACCTTTCATATCAACTCATTGGCGTATTTATGCAAATTAACAAAAATTAAAGTCTTTTCATTCACCCCTTGCCATTAATCGGATCCTCAAACAATGCCAGAACTTACTCACTACACTCATTCAACGCGAATTGTCGTAATGAATTACTGCTTTTGGTATGACTTAAAATTTTGGGGGGGTTATAATTCACTTCTTAATGTCAGAATAATTTCTATTGAATTCGTCGTTCATTTTGCATGGCTTTTGTTTCATATTCTCTAAACCTAGTGAGTCTCTTTGAATGTCTGCTGAATTAAATTCAGTTGAAGCAATCGTGACAAAATGCTTCCAATAGTTAACTGTAGTAAAACACCATTAGGTCCCTCTTGCATTTTTTTTTTTTAAAGATTTTATTTATTTACTTGAGAGAGTGAGCAAGTGAGAGAGCACGAGCAGGGGGAGGAGCAGAGGGAGAGGGAGAAGCAGACTCCGGGCTGAGCAGGAAGCCCGACGTGGGGCTCAAGCCCAGGACTCCGGGACCATGACCTGAGCCGAAGGCAAGAGCCCAACTGACTGAGCCACCCACGTGCCCCAGCCGCTTGCATTTTAAGATGACAAAGAGATCCTTGACAAAATACATTTTCTCACGTGTTTTACTGGATGGTTCTGATGCAGGCTGGCTGGGTCTGAGGACCAAGACGGGGGTCTGGCAGACCAGCCAAGAGGGTCCCTGGCTTCACACCGGATAGAAATCGAATGAGAGGAAGTGAGAGCAGAGTTTATTAAAGATGTAGAGAGAGTGTGGATACAGACAGAGCATCTGGGAGACCAGAGAGAAAAAGAAGAGAGTCTGGTCTTTACTCGGGGTCCAGGGTGTTTATTGAGGATTGTGATCTGGTGACGTGTCTTCTCAGCATCCAGGAAAAAAGACAAGTTTTAGGTGTTCTCCATATGTCACTTAAGCCCTGGAGACAGGGGTCTTGGTGAGTCAGTGGTCTGGAAAACGATCACGAGGATGCTGCCTGGTCACTCCTTGGATGTTATCTATCGCGCTGGAAGAAACAATTAAATCCAATCTTCTATGAGGAGGACATGCATTATCTGTGCTATAAGGCATGTGTGAGGCGGGGGTGTAAGTCCTAGCAAGAACAGAAGCAGGAAAAGGAGCGAAAAAAGCAGTTTTTCATGGGGTCCCTATACTTTTCCTGTCTCCGTTCCAAAATGCCTTTCCAAACGGAGGTTAAAGCAGTGTGATATAAAAATATATATTTGGTCTCTGCCCTTGGTTCCTGGCACAGTGTTCCTAAAACCCTTGGAATTTCCTGAATGGTAAGAGTGTCTATCATCATTCCTAAGGGGCCCCTTTGGATCACATCTAAGTTTATGCTAAAGAAGTGACTTGAGGTGGGTCCCAGAGATAGCCTCAGGATGGGGGCAGCTCCCTGAAGATCCAACACTTTACTAGAGCCTGAGAACCCTCTGTTCCATCCACTGATCTCCAGAAGAAGGCGGGGGACTGGAGTTGGAGCTCTGAGAAAACTCTTGAACAACGAGGCTCGGGGGAGGTTCCAGACTGGTGAAAACATGAGAGTGCTGGGAGGGTAATACACCAGGTAATACACCAGGAGAGGACATGGAAACTGTACATCAGCCCGCCACCCCCAGTCCCAGCGCTAAGCATCTCTTCCATTCGCCTATCCTTGAGTTGTATCATTTCTTTTTTTTTTTTAAAGATTTTATTTATTTATTTGACAGAGACAGCCAGTGAGAGAGGGAACACAAGCAGGGGGAGTGGGAGAGGAAGAAGCAGACTCCCAGCGGAGGAGTCTGATGTGGGGCTCGATCCCATAACGCCGGGATCATGCCCTGAGCCGAAGGCAGATGCTTAACAACTGCGCCACCCAGGCAACCCTGAGTTGTATCATTTCTAACAAACCAGTAATAGTAAGTAGAGTGCTTTCCTGCGTTCTGTGAGTCATTCGAGGCAGCTGTCATGGGAACCTCCAAATTTGCAGTCAGCTGGGCAAAGTGTAGGTAGCCTGGGCACCCCATCTGCAGTTGACATGGGAAGTAGAGGCAGTCTTGTAGGACTGAGCCCCTTAACCCGCAGGGTCTGATGCTCGCTCAATATCAGAATTGAGTTGAACTGTTGTGCACCTGGTGAGTGTCAGGGACTCCGAGAATTGGTTGTTGCTGTGGGAAAACACTCCACATATATTGTGTCGGAAAGAATCTCAGAAGCAGAGAAAAGCGAAAAGGCTGCTGCCTACAAGCCAGGAAGCGAGCTCTCACCAGGCACCGAATCTGTCACCTTGATCTTGGGCTTCCCAGCCTCCCAAACTGTAAGAAATAAATGTCTGCAGTTTAAATCCTTCCCGTCTATGGGACTTTGTATAGCAGTCCAAGCTAACTAAGAGAGAAATCGGTCCGGGGCGCCTGGGTGGCTTAGTCGGTGAAGCGTCTGCCTTTGGCTCAGGCCATGATCTCAGGGTGTGGGATCGAGTCCCATATCGGGCTCCCTGCTCAGTGGGGGAATCTGCTTCTCCCTCTCCCTCTCTGCTGCTTTCTCTCTCTCTGTCAAAGAAATAAAATCTTAAAAAAAAAAAAAAAGATACCAGACACAAAAAGCCATGATTTTCATATTGTATGATTCCATTTAAATGAAACATCCAGAACAGGCCATTCCATGGATACAGAAAGTAGGTTAATGCTTGCCAGGGCTGTGGGAAGGGCTGACTGCTAATGGGTAAAGGGGTTCCCATTTGAGGTAACGAAAAATTCTAGAACTGGACGGCGGTAGTTGTACAACATTGCGAATGTACGTACTGCCACTGAATTGTACACTTTACAAGAGTTAGAATGGTAAATTTTACATTATGTGTATCTTACCACAATTTAAAAAAATATGCCCATTAAGATGGCTATTATCCAAAAACGGAATGGGGCGCCTGGGTGGCACAGCGGTTAAGCATCTGCCTTCAGCTCAGGGCGTGATCCCGGCGTTCTGGGATCGAGCCCCACATCAGGCTCCTCCGCTATGAGCCTGCTTCTTCCTCTCCCGCTCCCCCTGCTTGTGTTCCCTCTCTTGCTGGCTGTCTCTATCTCTGTCAAATAAATAAATAAAATCTTTAAAAAAAAAAACTTCAAAAACAGAAAACAAGTGTTGGGGAGGATGTGGAGAAAGGGGAACTCTCGTGCTCTGTGGGTGAGAACGTGAAATGGGGCAGCTGCTGCGGACCATGTGGCAGGTCCTCAAAGTTAAACCTAGAATCACCGTATGACCTAGACATTCTACTTCTGAGCTGATACCCAAAAGAGTTGAAAGCTGGGATTCCAATGGCTATGTGCACACCCACGTTCACAGCGGCATTATTCACAATCACCAAAAGGTGGACAACAACCCCAGCGTCCACAGAGGGATGAGTGGATCCTCAAAATGTGGCATATCCCAACAATACAATGGAACATCACTCAGCCTTTGAAAGGAAGGGAATTCTGACACGCGTTACAGCACAGAGGAAGCTCCACGATGTGAGCCACGTAAAATAAGCCAGCCCCACAGGGCAAATATTACGATTCCACTTATATGAGTTGTCAGAGCGAGTGGTAGAGACAGAAAGCAGAACGGTGGTTGCCAGGAGCCAGGGAAGGGAGTGGGGTAGTGCGGTTCAACGCGGACCTTTTCAGTCTGGAAGATGGAAAGTTCCGCAGATGGACGGTGGGATGACTGCACGTTAGTGTGTGTGTTTAATGCACATGCGCTGGACTCCTAAAAACTGTTAAAATAATAAAATGTTGTTATGTAAACAAAACACCCTAAATCTAAAAACTTAAAAAAAAAAAAAAAGAGCGAGGGCCCCTCCCTCCGCAGTGGCCCGCGGAGGAGGTGCGGCTGGGCCAGGAGGGGGCGCTCTCGGCGAGGCCCCGCCGCCACCTAGCGCCTAACAGCGGCGGGGAGGAGCCGGCGTCGCATCCCGCAGCGGTGCCCGGCAGCGGTGCTGGGGACAGACAGCCTGAGGGCCGCCGCCCCCCAACCAGCAGGCCCCCTTCAGGGCCTGAGCCGCTGGGCGAGCAGCGCAGCCCTGCCGGGGAGTGGGGCACAGGGGCAGGGCGTCTGGGGCTAGGGCGGGGACCCCGGGCGGGGGCGGGGGGAAAGGGGCCGCGGGCTGGCGGCGTCAGGGCCAGGGAAGAGGGGGTTGGGGCGCGTCCGGTCGGGGCGAACGCGGTGCGGCGCTTCCCCAGCGCTCGGTATCTGCGGCCAAAATACGGCCACAGGAAGGTGGGTGCCCGCCCTTTCCTTGGAGAGCAGGAGAGTGAGAGTCTCGGGAAGTTGCATTTTCCCACTCGGTTTCCTAAAAAAGGTGCCTGAAGAAACAGATCTCAGCAGTCGTAAAGGATGAAGGTTGAAAGAAAACCATGCACTTTGATTCTGTGTGCTGCTTAAGTGAGTTGTTCTTATTTATTTTTAAACTATTTTTGCTTCTTTTTTTTTTCCTTAAGATTTTATGCCATTCATTTGAGAGAGCGAGCGCGCACAAGCAGGGGGAGAAGCAGGCAAAGGGAGGAGCAGACTCCCCGCTGAGCAGGGAGTCTGATGGGGGACTCAGTTCCAGGACCCTGAGATCATGACCTGAGCTGAAGGCGGACGCTTCACCGACTGAGCCACCCAGGCACCCGAGTGAGGAATTGATTTTAAAAGAAACATTTTCTAGGGTCGAGGGGCTGGCTCTGGGGGCAGAGCATGGAACTCTAGATCTCAGGGTTGTGAGTTCAAGCCCTACCTTGGGCATAGAGTTTCCATACATACAAACAAATATTTAGAAAATATAACGGTGGCTTAGTGGTTAAGCTTGATTAATACAAGCACAAGTGGGGGGCTTGACTTCTGCTCAGGTCATCATCTCAGGGTTGTGAGCTAGAGGCCCTTCAGCCTCCTCCCTGGCGCTAGATGTGGGACCGCCTTATGATTCTCTCTCTCCCTCTTCCTTTGCCTCCCCCCCCCCCAATAAATAAAATAAAGTCTTGAAAAAAAATTTCTGGACCTGAGGAGGAAGAGAGGAGGGGGATGAGGGAGAAGGGCACAGGGAAGGAGGGAGCAACAGAGGAAGCATTTCAGGGAGAGACAGGGAGAAAGGTCTCTGGAGTCTCTTCCAGAACACTGATTCTATAGGGTCAGGGCCCCACCCTGTAATCTCACTTAACCTTAACCACCTCATTAAAGGGTCCATCTCCAAACACAGTCACGTGGTGGTTAGGGCTTCAACATGAGTTTTGGGGGACACAGTTCTGTCCACAGCACTCACATACACCCAGCTCCTTTTAAATCATAAAAAACTTTGCAACCCTTGTTTCATCTATACTCCTAATGTTTTGCTTTTTTTTTTTTTTTTTTGGATTTTTTTTTGCTGGAATATTTCAAAGGAAATTCCAAACATATAATTTTACATGTAAATATGTCAGCATGTCTTCAAAAGGAAAGTTTAAAAAACACACACCCCATTAATACACAGAGAAGTCGTTTTTTATCATCTAACATCCACTCAAATTTCCCTAAGTATCTAAATACGTCTTTTTTTAAAAAAAAGAAACATTTCAAGTATTTGTTTTGTTCTTATTTATTTTTTAGTAATCTCGACACCCAATGTGGGACTCGAACCCATGACCCCGAGATAAAGAGTCTCATGCTATTCCAACTGAGCCAGCCAGGTGCCCCCTAACATAGGGCTTTATATGTTTACTTTATTTTAAGCAGGACGTACACAAGCTCCACATACTGCATTTGATTGGTAAGGTCCCTACTTCTTTCCTTCTTTTAGTTTCCCCTTATCCCTATTTTTATCATGCTATGTTATTTGGTGATATACTCGCCTATTTGTCTTATAGAATTGAATTCCCCACATTCTGGACTTGACGGATGGTGTAACACACCCTGCTTTCTCCCCACATTCCCTATGAACTAGTGGTTAGATTTACAAGCTGATTTCGATTCAGTTTCTTGTCTTTTTTTTTTTTTTTAAGATTTTATTTATTTATTTGAGAGAGAGACCAAGATAGCGACAGAGAGCACGAGTGAGAACAGCAAGCATGAGCGAGCATGAGCAGGGAGGAGAGGGAGAAGAAGGCTCCTCGCTGAGCAGGGAGCCCAATGCAGGACTCCAGCCCAGGCCCCTGGGATCGTGACCTGAGCTGAAGGCAGATGCTTCACCGACTGAACTACCCAGGAGCTCCTGCATTATGTATTTTTTAAAGATTTATTAATTTATTTGAGAGAGGAAGAGAGCAGGGGGAGGGGCAGAAAGCGAGGGAGAGAGAGTCTTAAGCAGACTTTGAGCTGAGCATGGAACCCAGTGTGGGGGCTCAATCCCAAGACCCTAAGATCGTGACTTGAGCTGAAACCAAGAGTCAGTCACAACCAAACGTGCCACCCAGGTGCCCCTGATTCACTCTATTCTTCACTGATGTTTATTATCTGTCTCCTCCCGTGGGAAAGGAAGATCCATGAGGGGAGAAATTTTTCCTTTTGTTCACTGCTAAATTCCAGGAATTCACACATTTACTCATATTTGGAAAAATTAATAAATGCTGATAAAATTTTGCCTCCCACAAGAGCCTATTGTTTCAAATTGCCTCAAAGCAGTGACCTGAAGTGAGGGAGAAGAGTTCCAAAAACGGTAGTCCACGCAACCCACAGCCCCGGATTTCGACTACTCACCACAGGCAGCAGCTCTTTCTTCCCATGGGTCCTGTCCCCGAGCTTTAATAAAGCACCATTTTGCACCCAGGATGTCTCAAGAATTCTTTCTTGTCGTCGGCTCCAGACCTCACCCCACCAAGCCTCACCTACAGTCCAACACCCCATCATATGATGCCCAAACGCGGGGCTTTGAGTCTTTACAGCTGGACTCTGAGCTTCGGTGCAAAGTTGATGAGTACTTTCTCTCCTCTTCCTTTACTCTCCTTTCAGGGGCTCTTCAAGGAGGACGGTGTTACTGGAACACTTTCATGTCAATCACCAATTGCTTAGGCTGCAACCCTCTAGCCTGTGGCTACTCTATGGGGAGGAGAAAGCCTGCCCTTTGGCTGGAAGTTAGTACCCTGGCCGGGATGGTAATAAGACCCAAAAACTTGATGCCCTTTCTTTACTGCTGTCCTTATACAAGGTCTTGTATAGGTCTGTCTTGGACTTGGGACAGCCACCTAAGTCACCAGGACAGCTGCCAATCTTAAGACTCTCGTGTGAGGTTTCCTCTTGATTGATCTAATGTGATTCCCTTCAAATCCCTGGTCTAGCCACTTCTGCCCACGGGACCTCCACTCGGAGCCAGCTGAAACCAGTACCCAACTGAATGAAAACCCAACTGGGGACCGTTTCCTAGGGAAGTTGGCTATAAGGATGACATATGTTTAATGTCGTTTAGAATCATGATGGATTTTGGGGCGCCTGGGTGGCTCAGTCGTTAAGCGTCTGCCTTTGGCTCAGGGCGTGATCCTGGCGTTCTGGGATCGAGCCCCACATCAGGCTCCTGTGCTGGGAGCCTGCTTCTTCCTCTCCTACTCCCCCTGCTTGTGTTCCCTCTCTTGCTGGCTGTCTCTCTCTCTGACAAATAAATAAATAAAATCTTAAAAAAAAAAAAAAAAAAAAAAAAAAAAAAAAAGAATCATGATGGATTTCTATCTTTACTGTTTTCCGTGAATGTCCACTACTAACTACTTAAATTACAAAATTCGGTAATTTCCCCTTGTAAAACTTTTCTAGTGTTCTCCATGGATTAAAAATGGCAGGTTCTCCAGATTAAGGAAACTTTCTCTTAAGATATCTATGACTTACAGAAACGTGTAATATTCATTTGTAAACAAAGCATTTAACTTTTCTCTCTACCTGAACCCTCTGATTCAAAAGGTCTCAGTGAGGGGCGCCTGGGTGGCTCAGTCATTAAGCATCTGCCTTCGGCGGAGGGCCTGATCCCAGGGTGCTGGGATCAAGCCCCGCATCGGGCTCCCTGCTCCGCTGGAAGCCTGCTTCTTCCTCTCCCACTCCCCCTGCTTGTGTTCCCTCTCTCGCTGGCTGTCTCTCTCTCTGTCAAATAAATAAACAAAAATCTTTAAAAAAAAAAAAAAAGGTCTCAGTGAGTATTCTTTCTTTCATGGCAATCATAGTCATTTGCATAAGTTCACTAAGAATCTGTTCTCCTTGTAACAGGACACTGGAAACATTGGCTATTTTCCCAAGGCTTTGACTGGAATGTCGTATTTGAGAGAGACATGCATAGACTCGGATATGACCAAACAGCTTTGAGGAACTAAGGTTGACTTAGTTGGAGCCATAAAGCCCCTTGGAACTGGTGGCCTGATACCTTGCTTACGGAGTTCCCAGCGGCCTCACCAGGTGAGTAAAGGATGTCGCTTCCTGGCAGGTGCAGGAACCTCAGGATATTTGGGGACCCTAAGAAAAGCAATGTGCCCAATCTACAGGTGTTACAGGCATGTATGATGGCAAGTACTTGGCTTGGCTTCTGGCCCAGAGAGGCTACTAAAAGTTCAACCTGGAGATTCCTTATAAAAAGTTGCAGCAAAGCAGATGTTAAAAGGTCTATATGATAATCACTAATTGGGCCAAGTTTGTTAAAACTGAACTTGTTTTTCAAATAAATTAGTCCTGATTTGGCTCTTTCTTTCTTTCTTTCTTTTGATTTGGCTATTTCCGATTAAAAATGAAGGTTATTTTAGAGAGAAATTGTTTCAATAACTCACCTTCGTAGATGTTAAATTCTAGCTCTGATTGTCTTTGAATGTTGCTTGCCTAAGCCAGACACCTTGGAACTTCAGAGAAATAACTTTTCTATTTCTACATAATAGCTCATGTCTAGATAATCTTATTTGTTGTTCTGTGGGGATAACAGGACCCCATGGGCATAAGAGTATTTAAACAATTGGAAAATGGAATTAATCCCCCAACAACTGTATAACTCAGCTATCACCTTGACCAAGTCTATGTGGCTGGGATGATGAAATTTTTCCTTCAAACCCGGAGCATACCTCACTCCATGGGGCTAACTACAGACTTGTGGAGATAATGGATGGCCCCACTTTCTTTGTGATAAGATTGGATGATGCAGTTGGGGATGCCCTTAGCTCTTGACAAGTTTTCTCCCACTTGCCAGTGATTCCTTGTAATTAGGATATTGTTAAGGCTGGACCTCAAACAAAAAGTGCTTCTTAATGGTTTCGTCCCTCATAGTCATATTTACCCTCGAAGCCACCTCTAGGGAGGTACAATTGCAAACAAAGGCTTTAGCGAAACGTACAACAGCCCTCCTGGTAAAAGGAGCCTCAAAGTTCACTATGGGACAGTCCCCGGACTGTAATGACTTCACATCAGGTCCAGCGTGTCTTACAAACCAAAACCACCAATGTATGATAGGAGGCTGACTTATTAAACACCAGGCAGTGCTTATAGATATGCCTGAAATATATTTAAAACCTGTCAACCTTAAAACCCATCTACCCTTATGGCTGGACCTGACCATTGTACTTCTATGGAGCAAAGTGTTCAGAGGTTAGTGATCTTGTTTATTCCAGTCGATCAGATTTAAGATGCCCCTATTAAAAATGCAGATGACAGTTGGTTTATCAGTAGCCACAGTTTCATGGAAAAGGGGGTATGAAAAACTGGGTATGCTACAGTCTTAACTCAGACTGTTAAGGCCAAAGCCCTGTCAGCAAACACACCTGCCCCCAAAGCAGAATGAACAGCGCCCACCTGTGCTTTGCAATTGGCAAAAGCCTTAAAAATATTTATCCTGACTCCAAGTATGCCGTCCTAGTCCTATATGCCCATGGAGCGATTTAAAGACAAGAGGATTATTATCAAGCCATAACTGCCCAATCAAATATGGACCTGAAATTCACACATTCAAAGGATGGCGCTCCGAACCCTTAGTATGCCGACTACACTTCAAGGAGGCCCAGTATTAGATGGCTGGCTCCTGGCTGGGACCCAATGGCTATGTGACGCTAACTTGTGGCCCTGGCTTCCCCCAGGCTGGATAGGCCGCTGTACTCTGGGTTTTGCCTAGACGCACGGACATATTATTAAAACCATTACCAACCCAGCCAACCTTCCAAATTTAAAATGATGGTGGACGTGTTCTGCGTTGCATTGGTATGACCACCTACTATCCATCTTTGTTCCCTCTTGGAGACTGAAGGATGTTTGGCACGTGGAAACTCTTAGTAAGTACATGGTCAAAGCCCTAAATGACACTCAAAATAGCATTTCTCTACTAAATACTTGAGTAATACAAATGTGTAAAGCTGCTTTATAAAATAGAATAGCATTAGCTGTTTTAACTGTTGCACAAGGTACAACTTGCACTATCATAAAAACAGAATGCTGGGTATACCTTCCAGATCCCACAAATATTTCTGGGTTTCTAACTGGCGTGAGTACGCAGATTGACGCTTTTTGCTTTTAACTCCTGGACTGGAGGAAAATTATGGGTGACTATTAAGGGTCTCTTTAGGGGCGCCTGGGTGGCGCAGTCGTTAATCGTCTGCCTTTGGCTCAGGGCGTGATCCTGGCGTTCCGGGCTCGAGTCCCACATCGGGCTCCTCTGCTGGGAGCCTGCTTCTTCCTCTCCCACTCCCCCTGCTGTGTTCCCTCTCCCGCTGGCTGTCTCTCTGTCACATAAATAAATAAAATCTTAAAAAAAAAAAAAAGGATCTCTTTATCGGACTTCTCATTCTTATAGCCCTACTAATCTTAATGCATTGTCTTTTTCAGCATCTCTCCGCTTGGTGTCGAGACCCCAGCCCTACAATGACTTCACATCAACAGATGATCCCTTCTCAAGGAGGTTCATCTGTGTTGACCTCGCTGGTTTCAGCTGCCCCCCCCTTTTGTAACTCCCCTATATGTTCCCCAACTGACCAATACTGACCCATAGGTGGGGACGTCTCTACGCCCCTCAGCAGGAAGACGTTACAGAAGATGAGACCTTCCACCTTCAACAATCTTAAAGATTGAAGGGTCAAAATTGTTCAAGGGGGAAATGATGAGGGAGCAGAAGGCTGGCTGAAGACCAAGCACAAGCTGACACCCTGCGACCTCCCCCTAGTCCCCACTCCTGGGTGGGACATGTGTGACATTCTTCCAGGAATCTCCCAACTAAATGTTAATACCTTGCTAGAGGGGAAAACAACCTTCACTTGACAACGGCAAGGCCTCGGGTATCTTGTAGGTCGGTCCGCTTGAGCCTATGAAAGTTCTTTTGAAACCTCCCTTTGCCTTACTTCCCCACCTCCTGAGCATATAATCACCACTCCGCGAGACCCCGGTGCAGCAGCTCTTTCTGCCCACGGGTCCTGTTCCCGTGCTTTAATAAACCACCATTTTGCACCAAAAAAAAAAAAGATTACTCACCACATAATTCTCAACTCTGATGTCCATCTGCCAGCTCAGCTAATCCACTTATACCTGATTTGATTCTGAAACAATTTCATAGTCGTTTGGTGGGGTCACCATATCTAATTGGGTCCACAATTGCCTTCTGACTTTCTCGGGCTCTAAAGTCATTGCGTCTAAGGTCAAAGTAACAAGTTGGTTTCTGTTAGTTGAAACAAGAGTTAGATCTGATGCTCAGACTTTAATTTCCCCTTGAATTCTGTCATTATGTGGAGTCTGTGAGCTCCTTCTAGGCATAGACCTTTCCCCTAAAGCCAAGCTCAGCTTAGAGCCTAGCACACCATCAGCTCCCCTGACTTCCCTTACCCTGCGTTGACTCCATGACCCAGCAGTCCCACGGGTCTGAACTAGTCGCTCCCTTGCAAGCCTCCCTGAAACTATCCACTCGTTCCTTCCACTTCTCAGCCAAACACTCCCTGTCTGTACTTGCTCGCCTCCCCCGCTTCCACACCACCGCCCCCACCCCCCGCACGCTGGCTCAGCACCAGCCTGCCCCTGGACCAGCCTCACCCAGACAGAATGATCCCGCTTGGCTTCTTGCTGCCTCTGGCATCTCAGCGAGCACGAACCATTCCCTGGACCCCGAAACGTTTCCTGCCTTCGCTTCGTGGATGCTGCCCAGTTTCTCCAGCCCCCCTCTGGCCACCTCTGCTCTGTACCCCACTGGGCCTCAGGTTTCTCTTTCCTCACTTGGAATACAGTGTCTCTGGGGCACCTGGCTGGCTCCGTCGGTAGAGCATGCCCCTCTGGATCTCGGGGTTGTAAGTTCAAGCCCACCCTGAGTGTAGGGATTACTTATAAATAAAATCGTAGGGACACCTGGGTGGCTCATTCGTTAAGCGTCTGCCTTCGGCTTAGGGCGTGATCCCAGAGTCTTGAGATCAAGCCCTGCATCAGGCTCCCTGCTCCGCTGGGAGCCTGCTTCTTCCTCTCCCACTCTCCCTGCCTGTGTTCCCTCTCTTGCTGACTATCTCTCACTCTGTCAAATAAATAAATAAAATCTTAAAAAAAAAAAAAAGCGTCTACCTTCGGCTCAGGTCATGATCTCGGGGTTCTGGGATTGAGCCCCACATCAGGCTGCCTGCTTCTCCTTCTCCCTCTGCCCCTCCCCCTGCTTGTGCTCTGTCAAATAAATGAATAAAATATTTTAAATAAATAAATAAATTCATAAAATAGATAGATAAATAGACACAATGTCCCAGACAGTCTCATCCATATGCAGAGTGTATGTGCTTGACATCATCTCCTGATGGCCAGGCTTACACTGGGCACAGGCCCCTCAAAATCCAGAGCTCATTTTTCTGTGTGTGTTGCCTTCTTTCTGAAGGCTCCGACCTTCCTTCCTACAGCTGCCTGAACCGAAACAGGGCATCTTCCTTGACTCCTCCCCTTCCAACATCCCTACGGCGCATCAGCTCGTCGACCACCTGGGACCATGGAGTCTGCATCCTACATGATTAGTTATTTCTCTCCAGCCCCGAGTCCAGTCACTGTATTTGAGACTCAGGCTCCGGGTGCTCCTGACTGGCACCACCTCACGCTGGGATTTCTGGCAGCGTTTTCTAAACTGGCTCCTGAATTGCATCCCCCACCTACAGCCCTTTCTCCCCTGTGCAGCTGGGGTTCCCTTCCGTGAGCCAATCTAGCTGTGCAGATCTTCTGCTTAGAGACAGGCACTATCTCCCTATTACTTTGAGGACAAATCTTAGCTCTGTCACCCAGCCTTCCAGATTCTTCATGATAGGGCCCCTGCCTGCCTTCAGCCTCCTCTGGTATCTCTGGCCGTTCCACCCAGACAGGCCCATGATCCAGCAAACGCAATCTTTCAGGTGCTCAAACATCCCTCCAACCTACCCCCAGCCTTTTACCTAGAATGCTTCCCGGTGCTTCCTGCCCATCTGTGCTTCAGTTTTGAGCCCAGAGACCACCTCCACTACCCCCACCCCTGCTGCCACTTGCCCACCCCCAAAGGTTTGGTTTCCCTTCCTGAGCTCTCAGAGCTGCCAGTACATCTCACCGCTGTTCCGATGATTGTTCTGTCCATTTCCTCGCTAGACCTTGAAGACGGAACTACAGCCTGTTCATTGGTGTGTCCATGGTGCACCTAGAAGGCTTTCAAATACTTCTTCAAATAATGGGATACACTACATTTAGAAGGAACAAAAGTCAGGGTCGTTGGACAGGTTTATTGAAACAGAGCCATCTTGCCCCAATCTGAGTAAATAGTGTCTGATACCGGCTGTGGAACATCTCTCTGACCACAAGTTCCCATCGCCAACCAGGACAGGTGAACATCTGTTCATCTGGGGACAGATTTCAGCATTAAGCGGCAGTCACATGTGGGCTCTGTGGCTGGATACAGCTCAGGCTCTCTGGAACGTCTGTTTGCACACTTGGCCTTCACAGAACATTTCCTAGGGATAAGGAGGAACAGGAGAAAGAAGATGAGTGGACATGCAGTCTATTATTATTATTATTATTATTACTCAGACACTTCTGACAGCAAATACGCAGTATCTTTTCCAACTGGGTGTCCAACAATTCGCTTCTGACACTAATGCCCCAGAGCTAGCACAGACCCCACAGGCTAAGGGCTCCGTCTAGAAAATTGCCCCCACTTCAGACATCAGTCCCAAGTTCCAGGCCACCCGAGTGTCTGACCGACCAGCTACGAACGGGATTCCCACGACCCCCTCCTCAGGTTCAACAATTTGCTAGCGGTTCACAGAAACACTCTTTACTTACATTTACAGGTTTATTATAAAGGGTGCAACTAGAGAACAGCCCAATAGATGCATAGGACACAGTGTGGGGGTGTGTGTGCAGACCTTCCACGCCCCCTACAGGAGTGACGCTCTCCCCGCGCGTCAATGTTCTCACCAACTAGGAAGATCTCCAAACCCTCTCGTTTAGGGGTGTTTGTGGAGGTTTCGTTACGTAGGCATGATTGATTAAATCTTTGGCCATCTGGGAGACCCCAACCATTGATCATCTCATTAGCCTACAGGAGACCCTCATTAATTACTCTGGAGATTCCAAGGGTTTTAAGAACCAGGTACAAAGACCAAATATTTATTTTGTATTATACCACGGCATGGAGGGATTGTCCTGTGAGTATCCTCAGAGGTGGGGTCCTTCCATCCTCTGCTTGGGCAGAGTTCATGGACATCCCAAGCTAGGATGCATGTCATTTGAACTTTACTTCTTAGAGCCAACTAATCTGTATATCCTCAAATGCACTTGGTGTTTTCTTTAAAGTTCCACATTACACTTTTGTGATAGCAAGTTTCTTGATTTTGTTTCTATTGTCAGAAGAGTGTAAGATTTATCCATCTAGAATCAAAATATCTTTGTTATTTAAAGTATGCTCCACACCCAACCTGGGGTGTGAACTCACAAACCCGAGATCAAGAGTCACATGCTGTATGTCTGAGCCAGCCAGGAGCCCCCCAAATCAAAATATCTTTAATGCCTTTGTAATCAAAGACCACCCAGACCCTCAAAGACCACCCACATCCAATTTTAAGGCAAGTGCTCTAATTTTGTTTTCATGGGTATGGCTTAGATTTCTGTACATCGAGGCAAAAGGACAGAGTTGAAAGCACATATTTTTATCAGACCTGGATTTGAATCTCTACTTGGCAGCCTTGGGGAATTTCTAAATCTCAATCTCTTCATTTGTAAATGGGAAAAACAGTGTCCCTTTCACAGCACTCTTTTTTTTTTTTTTAAGATTTTTTTTTTAAAGATTTTATTTATTTATTTGACAGAGATTGAGACAGCCAGTGAGAGAGGGAACACAAGCAGGGGGAGTGGGAGAGGAAGAAGCAGGCTCACAGCGGAGGAGCCTGATGTGGGGCTCGATCCCATAACACCGGGATCACGCCCTGAGCCGAAGGCAGACGCTCAACTGCTGTGCCACCCAGGCGCCCCTTTTTTTTAAGATTTTATTTATTTATTTGACAGAGAGAAAGGCAGCGAGAGAGGGAACACAAGCAGGGGGAGTGGGAGAGGGAGAAGCAGGCTTCCCGCAGAGCAGGGAGCCCGATGCGGGGCTTGATCCCAGAACACCAGAACGCTGGGATCATGACCTGAGCCGAAGGCAGATGCTCAACGACTGAGCCACCCAGGCGCCCTATCACAGGACTGTCTTGAAGACCAAGTGAGATCATGCACACAAAGATTTAGCACAGTAATTGAGCACAAAATCATCACTCGAAAAATGTAAGCCATTATAATATACATGGCAGGAAGCAATTTTCATGTAAAAAGCCATAATTAAGCCTCGATGTACAATTTTATACCTTCTCTCTCTCTCTCTCTCTTTTTCAAAGTACGCTCCGTGCCCAGCATAGAGCCCAATGCGGGGCTTAAACTCACAACCCTGAGATCCAGACCTGAGCTGAGATCAAGAGTCGGACACTTAACCGACTGAGCCACCCAGGCGCCCCATACCTTCTAAATTATATTTAGAAATTATTGATTAGCTTGAGTTATAACTTGTATGTTCATGAAGCGCTGGTGGCCTCAGCAAGGAGACGATCTTTCGGAAGTGAGTAAGGCAACTAAGCAGAGAGCGGCAATGATGTGTGTGCCTCTAACAATGATCCTCTCCGTGAATTCTTCCGAAGGAAATAAATCCATGGATGCAAAAAGCTCTGTTCACATGAATTTGAGCAATAGCAGAAAACACCCTGAAACAATACTCCTGGACACTGAGATTATGGAAATGTTTTCTAAAAATGATAGTTCACCAACCTGATAGAGTATTATGAAGCCAGTTTGCTACCTTATTTTATTTAATTTATATATATATGTATATATTTATATATACACACACACTTGTAATATACATTCACAATATGCATGTAATATACATGTAATATACATTTATACATATTATATACAAATTTCTTATATATATATTTTTAATGATTTTATTTATTTGAGAGAGAGAGAGATAGTGAGAGAGAGCACGAGGAGGGGGGCACGGAGAGGGAGAAGCAGACCCCTCGCCAAGAAGGGAGCCTGATGCGGGGCTCAATCCCAGCTCCCTGGGATCATGACCTGAGCTGAAGGCAGATGCTTAACCAACTGAGCCACTCAGGTGCCCCTCTATATTTTTTCTATTAATACATGATTAATTCAACAGGGAAATTATTTTAAAACCTGGAATGTGTTTTGTCATAAGTGAAAAAGCAGAATACTCCGTCAGAGAGCGGAAGGTAACATGCCAAACTGAAAACAGTGGTTTGGAATGGTGGGAACGCTGCCATGGTGCAACACTGTATCATCTCATTAGATATAAGAACAAAATGTGGCAAGTACCAGGTGGAGTTCGTCCCCTTCGATCCAATGGGTCCAGCCTCTGTTCTTCTTCTCCCCCTTCTGGACACAGGTGAGTCTGTCATTGTCCCATGTGACCAAGCTCTGCAGGAGAGAGGGGAGGAGAGGCTGGTTTGCTCTGACAAGCTCCTCCACAGGTACTAAGAAGGCCGAGTTCATCTTGCAAAACCAAGAGCCTATGTTATCATTTGAATTTAAAAAAATTTTTTTTACCCTGCATTTCCTGTTATCCAGGCCTTTATTATCCTCGTCAAACTCTTCTCCAACTTTGAATGTAACAAGGTAGTTCTTCAGGGTGCTGTATGTGTGGATGGTAAAAGAATCCCCATCTTGCTCAATCACTTTCTGTGGCTTCAGCAACTTGGCTATCTTACGAGTAGCAAAGTCGATACCTTAAAAACAATTTTTAGAAAAGAAAAGAAGTCTCAACATTCGCTCAAGATGCAAAACCTAAGAATTTGGCAGCTGTCCTCAAAATCATTGTGTTTCATCACTAGTGTGTCTTTCACAATTTCAGTGCTGCTTACTGCCGAAATTGGATCTGTAGGGAGTTATCTGGGCAAAACTCTATCCAGAGGCTTGATTAAAAAGCTTGAATAGCTTTCAGGGAAGAGTCATTGGCTGGCTGTGCCTTAGGTAATGGATTTGAAGCTGGGCCTGGAAGAAGCTGTTCTGGGAGTCCCCCCACCAGAGGCAGAGAAGAGGACAAGAAAGCCAAGGGGACAAGGACTTAGGCCCCAACCCAAACTCAAACACAGCAACTCAGCCTTTGTCTCCTTTATGTATTTACACTTTGGATTAAGACAGCATTTGTTATAGACAACTGATGAATCACTGAACTCTACCTCTGAAACTAATAATACATTATATGTTAATTAATTGAGTTTAAATAAAATTAAAAAAAATTTTTTTAAAAGCTTTTGAACAGTTTCTAAACAACAACAAAAAAGGTCAAAAGCCACTGTAAATATGCATATACTACAATACATTTAGAAGTCTTCAATAAACTTTAAAACAGAGTCACACGCAGAGACATGGAATGCTGAGAAGATCCAGGTTTTGATATAGACAGTGGATTTGAACCCCATTTCCCTTCTAGTAGCTTTGAGCACATTATGTAGCTAGAGGTAACTGTGGCTGTTTTATTTTAGTTTTTTACATTAAGTAATCTCTACACGCAACTTGGGGCTCAAACTCAAAACCCCACGATCAAGAGTCACGTGCTCTCCTGACTAAGCCAGCCAGGCACCTGCTGCTATCTTAGGTAGGGCAGCCAAGTGTCACCTGGAGCCAAATGAGGTGCAGAAGCAAATCATGCAGATTTCTGGGGAGAGTGTAAGGCAGAGGTCACAGGGAGCCCAGGGACAGCAGGGAAGGGTGTGCCAGAGGGTTTCAGGAACCGCCAGGAGCCTGGGGTGACCAGAGCAGAATGACGGAGATGAGGAGGGAAGAGGATCGTGAGATGAAATGTGGGGGCGCCAGAAGGACCACAGGGCTCTAACTCAAGAAAATGAAGTCGGATGGGTGCCACGGGACTGTTAGGAGCAGGTGACACCGTCTAATTGGCAGTCAGTCACCATTGTAGGCTGGCTCATCACCTAGACATTTCTATGAGCCACAGGGCATGCATGCTTCTCCTATTTAGGGATTATCCTATTACGTAAAATAAAGTTCCAGGAATCTTTATTTCAGCAGCTTACATGGCTCATTGAAGGTAGTTTGGTCCCAGAATTGACCCCTGTTTCATTTTTTATTTTTTTATTTTTTTAAGGTTTTATCTCTTTAATCTCTACATCCAACATGGGGCTCAAACTTACAACCCCGAGATCAAGAGTCGCATGCTCCACTGACTGAGCCGGCCAGGTGACGTCCCCGTTTTAATTTGTTTGCCTGACAGATTTTGTTTTCATCTGACACGAACTGCCGCTCAGGGCTTCACAGAAAGCCCTTCCAGTCCAGAAAACGTGGCCAAGCACGGAGCAGGTCTCCTTCAGCATCTCAATAGCCCCATCCATTTCTAAGCTCAAAAATTATATAAATGTCCTTATTTTGAGAAAACTCTTCATATATATATGAATAAAAATTTAAAGATTTTATCTATTTATTTGAGAGAGAGAGAGCACGAGCAGGGGGGAAGGAGCAGAGGGAGAGGGAGAAGCGGATTTCCCAATGAGCACGGAGCCCCACAAGGAGCTCGATCCCAGGACCCCAGGATCATGACCTGCGGCGAAGTCAGACGCTTAACCGAATGAGCCACCCAGCTGCCCCTAAAGATCAAAATTTAAATCAGCTTAAGGTCTGGTCAGTTTCTGCCAGTCCATGTTTGCTGTGACCTCAGTGGTCCAATTAGCCTTTGTGCTCACAGGGCTTTGATCCAGACAAGCCATGCTTTTCCATACCATTAGATTTTCATGTAGGAATAAGGCATCCATGCAGAAGGAAGGGATAACGCAGCTACTTTGCGGACCACTACACGTGCGTGTGCGTATACGCTTTAGGGCAGGATCTCAGAGAAGCCAACACTGACTTATACTTTTCTAAACTTCAGCTGCTCACATTAACTCTTAATCCCAAAGCCACTTCTAATCTGGAGGCAATGCGGGTTTTGGAGGCAAGAGAAATTGGTTTTTAAATCCCAGCTTATGTGGTGATCTTGGGCAAGCTGGTCACACCACCACCTTCTCATGTTCATTGGGATTAAAGAGGGTGATGGGGACAAAATGGTGAACACCCGCAGCCTTTAGCAGCTGGTTCCTTCCTGCCTGGAGCTTTACACCCTGGGTCTTCCTTGGCTACGGTGGAGTCCACCAGGAACTCCCAAACCCCAGGCTAGCTCCTTTTTTTTTTTTTTTAATCTTATTTATTCATTGGAGGGGGGAAGAGCACAGAGGGAGAGTGAAAAGGAGAAGCAGATTCCCCACTGAGCAGGGAGCCCGATGTGAGGTTCGATCCCAGGATCCCGAGACCATGATCCAAGCTGAAGGCAGACGCTTAACCAACTGAGCCACCCAAGCACCCCATTTTCCAGACTTTAAAAAGCAGGCAAACGTACTTCTTTGAAGAGCAATGTTAGAACCAGGCTGGGGAGCTGCAAGATGAGTTCCAGTCAAAGAGGAGTTATTTCCCCCCTCGAGAGAGCTGCTGGCTGGGGCACATCACGAGATGTGTTGCTGGGTCTTCTCTGATACCTTACTTGACTCTTACCTCTGCCAACAGGCATTCACCTTACTTCTACTTTTAAAAAAAAGTGGCCACCACTTCTTTTCCTACACCATTGTCTGTGATTCTCTTATGGAATGTATTTTCCTTATAGGTAGATGGAAAAAAAAAAAACATCAAAAACCATTGACAGCACTTTGTATATTCAAGTTGATCAGTAATATCCAGGATTGTTAGCTCAGTTCTTAAGATAAAATTTAACATTTATAGCATTACGTAAATAGCCATTCCAGTATTAGAAGTACGACGTAAGGATTTAGTACTTAAGCCAGATCTGAGGCTTCAACAGAGTTGCTGGGCTTTCAGAAGATTATTTTCAATTACACTGATCTCCCAGGTTCTGGTCTGAAAAACTATCCTTGTGTAAAAGAAAAAGAAGCAAGGTTATCCTTAATCCTGAATAATTCTAAAACTGCATGGCTCACTTATTGTTTAAGCCAATATTTTAATTAGAAAAACAACTCCTAAAACAAAGGCACAGAATCTGCACACGCCCTCCTGATTTAGATAAGTTGCCCCCACAAATCCCATAATTGCCTTTTTAACTTAGGAGCCCTGCTTTCTGTGCTCATGAAATCTATATAGGTTGTCCTACTGTCCTCACTTCTTTGAAAGTGAAATGCTGGAAGTTTAAGTTGGTGACTATTTAATATCTAGAATTGAAGTTTTCCACTGTCTGCCTTTATCCAAAGTATAGCGTTTTCTCCCCACACTTATGTGAGTCCTATCCCACACTCATGTCTCCTATCATTTGCTTTTTCCTCTGTCAAGTTGCATTTATGAAACACACACCTAATGTGTGCAAAGCCCTAGGGCAGGGAAAGCGCCCTCCCTCTGCACTGGAACAAGAAATATCAGAGAGCAAGCACCTTCTTTGCCTCTTTAAATACTTTCTCCCGCCCCAGCCCCTAACACACAGTAAATGCCTAAGTGATATTCGTTAATGGATTAAAGCTGGAGGAGATTCCTGGAGCTGGTTGAGCAGTAGCTTTGAGGAGAGACACTTTCTTAATGGCTGTGGCACTACCTTCCCTCTCTTCAGGCAAATGAAATATTTAAATACCTTTTACTGGGGGTGGGAGTAGGGGTAGAGAGATCAAAGTCATAAATGCGCAGTCCTTGTACTTAAGGAGTTTATAACCAAGAAGGAAGGTGAAAACAGAATAATCAAAGTCTCCCTTTAAGAAGAGAATCTGTTTCAATTAAAGGAAAATTGAAAACAATCTTTTTTTTTTAATATTTTATTTATTTGAGAGAGAGAGCGTGCACAAGTTGGGGGGAGGGGCAGAGGGAGAAGCAGATTCCCTGCTGAGCAGGGAGCCCCATGTGGGACTTGATCTCAAGAAGATGCTTAACCGACTGAGCCACCCAGGCACCCTGAAAACAATCCTCTTAAACCTAGAAGCACCTTGATTATTCCAATCATAAATTCCTTCTATGTGCTATGTGCTTATTTTTTAAAGAATCTAAATGTAAGACCTTGTATAATTTACTAAGCACTTTGTTAAGTTAAATATTCAGCCAGGACAGAGATCCCAAGCTCTGTTTTTCACCAAAAGGGACAGATTTCCTGGTTGTATGTTCCTTCCATCTAATGAAAAAGATAAGGATTCTCTGGTTCTTACTATAGGAGCTATCTTTACTCCCCTTAAGTATAAAACTCTGGGTTTAAAAACACGTTTTAGTCCACTGTCTAAAGTCATAACGATGCAGGAAAGATGTTAGGGTTCAAAGCTGATGGCCAAGAAAGAATTCTTGAGACATCTTTGGTGCAAAATGGTAGTTTTATTAGGGGCACCTGGGTGGCTCAGTCAGTTAAGCATCTGCCTTCAGCTCGAGTCATGGCCCAGGGTCCAGGGATCGAGCCCCACGTCTGCCTACCTGCTCAACAGGGAGCCTGCTTCTCCCTCTCCCTCTACCCTTCGCCCCCACTTGTGCTCTCTCTCTCAAATAAATGAAAAATAAATTTTTTTAAAAAAGGGGAAAATATGTTTATTTAAAAAATGGTAGTTTTATTAAAGCTTGGGGACAGGACCCATGGGCAGAAAGAGGTGCACTGGGGTCGTGAGGAGTGGCCCATTATATGCTCTCAAGGTGGGAGGGGGTTAGGGATAGCGTAAGTCTCCCGGGTATTTTGGAAACAAGGTTTCCAGGATCCCGAGGGGACATAGCCATTGTTAAGAAAAGGTCATTTATTCCTGTTTAGTAAAAACTCAGTCATGAGACTCTTCAGATGTATATGGGTGGGTCCTATGCTTGGAGGACGACTGCCAATATGTATCTTGGGGGGTAGAGATAAAGGAAGTTTCCAAAGGAATTTTTATATGTTAAAGTCCACTTACAGGATCCTGGGAGTCGAGCTAAGATTGCCTTTTGCCCTTAGCACAGTGTCAACATCGAGGTAACTGAGCTCCCAGAGGAAGGCCACTCTACCTGTTTCAAGGGCTTGTCAATGGCTGTAGGAAGTAAGGAAATTTAATTTTTCTTTTGCCTTTCTTTCCCACATCACTAAGACATGGTGAAGATAGGAGGGAAGGCTAATTGACAACATGTACTTATTAATCAACTCAAACAACTGCATTTAAAAGGAGTTCTAATTTTTTTAAAAGTAATATAGGATTTGTTGTAGGTTTTCTACTAAAGTCTCCTTACAATAAAAGGTTCTTGGATTTTTTTTTTATTGTGATAAAATATACATAACATAAAATTTACCATTTTATTCATTTTTAGGCATACAGTTCAATGGTGGTAAGTAGATTCACAATGTTGTCCAGCCACCACCATTAGCCAATTCCAGAATTTTTTCATCCTCCTGGGCGGAAACTCTGTTCTTGATGGGGCTTAGGTCATGCTCCCCCCCAAATATGGTAGCTTGGCGTATTGAATAGTTTAAGCTGAAGAAATTTGAGGGATGGTAGGTGCGAGAAGAGCTTTCTGACCTTCCCTGCGAGCAGGTCCCAAGACCCTCATACGAGAGGTGCCTTCTCTACAACGGAGGTTAGGAGCATTCTTATCTCTGAAAACATGGGACACAGAGCGGAGTTTGAAGAACAGAGCTTGCTAAGTTTCTAAGTTTGCTTGTTATGTTTCAATTCTAGAATTTCTATTTGTTTCTTTCTCAACTCTGCTATGTTACTCTGTATAGATTCTGGTTCCTTGCCTTAATTAAACTCAGCATAAACTGCTTCTTGTTCTATTTCGGCTAATCCCAGTATCTGGAGACCCTGTTTCTGTTGTTGGTCGTTTCTACGGATTCTTGCTACTAGGGTCTTTTAATTTTTTAACAGCTTTATTGAGGTATAATTGATGTACAAAAACCAGTACGTATTTAATATGTGCAATTTGTGTGTTTGGGCTTAAGCAAACACCCAGGGGTGTTTGCTCAATCACGACGACAGAGCCAACACCTTCCAGAATTTTCCTGTCATGCGTTTTTATCTCCTTATGTACTTGCTTGACTTGATTATTTCTTGGGCACTGTTTCTGTAGAGTGTGCATGTAGGGCTGGCATGATGTTCTCTTCCTCCAAAGAGGGTGTTTTTTTTGTTTTTTGGGTTTTTTTTTGTTTTTTTTTTTTTGGAGGGGGTGGTTATTATTGCTTTTAAGGCCACTGGCTGTCTGGAAGCACCTGAATTCAAGTTCAGGTCTTGAGATTTTTCTGGACCACCAAGAATGATTCACAGTGAATCTACAGTCTGTTCAGAAAATATATATATTTGGTCTAGCTTAATTTAGCTATCTTCTTTGGGAGAGTTAGTATAAATAAATTAGTTTGCCATCAGCAGAGGCAAAAGTTCTCAGGAAAGGTCTATTTCTGCATAAGTCGGTATTAGAATATGCATAAGTAAGGACAATAGGTTTTCCGGTACAGTTGACCCTTGAACACCACAGGGGTTAGGGGAGTCCTGTCGTGCTCAGTTGAAAATCCTTATGTAACTCTTGACTCCCTCAACACTTCACTGATAATAGCCTCCTGGTGACCAGAAGCCTTCCCAATAACACAAACGGTTAATACACATTTTGTATGTTATGTGTATTCGATGCTGTATTCTTACAATAAAGTCAGGTAGAGAAAAAGAAAATGTCATTAAGAAAATCATACGGTAGCAAAAATACATGAACAATTCTATACTGTATTTATAAAAAGAAAATCCTCATATAAGCAGATCCACATAGTTCAAACCTGTGTGTTCAGGGTCAACTGTGGTTACATTCTGCAGTTGTCCCTCCGATGACTTGACACATGACAGAGCAGCACTTAAGTTTTAATTGGCATCTGAATCACCTGCGAATCTGGTTAAATGCAGATTCTGATGCTGTGAACCTGGGATCTGGGGTGAGGCTCAGAGTCTGCAAGCTAAGAGGCTCCTGCTAGCTCTGAGTAACAAAACCCTACCCTTATCTGGTCCCGAGCCCCTAATCTGTCCAGGGGAGACCGGGTTGACCCTGGAGTCCGTGTTATTTGCAGTGGGTGCCAGATCACTTTCTTCCCAGCTAGTGAGGAACTGGCAAGAGGTTTTAAGTCTGATTTCAGCTATCGTATAGAATGCAAGAGATCTCTTGGTCTGTACTTGAGATACTTAGAATATCAGATCTGGCCCAACGACCTCGTTTGACAAAAGGGGAAACTAAAGGAAGTCAGAAGTTACGTAACTTTGATTCTATGACCCACAGTCAACGGCTAAGCTAGCTGGGTTTCCGGCGTGACGCTCTGTTACCCTAAACAGCCTCTCTATTCCAGAAATCCTCAGCGCACTTACGTTTCTTTTGGCAAACAGATGGCAAGTAAGAGTTATGTGCATTGTCGGGATTGAGTATCTTTCTGGAACCTCAACCAAAAGTAAGACTAAGGGTTGCGAGGCAGGATGCTGACTCAGTGCTACATGGCTTAGTCCTCTGGGAAGCGAGTTGGATCAAAAATAAATATGTCAAGTAAATAAATAAATGGCCTCTGTTAACCTCTAGGATCTCGCACTGTGGCAGATCATTGTTAAGCCTCTACTGTCATCATGGAAAAAAAGTATCAAACAAGGGATCCTAGCAGAGCGTACAGAAAAGCAAGACTGTGGGGACAGGTGAGGGATGGTACTAAGGCAGATGTGAAAAACACTAATCCCGACATTCAGAAGGCTGCTTTGTGATACCAGACAGACTTCGCGCAGGACGTCTTCCCGTACTTGGAATGCTGACTCTGACTCCATTCTGTTGTGTCTCAGAGGTTTGCTCTAAAAGCCATGGAGAGGGGCGCCTGGGTGGCACAGCGGTTAGGCGTCTGCCTTCCGCTCAGGGCGTGATCCCGGCGATCTGGGATCGAGCCCCACATCAGGCTCTTCCGCTGTGAGCCTGCTTCTTCCTCTCCCACTCCCCCTGCTTGTGTTCCCTCTCTCGCTGGCTGTCTCTATCTCTGTCAAATAAATAAATAAAATCTTAAAAAAAATAAAATAAAATAAAATAAAAATAAAAGCCATGGAGATTGTCACACTCGCAGCAGAGACCAAGGCAGCATTCGAAGCCATCACCTGACGTTTAGCCTTTATCCCTCACACGAGTGGCCAGATCACAGCCAGATAAACCAGGGAAGAAAGCGCTTATAGTCACACGTCACCACTCATTTGGAGGTGGGGCAGATAAGTAAAATATCAGGACCCACCGCCTTTGGGAAACGTAAGCATTCACTCCTACTCAGGAATTGGAAGCAAAGGAAATGAGATTCAGGTTGAAGGGTGATCAGGATACGGCACCCCAAAATACGCCACACTGGCATACTGATTATATTGAACCGAAGACAACCGGGAAGAAGCCGACAGAAGCAAAGCTCTCGGCCCTCCCCCATCTGCCTACAACCAGGACATAAACTTGTCAAGTTGTCCCCCCTCCCCTCTGTTCTAGGACAGGCAGCAGTTAGGGAGGTGACTCTAGACTCTTAGCAGCCTGGAGACAGCCCCAGAAGAACTACATAATAAAAATAAACCTTCCCAACCAGCCCCTATTTGCTGTTAGTTGCCCCTTGTATTGTTAGTTACCTTCCCCCCAATACCCCCCTAGAAACTCAGAGTCTGTCTTGTCCCTTCTCTACAAAGTTACTGCTCTTTGCTAAGATGTTCTACAGACAGGCTCAAGTTCCAACCGCCCAACACTGAGTGCTCCCAGGTGCCCTCACCAGCAGCTGCCACCAGCTTCTGGTGGTTCATCTGTCCTTTGTTAGTCTAATTTACACGGCCCCAGCCAATGAACCTAGGATAGGATGTGCAAAATCTTTCTTTCCTTCGCTACAGGGTTTTATGGTGGTCTGAATCAGATTTACCTTGAGAAGCCCCAGACTTCCCTACTTAGAGTGTGGAGGGCGGAGAGGAAGCCCACCAAAAGCACGGAACTCTTAAGAACCCACTGGAGCCACAGAACTGTACATTTCAAAAGCGTTAAAATGGCCCTCCCTCCCTCTCAATTTATAGATGCAGCAACAGGCCCAGTGTCAGATAAGGAGAAGCCAGAACAGCTGCCGGGTCCCCATGCTCCCAGCTGCTCTAGCCACCGATTGGTGTCACTCAGGGGAAGGCGCTTGGCACAGAGGTGCTCTGAGGCCCCACATCTGAAGAACCACAGTAAGAGAAGGACAAACTGGGAATCAGTAAGGAAGGGAGGTGTTCTACCTTCAAGGGCAGGAAACATTCTCCAAGCCCCTGCGAAGCAAGGACATGGGTCAGACCCCCACCACCCCTTATACACCCCTGGCGGCTACCGAGTCCCCTTCCCTGGGCGCAGACTAGGCTCCCCGCTACGCACTGGGGGGAGCAGGGCCCAGGCAAAGAAAAGACCCCTCCAGTCACCCACCACCGGCCCCGGGGCTGGCACTAAGTCCTTGGGGGCGGGGGGGGGGGGGGTGGCCACCTAGGGGTCTGGGTTTCTTGTCCCCACTCAAGCCCTTGAGGGGAGAGGGGAAGTCAGAAAACTAAAGATTTCCAAAGCGGTTCCCGAACTCTAGCGGGCACCAGAGTCGCCTGGTGGGGGGCGGCGGGGACCTCGTGCACCTGAGCGCAGCCGGGAGCTCTGGACTCCCAGGGCCGGCGACCTCGCTAGCAGAGCCCCAGGACTTGGGAGAAATCCAGAGCCTCGCCGCAGAGGGACCAGGACGTCCCCTCGCCGGCAGGACGCCCTTCGGACCCCCAAGTCCTCCTGAGAGGTGGCCGGAGAATCGGCCACGGGGCGGGTAGAGACCGACGGGGGCACAGGCTTAAGGACCGGCGACGGGGGGGGAAAGGAAGTACGCGGGAAGGGGGGGGGGCAGAGGATGGACGTGGGGACGGAGGATGGACGAGGGGGGGAATGGTAGAGGGGGTACAGGGGAAGGGGGAGGAGGACGGGGAGATGTAGGGACAGGGGGTTGGGGAGGACACTGGATAGTTGGGAGTAGGACACAGGACGGGGAGACTGGGAAACGGGGTGGAGGAGAGATGATGGACGGGTGGGATGGAGGAGGGGGAGACGCGGGAGGGGAGACCAGGGGACGGGGGAGGGCGGAACAGAGGGATGGGGGTACGGGGGTACCAAGTACGGGAAGACGGCCGCCCCGGGAAACGGACGGCCAGGCCAAGCCCCGCGGCCTCCGCGCCGACCCCAGGACTGCCGGTGGGCGGCGCGGACCCCCCCGCCCTACCTAGGGCCAGCATATAGCCCTCGAAGTTGTCGCTGCTGAGCAGGTTCCAGGTGCCGCTGAGGTCGGCGGGCATGGCGGGGCAGGGCGACAGCGGCCGGCGGGCGGCGGGGCCTCGGCTTATGTGCGGGGCCGGGGAGGCGGGCCGGGGCGGGACCGCGAGGTGACAGCAGCGCCGGGAGGAGCCGAGCCTCGGACGCACCTGCTGGGAAACCCTCTGGGCTCCCGCCTGCTCCGCCACGTGCTCCCGGTTTTCTGCCCCCGCGCGCGGCCGCTCCTGCTATCTTGCGCCTTCCACCTCCTCCTCTTGAACTCTAAACCCAGGCGCGCCCCACACCGTGCTCCGAGCCGCACTTTTTTCTCTGCCTGCACGGTAATAATGACCAAGGGAATTCAAATGCATGGCATTAATAAAGTTTCCGGTCAAAGAACCCAACTCTGGTGGTCTCAGTATACATAGAGGTTAGTTTCTCTTACCTATCAAGCAGTCCTGGGAGAGTGATGGTTGGCAACTCGGGAAGGTGGAAGCGGCATCTCCGTGATTCTCCTGGCCTTTTATGCCCGCTGGTTACCTCGCCGTCATGAATTGGCTGCTGGGTTTCCTGCCAGGACATCCCCGTTCCAGGTGAGAAGGAAGGGGGAAAGCACCACCTGCCATTAGCCCTTCCTTAGATTTCTATTTATAGTCATTGGCCAAAGCTATGTCAGATGCCACTTCTAACTGCAGGGAACCTGAGGAATCTCCTCTTCAGTCTTGACAATGGAGAAAGCAGAGAAGAGGGCTGGAAATGTAGGCTAACCTGCCGGCTCCAAAATTTAGAGTCTATTTCTGACTCACCCATGAGCTCCAGACTCAACTATATTTAAAGATTTTATTTTTTATTTTATTTTATTTTTTATTTTATTTTAAGTAGGCTCCATACCCAATGTGGAGCTTGAACTCATGACCCTGAGATTAAGAGTCACATATCCTACCAACTGAGCCAGCCAGGCACCACAGACTCAAATATATTAATAGTTAACATTGATTGAGTGCTTACTGTGTATATTATCATTTGTCACAAAATCCTACTTCTCCAATACTTTATTGTATCCATTTGACAGAGACAAAAACTGAGACAAAGAACCTGTCCAAGGTCATACAGTTGGGGGAAGAGTCTGGATTTGATCCCAGGCAGCCTGGCTTCTGAGCTCCTGTGCCACCTCTCACTGCCTAGGTGATGTCTCCACTTGGATGTCTGAAGCGCATCTCAAACTGAACACATCCAGGACGGTATGGAATAGTCTTCGCTCTCCTCATCTCCATAAACCACATGACTGGTTACCAGTCACCTGGTTGCTCAAGCCCAAAACCAAGTAGATACTGTGGATTTCTCTCTTCTCTGCTCATCCACTTCCAATCCATCAGCCAGTCCTGTTGGTTTTACTATCCTAACCCAAGCTGCCATCATGTCTTGCCTCCTGCCTGGACTTGCCGCTTCCCCTCTGATCCCATCAAACCGTCCTCCACACTGTAGCCAGGGCAAGCTTTTGAGAAAAGTAACTCAGATTTGATCATTCCTCTGCTTAAAACCCTTTGGTGTTGTTCTATTTTTCTTGAAAGGAAATTTGTACTCTCCTATGGTTCAAAAAGCCCTTCCTGATTTGGCTTCTGGATACTTCTACAACCGTGTCACATTCTGTCTCCCCCAACTCAGGAACTCCAGTCACACCAGGGGTCTTCGTGTATGGTGTCCCCTCTTTCTGGGATGTTTTTCTCCTGGTTTTTCACGGTTAGTCCCTTTGGCTTCCAGTTCAAAAGGCACAATTAGGAGAACAGCCTTTTCTAATCGTGCTCTCCATGGAGAGGAATTTCCCCTAAACACCCCGGCCTCTTTTCAAACCTACTTCCTTCTCATGGAAGTGGAATGAGTTTTCTGCTTGGGGGCAGCGAGGGTGACTACCCATCCTGGTTTCCCCAGGACTGAAGGAGTGCCCAACACATGGGATTTTCACTGCTACAAGTGGAAAAGTTCCAGGAAAACCTAGAATGTGTTGCTTGCCTGAGGGCAACAGCCACTAAACCATTCTTCTCTAGGTGCAGGGTATTTCCATTTTTTTCTTCTCCCCTTTTGATACAGACTTGAGAGTGTTTTGTTTTGTTTTTTTTTTTTTTTACAAACCGAAACTTTCCCTCTGGTAGACTGTTCCAAAGTCTAGACTAGGGGAGTTGGTATATAAGCTATTATTGCCCCCCCAATTTAATGGCTTAAAAAGAACAAAAAAACATTAATTTCCTCTTAAATCTGCAATTTGGGGATGGCTCACAGGGGACAGCTCATCCCAGCTCCATGTAGCATTAGCTGGGATAACTTGACTCCAGTTGGCAGGGTAGGAGAAGACATTTCCAAAATGGCTTATTCTCACCATTGGCAAATTAATGCTGGCTATCTTAGCTTGGAGCCCAGCCAGGGCTATGGGCCAGAAGCCAGGTTCCTTTCCATGGGGTGGGGTGGGGGGGCTGTCCACCAGCTGCTTGGGCTTCCTCACAGCATGGGTGGCTGGGTTTTGAGAGGGAGCATCCCAAGAGAACCAGTAAGACGCTGTACTGTCTCTTATGCCCGAGTCTCCAAAGTCACATAATGTCATTTCCACCAGAGTCACACGCCTACCCAAATCCAAAGGGAGGGAACTTGGACCTCATTTCTCAATGTCACATTGTAAGAAGAGCAAGTGGGTTGGGAGATCTTCTAACAGCCATCTTGGAAAACACATAGTCTGTCACGGTTACCTATTCCGCTTTGACCCTCAGGCAGGCTTCAACTTCGAACATTTATCAGACTTTCTCAGTCATAAAGATGCTATTTTGCGGGCGCCTGACTGGCTCAGTCCATGGAGTGTGCAACTGTTGATCTTAGGGTCATGAGTTTGAGCCCACCTTGGGTGTAGAGATTACTTTAAAAAAAAAAGTTTTTAAATGTTATTTTCATTCATTTGTTGCTTTTTTATCTTATTTTTCAGTTGGTTTAGAACTTGGACAAAAAAATACTTGACTTTTTTCAATAATCTCTGAGTCACCTTTTTAGACAGTCTTCTGATATATTTCTCATATCCATTTACTCTGCATCACATCTCTGCTTACTTCTTTCATAATTATCATAATCCAAAAGTATCTTTTTTTGGTTTGTTTACTGACTCCCTTTTTCATTAAAATTTCAAGGGCAGAGACCACGCTCATCTCATTTGCCTCTACAGCATCTCCAGGGCCTAGCACAGTGCCTGGCAAGTGCTCCGTAAATGTTTGTTGAATGAATGGCTTTTCCAAAGGAGAAATGCCATTTTTACTGAGAAACAAGAGTGACCCTGCCTCGCCCAGATTCTCCTAACTATAAGACATTGATTCCTTTGGTGGAATATGACAGGCTGATATCAAATCCTGGATTAGCTCTATCTTGCCATTTAATGAGCACAGAACGTTGAACTCTGACCAGATTTCTGGAGCATGAAGCCCATTTAAATTCCGGAAAACAAAGTGAATAGGACACAGAGAAGTCATACTTGCTTCCTACCCTTAATATCTTATTGTTCTAACTGTTGGCCTGAAATGAAAGTCACAGAAATAACTAATAACATGTTGGCATCTGTGCTGGTCGGTATGGCTGTTGGCCAGGTTGAGCAAGGGCCATCTAGTATGGATAGAGTTGAATTTCAGTTGAAGTGGACATAGATTGAGCTTGGCCATGGGATGAAGAGTAATCTTCTCCTCCACAGTTCTCAGACCTTTCTTGTAGACTAGGATCAAAAGTTCTCTCTGGAAAGAAGGGTAAAATTTACTTGGCCAATTTGAGCCCTTTCTTTCCCTCCATTTGATTTTGGCAAAGTAAATTGTAAGATTATAGCCAAGATGAGATCCTAACCCTGTGTACCAACGCTGCTCCTCCTTGACGGAAATGGATGGGAATGAATGAGGGGCACTTGGCCACGGATTCCACTCTCGTGTTGCCTGAGGGAGTCTCGTACTGGTTGGGGAAAGAATTGCGTGGACACTGTTGACACTTCATGCCATCCATCCTTCCACCCCCTAAGGCAGGGAAGCATTGCCATCAAGGAACTTGGTCCAGTTCTAGGAGTAAGATCTGGATTAGTTTAAGACTGAGCCAATCACAGAAATCCTACCTCCTTTGGCAGCGATTGGTTTTAGAGACAGCAGGTCTCGATGAAGTTGAATCAGCCAAGGATATATGATGATAAGTTTGATAGGCCTGTTGGGAAAGATGTTTCTTTGATTTTAACAAAGCCCTAGGCAGCCAGCCTTTCCCCCACTTGTGAATAAGAGCAGGGAAGCCTTGCTACCAGAGACCATCCTACTACTGAGGGAGAACCAGACTCAGGACACTGTGAGCTGCAGAGTGGAGGGATGGAAGGCCCCTGTGTCCTTGATGACACCGTTGGTTCACTGTTCCCAGGCACCCTGAATCTGGCCCTCCGTCTGCACTTCTGGGTGTAAGTGTCCTTATTGTTTAAACCACCTGGAGTTGAAATTCCTGTTTACCTGCAGTGGAAAATATCCTGATATAGAAAATAAAATTAAATTACTCTTTGCTTATTTGCCTTTTTAAACCTGTTTGAGGGCATGGAGTGTCTGGGTGGCTCAGTCAGTTAAGCCTTCTGCTCAGGTCATGATCTCAGAGTCCTGAGATCAAGTCCCACTTCGGGCTCCTTGCTCAGTGGGGGTCTGCTTCTCCCTCTCCCTCTGTGCTCTCCCAAGTAAATAAAATACTTTAAAATATATATATAAACCTGTTTGAGGGCAGAAGAGCTAATTATGGTTCTGTTCTAAGCATGTTTAACTTGCTGAGAGTACTGAGCAAATGTTAAATAAAATACTACTATGGGGCGCCTGGGTGGCTCGGTCGGTTGTGCGTCTCACTCTTGGTTTTGGCTCAGATCGTGGTATCATGGGTTGTGGGATCAAGTGCCATGTCGGGCTCCCTGATCAGCCTGGGGTCTGCTTGAGGATTCTCTCCCTCTGCCCCTCCCCCTACTTGTGCACGCACATACTCGTGAACAAACTGAGGGTTGCTGGAGGGGTGGGGGAGATGGGCTAGATGGGTAATGGGTATTAAGGAGGACAGTTGTGATGAGCACTGGGTATTGTATGTAAGTGATGAATCACTGAATTCTACTCCTGAAATCAATATTGCACCGTATGTTAACTGTCTAAAATTTAAATTAAAAAAAAGAAAAAAGAAAAAGATAGAAAAAAATATATATTAAAAAAAGCACCACTTCATGAATACTACTATTTCAACAAGCACAGTGTGGCCAGAAGCTCAGGTCTTCTGCTTTGGTGGGAGTGATTCTTCTAGCTGCACTATTTTAAAGCTTATTAATCAAGAGAAACTTTGGATGCCAAGAATCTACCTTGGAGAAGGTAGCTGGGACTTTGCCTCCATGAGCTGAGCCAAACACAGCCCGCCGGGCCCCTCGGCCTTGTTCCTCTGTGCTGTGCCGCAGAGTGAAAATGCCAACGAGGCCATCCAAATCCGGGGCTCTCACTCATCCTCGGATTTCCCACGTAGCTGTTGTTCTTGAGACCCTGGGGAGGACCAAATAGGGCAAGCGATAAAAAAACCACAAACTTCCTTTCTTCCTTGCCTGTCCTCCGTTTCTGAGACCCTCCCGCAAGCCTTTAGTACAACTGTTGTAACGCGTGGTGGCATGCCTGTTCTCAGCACCTCCTCCCACCTCAGGCTGCCCAAGTTAGAAAAACAAAAGCCCCCCAAACAGAACAGAAATAGGACTCCTTGACCTTCAGATAAATGACAAACAACTCCTAGTGTAAGGCGCTCCCCGTGGACCGCCCTCCACCCTGGTTTCCTGGCCTGCAGGGCCCCAGGGCGCTCGTGTTTAGGAAACCATCGGGAGTGATTCTGGGGAGTCCCTTACTGATGCTCAAGCTGGAGTCTTGGTTTTCTCACCACCTGACTGTAGGCAAACTGCAGATGGCAGAGACCGTCTTGTACTTGTGCGCTCCGCTTGGCATTTCACATAATAATAGCGTTCCAAGAAATGCTTCCTGGTCACACGGAGAAGGGACAGGTGGCAGCTCAGAGTGGTGAGAAGCCAGTGCCAACTCTCCATTGGGTTGGTCACATTTCACAGCTCGAAGGACCCCGGAGGTCACTGCATTATTCTACAGAGAGACTCTGGGAGTCAGTGACTGCATCCTCAGCCTCAGTCAGCTGACTGGCGCGCCTGGTGCTGGAGACACGCCTCCAGGGCAGAAGCCTTCTGCTCTGTCTTGCAGGCAACAGTACTGCAGGGTGGCTTTGTGGCACTGGCACGGGCATCTGGGTGACGTTCTTTCTGTTTCTGCCGAAGAGTGAACTATGGCTCCTACCACCTCCTCCCTCTGTACATTCAGTGCCCCTATTCCAAGGAACTGTTAACATTGGGCAGGCTCCCCTTGCCCTTCTGTGTGGACAGAACACATCACACGTCACTGTCAGACCATCACATGTTGAAAGTGTTCTTTATTTGTACTCATCCACTTGGGGGGGATGAAAACTTCAAGATTTGGCAAAAACTTCATTCTTTGAAAAGTAATATGTTACGTAAGGCATAAAGAGGTTAAGAATCCAGCCTCTGAAGACAAACTGCTCATTCAAGCCTCGGGTGTGTCATTTATACCAGTCACCTAATTGTGCCTCATTTCTTTACACCTCACACCCGCCCAGCACATGTTAAGTGCTCAGTAAGTGTTGGCATTCTGAAGTTCAGACAGCACCATTGGTAAACGAGGTACAGATTTCAGAGACAGACACAGGTGGGTGGATGCCATGCTGAGTGTTCTAGACCACGAGGCCTGTGGGAACGAATATAGGGACGGCAGTGGAAGGGATGTCCTATGGCACCTGGAAGTAATGGTAAAGGAGCCCATCTCACAATATAGTGACTTCTGGGCTCTGACAGGAGTGAATCAGAGGTTGGGGTAAGAAAAATAGCACCCCTACCACTACCATGCATGCCGACCCTGCCAGAATGCTTCCTTCCACCCTCGGGGAGACCCTCAAGATGGCAGAAAAAGAAACAGAATCCTCTGATGCAAGAAGATGGGCCTAAATCATGCCTCTGGCTCAACCCCTCTACTCTGCTCACCAAGGAGAACCCACTCCTCTTATCTAAATGGTTTACTGCTCACACTTGTCCCTTAAACAGGTAAACAACAAAAAATCTCTCTAGATGTTGTACATTCAACTGAATTAAGCTGCCAGTAAAGGACTTTTGTTCATTCACTGCACTCAAATTATACAATGTAAGGGGTAAAGGAGTATAACACATAAAAAAACACCAGCATCAAACACACAAAACACCAGCCTTACACATCTCCTAAACTCAAAATTCACATTACAAAAGTAGATTATGAAAAAGCCATAATAGGAAATACAGTGGCATATTTTCCTCTTCCTCAATGGAAGTCACAACAATTATTAATATTTATTCCCCCGCAAAGTTCATTGTTCTACTTTCCATTATCAAAACAGGAAATTCTGCCCGAGGTCACCCAAAACTATGTTATTATGCTGTGGCATCAGCAGCATCCTTGGTACTAGGACAAAGCTAAAAGCAGCTCATTAACGTTCCATGTACAAAGGTATTGATCCATAAATAGACCAACAATAGGATCATTTCACTATTACCAACTCTCCTGGGAGGTCCTCAAATGCTTTACCCGGTGGGTCCTGAGGTCAATATACTCACAGCTGAGCAGGGTGGGCACTTCTAGGTAGGAAGGCACCACGGTATAAGAGAAGTTTCTACAAAATAAAAAAGAGAGAAGTTTCTAGCATTTCTAGCATTTCTAGCATTCTGCAGTCTGCAGACACATTCAGATGAGCTAAGCACAGTTTTCCAGAAGAAATCAAAGTTACACACTTCGGTAGCTTCATCTGCTTCTAATATTTTTTTTTAAGATTTTATTTATTTGACAGAGACAGCCAGTGAGAGAGGGAACACAAGCAGGGGGAGTGAGAGAGGAAGAAGCAGGCTCCTAGCAGAAGAGCCTGATGTGGGGCTCGATCCCAGAACAATGGGATCACGCCCTGAGCCGAAGGCAGACGCTTAACGACTGCTCCACCCAGGCGCCCCTTCATCTGCTTCTAGATGGTCCTTTTCCACTATCGCTTCAACTCTCAACTCCAAAAAGCTAAGGAGGGTGAGAAATGACCCTCATCTCTACGATCTGAGACTCTAACCTGTCACTCCGTCAGCGGAGACTGAAGCCTACTGGTGCCAGTCTCTGCACCCCTCCTGGTTTTTGTCAAGTTTGCCTGCTGGCTTCAGAAAGAGTAAGTCAGTATCTGTAGAATGTACGCTGGCCGGCTTTCACATTGCCCCTTTTCAGACTGTGCATTCAGATTTGACAGGCCAACCGCACAGTTTTAAGTATTTTTTCCTTCTGCAGTCATAAACCCTTCCTCTAGAATGGGGTAGGTATGAAACAGAGATTGCAAAAAAGTAAATTATTCTACTTTCATGAGAAATTTAACTTTAGTTCTGTTTCTATCATAGGATGATTTTCATGAATCATAAAACTACTTTATAAAAAGCTATTTCTGGTCTTATTGCTTTACCAGTTGGTAAAACCTCCACAAAGTTTTAATCAGCATCCGACTATATAACAAGCTTGTGTTTGTAACCTAAGAGCTATGACCTCAATTATTACTTGGGAGTTCTACTGCGGTTAAAGTGCGCATAAAAGGACAAGGGGAAAAGGGTAAGAAAGTAGATAGACTCTTTTTCTGCTTAAATTCACAAATGGCAGATTCCCAGCAGGCAGGAACAGAAACAGCAGGGCTCTTCAGAAACTCAAGAGTTTTAGACTGAGACCATGGAGCGTTCTTCCAGCCAGCCATTTGTCAGTGCCTGAAATTCTGAGCGGGAGGAACTGCTGAGCTCACCCAGTGTGGCATTTCCCATGTTTGTAGGATCTCTGTTCATCTCTGGTTTATTAAGCTATCAAGAAAAGCTAAGAGGGGGGTGCCTGGGTGGCTCAGTCAGTTAAGCATCTGCCTTCGGCTTGGGTCATGATCCCAGGGTCCTGGGATAAAGCCCCACATCGGGCTCCCTGCTCAGCGGGGAGCCTGCTTCTCCCTCTCCTTCTGCTGCTTGTGCTCTCTTGCTCTGTCAAATAAATACATAAAAAAAAAAAAAAAGGCTAAGAGGAAAAAAAAAGAAAGAAAGGCTAAGACCACTGATATTTAATAAAATCCTTGAATAAGGTCCCTCCTTCTCTGTGGTTCTCTCTGTTCCAGGTAGCGTGATGTCATCTCAGAAGCTGTTCCTGAAGATAGCAAGATGGCAGATGGCCACAGCCACAAGAGGCTGTGCTGAGAACATGCATAACATGTAACCTGATTTTAACTTACTACTGGTTTTCACCAAACTCTTAAGCTTTTGTTTATGAAACAGGATCACAATTCCTTTCCCCCATTACTGACACCCAGACTGCTTCTCTACCTCTGGTGTGGGCAGCAGAAACACTGGTGCACCTTTCTGAACATCTGAGGCCTTGGATCGTTCTCCCAACCTCCAAAGGTGGAGCTCCAGGCAGATGCGTCTTGGCAAAACTTAACTGGCCGACTTCTGACGTGGGCCAGAGACACTGACCCATTAGCGTCAAGCCTCTGCCAGGCACATTCACAACGTGTATTTTGCACAGCTGAAGATGACTGATCAGTGGTGCGTTTTACAAGATCACTATTTTAAGAATTATTTCCTTGGCCACCCTTGGTGAAGAATGCCTAGAAACAGGCATGTACAAAACGTTAATTCCCTTTATAACTAAAGTTAGGATTTTAAATAGTTTTTTTTTTAAGATTTTATTAATTTTTTGAGAGAGAGAGTGAGTGGGAGGGAGAGGGAGAGAGAATCTGAAGCAGACTCCGCACTGAGCACAGAGCCTGATACGGGACTCAATCCCATGATCTCGAGATCGCGACCTGAGCTGAAACCAAGAATTGGGACACTTAACCAACTGAGCCATCCAGGCGCTCCTAAAGTTAGCATTTTAAATGGACTCTTGCTTTTCCCACTTTGCTCCTCTTATGTGGTAAAGCCAATATGTCCTTTTTGACTTCTTATTTGTAGTTAGTTTAATCGAATGTCTTCTGGTTTTAGTGCTGTTAATCCCATTTTAAAGATTAAAGGATTTGTACATTGTTTTAAAAAAAAAAAGACCATATTGAAAACATTCATCTTAGCAATTTCCAATAAAATGATAAACCTGATTTTAATCTACTACTGATTTTTACCAAACTTTTAAAAAGCTTTAGTTTATGAAATAGGATCACAATTCCTCTTCCCAGTTACTAACGCCCAGACTGTTTCAAATTCCCAAGCCGGAAGCCCAAAATATCATGCTGTAGGATTTTATGAGTTAGCGTCTGCCGTGTTCCTCTGCAAAGGAGCCAGGATGACCCCAACATTCTTCTCTTCACTCTCATAGCTATACAAATCATGCTTTTCGATATATTCTTGGACGAGGTCTGGTACCAAGTAGCGAATGCTCTGGCCCCTTCTGAGGGCTCGTCGGATCTTGGTGGATGAGATGTCATTGGTGATCCATTCATTTACCAGGTGAATGTTGTTCCGGTGTTTCCACAGCGCATCAGACTCATAGATGAATTTCTGAGCATCATTTCCAGCCCGAGTAATACATACGAGCCCATAGTCTCCCACAATCTGGGTAATATCCTCACTCTTCCACAGATTGGGAACAGCAAAGGACTCCAATAAATCTGCCCCACACAGCAGCTTTACCTTTGGCACATCTGGGAAGAAGAAAACACAGCCTCAGGGTCTGATTTGCTAATAATTCCCGGCATCAAATTGAACACAACAATGTGTTTTCCTGGCTAGAGGGTTCGTAGTTTTGATCAGAATCAGATTCTCAAAAGAGATCAAAGATACCACAACGGTTAAGGACCACTGCAGGAGAAATAAGCTCAAGGTGCCCTTTCCTCTCCTTCCCTCCCTCTCTTCAAAAACTAACAAGGGGCATTTTCCAGGCACTCACAAATACTGAATATGAAATGAAATTACAAAGGGGGTCTTGCTCAGCTCTGGAATCTTATCTACTCTAGTCGGTAAGTCTTGATGAAATATACGGACCTTTTGGTTTTGGCTCTAGCAATTTCTTTTGACTGAAATCTTGCCTTTGTTCAGCCCACTTCCTTTTCTGTCCGGGCCTTCCCGGTATAGGTGAGTCCTGCTGGCGATCACAGCTCCCAGCCTCCAGTTTCTCCTGATGGTGTCTATAAAACAACAAAACAATAGAACATTTCTCTTCTCACAACATTCAACTGAAACACTCTGTCTCTGGACATTCCTCAGAGCCTCTGACCCAATGTTAAGGCTGTGTGATATTAAAAACATTTAACCACAGAAACACCTGATGCCTGACCAGTCGGAATGGATGCTGGCCAGCGGTGCTGGGGACTGGCTCTTGGGAACAGAAAACAAGGAGATCCTGGGACAACAACAGATGGTGGCTATTACTATTCGAAGCTTTATGTGTGTGTCATAATAACAAGAGCTAACATTAGTTTTTTATCATGTGCTAAGCACTACACTAAGTCCTTTGCATGGATCACTTGATTTAATTTTTTCAACATTCTGTGCCATAAATATTATTATTGTTATTATTATTCCCCTAATGGAGGGAAGTGAAGGCTTAGAGCTGCAACTCCAGCTCTTGGTAGATTCCCCGGGACATAGGAGGCATTCATTAACAATCTGATTGAGTGAATGTTTTGGTTATTATAAAGCAACTCTTTCACTGCCCACTATTATAGCAGAATTATTATCCCCATTGAGAGAGGAGAACTCTAATTTGCCCAAGGCCATTCTTTTTTTTTTTTTTTAAAGATTTTATTTATTTATTTGACAGGGACTGCCAGCAGAGAGGGAACACAAGCAGGGGAAGTGGGAGAGGAAGAAGCAGGCTCATAGTGGAGGAGCCTGATGTGGGGCTCGATCCCATAACGCCGGGATCATAACCTGAGCCGAAGGCAGATGCTTAACCGCTGTACCACCCAGGTGCCCCCAAGGCCATTCTTTTTAAGTAGGCTCCACACCTAGCACTGAGCCCAGTGTGGGGCTTGAACTCTCGACTGTAATATCAACAGCTGAGCCGAGATCAAGAGTCAGACTCAACTGCCTGAGCCACCCAGGTGCCCCTGCCCAAGGCCATTTAGCTTATAAGTAGCAGAGCCAGTATTTGAACCCCAGCAGTCTGGTTCCAGAGCCTATACTCCTGACCATTGAGGAGTGTGGCTGGACCTAGTAATGGAGAGCCACAAGGCCAAGGATAAGGTCCTAGAGGGGACAAGTGCCTGAGGCCTGCAAGGAAGGGACCAGGCAGGACTTATGTGCAGCTTGCTTCTGGATTGGCAGCAACTGTGAAGTTACCCAAATAACATGAGCTACGGTTGAGGAAGCCAAGTGTGGCTCCTCTGTGCCCCTAACTCCTTGCCCTCTTGAGCAGCCGAGATAATATGTAATGGACAGTGAGGCTGCTGTGGAGCCAGAGAGGGAAGGCTGGGTAAGGTGGGCATGCAGAGGCCTGGTGTTTGACGGGAGAACTGCTGGCCAATGAAGAGGGAACATCTTTTCCCTGCCAATCCTGAAAAGTCACCCTTCTTCTTAAGTTGCTGTGTGGCATACTGTCTGCTGGCTCGGTGTCCAATCCTGCCCTAAACACACTTCCCAGAGGTCCTTGCGGCATTTTCTCGATGTGACAGAGACTCTGCTGATGAGACGTACTCACGAGAGACTCGGAAGGAAGAAGGGAGACAGAAGCCATCTTTCTGGGCTGTAGAGCCCGAGAAGTAATCTCTTACGGCGCAAGCGTGGTGGCCAGACTCCATATTCCGCTGTCCAATTGGCAACTTTGGGAGCCCGGGGCAGCTGAACCGCAGTTTTGTGGTGGCAGAGGCAGAAACAGCTTCCTGAACCCGACTGCAGCGAAGGAGGTATGACCTTGGAACAAACCCGACTTCCCTGCCGCCAGCCCCTTGACACTCCTGCACGAGCACCTAAATGCCTTTCTGCTTAGAACACTCAGAGTGGTTTTGGGGCACTGGCTGGCTCAGTGCATTCAGCGTCTGACTCTTGATTTCAGTTCAGGTTGTGATCTCAGGGTCAGGGGATTGAACTCTACGGCTGGCTCGGCGCTCATCGTGGAGTCTGCTTGAGGACTCTCACTCTCCCTCTGCTCCTCCCCCAAGTCCTGCTCTCTCTCTAACAAACAAACAAATAAATATCTTAAAAAACAAACAAACACCACTCAGAGTGGTTTCTATTTCCTGTTGAAACCCTAACTGATATGTTTAGAACCAGAGGAATCAGAGCTCTAAGAACAGACATAAGACATGAAGGTTTTTCAGAAAGCTCTTTGATACTCAAGATAATAATAAGTAACAATCAGATGTTACTCACTCTAGTTTCTGAATCCTCACCTGGAACTGTTTCAAAGGTGCGAGCACAGAGATCTGGGACAACCCCCGTCTGTGGTCATGGAAGCAGCACGTAAAAGGAGGGCTGTCCATGACCATGCACCACGCTTCTCTCTTTTAGACTTAAGAAGATTAATGACAACGTCTCACGACTTTGCCTTTCTCATCCACGGCACAGACAGGCCAGGCAGCTTCTCTATGTATTCTCTCTTGTAGAGATACACATAGCAACAAGCATGCAAACATCTCAAAACATGATGAAAGGCATAAAGTCTAAGGAACCCCCACGGGCTGCTGCTGTGCTCCACACCCAAGAAATAACCTACATCGCAAGCCCTCCCGACCTGAGTCACAGTTTGCAAATCTGTATTTCACAGACACAGGCAGCAGTGAGACACGGCAAGAAGCCCCCAGCCCACTCCCGCGGAACTGACAGCTGATTCCCCACGACTACCTTAGCACCTTAACGGTCTCCACCCACTCCTTCTGCAGACTTTCCCACGTGTCAACTTCCACCCACTCTGAATTCTTGGTGGCGAGTTCTGCCATGATAACTCGGTGATGGGCAGAGATGAGTCCTTTCTTCTTATATGCATCACCAACGGGAGAGATTATGCCTTTGATAACTCTGTATTTTCCTGGATAAAGAGTCAGATTTGATGTGAGGTGTAACAAGTGAGATTTTATGCACAGGAAATATCATCAATATGATTGTATAACAGACCATTTTTAAGCATATCATCAAATAGTTTTATACCAGACCATTTTTTTAAAAACAGGGAGTCGGGTTCATTCACACATTCATTTATCAACGAGGTAAAACAACATAGAAGTCACCATTTTAAAGTGCACCATTCAGTGGCATCAAGCACATTCACACTGCTGTGCAGTCATCACCACTGTCCGTCTCCAGAACTTTCTCATCTTCTCCAACCGAAACTCCGTCCCCACGAAACACTAACTCCCCATCCCCCTGCACAATGTAAATTTCAATATTGCCAAATTGCCTTGTAAAAAGCCTTAATCGATGTGTATTGTCCACCCCAAACCTGATACTTGACACTACCAAGTTTAAACATTTTTGTTGATGTGATGGGCAAAACAGATCTCGTTTTTTACCTTCGTTCCCTGAGTATTAGGATTATTAGTGAGTCTGGGCACCCACTGATCTATCTAGCAGCACGTGCACAATCATCTATGTAACAAAACACATTACGCAGGGGAGGAAATGGTTTTCCTCAACCCTCCTTGGGTCCCTGGCTGGGTCTGAAAATAAAACTGACAAAGACAGAAAAACAGAAGAAAAATGTAGAAATTTATTTAATAGGTTTATGTGATATGGGTGCCTTCGTAAGGAAATGAAGACCCCAAGAAACAGTCAAACCTGAGTATTTTTATCCAGGTTTGGTGAGGAGTGGACAGTCATCAAGAAATATGATAAGGCAAAGAGTACGAGGTAAGTGTAGTAAACTCGGGGAAGTTTAGCAAGGCCCGTTAGTTTAGATTCTTCTAGGCATCCCTCTGTCCTTAGCAATAAGGATGCTCTTTTCCTCCCAGTATATGGAGGGCACCTCTCACATCAAGGTTTTATGAGCTGCTTCAGGGGAGAACAGTGTGGAGGAGGTCAGAGGGACCTTCCTGATTCTGCCATTTTTTCAAACTCCTTCAACTTAAAATACCCAACATGCCAGAGTGCCATATTTTGGGGTAGTGCCCTGTTCCTACCTGTTCCGTTCATGTAGTCCTTGGCCAGCTCAAATAGCCGGAGGTGCATGTTGGTGATAGGATTGAAGGAACCACAAGCAAGGAGAACCACTTCTGTCTTCTCTGAATTTTCCATGCTAAGAATTTGAAGTTGTTGAACTGAATGGCAAATTCTGACACTTTGCTTATGGTCTGCAAAGGAAAAAGGAAACAAGTTCAGTTCTAGGCCTTTAGATGTCCTACCTTCCAAGGGGATGGACAAAAACCCGTGGCTTCAAAGACAAAGATAGTCCCATTCTCCGCCCTTCCTTTTCAGAGTGCATTTGCAGCTCCTGCCGTACAGAGATGGGATCTTCTTCCTCCTCTTTGTGACTTGCTTTGGACAAAACAATGTGGCAGACATAACCATGTGCCGGTTCTGAGCCAGGCCTTTGAGGCTTTGCACACTTCCACCCTCTTCTGGACTCCTGCCTCTGCCATGAAAACAAGTCGGGGCCGGCCTGCTGGAGGATGACAGACCACGTGGGAGAGAGCTCGTACACCTGCTGATGGACAGCCAACCACACCAGCTATGTGGCAGGGGCCATCCTGCACCAGCCAAACCACAGATGACATGCTCAGACACACAGGCAAGCCCCAGCGAGATTAGCTGGGCCGGGCTTACATCAACAAGCCCACAAGCTGACCCTAGACTCATGAGCAAAAATGAATGTTTATAATTGTATGCTGCCAAACTTTTGTGATGCACTACTGTGGTCACAGTTAACTGATATAATGACATTATCAACTACCAAATAAATAGGACTCCCTGACAACCTGCCCTTCAAAACAGTAGTCTGGGGGCACCTGGGTGGCTCAGTTGGTTAAGCATCTGCCTTCGGCTTGGGTCATGATCCTGGGGTCCTGGGATCCAACCTTGCATCAGGCTCCTTGCTCAGCAGGGAATTTGCTTCTCCCTCTTCACCTTCCTCTGCTCCTTCTCTCTCTCTAATAAATAAATTCTTTAAAAAAATAAGAATAGGGGCACCTGGGTGGCTCAGTCATTAAGCATCTGCCTTCGGCCCAGGGCGTGATCCCAGGGTCCTGAGATCGAGCCCCGTATCAGGTTCCCTGCTCTGCTGGGATCCTGCTTCTTCCTCTCCCACTCCCCCTGCTTGTGTTCCCTCTCTCGCTGGCTGTGTCTCTCTCTGTCATATAAATAAATAAAATCTTTAAAAAATAAGAATAAATAATAAGAATAAAATTAGGAATGCATTTCATTGTTTCCTAGCATCCAACACTGCTATTGAAAGTCTAATGCCATTCTGGGGCGCCTGGGTGGCACAGCGGTTAAGCGTCTGCCTTCGGCTCAGGGCGTGATCCCGGCGATCAGGGATCGAGCCCCACATCAGGCTCTTCTGCTATGAGCCTGCTTCTTCCTCTCCCACTCCCCCTGCTTGTGTTCCCTCTCTCGCTGGCTGTCTCTATCTCTGTCGAATAAATAAATAAAATCTTTAAAAAAAAAAAAAAAAAGAAAGTCTAATGCCATTCTGACTCTTGTTCCTTTTTTACATGACCTTTTCTTTTTGGCAGATTTGTGGGATGTCCTCTTTATCACCAGTGCTCTGAAATGGCAAAATGTTGTATCTTCGGGGGGGGTCTTTTTCATTCACTGTGCTGGGGGTCAGTTGAAGGGGTTCAGAATGTGCCACTTTGGCATGTGGATTATTTTGAGTGGAAGGCATTTGAGACCCTGCAGGCTCAAGAGAAACTTCTGCCCCTCCCTTAATTACATAGAAGAATCTAAATTGGGGGTCTTTCCCAGAATAAGGGTTATTAGCAGAGATAAATTTTATCTGAGGGACCCATCTGCATGGCAGGGCAAACATCTAATTACCAAACATCTGCTCTTCTTGCCACCCTGTGAGGTGCATTCCTTTCCTCTGAAATCCCAGACCCCCACTCCCTTCTCCTTAGCTCAGAATGCCATACTATGCCTCATTTTGTCTGACTGTCTTTGGAATTGCCATGTCTATACGGATTCCCCATATGTACTCTATTAAATTTGATTTTCTCCTCTTAATCTCTCTCATCTCAATTTGATTCTCAGTCCCCGAGCTAGAAAGACCTGAGAGAACAGGAATTCCTGCTCCCTGACACATGACCTTCCCATCCCTCAAAGTCAAATCACTCAGTTCTGGGTTATTATTATTATTATTTTTTTGATAAGCATTCCTTATTAACCATCAAAATATAGTTTTTAAAACTAAAAAAGTTAAAAAATATTCTTATATATCCAAATTATGTTTCAAAATAATCATTCTGAGAGCTTATAAATATAATTCCAGTGATGCCAAATTGCTGAAAGCATTTTGGGAACTTTGGGGAATGATTTGTAGAGGTCAGACTATTTTTATAATTAACATAGAAATACCATAAATGGCAATAAACAAACAGTTGTATGACACTTTTTGACATATAAAATGCTTTCACACACATGATCATTTAATCTTCACCACACAAACACACAAAAATTTGGCCAAAGTCATTTGGCCTGTTGCAAAAAAATAAGCTATTGTTAGATATTTCATTTTTCCAGTTAATCTTCTTTCATTGGACATCTAGGTTTTTCTAATTTTTCAGTATTACAAACATCTCAGAGAAAACAATGGGTCGAGAATGAGCTGGAAATTAAGGCTATACAGCACCTCGCTGTGCACTTCTAAGACGTGCCAATGCTGGGAAGACCTGCGTCAGGACCATTTATTTGTAGCCCGACAGTGTTTACATCCAACTGCCGGGGTGACCAACTCACTTCTGCTTAGATTCTATGCTCACCGGACAAAGCTAGGGAGTGGGGAACCAGGGCTAGCATCTCAGCGTCCTGACTCCCAGGCTGCCTCATCAAGAGGAAAAATAGGAGCTACACTGAGCTGTGCAGACTGGAAAATGATCCCTCCTAAGCTGAGAGGCTGAGGAATGTGACAGTTAACCCCCGAGGCAATGAGAACCTCTGAAGCTTTCTGAGCAATGGAGTGACAACAGGGGTCTATAAAAACACTGTTTTAGAAAAATAAGAAGACATGGGTACTTAAAACCTTTATTCAGTTTTACCAGCTTAACCAAATCACTTATGTGTCTTCAGTCTCCTCATCTGTAAAATAGAGACAATGACAACCAATTTCAGATACTTTGAGGATTAATTCTGATTAACAGCAAAGTGCTTAGCATATTGCCTAGCACAGTGTAAAAATAAATGCTAGCTGTTATTTATGAGGAAAGTGACAATACTGATAATGGTGATGCTAGGGGATTAATTGGATGGGGCCAAACAAGACAGGAAGGCCAGTTACAAAGTCATGAGTGCCTCAATTTAAGTTGTCAGTGAGAATGGAAATAAGAAACATTTATTCAATAAACATTTGAGGCTTTCTCCCAACAAAGCATAGTGGTAGGGATCAGAGAGACGCTAATTGTTGCTAAGAAATAAAGGACAGAAGGGTCAGTAATGCTCCACATGGAATCTTAAAAAAATGAGTTAATTCGTAAGAATGATTTAAATGTCCTTTCAATTATCAGCTCAAAGATGACGCTAGCGTTCACCAGAGGCTTGTTCCCACTCCTCCCATCACTATCCCCTAATTCCCATACGAAGTGCCATGGGATTATGGAGTGGTGGTGGATACAACATCTCCAAGAAATTCTTGGCCCACATGGAAACCAGGGTAACCTGCCCCTGGCAGAGCAGCTCCAGCCCTGCTCACCTCCAGTTTCAGGCACCACTCCCCTCAGGAGACTGAGCTGTGAGCAGCAAGAACAATAAAGCTGAGAACAGGAGGTATGGGTCCCCAAGGGAGCGGCCTGTTGTTCAGGGAAGGACAGAACAAAGATGCACTCAGGTTTCCAGGTCCTCCCTAGGGGAAGGCTGGGGAAGGGGCTCGGGGAAGCTGATCTCTTAGCTAAAGGAAGCTTCCTCCCTTGTCACATTCAACCCATCTCAAATATCCAGCTCAGTTAATTCCCCACGAACAAGGCAACTTGAGCTCAGACCTTGAAAAGCACAGAAGAATTAAGTTACAGTGAGTGTCCACCATAGCCCAGGCTGGCTTTAGAACAGGATCTGCCCCTCTCCAAGGAAAAGTCCTTCCTCTGGATCACTGCAGAGTACCAGAGTACTTGTGCTGGGAAGGGGGACAAGCTGGGGACAAATGGGTGGAGAAGTAGTTTGGGAGCTCTAACAGGGCCGCTTTGGATCCTCCGTGCCTTGTTCCAGGTGCTCAAGGACCAGCGTCCCCATGATTCACTTCTGTCTGGCCCACACAGCGTATCACCTGCACTGCTGGCTGCCGAGGTCACGCCGGCTCAGGCTGTAAGTGTCCCTCCCCAGATCGCAATTACAAAAAGCTCGTTTCTTCCTGAGACAGTCTTGACGTTTAACTAAAATTTACTTCCAATTTTTAAATCATTTTATAAAAAATTAAAGTATACTTGACATAATAATTACTGACTCTCTTAAGTTTTAAAAACCAGTATGTAAACATTAATGAAACATTTTGTAAATATTAAGCCAGTTTTTTAAACGTTAACATTTAAAAAAAATAGCTGGCTTTTCTTGTCACATTTCAGAAATGCTCAAAATGATTCAATCTATATCGGCTGTTAAAATAGTATGATTGACTTGACAACTGATCAGAATTTACACCCCTAAAAAGATGTTATCCCTTCCAAAATAGTCACAGTAGGCCTGTAACTATATCCTAGTTCTAGTTGTAACAACGTGCCATTGCCAGTCTGGGGGTATATTCTAAAACTATTTTTTTTTAGTATTTTCTTTTTTTTTTTAAATAATACATGGTGTTTTTCAGTTGATGTGGCTGCTGTTTCTCTCAGTTGACAATTAGTTTTCAGGTTTTTGTTTTTGTTTTTTTAACTTATTTGACAGAGAGTGAGAGTGCACAAGCCAGGAGAGAGGCAGAGGGAGAGAGAGAAGTAGGCTCCCTGCTGAGCAAGAAGCCTGATGCAGGGCTCAATCCTAGGACCCTGGGATCATGACCTGAGCCAAAGGCAGACACTTAGCTGACTGAGCCATCCGGGTGCCCCGTAAATTTGGTTTCTTGAAGCCATTTTATCACTAAAGAAGTAATGTAAAATATAACTCGCTGTGTCCCATGCAGGCAAGTGACAGTGTTCTTGTTCGGAATCACCGCTCTGGTCCTCCAGTTGTATGTTCTGCTAAGGTAAGTTCTTTCACCAGCCAACCCCCTTACCTGGCAGCCCAGTCTTACCTCTGGAGATGGTTGGGATGTGCTCTGTGATTCCTGTTATGTGTTTAACTGCAGCCTGCCCCATTGTTTTTGCCCCTCTTATCAGTGGTAGTCACCTGCTTCGCCTCTTTGAAAAGCAAAAAATCTCAATACCAAAAGAATAGCTGGGAATAGGGCAGATTGAGTTTACCTTAATTAACACGATTTCTCCTAGCACAAGAAGCCACGAAATGGGAGAACAAGGGCACCAACGTTTCAATCTATGGATTCCCTAGAGACCAGTCCTGACAGTCCCGCATGAGCTAACGTCTGCATGGCTGAGGGTGACACAGACATATGTGACCAGATTATGACTTGATATATTATTTCAGATTCTATGGAGGACATTAGGCTTGCAGAAGAAGTCAGCTAATAACTGGACAAATAAAGCAAATGCCATTTGATACATTCAAAAAAAATTGCAGCTCTAAAAATGTGGAAATTCTAAAACAATCTGAAAACGGAGAATCTACTTAAGTGACAAGAAAGAAAGCGAAACTGTGACACTCACTGTAATTAGCCTAATTTAAACTTGCCAACGTCTGTCATAGGAGTTTTGTGTGCAGTAAGGCCTACTTCCTTACTCCAGAAGGCCAGCATTTCCACAAGATATATATATATATTTTTAAAGAATTTATTTATTTGACAGAGAGACAGCCAGCCAGCGAGAGAGGGAACACAAGCAGGGGGAGTGGGAGAGGAAGAAGCAGGCTCCCAGCAGAAGAGCCTGACATGGGGCTCGATCCCAGAACGCTAGAATCACGCCCTGAGCCGAAGGCAGACGCTTAATGACTGAGCCACCCAGGCGCCCCTCCACAAGATATTTTCTTACCAAAATATCTGGTTAACATGAATTTGAAAGATGGTAAACACTATTTGTCCACCTATTGTAAATATTAACAACTCTTCATATTACTTGTGGGCTGTTTTTGTACTATTAATTTGCAGTCATGGTAAAGGAACCAAGGTTATTAAATGAGTTGTCTGCAGCCAAATGAACCTCGGGCCAGAATTAGGGTTAGAATTCAATGGTTAGTGCCTTCTGGTATTGTACTTATAAGGGTGAATTTCTTCTAATAATTGATAAATTAATGTATGACCCAGTGTATTGCTTTTAGGCCCAGATCTTCCCAATACTGCACGCAACCTCTTCTTACCAACTTGGTTGGCAATATCATCTTTACTTTCTTCACAATTGGTAAGTGTGCATTTATCAAGCACTTACTAAGTGCCTATTATTTGCCAGACATCACCAAAACAAAAATGGGTAAGATAGGACTTCCTGCTCTTAGGGAGCTCAGACTGAAATTTAAGAAAAAATTCACATTTAAAATTCAGGTGAAATTTTTTGTAAGTTCCTTAGTAACTGTTTTGGTTGTCCTGAAATTTGAGTATGAAACCAAATTAAGTTAAATACAAATACGCTATGGTGGTATTATAAAATTCTTTAGTTATAATATAAAAAAATACCAGATTCATTTAATAAATGGTTACTTGACAGGAACTAATACTGTGTAGAAAACCAGGGACCTCAACGATTTGAAATAAAAAAGGGACAGAGAAGCACTGGACTCTGAAACGTGAAGTTTTAGGAATATCTTAATACATTTTTATTATATTTTCCTACGTGTGTACTTGTAAGAGCAATACGTGATTGAAATAAAAACTATGTCTAAGTTTTTTTTTAATTTTTAAAAAGATTTTATTTATTCATTATTCATTTGAGAGAGAGAGAGAGAGAGCAAGCGAGCACAAGTGGAGGGGAGAGGGAGAGGGAGAAGCAGACTCCGCACTGAGCAGGAAGTCCGAGGAGGGGCTCAATCCCAGGACCCTGAGATCATGGACCTGAGCTGAAGGGAGATGCTTAACCATCTGAGCCACCCAGGTGCTCCATCTAAGATTATTTTTTTTAAAGATTTATTTATGTATTTGAGAGAGAGAGAGAGTGTGTGCGCAGGGGAGGAGGTGGAGGGGCAGAGGGTGAGGGAGAGAAGCAGACACAGGGCTCAATCTCACGACCCTGAGATCACGACCTGAGCTGAAATCAAGAATTGGACGCTTAACCATCTAAGCCACTCAGGAGCCCCTAAAAATTTTTTTAAAGATTTTATTTTTTTAATCTCTACACCGAATGTGGGGCGCAAACTCACAACCCCAAGATCAAGAGTCGCATGCTCCACCAACTGAGCCAGCCAGGCACCCCTAAAATTTTTTTAATGAAAAAATAGTTATTGAGGGGCGCCTGGGTGGCTCAGTCAGTGAAGTGTCCAACTCTTGATCTCAGGGTTGTGAGTTCAAACCCCATGCTGGGCTCTGTGCTAGGCTCCTCCCTGGGCATGGAGCCTACTTAAAAAAAAAAGTTGGGACAGTCAGTTAAGCGTCTGCCTTTGGCTCGGGTCATGATCTCCCAGTCCTGGGACTGAGTCCTGCATTGGGCTTCCTTCTCAGCGGGGAGCTTGCTGCTCTCTCTCCCCCTCTGATCTTTCCCACCGCTTGTTCTCTCTCTCTCTCTCAAAGAAATAAATAAAATCTTAAAAAAAAAAAAAAAAAGCTGTTGAATGTCTTAGACACTGTTCTAGAGTCTCCTGCTGAATTCCAGATCCACAAGAGGCAACATATGTGACAGTGGAAAGTACTGGCTTTGGAGACAGAGGGAGGCCAGCTGAAACATTCACTCCACGACAGGAGCTACCTAACTTCTCTGAGCTTCCTGCTCCTTGTTTATAAAATGGAGATAAGGGCGCCTGGGTGGTTCAGCGGACCAAGCGTCTGACTCCTGATTTCAGCCCAGGTCATGATGTCAGCTCAGGTCAAGATCTCACGGTCGTGGGACTGAGCCCTGGGTGGGCCTCCTCGCTCAGTGGGGAGTCTGCTTAGGATTCTCTCTCTCCCTTTGCTCCTATCCCCCCCCCATACTCTCTCTCTCTAAAATAAGTAAATCTTTTAAAAAATCAAAAATAAAGTGGAGATAACAGATAACAGAATCGTGAAAAAAGCAGTCAGAGTTCTTATCACCAGCAATGCCAATAGTAAGAACACAACCCATGTCAAAGGAAAACCTTAGGCTGGCTGGGTTTTGGGCATCTGTGTCCCACGGGAGGGAAGCGAGGAAACAGCCTCTATTTAGGTTTGCATTCAAGAATGTTTTTCTGAGATAATTACACCCAGTAAATGGATGCTGCTCTGCTGTCCTTCTAGGTTTTACTGTGCTGCTTACGCATATGGAACCAGTCCCGCAGGCACTAAAGAGGATGTTTGCTGTATTTGGTGTGGGATCCTTTGGTGAAGGAACCTGTACCATGGTGTTAACAGTTCTGGCAACTGACTGTGTGTGTTTTTAAATACTGAATTTCTCAAGGGCTCATCTTAATCTGAAAGCATGTCTGTATATAATACACCATCAGTCTTCAATATTTGTTTTCTCCTCACTAAAAATAGAGATATGTAGAGACAGAATTCCTAATTAGACACATGTCACAGTTAAAACACTTCACCAGGGGAAGTTTAAAAATTCCATGAGAGATTTTTCTTTTTGTGTGTGAATTCCACTTAACTAGACTCAAAAAAAAAAAAAAAGAAAAGAAAAGAAAAGAAAAGAAAAGAAAAGAAAAAGAAAAAGCTAAGCTATCAATCAGCAGTGGAAGTGCTGGCCTACATTTGGTGCAGTGGGCAGCAAGCCTTATAGCTCTTGCTAATAAGCAGGTGCCACTGTTTAAATCCTTTGGCAAAAGTATTGTCGATACGGGTTCCAATCAAAAGACAAGTATTCCTCACAGGGCTTTTTCCTCCCAAATACAGGAAAAAACGACCCCTGAACTTTACTACTTGTCTGTGCTGCTGGCAACGAGCAGCTTGGTTTCTACAGGTAAGCAACACTTCCCAAGTAACCTACCCTAGGGTTGTCACGGTGCCAGCAGAAGCCCTGGTTCCTCCTAAAGCAAGAGCTCCAAGAAGCAAAGGAGTATAAAAGCAAAGTAAAGAGAAAGCACAGAGGGTCAGAACGGGAAGTAAAAAGCCATTCTTTTCACATGATTTCCAGTTCGTTTAATTAGATCCCTTCTTCATCCTGCAGTGCTTTTCTCGGGCCTGGGGCTGAGCTGGCTGGCCAGTGTGGCCTGCACACAACCAGACACTAAACCAATGGTCTGACTCGGGTACGTGAGCCCTCTGGTCTCCTGCCTCACACAAACGTCTTCGGCAGGTGAGCCAGTCCCAGCAGCATTGCCACCTGACCGCTGCAGGCAAGCAGCAGCTCATCTCCTACCCTGCTACTCCTGAGTGAAATGGTTAGCTGACATCAAGCTGTGACAACAGGAAGCACATCAAAACCAGTCATCTGAAAGAAAGTTGTCTTTAAGTATTGATTACCACCAACAATGGATAAAAAGGAACAGTTCAACCCAAATCACTGGATTAACATCACAACCAAATTTACCCCAAATAAAGAAACTCTATTAAATACTTTCAAGATCACTGACTTTCTGGGGCAGTCGTTAAGCGTCTGCCTTCGGCTCAGGGCGTGATCCCGGAGTCCTGGGATGGAGCCCCGCATCGGGCTCCTCTGCTGGGAGCCTGCTTCTCCCTCTTACACTCCCCCTGCTGTGTTCTCTCTCTCGCTGGCTGTCTCTCCCTCTCGGTCAAATAAATAAATAAAATCTTTAAAAAAAAAAAGATTACTGACTTTCTGAATCTCCTTGTTTCATGAAAATATTACCATCAGCTGGATGGTTGCTACAGAAACAAGTACTGAAAAGGAAGAAGGAAAATATAAATCTTAGTAATGAACAAAGGTTTAGGTATAGTTTCAAAAGGATACAGTGATTAAGATGGTATATTTGAACAATTTGTTCTTTAAAAATGTAGTGGGAAATTTTAGAGTAAAAATAACTACAATCTTCTCCATACGGGTGACAATAATCTTCTGCATCGTGACAGGCAGTGTTGTCTAGAGAAAATAACTAATTGACCCACATAATGTTCATCTTCCTGCTTTTCCTGTGTGTATTCACAGATTCTGAGGTATTTTAAGTAGGAGCTAGTTAATCACAGATGCTCTCAATGTTTTTAGGAAGTGAAGACAACTCTATTTCTTGAGGAAAAGAACTATCTATTGGCAGGAGGATCAAATTCAATATAAACATCTCCCAACACATCTATGACGGGCACAGACCTTCACAAGTGGGAATGACTGTTCTCCACCTGCTTCTTTATTCAGGGGACACCTGCTGGAGGAGAAGTTACCTAACAAACACACTACCCATCTAGCATGCTGACATTTCTAAGTGCTTTCCACATCTCAGACATAGTGCGGACACTTATGAATTAGAAACCTGATTTGGCGGTGGGGGGCTGGGTGGCTCAATCGGTTGAGTGTCTGATTTAGGCTCAGGTCATGATCCTGGGGTCCTGGGATCAAGCCCCACATTGGGCTCCCTGCTTGGCGGGGAGCCTGCTTCTCCCTCTCCCTCTGCCCCTCCCCACCACTTTTGCTCTCTCTTGCTTGCTCTATCTCAAATAAATAAAATCTTTAAAAAAAAGAAAAGAAAGGAACCTGATGGAGATGCCTGGCTGGCTCAATAGAGCATGTAACTCCCAGTTTCTGGGTCATGAATTCAAGCCCCACACTAGGGTTAGAGAGTACTGTAAAAAATAAAATTAAGGAGCACCTGGGTGGCTCACTCGGTTAAGCGTTGAACTCTTGGTTTCAGCTCAGGTCATGATCTCAGGGTTGTAAGACTGAGCCCTGTATCGGGCTCCATGCTCAGCACAGAGTCTGCTTGGATTTCTCTCTCTGCCCTTCCCCGCTGTGTGCTCCCTTTCTCAAATAAATAAACAAATCTTTTAAAATAAATAAATTAATTAAATTTTTAAAAATTGTCCAAATTCACAGCACCTGGCTGGCTCAGTTGGTAGAACATGAGACTCTTGATCTCCGGGTTGTGAATTCAAGCTCCACACTGGCCATAGAGCTTACATTAAAAAAAATAATAATAAATTAAATAAATAAATAAATAAATAAATAAATAAATAAATAAATAACAAGCATACATACCCCAGAAAGAAATAAGATATGTATGCTAACTAGCTGGAATTTAAACAAAAACTTGGAGGGGCCCCTGGGGTGGCTTAGTCAGTTAAGCAACCAACTCTTGATTTCAGCTCAGGTCATGATCTTGGGGTCCTGGGATCAAGCCCCTTGTTGGGTCTGAGGGGAGTCTGCTTGTCCCTCTGCCCCTCCCCCTGCCCATGCTCTTTCTCCCAAATAAATAAATAAAATCTTAAAAAAAAAGAAAAAAAAGTTAACATGGAACTACTAGCATACTGTTTCCAGGGTCTTTCCACCCTCAGATGTGATGTTAGGGAACTTGGATTTTATCCTATAAGGAATGGGGATGTATTTGAGGGTCTCAACAGGAAGTGACGTACCAGTGAACTTTAGAAATCATTCTCATGTATTCATCATAGTTCAGCAAATATTTCTGAACAATCGCTTTGCTGTAGATGCCGGGAATAAAGCAGTAAACAAAACTGTCAAAATTCCTGATCCACATGGAGCTTACATGCCAGCACTGGGAGATGAACAATGATCAAAATACACACATACACTCGGCATACTAAATAATGGGGCTGTGATGAAAACAAAGCAGGGCAAGAGGGTGAGGAGAGGTGCAATTCCAAGTAGGGTGCTCAGGAAAGGCCTCAACGAGTGAAATCTGAGCAAAGAATTAAAAGAGGCAAGGGAGTGACCCATGCAGATTTCTGAAGGAAGAATGTCCTAAGCAAAGGTAACATGCAGAATCCGTGAGGCAGAAGCATGCCAGTCGTACTCCAGGAAGAGAGAAACCAGAATGGCTGAGTCAGAGTTCACAGACGAAAGGTGTAGCAGATGTAGTCAAAGAGGTGAAAGGGAGCCCCTACGGGGTTTTGAGCAGAGGAGTGACATGATCTAACAGATTTTTAAAGGATCTTTCTGGCTGTTGAAGTTGAGAACAAAATGTAGAGAGAAAAAAGGGTGGAAGCAGGGAGACCAGACAGGAAGCTACTCCAGTCAGCCAGGTGAGAGTTGATGCTGCCTTGGCCCCGGGTGGCAGCAGCAGAAGTGGTGACAAGGCACCGGAGTCTGGAAATATTATAAACGCAGAGCCAGTGCGATTGCTGATGAATGGAATATGGGCTGTGAGAGAAAGAGGAATCAAGAATGACTCCAAAAACATCTAGCTTAAGCAACTGAAAGAATACAGTTACCTTTCACTGAGAACAGAAAGATGGCCAGGTTTAGGGGAGAAGACCAGCAGTTCAGTTTACACAGAAGTTACATTTGCGATGTCCACTAGATATCCAAATGCTCATGGTAAGTAGGCAAGTGGAGAACAGAGCCAAGTTCAGGGGAGAAGTGTAGACTAGAGATTTACCAGAGATTTGGGGTCATCTGCATATAGATGGTATTTAAATCATGAGACTGGATGACACTACCCAGTGAGTGAAGACAGAATGGATCACAAGTATGGGCATCTCCTGGGGGGTGGTTAAAAATGCAGAATCACAGGCCCTCCCCGAGGCCTGCCGATCCAAAATCTGCGTCTTAACAAGATGCCCAGGTGATCTGTATGATTCTTTAAGGTTCGCAAAGCACTGCTTGGGGGCACTCCGTCAGTTCAGATGCGAGACAGTGAAGGGCAGTAACAGAGGGATGACATCAAGCGTTCACAAGTGGATCGGCCGGCTGAATGGAGGAGAGACGCAAACGCAGGGAGGAGGAGGAGATTTCTGACTTAAGTGACTGGGGAGATGGCGTGCCACTAGTCGACGAAGAATGCTAGAGGAAGTGTGGAGGGAAGGCAGATAGAGGCCACTGTTTTATGGGTATTGAATTTGAGGACACTTTGGACATCCAAGTAGAGATCTCACAGGCAGACAAACTTAGAGAGACTAGAACCCAGAGAGATATTAAACACTCTCTTCGGGAGATATCATGACTAAGAGAAGGTTGTCTATTTTTTTTTTGAAGAATTACACTATTGGTAGGTTGAAGAAGTCACAGAAGCTTCGAGAAAGTGAATAATTGAAGGAGGAAGGTCCTTAAGGAGACTACAGAGAAAGGATTTTAGATACAAAGTAAGAGAATAGCTTAAAAATAATGGGGAGAGGGGCACCTGGCTGGCTCAGTCAGTGGAACATACGACTCTTGACCTCAGGGTCATGAGTTCAAGCCCCAGGTTGGGTGTAGAGTTTATTTAAAAAAACAAAACAAAACAGGGGTGCCTGAGTGACTCAGTCAGTTAAACATCTGCTTTCAGCTCAGGTTATGATCCCAGGTTCTGGGATCCATCCCCGAGTTAGGCTCCCTGCTGAGCAGGGAGTCTGCTTCTCTGTCTCCCTCTGCCCCTCCCCTTGGCTCCTGCTTTCTCTCTCAAATAAATAAATAAAATCTTTAAAAAAACAAAAACAAAAACATTAAAAAATAATAATAATGGGGAGAGATGAAAATATACGTCCACACAAAGAATTATATGGTTTGGCTTTATACATGAGAGCCAAAAACTGGAAACAACTCAATGTGAACCAAGAGATGAATGAATAGGGGCGCCTGGGTGGCTCAGTCGTTAAGCACCTTCGGCTCAGGGCGTGATCCCAGAGTCCTGGGATCGAGCCGGGCATCGGGCTCCTCTGCTGGGAGCCTGCTTCTTCCTCTCCCACTCCCCCTGCTTGTGTTCCCTCTCTCGCTGGCTGTCTCTCTCTCTCTGTCAAATAAATAAATAAAATCTTTAAAAAAAAAAAAAAGAGATGAATGAATAAGTGAATGAATGAGTAAGCAAAGTTGGTATAGCCATATAACAGAACACTATGGAGCCATAAAAAGGAACTACTGATATAAACAACATGGATGAATCTCATTATTTTGAACGAAAAGAGCCACATACAATAAGGCACACATGATATGATTCCAGTTATATGAAATTTTAGAATAGATTACTTAATCTATAATGATAAAAGGTAGATCAGCAGATGCCTGGGGTTGGGAAATTGACAGAAGAGGGGCAGAAAGCTATAGGGTTTCTACTTATGGTATCCTCATCTGATCTGTGTGCTCCTCACTGAGTGGCAATACCTTCATTCATTGTCTTTGGATGGACCTGTTCCTTATAAATGGATGTTCAATTATGCTTATTAAACTGAAATCATGATGACAATGACAACTAACATTCGTGGAGTTCTTCCTCTGTGCTCAGCAACAGGCTAAGCACTCATATAACCTGTACAACATTCCAGTGAAGTAGGTACTATCTCCTTTAAAAAAAAAAAAAAAAACTTTTATTTATTTGAGAGAGAGAGAGAGAGAGAGCACGTGAGCAGAGACACGAGCGCATGTGCGGGGTGGTCAACCAGACTCCCTGCTGAGCCAGGAGCCTGATGCCCCTAGATTCCAGGATCCTGAGATCATGACCTGAGCCAAAGTCAGACGCTTAACCCACCAAGTCGCCCAGGCACCCCTCTCTTTTTATTTTTATTTTTTTTAAGATTTTATTTATTTATTCAACAGAGATAGAGACAGCCAGCGAGAGAGGGAACACAAGCAGGGGGAGTGGGAGAGGAAGAAGCAGGCTCATAGCGGAAGAGCCTGATGTGGGGCTCGATCCCATAACACCGGGATCACGCCCTGAGCTGAAGGCAGACGCTTAACCGCTGTGCCACCCAGGCACCCCTCTCTTTTTATTTTTTAAGTGTATTATTATTATTTTTTTTTAGTAATCTCTACATCCAATGTGGGGCTCAAACTCACATCCCTGAGATCAAGAGTTGCAGGTCTTTCTCACTGAGCCAGCCAAGTGCTCCGACCATCCCTTTTTTAAACAAACATGAAAAAATTAAAGCTGAAAGAGATTGATTAGCTTACTCAAGATCTCATAGTTTGTGTAACAACCTTGACACTAAAAATTCATGGTCTTAACCATGACACAAGCTTACAATGGCACAAGCTATCTACTGGTAGAGATTTAAAAGAGGTCTACAATTCAGAGAGCCTTTGGCTCATGTACTTGTTAGCCACTCAAACTTCCCCAGCCTCAGCATTTTCCCTACCTAGCTGAAGCAACCTGCACTCTCTGGGCTTCCATCCCAAGTGCAAGTCAAAATGTCCTAAAACCCTCCAGCTGCCAAGTAGTATTTATACGGTTTCCCAGTTATGACTCCCAGCTCTGAGGTTATTTTCCCCAATGCTCTCTCCAGTGACAATCTACCTAACACGTTATTCCCATTTTTCCAGTTTCTTCTCTTCCCTCCCCACGCTCCTCCAAAGCCTGGGTTCTGTTTCTGTTTGAGAACTGCAACCCAAACCAATTTCTCTTACTTATGCACGAGAATACTTTTGCATTATCCATTAAATCTAAACAAGAACCCAAGGAGCATCCGCAGCAGAGAAGTGCTGAATCGTATCAAGTCACTGAGAAAGAAGAGCAGGCAAACAGAATGCGTGGTTCCAGTGAGGCCTGTCCTCCACAGCTCCTACGATTGCACACACTAAAACCAACACGGATGCCTGAAAAGAGCATCATATTATCATCCTCAAAAGTAGGGGAAGTACGGGTGCCTGGGTGGCTCAGATGGTTAGGTGTCTGCCTTTGGCTCAGGTCATGGTCCCAGGGGCCTGGGAACAGCCCTGCGGTGGGTGGGGCTCCCTGCTCAGTGGGGAGCCTGCTTCTCCCTCTCCTGCTGCTCCCCCTGCTTGTGCTCTCTCTCTGTCAAATCAACAAATAAATAAAATCTTTAAAGAAAAAATTAGGGGAAGTACACAATGAGCAAGTGTGTATTTAGCAAATTCTTCCAATGGTGAAGCAAAGAAGTATATTCTTCAGTCATGTTTTGTTTGGCACTGACCCTATTTGTCCCCGAGAGTGCCACATTACTCAAAGCGTTGACCCGTCCACACGTATTCACATATCGAAAATTAAAGATGATTACATTAACACAGCAGTCAACTTACTTTCCCAAAGGAAATTCTGTGAAGCCGAAGCGTTTCGCAAGGTAGGTTACTGGAACCACTCCAACGATGTCAACAGTTTCTCTAAGTTGGGCTATCACAGCAGTTTCACATCCACACTGCAACTCTGAAAAACAACGCATGGTAATAAGTACGAAACCCTACAGTGAGAACTGGCAGAAGTAATTCTCTCTGCGAGACTCCTATGGTACCTTTAGCTGGAAGGCTGTGTGGGACGGCTGGAACAGACTGAGCCTCAAAGGCAACGTCTCTGAAACAATTTTGCCATCAACCCCGATGTTGTCTCGGGGGCTACGGACTCAAGGAGCGGGGCCGGGAACCGCTGGGAAAATGCTTTCCGCCCAGGTCCTCAGTAACTTTAAAAATGCTGCCCCAACAGCTGTGAGCGTCCTCAAGGGGCCGCGAGCGTCAAACCGCTTCCCGGGAGGCGGACCCCGTCTTTATGGATTTGGAAAGACAGATTTCTGAGGAAAGAGAAGTCTCTCGGAATGGAAAACTTCCTCCTCCGCCCTCCTCCCACCTCCGCCGAGCTCAAGAAACCTCTAGAAAGGGATTTTCTTTCTTTCTTTTTTTTCCAAGGCGAATCACCTGTTCGGAAGGCTCTTGGTTCCACAGACAGCTGGAAAGAATGAAGGGGCAAGACTCCTTGCCCCAAACTGGAATATGACCTTGCCTCGGGGACCGTTATATCTGCCCCTCAAAGACTCCCCCATCTTGGACACCCCCATGCTTGCGACAGAGAGTCCTGCGCTGACTCGCCTAGAGACTGGTTTCTCAGGGGCGTCGGGCCGGGGGGCTTACCAAGGCCTGAGGGTCGACCGGCCCCAGTCCTCCGGGAGACGACCCGCAGCCCGGACGCCAGACAGGGGAACACCCGTGGCTGCCCCCTCATTGGCTCCTGGAGGCCGGAAGTACATGAGTCCAGCGGAAGTGCTCCTACTGTGAGCGTCCACCAGGCCGGGACCCTCAGGTAGGCGGGGCCCCTGGCTCCGAACTCTGGGACCAAGGCGGTGGCGGAGGCGGAGAGGGGACCCCGAGGGTCCCAGGAGGTTGTCCGGATTCTGGTCTGGGAGGGCCGGAAGAGTTTCGGGGGCGGGGATTCATGGCGACCTCTGGTGGCGGCCGGGGCCTAGTCAACCCGGGCCGCCGCAGGACCCAAGTCCGGGAGCTCCAAGTTACCCCGTGGAGACGGGGGTTTGGGGCGGTGGCGGGAGCTGCTCCGTGTCGGGTCCCCATGGTTGAGGTCCATAGCTGTTCACGTCCAGCCGGAAGAACGTGTGTTGTGCGCCCTTATCTTATCCGTGCTTCTGGCTTTGACAGCCGCTCTCCGGACACGGAATACAGGGTTTTCCCCGGGAACACCCGCAGCCGCGCTAGGGGACACCTCAGCAAGGCTGCCCGAGGAGCCCTCAAGAGAGAAAACGGCTTCTGTCCCTCCTTGCCCCTCTCCGCTCTCCCCCCGGGTGTCTTCCTAAAAAGAGAAGGGGTGTGTATCGGATGCAGGCTGCTCAGGTGGGAGGCATCTGGACTGCTTTGGGCTAGTTTCTGTAAAGTAAGTGAAACTACTTGTAACTGCTTTCCTATTTCCCAGCCAACCCCACCTCCGAGTGGTTTGAACTTTGAGCCTCTTGTAGTCCTGATGAACAATTTCGCTTTCCTCAAGTTTATGACACTTGGAACTTAAGCAGTTGGAGGTTTCTGCACTTTGGGACCGGTCAACAGTGTGCAGAGTTCAAAGCACTAAGAGACAAGGTGAGCATGAATGAGTACATCTTCCGCTCCAGATTACGGTGTTTGAGTGCCATTTCGGCAGTTTCTGTGAAAGCTGCACCGCCTTTGTTGGATACTAGGTGGTGCCAACGAGTTAATCTTTCCGGCTTAAATTTCAAATAACGGGCAGCACCAGGGTAAGGCTTTCAAAGTGCCCCATCTGCCCTGAAATTTATTTAAAATGGTTTTACCTCCTTAAAATATCTGGTGCCTTTATACGCTGTATCCAGTTATCGAATATTTATTCTCTATTAAGTGCTGAGGATGCTAGAAGAGGAATCAGATTCATTTTCTCCTCTCCCAGAGTTTATAGTCTGGAGAGAAAGACCAGTAAACAATGTGCTATAATGAAATCACATACAATTTAAGGCAGAAATAAGTGCTAAATAGAGAATAAAATGTGAAATGCTGTGGAAGAAACAATCAGTTCTCGTTATTCATTTACCATTTATTTATCCAGTACTTTCTGTCTGCCCAAGGTTTTGCTAGATGCTGATGTACAATGAAGAAGTAGGGGCGCCTGGGTGGCTCAGTCAGTGAAGTGTCTGCCTTCGGCTCAGGTCATGATCCTGGGGTCCTGGGATCAAGCCCTGTTGGGCTCCTTGCTCAGCGGGGAGCCTGCTTCTCCCTCTTCCTCTCCCCGCCCCCCAGCTCGCTCTCTCTCGCTCTTCCTTTATCTCAAGTGATTAAATAAAATCTATTAAAAAATGAAAAGTAAAATCCCTACTCACAAATAACTCACAATTTAGCGATTGGGAGGGAACAAAGAAAGACACGGAGAAGATGAACCTTGAGCTAGACCTTGAAGAATGGATTAGGGCTTGATAGGTAGGGGAGAAAAAAAGCTGGCTCAAAAGAGAAGGATGAAAGTGCGTGGCACGTTTTGAAACAGCAAATAGTGCTCGCTTCAGCAGCACATACACTAAAATTGAAACAGCAAGTACTTCAGCATGGTTAGACGGTAGGAAATTGAGCCTGAAAAGACACTGTCAGTTTTAGGTTTGGCTTTACTTTTACTGGAAAATTCAACAGATATAAAGTTTAGTTGTATGTTTCCCAGGAGAATTATACATGAAGTGTAGCTGTAATAAATTATGTGTAATAAATTACACTTCTGGCTAACCTATTATACGTGAAATTACACTTCTGGCTATAATGTAGCTCATTTATATTTACATATCATTAATCATTGTAGAAAAGTTAAGCCAGTTTTAAAAGATACAGTAGTAAGAATAGATTTTCACTGATTACATTCTATTTTGAGTGTAATGTAAGGAATCCTCTTCATTGAAGTTCACATATCAGATCATCTGGTAATGATTATGTGTAGGAAAATTTTAAATGCTTTAATAAGTTACCCTAGGATTTAGGGTTTTTTTGGTTTGGTTTGGTTTGGTTTTTGAAATTTTTATTTAAGTAATCTCTACACCCAGTGTGGGGCTCGAACTCATGATCCCAAGATCAAGAGCTGTGCGCCCCGCTCACTGAGCCAGCAGGCGCCCCAGGATTTAGGTTTTAATGAATGGTTATATCTAATATTAAGCAAAATGTGTTTCCTGAAAGGAACGTAAGTTTGATTTTTATAAATGGAAAAACTTAAACGCTCAATATCAACACACCAAAATCAGTAACTTTTCTCTACACTAGCAATAATCAGAAATTTTTTTTTTAAGATTTTATTTATTTATTTAACAGAGATACAGACAGCCAGCGAGAGAGGGAACACAGCAGGGCGAGTGGAAGAGGAAGAAGCAGGCTCATAGCGGAGGAGCCTGATGTGGGGCTCGATCCCAGACCACCGGGATCACGCCCTGAGCCGAAGGCAGACGCTTAACCGCTGTGCCACCCAGGCGCCCCAGAAATTTTTGTTTTTAAGTAAACTCTGTGCCCAATGTGGGGCTGGAGCTCACAACCCCAAGATCAAGAGTCTCATGTTCCACCTGCTGAGATAGCCAGGTGCCACACAATAATTAGAAATTGTAATAACAAAAAGTCTATTCCCAGTATTAACAAAAAAATACAAAATGTCTTAGAATAGCCAATGTTCAAAGCCTTTGTGAATAAAACAATACTTTTTAAATTAAAGATCATGAAAGAAAACCAAGATAAATGGAGTGATATATTGCTTAATAGGAAGATTCAAATTTCAAGGATACAGATCTCGTATTAGTCTTTAATTTTGATGTAATCCCTGTCAAAATTTCAACTGCATTTTTAAGGGATCTTGACAAGCTGATTCTTTAGTTCATCCAGAAGAGAAAATGCATAGGAATAGCCAAGAGTTACTTGGGGGGGGGGGGGATTCTGCAATGATAAAGGCAACTTCTTATCAGTTATCAATGTACACCAGCTCTACTGCTAACAGTTACAATAGCAAGTTAATGTCTTAGGACCAGAACATTATCAGTGAAACAGACTTGAGTCTGTTTCTATTGAATCTATATTTTTAAAGTGGCATGGGGCACTCATGTTGGCTCAGTTGGTTAAGAGTCCCACTCTTAGGGGCGCCTGGGTGGCTCAATCGTTAAGTGTCTACGTTCGGCTCAGGTCATGATCCCAGCATTCTGGGATCAAGCCCCACATTCCTGCATCAGGCTCCCTGCTCAGCAGGAAGCCTGCTTCTCCCTCTCCCACTCCCCCTGCTTGTGTTCCCTCTCTTGCTGCCTCTCTCTCTGTCAAATAAATAAATAAAATCTTAAAAAAAAAAAAAAAAAAAAAGATTGGGACTCTTTTTTTTTTTTAAGATTTTATTTATTTATGTATTTGACAGAGAGAGAGAGACAGCCAGCGAGAGAGGGAACACAGGCAGGGGGAGTGGGAGAGGAAGAAGCAGCCTCCCAGCAGAGGAGCCTGATGTGGGGCTCAATCCCAGGACTCCAGGATCACGCCCTGAACTTGAAGGCAGACACTCAACCATCTGAGCCACCCAGGCGCCCCAAGAGTCCCACTCTTAATCTCAGCTCAGGTCTCGATTTCATGGTCGTGAGTTCAGGCCCTGTGTTGGGCTCCATGCTGGAGGTGGGACCTACTTAAACAACCAGCCAATAAAAGTGGCATAAATACTGACCAGTAAACAGTGTTGGGGCAACTGGCTCACCTTTCGAAGAAAATAATGGTTAGACTCCTATTTCACAGCATTAACAAAAAAAGTTGCAAGTGGCTTAAAGAGCTGAACATAAGAGAAAAATTTGTGTAAATCTTAGAATACAAAATAGTATATATATTTAAATCTTGAGATGGTTAGGGCCTGTCTTCATGGGAAATAAAACTAGGAAGCCTTAAAGGAGAAGACAGATAGATCTGGCCATTAAAAATAATAATTTATTATGGGGGGGGCGCCTGGGTGGCACAGCGGTTAAGCGTCTGCCTTCGGCTCAGGGCGTGATCCCGGCGTTATGGGATCGAGCCCCACATCAGGCTCCTCTGCTATGAGCCTGCTTCTTCCTCTCCCACTCCCCCTGCTTGTGTTCCCTCTCTCGCTGGCTGTCTCTATCTCTGTTGAATAAATAAATAAAAAATCTTAAAAAAAAAATTTATTATGGGGCACCTATTTGGCTTTGTCGGTTAAGCATGTGCCTTTGACTCAGGTCATGATCCCAGGGTCCTGGGATCGAGCCCTGCGTCAGGCTCCCTGCTCAGCGGAGAACCTGCTTCTCCTTCTTCTTCTGCCTCTGCCTCTCCCCCTGCTTGTGCTTTCTCGTTCTCTCTCTCAAATTAATAAAATATTTTTTTAAAAATAAAAAAATAATTTATCATGACAAAAAACATTAAAGTCAAGAGACGAGATAATATTTACAACATAACTACAAAGGCTTCATACTCCTATAAATCATAAGAGAAAGATAACCCAGTAGAAACATGGGCACATTTCCAAAGAAGAAATTCACATCAAAAGTTGTTAATGCCATAAGTCATTAGGTAAATGCACGTAAGACCAACAAGATAAGGCTAGTAGTCTTCGGAATCCTGGAGAGTACCTAATAAGAATGAAAAGATGTTATAAATCTTTTTGTAAAGCAAAGTCACACCTGATCTATTTCTTTATAAAATTGTGTTTTCAGTTATCAAATTTGTTTAAAGTAAAATGGAGCAATAGTGAAGATTTTTTTTTTTAAGATTTTATTTATTTATTAGAGAGAGAGAGAGAACACAAGCAGGGGGAGCAGCAAGCAGAGGGAGAGGGAGAAGCAGCCTCCCTGCTGAGCAAGGAGCCCGATGCACGGCTCAATCCCAGGACCCTGGGATCATGACCTGAGCCAAAGGCAGACGCCTAACCCATTGAGCCACCCAGGCACCCCAGTAGTGAAGATTTCTAATTAACTTGTCAAGTCAGTTAGGAAGACTTGCCAGGGATTTTTGTGGGGTGTTACCAATATATGAGTTCAAACTTTTATATGTAAAATGAAATTCTCTTTGCACGGCTGTCTTTCCCACACCTGTAGTTCAGAAAGAGTATAGCCCATTTTAAATTGTACTGGTATGTTGAATCATTTCAAATAACTAAATATATACTATATGTGAGCTTATTGTTCTACTTAGAGATCAAAATGGCTTCCAGAGGAAAGACCGAGACAAGCAAATTAAAGCAGAATTTAGAAGAACAGTTGGATAGACTAATGCAGCAATTACAAGATCTGGAGGAATGCAGGTAATAGTATAACTGAATGTTGCTCTGCTGTCAAGTGGCTTTTTTCTACAGCTCGGTTCCAGGCGGTGGGTGCAGGCCCATGTGTGATTTTGGTTTCCCCTGTAGTGTTCTTCACAGCGCTTTGTCTGTTGGAGAAATAAACTCAGTGCGAGCTTTGGAGTCATAAAGGTAACCCCCTCAAGTTTCCATTTCCTTGAGTGTGAAGTAGAAATAGTAACACCTACCTTGTCTTCAGTATTTAAAATAGCCCTGCCTGGTATGGACTTGAACTTCTAGTGTATTTTCAGCTTTAACTGTTCGAAGGACCAAAACTGTTCATGCCTTTTTTAACAGCTTTGAAAGGTTGTTGTAGGTATTTCAAGTGAAGAGGCCAAAACAATGCTTGGCCCGGAGTAGGTGCTTAATAAATGGCAGCTGTCATTATTTGTAGTAAATGTTAAATAAATGGCTTGTTCAATTAGTGAATAAAAATAGCCTTTTGGCTAACTGAACATAAAAAAAATATATCCTCTTGCTCAGATGACAGGTACTATAATGCTGTTGTATTTCACGATGCGCAAAATTTTACCTACTGTTAATGATAGTGATAGAAGTAATGGCTGTTTTGTCAGGTACCTCTTGTTTGTCAGGGACTTTCTGTAGTTCGTGTAATGCCCCTAGTAACCCTATAAGGTAGGTACTGTCATTATCTGTGGCTTATAGATCAAGAAACTGAGGCTTGACTGTGTTAAGTATCTTGCCCAAGGTTATGCATTGATTCATAGACTGCTTAAAAGGAAGTTATTATGTGGTTTGTTAAGTGTGCCTCATTTTGGTAAAAGAAAAATGTTTAATTATCAAAGTAACCACATTGCAGGAAAACGCCCATATTACTAACATCTGAACACATCTATTATTAGCATTTTGTCATTTCCTTTCAGCCTTGTCCCCCAAGATATTTTTTGTAAATATATATATCTGAAGTCATAGGGTACAAATATTAAGATTGCTTTGTTCACTTGGAACTCTTGTGTTTTTCTGTATTATGTTCACTGTACTTCAGAGAGGAACTTGATACAGATGAATACGAAGAAACCAAAAAGGAAACTCTGGAGCAACTAAGTGAATTTAATGATTCACTGAAGAAAATTATGTCTGGAAATATGACTTTGGTAGATGAGCTAAGTGGAATGCAACTGGTAAGCGTGATTTACTTACACCGGTGACACAGGTGGTTTTTCTCTCTTTTTGTATAAGTGTATTTGAGATAGAAAAGAAACGCTGTTTGGGGGTTTGACTTCTAGGTGAGTGTCTACTTATGGATAAGGCAGTATAAGCTTCCAGGTCTTCATTTAGTTATGTATTTGGCTCCAGTGACATGCACAGAAATAGCAAATGGAAACTAAATTTTTTTTAATTTAAATTTTAGGTAGTTAACATACAGTGCAATGTTGGTTTCTGGAGTAAAATTCAGTGATTCATCACTTACATACAATACCCAGTGCTTATCACAAGTGCTCTCCTTAGTACCCATCACCCATCTAGCCCCTCCCCCACCTACCTCCCTCTATCAACCCTCAGTTTGTTCTTTATCGTTAAGAATCTCTTATGGCTCGGGTCGCCTGGGTGGCGCACTTGTTAAGTGTCTGCCTTTGGCTTAGGGCGTGATCCCGGCGTTCTGGGATTGAGCCCCACGTCAGGCTCCTCCGTAGGGAGCCTGCTTCTTCCTCTCCCACTCCCCCTGCCTGTGTTCCCTCTCTCACTGGCTGTCTCTCTCTCTGTCAAATAAATAAAATCTTTAAAAAAAAAAAAAAAAAGAATCTCTTATGGCTCATTTCCCTTTCTCCTTTTTTCTTTCCCCCTTCCCATATATTCCTCTGTTTTCTTTCTTAAATTCCACGTATGAGTGAGATCATATGGTATTTGTCTTTCTCTGACTGACTTATTTCACTTAGCATAATACACTCTAGCTCCATCCACGTTGTTGCAAATGGCAAGATTTCATTTTTTTTTGATGGCTGAGTAATATTCCATCGTATATATAGCCTTTATATCCACACACATTTATCCACACATATATATACATATATATCATACGTGTATACATATCCTGTATATCCACATCCTTTTTTTTCCATTCATTGGTCAATGGACGTCTGGGCTCTCTCCATAGTTTGGCTATTATTGCTAATGCTGCTGTAAACATTGGGGTACCGTGTCCCTTCAAATCTGTATTTTTTTTAAAGATTTTATTTATTTGAGAGAGATACAGCAAGAGAGATAACACAAGCAGGCAGAGTGGGAGAGGGAGAAATAGGCTTCCCGCTGAGCAGGGAGCCTGATGTGGCGCTCGATCCCAGGACCCTGGGATCATGACCTGAGCCGAAGGCAGACGCTTAACAACTGAGCCACCCAGGCGCCCCTCGAATCTGTATTTTTGTATCCTTTGGGCAAATACTTAGTAGTGCAATTGCTGGATCGTAGGGTAGTTCTATTTTTAACATTTTGAGGAACCTCCATACAGTTCTCCAGAGTGGCTGCACCAGTTCGCATTCCCACCAACAGTGTAAGAGGGTTCCCTTTTCTCCACATCCTCGCCAACATTTGTTGTTTCTTGTGTTGTTAATTTTAGCCATTCTCACAGGTGTGAGATGATATCTCATTATGGTTTTGATTTGTGTTTCCCTGGTGATGAGTGATGTTGAGCATGTTTTCGTGTGTCTGTCAGCCATCTGGATGTCTTCTTTGGAATAGTGTCTATTCATGTCTTCTGCCTATTTCTTAACTGGGTTACTTATTTTTTGGGTATTGAATTTGTCAAGTTCTTTGTAGATTTTGGATACTAATCCTAATCAGATATGTCATTTGCAAATATCTTCTCCCATTCCACAGGCTGCCTTCTAGTTTTATTGAATGTTTCCTTTGCTGTGCATCTTTTTTTTTTTTTACTTTTTTTTTTTTTTAAAGATCTTATTTATTTATTTGATAGAGAGAGACAGCCAGCGAGAGGGGGAACACAAGCAGGGGGAGTGGGAGAGGAAGAAGCAGGCTCATAGCGGAGGAGCCTGATGTGGGGCTCGATCCCAGAACACCGAGATCACACCCTGAGCCGAAGGCAGATGCTTAACCGCTGTGCCACCCAGGCGCCCCCTTTGCTGTGCATCATTTTATCTTGATGAAGTCCTAATAGTTCATTTTTGCTTTTGTGGAAACTAAATTATGTAACAGTGTTTGATGAACAAGGAAGACCTATTTGTAATTGAAGACTCGTCAGTCAATTATTGTAATATTTGATTCATTGGAATATTTTGCTGTTTTTATCTTCTTGTATTCTAGGCTATCCAAGCAGCTATCAGCCAGGCCTTTAAAACCCCGGAGGTCATCAGGTTATTTGCAAAGAAACAACCAGGTCAGCTTCGGACAAGGTTAGCAGAGGTAAAGTTTCTTTAAATTGATATAATTGCTGTGTGTTTTTGTTTTCTTGGCTCCAGAATTTCATTATGTTATTCTGAAATTTAAAAATTGGTCAGTTGAGAACATATAACACCACCAAGAGTGAATCCTAACGTACAGACTATGGAATTGGGGGATTATGATGTGTCAGGGTAGGTTCATCTCTTGTAACAAATGAACTACTCTGGTGGGGCATGTTTATGATGGGGAGGCTGTGCATGAGTGGAGGTGAGGGATATATGGGAACTCTTTGCACCTTTCACACAATTTCTGTGAACCTAAAACTGTTCTGACAAATAGTCTGTTAGAAAAAAATGGATCAGTTGATTTTTTTAAAAATATTTTATTTATTTATTTGAGGGGCGCCTGGGTGGCTCAGTCGTTAAGCATCTACCTTCGGCTCAGGTCATGATCCCAGGGTCCTGGGATTGAGCCCCGCATCGGGCTCTCCTCAGCGGGAAGCCTGCTTTTCCTTCTCCCACTCCCCTGCTTGTGTTCCCTCTCTCGCTGTCTCTCTCTCTGTCAAATAAACAAAATCTTTTATATTTTATTATTTATTTATTATTATATTTTATTTATTTATTTGAGAGAGAGAGAGAGCCTGCAGAAGCGGGGGGAGGGAGAGGAAGAAGCAGACTCCCCGCTGAGTGGGGAGCCTGATGTGGGGCTCGATCCCAGGACCCTGGGACCATGACCTGAGCTGAAGGCAGACGCTTAACTGACTGAGCCACCCAGGTGCCTCTGATTTTTTTTGAGGTTTATTTATTTATTTTAGAGAGAGAGAGAGAATTTGGGGAAGGGGGGAGGGAGAGAGAAACTTTAGCAGACTCCTCACTGAGTTTGGAGCCCAACGCGCGGCTTGATCTCACAACCGTGAGATCATGACCTGAGCTGAAACCAAGAGTCAGACCCTTAATTGACTGCGCCACACGCTTAATTGATCGGTTGTTTTTGGAGCCACAACTCACAGTTTTCTGACAAAAGTAGTCTTTTGAGCAATTATTGGAGTATGAAGGTTTAAACAGCGTATGACAGTTTAAACTGCTACTAACTGCTTCTACTTGGACCCCACCTATAAGGTTTTACCATATACTTCTGGAGCCCTGAGTTGAAATTCCATCTAGAATCCATTAGTGGCATTGCTCTCTGTACATGTGGCCTTTGTCATCTAAGAATTTCAAACATCTCTATAAACCTGGTACTGGAGAAAGTCTGTTTATAGACTGGAATATAATTAAGACTTTAACAAGTTATTTGCAACCACTGGTAATCCAGTAGAATAGTGGTTAAGAGCATGAACATGGGTCAGATTGGCAGGATTTGTATCCCTGCTCCACTATGATGATAGGTGACCTTGGGAAAGTTATTTTTAATCGTTTTTAACACTATTAAGAATCTTTTTAACAAATATTATTGAAGTTGGATGAGTTATCTTATTCAACTTCTTTGTGCCTTAGTTCCCCATCTATAAAAAGGTGATACTGGTAGTCCCTACTTCTTAAGGTTGTTGTGAAGAGTAAATGAAGTAATATGTATAAAACACATACTATGTGTAATATGTAATACCTGTAAAGTATGTGGAATAGTACCCAGGCATGGTACATGCTATCAGTGTTTCTGATGATAGAGGTGATATTTAACCAGCATTCCTAGAGACATGATACCAGTTATCTCATTCAAGCCTATAGACCACACTTCAGTTTAAGGGAATGAGTTCTTAGAGGACAGCTGCTCTCTAAAGGAAGCTGTTGACCTACCAGTTCCTCAGTAGAGTTTTTAATCAAGACAGTGGTTATGATTATCATTAAGATTTATTAGAATTGGGGCACGCCTGGCTGGCTTAGTCAGTGCCACATGTGACTCTAGTTCTTGGGGTTGTGAGTTCAAGCCTCATACTGAGTGTAGAGATTACTTAAAATCTTAAAAAAAATTAAAAAATTTATTAGAGCTGTGTAATTGCATTGCTGACATGTTTGCCTTGAATTTCTGTAGTTCTCTATATTAGTCAGCTAGAGGATCTTTTTTAAGAAGTAGTAGATTTGGGGGCACCTGGGTGGCTCAGTTCGTTAAGCATCGGACTCTTGGTTTCGGCTCAGGTCACAATCTCATGGTTCCTGCTGTGATCAAGTCCTACCTTGGGCTTGGAGCTCAGCAGGGAGTCTGCTTGAAGATTCTTCTCCCTCTTTACCTCCCCACCTAAAATTAATAAGTCTTTAAAAAAAAAGAAGAAGAAGAAGAAGGAAGAAGAAGAAGAAGAAGGAAGGAGGAAGGACAAAGGAGAAGAAGTAGTAGTAGTTCTGGGGGCTCCTGGCTGACGTGGTCAGAAGAGCTTGCAACTCTTGATCTCGGGGTTGTGAGTTTGAGCCCCACGTTGGGTGTAAAGATTACTTAAAAAAAAGAAAAGTAGTAGTAGATCTGAAAAGCTTTATTTTATGGGCAGAATGTTTTTAACTTAAGTACCATATACTTTGCATTCATCCATTTCAGATGGATAGAGATCTCATGGTAGGAAAGCTGGACAGAGGCCTGTACACTCAACAGAAAGTGGAGATACTAACAGCTCTCAGGAAACTTGGAGAGAAGGTACCTCTATTTAATTTAATAAATTAGGGATAAATAAAAGGTATAAAGTATTTGTACAGAACTTCTTGATCTGTGATCCAGTTTGTGGTCCTGAGACATTCTTAACAGTGTTCCTTTCTCAGAACCACTTGTTAACATTTGAATCCACTCCCTTGGGCTTTGTTTTGTTTTATTTAGCTGACTGCGGATGATGAGGCCTTCTTGTCAGCAAACGCAGGTGCTATACTCAGCCAGTTTGAGAAAGTCTCTACAGACCTTGGTGAGTACCCTCGTATTTCTGAAAGCTGAGCATGCATTACTGCTCCAGATTACTGGATACCGTGGATGAGATAACAGGATGGCCTTTTCTTGAATTTAAAGGTAAAACCAGAAGTGGTTTCTTTATAAATCCCTTTTATTGGGTTTATTTCCTAATCCTTTTTACTTAAAAATAATTAACATAACTTAATATTTTAAAAATACTTATCAACTAAATGTAAACATGAAAGTAAACTAAAATTTTATATATTCTATTTCGCAATTAAGGCTAGAGTAAGGATTTGTAAGCAATAGATCACCCTGTGTATGTCAGATGTTTGTGCAGGGGAAAGGAAATTGGGAATTGGCACTGGGAAGGTTTGGGGTAATGCTCTGATAATAGAAGTTAATTTTATCTTCTATATAAGTATCTATGGGGTAGATATTCCCCTGTTACCGGGAACTGTAAATACATTTGAAATAACCTTTTGTTTATTGTGTGTCTTCCTCCTTAGGCTCTGGAGACAAAGTTCTTGCCCTGGCAAGTTTTGAGGTTGAAAAAACAAAAAAATGACATGGTGTGGAGGCTTGGGACATTGATCACAATCTTGCTATAAATGGCGTTTGTCTTCTAGGATTTTGAATCATTGCAAAGAAATCAAGAGATTCTTGAAATGCATTGATAACCTAAGAAAAGGTGACAGAAAAACACTTGTGGCTTCTGGTTGTACCCTTCATCATTGTGCTTTGTGTAGGGCTGCCTGCCTGAGTCATCCTAGACTTGTTGGCATGAGGGACCCGTTGGACCTTATTCATTATGTCTTGTGTGTTTGAGAGACCAGAAAACAGTTTCTCTGCCTGTTTTTGTTAAGCCTCCTTGTTTTTAAGTTCTGATAGTAAATGAAAAGATGTGAACTAATGATTCTTTTCTGCTCATAATTTATCCCCACTTATTGGAGTGAATAGTGTACCAACATCAGTAGACCTCGTGTGTTCATAGGATTTTATTCTAAGTGATCTTAGAAATCATTTTCATTGTAAAACAAGGAAACCGAGGCTCAGAAAGAGCAAGTTGACTTGCTTAAAGTCACATCCAAGACAGAGCTGGTGATAAGAAGTGGATGTCCTGACTCTCAGCTTAGTCCACTGAGTTTTATTTCTGTATTTTGTGCTGTTTTTAAAAACTAATTAACACATACTTGGGCAAGTCTGTGTTTATGAAAAATTTGGTGTCCCAACAGAAAGTTGTCGCTAAGGGACCGTTCCCCAGCCTGTAAGGCCTCCATATGAATGGGGCCCATTGTATCTCTGAGTTTTGAGCTTGAAACAATAGGAGCCCTGTTGAGAGTCTCCTGGAGTAACTTAACCTCCTGCCGTTGTTTCAGCAGGGAAGCAATTGAAAGTGGCAGCTAGAGGCCCTCCCCGTGTATGACCTCTTTGCTGAAACCCAGAGGGTGATGACTGTAAGCTATTATTTACTCTTCAGTTTTTGGAGAAACACAAAATAAGTTACGAGGAAAAGCATACTCTTGAGTGTTTATGTTTCTCTGCATGCTCAAATATATAGATTTCCCCATGCATGTGTATGTTAGCTTATATTCTAGGCTCTGGCCACTTTATATTTTTTCATGTATTTCTCAGTTTTCTTTTTCTTTGCACTTTATACAAATTAAAAACATTTTTAAAGTTTCTTGTATACTGTAAACTCTACTAGGTGCTCTGCCAACTGGGTAAATTAGGGACCTCAGCTTCATTAATGCCTTATTTGGAACTTTTAATGGGTAACTTTTTATATATGGGTTTACGACGGCCAAAAACTCATTGAAATTGTGACAAACCAAGAAGAAAATGACCTGTAATTCATCTAGGACTTTATGGTCAATCATTATTTCATTATTCTGCATTTTTGTTTGTTTGTTTTTTTAAGTAATCTCTATGCCCAGTGTGGAGCTTGAACTCATGATCCTGAGATCAAGTGCTCTGCTGACTGAGCCCTCCAGGCACCCCTATTCTACATTTTTTTTAATCAAGGTGAAACTCACATAACATAAAATTCACCATTTTAAAGTGTACAATTCAGGGTGTTTAGTATATTCGCAAAGTTGTGCAACTGTCACCATCTCGTTCCAAAACATTTTCACCACCGCAAAGGAGACCCCATGCCCATTAAGCAGTCACTCTCCATGCCCTCCTCTTTATCCTAGCCCTCCAGCAACCACTAATGTGCTTTCTGTCTCTGTCTCTGGGTTTACCTATTCTGGATATTTCATATCAGTGGCATCATACAGTATGTGACCTTTTGTGTCTGGCTTCTTTCACTCAGCCTCATATTTTCAAGGTTCATGTAAGTTGTAGCACATACCAGTACTTCATACCAAAACTCTTAGTGGCTGAAAATACTTCCTTGCATGGATACCACATCGAGCTTATCCATTTATCTCTTGAACATTTGGTTTTTTCCACTTTTTGGCTATTGCAAATAGGACTGCTATGAACATTTGTGTCAGTTTGTTTAAATACCTGTTTTCAGCCCTTTGGGTTATATACCTAGGAATGGAATTGCTGTCTGTATGTGTATTTGGGGGAATTTATTGTGTTGTTTTTTAAGCCATAACAAGATTCCCCCTTCCCTTCCAGTAGTAGGATAAGGAAAATTAGGAATATTTGGTATTTGAGAAGGGCCTAGATGAATCCGGAGTCCTTAATTTTGGTTTCTCTTACACTTGCTATAAGACTAACATCAGTGAAATATTTTGTCATTAATCACATTAGTGTATTCATTTTTTAAGTAATGACTAGTACTCAAGTTAAAATTAATCCTTTAAAAGTTGCAAAGTTAAAAAGAAAGTTGCAAAGTTTGCAGTGTCTAGCAAGACACTGTCATTTATGGCCATGTGACCTTTGGTAGGTTACTTAATCATTTTGAGCCTCATTTTCCTCTTCTGTTCAACGGGGATAAGTGGGTAGGACCTACCTACCACATAGGATTACTGTGGGTTCCCCTCTCTTCCTTAATGCAGGAAGAAGTTTTGCATTGGAGCTAATCTACCATTTAACAGTTCTTTCAAGGGCCATATGATATGTTTTGTTCCACAGATTTGATATAATTCAGAGAAATAAATTGAAAAGTGAATAATTTGAAAGTTCTGTACAATTATAGTTATTAAATGATTTGCAAACTGTTTCCTGTTCATATTTTACTATATTTAATCTTCTGGCTTTTTAAAGTTCTTGGGAGGTTTCAGACTGCAATAACTAATACCAAGGCAGCTAACTTTTTGATATCCTTAGGTCAAGCTAATATTTTAATGAGAAAAATTCCTGCATTTTTCAAAGAACTGGGGTTGAAGCAGAAGTCAGTTCCAATAAGCAAATGTACAACTGGGCTGTTTAATAAAAGTTAATAATTTAAAACAATTTCTAAGGGCATCTGGTTGGCTTAGTCTATAGAGTGTGCGACTCTTGATCTCGGGTTTGTAAGTTCAAGTCCCAAAAGTATATACATTACTTAAAAATAAAGTCTTTAAAAATTTTTTTAAATAAAACAGTTTCTATGTTTCAGTGCTTTGTTTCTTCCTGTCAGTGGTAAGATAGGTATGCTAGGTGGGTGGTAAAAGAGGAAACCAAGCAGTAGAATGAGTTGTTCCCAGGAGAGAGTTGGAGTTGAGACAGATAGATTGTTAACACTGATTGTTAGGCGTTTTTTTGAAGACAGCTCAGCCAAAGAGTAGTCATCTTAGGCAAAATAAAAGACTGTACAAATCCACCACTGGATGGTATCTTATTACAGTGAATGTTGGATAGTTTGAAATTATTACAGAAAAAATAAACCCAGACCATTTAGCCCAGAGTTTTTCAACCACTTTCCTGTCTTTTTTTCCCCCCCTTACTCTAGTCATTACTGAGGCCAAAGAATGCTCTTCTTTGCCTCTCAAAATGGTTTTCAGCATTAATATGTAAATTAAAACTGTCAGCATTCCCACAGACCCCCATGAACAAGCTGTAATTGCTTCCAGTCTGTTTGGCCCTGGAATTAAAAAGATTTAGAAACTGGGTTAACTAGTATTTAATATTTTCATTAAATTGCAAAAAGCAGGTTAAAAATATGGTTCTTCTAGATATCCTCCTAGAGTGCGGCCTTTTGACATCCTAACTCACTTTCTTTTTGAAGTCCCTCTCCCCGCCATACTGACAGGGAGGCGGGGAGACTAAGCTGCTGAAAGCCTCCCGCGCGGGCTTGCGGTGCCGCCACGCTCTCAGCCGAGAGGCTGCCATCCAAGCGGAGGACCAGGGAAGTTGCGAGGTTTGAGGCTGTCCGTTGGAAGCTTCATAGTGCTTGGTTGCTTTCCTCTGGGAAAGACCACATTTCCTTAAGGCCTCAGACAATGGACTGCAATTAAAAATAAAGTAAAAAATTATTTTCTATAAAGAGGGTAAAGGAGAGTCAACAGTTTTTTCATTTTTTTTTTTTGTTTTGTTTTTGAGTAAAGAGGAAGAAAATGTAGGTAAGTGTTTTTTCTAAGATAATGCACCAGCCACAGATCCTCTGCCCCCAATTTCCGGCCACTTTGGAAACACTGGAAGCCTTCCCACAAGAACCTCTGACTTTGTGTTATAGTCGTAATTTCAGTGCATGATTTAAGGGCTTCGGTTATCTCGATCGCGCACGTTTACTCTAAAACACCTGAGTAGGTCAGGTACTGTTCTTTGTTACTGCTAAATTGTCATGTGGGGCTGTTCTTTCCTAGAAGAGGAGTTTAAGGATTTTTCTTTTCCTTGTGTGAAAACCTGGTTCCTTCAGGCCGGGCGTCACTCCTCCAATACACATAAACCAGACCAAGCTGAAACTGAGGCTGTTACCTGCAGTGGTAATCAAAGAGGTAGGTAATTAGGTAAAAGCAAGTATTTGGCCTGGATTAGATTATAAGCGATGGCCTTAACCCTGTGATTTGACCAGGATCTTAGAAAATGTGGTGCTTTTACTACTTCATATATTTAAAAAGAAAAGAATGAAACTTTCTTATCACAAGTTTTACATCAGGTTTAATCTACCTTTTGGTAAATTATAACTTAGATTTGGTTGATAAAGCTCTGAGCTTACACCTTTTATTTAAATATTCTGTGTCATATTTACTCAGGAAAGGAGCATTTGTACTTTTTGAGCAAACAGGTAAAATCTCAGTCCCTTAGCCTTATAGTGTTGTGGCACTTCTTTTCATCCTGTTTTCTAGAAGTTTGAGTGGTGTGTTCCTCTGCAAGAAAAGACCACGAGCAAGACTGTATAAAGGAGGACGTAATAGACATACCAAATCCACTCTCCAGTCTCAGAAAGGAAAATGCGGACTCTGTCTTTAACTTGTGAGCTTGGAGGAGAAATGAGGGATGTGAGCCCGTGCTCATTCATGTGCCTGCCTCTCTTCTGGGAGTCGGACTGGACCAGTGGCACGTCTGCTCCCTTGAGGCCCTCAGGCCCTCCCACAGTGCTGCTCTTGCCAGAGTGGGAGGTTGGCTGTGCTGGTTAGTTCTGTTACAATCAAAGCACTGGGCAAATGGGGCACTCTAGGCCCTTTGGGCTTGAGAAACTGAAAACGCGCTTTTCCTTGGTGAGGAGTAGGTCTTGAGATTGGAGAGAAGAAAACATGTTTTGAAAAAACTTAACAGTAATTACTATGTGGGAGCAAGGACAGTTTCTATCTGCTACCTCTTCTCACTATGATGTCATTTCGTCTTTCCTCAGACATTTTCTGAGCGCTGATATATGCCAGACACATTGCTTGGGTCTCTTTTGTTAAATCCTTGACTTCCTTCCTTCCTTCCTTCCTTCCTTCCTTCCTTCCTTCCTTCCTTCCTTCCTCCCTCCCTCCCTCCCTCCCTCCCTCCCTTCCTTCCTTCCTTCCTTCCTTCCTTCCTTCCTTCCTTCCTTCCTTCCTTCCATAGGCTCCATGCCCTTCGTGGAGCCGAATGCAGGGCCTGAACTCACAACCCTGAGATCGAGACCTGAGCTGGCATCAAAAATCGGATGCTTACCTGACAGCCATCCAGGTGCCCCATTAAATATTCTAAATTGGATATTGGATAGGGTCTTTTTTTTTTAATATAATTTTTTTTTATTTATTGGGAGGGGGCAGTGGGAGAGGGAGAGAGAATCTCCAGCACACTCTGCGCTGAGCACAGAGCCCGACAAGGGGCTCGATCCCAGCACCCTGAGATCATGACCTGAGCTGAAACCAAGAGTCAGATGCTCGACTGACTGAACCACGAAGGCACCCCTAGTGTCTTGTTTTCTTGTCTTTTGTTTTTAATGACTCTTTAGGAGGCACCTGGGTGGCTCAGTTGCTAAGCATCTGCCTTCAACCTGGGTCATGATTGCCAGGGTCTGGGAGCCCCAGGTCTGGCTCCCTGCTCAGCAGGGGTCTGATTCTCCCTCTCCCTCTGCCCCCCCCACCCTCTCTCTCTCTCAAGTAAATAAAATCTTTTAAAAAATGACTGTTTAAGAGCACTCGGGTGGCTCAGTTGGTTAAGCGACTGCCTTTGCCTTCAGCTCGGGTCATGATCCCAGGGTCCTGGGATCAAGCCCCATGTTGGGCTCTCTGCTCAGTGGGGAACCTGCGTCTTCCTCTCCCTCTCCCTCTGTTGCTTCTCTGCCTGTGCACGCGCTCTCTCTCTTTCTCTGTGTCAAATAAATAAATAAAATCTTTTTTTAAAAAAATGATTCTTTAGTATTTATATAATTAATAGAGGTTTAGGGGTGCCTGGGTGGCTCAGTCGGTTAAGCGTTTGCCTTCAGCTCAGGTCATGATCCTGGGGTCCTGGGATTGAGCCCTGCGTTGGGCTCCCTGTTCAGCGGGGGTCTGCTTCTCTCTCTCTGTGCTCTCTTTCAAGTAAATAAATAAAATCTTGTTAAAAAAAATAGAGGTTCAGATATCCAGCTGCATTACCAAGAGGCTTATTTTACAGTGATAAAATTAGATTTTAAATGGACCTAACAATAATAAAAAAAAAAAAGATATTTGTTGCTCTATCATAGTTGGCTGGGTCCCTAGAAACATTACTTCGATGTGTATCTATATACTGTAAAGAATATTATGCTTGGAAATAATCCTGATCTATATAATTTGACCTAAATGATCTCTTTCATCTATAATATTTTACTTCACCTTTTGGTCAATCTTGGAAACTACATAGCTCGCAAAAATATTTGTGCCGTTTTTCAAATTCCTTCGACTTAAAATATTCCATGTGCCAAGGTACCATATTTTGAGGAAGCATGTCCCGAAGCCTTGTCACTCCATTTCTAGTCCTAATTCTGCCACTCTTTCATGTCTGTCCCACTTTGTGACGTTGCCTTGCATGTGAGAGGCACCCTTCCAGTACCTAGAAGCAGCAGCATCCTTATCTCCCAAGACAAGGGATAGGGAGAGGAATCCCAACAAAAACAACTTGCTAAGATTCAGTTCACTACACTTCTCTCATCTTTACTACACTTTATCAACATCTTTATGTGACTTTCCACTCTTCATCAAACCCAGCATAAAAGCACTCAGGTTTAACTATTTCTTGGGACTTCATTTCCTTATGAAGACTCCTGTGTCATATAAAATGTGTATTAATTAAATTTGTGTCTTTTCTCTTGTTAATGTCTTTTGTAATAGGGGTCCCAGTCAACAGCATTAAAGGGTAGCGGAAAGATATTTTTCCTCCCCTACAGAAGTATTCCACCTTTCTCTCCATTTAGTATTCTCTAAAACAACACAAATATTTTCAGACATTCAGGTAGCTATTTTGTGAAGAGTGGCTACTAAAGGTATAAATTGCTTTGAAACCACCGTGTAAGGAACTGTATAAAAGCTAAATAATACCACTTTTATTAGAATAAAATTTTAAATCTCAAAACATGCATTTTACTTTTTTAAAAAATCTTATTTATTTATTTGACAGAGAGAGACAGCCAGCGAGAGAGGGAACACAAGCAGGGGGAGTGGGAGAGGAAGAAGCAGGCTCCCAGCGGAGGAGCCTGATGCGGGGCTCGATCCCAGAACGCCGGGACCACGCCCTGAGCCGAAGGCAGATGCTTAACCGCTGTGCCACCCAGGCGCCCCTCAAAACATGCATTTTAAAAATGCTAAATAAAATGGAGGCATTGTGTTTGGTTTGACTAAGGGAAGCTCACGTTCATATTCCAGATGTTTGAAGTAATGGGAAATTAAGATCATAAAATTACCTGGGAGTACCTAATGTGGGAAAGAGCCTACCTTTGTTACTTTTGTTTTTTTCCTTTCCTGGACGTGAGATAAATTACTTTTTCTGTTCTATTTCCTTTTAATGATAGAAGTTCTGCTAAGGAGATCTTATAATAACCCAAGACATTCTACTGAAAGAATGTTCCTGGGAGTTTATGGGAATTTGTGTGTTAATATTATAGTCTGTCTCAGCAGGGTGTCCTTAGCTGAAGAAATGGAAGGCATATTAAAACTGGCCTCTTTATCTTTTCCAGACACTGCAGCCCCTTTAGCACGCTGTTTCTATGTGTCTCTTCTTACTCTGAAAAGAAATTAAATGGAAATTGCCTGCTCAAAGTTGTTTTAAAAAGTCACAAGTGTCACCTGTATGTTTGCTTGAGGACTCCCTGCCTCCTGTGAGCCTGTCTTCTCTTTCCCAAGAAAGCTTTTCTACTTATTAGTGAAATAAGTGTCCCTTTCTGTTCTGTCTGTACTTAGCCACCAATTAGTAAGATGAGCAGAAATGCTCCCTTGCTGAGCCTGTGCTGGGGGCATGGAAGCAGCTGACACGACTTCAGGAGGCAAGCTATATAAGCACCTTTTTATCTCCCAGGAGAGGTTCTCAATAGGTTTGGTCTACCCCCTGGAGCCTGGAGCTATTTCAGTCTTAACTACTCATTAAAGTCAACCTAAGATATTGCGAAAGCCTTTGGGTTCTTTAAGTGAATTGCCACCACTTGAATTCAGCTAAGAATAGTTCACTTTTACTCCCCAGGGCTGCTTCTGACTTAACCCGAACTTACCCCTCACCCTAACACCCCACCAAAAATACTGATGCCCATAACAAGCCTAGCTTCTTAAAGACCCAGGACAATTGCTGTGAATACATGCCTAACTGCTAAAGCTGAACCCAAGAATATGAGATAAGAAACCAGGGCTTTGGGGAGAAAAACAAACAAACCCCCAGATTTTCTTTTTCCCACAAAAAATAAATTATTTTTTTTAAAGCAAAAAACAAAACTATCTAAACATTGATCAGCGAGGGGCGCCTGGGTGGCTCAGTTGGTGAAGCATCTGCCCTCGGCTCAGGTTGTGATCCCGGGGTCCTGGGATTGAGTCCCGTGTTGGGCTCCCTGTTCAGCAGGGAGCCTGCTTCTCCCTCGGTCCCTCCCTGCTCTTGCTCTCTCTCTCGCTATCTCTGTCTCTCCCTCTCTCAAGAAATAAGATCTTTTAAAAAATAAACACTGATGAGAGTACATAGCACTGTGCCAGACCCATCTGTCATAAATCAGGTATTTACTATGACTTTCTGTCCTGTCCATTTGGAACCCATTGTAGAAGTGGTAGCTGAAGAAGAGGGAGTGTTCCCCGGCAAGGCGGAGGCAGGAAGAAACTCCTGTCATGTTTGCAAAGAAGTGCAAAAAGCAGTCGATTTGTTTCTGAAAACTTGTAAAATCATCATTGCATCCATAGATCCAGTGAAAAAATTGGGGTTGAGGACCCTAAACTGTTTTGTCAATGATTGAAGTCGTTCTAGGCCAGTAATACACCAGTTTTATACCCTATCCTACCTGTTAAAGAATTCTGGGAGGGGTGCCTGGGTGGCTTGGCCATTAGGCGTCTGCCTTCCGCTCGGATCATGATCCCAGGGTCCTGGGATCGAGCCTCACATCGGGCTCCCTGCTCGGCGGGAAGCCTGCTTCTCCCTCTCCCACTCCCCTTGCTTGTCTTTCCTCTCTCACTGTCTCTCTCTGTCAAATAAATAAAATCTTTATAAAAAAAAGAATTCAGGGAAAATTAGAGCAGTCGTTTGGGGGCTAAAGCAAGGTGGCTCAGGATGAGGAAAGCAATAGCCTCTACCATTTATTTGGTGTCATCAGAATGGAAAATGCCTTGATCATCCTCACTTCGTTATGTTGGCATATTACTCACCATCCCCCTGTTTTGGGCTCGGCCATGAGACTGCATGTGGCCAATGGAAGGTTTATGGATATAACTTTGGAGGTCTTCAATGTGCATCCCCGGTTTGGCTTGGCATTCTTGCTCTTTCATCGTAAGAAGAATATGTCCTGTGTAGCCTCTGGTCGAAGGAGAATGAGGAGACATGTGGAACAGACTTAATCCCATCCTGAAGCTAAATCCTGCTGATCCCAGCCCGAACCAGCAGAGTCAGTCAACCCACAGCCTGAAGCAGACCCACACCAGGCAATTCACAGACCCCTTAACAAAAATTATAAATGCTTGTTTCTGCCATTGAGTTTTTGAGGTGTTTTTTTATGCAGCAATAGTTGACTGATACATCATTTTTTTAAAAAGTTTTTATTTGAGAGAGAAAGCACGCATGAGCAGGGGAAGGGGGAGAAGCAGAGGGAGAAGCAGGCTCCCCGCCCAGCAGGGAGCCTGAGATGTGGCGCTCAATCCCAGGAACCCAGGATCCCAGGATCATGACCTGAGCCAAAGGCAGAGGCTTAACCGACTGAGTCACCCAGACGCCCTGATATATCACTGTTGTTCTATTTTAGTCCATTCTCCATGTTAAAGCCATAGTTCTCTATTTATTTACTAGATAGAGCGCGTGCAAATCAGTGGTGGGGAGGGCAGAGGGAAAGAGAGAGAGAATCTCAAGCAGGCTCTACGCTCAGCACAGGGCCCAGTGCAGGGCTCAATCTCACGATCCTGAGATCATGACCCTGAGATCATGACCTGAGCCGAAATCTCACGTTGGATACTTAACCAACTGAGCCATCCAGGTGCCCCATAGTTCTCTATTTAAATACAAACCCCCCGTATCACGTCCTTGTTTAAACCTCTCAGTAGTTCTTATTTTGGAATAAAGACCAAATGTTTAGCATGATCTATAAAGAGTTGTACCCTCAATGCCTGGCCTCTTTCCCATCGCTCTGCGCTCCAGCCACCCTGCCTTCTCTCAGTTGTTTGATCTCACCGTGCTTTCTTTTCTCCCCATGACCTTTTTATGGACTGGTCCCACATGTGCTAACCTCTCCTCCCCACCCTCTGCTTAGTTAATGCCTAGTTAAGAGGAAGCTTAAATGTTACCTCGCCAAGTAGGTTCTCCTTGACCCTAATGCAAGGTTAGATGGTCAATAATATGGTCTCACAGCCTGTTGTATTTCAGCTTTTAGCTCTTAACTACAGTTGCGGTGAATTATTCACTTGTGTAACTCATCTTACCCATCTCGAGGGCAAGGACAATATTTGTCTGATGTGCTGCTTTATCCCTCGCTGAGCTCGAGGACATGTACCTGGGAAGCAGTTCATCGTTCTTGAGTGAGTGAGTACAGAGACTGTGCTTGAACAGAAGTCGGGGGACACAGGACAGGTCATCCGTGATGTTCATGATCAGTTCATCGGAAACATCTGGTAAGGACGGAGCATCAGAGGGTGTGAATACTGGAACAGGGTAAAACAAAACAAAACAAAACAAAACAAAAACAAAAAAAACACCTGCAGAGGAACCAGTCTCTTGTTAGTCACAGAGCCAGGTTTGTTATAATCATGATGAGAGTTGGATTTCTAAACGGGACTGAATTAGAAAAGAAAACTGATTACAAGAGGAAATGTCATTAGGCGAGGGACTGGCAATGTGGGAAGGTTGGACCGCACTAGAACGCCCAGTGAGCTTCAAGCGAGTAAAGATGGTCCAAGAATTTGAAAATAAAATCAGACCTGTGCCCTCCTGTATTCACAGCGTTTGGGTTCTTAACTTTTTAAATCGTGTCACGGTTGACCTGAGAGAGAAAAACTGTTCTAGGTATCATGATATAGATACAGAGAAAAAGTCAAACATAGCAGGAATGACGCGAGCTTTGAAATTTGAAGTGAAAATCTCATGAAGGTTTCAGTCCAAAGTACAAAGGAAAGAAAATCCGGGTGGAGGGAGCTTCAACTTTCGAGTTTCAACGTCCTTACCGCTTATGAACACAAAAGACAGGTCTCCAGGGGAGCCCTGGGACTCACGGCCTCAGGATTCACTAACACCCGCGAACACCCGACTGAGCCTCTTCCAGTCGCCCCCACGCGCCACTGCCCCCCCCTTCCATCCCTGAAGGGAGCCTGCGGAAGCCATGTCACTGTCCTGTTCCAGTTTATCAGCAACATACACAAATGGAAGCTAAGGTATCTTTTCTTTTAAGGGACAAAAAGTGGTAAAGAATCTTTAAAACTTCTTTAGCTATTACGTATCTTGGTCTATTTCCCCTGGCTCTGTAGCTTGTGCTAATTAAAGTGGTTTCAGCAGAGGATCTTAGAGTGCAGCTTCCTTTTTTTTTTCTCCCCTGCCTGTGTTGGCTCTCATGTTCTTTGCTTAAATAATTAATAATCATTACTATCTGTTATGCAGCATGGGGGAGAAGAGTGAGTAATCTCTGATCCCAGGACATTTGCACCATGCCTGTCCCCTTTGCATAAGCTTTCATCTGAGGCTCTTTGGTAGCTGGCACTGGCGTGTACATGAGCCGCCCTCAGCCTTCCGTGTTTATTAACTATAAAAAAGAGCCCCATCTGATGCACCAGCTGGGGGCTAATACTGCTGATGGGAAGTAATTTCCCGGAAGAACAGTAATGAAGACAGTGAGGGGAGGAGGACGGGGAGGAAAGAAAACCACAAAGTTCATTTAGATTGAGAAATCTCTGCTGGATCAAAACACAAAATCTAAGTGTCTGTTACATTACCCCAAAGCCAGACTTCGGGGTCACAAACAGCAAAGGATTTCAGGAACCCCCTGGCAAACCTATGAATGTGAAACAGGAGGGTTTATAGTCTCAGATAGGTTTAAAAATTTCTGCTCTGAACACAGTGCAGGGTAGGAGCAAAGCTACACAGATTTAATCGTAACAGGCCCCTCTTCTTGTTCACGACAATAAACTACTGGGCAGTCTGTACCTCAACAGGGTGACGAACGGCCTGTCAAGAATGTTCTTCAGTCTCACCCTGAGAACACTGGTAGCATTGCACACCTGCTGATAGGAAGCGCGTTGCTGGTATGCGCTGGGGGAAAGAGCTGTTTATTGTTTATTCCCAGAGAGTAGAGGCTATTTGCTTTCAGGAATGGTAATTTTTCTTTTTAATTCATTTTGAGAGAGAGAGAGAGAACTAGGTCCCAAAAGCCAGGGAAGGAGCAGAGGGAGAGGGAGAAGCAGACTCCCCACCAAGCAGGGAGCCCAATCCAAGGCTCAATCCCAGGACCTTGAGATCATGACCTGAGCTGAGGGCAGATGCTTAACTGACTGAGCCACCCAGGAGCCCTGGGAATAGTAATTTTTTAGTACTTAATTAGACGATAACCAGCAGGGGAAAAAGGTGACAAACAGACAAGTATGCCTAAAGGATAATAAGTTGAGTATTGGGGGCACCTGGGTGGCTCAGATGGTTAAGTGTCTGCCTTCGGCTCGGGTCATGATCCCAGGGTCCTGGGATCGAGCCCCGCATCGGGCTCCTTGCTCAGCGGGGATCCGGGTTCTCCCTCTCCCTCTGGCTGCTGCTCTCTTGCTCTGTCAAATAAATAAATAAAATCTTAAAAAAAAAATTAAGCTGAGTATTTGGATCCAAACTGAAGTCTTTTTTTTTTTAAAGATTATTTATTTATTTGACAGAGAGAGGCAGCGAGAGAGGGAACACAAGCAGTGGGAGTGGGAGAGGAAGAAGCAGGCTCTCAGAGGAGGAGCCTGATGTGGGGCTCGATCCCAGAACGCCGGGATCACGCCCTGAGCCGAAGGCAGACGCTTAACCGCTGTGCCACCCAGGCGCCCCCAAACTGAAGTCTTATGTTGGTTTGTCTTCACTAGGTGATTAAAACGTTTCTGCACAGACAAAATACACTTACAAGACATGTTGGTCTATCAGAACACTCAGCCAAGGAAACGAATAATCATTTCTTTCTATTGTTCCCAAGTGCACTACGAACAGGGTTCTGTGATTTAGGAGGACCTACCCATGCAGAAACCATCGCTCTGGGGACAGCCTGGCAGAGAGCCAGGTGTTCACAGCTGCACATAGCCCACTCGTGACACAAAATATGTATATTCACTGATCTACAAAATGCTTTCATCGCTGTGTTTAGTAATTCCTTATTATCTCCAAAGTAAAATTAGATGACAAGTCATTGCCAAAGCGAAACACAGGAGAACGGCGCATGACTGCGACGCTCCTTGCCTGCGGTGCCCTTAGCCTCCTTATCACCCTGTCCTCTGAAAAGTCAGAGCTGCACCGAATGTAAACAGGAAGGCAAACATCGGGACCAAAAGACAAACTCTTTTACCTTCTATCTTTCTGGAAATTATTAATTAATATTTGAAATGTGGTTCTCAAAATACAAAAAGAAAGGGTTCTCATTTTTCTGTGCTATCAAACCTCGTCCTATTTAGCGCGAAGTCTCTTCCTTTCTCTCCTGTCCTCGTCTTGTACTTGCTAACCTAGACAGCAAGGCCATCTTATGGGGTAAAACTTGAGGACCGCTCTTGGCAAACCTACTTCAGAATAGGTCTCCTTCCCTGTAACCGTTGGCTCCGCTGTTGTTTCACATGTGGCCTAAAATTTTTTACTGTTAACAGTTATCCCTTCGGCAGAGGGGATAGAGATTTTTTTTTTGGCCCTGGACAACTAGTATTTAAAGATACATACGTGTCTGGGAGCACAGAGGGACCCTCCCCAAAGCTGAAAGGATAAAATCCAGAATCATAAATTCGATGAGTGAAGAGCGAGGAGAGGGTTGATAGCACTGGGGTTGGGGGTGGAGCTGGGCAAGTAGGAGTGGGTGCCCAATAGAAACGACAGTCCTGGGCAGGGTATCTAAGCGGGTTTTATTCATTCATTCATTCATTCATTCATGCAACACTATTTGGAGGGCATCTGCGTGTGCCAGATCTTGTACTAGGTGGCAGTGGTTTTCAGGGACGTCCTTGCCCCCCTGGAAAGTATGGCCATGCTGGACTGCGGCTAGCACAGGTTAAGAAAAGCCTCCTTAAAGAAGATCAAATATTCAGTCGAGTGACAAGGGAGAAGCGGAGAAGAACTACCGAGGCAAAGGGAACTGCACACCTAGGAGTCGTGAAGCACGAAGTACCCTATGATCAATGGACAGGGAGAAGGCCCACGTGTGGCTGGAGCCCAGTCAGCAAACGTGGTTCAAGATCAGGCTGGAACCAGATGATGCAGGGCTTCGCAGCCATGCTGAAAGCTTTGAAGTTCATCACAAAGTCAAAGAGAAGTCATTGAAGAGCAGAGGACTCACAAGATTGGTACATTTTAAAAAGGACAATGGGGGGGGCCCTGGGTGGCTCAGTCTGGTAAACATCTGCCTTTGGCTCAGGTCATGACCCCAGGGTCCTGGGATCAAGTTCCAAGACAGGCTCTCCGCTCAGCTGGAAGTCTGCTTCCCTCTCCCTCTGCCCCTCCCCCGGCTTGTGCTCTCACTCGCTCTCTCTCAAATAAATAAAATCTTTTTTTTCTTTAAAGATTTTATTTATTTACTTGACAGAGACACACACAGAGAGAGAGTGAACACAACAGGGGGAGTGGGAGAGGGAGAAGCAGGCTCCCCGCTGAGCAGGGAGCCTGATGTGGGGCTCGATCCCAGGACCCTGGGATCCTGACCTGAGCCAAAGGCAGACACTTAATGACTGAGCCACCCAGGCGCCCCAAATAAAATCTTTTAAAAAAGAAAAAAAGAAAGTTTTAGGGAAGGACTCCAACTGGCTCGGCTTGGGACATATCCTGCTTCTTATCCAATAGTCAAGAGAATGTAGCACTTAACTGGTCCAGTTTGCATCCCATGTTTCCCCTGTTTGTTTGTGGGCTTTTTTTAATGAAGCGGAGAGGGCAGAATACTGTAATTGATAGCCTCATCAGACCCTCTGGAGGGTAGATGGTAGGGAGGAGCAGTTTTCCAAGGGGAAGAGACAGTGCTGGGCTGTCAGAACTAACAGATGTTCCCTACATCCTAAACCTTCAGTGTTTCATTCTAAGACCCCACAGATAGGTGGAGCCTGCGTTAATCCTGAAGTAATACTGTTGTCTAGAAAGGAAGAATTTTCTGCTATGAGCTGATAGGGTAGCTGAGGGACTGACTGTGATGAACGTATTATAACTTTGAAATATAAAAACAATAGATTTATGAAAAATTTGAGAAAAGGAAAAGCATCCATTATTTCACATGGACACATTTGCATTTTATGCATTGCTTTCCCACCTTTATCCTTAAGCATATGTCTCTCTTTTTTTTTAAGATTATTTATTTATTTATTTATTTGAGAGAGAGAGAGAGAGAGAGAGCAAGAGCAGGGGGTAGAGGAAGAAGCAAGCTCCCCACTGAGCTGGGAGCCTGACGCGGCACTCAATCCCAGGACCCTGGGACCATGACCTGAGCCGAAGGCAGATGCCCAACCAACTGAGCCACCCAGGTGCCCCAGCATGTCTTTTAAAAAGGGTATGCATTTGGGGCACCTGGGTGGCTCAGTTGGTTAAGCATCTGCCTTTGGTTCAGGTCATGATCTCAGGGTCCTGGGATGGAACCCCACTCAGGCTCCCTGCTCAGTGTGGAGTCTGTTTCTCCCTCTCCCTCTGCTGCTCCCCCTGCTTGTCCTGGCTCTCTCAAATAAACAAAATCTTTTTTAAAAATGTATTTATACATTATGTCTTGAACACCAAGCAACTTGTTCAGTTTTAATTCATTTGTTTAAACATCAATATTTACATAAAAATAATTCGAATGTGTACATTTTTTGCATTGGTGTGCACTGGGAAACTTGAAGGATCAGCTGGTACACTGTATGGGCAAATATTGGTTGAGCCCTTGCCCTGGGGATACAGGCAAGTCCACCTAATTTTGATAAAATTAAAATATTCAATTATAACTAAAATAGTCATTAACTCAAAAAGAGTAATATGGACATTATGAAATGTAAACACAATAAAGTAAAAATATATATATATCTCATATTCTTGCATAAGAATGGGGAAGAAATGTGAGGGGAGTGGAGAAGGGTGGGACGGAAAAGAGGCGAAAGGAAAGGCTGGAAAAGCTGGGCAGGAGGTCTTCTTAAGTGTGGTTAGTGTAACACTACGTAACTGTTAAAAATGTTGAAAATGGGCCACTCTTAAAGACATGCGTCCCTTTAAAAGGGAAAGTGGGTGTTCAAAGCAATTCATATTTTGCCCAAAAAGGGCTATTTCTCCCTGTACTCTATCCAGACAGAGCCATCTAGCAGATTAACATTTTTTAATCATGGACCCCTTCTCCCCAGAAAAATGTACTTCCCACCAAAACACATGATACTTTAAGTTTAATGGGCCCACGGAGGCCCATCCCTGAGCTTTCTGGGCTCCGTGGATCCAATTCAAGAGTGGACCTAGCTGCTTCAAAGGTAGCTATGTTCCCAGTTCCACCGCGCAGGAAGACCACGCCTCTAAATGTTTTGCAACCTCGTCCGTTTCAAATTTTTCAGGGGTCCTGGAGAAACCGGCCTCACCGAGGATTCCGCCCCGTCTGACCGCTCCCATTTTTAAACACAGACTCGTGTGTGGGAGAGGCCATTATTTTTATGGGATCTATGTGCTCCTGGAGCAGCTAGGGACAGGCAGAGTCGCTTCACCGCAGAGGCAGCTCCATCCTTAATTTGGGCTCCGCCCTCAGACCGCCTCCTCCTCCGAGCCCCCGCCCCTCTTCCCCTGCCCACCCTCCGCTCCACCTCTTTGCTCTGAGCGCCGCTCGGCCACTACTCACGACCCTGTTCCACCCGCCCATCTCGTGGCCCCGCCCCGGGATCCCTGGCCCCACCTTCTCCTGCGGAGGCCAATGAGCGTCCCCGCGCTCCCCCCAGCACCCTCCCCGTATGCAGGAGACCCCGCCCCATGGGCCGATTTAACCAATGGGCGCCCGACGGCCCCGCGGCCCCGCCCCACCCTCGGGACCCTCCCCCGGCGCCAGGCCCTCCTTCCCCCCCCCTCCCTCCCCCTCCCCGGGGCGTTGCGGTGGCCGCGCCTCCGCCGCCCGCGCGGAGCCAGATGCCGCCCCCTCCGCCGGTCCCTCCCCCGGCGGCCTGGCGCCTCCCTCCTTCCCCGCCGCGGTGACTCACGGAGCGGGAGGCGGAGGCTCAACCGGCCGCTCCCGCTGCTGCTGCTGCTGCCGCTGCTGCTGCTGCTGCCGCCGCCGCTGCCGCCGCCGCCTCTGCTGCTGCTGCCGCCGCCGCGGCTGCTCGGGCTGAGCGCGCCCCGGAACAGGCCGCCGCGCGCCGTGCACGGACCCGCAGCCCCCGCCGGCCCGGCCGGGTCGGGCGGCCCAGGTAAGCGCCGAGGCCGGCCCCGCGCCCACAGCGCCGCGCCGGGGCTCGGGGGAGCCGCCGGCCCTTTGTCTCCCGGGGAGGGGCCGCGGAGGGCGCCCCCGACCCCTCTCGGACCCACTGGCTGGCCCCCGGTGCGGCGCCCTGGTCTGGGCCCGGCCTCCTCGCCCCGCCTGGTCGTCGCCGCCACCCGCCTCCCGCCGCTCGCCGCCCTCGACCCCGCCACAGACCACCCTCCAGCCGTCCTCACCTTCGCCCAGGGGTCGCCTCCACAGGTGTCCAAGCCACCCACTCTGTTGTTCACCCCACCGCGTCGGCGCGGTTGTCACCGTCTGTCAGCACTCCAGGTCCCGTGCCCTCCTGACTCTCCCCTCACCTGCTCCTCACGCTCAGCATTCCGATCCTCTGTATAGAGCCCGTCCATATTTCCCCAAAGTAAATGCTGCCAAGGTCTGGCCACTGGGCCGCCCTTCCTCCCTCTCGTGTGATTGAACTGTCGCTTCCCCCTTCCACCTCTCCCCGTGAGTGTTCCTGGAAGGTGCACATTGCAGGCACATGTTTCACCTGTATGGCGGGTGTGTATACGTGAGCCTGCAAAATGAACCACTGGGAGCCCCAAACTGCACTTGTCACCTCCTTTTCATCACCCCCACCCAACCACCTTCCTTATTCTTGAACCTGGTAACCGAGGCACACAGATAGGTCTGGACACCGAACCTCTGTTAGGCCCCACATGCTTCCCTCTCTCTTGTGTGCTGAACTTGTCTGAGCAGTACCTGCTGTCAGGTTAGCCCCTGGGAAGGCCGAGGAGGCTTGCGTTGGCAGCAAATCAAGAGTTTTATGAATAATGAGATGTGTGGCTTGCAGCACCTCCTATCTGAGAATCTAAGTATGCTCTAGCTGTTAATTATTTTGTCTCCTGTCACTCAAAGAACTTACGGAAGTGTGCCTGGCCGGCTGCTGGGTAAATTGAGGCACGGAGTGTGCCAGTATAGGACCTGGAGGCAAGTCAGAGTTTGTCCTGAGGTTTTGTTCCCAAGTGCCTTGGATCTTACCTCCCTGCTGCAACTACTGGGCTCTTGTTCCTGGCTTTAGACCCTAAGTGATACTCATCTTTTGGGCCATTAAAATGTCCAGAGATACTAGTTTCCTCTGATTTAAAGCAGGACTTTGAATCATAAAAAAGGTGCTGGCTGTTAAATGTCAGTGTGTCATTCATGGTTTTCTGGTGGAGTTAGTGGGCCTTGTAAATACAAGTTGCCTCTGTGAGGTGGAGATTCATCCATTCAGTGGTGAGCGCTCCCTATGTGACAGGCACCATGCCGAGCACTGGGGCTCCAATGGTGAAAACAGACCCAGCCTCTGTCCTCCCGAAGTAGACACTCTAAAGAGGAGGGAGTAAACAAATAAGCAAAATAATTTCAGTGGCGTTAAGTGCTATGAAGGACCGGTTTGGCTCTTATTCCAAGTGCAGTTAGAAGCTGTTAGAGGATTTTAAGCAGAAGGTGATAAGATCTAAGTTTTCAAAGATTGTTCTGGCTGCTGTATAGAGACTGGATTGTAAGGCGCAAGGGTAGAAGCAGGGATACCAGCTGGGGGATAGACGACTGCAGCTTCTGGGCAAGAGATGGTGGTGGCTCGGGGGACCAGGCTGGTGGTAGTAAAAGTAAAGAGCTGGAACCTGTCTCCTCCGCCCAGAAGAGGCTGAGAGCTGTAAAGCACACCTTCAGGAAACACCGACTCAGATCTACCCGTCTAGCAGATCATTTCTGGATCATAGTCAGGTTTAGCTCAGCTAACCCTGCTCAGCCCCTGTTGTGAGTCAGCTATTGTGCTAGACTCTAGGGTTACAGACAAGAACAAGGGAATATAACGACGTGCTCACAGAAGGGTCACCCCCTCTTTGACGGAGAGGGCTTGTGGGTTTAAAAGCCAGTTAGAGGTGGAGGAGCGCAGAGCACACTGGGCTTCGGTCTCATATCTGGCTGCATTATTTAAATGAAAGCATTTTTATTGCCCTGCCGATGCTATAAGATGCTCAAAGAAATTGGGACTGTTCTCATGGTAGATGAGACAACTAGTCAGTGGCCATGCACTTGAACTATTAACCAGAATAAAACTTGATCTCTGTGCTGCTCCAAATCTGTGCTGTCAGAACATGTCAGAGGCAGAGGACCTTGGGGGTTGTGTAGGCCAGCCCCCTCTTTTCTGGCCAGGGACCTATGGCCCCTAGAGGCTACATAACTCCTGAAATCCCATAGCAGTTTGTACATTTGTAATGGCACCTGCCACTTTCTACCTCTATTTCAGCTCCAAATGTGTGTACCTGCATGACTCTCAGCTTTCTGAGGCTAGGATCTGTGGTGGATTCATCTTTGCATCCCTCCCAATGTCAAGATCACTGTCTTGCCCAAAAAATAAACTCATCAAATATTAGTTGACTTGTGTGGGTGTCTCAGCACCTGAAACTAGAAGCCAGGAATCCTGGCCCTGTCCCTGTCTCAACATCAGAGCACACTTCCCTGCAGATCCCTCCTCATCCAGGGTGCAGTACAGTGGTTAAGCCAGCCGTCTCCACCGCACTGACCTCACAGAACAGGGCAGCCCTTCCTCGATGGATCTGCTCTCTCTCCAGCCCTGCCTACAGAGAACAGCTGTGGGGGGCGCTGACCACGTCGTTACTCAACACTCAGCAAAGATGAAGTGTAGCTCTTACTCAGAGCATGGACTTTGTACCAAGGCTATCTGGGTTTGGATCTTGGTTTCCGCGGTTACCAGCTGCGTGACCTTCAGCAAGTAACTTAACCTAACCTCTCTGTGCCTCAGTTTCCCCATCTGTAAAATACTAACCAGTTAGGGAGTTGTTGGGAGGATTAAATTAGGTAACACCTATCAGATGCTTAGAATGGCTCCAAACCCAAAGTATGTGGTTAGTTGAAGTAGTAGTTATCATCCCACTGTTATTTATCTGTTTCTTATCTGCCACCAGAAGCTCTTCGAGGGCAGAGATTTTGTCTTTTTTTTTTTGTCTACTGTTGTAGTCCGGTGTCTAAACTTTGTAGGCACTCAGTAAATATTTGCTGAATTGAAACACGTATTGAATGCCTACTTTATGCCAGGCCCTGTGGTAGGTGCTGGGGATATAGCCAAGAACAAGATGACCAGGATCCTCGGTCTGATGGAGACTATGTTCCGGTGGGAGAGACAACCAGTGAAAAGGTAAAACAAAATAATGCAGGATGGTGAAAAGAGAGGCAGGGAGAGTAAAACAGGGCACTAAGATGGAGATGACTGGGATAGGGGTCAGGATCAGAACTCTAGCTTGCTCTCAGGACGTGACTTTGAATGGGGGCCCAGCTGATGGGCACAGAGGACAGCAGGAGCCATAAGCCCAGTGGGGCTGGAACATGGTGAGCGACGAGTTGACAGGGGCTGGACCTGTGGCCATGGTGAGGAGTTTGGGTCTTACTCACCTATTCTGAACAGTGGGAAGTCACTGCACGAGAACTCTTCCATGAGGGTGCACGCTAGGAGAAAGAGCAGGATGGCAGGAAGAGCAGTGAGTGGGCTCTCCTTGTCCTGGGAAGGCTTTTAGAGGCCAGCAGCCTAGCAGTGTTGGCTTCATTCCCATCAGGTTCCTCATTTCTCTGGCCTAGGTGCCCAGGAGATAGGGGAGCCATCAGCTAGGTGTGTGTCTGTGTGTCCTGCAGATTCCTTTGAGCCTTCTTTCCCCGCCCTGAGAATGAGGGTAATCAGAGTCTTGAGTTGAATGAATGAGCATTGCCAGCTCTTAGCATCTTGCCTTGTACCGTGACATGTCCTATTTCTCTACTCCTCTCTGGATGAGTTAAAGCTTCTGGTTTTTTGTTTTTTTTTTTTTGTTTTTTTAATTAAATACCTCTCCTACTTTTTTTTTTTTTTAAGATTTTATTTTTTTTGTTTGGCTCAGGGCGTGATCCCAGAGTCCTGGGATCGAGCCCCACATCGGGCTCCTCTGCTGGGAGCCTGCTTCTCCCTCTTACACTCCCCCTGCTTGTGTTCCCTCTCTCGCTGGCTGTCTCTCTCTCTGTCAAATAAATAAAATAAAAATCTTAAAAAAAAAAAGATTTTATTTTTTTATTTAGAGAGAGAACACAAGCAGGGGGAGCAGCAGGCAGAGGGAGAGGGAGAAGCAGGCTCCCCACTGAGCAAGGAGCCCGACACAGGGCTCAATCCCAGGACCCTGAGATCATGACCTGAGCTGAAGGCAGATGCCTAACTGACTGAGCCACCCAGGCGCCCCAAGTTAAAGCTTCTTGTCCTGGCAGTGACACTGAAAAAACAGAGTTTTGCGACTGGCCTTCATGTGTGCGTCAGGGATGGCCACACACGTGAATGTCACAGAGTCTTTGTCGGGGGTATCCTGAAATTGACTGCGTCGCTGTCCTCCCCCAGCCCACCACCACTTCTCTTCCAGGCCCCTGCTCAGTATCAGCTGTCCCTCTGTAGAGGGTCTGGCCACACTGTCACCCACGAACACCTCCTGTTTGATCAGGACCATGGTGGTACCGAGAGGGCATTGGCTGTCCTTGGTCTGGGCTGAGTGCATGCGTGCAGTTGGGAAGCTCAGCAGAGCACTCCGAGAAGTGGCATTTGGAACCCAGGGGTTCAGCTGGCCAGGAATCCCGAGCTGGCCTCGTTAGACGGGGTGCTGTTGGCCGGCTTCTCATTCAGGCATCCGCCTTGTCAGTTGTGTTCACGATGCCACTTGCTCTGCTAACCTTGAGAGGCCAGCACAAGTCGGTGGGAATCTAAACTTGGTGTTGCAAGTCACTTTCAGGCTCCTGGGACATTTCATTGGCAGAATCCAAAATGCCTGTTAGTCGTATGTCATCTGCAGCCTTATAAAAACTAAGCCCAGAGTGGGTGCAACCCTTTTCTCAAGTAACTTCTTTTTTTTTTTTCCAATGAGAGTGATATGTGCTCATTGAGAAAATGAATGAAAATGGCATTTTACATACATTGTCTCATTTAATCCTCACGCTAGTTTTGGAGATCGCACCATTAGTACCATTTTACACATTCAGACGCTGAGGCCCGCAAAGGTTAAGTAATTTGTTACAGGTCAAGCTAGTCAGGAACAGATCAGGATTCAAACCCAGGCAGTGTGTCTCCTGGTCACCAGCTCGGAGCCCCATGTTAGATACTGCTTCTCAGCACAAACAGTAGAGAAGAGAAAAATCTCTCTTAAGCCCAGTGTGGGTGACACTGGCCAGAGTTAGCTGACTGGCTGCTGCAAAGGGTTTGAATCCTACACCCTTTCCCTGTCTCATCTGACCTTGGGCAAGCTAATTAACCTCCCTTTACCTTACTTTCCCCAACTGTAAATGGGGATAATGATACTTGTACCTTCATAGCTCCCAGGGGCATTGTGATGTTTGAGCCAAAGTGCTTTTGAACTTGTTTTACGAAAGGGCGCTGAGCACCAATTGCTGTTACGCGCAGTTATTAAAGACCCATTATGCCTTGATCCTCCACAAAGGCTTGTTAAAAGGGAAAGACAACAGTCCCCAGAGGGAGAGGTGTCCTTGTGGAGGACACAGCTGGACCAAAGCACTGTTTTCCTCCTTCCAAAGTTTCTTAAGGATCAAGGGTCATGACTGTTTCTCCATTTTTCCTGGTTGTGTTGTAGTGTGTAAGCTTCTGTAAGTAGGTCTCTATGCCTCATACAGGATTGAGGACTACCGATGGCAAGGCAGAGAAGGGGAATAAAGGGCTCGGTTTCTAATCCTGGTTGTGATGTCTTTATAGGATAAGCCAAGAACACAGAGATACCAAGAAGTGATGGCGGTTTTCCATTCGTCCTTCCTTCCTACCCTCCTTCCTTCTAATGATTCACTGATTCAATTAATAAATATTTACAGAACTTTTATTATGATCTGTGTAATGAGCAGAGTAAAAATAGTTCTTCCCCATGCAAAGCTTCTAGTCTAGGGCCAGGAGGCTTATTATCTAGATGGAGCCATGGGAATAAACAAAGAATGTGTTGGTGAATGTTTTGAACTCTCAAGGAAGAGTCAGGATATAATTTCCAGGCGTGTACATCAGCTCCCCGTGGATACCTGCCCCAGGTGGGCCTTAAGGTGTGGGACGGTGTTTGGCTTCCCAGAAGAACAAGGGAAGTGTTAACAGATTAGAGCCCCTCTGTGTCGTACTTAGAGCCCCTCTGTGTCGTACTTAGCAAAAGCTGCACATTTCCACCGAGAGCCTTGACCCTTTGTTATTTGAATTCAAGTCAGGAAGGAATGATCATAGGTTCTTCCCAATTTTTTTTTCTTTTTTTAAGTTTATGCCACCAGTCTGGTGCCTTTCTTAAGAAATGACCACTAGACCTTGTCTCTCCTGCCTGTCAGGTCTCCCTCTGCCAGCCCTGGAAAGCAGGCATCTGGCAGCAGGCCCCAGTGGGGCTAGCTGCTTGGTGCTCTCCGGCAGGCCTGCGGAGTTCCCGAGGGGACTGGTGCCTGTAGACACCTATGTGGGGTCAATTTATAGATACGGGGGCGGGGAGGGTTATTTCTTCCCCAAGTCTTCCCAGCATCAGGCCTCGGGATCCCTTCAAAGAGCGAGGTCAGGGAGGCCCAGCAGGTCATGGGAAAGCACATAGTGTTCTTCCTCTGTCCCTCCAGCAGGGCTGGGGTGGAGAGGGCAAAGGGCTGGCAGAGACATCTGCCCATATTCAGAGTGAGAGGAGGATCCAGGACAGCACACTCCTGGGTGACGTGACTTTTACCAGCCCCTGACATGTCACTGCCTTCCTGGTGCTAATCAGCTGCCCCTTTGGTCTGGGGACTCATCACCATCCGCTCCGGGATCAGGAGCAAACGGCTGGCCCAGCAAGAAGGCCAGGTCCCTCAGTGTCCCCGGACTTCTTTAAGTGTGGTTGGAGCCCACAGTGATGCTGGTTCAGCCAGGAGAATGTGACACTTCCATGTCCTCTCCCATGTGGGGAGCTGGGTGGGAGGCTTTTGGAGACCAGCTCCAATTAAGGTTTTTTCAGGCCCGACTATCTCCTGAGTGTCCCACCCACATGTTTCCTGCTGCTGGAATCCTGTGGTCCGTGCCCCTGAGCTGAATAACAGCTCCAAGACAGATGAAGTTACCGCCTCGTCATCCCGCAGTCCTGGATTCCGCGAGCCAGGCTTCCTGTGGAGATCAGGATCCCGTGGGTTCAAACACCTTTCCTGATGTGGGCCCCACCCTTGTTCTTCCTGCTAAATCACCAGGCAAACCAGAGGCCCTGTTGCCAAGGACAGGCGTTAGCCTTGACACGCCCCCACCCAGACCAGGGCTCACAGCCCCCTGCTCCAGGCAGCCCTGGCTTCCCACAGACCCCTCCTGACCCTCGTCTCTCACAGAATGTTCTTCTGCTGCAGGAATATGAACTGAAACGTGTTTCGGACCTTCCGGGTTTCTTCTGTTCTCTTCAGGTAGAGAACATTTGAATGATTTTCTCTTTGTAATTTTGTTTCTCCCGTGGGGGTGGGGGATGGAAGAAGGCCGATTTATAGCCATGAAGATGTAAATACTACCGAGATGATTTGGGGATTTTAAGCGGGTCAAGTGGTTCTGAGCCCCCGAATGATCCAATCATATTTACAAAGGTAGGGGCAAAAGGTGGTAGGTCAGCTCGGGGAAGCCATGATCTCAGACCTGTGAGGGCCATTGCTGACCGTGTGCTCAGCTTCCCGACTGAGGCAGAGGGTGTGTCAACCCCCTGTCCCCGACCCGTGTCTGTTCCCGCTGTTGCCACTACCCGCTGGCCTCTCTCAAGGCACACGGCGTCCCTCCGGCCGATCGCTGGAGTTGCAGGAAGATGGGGTGCCAGTGATATTTAGGAGGATGTGGGGGGGCCTACAAGCCAGCAGGTCGACTGTGGGGGTGTCTCTCCAGGGCCCTGGCTCTGCTTTTTTGCACAGGGCAGCCTTCTGGAGCTTACGGTAGAGTGGAGTCAGCCAAAACACGTACAGAGTCCTCCCACCCCCGCCAGGGGGAATCTGCCACTCTGCCTGAGGCCGCGTGCGCCCGTCACCCCACGTTTGCCGCAGGTGTCGGCTGCCCACGGGAGAGAAGAGGCTCGTTAGGCCTGAGAGCCAGGACAAGGGAGTTTGAATGTTCCCCACCAAGCACTTCCTGGACCGGCGGGACCATCCAGAGGAAGAGCTCTCTCTTATTCCTGTCTTCTGACCCCATTCCCCTTCCTTTAAAAAAAAGCACTCATTTCTTTTGGCCTGGGTCAGCGAGACATAGTATAGAATTCAGAAGGCTACACAGTCTTCCTTCCTGGCTTCCCAGCCCCAGAAGAGACCGCTGTCAGCCTGTGTCCTGTGCGTCTTAGCCAGCGACATTCTGCACGTGTGCACGTGTGTCATGCACACGCGTGATCACACACACATGCACTGTTTTCACACTGTCATACACAGTGTTCTGCGTCCTGTTGTTTCCCACCTCACAATAAATACTGGAACTCATTCCATCCCAGCACCATCTTCGTTGTCATCATTCAGCTAATACCTCTCGAGCACTTCTCATGTGCTGGGTATTGCTTTTTTTTTTTTTTTTTTTTTTTAGATAGGCTCCACGTCCTGCGTGGGGCTTGAACTCATGACCCTGAGATCAGCAGTCACATGCTAGATGCCCCCACATGTGCTGGGTATTGTTAAAAGTGCTTTACTTATAGTACTCATTTACTCCTCACAAAAATCCTGCAAACTAAGTACTGTTATTGTCCACAGTTGGCAGACGAGTAAACTGAGGCATGGAGAGATTAAGTTACTTGCCTAAGTTCATTTAGAACTATCTTACTCATTTTAATGGTTCCATAGCATTCTTTTGATGGGTCGTATTTTAATTTCTTAAAACCAGTCCCCTATTGGTGAGCATTTAAGTTTTCCGTCTTTTATTACTATTAACAAGGAACATTCTTATACACATTTTTGTGCACTTAAGGGTATCTGTAGGACAAATTCTAGCTGAATCGCTAGAGCAAAGGGTGCGTCTGTTTAGATTTGCAGTATTGTCAACTCACTGTCATGGAGATGGTAACATTTTATGTGCCCATGAAAATTGTACAGGAATACCTATTTCCCCCATCCCTTGGCAGAAGTTGTCAAACTTTTTGATTGCTGCTAATCTGATAGGTTAGAAGTGGTATGTCATTATAGTTTTAATTGGCATTTTCCTTATGAAGAAATAGAGGAATTTTTCATTTCATAGCTTCAAGAGCCATTTATGAGCAATGTGTTACACCGTTTGCTCATTTCTTTCTTGAGCTGGCAGTCTTTTCTTATGGCTCAACAGGTGTTCTTTATATATTAAGAAAGTTTGTCCTACTGCTGTGATATAGTGTACACCTAGCTCAACAATTCCTCGTTATTCTTTTGATTATATATTTCTTTCTATGCGTAGAGTTTTGATTTTTGTATGATCAGATTTCTGAATCTTTTATAATGTTTAGGTTTCATTTCATACTATTTTCTTGTCCCACCACTTTCCTGCATTTTCATGCAATATACTTACTCTCTATTTTAGACATTTAAAACGTTGTTCCAAAGCGAAGGCATCAAAGCCGGCATCACCAGAAATGGGGCGAACCAGCCCTGGGTGCCTCCAGTGGGGTGTTGGCAACAGCTATGATAGCTTCTTGCCCAACAGTTAGCCTTATTCTAATTCTAGGGAACAGATAGGCAAATCCAGGTTGTGGGACGTCCTAAATACAACGTTCCCGGACTCTAAAAAATGTTCTTGTCGTGATAGACAAAGAAAAGCTGGTGAACCACTCCAGGCTAAGGGAGGTGAAAGAGCGTGGAGATCGAATGCACTTGAGATCCCCCACTGGATCTTGGATTGAAAACCAGGGACGGCCAGGGTGCCTGGACTCGGTGGATTGTGTGACTCTTGATCTCATGGTCATGAGTTCAAGTTGCACGTTGGGTGTTGGGATTACTTAAAAATAAAATCTTTTTTTTTTTTTAAGATTTTATTTATTTATTCGACAGAGATAGAGACAGCCAGCGAGAGAGGGAACACAAGCAGGGGGAGTGGGAGAGGAAGAAGCAGGCTCATAGCGGAGGAGCCTGATGTGGGGCTCGATCCCATAACACCGGGATGACGCCCTGAGCCCAAGGCAGACGCTTAACCGCTGTGCCACCCAGGCACCCCTTAAAAATAAAATCTTAAAAAAAAAAAAAAAAGGAAACCAGTGATGGCCACAGAGGGGGGCTGGGAAACTGGGACATGGGCATACGTCACAAAATACTACTGGGTCAATATGAAATTCCTGGGGGGTGCAAATAGTGTCCCAGTTCTCTGTGGGAGGATGGCCTTAGGAGACAGTGATGAGACACTGAGCAAAGTATTGTGGTGTCCACAGCTTACTTTCAGATGGCTCAGGAAGAAAAGCAGGGTACACATCTCCATATGCCCACAACATGGAAAGACATGAGGCAAATGTGGCAAAATGTTAGCAAGCGGTGACTCCAGGGGCAGGTATTGGGACGTTCCCTGTACCAGTCTTTCAGCTTTTCCATGGCTTTGACATTTGTCACAATAAAAAGGTGAGGGAAAAAAACCCCAACTTTGTTCCATCTGGAATCTATTTTGGTCTGGTTCCCTTGGCTTTGCCTGGTGCTCCTGGGTTACCGTCCTGGATTTCTGGCTTCTTTCCTCTTCCCTTCCAGTGTATACCGTTGTCTATTTCCCTTTCTCTTAGGAACCTCTTTTTTGGAGCTGGAAATTTTTATGACCTGGTATCTTTCTGGCAGACTTACGTGGCTTTTCTAGAAGCAGGTAAGACCAGTGCGCATTGGTGCTGGTATTCTTGTTTTGTTCCTACGTGGCATTATGTGCTCCAAGTAAATTTGCAAGGAAGTTTAGTTCTCTGAGACTGGAAGCCTCAGTCCTTGAGATTACCATCAAACTAGTATGTAGTGTCGTTAACCTCTCTCCCCACGATCCTTGATAGAAGCTTTTTCTTCTCAGCTGCGAGTTTTTGCAAGAGGTCAGGCTCCGCTTGCCTTACGTGGACACGGGCTTGTAAAAGACTCCTGTGTCTCATTTTATGAAATGTGACAGTCTTGGGTGGGTAGCTGGCCTGTAAAACCAGGAGCCTTTTTGTCAGGGGAGTGGTAACAAGCCAGTTTTGCTGGGAGCTTCTGCTCCCCGTCCGTGGCTTGGTGACTAATGGTTTCGTGGCTTTGGGAATGAAGGATGTCATTACAAATGGATGATGGGGATTTGGCGGCTGAACTCGATTATCTGGGTGTGCCTCGTCTGGGTGTTTATGCCTACACCCTTTGGGAATGGGGACAGTTTCTTTCTCAGCCCTCACACGGGCCCCAGCAGCCCCCAGTCCATTTCGGTCCACTGTTCTGAGCTTCTCTGTGGTGGCCCTGGCCTGGAGCAAACCCTCTAGGTGAGCACGGCTGGATTCCTGCTGCGCTCCGTGCTGCGTTTTCCCACCCCCTAGGAGCACGTGTGTTTTCCCTGACCACCCCTCACCTCTCCAGCCGCCACCACGTTTGCCCTCAGGCTGGAGTTTTGTGGCCCACTGGGGAGTTCTCATCTTCATGTTACCTCCCCATCCCCCCCACCTCGAGCTAATGGAATAAACGCATGTGGATTCTGGCGTTGTCTTTGTTTAAAACATTTTTGTTTTTGATTATCAGCTTGTTAAACATTTAGAGAGGGAGGAAACTGAGTCTCACAGCCTCTTCTGGGGAGGTTTCCTCCCTCCTCGGATTATTTTTTTGTTCAGAGGTAGCTGGAGGGAAAGGAGAGGGGAGGTCACTGCCTGTGTCATAGAGCAGAAGCAGTTACCCAAACAAACAGTGTGGCTAATGGGACGCGTGGGTAGAATGGATCCTTGCAATTTGTGGGAATGGCATGTGTATGGTTTTGAGGTCAACAAACATACCTATGCTTTATACAAATCAATGCATACCTAGATGTTGAAAGCTTACAGGGAAGAGGAGGCAGTAATCCTAAAATTTATGTTCTTTTTTTTTTTAAGATGTTTAAATTTATTTATTTGAGAGAGAGAGAGAGAGCAAGCACCCCGGGGGGAGGGGAGGGAGAAGCAGGCTCCCCACTGAGCAGGGGCTCAATCCCAGGACCCTGGGATCATGACCTGAGCCGAAGGCAGATGCTTCACCAACTGAGCCACCCAGGCGTCCCCTAGAACTTACTTTCTTAAGAATTTATAGGAAGAATTTTCACCCAGGAGGCCATACTTGGAGCCTCCCAGCGGATCCCAAGGATAGTCATCCCAGAGCTGGGCGGGAAGGACCTGCGGGCTCTGGGGGCACAACCAGGGGACTGAGCCCTTGCCCGGCAGGCGACCCCATTGATTTAATGACCTAATTCTCACAACAGGAAGTTGGAGGCCTTCCTGCCCTGGGATTCTGAGGGGATGCAGTGAACCCATTCAGGAAGCTTATTTATTTGAACCAATTATAAGAGACTTTAATGGAGGGAAGGGATGGAGGGAGAGCTGAGGCAGAGGGAGAAGAGCTGCTGAGGCCGGTGACGGGAGGGGAGGGGAGGGCCGGGCCGGGCCGGGCCATGCCTGGGCCTGCCTCTGGGAATGAGGCTTGTCCCTGCCATTATGAGGGTGGTGTGAACTTGTCCATAGGTTTCTGAGTGAAGGGACCTCATGTAGCTCCTGATAAATAAATAGCGTTGGCAGTCTTTCCCCTTCCTCTTTAAAAAAAATCTTTTAAATTTCCCAATTTAATTAAAAAATTTAAATGGTGACCCTGTAAGAATTGGCATAGCTGTGGGCAGTGGGGTTGACAGGATTTCCATGGGTTGAAATTTCCACTGTGGCCTCCCTCCTTCTCTGGAGGTGACACAAGGTCTGTGAAACCTCCCGGCCAGGCTCCTTCCCGCTAGGCCTGCAGCGGACTTCCGCTCTCTCCCTCGGAAGACTGACCGGCAAGGCAAAGTGAGTTTTCTCTTGGTAGAGGGAGCAGGGGCGTCAGCAAGCTGGGGACATCTCAGATATTGATCTAGGTCACAGGAGAGAAAAAGGGTCCTTCTGTCACCAGCCTGCACGGGGTGGCTTTGGACACCACCAGGTGCTCAGCCCGTGGTGAGGATTGGGTCATCCAGCCTGGGACACCTCCTGCCCGGGAGGGGGGAAGAGTGGGCTTGTACCCATTTGAGAGCTGACGCTTCCAGCTCTACCATCACTTATAAATAGACCAGGGCTCTGGAGTCTGCATTACCCACTCCCTGGAACCTGCCAGAGGCCGAGGGTCACGAATCAGACTGAATCAGAGGAAGATCCGGAGCCGGGTTTTGTAGGCGCGCTGGTTCCTGACTTCAGGTCTCCGGCTCTGGCTTGGCCAGGTTTCAGGGCTCCAGCTGTTCTCTGGGAAGAAAAAAGAATCTTTTAAAATTGGGTCAAAAGATGCCTTTTTCCTTCTGTCCTCTTCCCCTATTGTGCAGAGAGAACACCGCCACCACCTGCGTGTGCCTTGGTCAGAACCACAGTCTCGTCACTCAGCCGGGGATCAGGAGTGTCCCCGGGCAGCTGGGGAAACTTCCTCCGGCTCTGGCTCCGCGTTCCCTTCCTGTTTGCATTGTTCTCAGCTGAACCGCAAGAGGCTGTCAGAGCAGGCCTGCCAGGTACTCTTTCTTAGCTGTAAAAAGGGGGGTTTCACCCAAGTCAAGACTTGAAGATACAGTACTATCTGAGTAACTTACTTTTATCAGTTAGGCCAAAATCATTGGAAAAATGTCTTTTGAGCCTGAAGGTCTAAACAGATGCTTCTATCAGTGCAGCCGCACCAACATTATATAGTCTATTCAGACGGGCCCCTTCTGTTCCTCCATGCCTCAGATTCTCTGTGGTGATGGCGCTGAGGCTGGGAGCTCCTTTGTGGTTCCCAGGTGACTCTAACAGGCTCCCCAAATCCTTTCATTCACATGACAGAGCCCCAGATGGGACCAGCGGCGCTGTTCTCCCCTCCCCATCCAGATTCTTCAGCACACAGCCTACGGCCTGCAAGCTCTCTGAGGGTCCACAAAAATACTGGAGACTGAAGAAAAAGCATCAGCTCCCTCTATGACTTAGAGCAGAATCCCACGTCATGAGATACATGCGTTCATTTTAATGTCTCTGAGAATAAGGCTGCCTGGGGCCTGCCCACAGACAGCTTCCAGCTGGGAGGTGGAAGGAGATGTGCAGACACCCCCCGGGGGGAATGTCAGGCGGCACCATGAGGCAGGAAACTTGGGCAGGTGTGAACCCAGGGCTCAGGGCAGCCCAGGGAGGGTGGTACAGAGCAGAGAACAGTAAGTAGGAAAGGGTGTTCTAGGCCGAGGGACCCGCAGCTGCTAAGGCCCAGAGGTGTTGGAGGAGCCCCGTGCAGCTGATAACTTGGAGGTGGCCGCTGAGCGGGTGTAGGGGCCGGGGCTGCCACAGGCATCCCAGGGCATTCGGCAACATCCCTGGCCCCTACCCACTAGCATCCTCCCCATTACGACGACCAGAAATGTCTCAGACATCGCCAGATGCCCCCGACTGAGCACACCCGCTGCACAGGGATGTGGTGGACAGCGGGGTCTGACCACCTGCCCCTGCCCAAGGCGGGGTGTGGGGGAGCCCTTTCTTCTCGCCTCCTGTCCAGTGCGCAGGTCCCGGGGAGCCCTCTCTGGGCAGGTCTGTGCCCGTCCTGCAGCCCTTTGTTGTTGTTGTTGAAAGATTGATTGAGGGGCGCCTGGGTGGCGCAGTCGTTAGGCGTCTGCCTTCGGCTCAGGGCGTGATCCCAGCGTTCCGAGATCGAGCCCCACATCGGGCTCCTCTGCTAGGAGCCTGCTTCTTCCTCTCCCACTCCCCCTGCTGTGTTCCCTCTCTCACTGGCTGTCTCACTGTCAAATAAATAAATAAAATCTTTAAAAAAAAAAAAAAAGAAAGATTGATTTAGGGGAGAAAGAAGGAGGGAGAGTAGGGGAGAAGCGGAGGGAGAGGGAGAGGGAGAGAATCTCCAGCAGACTCTGCTGAGTGAGGAGCTCGACACGGGGCTTCGTCCCTGGACCCTGAGATCTGACCTGAGCCAAAATCAAGAGTCAGCCGCTTAACTGACTGAGCCCCCCAGGCACCCCCTAGAGTGCCTTTGGTTTATGTGACATCCCCTCGGATGCCATGTGCCTGAGAGCCTTGCTCTGCTCTGAGGGGGAGTCTTATCCCCGAGGCCCTCCTGACGCTTCCAGGTGCCGCCCTCCCAGCCTAACTGTGCTCTTCTGTGTGGCTGCCTTCCCCTGGTTGTCAGGACAGCGGCTGCGCTCTGCTTTCTGTTGGGTTGTTTTGAATCGGGTCTTACCGGTTTGATTTTAAAGCTGCAAGAACCTTCACCCGGGGCCTTCATCAGAGCCGTTCACGCCTGGAATGGAATGAGCCGACCGCATTGCCGTGAAAGGCAGGTTCAGCTCTGAGGTGGGAGGTGTTTGGGGGGTGAACCCCAAGAGTTTGGCATCACTCCTGTGCCCACGGGCCCGCAGCCAGAGAGGAGCAGGGCTCAGCTGTGTTTAGGCCTCAGTCCCCACTGCAGCAGGGCCTTCCGATTGGGCTACACACAGCTCCCCACCCCTCAGGGGTGCCCTCCCCAGAGAGCAAGTGCAGGCCCCTCCTATTTGACCATGTCCCCGTGGCTTTTCAGTGTTTTCACAGCTTTTCATTTTGATTTCAAAGCTGCGGAAAAGTCGAAATAGTAGTGAACTATGCCCTTTACCTGGTTTCAGCAGTGTTAACCTTTTGCCACAGTTGCTCATGCACTCAGTGCACGCTCGCACGCACTTACGCGCACGCATTTTCCCCCTGTACACTTGAGAGTAAGCTGCAAGCCTCGGGGCTTTCACCCTTGCATACTCCAGCCCGTATGGCTTAAGGACCAGGGTATTTTCCAGCGCAACCAGGATAAAATCACATTCAACACACACAACATTGATACAATACCATTATCGAATCAATACTCCCTAGTAAAGCTTCCCTAATTGCCCAATAATGGCCTTTATGACTCCTTCCCGCGTCCCCCTCCCCTGGATCCCATCAAGGACCATTCACTGTGTTTAGTTGTTATGCTGTATTATCTTCTTTTCTGATTGGCAGGAGTTTGGGGCTCTGGCCTTTTTTTTTTTTTTTTTTTCCTCTAAAGTGGATTTTCATTTTAATTTCAGTTAAAATGACTGACACTTCTCTCAACTCCTGAGCCAGGAGGGGCTTGATAGGATGGAAGGAACTCATGCATTCAAATCCAGGCCCTGTCACTTCTTAGCTCCGTGGCCTTGGGCAGGTTACTTACCATCCCTATCAAATGGGAATAATTCTTACCTTGCAGGCTTGTTGCAAGTACTAAAATTAAACGAGACAATGTGGTGAATGTGACTTACCGTGTGCCTGGCCCTCGGAGAATGCTCCAGAAACAGCAGTAATTATCATTGTTGTTCTGCCACATGGCCTGGCTTCACAGAGCAGGAAGGAGCTTTGAGTCAGGGTTAACTTGGGTTGGCGACCTCAGGAGGAACTCCTTATCCCAAGCTCATGCCCGGAAGAATGATGCTGCGTCCTGCAGACTCCCGGACTGGCCAGAGCTGCCATTAGACCTGTTTTGCTCCTCCTGGTGGAACATGGTTCGAGAATGCTGAGCCTGGCTCTGGATTGAGGAGGCTGCAATATGGAATTTATTAATTAAGGCAGTTGCTCATGAGGCCCCAGAGTCCAGGAGGTTGCAGTTTAATTACTGAGAGCAGAGCTTATGGAAATTCTCTCCAGTGCCCCAGTTTTGATGTCGCTGAGGGTCTGAGCTGCCGCCTGGTACGGAGCAGCAGACCAGGCTCGGGCCCGCCTCCCTCTCCTTGGCCCTGAGTGCTTTCTGCCCATTTACATGTAGCCTGGACAGCATGTCGCATAGTGGTTCAGAACTTGGACGGTCTGGGTTTGAATCCTGCCTCAGTGGAGAGTGGAACGGACTGGCTGAGTGATCACTGGGTGATCTCTGCAGCTCCGTGTCCTCCTTTGTTGAACCTTATAAGGACGTTTGTTCTGAAGCCTGAATGATTCATGTACATGAAGGGGTGAGCGCAGCACTTGGCCAATAGTTAGAATGCGCGTCAACTATTTCTTTAAAGGCGTTCTCACCCCGGGGTGATTGTGCCTCCCGGGGAACACATGGCAATGTCCGGAGACATTTTGGTTGTCACAACCAAGGAGGAGCCGCCGCTGGCATCTCGCGGAGAGAGCCCGGGGAGGCTGCTGAATGTCGTATGATGCCCCTGACCGTCCTCACAGCAAAGAACTCCAAAATCTCCATTGTGCCAAGGTTGGGAAACTGCTTGAAAGCACCCCAGTGATTTAGGGCACTGTGTGGAACATGGAGGTGGGGTCCTGCCCTCCCCCCCCACCCAACCCCGTAGTTCTTCACCCCTTATCATTCCTTTGAGCCAGTTGGGGACCGATGGTTGAACTGGGAGGGAAGAGGGAAGAAGGGAAGCTGGGTGTGTTAAGCCTTTGAATTCTTACTGTGTAGTCTTGTTCCCACCACCCCCCATCCTATAACAAAAAGATCACCTACTCACATTGTCTGTTGTCACCTTGTGATCTCATTAGAGTAACTAGTGTTTATAGAGCGTTTGCTGTGTGCCAGGCACTGTGCCGAGTGCTCTCTCTCTCTCTTATCTCATTTACAGCCCTGATAGGCAGGTGCCATTATCATTCCCATTCTACAGATAAGGAAACTGAGGCTTTCTGATGGGAAGGCTCTAAGCTGTCTGCGGCTCAACCCCTGGTCCTTTCCAAAACTGTTCCGCTGCGTCTCTCCCGTCTTGGTTGATAGGAGTGCCGCCTTCAGCTGCTCAGCCCCCAGGCCTGGGCGACCCTGTCTCATGCACCTGCCCCCACTGCATGCCGCGCCTGCTGGCCCTCCCGATGTCCTGTCCACTCCTCTTGCCTGGATTCCCACCACGGCCTCCCCTTGCGTCTGCTCTCAGCCTCCCGCCTCCTCTCTGTGTCAGACTCAGGGCGGTCCTGCCAACACCCAAGTCAGGCCAGGCTATACCTCTGCTTGCTGCCCCTTCTTACAGGTCCAGGTCAGGTTTTCCAGAGGCCTCACTGCTCTTTGCCCCTTGTCCCCGTGCGCATTCCCTTCCTGTGGCACCCGGGGCCTTCCTTGCTATTCCTCCAGCACACCCACCCTGGGGCCTCCATCCAGCTCTGCGACAGCTCCCTCCGTCACCCCGTTCCAGTCTTTGCTGAGGAAGGCCCACCCAGCCACCCCACATTCCTGGTTCCCCTCACCCAGCTCGATTTTTATCCTAGCACCTGTCGGTCACCTTCTTCCATCCACACTATATTATTTCCCATTGATTGATTTTTATTTTGTTTCGTCTGCTCTCCCCTCTCACCAGAGCATGTAGGGATTTTTGGTTGTTTTTTCACTGATATATCCCAATACGTAGTAAAATACATTTGTTGATTGATGACTTCCCCAGGGCCACCGGGCTGGTGATGCGGTCGCCAGGATGCCAGATCTTCACCTTTACACATGTTGCTCCGTCCCCCTCACCCCGTTCAGGGCCTCGTCTCCCAGATCTGGCTGCTTACCACGTTTTGACTCTGTCTCCGGAACACTTTGCAGATGTCCACTGTAGGAGCAACTTTCTCTGAAGGACGGTTCCGCCCTACTTGCCAGCCCTCGTGGGCTCCTCCGTGGCCCGTGGAGCCCAGTCCTCGCTCTAAAGCCTGTCCTCACGGCCCTTACCAACAGGCCTCCCACACCCCTGCCCGCGGCCGCCGTGCCAGCCACACTCTCACCCAGCTGCCATCCTGCAGTTCCGCCTGCCAGCATGCCCCCATCCCCCATCCTCACCATCCCTTCGCCGGCATTCCCAGCCCAGGCCCCGGCTCCCTGCTGGTCCGGAGGGGGCTTCCCCTCCAGCTCTGCCCCACGGTCTCCTTCCCGCTGCAGCCACAGTGGTCTCGTGAAGCTCAGACTGAGTACCCCGGCTTCAGTGCCTCTCCTCAGCCCTCTCAGAGCCCCTTGGGGCCCAGTACCAGCTCCCCTTGACGCCTCTCACCCGACACCTTCTTCCTCCAGGTTTTCCAAAGACTACATCTTCTCCTCTGGATGCCTTCCCTCAGGGCTGAGTCAGGCTCCCCGCTGCGTGTCCTCAGGGCACCTTGCACTTATCCTGTGCACTTATCCCTCCCGGTGTCTGGGGGTGCACGCACCTGGGTGTGACTCACTGGGAGCCCCTCATCACAGGCAGACCACGGCTGTTTTCTCTCAGCTGTGTATCTTCGATGCCTGGCACGGGGCCTGGCATGGAATAGACGCTCAGCAATCGTTCAGAGAACGTCCCTGTGCCTCCAGTGCCCTTCTTCCTCTCTGCCGGCAAACTCCTATTCATCCTTCAAGACCTAGCTCCAGGTTGCTCTCCCCGGAGCTCCTCCGCTGTGTTCTTGCAGAACTTTGCACACTCCTATTCTGCCACTTACTGCACTGGGCCCGAGCCCCCGGCCTTTCCCTGCGGCTGCTGAGCTGCTCTGGGGGAGGGGCTGGGCATGGCCACACACGCATCTGGCTCTCTGGCAGTGTTCGTGTCTTAACCCGATATATTTCTTTGGCTCGTCCTTACGTACTGTTTGTGTTGTTTTCTGTTTGCTTTGTGTAGTGTGATTTCCTCAGCCGCTTGGTGGCTTCCTGGAAGGCAGGCTTGATGTCACAGCCCCACTTTTGTATCTCCTGTTCCCTGAGCCTGACACGGGGCTGTATACCCCAAGGAAGGTGTGAATCCTGCTGGAGTCAGTGTCGCATCTACTTCAGGTTCCGGGGCCCACGGCAGTTTGCGAGGCACCTTGACATTCTTTTTCTCATTCTGGACCACTTTATAATTTGCAGGGCCCCTCATAGGGCCCCTTATTCAAAAATGATTAAGCATTTCAAGATGGTGATAGCCGAGCTCTAAACCAAGGATGGGATCTGCTAGGCCTCAGCTCATGAAGCCCGCCCTGATCTCATTGTAGCCAGTGCAGGGAGACATGGTAGAGGTCATGATTTCCTTTTTATGGTGGGCAAAATGAAGGGCCCAAAGGGCAGTGACCAAGCTCGGGGAGCACAGTTGATCGGCAACAAAGCAGAACTGAAAACAGTCCAGCTCCTGGAGCACGCTTACTGCCTTCCACTGGCTCAGGAGCCCCCAGAACTTTGAGCCTCAGTTTTCTTCTCTGTAAAATGGGGACATTGACCTGATCCTAAAAATGGCAAATAGAACAGCTGGTCACCAATCCCCGGACAGTCCCATCTGGAACAGACCTGCAGCCTTTGGATGCCTTCCCCTTAAAATCACTAATACAAGGTCCTCTCTGCTTCTTGGAAGGACCCGGGTCCTGTAGACAGTAGGAGGCTAATTGGCTGTTGTGGTAGTTGAAGAAATTAAAGACCCTCAGAAGTGGGAGGAGGCTGCCTCTTCTCATCTCTTTTTGAAGGAACGTGGGGACTTGGGTGGAAGGTTCCCCAGGGAGCCTTGGTATTTCGGTGCTTTGATATCTAGAGGAATAAAAGAGCAATTAATCGCTAAAGATGCCTGTTCCCATAGGGGCGGCTGTTCCCGCAGTCTGAGGGCAGAGGGAGTGTTCCCACAGGGGTGGGTGACGGTTCCTCCCTCCGAGGGCCACTGCTGCTTGAAGAGATGCACAGACCAGAGACCGGAGGGTTCGGTCAGCGTCCATCTGTAGGGCAGGCTTTTGAAATCTCACTTTCTCCGGGAAACACGTTTTCTTCAGGCCACCCCCCCTCCCCGGGTGAGTGAGCATCTTTCTTTGCCAAAAGATAGTGGAAGAGGGGCTTCCCAGCTGTCCTCGGTCCCGCACCTCCCGCAGAACAGGTGTCTCAAAGTGTCACCCTCAGACCTCTGTCCTCACAGCAGGGCTGAGAGTTGGGAGTCCCCCTGTAACCCGGGGCTCCGAGGTCAGTGCGCACAGCGGAGGAGGTGGCCGGGCTGGCGCGGTGGGCACCGCTCCCTGGTGCCCCCCACCTGCCTCAGTAACCTGCACGGGACCTCCGCAATGAGGTTGTGCGGCAGAGGCGAAAGAGGAGAAGACAGTGTTCTTTGATTCCTGCAAGAGGGGTGTTAGGGGCCGGGAGACGTGTGGGCAGGCGGGCAGCCTGTAAATGACCCGCAGCTGTGTTTTATGTGTGTGTGTGTGGGGGGGGTTAGTTTATGTTTACACGTCCAGCTACAGATGTTCACCAGGCACAGGACAAACAGAAATGCACATCTGAGCACACAGCAGGCGGAGCACGCGGTCCCGGCGCCTGGCTCAGGTGACGTGCAGTGGGTGGGACGCCTTCTGGTGCAGGTGCGGGACTTGCCCGTCAGCTGCCTCGAGTGACTCACTCTAGCGGCAACATCTCCCAGCTCAGCTCTCCATTGGACTTGGTGACTAACCCGAGGCAGGAGGGTGTGTGGTGACCTGCTTTAGCCGGAAACGACAGGCGAGCCTAGCTGCAGTCAGCACCTGATCCCAGAGGTGTTGGTGCAGGTTCCCCGGGCCGGCCAGACACACAGGTATTTCCAGACCGCGGCAGAGCCCGTTGCCACGAGCTTCCCACCAGTGTGGTGGGTCCATGGGCGTGGGCCGTGTGCTCTAGCTTCGACTCCCGTAGCCCCGCGGGCCGTCCCGGCTCCTCCCATGACCCGTGTTCTGTGTTTCCACAGGGCCCCACCTTCCTATTTCTCCCCGGCCACAGCCCGCCCATCACAGTCGAGCAGCTGTTTCCCTGAAGTTAATTTCCAGAGGCAGGTAAGGACCCCTGGGGAAGGACTCTGGTAGCAGGCCGTAGGGCAGTGCTGGGGAGCGGGCCTTGGGTTTGGGCTGCGGGGCTCGAATGCAAAGGGAGCTCCTCTCGCTTCCTTCTCCCACCGTGCCCGATACTGCTCATAGTCACCTGCCCGTCAGTGCCATGGCACTGCTCTTTGCTTTTAGGCTAAGATGTGTGCAGTGTCTGAATTAATATTTTGTGTAAGTTCTGTGAATCACACAATTATAGAACGTTGTTTTACATTGCATACATGTAAACGTACCTTTTTAAATGTAAGCGTTTAAAATATATCACAACTTTAAAAAAAATGGGTAGAACGAAGACAAGTGTGGGGACCCACAGAGCAGAGGTGGGTTGTGTGGGTAAAGGACACCCCCGTTGTCTTGCCCCAGCTTGAAGTGACTCACTGTTTTCCAAGCAGGTGTAAGACCACCCCGGGTGTAAATGTATATTCCAGTTTTATAAATGTGGGTATTCAAACAGCATGAGCTTCAAGTTTCTACATAAGGATGCACGCAGGTGGCTGTGTTTGTGTGCAGGGCCATTCGTGCCCATCAGAAGGAGGCCAGTTTTCAACGCTGTTTATCAGAATGGCCTGATTGCTGCATGGAACACTTGGCTGTCCTGCTCTGGGGTTCCTTCTGAGCCGAGGTTCTTCTGAAGTGACGGCCGCTGCTTCAAGCTGGAGACCGTGTGCTGGGAGAGGCTGGGTTCCTGCAGGGCAGGGCAGGAGCGTGCTATCTCACGTGTGAGCTCGATGTCTCCCACGGACTGCAGTGTGGCCTCTTAGGCCACGGGCCACCTTGTCACTTTGTATGGATCCCTCCTAGTGGTTGGGATCCCCGTGCCAATCAGCCTTCCTCCCACAGAGATGCGGGCTCAGAACCAACAGGAACGAAGGGGGTGTGCTGGGGAATATGTCTGTACCTTGGTTTCCCTTAATCACATCGGTCCCTATCAGATGTAAGTTTCTGGACTTATACCCATGTCTGTAGCCACGGGCCTCTGCCCTCACCATTTCATTTGGGTAGCTGATGGTTTCCTGTTTCCGTTTTCCATTTTCTGGCTCATCTACATTTTCCCTAGTTAGCTCCCACAGTGGTGGCTAGGAGAGGGAGCAGGTCTGTCTCTGACTTGGGCAGTTAACATCGAGACATTTTCTCAGGACTTAGAATGGAAGTACCGCCTTTCTAGATGATGGGATGTTTCCAGAGCAGCTGGGAGACCATAACTGAGAACGGCTTGTCACCTTTGCCTCACGGCTCAGGACTGCACAACTATTTTGTCCAAATTACTTGCAGTTTGGACTTACGTAATTCAGACCCATTTCACTGGAGCCCAGTTCCTCATCCCTACAGGGGAGGATGAGGGTTTTCTAGTGAAGTTAATCTGACGCTTGTGAGAATGGTGATGGAAATCGAATAGCATGTTTGCTGGGATAGGCACCGAACCCAAGAATGCTTTAGTAGACTTGCCGCCTGTCAGCGACTGTCGCGTGTGTGTTGTTTGGGTGATTATGATTTACTCTCTTCAGTTACTAATTTTCTTCACGTGGACACCCCCGCTGCAGATTCTGTTTAGGACAGAACCCTGTAAAGCAGTCATGATGTCCTCCTCTGTTTTGGATTGAAGTGTGAAGGGCGGGCGCGTGTGCTCGTGGCTGCTACTTTCTGCCCCAGACCCAGCCCTGGGCGTTTCCCCTAGCAGGCAGAAGGGCAGAACAGCTCCCGTAGAGCTCGAAGAATACTAGAAAGCCAGAATTTTTAGAAATGATGACTCTTCCTCAAAGCAAGAACAGACAGTTTAAGAAACTGTTTCTGCCAAGGAAGCTGAAGTGGGAGTAACCTGGCCCCAAACACCCACTCAAGCCCCATGACACCTGAGGCCCATAGCTGGGTGGCGTTTACCCCCCACCCCCCGTAATCACAGTTTGAGTGTGGGAGGTCCCCCGGACACCGAGGCTCCAGTGGAGGACAATGGGATGACATCCATCTGTACGTGATGCCAGGATTGCTGGACAGAGCAAATTCTGTAAAATAGACCATGTAGAGATTCACACACACCCACGCTCATGGTCACGCTCACACACTTCTGCAGTTCTGAGCCCACGTCTCTGGTTGGAGGAAGCTTGGCTGGTCAGGGACGGACAGTGAGGAAGGGGTCCCCAACCCCTGGGAAGCCAGGACCCCTAGGTCCTGGGATATGCAGCATGACCAGATACGTATCCTTGCCCGAGTGGGGCCGGCCCCTGGATGATGACTAGATCTCGCTGTGGGAACTGGGGCTGGGGTGTGCTTTGTGACATAGGATCAGAATAGGGGCTTGAACCAGATGGGCCTGTTGGGGAGTTGGGGTGGGGGTAGGCGGGGAATCTTGCTGGAATTCTGGTTCTTTTGTGTGTGGTGACACCTAGTGGCAGGTCACCACCGGTCTTCGATGCTGTCTTTCACAAGGAGAGGGCAAACTGACTGTTTAGCCCTTGGACACAGGACGGGGGTGGAAGATTTTTACTCCCCGAAGCCCTGACTCCCAGTTTGAAGGCTTTGTGGAGTGTGTCAGAAGTCCTCTGGGGAACAGGACAGCCCACGGCACTCCACCCGCTTGAACGGGAGCCCTCTGCCACGGCTCAGCTTGGTTATGGAGCCTGGATTAGGCACTTCGGTCAGTTTCAACACGGCGACATTTGGCCCTAAATCAGTGTGGATACTGTAGAAGGGAGAAGCTTAGACCCCACAGACCGTCCTGATTTTCTACTCAGCCAGCCGGCGGTATCTGTTAAGGGCCTCCCAGGCACAGTGCTGGGCTGTGGAGGATGGGGTGAGCTAAGCGGGCCCTGGCCCTCTAGTCGAGCAGGGGAGAAATGATAAGCAAGTACTCCAGCAAGACCCTCTCAGAAAATTGGGATGAGCCTGGGCTATGTGACCCAGAGGATGTAAGGGTTGGGGGGACACAGAACCTGCTTCAGTTAATGCTGTCAGGAAAGGTTCCTTGGGAAGCCATCTTTAAGCAAGTCAAAGGATGAAAAGAAGCCAGCCCGGGCTCAGGGGACACCCAGTGCAAAGGCTGCTGGGGGAAAGATCTTCTTGGTATGTTCTAGAAATAGACCGGGGTCAGGAAGGCAGGACGCGAGGGGAGGCGTGAGAAGGAGGCAGGGCCGCCCGTGCAGGCCTCGTGGGTACTCGCGTGGCTTAGTGGAGTGGAAGGAAGTGAGGAGGGGCTCCATGTGAGAAGTGACGTCCCACAACAGGGCTCTCCCACTCAGTGGTACTGGGGAGTTAGTGTTGTCCACTGGGCATGGCGGGGCTGCCTCCCATCAGTGGCCCTCTGGAGGTGGCTTACCCGTCTTTCCTGGTTATCAGTGTTCATTAGGTTTTTTTCTGAGCCCAGAGGAGGTGGCAGGTGAGAAGATGGTACAATAGGGAGTCTGGGGGGGAAAGAATGTGGGGGGAAGGAAGGCCCCAGAAGGAGACATGCTACATCCAGTATACAGCTCTACGTAAGCCCCAGCTTGCCAGCTTTTTAGCCCATCGTGTGGACTTTTAGGGCCAGAGCCCCTGTGAGCTTATGGGGACTGAGCAGTTGACAGGGACCTCCAGGGAGGCTGGTGCCCAGGGCTCTGGCACATTTCTGAGTCCACCCTCTGCACAGAGAGCAGGCCGGCCTGGGAGAGCCTGCTGGTCCAGGGCTTGCTGGCCCCTGGATGGACGGCATGAGGAGTGTCCTTGGCTCACGAGCCAGGTTCCCTTGGTCTCCAAGTGCAGCTCCTTGGCGCCAGGGCTGCCGAGGCTCCACCCCCACCAGCTGCTGCGTTATTTCTGACTCATCCAGGAGTTACAAGTGTGTAACCCAAACCCCTCCACGCCCGGCTTCCTCTCAGCCGGCTCCTCCTAGAGGGGGGAAACCCTGGGACTTCTCTCCTGGGACCTTTGTGCAGGTCGGGTCCTTGCTGTCCCTGGACACAGCTGCTGCCTGCAGGCGCTGCCCTCTGACGAGGGGTGGGCGTGTGAGGGTGACGGCAGTGAGCTCAGGTAGGTATCTGTGCCCCATAGCCCGGGCCTGCCTGACCCCATCGAGGGACTCCTTGGAGCCCAGCCCAGGTGCCGGCCTCTTGAAGTCGTCAGGGGCTTTTGCGGAGGGGGCTGCCCTAGTGTTCGGGGCTGGGTCCCGATCTCACGGTATCTCCAGCCAGAGGCGCCGGCTGGCTGCCTCTGGTCGTGTCACTTTTGCTCCTTGTGGAAGTTGCACAAGGGGCACTTTGGGCTTCATTCAGCACATCTCCTGTGGCTCATCTCAGGGTTCTTGCTGAGGGGGTGGCTGGAAGGTTGAGCTGGCCAGAAGTCCTGGGTCAGCTCAGTGTCCCTGGGCCCGACAGCTCCTCGCAGAGGGTGCTGGCCGCCAGCGCCGCTCCAGGATCGAGCCGCTCAGTCTGGCTGTCTGGGGCCAGGAGGGGTGAGGGAGGAACGTGCAACTCGCCAGCTGCTCTGGGCTCTCAGAAGCGAGACCCTGAAGCCCTGCGGGCTGCCTGGCAGCTCCTGCCGAGCCCCCGTCTGAGTCTGGTGTGTCTCGTTCTGACCCCCACTTCAGTGCTTCTCCTTACCCTACAGGAGTCCCTAGGGCTGGCCAGGGAATGAACCGCGAGGGGGCTCCCGGGAAGAGTCCGGAAGAGATGTACATTCAGCAGAAGGTCCGAGTGCTGCTCATGCTGAGGAAGATGGGATCAAATGTGAGTGCCTTCAGGGTGCCGAGCCACGGGTCCCCCAGGGAGGGTGCAGAGCAGAGAGCGGCAGCCACCTCCTGTGACAGCCCTGCTCTGGGAAGGGGGGTGCTGGCTTTGTGGTTCGGCCAATTCATGTCACTCAGAGCCCTGCCCGTCCGTTCCGGGGGGACTGCTGGGGTGGTCTTCCCATCCCTGTGCTGAGCTTGGGCCCGGGGTGGGGGCAGGGCGGTGAGCCCCTATAGGCCCTGGACTTACTCTCCTCCCGTCTCCCCAGGAGCTGTCCGAGGGGCGCTGGGCAGGATGGGCCCTGAGAGGGTAGCATTATTCAGCAAGAAAGGGATGGGCTCCCTGGGCAGGCCCCGTGCTCCTCGGAACCCAGTCTCAGATTGGATCTGAGCGGCAAGGCCTGTGGGACCATGGGCCAGGCTTCAGGGTGGGGGGAGGGGGTGCTCGCTCTGGAACTGAAGGGTCAGGACTCAGGGACGGGATGCCAGGGGTAAGAGGAGGAGGTACCTTTGGGGAGCCCGTGCGTGGCGCCCCTCACCCGTGGCTGTCTCCCCCTTGCAGCTGACGGCCAGTGAGGAGGAGTTCCTGCGCACGTATGCGGGGGTAGTCAGCAGCCAGCTCAGCCAGCTCCCCCAGCACTCCATCGACCAGGGTGAGTCCCAGCCGGGCGCCCAGCCGCGCCCTTCCTGGAGGCACTAAGTTGTGGTTCCTGGGGCGGACCAGGAGGGGTGTAGCCGCCTCCCATCCATAGAACTCAGTCCCAGGCCTGGGCCCATCTCTTTCCCCAGGTGGGAGCCGAGGACCCCATCAGGTAATGTTGGGAATCCCCCTTTTTAAGCCTGGAGAAGGCGAGAGATAGAGGCATTGGGGAGCCCCTGTGACTGCAGAGGCTCTGGTTTTTGCATTTCCTGTTTTTGGCTTGATCCCCGCCCACCCAGCACCCGGTGCAGGAAGACCACCCTCGTGGGCTAGACCTGTCCTGGGCACCAGCCGTGCAGGTGCTACCCAGGCCAGAGGCTCCAAGGGCTCTGCATGCCTGAGGGCTCCATCTGCCCGGGGGAGTCATTTCCATTCTGGTGCCCTTACCCGATCATGATAATGGTGGCGGGTGACACTAGGGTATTTATTGTCTAGCAGGCACCTGCTGAGTCCCGGACACACATCATTTCATTTAATCGTAGAGCGGAACCGGTGGTATTACTTGCACTTCACAGGCAAGGAAATGGGTTCAGCAGCAGTAAGGGGTCGCCCTGGTCGTATAGCCCGTCACCAGAGGGCTCAGGATGCACAACCTGCTGCCCGGCTCCAGGGCAGGGCTCGACGCGGTCTGTCCTGGAGCAGCAGGAGGCTGGGCACTTATGGGCTTTCCCATCCTGGAAGGCTTACTCTGACCCTGGAGCCCGCAGTGTCCTCACCAGCACATCCATCTAGTCCTTTCCTTTTATTTTTCTCCTCGTTGGCATTATCGGCCATGAAACCGTGCGGCCTGGCCTGCGGGGCATCCGATGTGAGCTGGCCCCCATCATCGGAGCACCGAGGGGCGTGTGGCTGATCCGTGGGGCCCAGGAGGAGAGCAGGTGTAGCACTCGAGGCCGCTTGTCTTGAAGCTGTCCTTGCTCTCCTGGAGATCACAGGCCTCAGCCCTGGCGCAGGGCCCGGCTCCCTAGCTCTGACGCCAGCTGTCACCTGGCCTGTGCACCCCACTCAGCAGAAACGTACAGGGCGTCCCCGTGGCTCCGGCAGCTCCCGGGACAGGCACTCGCCAAGCACAGCCTGCCTGGGTCACGCTCCTGCCGCAGCCTGTTCTGTACCGACGGTACTGCCAGGGGTGGAGTCCGCCCCTCCTGGGGTTTTGTTTCCGGGAGAGACCCTTTCTCATCCACGGCTGGTCTGGGTTTCCAGCACGGGCCCCCCCTCACTCCCCAGGCTCCTGAACCATATCTCCCTGAAACCCTCAAGCCCCTGTGTCCCTAGAACATCGCTTTTTCTCCCACCCCAATTTTAAGTCACTGAATTAACCAGAATTGGGGCTGGGTGATAAGGATGCCTCTAGTAGGGTGCTCTTAAAGGAAAAAATCAGTAAGTTGTAGAACTGTATGTCATTGTGGAAAACACCCCCACAAACACACACACACTCACACATGTATGTGTATAGGAAAACAAGCTGAAAGAACATAGACCAGGCTGTTAATAGGAAATTTTAATAGAGGGTAGAACTATATAAGGGACTTTAACTTTCCAAGTCACATGTTTTTGAAAAACTAGTATTTTTACATTGCACATGCATTTCTTTTGTAATAAGGGGAAGTTTAAAAAAGCATTAAGAGACCTCTGTCTCTCACCTAGCTAAACCAGCAGTTGAGAATAAAAATGAACTGTGTGGAGTTAAGGTCATGATAACCTCACCTGGCCTGAAACTGCTGAGCAGTCAGAAGTAAGCCGTGGGCATGTGGGTGTGGCCCCAGAATCTGGGCCTTCCTAGTTGTGGGGTGTCCATAGGACAGCCAGGCAGGCCTCAGATACATCTCCCCAGGGAGCAGGCTTCTGGAGCTGCACCAGGACCCAGCTGGTGGCTGGTGTGGTTCCCTGCTGTTGGGGCACCCTGCCTGCTACCCCGGGTCCCCACAGTCACCCCCGAGCTGAACCACGCAGGAAGACACGCTGCCGCAGAAAGTCCTGAGGATTCCTGTGAACTGAGTAGGAGGCGAATGGGCAGCCGTGTGTGGAAGACCTTTACGATCTTGGCATTATTTTTGTGTGCGTAAGGACCCTACAGACAAATGCACAAATGCACAAATGCACAACAAAACAGCAATCAGTAAGTCTGTCCCGTTCTGGGGGTACAACCCCGAGAACAGGACCCTGCGTCTCTGCCCATACTGTGGGGCCAAATGGGGCTTGGCTAACTTCCTAGCCTGCCCACCTTATCTGTTGGCAGGACCTGTTAGCTGATGCCACAGGGATGCTGCTGGCAGGGATTCGGGTGCTGTCCAAGTGGTAAAAGTCCCGGATCATTGCTTCCAGTGCGTGGGATCCCAGCATAAGAGACCCCCCCCCCCCAAAGGCCTAAGAGCAGTCAGCGTGGTGCGTGACAGTCTGGCAGAAATCTGGTGTGAGCACCTCCTGCCACGAGGTGGCACTGTGTCTCAGCAAATGCCCAGCACTGTCCTCTGCAAGAGACAGAACAGCCTCCTTGAGCTCCCCTCAGTGGGGTCCTGAGACCAGCCACCAACAGGACAGAGCTTGGCATTGGTCTGCCATCATTAGACTCACACACGCTTCCCCTCTGTGGCTGGAGGGGTCTGGTACAAGGAGCGCTGCTGGCCCTCCCTAGCCCCAGGGAGGAGAGGGGGCTGGGCATCCCTCGCCCCACGCCCAGGCCTCCCGGTCTTCCCTCAGTGAAGTGTGATCCTGTACTGTATCTGCTGGGTCCGGGCAGGTGCCAGACACCGTGCTGCATGGGCCTGCACCATAGGGGCTCCCTAACCAGCACTGAGCCTTGGGCCTGCCTGGCCTCTGTTGGGCCGAGACCTCCCATGATGGCCTCTTTCTGGAAGCCCTCCTTCCCCTCCCTTGTCCTCTGTGATACACCTCTCTCACCTCTCTCTCTGTCTCTCCATCCCCCGCAGCTCATCTTCTGCCCCCTCTGCTCACTGTCCTTGAGCGCTCCTTTTCCCACACCACACTGATGCTTTCCATGTTCTGCCCTCCCTTCTGTCACACCTTCCCCTGGGGGGGTCTCACCGGCCCTGGTCGACGTCCTCCAAAAACACCCTCAGCCCAGACCCTCTCCTGACCCGCCAGAACTTTACATTCCCCTCCCTCCCCACCATCTTGCCACAGACAACCCACACTCAGATCCAGATTCTGGATCTACCCCCACGAACCTATTCTTCTGCCTGTATTCTCAGTGGCGGATGTACCACCAAATGCCCAGTGCGCCGGGCACTCCTCTTTGAAGACCCGAGTGTCTAGTAAGTTACCAAGCCCTTGTGATCCTTCTGCCCCAGTGCTCCTCAGATCCGCCCTGTCTCCATCTTGGTTCGAAGCCTCATTTTGTCCAGAGCCATATTCATTTTTGTCTTGACCCCTGCAGACGGTTCTGGCATCTTGACTTCCCACCACGCCCCTCCAGTGCACTTCCTACCCTTACCTCAGCAGGTCTTTCCCCTACTTAAAATCTTTCAGTGGCTCCTTACTGCCTTGCGATTGAAATCCAGCCCCCTTGCGTGATAAGCAAGACCCCCTGCCACGGTGACTTCATGCACCGTGAACAGCCATAGCGAATGGCTTTCAGTTCCTGTCTCGGGCTGGCTGGCCGTTGTGCCTTTGCATTTGCATGTGGGCTGCCGGGAGCTCAGCCCTGACCCCCAACCTTCCCCTACCTCTCGCAGGCTGGGCCAGGCCCTCCTGTGATTACCATCACACATGTGCACCCCACCTGTGCTTCTCCCCACACCGTCTCCCGGTCCGTCTCTTGAGCAACTCTGAGCCCCTTCAGCTTGGGACTGTGGCTTTCCCCCTTTGTATTTCTGGGGCTGGGCCCCCATAAGCCCCAGGGCATGCTTGGACAAATGAATGGACCAGGCTGTGGGCCTGAGGGCCCACTGTCTCCCAGAAAGGCAAGAACATGGAGCCAATTCTCTGAGCACTGTCTCCTACTCCCCGGGGGTGGCCAAGCAGACCCGACAGCCAGGTAGGGCTGACTCTGAGCCAGAGGAGATCAGTACCGCTCTGGGAAGGTCGCAGTGCTGAGAAAGCCAGCTGGAAGCGTGGGGGGTCGAGAGCTGTAGCTTCCAAAAAGCAGGCTCGACAGAATGCTGAGTTCATTCCTTTCTTATCGCTGGTGCTACTCTCTCCATAACACATATTGATCTTTTTTCCTGGTTATAAAATAATGCACAGTCATTGTAGAAAGCGGGGGAAGGGAGAAGCAGCAGAAAAGCTGGAAGGATTGAATCCGACCACAAGGCTGCAAGCTCTATCACCTCCTGCTCAAGTTCCCATCAGCCTTTTAAAAATAGGCTCGTATCGGGCACCTGGGTGGCTCAGTCGGTTAAGCGTCTGCCTTGGGCTCAGGTCATGATCCCAGGGTCCTGGGATCGAGCCTCACATCGGTGTCTTTGCTCAGCGGGGAGTCTGCTTCTCCCCCTGCTTGTGCGCTTGCTTTCGCACTTGCGCTCTCTCTCTGACAAATAAAATCTTAAAAAAAAAAAATAGGCGTGTATTTACATCATAAATTTGGGACCATACAGTATGAACATTTTAATATCCATTTTAACATCCACGTTTCACTTATGATAATTGTATAGTATTTTCTAAAATATTTTGTGTATTTATTTGAGATAGAGAGCCTTAGAGAGAGCACGAGCAGGGGGCCGAGGGGGAGGGAGAAACAGGCTTGCTGCTGAGCAGGGAGCCCGATGCGGGCCTTGAACTCAGGACCCTGGGATCATGACCAGAGCCGAAGGCAGACGCTTCACCGACTAAGCCATCCAGGCACCCCAATAATTTTATAGTATTTTCAAACAATTTTCAGGAAAACATTTTAGCGATCGCATGACGTGCGGCCAGCTGGCTGTGGTATAGTTCGTTGACCAATCCTTTCCCATTGGGTTTTTCTTTCTCATTTTTGCTACTAATTACAGTGACAGCAAACATTGGTTGAGCTCCTACTGTGTGCCGGCTTCGTTGTCAAGCCGCACACAGGAGTGACCCCGGTGAGTCCCCGCGGCAGTCCTGTGAGACAGGTGCCGTCGCGGCCCCACCTTCGAGAGGAGAAGACAGGCCTGGAGAGGGTTAGTCGGCGCTGGGCCGCAGAGCCACGAGGGCAGGTGGGCGCGGAGCACCCATCCTCACACTTCAGCACTTCTTTTAAGATGAATTCTAGGAGTAGCTTTCAGGTCCTGTGCGTGTTTGAGCAGGGCTGTTTTATCTGAGGAACAGGCGTGATTTAGGCGATAATGTATTTCAGGAAGGTGCAGAAAACATTTGGAGTTTGTCGCTGCCTTTTAATCCCAGGCCCTTCACCCGAGGTGCCTTTGAATGTGCTGGTTCTCTGAGCGCTCTGTTGAGGGGATGGGACGCCCAGCGAGGGCCAGGCCCCGGCCCCCACTGGCACTCTGCCAAGCCTCCCTGTGACAAGGTGTCTACAGAACTCTCGTCCTTGTGCGGTGCCGTGGATAGGCGCTTGTCCGGTCTAGACGGGGCCCATTTTGTGAAGGAAGCTTCTGTCCCTTCCCTGCCCCGGGGCCTCCCAGGACATCCCTTGGTCGGCCGCCGCCCCCCCCCTTGGCCGTGGGAGCCACAGTGCTGGCGCGGCCGCCGCTCAGGGCTGTTCCAGCCTCTGTCTGATCACACTCTTTCTCCAAGAGACTTTCCAGGGAAGGTCCCCAGCCTGAGCCAGCTGGGCTGTCCCAGGGCTCTTCTGGCTTTCCCCCCTGGAAGCCAGAGCTGCTGCTCAGGGTATGCCGCCAGAGAGCCTCAAATAGGTCATTTGGTCTCAGGGTTACACTGGGAACCTTGTTAAAATAGTTGTGGTCACAGGCAAACCCGCAGGAAGCCAGCGACTCCGGGGGAGGGCCTGCCACCACGCGGGCTTCACGGTTGACCAAGGGAGTGCCCTCCTCCACTCATGCCCCCCTTTGTGGCCCTCTCAGTGCCCCTGGTGAGGTGCTGGCATCACAGGCCCCATTCCCAGCCAGCTTCTTCCTGGAGCGCTCTCCCCCCCCCCCGCCCGTGGCTTCAGCTCTTTCACTGCCTCCACGGAGCCCTCTCGGACTCCTTCCGGGGTCAGCCCGTGCCCCTCCTTTCGCTCTGCAGCTCCCTGTGACCGTTCTTGCAGTGTAGCTGCTGTGCCCTTTGGGACCCAAAGCTGTGCTGTGTTCTCAGTGACACACTCAGCCCCTAGGCCAGCTTCTGGCCCTGAGCTAGGGTTTCCTGAATACTTGCACAGACCGGGCCTCCGGGAGGTGAGTCCTGTAAGAGCGGGGACCGTCTGCTGGGGGTTCTGTGTCCTCTCGTCCCCCAGGTGGGGCTCCAAGGCTTTTCCCAGAGGCTCCCAGCAACGACAAACTCTGGACTGAAATGGCAGTCAGGCCTCGGGAGAATTCCAGTCTATGGGGCAGGAAGATGATTTTTTTTTTTAACTTTAATCAACACTTAGATGAGAATTACCTGTAACCTAGTAATAATAAAAGTGAACCAAAAAGATCATAAACATTGAATCAGACTGAAAAGTCAATCAGAAGGATTGGGTACGTGATAACCCAGGTCACAGGAAAAGAAAAAAGCATCCCAAGACCGGGTCAGGGGTGTGCTGAAATGCAGGGCCGGTTGCCCCTTCCAGCCTCTGGTCCTGGCCTGGGAAGGGCTGCTTTGACCCTTCTTTACCCAGCCTAGTGGGTTCTAGTGCATAGAGCCAGATCAAGGGCCTCAGAGTCCTCAAAGCCCTCCTGCAGGACCGCACTGACCTCCCAACACCCCATCAAAGGCAGGTCTCTGTCTTGGAGCGGGGTGTCAAGGGGCTGCTCGGTCCAGCGTGGATGGGACAGTGTTGCTCCCTTTTGGCCATCAGTCCATGGGCCGGGCATGGTGCCAGGTGACAGCCCCCGCCCTCGAGCTGCCAGTCCAGCAGGGCAGACAGACGCACGAACAAATGCACAGATCGCAGTGTGACTCATCCCGAGGGAAGGGAAGCCCACCCAGAATTGCCGGAGTCCTGATGGATGTGTGGGAATGTGAGTGGGGGGGAAATCGGAGGAAGCCTCTGGAGCCTGCCCAGCGTGAGTGTTGGGCGTCTTTGTGTCCCCCTAAGAGACGGGTGTGGGGTGGCCAGGTGGGTGGTGAGTGGCTGGGAAGGCACATGGGCTCTGGACAGAGTTCATCCTGAGGACTGCAAGGGGTCCCCACGGATCCAAAGGGGGGGATTGGCTAGGTCAGATTGTCATCCGTTTAGGGTGAGCGCTGGTGAGAGGTCACAGGACACAGGGTAAGGCAGGGCGATAGTTGGAAGGTCACAGTGACCTTCCACCACATGTGAGGCAATGCAGATATTTTTCAGAGGCAGGACGTTTAAGACCGAGGACCTGCAGGCTGTGTGAACCGGTGGGGTCAGGGTTTGAGACCCAGGGCCCAGTGGCCCAGCGCCAGAGGCACCGGATCTGAGTAGCTGTGGCGGAGAGGCAGGAAGGGGAGCTCCGAGGGGGAGTTGCCTGGGGGTGTCTGGCCGGGGTGGGAGCCAGGTCAGAGCTCAGGTTCAAGGTGGGAGCAGGTGAGGGGTATGGCCGGGGGGAGGCGGGGAGTCGAGGGAGGTCACACAGGGAGAGCAGGCAGAGTGAGGGGAGGACGGAGCCCAGTGAGCACAGCTGTGAGGGCAGTGGGGAACGTGGTGCAGCTCCGGAAGGAGGGGAGGGGCAGCAGGGTCTTTGTCAGGGTCCCCCAGGCTTGTCATGAAAGGGTCAGGGGCAACTTTACTAAAACAGTTTCTGCGGAGCCCTGGCTGGGAGCCAGATTGCCGTGGGCCTGGGATCAGTGAGGAAATGGAAGTGGGAGGAGAGGTCTCTTTCAGAATGCTGTTGGACAAGGGACATCAGCTCAGGGGTGGGGTGGGGGTCAGGGGACTGTCTGTAGCATTGAGTTCTCGGCGTACAGGCCACAGACCACGACCCCTGAATCACCGAGTGTATTTGTTAAAAATGCAGACTCCTGGGCCCCACCCCAGCTCCACTGAATCAGAATGCCTGCCAGCTGAGCCTGGGAATCTGCATTTGAAACACCCCCCCCACCCCGGGTGATTCTGATGCCCACTAGAATTTGAGAATATACCAGGGCTTTAGATGAAGACCTGGTCAGTCCTGACCCCTTACACCCAGTCCTCCCAGATTCTGTCCCTTCTGCATACAGCCAAGCTCTCTGGTCTAGGAGAGCTTACATTTTGGGGGGAACCGAAGAATTTGAGGAAAACAAGTACCTCACTGGGAAAACAAGCCCAGAGGTAGGGGGTATGTGTGTTGGGCTCAGTGGGGGTGTGGGAGGGCACGAGGTGGGTTTGAGGGAGCTTGTCTGGGACTAGAACAGAACAGGCGTACTACAACTCCAAGTTGTGACACCCCCCCCACACACACACCAGAAGTTGTTTATGATGCTTTCTGCTGCAGACGTCATCCTGGCTGGTCAGATGGGTGGGCCAGGTGGGACTTGTCACGTTTCACAGATGAGAAAATGGAGGTAGGTGTGCGGACAGGTTGCTCAGGTGGGCAGGGTCAGACCCAGGCCCAGCTGCTGGGGTGCCAGTGTCCCCTGAGGGCGCCTAAGCCCAGGGAGGCCCTCGCTGGCTGGTCAGGAAGCCCAGCGCCTCTGCCAGGATCCCGTCCCATGTCTGGTGCCGCGTGCTCACCTTCTGGCCGCCGGAGTGCCTGGTGCTGCGACTGTCAGCCTGGAGCCCAGGAGGCGCCCCCGAGCCCGGAGCCTGGTTTGGCTGCTGAGACCTTGGTGGATCTGTGGCCGCTGTCCCCATGGCAACCAGCCTCGTGCTGTCTCTAGGTAAAAGCCATCCCCTGGGAACTTGAGGCATCAGCGCTGAGATGTATCCGGCTCCGGGCTGCGGGGCCGTGGCTGCTAAAAACAGCGCATGCCGCCCAGCGGCTTCGTCTGCGAGGAGGCCTCGTCCAGGGTGGCACTGGTGCCTCATCCCCATGGAAACTGTCCCCCGTGGAGGAGGGTCTGGGACCTGTTTTTCCAGAAGCCTGGCTGCCTGGCTTATCTCCCCGGAGCTCGGAGCTCGTAGCTGAGCCACGCCGCTTGGGGTAGCTAGGGAGCAGACCCTGTCGTATCGACAGCAGGCTCCTGGGTCTCAGGAGAAAGTGTCACAACCGAAGAGCCTTGGTGAGAGAAGGGGCAGACCAGGAGGTGGGAGTTACCCTGGACACTCTGGAGCATGTGGTCATGCTTCCTCTCCAGCCCATCAGCCGTGTGCGTGGAGGATGGCCAGGGTTTGGCAGGTCAGATGCCCGGGACTGTTTGGAAGCCCTTGGCCAAAGCGAGCTTCCTTTGTTGTCTCTGGCTTCCAGCAGCCATGGGGATTTGAAGGACTACTGGACTAGTCCTAGGAGGCTCCGGCCAGCGAGGGACGCAGGGGTTTCAGAGAACCTTGCTGCCTTCAGAGCCCGCCCCTCGGTTGTGAGAGGCAGGGCCTGCAAGAGCTCACCGCTCCAAGTTGGGTGATGGGGACACCCCCACCAGTGACTGATGCTGTTCCTGCGACTCCCCCCTCACTCCAGTGACACCTGTGCAGGGCTGTATCCTGGACCATGGGGCCGGGGGCCGGCCGCCTTTGGGAGCTGGACCAGGCTTTCCATACCATGTGTCGATTTCTAGGCAGGGTCTGCCCTAAAAGCTGTCTCCCCTCCCCGTCCACCTGTGAGTGCTGCTGCGGAGGTGGCCTTTGCAGCCTCCAGAGCTGGAAGAGCTCCCAGGGTCCGTCTGTTCCCCTGCAGCCAGGCGCTTTGGTGCAACGCAGGCAGGAACTGCATGTTCAGTGCGTCATAGCTGCCTAGGAGGCCTGGTCTCTTCCTTCCCCCATGCCTGCCTCTCGCTGGGCAGGGTCCCTCCTGGAGAGGGAGGGTGGGGTTCGGAGCAGTCCTTGTCGGCCCGAGGCTTGCGTGGTAGGGTCTGTGCATTTCCAAGACAAGCTCCGCCTTTCCTGGAAAAGGATGAAGGGCTCTGCTAGGATTTCTCCAGACGGGTTTGTGCAACAGGCCACGTGTACCCTCTCCACATCGGCCTCAGGGCTGTGGCTACCTCCAGGCTCCTCTTTCCTGTTCTTTGTCATGCATGATCACTGAGCCACCTAGAAACTGACGCTGATGGGAGAGTGTTCTAGCAATTCAGGAAACATACTGAGGTGCTTACATATTGATGAAAAGACCTTTAAAAGACTTTATGTTAGAGCCTCCATTAACGAGAGAGATTCTCCAGATGCTGGGGCTTGTCTCTGTGCCCCTGGGGCGTTCTCCATACCGTGCTGCCCTGGGCCCCCTGCCCCCAGCCCCCTGTAGGGAGCCTCACTTCTTGAGGGCCGGGTGCAGGTGCCACCGTAAGCCGACACGGCTGTGGGTGGGGCCGGTGCTGGTGTGTGGAGCCTGTTCTGGGATTTCTGCGGCTGTGAATTCATCCTGAGCTTGCAGACAGACCAGTGAGCCCATTGTCTGTCTCCCGCCCCCGGCGGGGGGCCGGCTTCTCTTTTCTAAGCTCCTGCATAGTTGTCATTTTTCTCTGCCCAGTCACTTGACTGGACTCTGTTAAAGGGGCAAAGCTGGCATTGGGCGTGGGATGGGTACCCTGCCCTGGTTCAGAGAGCTGTGTTCTCACCAGCGCCTTGGCCCTGTTGCCCTAGCAGGTGAACCATGGGACTAGGGAGACATCTGGCAGAGCTCTAGGTCAGGGCGGGGAGTTGGGGGCAGGAGGGAGGGGTCTGGGCTCAGGGGTCCTCCCGGGATGGTGCTCTGGGCTCCACGCTGAATTCTCTCCAACTCTCCCAGAGCTGTTTTGGTGGTGTTTTTTAAATCCTGGGTCTTGGTTCCATTCTGATAGGGGCAGAGGAATGGGTCTGGTCTCTGATGGGAAGCCTGAGCCACCACGGTGCTCTGGGTGACCGGAGCAGGTCAGTTCCTGCCTCCTCCTGAGGAGAAACGGCGATGTGTGGTGGTGGTGAAGACATGGACTTCAGGGTCTAGGTCAGGGTCCTCCCTGTGCCACTGACACACCGAGGTGCTTTGACTCTCTGAGCTTCAAGTTCCCCGTCTATAAAATGAGGATTCATCCTGTGTCCCAGGAACTCTCCCAGGTGCTGCGAATATGGGAGTGAACAAGATAAAGTCCTTGATTACGTGGAATGTACTTTCTGGTAGGGAATCAGATCACGTCAATATATAACTCTGGAGGTCACTGACACAGGGCACGGCTTTAGAAGCTGTGGTCCGGGAGGGCCTGAGGAGCTGATTTTGCCCAGGCACTGGTTTAAAGTGCAAGAACTATGACATGAACTTGGGGAAGAGCACTGAGGCAAAGGAAACAGCAAGTGCAAAGGTCCTGAGGTGCAAGTTACTTGTGCCTGAAGGACGCAGAGCCCAGGAGGCCCGTGGCGATGGAGTGGAGTGAGGAGAGGGGTATGTATAAAAGGAGGTGAAGAGGCCGCCAGAAGCCAGAGCATGTCGGGTCTTGCAGGCCAGGTATGGGGTTTGGAGTTTACTTTGAGTGTGATGAGAAATCTTGCCTTAAGAAGCCTTTGGAGAGTTTTGAGCAAAGGAGTGGCAGGGTCTGACTTATGTTTTTACGAACTTCTTTCTGACTGCTGTGTGGAGAATGGACAATCAGCGGCCAGAGTGGGGAGATCCAGGAAAAGGGTTTACAGGAAGCTAGTGAGGGATGTGGGAGCCTGGACTGGGTGGTCGTAGAGGAAACAGCGATGTATTCAGGATATCGTTTTAAAGTAGAGCCAGGGGCACCTGGGTGGCTCGCTCACCAGTGGCAGAGCGTCCGACTCTTGATTTCGGCTCAGGTCGTGACCTTGGGGTCATGGGATTGAGCCCGTGTTGGGCTCTGCTGAGCTTAATCTCAGGGTTGTAAATTTGAGCCCCACATTGGGTGTAGAGATTACTAAAACAAAATGAAAACAAAAGCACTTCAAAAAAATAAGAGGGACACCTGGGTAGCCCAGTCGGTTGGGCGTCTAACTCTTGGTTTTGGCTGGGGTTGTGGTCTCAGTGTTGTGAGATCGAGCCCTGCGTGGGCTCCGCACTAGGTTGTGGAGCCTGCGTGAGATTCTCTCTCTCCCTCCCACTTCCCCTCCCCGATCTCTCTCTCTTTCTCTGTCTCTTTCAAATAAATTAAATCTTTTAAAAAATAATAATAAAGGTAGAGCCAGGAACATTTGCTGGTGTGCTATACGTAGAGTGTGTGCGCACAGGACGGGGTGGGGGTGGGGAATCAGGAAGTACCCCCACCCTGGGTTTTTGAGCAACTAGAGGATGGCGGTGCTGTCACCGAGGTGGGGAAGGCTGAGGGTGGAGTGGGCTTGGGAGCCGCACCGCTTGGCATTCCACCAGCAGCGTGTGAGGGTTCCAACTTCTCCACCTCCTCCCTAACTCCTGTCATTGTCACTTTCTGATTCCAGCCATCCTAGTGGGTGTGAAGTGTCTCATTGTAGCTTCGGTTTGCATTTCCATAGTGACTAATGATGTTGAGCATCTTTGCGCGTGCTTGTTGACCATTCTTATATCTTTGGAGAAATCTCTATTCAAGTTCTTTGCCCATTTTAAAAATTGAGTTGACTTTTTATTATTACCGAGTTGTGTTATTTGTATATTCTGGGTACTGGTCCCTTCCCAGATTATATGACTTGCAAATATTTTCTCCCAGCCTGTTGCTTGCCTTTCTACTTTTTTTTTTTAATAGTAAGTCTTCTCATTGTAATTTATTTTAATTTTATTTTTTAAAGCTTTTCTTTTTTTAAGTTTATTTATTTACATTTATGTATGTATGTATGTAATCTGTAAACCCAGCGTGGGGCTCGAACTCACCACCGTTGAGATCAAGAATCACATGCTTCTCCAACTGAGCCAGCCAGGTGCCTCTCCACCTCCTTTTCACTTTTTTGGTGGTATCCTTTGAAGCATAAATGTTTTTAAGTTCGAGAAAGCCCAATTTATCTATTTTTTCCTTTATTGCTTGTGTTTAGGGTGTCATCTCTGAGAAATCCTGTCCTAACCCAAGGTCATAAAGATTTACTCCTGTGTTTTCTTGTAAGAGTTTTATAATCTTAGCACTTACAGGTAGGTCATTGGTGCATTTTGAGTTAATTTCTAAAATAACGGTGCAAGGTAAGGGTTCAACTTCATCCTTGTCATGTGACTATCCAGTTGTCCCAGAACCACCTGTTCACTTCTTTCCCACCCTATTGTCTTGATACCCTTGTCAAAACTTAACTGACCCTAAGTGGGAGGGTTTATTTCTGAACTCTTTGTTCTGTTCCATCGTCCTACACGTCTCTCCGTACACCAGTCCCACCACGTCTTGTTTACTGTGGCTTTGTAGTAGATATAAAATCCAAAAGTGTGGGTCCAACTTTGTTCTTCTTTCTCAAGATGATTTTGGCTGTTCTGGACCCTTTGCATTTCCCTACAAATTTTAGGAGCAGCTTGTCAATTTCTGCAAAAAAGGCACCTGGGATTTTGATAGGAGTTGTGTCGAATTTCTTTCTATGATGTTTTCGCACAGTGATGTTTTGTACTTTTCTGAGTACAAATTCCATACTCCATTTGTTAAATTTATTGCTAAGTGTTTTATTATTTTTGATATTATTGTAAATGAAGTTGTTTTCTTCATTTCATTTGCAGATTATTCATCGCTAATGTATAGAAATACAAATGGCATTTGTATATCGATCTGGTATCCTGCAACTTTATTTGTTCTAATAGTTTTTTAGTGGATTCCTTAGGATTTTCTGTATACAAGATCCATGTCATCTTCAAATACAGTTTTACTTCTTTCCCGTTCCAATTTGGATGCCTCTTATTTCTTTTTCTTGCCTAATTGTCCTGAATTGAACTTTCAACACGACGTTGAATAGAAATGGCAGGAGTGGACATCCTTTCCTCCTTCCTAATCTTGAGCGGCGAAAACTTCCAGCCTTTTACCATTAAGTATGATAGTAGCTGTGGGTTTTTAGTAAATGCTCGTTATCAGATTGAGGAACCTCCCTTCTATTACTAGTGTGTTGAGCGTGTTTCCATGAAGGGGTGTTGAATTTTGTCAGATGTGTTTTCTGTGTCTGTTCAGACAGTTGTATGGTTTTTCTCCCTTTTTACCTTTCGATAGTCTGTGTTACATTAGTTGATTTTCAGGTGTTAAAACACCCTTGCATTTCTGGGGTAAATCTCACTTGTTCAGAGCATGGAATCCTATTTGTATATTGCCGTATTGTTTGCTAGGACTTTGTTGAGTATTTTTGGATATCACAGGTATTATGAATATCTGTATTTGTAAGAGAGACGGGTGTGTGTTCTCTTTTCTCAGGATGCCTTCATCTGGTTTTGGCCATCTTCATCTCTCGGTGTGTCAGAGAGTGTTGAACAGGAAAGGCTGCTTAGCTTCTCCCCTTCCATGCTCACCTGCATCAGGTGGGAAGGGATGGACGGAAGCTCTGAGTCCGAGTCCAGACAGGGCCAGCCGAGCTAACAATGGGATGGACACAGCCCCGTCTGTAAAATGGTATAGGAAACCGGCTGACAGCCTGGAGGCAGTGGGCTGGGCCTTCCCGTTCTGAGCCTTGTGATGGCCAGCAGTGAGAGCACCCAAGGGAGCCACCACTTACTGGACTTTAATGAGGGAGGGACCGTGGGGACCCACCTGAGGCCCCCAGCTCTAAAGTTCTAAGAGCTCGATTACAACAGCTAACTGAGCAGCTCACCCTCCCTGTTAGGCTGTTGGGCCAAATTTCATGGAGAAGAGGAGAGAGGAAAGCAACATCCTTGCCTAGAGGCCTGCACGGTTCCCGGTCAGGCCCTCGTGGAATGACGAGAGCCAGCCAGCCGATGATAAGGACAGGTCAGACAATGCTCTGCAAGGGCCTGTCCCCTCTTGGTGAGGCCTGGAAAACAGCAAGCCCTTAAGGAACGGAGCAGGGCACAGGATGGGCAGCAGCTCTGTGGGCCCTTCCACACCCGGCCCCAGCGGCAGGGTGGGAGGCTCTAAAAATGAAAGCTGCCGATTTCCCCACCCCAGCCGGGGACGGGAGACCAGCTGGCACTGTGGCGCCAGTGGGACTCTAGCAAACCTTCTGCTTCAGGTGTCTTGCTAAAGAGGAGGCGTCAGAGTCCCTGTGTGACCTTGAGGAGGTCACTTCCTTCCCCAACTCAGAGCGTAGCCCAGGTACACAGGCCAGGCAGACTGCAGTGATGGGAGTCCTAGCCCCTGGGTCTGTTCCCCCTGCAGACTCACCATTCCCTCCTAGGGTAGCCAGTGCTATTTTTGTGCCTGCAACTCAGTATAGAGGCCTAAGGTCCCTGTGAGAGAGCCTACGAGGCAGGCAAGGAAGGAAGCAAGTGGGCTGCCACTGCTCGTGGCTGACCACGCCCCTTTCCCAGCCCCCGCCAGCCCCTCCTGATGAGTGCACTGGGCAGGCGGCGCCCGCCCGGGAAGAGCTGGCATCTGGTAGGTAACCAGCTCGGCTGCCATGCAGGGTATGATGTCATCTTGGATTCTGTGGTTGCTAGGAAAATTCTGCCTGCAGTGATATTTCGTGGTCCTAGGACTGAGGCGAGAACAGAATGTTCCCAAAAAGACAAGGGAAGGATTTGTAGGGCCTCCCAGGCAAAGGAGCCCCTATCCCAAGAAGTCAGATAATTTGAGCTTCTTTCTAGACGCCTATTTCCCTGTTCAGGAATGGAAGTTGTGCTGGCAACAGCAGAACCCCTCAAGGCAGATCGGGGTGTGAGTGGTGGGCTTGGTTCCCTTGGTGGCACCTTGGTGCGCTGGTGGACAGAGTGAAGGCCATCTCTGCGATGTCACATCCTTGTGGGTGAGCCCTCCTCCTGCAGCACCCACAGCTGCAGGTGTAGTGGGACAGTTAGGAAGGAAGGGGGGAAGCCCCCTTGTGGTGTGGAGGAAGCCGGCCGACTCTGTGCTGGGGCTGGCCAGGCAGAATGCTGCCCTTCCCGGATTCTGCTTCACACTCCAGAAAACTCTCCCATGCACCACGCACACTGGCTCCCTCTTCTGTGGCCTTTCCTGTGTCCGCTCTTCCCATCCTCTCCTCCTGGGGAGAATCCCTCCAACGGTATAGAAGAGAAGTATGTCGGAGAGGCCACAGGCCACTGATTCTTGTTCAGGGCATGACCGAGAACCGTCCTTTAGAAAAAGGGGAGGGGCACCTAGCCGGCTCAGTCGGTAGAGCTGCGACTTGATCTCGGGGTTGTGAGCTTGAGCCCCATACTGGGGGTAGAGATTACTTAAAATTTTTTTAAAAAATGCTTAAAAACAAATACTATGTTGAAAGAAAGAAAGAAAGCGAGAAGAGAAAGCAAGCAAGCAAGAAAGAAAGAAAAAGAAAGAAAAAAGGGAGAAAGCAGTAGGCCCCAGGGAGGGCAGGGCCCCGGGGGCGGGGCGGGACCTGCAGGTCGGCTCACCTTGCTCTGGTGGCTGCGGCAGGTTCCAGGTTCGTATTTTAAGCTCTTTCCCTCCCCCCCCCCCTTGCCTTTTCTGGCTGCATGTCAGAGCCTGTCTTGTGGAAAACAAGACAAAGGAAGTGATTTCATGAGTGCCTGGACCAGAATCTCAAATCCATGATTAAAAATAACAATAATAAAGATTCTGGCCATTATCTCTCTGTCGGAGCCAGGCCGACTGCAGGCTGGAAATGGGCCCGGCTGTGCGCCTTTGAGCAGGTGCTGGGTTTGGGCAAAGAGGGATGGCTATTAGAAGTCCCAGTGAGCAAGAACCTGCAGCGAGATCAAGACCCGAGTCTGGAGAAGAAAGACGGAGGTTCCCAGTGCCCCTGGCTTTGGAGACCACGGAGCAAAGGATGTGAGCCCTGCTCTAGGACCAGCAGCCCTGTCGGTGGCATAGCCTTGTGCAAGCCTCCGAGCCTCACCCCGACGGCCCCCCTGCCACCCTCCGGTGGGGCTGCTGGCATGTCCCCTGGCCAGGCTGCCTTGGAAGCACTGGGTACTGGGAAGGACCGCACTAGGGCAGACCAATGCTGAAACAGGGGCCCCGGCCGACTTGCATTGTCCTGACTGCAGCCCGACGCCAGAGGCCCATCCAACGGTTCTTTTCCCCTGGTCTGCAGGTGCAGAGGATGTGGTGATGGCGTTTTCCAGGTCGGAGACGGAGGACCGGAGGCAGTAGCGGTGAACCCCTTGGAACACCCTGGAAGCTGGCAAGGGCCAAGAGATCTGTGTGGACCTCGGCCAGCTGAGTGGCAGCAGATCACCTTCCCGATTCCCCAGGCCCCTACACCCCCCAACCCCACCCCACAGTCACTCAGCAGGGCTGACATCGAGGGAGTCACCGGTGGTGCAGTTACAATTGGCTTAAAGGGACGGACTCATGATTGGCTGCAGAAAGAAACCCTTTTATTTTTAAATCTTGACCAACAGAAACCTTTTATTTTTATTTCTGACTTTTTCTTTTTTCTTTTTTTTTTTAATTTGCGCCTCGGTATATGGCTTCCCAGGAAGCTCTCCGAGATCTGGTGCTTTATTTAGGTCACTTTTTAGGAATGTGAAGAGGCCCGATTGGCTGCTTAAACTGGAAAAGGATTTTGATTGGCCGGCTAGTGGGAAACGGTTTTTTTTCTTTGATTGGCTGCAGGTGTTCTGCTGATAGCAACAGCTCCTCTCTTGAATGCTGAAAACAGGGTTCGGGACATTGGTTGTTATATTTGACTTGAAAAAAAAAAAGAAAGAAACCAAGTGCGCTTTGCAATATTTATTACACAAAGAGCTTGCTGCTGCTTTCCCATGTTTTGTTTGTGTTTGCTGTTGATTGGTTTCTGATACGTGTGTTTGGTTTCTCATTGGCTCATCCATGACTCCCGTTGCCATGGGTTGCCCCCACTCTGCCGCGCAAGCAGTCCCTCTCCAGCCGGGGATCCACCTGGAGAGTGCATTTGCTTTAACGACCACACCTGGCTCCCCCAGCGAGGGGACCTCCAAGACCCCATGCAAGGTCTACAGCTGGAAAACAGAGCCCCCGAAGAGGTTTGTGCTGTCCTGAACGCGCAGACCGGAGCTTAGAGGTGACCGTTAGGCAGGATTTATGTGCGTCACTTCCAAGGGTTGGCAACCAGCCAGCTCCCCGTTGGGGGAATGGAATTGCTCGAACGCTGGCTGGGCCTCTCCGGCCTGCCCGTGCTGAGCAGAGGAGGACCACACTGGGCGGCTGCCTTTTCAGCCCTTCCCTCCAGATCTACTTCCGGAGGCCTCGTCTGGGGTTCCTGCTGTAAAGGGCAGGAGCTTCTCCCAGCTGTGAGACCCCACCGTGTAGCAGAGGTCTCTGCCTGGGAGCCCGGAGCCTCACAAAGCCTGGCTCACGAAGCCCGGGAAGCCTTCAGCTCTAAACCCCCAGCCCTGACCTCCGCCAGCCAGGCTCCCAGGGTGCCGGCCGCTGGGCAGTAGGCCCTGGGCAGCACTCGGAGTTCTCGGATCCCAGGCCCGAGCCCCTCACTGCACCGCCTTCTGAAGGGTCTCTCTCCATGTCAGCCTGGAATGGACAGAGTCGTTGTTTGTTTATGAAGTGCCACCTGAGACAGCTGGCTGGGCTGTCACTGAGCAGGTCCCACCAGGCTGGCCCTCAACCCAGGGACACACACTGGAAACACACTGCCAAGCAGCTGTATGTGAAGAGCTGGAAGGACCCCAGGTCTTCGAACTGTCCTCCCCCTTCCCTTGGGGGTGGCCTGCCCTTCTCCCTGTATCTCTCACCAGAGCAGAACCTGGGTGGGGAGGTGGTGAAGGATTAGGCCTCAGGGATGGGAGCCTCTGCCCTCCTCCTGAGATAGTAAATGGCTGAGGCCTCCTTTTTTGCCCCAGGTACCCAGAGCCAGGAGAAGATTCTCGGAGCCAAATTTCTGCCTTCTCAGGGCTGGGGCTGTCATGGATCCCAGGAGCTGACCTGGGACCATATGGGCAGTTCATGCTGTGCTCTGAGCATCGTCTGGGCCTTGCTCCAGGAGGACCTGTGTATCACAGCATAGATGGCCCTGACGTCCTCCACACGCAGGCGCCTGGCCCTAGTTAGCTGACCTGGTTAGGCTACCCTGCAAAGACTGTTGATCCCCAGGGAACGAGGACCGTGCGGACTCCGGCAGGGGCCTGAGAGCATCTTCTTCCAGGAGAGGTGGGACGTGTGTGTACTCACAGACACACTCCCAGCTCGGTGTCCTGCGGCTCCAGCTGAGCCCCTGGGGAAGCCCCACCTCCCAGGTTATGACATCTGTCACCAGGCACCAACACAGTGTTGCCATTTGCCCTCTCTTTGTACCTGTAGCCCCCACGAAGGGTCCGTGTCCTGGCCAACGGCGTGTTCTCTGCCCCAGCCTGCCCTTGTCAAGGTCACGGGCCTCCCTCTTGTAACAGCGATGGCCCGATCTGTCTTGTCATCTGAACGGGAGACGCGAAGGTGTTGCTGTGGCTTCATATTTCAACTAAAAATATTATCTGTTAGAGAAAAAAAATTAACAATAAAGATTTTTAATAGCTTGTTGTGTGAGTTGAGTTATCTCCCTCAGAGCTGGGTGCACTCACTGATTCCCTGTGTCTCATGGGCTCTGCTGCCGGGCCTTCTCTCCTCAAGGAGGCACCATAAGGAGGGTCAAAAATACCACATTTGCTAGTTTAATTGTCTGCGACCTGGAGTGGAGCTCGGGCTTTGGAAGTATTCTGAGATCTACCTAGCCCAGCTCTTGGGTTCATAGAAGGCTGAGCCCCCTTTTTGGGAGATTCTAAATATCATCCTAGATCGGACTGAGGTCAGTAGTCTTCAGAGGTGACCTTGTCCCTCCATGCTCCTGAGCAGACAGACACTGAGCACCCTGAAAGGTGCTCCCTCCACCCTACACACCCAGCATCCTGTGTGATGGCAGTGGTCTTGGGCTGCTTGTAACAAAAGTCCAAACAAAATATCCGGTCCTTCCGTCATCCCAGAAATGAGAGATTTATTGGTGTTCAGCTGTACGTTTAAGTTTAGAAGCTGAAATCATTTCTCCTTTAGGAATTTTTGCTTTGGAAGCATTTTCTAGAATCTATCATTTCCACCCTTCATCATTCCATTTTAGGTCTTTTTTTTTTTTTTTTTTTTCTGCTACATGGACTCACTGCTTCTGTTTTCTTTTCAAAGAGTTTCGCTGGGTGCTAAACACTGGGGTTCATAGACTAGGAGGACAGATGGCACAGTCAACATCATTCACTCTTGTGAACGTGTTGGGAGAGAGGTTGACGGTTGCCTAGCAGCCCACGCAGTGGCCAGATGTGTGTGTCACCTCTGAAATAGCTCTAAAAAAGGTTTATCTAGCCTTTGCTCGAATACCCTCTCGGACAGGGGACTCGCTACCTCACAAGTCAGCCCATTCCACCTTCAGGTAACTTACGTTCATCTTTACATTGAGTTGACCCGCCTTTCTCTGTAACTTCTATTTCCAGGAAGGACTTTATGGTTCTTGAGAAACAGACCAAAAAAAAAAAAAAAAGACAGTTATGTTAGTCAAACATCACAGAGACACACCAAGGGCTCGCGTTAGGTAAATTATTTGTGTTCTGAGTTGCACTGTCGGGGAGTTGACCTCGGAGCCAATCTGCTCTTCTAAGCTGAACCACAGAGCAGAGGAAAGGGCTGGCTGGCCCTGGTGCCACTGCCCAGCCCCCAGCAGCGAGCCTGGAATTGGAGCCAGGAGGGAGGGAGGCAGGCATCCGCTGGGGTTGTCTAACTAATGGGAATTAGGCCACCAGGAAAGAGGAGTTGGGACACCTCAGCAGGCCAAGGGAAAACACTGGGGGCAGCACGGAGTCTGCACTGAGTCTGGGAGGGTCCCTCATCCTGCACAGCAGGCAACCTTCTGGGTTTACCTTCCCAAGTACAGGTGCATGCAGCCAGAACTGACTACAACAGGTGGGACTGGGACTGCCGGGGCCTGAGACCAGCTGGGGGCCAGGCTGAGTCTGGGGGAGGCCAGGGATGGGCTGAGAAGGGGGGCAGGGCACCCTGCCTTCTGTTGGTGTTTCCCAGCCCTGGGGGGCGGGGGGTGGTTGAGAATGAAGGGCAGCTTTTGCCTGATCCTGCAGGTGCTTAGCAGCTGGGAGAATCCAGGCTGCTCCAGCCTTTGAACGGAACCCTTTGTAGCAGGGAAACTGATCCCTCCATGGCACCTGGTTCGGTGGGGGGATAGGAGCCAGCTTCCAGGGCCGGGAGCTCGGGGGTCCCAGGGGACCCCACCACTACCCACCTGCCTTGCCTGCCCTGGGCACTCTCTCAGTTTGCCTGTTGCCCATGGCACCCACCCCTTTCCCAGAAGATGAAATAGTCCCAGACAGACCTGAGGCCATGCTTAGGAAACACTTCTGTGTCCAAGGAAGGAACTGACTTTTCTCGGGCAATAACTGTGTGTTTAGAAGATTGGAGGGGAGGGCTTGGGGGTGACTGTGGCTGCTAGTCCTGATTTAAAGAAAGGCCTCATAGGATAAGGGCAGTGAAATGCTTGTTGAATATCAGCCAGTGCTTTGCCTTCATTTTCCTCCTTGACCTTGGAACTGCTCCCTCATGGATGGTTTCCCACAGGGACCCGCCAGTCCTGCCAAGCGGGCAGGCCAGGGGAGCTGCTGACAGGAGCTAAGCCACACCCTGCCCTGCCTGGGCGTCTTCCTGAGTCCCCAGGGAAGGAGCAGGGTGTGCAACAGGTGGCCTCCCTGTTTGCACACCTGTGGGAGCCCCACCCCACATACACGGCCCCAGGAGGTGATTTCAGACCCAGAACCTTTGAGAGTTTCCACCTCCTTGAAGAGTTTGGGTTTTCACAAACATCTTTTATGCAGGTAACTGCCTTGTCCCCGTCTTAATAACACAAGGAATGTTGGGGCACCTGGGTGGCTGGGTCGTTAAGCGTCTGCCTTCGGCTCAGGTCATGATCCCGGGGTCCTGGGATCCAGCCCCGAGTCGGGCTCCCTGCTCAGCGGGAAGCCTGCTTCTCCCTCTCCCACTCCCTCTGCTTGTGTTTCCATCTCTCTCTCTCTCTCTCTGTCTAATAAATAAATAAAATTTTAAAAATATACTAACACAAGGACTGTGTGTTTGAGTACCACCTGTGTGCGGAGCACACTGCATACACACCAACTTCAGTTGTGTGTGAGGTAAGCATGGTATTATCCGCATTTTTCAGATGAGGGAATGGGGGTTATGTAGTTTGCTAGTGGTCAGCGTGGTACAGTCAGAACTTGGACCCAGGTTGCCTAACCCCAGACTCCATGCTTGAAGCCACTACTTTGGGGCGGGGGAGGCAGGAAGAGCGGCGGTGGGGGGTAGAGTAAACGCTACATCACCTGGTTGCCCGGTGCCCTCTCTGTGACCCCAAGACCAATCTGGGGTTTGTCCTTGTTCTCCTGTCGTGTCCGGCTCTCGCAGGTTGTTAAATATTTGTCAGGTGCTGGGTCCTCAGGCCAGTCCTCACCCTCCGGGGAGAAGCCGCTGCCTTTGCAGCCTGGGTGTGAAGCTGGCCTCCCACCAACTCACGGTGCCCCAGCAGCTGCCCGCAGCTGGCCATCGAAACTGCTGCCCTTCACCTTTCACCCACTCTGATGCCTCACATGGGGACATGGCAGTTCTCCAGACAAAGCTGGTTTTTCTAGAATAGGTTCCTCTTCCACTTCTCCCTGCCCCTTCCTGTTCACAGCCCGTGGCCCGCATCTGGCAGTCCAGCCTCAAAGCACACCTGTCCCCATGGGCGGTCAGTGAAAGAGCTCCGAGTTGGGGGACTGCAGGCGAGGCTAGGAGCCCTGCCACCCTACTGTGAGCTCTGGACTCTTGGGCAGGTCTCAGCCTTAATTAATGGGAAAATAAAACCAATTGTACCTTTAACAGATTCTGCACAAAAAAATGCTTTGAATCCAATAAAGCCCTAGATAAGCATGATTCTCTCTTGACCTTGGTTTATACTGTTTAGTCCCACAGTATAAATCTTTATGTCCATGCGGTTGGGGGCTGGGGAGACAGTGAGACCTCTGGAGGCCAGCTGGTGGGATTGAGAACTGGCCCTGCCACTCGGCAGCTGCGTGACTTGGGGCAAATTATCCAATTTATTGGAAAAATGGGAACAATGAGAGCATCTATGCCATAAGGCTGTTGCTGAGAATTATGATATAATGCAAATGACAAGTTTAGCAGAGACCTGCCCACAGTGGGTGGTCGGGACATATGGGCATCGTTAAGTCACATGATGGTGTCTCCCACCCCCATCCTCTCTACTTAGAAGTCATTCAGAGCAAGGCCTGCGTGCAGCTCCTGGAGGGGAGGAATGTGGCCCCAGGTCCAGGCAGGTGCTTGTTAAATGGTGGGGTTTTTTTAAGATTTATTTATTTATTTGAGAGAGAAAGAGAGAGAGAGCGAGAGAGCAAACAGGGGGGAGGGGCAGAGAGGGAGAGAGAGGATCCCAAGCAGACTCCCTGCTGAGCACAGAGCCCAATGTTGGGCTTGACCCCACGACCCTGAGATCATGACCTGAGCTGAAATCAAGAGCTCGATGATTAGCCAACCGAGTCACCCAGGCGCCCCTGTTAAACACTTTTTTGTTGAGTAAGAAAGAGCTGAGATGATCCCTTGATCGAGGCTGAGGGAAGAGCTGCTCCCCTCCCCACCCCAACTCTCCCTCTGCTCAGCAGCTTTGTGAGGGGGGAGGGCGTGGATTGGAGCAGTCCCTCAGCCTTCGCTCAAGCCTCCAGGGCTGAGGGGGTCCCCCAGATCAACCTTGTCTTATCTGGACGGGCAAGGAGGGGCCTTGCTGAGCCAGAGGGTGGGAGTCCTGTCTTCCAGGGACCCTTCTGCTCACTAGCTCGTGCTTAAACTCCAAATAGAATCAGAGCCAGCCAGAGAAGGGGATAAAATTAAATCCTTGATCATGATCAAGTGGTTAAAAAAAACCCATCACAGCCAGAGGCTCCTTCCCACTGCAGCCGGCTCTGCTTCCGAGCAACCAGGAGGAGGAGGACAGGGGAGCTGCTGTGCCCTGAGGCCTGAGCTCCCAGCACCCTGCCCTCCCTGCCCTCCTCCAGCCCCTCCCAGGTCACAGATCTCAGCCCCCAGGGCCTCAAGTTACCCTTCCCGCACTGAACCCCAAGGAGTGGGATGAAGCCGCTACAGGCCTCAGGCAGTGGCTGCTGTCAGGGGAGGCCCTCCTGGGCTCTGGGCTCAGCTGCACACACCTGCGTTCCAATTCAGGCTCTGACAGTTATAAGCTCTGTGTGTGTGTGTGTGTGTGTGTGTGTGTGTGTGTGTGTGTGTGTGTGTGTGTGACAAGGCCCATCTGGGGGACCCGCTCAGCTCTGTGGTTGCTGGAGGGCTGAGGGACTGCTCCAGTTAATGCCCTTCCCCCTTGCAAACCTCAAGTTTCTCTCCTGTGTGGAATCCAACTCCGGGCTCCATGTCGACCCCGAGATCCAGACCCGAGCTGAGATCGAGAGTCAGATGCTTGAGCGACGGAACCACCGAGGCGCCCCTAGTTCAAGCTGTTGGGTGGGGACGCAGCAGTCAACACCGTCAAGCCTGCTTCCCAATCTGGAACATGGGGTAGTAACGTCAGTACCTCCCGGTTGCTGCCTGGAGTGGGCACGTGAGCAGCCGGGGTGCCTGCCCCCCCGCCCCCCAGCATCGTCAGGCAATAGGGGGTGCATTGGCTGGGGAGAATTTCACAGCCACAGGACTATCGGCAGGCCAGGCTCCTCCTTTCCGTCTCCAGGAACCAGCCGCTCGAACCCTGGGGGCTGAGGGAGGGGGCGGCCCCAATTTCATCCTCCCCTGAGGCAGGGGCCGGGCTGCTCGAGGGGTTTCTTCTGAACAGGCCGTGGTGGGTTGAAACAGCCAGGTGTCGGGGGAAGACAGGCTGAGATGCCCTCCGTGGCCATGGGCGGGCCCCCAGGCCTGGCTCGGGCGCCCTCTGGGCCCTTCCCGGCCTCAGGCCCCCTCCGCAGCCGGGCCGCCCGAGGGAGAGCCTGGTGGCCGCGGGCGCCGGCGGGGAGAGCGGTGGTGGCCGGGCAGGCCCCGGAGCCGGGGAGGCTGCGAGGAGGGAGGACTGAGGCGGCCCTCGGCCTGGGATCTAGGAGCCGAGAGCGGAAACAATGAGGCGGTCAAAAGAGCTTTGTTCACCGCAGGCCGCACATCCTCGTGTGTGCTTGTGTTTGTGTGAAGGAAAAGCACCGACCACCGCGGGGAGCCGGGGCAGCACACCCCGGGCCCGGGCGTGCTGGGGGGCTCAGCTGTGAGTGGAGAGGGGGCCTGGCTGAGGGGACAGCGGGACAGGTCCCCGGGGGGCCAGCCTCGCCCTCGGCTGTTCCCACACACGCTCCCACCGCCACAGTGCTCAGGCTCGAAATGGCCTCGCGGGCCTCGCGGGCCTCCATGGGCCGCTCCTGACGCAGCTGCCTCCGCGCTCCCTCCGCGACACCCTGTCAGCCCGCTGCTCCTGCTGGCTGGGCCCTCGGGAACCGGTCTGGGTGTGGTGGTCCAGCATCCCCGGAGAAGGTGGTCTGTGCACTTTCCTCCGGCTGAATCACCCCCACACCCCAGCCGGAGCTGCCATTCCCTGGGAGGGGCAGCCTGGACTCTGGTCCCTCCAGGTTTCTATCCGGAACCTTCCTTCTTTGTAGCTCCCACAGATCCTCCCAGCTCACGCGGCTTGCTCCAGAGGTGGGCGAACCCTGAGCCATCTGGATGACCCCCAGACTTCTCCAGACTCCGGGGAGTGAACCCGGCCCAGCTGCACCGCTGAGCCAGTGAGGAGCTGCTGACCAAGGACCCGCCGTGTGCGAGCTGAGGGGGCAGGGACGAGAGGGCGCAGCCTGGCCCTGTGGTGTCCGAGGCCGCCGGGGCTGACTGACCTGGAAACAGGCTGCAACAGAACAGCGTCCCGCGGAGAAGGAAAACCCTGGTCACTGAGGAGGCGGAGCAGGGCTGGCACCCCCAGGCTTGTCCGCAGGGAGCTGAGGTCGTCAGGAGGGCCCCTCAGAACTCCTGCACCTGCCCGTGGGCCATCCTTCTCCGGGCCATGCCGTGCGGCTCATGCTGTGGTCAGGGCCAGGTGGTGGCAGAGGCCTGTGTGTGCCCTGGCTGGTCCCTCGCTCCTCCCCAGTAGCCAGACAGAGAGAGGGCAGCCGGAGAGGCCCCTGAAGCTGCTTCAGTAGGAGAAAACACTTGGAGCGATGTGTCAGGGCGAGTCCCGGATTCAGGCTGGAGCCTGGGGTGGTGGGAAAACCAGCCACACGCCATGACCCGCCTGGCCTGGGGTGTTCCTGCTGGTGCCGGGTGGGCCTGCTCTTGCCACCCCCTCCCTCCCCAGGCTGTGCGATCTCCTCAGGGCCCCGAGCATTTGTCCCTGGGGGAAGGAAAGACAAAAGGGGTGTCTTAGTACCCTGTCCCCCTCTGAGACGCCAGCAGGACAAGCTTGGGTGTGGAAGGCAGAGAGGCTTAGGAGATTAAGGTCCTCAAGGTCATTAGCCAGCAGAGGAGGCCGGGCACTAGGGGCGTGAGGAGGGGGTGGGGCCCTGCAGACAGAGCGCCGGGCCACCCTCAGTCCCCTGATCTTGGTTGATTCTATTCCATGTGTCCGAGCCTCAGTTTCCCAGCTGTAAAACAGGGTTGTGGGAGTCAGTGCTGCTCCTTGGATCCTCCTGGCTCCCTACCTTCCAGGCACGTGGAAGGGTTGTGTCCCCCTCTCCCTTTTTTTATAAGGACTGGCCTTAGCTAATGAAGTAAGGGTGGAAGTGATGGGTCATTGCAGGTAGAAGCTTGAAGAGCCGCTTGGGAATATTCCAGAGGCTGCTGCCCATCCTCCTGGGTCCTGGCCAAGCCCCAGCCAGTCCAGTGAGCCCCAGCCAGTGAGCAAGGAAGTGTGTGGTTTTGTGCCCTGGGGGTCTTGGGTCTGCCTGTGTCTGCGCCATCGGCCGGCCTCCCCTGACCACTACGTGGCCTCAGGGATCTCGAGCTTCTGAAGCTATGTGGCTTCTGACTCTTGTTGTACCTGAGAATACTCTGGTCCACTCCCAGCCCCACGGCTTCCCTGAAAGGTTGTGTCTGGGAGCTGCCGCTCTCTTTTCTGGGATGTGAGAAAACACCAGTAACACCTCCTGCCCCAGTCCCCACCCTGGAGTCTGTAAGGCAGTGGCTGCCCTTTGCACTCAGGATACGAACCTCCCCTTCCTATCGTGGGCGGCCGCGGGGCCTCAGGGCCCTGGCTCCTGGGGATCTCCGACCTCCTCTCCCACCGCTGTCCCCTCGTCCTCACTCCCAGCCTCATGTCCCTCAGACACGCGAGCCTGCCCCACCTCAGAGCTCATGTGCGTGTCCTCCCGCTGCCTGCGCTGCTCTTCCCACACCCCTGAATCCTCAGCTTCTAGTTGTCAGCTTAAATGTCACCCCCTGCCTCAGACTCCTCGGGCTGCTCTGACAAAATCCCACACTCTGGGCGGCTCATAAGCAAGAGGAATTCATTCCTCGCAGTTCGGAGGCTGGAGGTCCAAGATTAAGGTGTCAGCGTGGTCGGGTTCTGGTGAGACCCACCTTCCAGGTTCTGTCTTCCCTCTGTGTCCTCCCGTGATGCGAGGGCCAAGCGAGCCCTGTGGGCTCTCTTTCACGAGGGCAGCAACCCCACCCATGGGGCTCCAACCCTGTGACCTAATCCCCTCCCCAAGGTCCACCTCCTAAGACCGCCACATCAGGGGTTAGGATTTCTACAGGTGAATTTTGGGGGGGGGGACACGAACATTCAGACCATAACACCCCCACAGAGGATTTTTTAAAAAGATTTTAGGTATTTATTTGAGAGAGAGAGCATGTGTGTGTGAGCAGGGGGGAGGGGAAAAGCAATGGGGAGAAGCAGACTCCCCGCTGAGCAGGAACCCAGTTGGGGGACTCGATCCCAGGACCCTGAGATCACAACCTGAGCCAAAGGCAGACGCTTAACCAACTGAGCCGCCCAGGCGCCCCAACCGCTCAGAGGATCTTAACTGACCCGCCCTATTTTGCTTTCTAGTCTCTGACTGCTCTGTTTTCTTTATCTGAAACATCTGCTTGTTTCTCTCTCGTTCCACCAGAAGGTAAGCTCGCGGGCGCAGGCCACCAGAGCCACGTGCAGGGGGCAGCAGCGGTCCCAGGGGAAGAATGCTGGGTGGTCGGGGACAAGCTGTCCACTATGGGGCTCTGGTGCTGGCTGAAACTCTGCGTCAGGAAACCCCGCGGTGACACCAACCCTGGTGCTCAGCCAGCCCGCCATGGGGGAGAGGAAGAGCAGGGGGAGGAAGGGGACCCTCCCGTGGAGCCTGAGATCAGAGCTTTCTTCTTCCCCATTCGGACCTGGTTATGCCATCCGAGAGCAGGGCTGTGGTGTCACGCAGCTCTGTCTGAAACGGGAGGTGTCCCACAAAAGTAAAAGAAGGCTGGAAGATGTTGCACGCTGTACAAGTTCATTTGGAGAGTCACAATATAGTGAAGGTTCTGAGAAGTCCTGCAACGAAGACATCCATTTCGTTTAGCTTCTACCTTACCTATTAGACCGCAGAACTCTTAAGTTTCTTAGGTATTCCATAGAATATTCCATAAGAACTGCTCTTGTAAGAGTACAAGGTGTAAAATCAGAACTCAAGTTCCGAGTCCTGCTCGTTACAGGTTGTGTGTGGCTTCTCTAAGCCTCAGCCTCCCCATCTGTAAAATAAGGGGTAATACCAACCCCCGCAGGGTTGTTGCAAGTGTGGAACAAGAACAGGCCTTTGGTAAGTGTCTCCCAGGCTGCGAAGCACTGTGCGGCTACCTGACCGTTATAACTGGCTTAACCTGGAAAATAGCATACACTACCTTGCAAGGTAAGGGGATGCCAAAGGGAAAGGAAGTGATTCATCCAAGATTGGCCAAGCGGGTGCCTGGTTAGAGATGCGCTCCGAGGGAAGGAGGAGCTCTAGCAACAGGACTGTAAAGAATGAAGGCCCAGGGGCCAGGAGGACAGAGATGACATTGATGGGTGGCAAGCCCTGGGAACAGGTGCCTGGTGGGAGGGAGGTGCTGACTATCTCTACTGATCCCTTCTTGAGACTTCTGAGCAGACAGCAATGCTGGTGTCCCCTCTCCTTGTCACCCTCCTGCCCCAGGGCGGGGACTCTGCCTGGAACAGAGTGGGTCTATGAGTTTGCTCGGGCTGCCTCAGTGAAACCCTGTAGGTACTTAACCAACAGAAACAAACCATCTCACGTTCTGGAAGCCAGAAACCCGAAATCAGGTGGGAGTCGGGTTAGCTCCTTCCGAGGGCCGTGCAGGAGAACGTGCTCTAGGCCTCTCTGCTCGGCTTCTCCCTTGTCTCTTCATACTATCTTCCCTCTCTGTGGCTCAATTTCCCCTTTTTATGAGGACTCCAGTCATATTGGATTAGGTCCACCCCAGTGACCTCATTTTAACTCAGATGATGTCTGTAAAGATCCTTCCTCCAAGAAGGTCACATTCCGAGGTACTGGGGGTTAGGACTTCAGCATACGGTTTTTGCGGGGAGGGGGGGCTCGCCATCCAACCCATAACAGTGGGCACTTTCCCCAGTGGGCACCCCCTCCATCTCACCAGCCCAGTTCCTTGGCCGAAAGCATGTGGATTCTGGCCTGCCGGAAGAGAGAGCCCATAATTGTGTTAATTGCCACAATACTAGATCTGCAATTAATATGCCTTGGGAACAAAGAGCAAATGCACTAATAGCACATAATTGGACCTAAACTACACCCTCGGCAGAGCAGTGCGACTGAGCTCTGCTGTTTATGCTCCTTTTCAAATTAGCAAAGATGAGCAAATTAACATCCGCCTCCCCTTCACCCTGCTCCGAGGGGAGCTATGGGGGGAACCTCGGGGATGGGGAATGGTTGGTGGGGCACCCCGGTCAGATCCTGTCCAGAGCCAAGCACCCGGGCCTGACTTTTAGAACTGGAGGCAAGTGAGGACTTTGAAGGAGTGAGGGATCCAGACATGTCCTCAAGTTCTGACATCATGACAACCTGTCTGGGCCTCGGCAGATGCCCGGCCCCGGGGTGGCAGGGATTGCTGAGATTGGGGCGTGTGGAGTGACTCACAGAACACTGCAATTCTTTGGGGCCCTGGGGCAGGTTTGAGTCCATTTGGAAGCTTGAGGCTTAAGTGCTGCAACGTCTCCTCCTCCGTTCCTGGGGTGGCGGTCAGGTCTGGAGGCAGGGGGCAGACCCCCCTCAGAAGGGCCGATAAATGCTCTTGGCCTCTCTGCCCTCTCAGCGTGCAGGCCTGACTGCCCTGTGTCTCTGTGGCTCCGGGGACGGGCTGTCTGGGGCCTGCCCTGCCCACGCTTGCCTCCTTCGGCTGGAAGGCGCCCTGCTCAGGCCTGGAGGCGGCCGGCAAGAGCTATAGTCTCAGCTTGTCCCATTGTCTACCCAGCTAGTGCCAGGCAGAGCCTCCCCGCCCCCCACCGCGTGTCTGGGCCTCCTTGTCCTTGGTCTCCCCATCTTCCTCTTCCCTCTTCCTCCAGCTCCCAGGCCTGCCACCGCGGATGCAGCGTGGTCTCAGCCTGCAGCCTGCAGGTCAAGTCCCCTTTCCTCATCCACCCATCACTGCGCCTTGCAGGGCCTGTGAAGCCAGGGGGCCCGGTGGCAGTAGGATTAAGACTCCTCCGCTGGTCCCTTCCCCTCCCCTCTAGGCCACCAGGTCGCCCCTGCCTCCCTGGACCTGGGCAGAGGGTGACGGCACTATTTGCTTGGCGCTTTCCTGCAATTTGCCTCCTTGCACTTCCCGGGCTGTGCTGGCCTCCTCCCTGGCTCCTGCCAAGCCAGCCACAGCAAGGCTCACTGAGAATTCTCTGAGTCCTATCTGCCAGCCTCGAGAAGACTCTCTTCCTCCAGCAGACAGCCTCCTCATTTGCATCCCCGAAATCAATGCCCTCAGCTGATCAAAGCCCAGCACTGCTTGGCTTGGGAGGGGAGAAGAGGCAGGACTCCCCTCCCCCTCTCCTGCTGCCCCTTGAGCCCAAGGGGAACTGGAAATAGGAGGCTCTTGGGAGTGCAAAAAGGGGCAGGAGCAGAAGTCCTTCTCTAGGTAAGGTTCTCTTCCCCTGCTGTGATGTTGTGGGCCCTGAACGTGACTGGGCCCCTGAGTCAGGACTAGAGGGAAGGGAGGCTCTGGGAGGGAGCCACCTAGCAATTCCTGCCTGGTCAGACATGCAAGAGCTGAGGCCTCAGGGCCCTTAAAGAACCAGCAGGACTCGGGGAGGCAGAGGGAAGAGGGTTAATTCCCCTCCACACTCTTCCCCATCCATGTGTGACCAAAAACATCCTCACTGGTATGATAGCGAACATCGATTGAGCACTGACTACGTGCCGGGCACAGTGCTGAGTCCTTTCTGTGCATTATCTCATTTAATCCACACAGCATGTGTCATTCTGATCCTCATTTTATAAATAACAAATCAGAGGAGAGGCCACCAAACCAGGAAGTGGCAGACTTTGGGTTAAATGAGAGAAGGTCCAAGAAAGGCGGAGTCATCTGACAAGAGATATAGGTAGGAGAGCGGGCCCTGGCTGCAGGTGTGTGAGGGTGGGAGCCCGCCTGGGATGATAAGGACAGGACTGTCCTTACACAGAGGGGACATCTTGGCTGCCCTTTGCGATGGAGCAGGAGGCCTGGTCCTTGGTCAGGGCATCTGCTTCTCCTCATGGCCCACCGAACTTCTTGGCTCCCTCCTGACTACCCACCACACCATGAGCGAGACGGGGATCAGCCAAGCAATTCTCCCATCTTGATGTCTTCTGACCTTCCAGGGCCATGCAGAAACTTCCGCCATCAGACAGCTTCTGCGAGATAGTAACGTCATGGGTAAGAGCCTCTGTTTTGGAGCCAGAAAGATCTAGGTTCAAATCCTGACTCTCCCACTCAACTGTGTGGCCTTGGCAAATCACTTAATCTCTCTCAGCCCCTGTGTTGTGCTGTGTAAAGGAAGGATAATAACAGTGGTCATTGCTGTGAGCACGGAATCAGACCACGCACGCACAAGGCTTCGGGCAGGGCCGGCCCACAGCAGACACTCCCTGTGTGAGTCCTGGTGTCTAGGGGCCGTTAATCCCTGCTACCCAGATGAGGAAGGAGGAAAAGGAGAAGAAATCCTGAGCAAGTAAATGAGCTAGAGGCTTGAAAGGACCAGAAAGTCTGAACTCTTGACTTTCACCGGTGCTTGCTGGCCCGGGGAGTTTGAGGGCCAAGGAAAAAGCACAAAAAGCCAGAGGAGCCTCACCTGAGGCCAGCCGAACTACTTCTCCACTGACAAGTCACTTAACCCCTCTGAACTCCTGCTTCCCATCGGTTAAATAGGGATGAGTGAACACCTGTACCAGGAAGATTCCCGTGAGGCCCCAGAGCATATAGATGCCCTTCCAAAAAAAAAAGGAGGGGTGCCTGGGTGGCTCAGTCATTAAGCGTCTGCCAGAGTCCTGGGATCGAGCCCCACATCAGGCTCCTCCGCTGGGAGCCTGCTTCTTCCTCTCCCACTCCCCCTGCTTGTGTTCCCTCTCTCGCTGGCTGTCTCTCTCTCTCTGTCAAATAAATAAATAAAATCTTAAAAAAAAAAAAAGGAGTATGCTGAAAAAATGCAAACTGTAAAGTGCTGTGTGAACGCAGTTTTTTTTATTTTTTATTTTTTATTTTTTTAGAGAGCGAGAGGGTCAGGGGGAGGGAGAGGCAGAGGGAGAGAGAAAATCTTAGGCAGGCTCCACACCCAGCTTGGAGCACAATCGGCGCTTCATCTCACAACCCTGAGATCATGACCTGAGCCAAAGGCAGGTGCTTGAGTGACTTAAGTGACACAGGCACCCCTGTGAAAGCAGTTATGACCATTATCATCTCCTCAGACTTTTCAAAGCATATTCACACATATTGTCATCATGGTGAGAAGAGTTACTGCTAATTGAGCACCTACTATGTGCCACACACAGAGCTAAACCCTTGATACGCCTCCTCTCATTCAATCTTCCCAATAACGCAAAGGCGGTATTATTACTGTATGCCCATTTTACAGATTACAAAACTGAAGCTCAGTGTAATTACGTTGTCCGGTCTTTTCTGCTAATAACCGGAACCCAGGTCTGTCTGAATCCAGACGATGTGAGTAAGACATTTCTCCTATATTTTTAAAACCACTTTGTCCTACCACCACCAGTTCTCCCGTCCAGTTTCGGGAAATCTGATGGAACGATGGCTAGAACCCTAGGATTGGTGCTGCTTCCACGGAGCCCGAGCAATGGCCGCTCTCCGTCAGTGGTGCGGGGGAAGCAGTGCTCTTTCTGCCCCTGCCTTTCTCTCCTCCCTTGCTCCTCCCCAGACACCTAGCCCAGTCCTGTCCATTGGGATGTTGCGTGCAGACAGGGCACATCACGTTGGGCTTGTGCATCCACAGAGGGGCCATGCTTGCCCATGTGTTGTGTGTGGGTAGTGCACTGGGTGTATAATTCATGCTGCAGAATGACAGAGCCACCCCTCCCCTCCACCACACAGAAGAGTGAGGAGTAGGTCCTGTGCCTTTCCCAGCTGCCCATCCAAAGACAGTAGGGGACTATGCTGTGTGTTACCTTTGGGAAAAGCGTAAGTAGGAAACCCCAATCCTTGTCTCACCTTTTGAGGGTGCAAAAGCGAGCGGCCTGGCTTCTATGGGAAAGTGAGATTTTCCTTCTTTGGAAATTCTCAGCAGCTAGGGATAGCTGATGTTGCCTGCGTGGGAATGCCTACTTCCTTTGCAAATGGAGAGCCATAGAAAGCATCAGAGGGAGGCTGAAACAAACCGTCAGGCCTCAACCTGACTCCCTGGAGACCACAGGGATGTCCCTTCCTAAGTCAGGGTTTCTGCCCCTGCCAGAAAGGCACGACGCTCTGAGCCATGGACAGTAATGAACAATAATGATAGCGACTGCTGTGTGTTGGTTCATCTATTCCTCACCACCCCCCAGTGAGGCAGGCACCGACTTATCTGTTTTACAGATGAGATACTGAGATTGGAGAGATGAAGTGCCTTACCCAAGAGTTAGAAATCCACACAGCAAGAATCACAAAAAGGCTCCCTGCAGCTCTCTTTGTAAAGGCAAAAGACTGGAAACAGCCCATTAGTGTGGGAGAAAGAGTCAGGGCTGATTCAGTCAATTCCGGTATGTCCCCATGAAGGAAAACATGACATGTACACATGTTGGACGTATCAACATTATACGTATGTCACACTTCTGACACCACGTGTGTGGGGTTTCCACACCAAGCAATTCTCTGATTCTCTGCAGACACTGACTAGGAGTGCTACAATTAAATTCAGTTCCGACACTAACTACCTAGAGTTAACACAAACCCCACGGGTTAAGGGCTCAGTCTCCCCCTGCCCCCACTGCAGAAGCCAGTTGTAAGCAGCAGGCTCCCAGGTGACCTCCACTTCTGTCTAACTTGGCCACTTTTCCAGGGATCCCATGACCCCTCCTCAGGTTCACTATTTTGCCATAAGGGCTCACAAAACTCAGGGAAACGCTTTACTTAACATTTACCAGTTTATGCTAAAGACGATTATAAAAGATACAAGGGAACAGCCAGATGGGGAGCACCTAGGGTAAGGTGTGTGGAAGGGTCCTGGGCACAGGAGCAACGTTCCTGTGGAGTTAGGGTGCCCCACCCTCCCGGCACATGGATGTGTTCACCAGCCCAGAGGTCTCTGCACCCCTGTAGCTCAGGGATTTTGGGGAGGCTTCACACATCGGCATGATTGATCACTAAGTTGGTCTTCAACCGCCCCCGCTCCCCCAAATTGGTGGGGGCGGGGGCTGAAAGCTCCAAGCTTCTAATCGTGGCTTGGTTATTCTGGTGGCCAGCCCCCAACCAGGGGCCACCCAGGAACCTGCCTAGAGTTGTCTCATGCAACAAAAGATGCTCCTCTCGCCCAGGAAATTCCAAGGGATTTAGCAGCTCTGTGCTAGGAATTGGAGACGAAGACCAACTGTCTATTTCTTATCATATCAGAATATCACACCGCATAAGGGAGTGAGATGCAGCTCTGAAAGGGATACTGACATGGAGCCATCTCCAGGATAGTTTATTAATTGAAAAAAAGCAAGATGTGGATGTGATATGCTTCTTTTTACCTAAGAAAGAGGAGAGAAGTATATTGGAATACTTGCTTGTATTTTAAAAACCCACAGTGGAAGGATAAGCCAAAAACAGACAGAACGGTAATTTTAAAGGCAGGAAGGGACAGGGAGGAGCAGACAGGAATGGAACTAGACTTTTCCGAGCACCTTGTTTTCTGGATTTGCCTTTGGAGCCTTGTAACTCTTTAATATGGCTGTAAAAGAGAATTAAGTGGAAATTCTGCAAAAGGAAAGGAAATGGATAGGGATGGGTTTGAGCCCGGAGGGGCCAAGTGAAGTCCCGGCGGCTCTTGCCCCTCATAAACTATCCCTTCTCACAGCCATGGAGATAACTGGCCAGGCCACCAGAAGGCAGAGACGGGGCCAGATCTTGAAACTTCTGGGGCTCCAGAGGGAGCTGGGGGCTGTGGTTTTAGTATTTTGGGGGCGTTTGATTGCTGGCTCTCATCAAGATTCCCACAGCCACCTTCTGCTGCGTCCCTAAAGTGGGTTAACTTCCAAGCATATCATTCCTAGTGGCCACAATGAGTGCTTACTGCCTCTAACTCGGTCCCACCAACACTGGCCACACTGTGCTAACAGTCCTAACGCACCACCTGACAGGGCTCAGCTTCCCGGCAAAGAGTTTTCCTTCATGCGACCATGTTTCCTCCTCTCGGCAGCTCTGGACCTGGGGATGACAGTCTTGGTGAGAAACCCAGGCTGGATAAGGATGCCTCCCATGTCTTCAGAAGAGCTGCCAGGTGGAGCCAACCCCCCCCCCCCCGCCCCGACTGTGGTGGACCAGGCTGATGACTCCACGCTGCGGGATCCTGGATAGGGCTTCCCCCCCGCCTTTGGTATTTGAGGTGTCATTTCACACAGGGGCTGAGGCATTGTTTGGGGCTCAGACCTACATGACATTGAATCCCAGGTGTCCTGCTTTCTAGCAACGGGCTCTTCATCAAATGTTACATTTTTTCTCATCTAGCACAATCAGAGTACCTTCTGGAAAGGTTGCTGGAGGCATAAATGAAACGTCCCCAGTAAAGAGCTCAGTGGAGACTGTCACTACTAGCAAGAATCATTACAAAAGATGCAGCACCCTGGAAATTCCGTGTTCTTCGACCTATCTCACAGACAGGTCGACTACATGCCCAAGCGCTCAAGACTTCTTGGCCTGGTCACCAAAGCCTCCTCCTTATCCTCCCACGCCTGACCCTGACTAGGACAAGCCTGGGGTGCTGCCTCATTTCCCACTGCTCTGGGACCCCTGGTGCTCTCTCAGCGGCTGGCTTAGCTCAGGAGAGGCCCCTCTCTGCTAACTGTTAAGGCTGGATCGATCCCGTCTCAGGGCCATTTTGAGGATTAACTAATTCATCACGTGGAGACCTTTGAAAAGTGCCAATATGGCCGAGGCTATTGTCAGGCAGACTGCAAACTGAGTTCACTGCTTTCCCTGGCTTCCAAGACAGTCAAGCTGAGCCTTGCAGCTGGATGAACTCTCCTGTGGGCAGAATCTCAGCGTGTGCAGTTGCTCTGAGCTCACTGGCCGTCTGTCTGCCCACCTGCCACTGAACCTTTTTGATCTGCCTCTTTGTTTCTTTAAGGGACAGTGAGGGTAAGAAGATAAAGGGATCAGGATTCCAGACACCAAAGCGCTTTTGTTTGTGTTTTTAATAGAACCGAATACATTACCTGTTCTCTCTTGGCATCAGCCTATTGACTCAAGACATAGTTCTGAGATTTATACCTTTCCGATTCTATGTTTTGTTAATGTCCCTGGAAACCTACAGGGTATGTTTTTTTATTCTCTGAGGTGTGATCTCCACAATATAAAAATGAATACAGGAAGTCATTGAGCTCGTCGCGGAGTATTTATTGAGTGCCTACTGTATGTTCGGCAGTACACAAGCAGCCCAGAAGTTTCCCAAGGGAAAAGGAGAAATTCCTATGTGTTTAGACCTACCACATATTAGGCTCTGGGAGGCACATTCATTGCATCATCTTATTTAATTCTGACAACTCCAGGAAATAGGTATTGCTATCCCATCTCACAGGTGAGGAAAGAGACCCAAAGTTCTGTGACTTGTCGAGATCATTCATAGTAGAAGCAGCCAGAGTTCCTGTCTGGTGCTGTCTGACTGTACTGTCTGGGTCCCTCCCCCTAGAACACAGTGGGGAGCAGAGAAGGACACACATGGGTTAGTCAATGGCACAAAGTAGCAGATTATCGATCCTGGACTGCCAGGTTCAGAGCAGGTGGCGATGGGGGAGGGACGGCCTGATGGTCAGGAGGACTTCCTGCAGGAGCTAGCCCAGGTGTGACTCAGAGCAAAGGTGGGGGAGGATATGCTATGTAGCGCTGGCCCCGGGTAGACATGACCTTGAGCACAGACTGTGTCGAGAGAGCAGGCCCTGAGGTCAGCAGGGTGGGACCCGAGGGAGAGAGGTGGGAAGCCTGGCAGAGCTGTCTGGACCAGATAAAGTGGCAACAAGGAGCTAGCAGAAGCCGGAGGGGGAGGGAAGCAAAAGGAGTGCCTGGAGAGGATGACTCTGCAGTGCTGGCTGGGAGGCGTGGCGTGGTGAGGCCTGGAGATGGTAGGGGCCAGGCAGGTACCTGGGAGGGGTCCACCCAAGGGGAATCCAGTCCTCCTGGACCCAGGGAAGGGGGTGGCAGGGGAAGGACAGATGGAGTCTGCAGGCTTTGGTAGAGGATGCCTTTGAGGGACGAAGGACAGGGAGGAGCATATCCCATCACAGGATGTTCTGACACCCCCATCAGGTCACATTATGCCTCTGTTCACTGCTGTTTGAGGTCCTCCTGTGGCCACTTAAGGAACCTCACACTCTGGCCTGAGTCTACTTTTTGGGCTCTTCACCCACTACCCTCCTAAATAAGTCCTCTGCTCTCCTCTTACTTCTCGCAGCCTCCAAAGGGGTGCATCTCCTGAACCCCACCTCAAGCTGGCCTCCACAAAGCCCACCAGCCTGCCCTACCCTCTTAGCTCTCATGGCTATGACAATCACAGCGTTCCAATCACCTTCCACAGCTCTTCCAACACAGTCTTGAATAATTCACGTTTTATTGTTATCTAGCTTTTGCTGTTGGGGTCTCCCTAACGTCACCTCCCTGTCCTTGAGGGCTGAGTGTTCTTTTCATTGCAGTTGTCAAAACTGGGGCTGTCATTTTGCCTTTTAGTCTTTGTTCCTTCATCTGCAAAATGGGGACAATAATGTCTCATAGCGCCAGGCACAGGAGCCCATCCATGACTGTGCCAGCCCTTTCCTGTAGTGTGGGGTGGTCCCAGGGGCCGAGGGAAGGCGGGGGACAAAAAGGGAGGGCTCAAGCCCCCGGGAGGAACCCTTCTTTATCCAGTTGGATCTCTGCATTTCTAAGGGACCATTGGCATCGCACTAAGATCATCCACAAAGGGCACGCACAAGCCGCCTTTAACAAGCCATCACAGATTTCTCCAGCAAAAGAAGGAATTCGGACTTAGAAATTCAGGACGGACTCCCTGGGGCAGCTAATGCCCCCTCCCGGGATTGAACCCTGGCAGCACGTGCTGCGCGGTCATTGACTGTTTACAAAGTGCGTTTCGCTGACCTCCATCTCCTTGAAAACCTTTCACGACCCCGCAGGCTCCCTGTCATCACCTCTATTTGGCAGAAGAGGACACCAAGACTCTGGGAGGCGACGTGCCTTGCCCGAAACGGCCCAGCGTGTTGGCGCTCAGGCGCCCCGGGCTGCCCCCTCCAGCGGGGTCTGCACTCCGCGGGGCTGCGGTGCGAAGGGCTGAAAGGCCGGCGCCGGCCCCAGGGTGCCGCTCGCTTGGCTCCCGAGCCTGGGGCGCGCGGGAATGAGGAGTTGATGCTTTCGGCGGCAGCGCGGGCAGGGGGTGCAGCCCCCAGACACCTCGCCGCTGCTCGGGAGGTACCCCAGGCGCGGCTCCGCGGGCGCGCGCTCCGGGCTCCGCCGGCGACTCGAGGCGCGCGCCCCGCCCCCGCCCTCCCGCGCGCGCGCCTCTCTCCGCCTCTCCCGCGCGCGCGCGCCCCTCCCGCCGCCACCCCGCCCCCGCCGGTACCCTCGCCGGACCCGAGAGAGCGCGCCGCCGCCATCTTAGTTGCTGCCGCCGCCTCCAGCCAAGCGCTACCTCGGCGGAGGGGAGGGCGCCCGCGGCCCGAGCGCGCGGCCCAGCGTCGCGGCGGCGGCTCGTCGGACCCCAGACTCGCCGCGGCGCGAAGCAGCTGGTCCCGGGCCGCGAGAGCCCTGCTCGGCGCCCCGCGCGCGTGCCTGCCGCTCCCGCCTCGGGCCGGCCGCGGCGCCGGGAGCCGGAGCGATGCTGCGCCGCCCTGCGCCCGCGCTGGCCCCGGCCGCCTGGCTGCTGCTGGCCGGGCTGCTGAGCGGCGGCGGGGTCTGGGCCTCGCGAGGTAAGCGGCGGGCCGCGGCGGGCGCGGGGGACTCGGGGCGGGCGCGGGCGGCCGGGGAGGCCGGGCTCCGTCCCCGGGCGGGGCGCCGGACCCCCGGGTGGAGGCTGCGCGGGTCTAGGGGAACGTGCAGACGGGCCCAGGGGTCGGTCCCCTTTCCTCCGCAGCGCCCGCAGGCGGGGGTGCACCCCGGTGAGAGGCCGTGTACGTGTGTTGTGTGCTCAGATGTGCATCAGGCTGGGGTGCACGCACAGTTTTTGGTGTGTGCTTACATAAGAGCCCACTCCTCCGCATCCTTTTCCAGGATCCCGGTTTTCTGCTGCTGCACCGCGGACACCGCATCCTCGCCCCTTTCCGCCTCCTCCCGGGGTCCTTTAAATCTTGTCTGTTTTCAAAGGAGCAGAAGCTGAAACTTCTCTCGCTCCCCTCCCACGTTTCATCCAAAGGTGAAATTGTGACGAGGTTTACGATCGCGGTCTCACCCCGCGTTAGAAACCTGCATCTCCTCCACTCCCGACACCTTGGTGCAGTTTTTCTGACGGTAATTTAGATCGTTCGAGGGGCTTACATATCCTCAACAGAAACCTCTCTGATCCTTCAGGGCCGACATTATTGTACGGTTACTTGGCAAAAAAAAAAAAAAAAAAAAATAGTGAATTGATTGTTTTGTTGTTGTTTTAACCTTCATCCACTTAACCTTTTAAACAGTACCCGCTTTCTGATATTGACTGATCTTGCCAACGAAAAGCTTACGCATTGCAGATACATGCTTCCGAATGGATCTTGGAATCGTAAACCTTTTCCTTGGCCTTGGAGCAAAGTAATCTAGGTGTAGTCTATGGAAGACTTAGGTCTATTCTTTTGATTTTTGATTTTTAATAAAAAATCTTGGGGGGAGAGAGCTGATGAAAGTCTAGATGAAACGGTCATCCTATTAGCTGGCTTTAAAAAAATCCTCATTTTCTCTTCCTTGGCATGACAGACGGAGAGAAGTATGGTGCTTACAAATTAAAGGGCAGAAGAGGCAAATGCATCTTTTGTTTCATGTTCCTTTCTTCACATTGGGGATGATAAACTTTGAATACTTCATTTCTAACATTCTGTTGACTGTCATAGTCAAGTATCAGTCACTAAGTATCTATTGCTCTCTGTTTGAATTTTAAAAGTTACATCAAGCTGAGTTTGAAATGTTCTTTCCAGATGTGGAATGGAGGTCTGAAAGTCTAATATATCCAAGAGAAAATGTCAAAGTTCTGCTTCTCTTGGGGAAAACCCACACATTTCAAAAATATGTGCTTGGATTGAGTATTTTGGGAACAGCTCAAATATATTTAGTCAGTGATAACATTTCTTGTTCAAATCCGTATTTTCTTGTTTGTCCATTCACCTCTATTTGCTATTCATTATTGAATTACTTGGGTTATTCAACAAATATAAATTTCAGCTGTCAAGTATCTTCATTGTGGTGGACTAACATTAATCTTATGTGAAAGATGTGTTGAGTGCTGAGTCCTTTGTAATTTGCTGACTTTCTAAGCTTTTCTTGGTGCGTTTATAGTACTTAAGAATAATTAGTCTTCAAAATAAAAACACATTCTAAACATCATTCCGTTGCTTTTTTTTCTTTTCCCCAGCCTGCAAGGTAGAAAATGTCTTGTGAATATTACAAGAAATGCTAATAAAATGGTTTCATTTTGAGGGGTTATAAGTGGATTTTATGTGTAAATATGCAGTTTGTAGAAACACTTTCTGTGGGCTTATTTTAGAAGGTGATCATTTCAACTAATAATCTGACTTTTTTTAAATTGCTGTGAGACAGTATGACGTGAACTGCTGGCCATACTCTAGCTATCTCTAATAATTATTCATGGAATAAGTATCACATATAAATTGATGGAGAGACTGTTAGGTTTTGTAATATAAATTGCATTTGACTTTTAATTGTTTAATAGAGAACTCCGAATTTCACTTTAATTTGTAGCTGTAGTTCTTAAAAAACACCGAGTAAATAAAAATATTAGGCATATCCTTGGCATGCCCTAGGCTGCCTGCTTTCTCTCCAGTCAGTCAATGATCAGGAAACAGTAAATTGAAATAGAGCATATAGAAAACATACATATATATATATATATATATATATATATATATATATACACATATATATATATGTATATATATATTTTTAATGCAAGCACAGACTGCATTTCTAAGCCAAAGAAATAATTTTCATTGTTATTTTCCTGTTCGCACACAGACTTCTCGGTGGGGCCTCTCCATACCGTCCTATGGGCAATTTCATCTCTCTCTGACCCCCTGAATCCTCCCTTCCCTGCCTCACTTTTTCTCTTTTCTCTTTCCATAGCACTTAATCCCATTCAAACAGCCTCATTTTGTTTATTGTCTGTCTCCCCTCCCTAGGACATAGGCCCCAAGATGGAAAGGTGTTTGGTCTGTTTGGTTCGCATGTGAATGCTAGCACGCCCACACAGTACCAGTAGGTATCTGCTGAGTGATTGAATGGATGGACAACTGTATCTCACCTTCCACAGCATAGTATTATGTCCTAATTTTCATCTGACAGATAAACGTTATATACTGAAAAAGGCATTACAGACTATAAAACAAACCTAAATTCTGCATTATGATATAGAAATTCATTAGCAGATAATTTTTCAAGGGTGTGTTCTGTTGATTGCAGTGTTGGGGATATTAGACCATAAAAATCCGTAGCATTGTGTGAAGGCTGTAGCGCTCTGGCTACCACTCTGAGTCTCATTGTTAAAAATCCTGTCATTCTCTGCTTTTTTGGACGGTGGTTTCTTAATTTGTTACCTTGTTTTTCAGAAGTAACTTTGAGGAAAAGTCCTTTGACTATTAATCTAACAGTTGTGTTGCTGGGAGTAAATGTCATTTATTTCATATAGGAGACCTATAATTACTAAAGAAATAAAAAAATATATTTTTTAAATAATTTATTTTATTTTTTAAATTTTAATTTTTTTTCTTTTTGATTTTATTCTCGAGAGGGAGAGAAAGAGTGCAGGAGCAGAGGAGAGGGGCAGGGGGAGAGCAAGAGGGAGAAACAGACTCCCGGCTGAGCAGGGAGCCCGACGTGGGCTTGATCCCAGGACCCTGGGATCATGATCTGAGCTGAAGGCAGACGCTTAACTGACTGAGCCACTCAGGCACCCCAGAAATGATAAAATATTAATAATTCTGAATGTATTCCAGTTTAAGAGCTCTAACTCAGTTAACTGGTACCTTCAATTAACTAGAGTTCATCTTCTGACTGCAGACCCCTTTTAGGAGGAAAAGCATAAAACCAAGCAGTTTCATGGGAATTCTTTTGCAGAAGGAAGTTTGAGGAGTTCATGTCATACATTATCTATGTCAGTACTATTTGATTTTTTTAAACCAAAAAAAGCAATTAATATTTTGGTTTTAGATATGGAGAATATGACCCATAAATGAAATTTTAATGAAATATAACATTTTTTGCATTCAAGTTAGAAAATGCTGTAATTCCATGATACTGGTTTCAGGACTGGGCCGTTTATTAAACCACTTCTTAATGTCTAACGTGAGGATGTTAAAGTTTTAAGACATTTTAAAAAAGGATTGAGTTATTTTTATTATTGCTTCCTAAGGCAGGAAAATATAAATTCAGGGGCAAAGATAAAGTTTTCACTTGTAAGAGTTGAAACAAAATAGGAGGTCTGATTATCCTGGAAATCACCAAGAGTCTATTTCTCACATATTTTGGTTAATTGAGGTTTGGGATTATTATGCTTTTTAAAAAATGTATCTTGCTTTTTCTGTGGTCTTGATCTGGTAAGAGCAGAGGCATTTGAAGAAATGTGTCTTTTATAAACAGAATTTAAGATAATTGATTTGTTATAAAATACAGAGTTTGATACAGCTTCAGAAATAGGGATTCAAGATTGGGGGAAATGATTTATGCGGCGCTGTGTTCTAGCACTGTGAAAAACCAAACCAAAACAAAAGTGACATTTTGATAGCAGTAGAGACTGTGCAAAAGCCAGAGATGGGAACCCTCAAACTGGCGATGTTCCCGTACCTGCTGTCAGGCTGGTGACGTGCCCTGGCCATCCGTTCGCAGGGCCGCCACCACCTCGCAATGGGGATACTGCATTTATTTGTCCCCGATTATAGAGATTCTTTCTTCTCTGTGTTTTAGGCATATTTTTGTTCATTTTCTCCTTTAGCTGCAGGATGATATCGTTATTCAAGTTTTTTCACAAGATGTGTTGCTAAGGCTTTTTCATTTTTAAAGTTTAAATGAAAATTCATTTACTTTAAAGTAACCAAATTGAGGGGCGCCTGGGTGGCACAGCGGTTAAGCGTCTGCCTTCGGCTCAGGGCATGATCCCGGCGTTATGGGATCGAGCCCCACATCAGGCTCCTCCGCTATGAGCCTGCTTCTTCCTCTCCCACTCCCCCTGCTTGTGTTCCCTCTCTCGCTGGCTGTCTCTATCTCTGTCGAATAAATAAATAAATAAATAAAATCTTTTAAAATTAAAAAAAAAATAAAGTAACCAAATTGAGACCATCTTAAAAACCTATAAAACACATCTATTCCAGGGGCACCTGGGTGGCTCAATCGTTAAGCGTCGCCTTTGGCTCAGATCATGATCCAGGTGTTCTGGGATCGAGCCCCGCATCGGGCTTCGTGCTCGGCGGGAAGCCTGCTTCTCCCTCTCCCACTCCCCCTGCTCCCACTCCCCCACTCCCTCTCTCACTGCCTCTCTCTCCGTCAAATAAATAAATAAAATCTTAAAAAAAAAAAAGTCTATTCCAGAAGCCCAATAAAAAGTAGGAAGAAAGAATCGTGTTTTTCCTTTTTACCTTAGGTCAGAGTGGATATTATCTTTCAGCCATCCTGTTTTGGACCAGTCTGATTCTCTTGTGACAAGAACTTTTTAGAATCTGCTGCTTTTCAAGTCTACCTTGATCCGTGCTTTCTTAAACTCATTATTTAGGGCAAAAAAAGACTTTCTTTTCCTTCGTTCCCTCTTTTATTTATTTTTTTATTCTTTTTAAAGATTTGTTTTAGAGAGAGAGCGCCCACGTGTAAGTGTGCGTGAGCAGTGGAGGGGAGAGGCAGAGAGAGAGAGAGACTCTCAAGCAGACTCCCCACTGAGTGCAGATCCCAATGCAGGGCTCAGTCTCAGGACCCCGAGATCACAACCTGAGCCAAAACCACGAGTCAGGTGCTCAGCTGACTGTGCCCCCCAGGCACCCTTCTTCATTCATTCCCTTGTTTTAAAGGTATTTTTTGTTGTTGTTTTGAAGATTCTGGGTTTTTTTAAATTTTATTTTTAAAATTTTTTTATTTTACTTTATTTCTTTAAAGATTTTATTTATTTGACAGAGCGCACAAGCAAGGGGAGCGGCAGGCAGAGGGAGAGGGAGAAGCAGACTCCCCACTGAGCAAGGAGCTCGATTCAGGACTCGATCTCAGGACCCTGGGATCATGATCTAAGCCAAAGGCAGCTGCTTAACCGACTGAGCCACCAACCAGATGCCCATAAAATTTTTATTTTTTAAACTTTTTTTTTTTTTTTTAGAGAGTGTGCATGAACAGGGGTCGGGGTGGGGTGGGGTGGGGGGGTAGGGAAGGGCAGAGGAAGAGAGAGAATCTTAAGCAGGCTCTTATACCCAGTGCAGGGCTCGATCTCATGACCCTGAGATCATGACCTGAGCTGAAATCAAGAATTGGTTGCTTAGCCAACTGAGCTACCCAGCTGCCCCTAAACATTTTATTTTTAAGTACTGTCTATGCCCATTTGTGGGGCTTGAACTCACAACCCTGAGATCAAGAATTGCATGCTTTACTGGCTGAGCCAGCCAGGCACCCCTAGTAGGTTTTTTTGTTTTGTTTTGTTTTTAAGTAAGTTCTCTGCCTAACGTGGGGCTTGAATTCACGACCACAAGATGAAGAGGGGCATACTCTACTGACTGAGCCAGCCAGGTGCCCTCATTTCAGAACATTCTCATCACCCCAAAGAGGAGCCCCTGAGACCTTAACTGTCCCTCTAATTTCCCCTTTCCCCCAGCTCTTGGCAACCACCGGTCTACTTCCTGTCTCTGTGGATTTGCGTGTTTTGGACATTTCGTATCAATGTGGTCTGTCTGTGACTGGCTTCTTACACTTGATGTTTTCAGGGTTGGTCTATGTTGTAACGTGCATCAGCACTTCATTCCTTTTTACGGCTGAATAATATTTGCCATAGGTGTGTGTCCCTCCCGGATTCGTATGTTGAAACCAAATCCCCAATATCACGGTATTGGGAGGTGGCTTTTGAGAGGGGATTAGGGCATGAGGGTAGAGCCCTCACGAATGGCGTGAGTTCCCTTATAAAAGAGAACCCAGAGAGCTCACCAGCCCCTTCCACCAAGCGAGACACAGCGAGAACACGGCCGGCTGCAAACCAGAAGAGGGAGCTCACCAGAGCTCAAACACGCCAGCGCCTTGATCTTGGACTTCCCGGTCTCCGGGTCTGTAAGAAATAAATTTCGGTTGTTCATAAGCCACCCAGTCTATGGTGTTTTGTTTTGGCAGCCCAAATAGACTAAGACAACATTTCTTTGTGTGGTTGGACCACCTTTTGTTGGTATGTTCATCAGTCGGTGGACGTTCGGGTGGTTTCTGCCGTGCGGCTCCCGTGAATAATGCCGTCGTGCGTGTTTGTGTACGGGCTCGGTGTGCACACGTGTTTTCGGTTCTCGGGGGCGTACACCAAGAGTGGAGTTGCTGGGTCACATGGTCACTGTTTTACACGTTGGGGATCTGCAGAACCGTTTCCCAGAGTGGCTGCACCACCTTACACTCGCTCTTGACCTCTGTAATCGCTCCTGGGAGCTTTTGTCTAATCAGGAACCTATTTCACAGTTGTCTACGTTTTCTTACAAGGGTTTTAAATTGCTGACGTTTTCCTGCTCTAGGGATAAACCGGCGTTTCATCCAACCAGCCCCTTCCTCCACCACCCTCTCCCGCATCATTTCTAACGTTGAAAGGTCTGCCCTCTACACCTAAGTAGCCTTCCCTGTGAAAACAGATATTTCTCCACACTTCCCTGACATTTGATCATTCAGCCTGGGCACCTGCTAGCACAAAAAGCAACACTTCCATGAAAAACACTGAGACTTCAGTTGGCGTGGCTTAGGTCTGGAGCTTGCCAGTCCTTCAAATCCTTGCCGCGTCCAGCCCTGCAGCTCTTTTGTTTTACCACCTCTCACTCTAAGGAAGGCTGAGCCCGTTTTCCAGCCTGCATCCAACCCCAGGCTCTGATTTCTGGTTGTGTTGAGGAATGATGAGCTCTCAGGGTGCAGACTCTGCGGTTGGGGGACAAGCAGAGTGAACCTCCAGCTTCCAGGAGCAGGGTTCAGCTTTTTGAAAGGAACTGGATGAAATGCTAGAATTCTTTTTTTTTTTTCCCTAAAGATTTTATTTATTTATTCCAGAGACACAGAGAGAGAGAGAGCCAGCAAGAAGGGGGAGGAGCAGAGGGAGAGGGACAAGCAGAATCCTCACGTAGCGTGGAGCCTGACGTGGGGCTTGATCCCAGGACCCTGAGATCATGACCTGAGCTGAGACCAAGAGTCAGACACTTAACTGACTGAGCCACCCAGGAGCCCCCGAAATGCAAAATGCTTAAGCAATTAGTTTATGACATTCCTTCATTCATTACATTATTCAGCTAATTGGCTAACAAGCATGCTTTGTTAAAGTTAATTATTTTGTCTGGTCCTTTGACTTTATTCTTTAAGTAACTATTTGTTATTTACCCAGTCTTTTTTTTTTTAAGATTTTATTTATTCATTCGGCAGAGAGAGAGACAGCCAGAGAGAGAGGGAACACAAGCAGAGGGAGTGGGAGAGGAAGAAGCAGGCTCCCAACGGAGGAGCCTGATGTGGGGCTCGATCCCAGGACTCCGGGATCACGCCCTGAGCCGAAGGCAGACGCTTAACGACTGAGCCACCCAGGTGCCCTGTCAAGTGGCTTTTAAAGAGCATAATTTATTCCATCTGAAATGCAGAATCCAGTCACATTTAATTTTACATATTTCAGATGTAGTTAATGATAAATATTGAGAGGACAAGCTGCATAATATGTGGGGCCAAGTGCAAAGTCAAAGTGTGGGCCCTTTTGCTCAAATATTATTAATAATTTCAAGATGACAGAGAGCATTAAACCAAGCATGGGGCCCAGCAAACCTAGAAGATTGTCTTGAGGTTTGATAGACTTACATGGCAGGGTATTCATAGTCGGAAAGTGGGCCTGGCCCTGGGATTTTCACCAGAGCGCTTGGTCTTCTAGACCTGCGCAGATGAATGAGCTGATGCCCCCCTCCTCGTGGCAAGACTGGCATTCTCTGGTGGCCTTAGGGTGGGGGGTGTGTACTCTTCTCTCCTCCACACCTAGCAAAGGACAGCGTATACTCAGCTCACAGTAGTGCCAGCAAATCAGAGGTAGGAGCTAATTGAGGAATAGGGTCACTTTTGATTTGGGGGATTAAAGCCTTTGCGTCAGCGGATTATGTTTACTTTTAAAATGCCTTGACTAATTCATGCCAGTTTCCTGTTACTTATGGAATCCGTAACGAGGACCACAGAAGTGATTAAAATTCTTGGATAATCCCTAATCTTTTTTTGCCACGCTTTTCAAACGTTTATCAGAGCAGCTAGTAAGTAGTGAAATGCACTGGCTTGAATTGAATTTTCTTCCTAGGCCCTACTCACTTGGGCTGCAGTTATTATAGGAACGGGGTAGGGATTAAAAGGTGGGCGGTGGCTGTTTTCGGTATGGGAACACCTCGGTTACTGGTGCTGTGATAATGCCAGGGTACCTTGATAATCCCCAGCCTGTGTTATAAAGCCCTGAATCGGCAATGTTCTTGAGCTTGCTTCTGAGATGTTTGTAAGATATCCATTAATATCTGCCCATGATTCCTGAATGTAGCATTTTCATTTGGCAAGGGTTTAAAAAGTCCATGCCCAAGTGTAGGAAACTGCTTGTTTAATTAAGAGGAGCAACTAAGAAGCATCTTCCAAACATTCAAAGCCCAGAATAGAAAATGACTTACATGCTTTTTTTTATATGAAATCGATCATTTTTAAGCCTGGAGGAACATGTGCCAGTGGGATTTTGCATAACGTAGTGTCCCTTTTCCCCTTGATGATGACTTTGGTTAAGAACAACTGCAGTATTGATATTTGTTTGATGAAATGTTTTAGATAGGTCATCAATGCCAGTCAGTGATCAGGGCGCCCGGGTGGCTCAGTCAGTTAAGCGTCTGCCTACCGCCCAGGTCATGATCCCAGGGTCCTGGGATGGAACCCCGAGTCAGGCTCCCTGCTCAGCGGTGAGTCTGCTTCTCCCTCAGCTCCCGCTCGTGCTCGCTCGTGCTGTTGCTATCTTCATCTTTCTCTTAAATCTTTAAAAAATTAAATAAATACCAGTGATTAGTATATATTTGCTTATTCAGTTGATAAAATTTATTAACCCCACTTTTTGTAGAATTGTTGGGTATTCTTGAAAGGTTTGAGGTTTTTACCACTACTTTAAAAAAGTAATGAATAAGGCAAGTATGTATTTGTTGTGTTTTTTTCTTTTCCTATGAAGTGTATGTTTATGTGGTTTTCAGTACTGATGGACAGAGTGAAACCAGGGGCAGTGAGAAAGGAAGTATGGGCCACTTCGACCAGGCTTTGATGGTTTAGGCCTGAAGGAAGAACACTAGAAGGGTTTCCTGAAGTTTCTGTTTTATCTGGAAACTCAGCTCCGTGGTGTGGGAGAGCAGACAGGGACGTGGGGCAAAAGCCTTGGCTTGGAACAGAGCAGGCCTGACTGTACCTTCTTATCTTCTGGGAATTCAAGTACAGGCAGGCACACTGAGGCAGGCTGGTGCAGGGAGCCGTGATGGAGCCCCAGCGCCCTCAGCGGTCGCTAACAGTTAGACGCCTGAGTACGAGCTCCTTGACTACCTCAGCTCTGTGCCGTCTTCTCGTCTTCTCGTTCAGTTGTTAACGAGCCTTGGCTGGCTGTGTTGTTTCCTGGGGCCCATTTCTGATTCCCAGATGACCTGAAAAGGAATTTGTATCCACCTATTAGGAATTCAAGTTAGAACTCAAATTGCATTTTCCCCGGAAACATTGTTATACACCCTTTAAGCTCTAAAAGTGATCATCAGAAACCAATTTGACCCATAACACAAGTGGAAACGAGGCAAATTTGTAGTAAAATACAGCACGCCATTGCAGTATTAATTTTATAAACCAGAGATGAAGTGCTAGTTAAAATGTGGTAAGTAGGTCTTGAAGTAGGTAGAGTAGCTCTTAAAGATTTTGTGGGGGGCATCGGCTGTGATCAGTCACGCTCGGCTCACACCTGGGCCGAAGAGGGTGACTTCTAAGTGACCTGGCCCGTGAGAGGGATGGGTGGGAATGTGACCCCTTCACTGTGATCTTGGAGAGGAAGGAAGCAGAAGCGGGGAGACGTGGGCCCGCAGGCCGCCTGGCGACCAGGTGGCGGCACTGCAGGGGTGGCTGCCTGGGGGGACCCAGCGGCCGGCTGGGTGCCATTGGTCTTCCGCTCACAGCTGTGTGTCCACGGCGCGGAGAACCGCCGGAGCGTGCAGGTCACCCCTTGCAGAGAGTGCTTACCGATGTGCGTCACTTAAAGGGATGACTTACACTCAGATGTACTTTGTGTTTTTCATCAAAGAAGATTTTACTTAAGAATTGCCGTTTAAAACCATTGCTTGAGGGGCGCCTGGGTGGCACAGCTGTTAAGCGTCTGCCTTCGGCTCAGGGCGTGATCTCGGCGTTATGGGATCGAGCCCCACATCGGGCTCTTCTGCTATGAGCCTGCTTCTTCCTCTCCCACTCCCCCTGCTTGTGTTCCCTCTCTCGCTGGCTGTCTCTATCTCTGTCGAATAAATAAATAAAATCTTTAAAAAAAAATAAAAAATAAAAAAATAAAAAAAAATAAAACCATTGCTTGAATTGTCCAAGTACCAAAATGTATACGAATTAAATTTACTCCTTGTAAGAGCTATTTTACTAAAGCAAATGTAAAAAAGGTGGTTTACATAACCCCCAGTATTCTTGATTAGATGTGTACGTGTTGTTTACTGGAGGTCATCCATTCCAAATAGTGGTGACCTGGTGACTTCTAACAGTAATGATAAAGGATGCCTGCAGACCCCCTCTCCAGATCATTGTTCAGGATGATCTCTGAGGCAGTGTTTCCCTAAGGGTGTTATGTGGTAAAAGAGCTCTGTCGGTTACCTAAGTTTGGGAAATGCTGTCAGTGCTGTAGGACTTCTCAGAACCTTTAGCGGACTGTGTTGAAGAATTGCTGGGGATGGGGAGGTATAATCCACATTCATCCAGCTAACAACCATGGACTCTTTCGTGACACCACTATACCATAGAACACAGTTAGGGAAATGCTGTCACCTCCATATTGTAGAAGAAGAAAAATCTGATTTCGTGCAAAAAGAGTAGGTTAAAATGACCTAAAATGCTGCCTCTTTGAGATCACTAGTCTTAAACCTTTTGTGTATATCTCTAGATTTTTTTCTCTTGTAAAAATTTATCTATGTAGTCAAAGTTTTAAACAAAATGAGTTCATCTTATATGAGTTGTTTTGTAACTTTCTCAATGTCATTCATTAAACATTTGTCCCGGGCATGATGGGTATATCCATTAGAAGGATGTATGTGGTAGGATCTATTTAACTAATCCTGTTGGGTTCCAGACTCTTTGGTCTCATGGAACGTCTGTGCTCTCAAAAATTATTGAAGACCTCAAAGAGATTGTGTTTAAGTGGGTTTTATCGATCAATATTTACTCTTAGAAATTAAACTGAGAACCTATTAAAATATTTATTAATTTATTTAAAGTAGCAGTAATAAACCCATTAAGTGATAACATTATTTACTATATTAAAATTGAAATATAGTTGGGTAACATTATATTTTTAAGGAAACACTGTATTTTCCAAAGCAAAAAACAATTTAGAAGACTGGCATTGTTTTACATTTTTGCTAATCTCTGTAATGTGGGTTTAAGGGAAGTCAGCCAGATTTTGTATTCAACCCCTTGCTACCTATTGTTTAGTTGAAGTCGGTGAAGAAAATTTAGCCTCACCAAATACGTGGCTGGAGAAGGGAGGACTTTGTGGACCTCCTGAAGGGGTCTTGGGGACCCCAGGAGCCCTCAGACCCACCACATTCTGATAACAGTGGTTGATGTCAAAATACAGTTGAGGGGTATGCCGCCTGTAATTTGCTTCTAAATAATAGATGTAGAAAGCACAGCTTGCAAAGGATTTGCTTAAAAAAGAGAGAGAGAGAAATTAGAGTTAATTCAGCTGATTCCTGTAATCCTGTCTCTCTCTTATTTACATTGTCGTTTGCTTTCTTGAGTGTAGAGGACAGTGCGGTTCTGGGGCCCAGGTGTGGGCTAGCCTGTGACATGCAGATGGACAGCACATCTTGCTGCCACCCAGTGTGGGGCCTTTACAGGTGGGCCGTTAATACCCTGTGTGTGAGGAATCGGGATCTTGTGTGCCTGGGCTTGATTACTTGGGTTTCCTTTTTAATTTTGCTACACATTTTTAATGAGGGAAAGGCAAGAATAGGTGAAAAAGTAGAGAAAGATGATAAAATCAGATTTATTTGGGCTTTTTCTTTGGGAGTATATACTTTATCAGTATTTCTAGAATGAGAGCTACAAAAAAATCAAGCTTTTTTTTTTTAAGTTCAATATTAAAAAAAAAAAAAGATTACCATCTTCCTTTTTCTTCCTAAGACGGCCCCTTTGAGACCTTTAAATGGCTGATTTCATTGTAAAAATGCTTTTCATAACGACCCGAATAAAGGAAGTCTCTAGTGCTATTTGCTTTCTTTTCCTAAAAAATCTTTTGTAGTTTTTTCAGGATCTGAAATAAGTTCTTCATCCGTACCTGTCGTGCGTGTCTTGGTGGGCCGTGGTCGGTTGGTGGTTTGGGCGGCACTCTTGGTTAACCAGTGACCGAGTTCTCGGTGGCACTACCTTCCATAAATCCGGTTTCCGCTTGAAAGGTCATCTAATCCTTTCCCCGCTTTTACGATAAAGTCCTTTACTTTCATTTTTTTATTCTTTTAAAGATTTTATATTTAAGTAATGTCCAGACCCAACGTGGGGCCCAAACTCACAACCCTGAGATTAAGATTCATGTACTCTTACGACTGAGCCAGCCAGGCGCCCCAGTCCCAGTCCTTTACTTTTTAAAAAAAAATTTTGTTATTTTAAAAGATTTATCTATTTATTTTAGTGGGGGTGGGGAGGAGTAGAGGGAGAGGGAGGGAGAGTCTTAAGCAGACTCTGCACTCAGCACAGAGCCCGACGTGGGGGTCGACCTCACAACCGGGAGATCACGACCGAAGTGGAAACCACAAATTGGACACTTAACCAACAGCCAGCCAGGCGCCCCAGCCCCAGTCCTTTACTTTTAAAACCCGACAATTTCTTTTCCCACTTAAGTAATCTCTGGTTACTTGTATATTATTTCATTAGAACAAGTACTTTTTTAAACCTAGCCTAAAAACCTCATCTATCTAAAAAGTCAGTTTTTGAATTATATGGCTAGAATTCTAGAAATGTAAAGGATTTTAGAATCAATTTAGCTTAATCAGCCCATTTTTACCAAGGAAGAAACAGGTGAAGTAGTTACTGTTGTCAGGATGATATGTTATAGCTTATCCTATGAAAAGCAGAATTGCGGAGCCCCATCTACAGTCTTTAGCTGCATTTTTCTCTGTAATAAGGAATATTCAGAAAGCATAAATTTGAGTGACTAGTTAGGAACTTCTCATGTGCAGTTGAGTCAATGAGTCAGTAATGATTATGAAATTGGAGTAGAGTTTTAAAAATTCTGGAGAAAGTACATTGTATTAAAGTTACATCATTTTTAATTTTGTACCACTTGTTTGTGCAAACATGCCAGAAGTTTGCACACTATGCCCAAATCAGTGTCAGAGTTGACAGGGATTCTTGGCATGTGATTCTTCTCTACAGTGAGGACTGGCATCAGTTAGCTAGTATCTGCTGGGGTTCGTCTAATCTGAGAGCTCCTTTCATTTTGGGGGGCAGCCTTCGTTGCCAGATTTAAATTTCTTTAAAAGACTTTATTTATTTGAGAGAAAGAGTGAGCGAGTGAAAGAGAGAGCACGAGCAGAGGGAGAGGGAGAGGGAGAAGTAGGCTCCCTACTGAGCAGAGAGCCTGATGTGGGGCTCGATCCCCGGCCCCTGAGACCATGACCTGAGCTGAAGCCAGATGCTTTAAGTGACTGAACCACCCAGGCGCCCCTGTCAGATTTAAATTAATGAACTTTTTTTTTTTAAAAAGCGGTTCAGAGCAAAATTGTGCGGAAAGTATAGAGTTCATATACCCTGTTCCTCACACATGTACAACTTGCCCCACTATTGACATCTGTAGTGTTACACGTATTACAATCAAAGACACATCATTATCACCCAAAGTCCATAGTGTACGTTAAGGTTCACTCCTGGTGTTTGTTGTACATTCTGTGGGTTTTGACAGATGTGTGATGGCATGTATTCAGCACTGTAAGATCAAGTGTCACTGCCCAAAAAATCCTCTGTGCTCCACCTGTTTGTTCCCTTCTCCCCCCAACCCATCATCCACTGACCTTTTTACTGTCTCCATAGTTTTGCATTTTCTAGAACATCTCAGAGTTGGAATCATATGGTATGTGGCCTTTTCAGATTGGCTCCTTTCACTTAGTAATCACTTAAAGTTCCTCCATGTCTTTTCATGGCTTGATAGCTTTTTTTTTTTTTTTTTTTAAGTGCTAAATAGTCCTTGTCTGGATGGAGTACAGTTTTCCATTCACCTACTAAAGGACAGCTTGGTTGCTCCCAGGTTTTGGCAATCATGAAAAAACTTGCTGTCAACATCCATGTGCAGGTTTTTGTGTGGACGTAAGTTTTCTAGTCGTTTGGGTAAACACCAAGGGGTGTGATTGCTGGATCATATGTTAAGAGTATGACTCGTTTTGTAAGAAACTTGCCAAACTGTCTTTCAAAGTGGCTGTACCATTTTGTATTCCCACCAGCAACGAGTGAGAGTTCCTTATGCTCCACATCCTCCCCAGCATTTGGTGTTATCAGTGTTTTGGATTTTGGCCATTCTCATAGGTGTGTAGTGGTATCATTGTTGCTTTTTTTTTTTTTTTTTAAAGATTTTATTTATTTATTTGACAGAGAGAGAGAGAGAGACAGCCAGCGAGAGACGGATCACAAGCAAGGGGAGTGGGAGAGGAAGAATCAGGCTTCCAGCGGAGCAGGGAGCCCGATGTGGGGCTTGATCCCAGGACCCTGGGATCACGCCCTGGGCCGAAGGCAGACGCTTAACGACTGAGCCACCCAGGCGCCCCTCATAGTTGCTTTAACTTGCAATTCCCTAATGACATACGATATTGAGCATGTTTTTACATGCTTACTTTCCATCTGTATACCTTTGATGAGGTGTCTGTGCAGGTCTTTTGCCCATTTAAAAAATCATACTGTTTTCTTGTTGAGTTTGTGTGTTTGTTTTCTTATTGTTTGTACATTTTGGATAACAGTCATTTATCAGATGTGTCTTTTGCAAA